>NC_069661.1:117924375-119162500 GCF_027244095.1 Hemicordylus capensis
AAATTCCAAATGGCTCCTGTTAGGCACCACAGAATGGAACTTGTGAGGCTATTCAACACAGTGAGGCTATTCACATGATGGGAGAAAATCGGGCTAGCAGAGGCTAGACCGATTTTCCCCCATTGTGAGAACCAGTCATGAGAACTCATCGTGAGAACCCTTCTCCATCGTGAGAACCAATTGTGAGAACCTATCGTGAGAACCCACTAAACTACCCCGGTGCTTAAACCAGGTTTGTGGAGCGAGTGCTACGCAAACCTGGTTTTTTTTTCCAATCATGTGTAGCCGTGGCGCAGCTCTGCACTGCAGCAACTCACGAGTAGACCCCCGACCGGGAGGCTTGCGCAGGGCATGCTGGAGCTTCCGAGGGCCGCGCGGCCCCTGATCCCCCCAGCCCCTGCTGGCTATGTACACTTCTCGTCTTTGGAGAGAGCAGGCTTAGCCCACTCTCCCCGCAAACCCCATCCAGGCTCTTCTCACTGATCGTGAGAAGAGCCTCAGTTTGTGATTATGTGAATGACCTCACTGCGATTTAAAGCTTGCAGTTGTTGGCCAGTTTGGCTATTCCAGCCTTCAGGTCATTTCTACGATTAGGTAGGCGGAGTGGGTGTGGTGGGGGGAAGGCTGGTTTAATTCGCCTTCCCCCCAGATGACTGCTCTAATGTTTTTGGGAGTGCACAGCGTGCTCCCAGACAATCCATGCTTCATGTCTGCAGCACGTAGCTCTGGAGGCCGGGATGATGTGGCCCGACCTCCGGAGATCCTGCAATGCACTGCCGGCACGTGCGATGCTTTGGAGGATTTCCCCAGGAGACTGGTGCTGTAGGCACCTGTCTCTGTGTCTGCTGGGGATAAACATAGCCCCAGTGAACACATGATCCCAGAGCCTGGCTAAGAGCCGGGTTTGAAATTGGGGCTAGGCAGCGCTGCCCTGCCGGGATCATGCCCAATCCTGGCAACACTCATATGCAGCCTAACCCAGGTTGGGCTTCCCTAGCCTGGGTTAGGCTGCACATGAGAACAGCCTCCTTGTGTGATTATTCATTGATCCTCTTCTCACAACCAGCAAGAAGGGCGAGAGTGCAGGCTGTGTGGAAGGCTGGTTAAAGCTACCTTCCCCACAAACGAGGAGTCCTTCCTTGGGCGGCCGGATTGCCTGCCCAGATGAGCACCAGCTCCCCAGAGCAGTCATGGTGCTGCTGGAATTGGATGTGATCTTGGTGGCACACATGTGTGTGCAAAGCCGGGCTGGGCTCCCTTAGCCCAGTTTTGCACGTGTGTGTGAATAGCCTCATTGTGTTTTGTATCATATTGTATTAGGTTAATATTATTGCATTAGTTTATTATTATTATTTCTTGTTTGCACAGCCAAACAGGTGTTATTGACTGGTCTGTTTTATCCAGACATCGAGTCCTTCCCAAGGACCTGGGATGCCAGAATTTTGTTATCAATATTGTTGTTGTTATAGGTATCGCCGCAAAATGTAGGCTCTTCCCAGTAAAGTTGTTTTTTGTAGTTGGCTGATGGTGATTTCTGTGGCCCCTATGGTGTTGAGGTGCTCTTCAAGTTGTTTTGGAATTGCACCTAGGGCGCCAGTTACTACTGGGATTATTTTGGTATTATTTCTTGTTTACACAGTCAGACAGGTGTTATTGACTGGTTTGTTTTATCTAGACTTCGAGTCCTTCCCAAGGACCTGGGATGGCTGAATTTTATTATCAGTTTTATTATTATTATTATTATTATTATTATTATTATTATTATTATTATTACTATTATTATTACTATTACTATTACTATTATTATTACTTTGAGTATATTGGTTATATTACAATATTATATTGGTTGATCGCACAACTATGGAATGTTTTAGCATTTTGTGAAGTTCACAGAGTTGTTTTGAAATGTTGCTATAATTTTGTAATTATGAATTGAGTTACTGTGATCTTTTGAAGAGTTTTTGTTTTGCTATATTGTTATAATAGGTAGGCTTATATAAAAATGTGTGGTTAGAGTTTGCTTCTCTTTATTGTAAGTTGTGTTCATATTTATCTATTTAAATTTGTTGTTTTTATCATTTGTATTTGCTGTAAAGCACCACTTTCAGCATATTTGTATGTGGAAAAGCAAACTACAAATAAAGTTGGCAATGATTATGTTTTTCTTTCCCTCTTCCTCTTGATATCTAGGAAAATGAAACAGATGATGTGAGGGTCATAGTGTGTGTTGCTCTGCCCCCGTGGCTAACAGCCATTGATGTGAAGCAAGGATGTGGCAATGCACACCATGATAATCCCATGTCAGGGAGAATGAAGGTCTCAGGGAAGGAGGACATCAGTCCGAGGAAGAGGGGAATGTTCCCTTAGAAGGGACCCCTTCCATGGATGATGAACCCATATCCTCTCACACAGAGGATACTCCCCTGGGGATTGGGGGCCTTCTAGTAGTGGGTGATTTGATCATTAGGGACATAGCGAGATGGAACCATGTGTAGACTGCACAGTGACTTGCCTGCCTGGTGTGAAGGTTGTGGATGTCACAAAGTCTCTAGATAGAGTGTTAGGCAGTGCTGTGGAGGTCAGCTGTGGTGGTGCATGTTGGCAGCAACCATGTTGGGAAATATAGCCAGGAGGTCCTGGAAATCAAATTTAGGCTGCTAGGTAGCATATTAAAGTCCAGGACCCCCAGGGTATTATTCTCTGTCCTATCTGTTCCACATACACAGATACACAGAGAAGTGCTATCTGTTCCACATAGAGGGCCAGCAAGACAGGTGGAACTGAGGGGTCTCAATGAGTAGATAAGACAGTGGTGCCAGAAGGAATGGTTTAGATTGGTTAGGCACTGGGATACATTTTGGGCCACGCAAAGACTGTGCAAAAGGGATGGGCTCCAATTGAACCAAGATAAAGCCAGACTGCTGGCACTTAAAATTTAAAAAGTCGCAAAGCAGCTTTAAAAATGATGCCTGAGGGATTGCTGAAAGGAACTGGGTGGTATTTGGTTGGGCATGCAGAATCCTCTAAGGTGTGAGGGTGCAAATGTTTCAGATAAACCAGAAGGGGACAGAGTAGAACCAGGAGTATGGCACACAAAAACACATGACAGCTGATCAAAAAGGTCAAGTGACAGGGAGATAGCACACCCCAACAGCCGGTAAGAGACTCTGTGTACAAGTGTTTATATACCAATGACAGAAGCCTCCGAGCCAAGGTGGGCGAGCTGGAGTGCTTGGATGCTAATGAAAACATAGATATAGTGGGCATTACAGAAACCTGGTGGAACGCTGAGTACCAGTGGGACACTGTTATTCCTGGATACAGACTCTACAGAAAGGACAGGGAGGGGAGGATTGGGGATAGAGTAACACTTTATATTAGAGATGTACACAAATCAATTTTTTCATTTCCATTTGTACCTGAATCGAATCACCCCTGATTTGTTTTGGGTCTGAATCCCCCCGCCAAATCACCCCAGATTCTATTTGTATCTGAATTTTCTGAATCTGAATCGATTTGGGGCAAAAAAGGGGTCCTGGGGGCAAAAGAGTGGGGTGGGTGGTAGTGCCCAAAGGGTGGAAGCTACCACCCAAATTTCAACGAAATTGGGCAAAGGGGTGGTTTTTAAAGAATTTTTGAAGTTGGCGCATCTTTAAGCTTTCCCCCATAGGGAATAATGGGGATTTCAGCAGCCTTAGTTATAACTCCCTGGGGGGGGGTGTACCAGGGTGGCCCAGAGTGGGTTATGGTAGGTGGTAGTACCCAATGGGTGCAAGGAAGCTACCACCCAGATTTCAAAGAAATTGGTGAAAGGGGTAATATTTAAAGAATTTCTGAAGTTTGCGCATCAACGCAAATGACAAGCTCAGTGCCCCATGGGCTTGTGGGTTTCGGCAGGGGCATAGCTATAATTGGGCGAACGGGTTCAAAGAACCCAAGCTGTGCCCAATCAGGAGCCGCCATTCATGGCCCTGACACGCCCCCTGTGTCTGACGTCAGATGCGGGGGCGGTAGTTTAGCTCCCGAGCGGGGGCTGCGTGGCAAAGGCAGGGAAGAGTCACTCCTGGCTGGTGCTGCGAACGCAGCGCCAGCCTAACTAGCTCCTGAAGGGGCCGGGTGGCCCCTTCAGGAGCTAAGACTGGTGCTGCGTTCACAACGCAGCCTAGAAGTGGCTCTTCCCTGCAGGGAAGAGCCGCTCCTGGGCTGCGCTGCGAAAGCAGCACCAGCCTTTGTTTAACTGCCGAAGGGGCCGCATGGCCCCTTCGGCAGTTAAGCTGCTTCTCCCGAACGGAGCCTCAAGGCTCCATTCGGGAGCCAGACCACGCCCCCCACGTCTGAAGTCAGACGCTGGGGTGTGGCTATCCCCTGTGTCTGACGTCAGACGCAGGGTGCAGGGCTATTGGGGCGCCCGCCGCGGCTGCACACAGGCCACCAGTGGGCTAGCTACGCCCCTGGGTTTCGGGGTGGTTGGCACCCTATGTGCACTGCACCACCATTTACTATGGGCCATGCTGATGTCCCCCAAGTGGAATTATGGGGCTGTTGAAATTCCCCATTGTTTCCTATGGGAAAAAAGCTTAAAGATGTACAAACTTCAAAAATTCTTTTAAAATCACCCCTTTCACCAATTTCTTTGAAATATGGGTGGCAGGAGTCACTACCACCCAACCCACTTTGGCCACAGTATGGAGGTCCAAATCTCCAAACTTTTTGGGTATGAATCTGGTGTGATTTGTTTTGTCCCCAAATCTGGGCAATTGAGGACCACGGTGATTTGTTTTGTCTACAAATCACCTGAATCAGCCAGATTCGGGTACAAATCATTTTGTACCCGAATCATTTTGCTAATGATGTGCCCGGACCGGTCCAGAGGCCATTCTACAGGCCTCCGGACCGGTCCGGACATGGGCGGTTCGGGGTTCGGCTGGATTGGGGTGGGGGGTTCCTTTAAGGGCAGGGGAGGGTTTACTTACCCCTCCCGCCACTTTCCCCCCTCCAGCGTGCGTATTCTCATTAGTAATTGGAGTGGCAGGATACCTTCCTACTGCCCCTTTCCCCGCTTGGCTGCAAAAGGCTTCAAGAAGCCTTTTGTACGTGTGCACGTCGCAGAGACGTGAAGCGCATGCGCGATATGCGCACGCGCAAAAGGCTTATTGAAGCTTTTTGCAGCCAAGCGGGGAAAGGGGCGTTAGGGAGGTATCCTGCTGCCTCAATTACTAACGAGAATATGCACACCGGAGGGGGGAAAGTGGTGGTGGGGGTTAAGTAAACCCTCCTCCCCTTAAAGGAACCCCCCATCCCAGTGCCGGACCGCAGCTCCGCAGTTCTGTTCACACCCCTATGTTTTGCACATCCCTACTGTATATTAAAGAAGGGATAGAGTCCAACAAGCTGCAAAACCTAGGAGGACCGGAGTCCCCCACAGAATCATTATGGGTGACAGTACCAGGACTGAAAGGAAATGTGTTAATAGGGATGTGCTATCGCCCTCCAGATCAAAAGGTTGAGAGTACCCTGAGAGTGAGCTGTAAGAATGGGTAACTTCAATTACCCTCACTTAGACTGGGCAAATTTGCATGGAAGTATTGATAGAGAGGCCAGATTTCTAGACATGCTAAATGACTGTGCCTTAGAACAGTTGGCCACACAAACTACTATAGAGAAGGCAAGCTTGGACTTAATCCTGACTGATGCCCAGGACCTAGTGCAAGATGTCAGAGTTGTAAAACCACTGGATGATCCAGTTCAACTTATATGTGACCCAGTTCAGCTTATATGTGAGTGGAAGGGAGTCCAAGGAAGTCCAACACAGATGCATTGGACTTCAGAAGAAGAATCTTCTCAAAAATGAGAGGACTGGTAAAAAGGAAGCTGAAAGGGCAAGTCAGGAGGGTCAAATCACTCCAGAAAGCATGGGCCTTATTCAAAACGGTAACAGTAGAACCTCAGTTGGGATGTATATCAAGAAGGAGGAAAGGTACCACCAAGTTCAGGAAGATGCCAGCATGGCTAACAAGCAGGGAAGCTATAAAAAGGGAGAAGACTTCCTTCAGAAAATGGAAGTCCTGCACAGATGAGGAGAACAGAAAGGAACATAAACGTTGGAAAAATAAATGCAAGGATACAATAAGGGATTCAAAAAGAAAGTTTGTGGAACATATAGCTAGAAATGTCAAAAGGAATATCTTTAAATATATTGGAAGCAGAAAACCTGCCAGGGAGGCAGATGACCCTTAGGTGAAAGGGATTATTAAGTAGGATAAGGAGACTGCAGAGCAGCTGAATGAGTTCTTTGCATTTGTCTTCACGGCAGACGATACTGACCATATAACCACTCTGGAACTGAGCTTCTCAGATTTGGAGGCCGAAGAACTGGAGCAATTTGAGATGATGAGAGGATGTTCTAAACGGTCTCGAAAAACTAAACATTAACAAATTGCCAGGATCAAATGGCATCCACCCAAGAGTTCTGAAAGAACTCAAACATGAAATTGCTGATCTCCAAGCAGAAATATGTAACTTGTCCCTACAATCAGGCTCTGTCCTGGAGAAATGGAATGTAGCTAATGTAACTCCGATTTTCAAAAAGGGATCCAAGGGGGATCCAGGAAATTATAGGCTAGTTAGCTTAACTTCTGTGCTGGTTAAATTGATGGAAAGCACATTTAAGGACAAAATTGTTAAACATATAGAAGAACAGGCCTTGCTGAAGGAGAACCAGCATGACTTCTGCAAGGTCAAGTCTTTCCTCACTAACCTTTTGGAGTCCATTGAGAGTGTCAACAGGAATGTGGATAAACGTCCAGTTGACATAGTATACTTGGACTTCCAAAACGCTTTTGACAGAGTTCCCCACCAAAGGCTCTTGAGTAAACTTAGCAGTCTTGGGATAAGGGGACAGGTTTAATTGTGGCTTGGTAACTGGCTGAAGGACAGGAAACAGAGGGTAGGAATAAATGGACAGTTCTCTAAATGGAGGGAAGAAAGAAGTAGAGTCCCCCAGGGGTCTGTACTGGGATCAGAACTCTTTAACTTAATTTATAAATGATCTAGAAGTTGGGGTAAGCAGTGAAGTGGCCACATTTGCAGATGGACCAAATGATTTAGGGTAGCGGATATTTATTCATTTATAAATAAATAACATTTTAATATCATCCTATCCAAAGGCTCTGCGTGGTGCACAACAAAACAAAAAATGAATGATCATTTAAAACAATAAACATAAAACAATATAAAAAAAATTTTTAAATAGTTTTAAAACATTCAAGAACAATTTAAAAACCTTGGAAGGCCAGACCAAACAAATAAGTTTTAAGGTTTCTCTTGAAGACCAACAAGGATCCCAAGCCACAAATTTCTGCTGGGAGTGCATTCCACTGTCCAGGAGCAGCTACAGAGATTGCCTGATTCCTAGTCGCCACCAGATGTACTGGTGATAACTGGAGATGGTCCTCTCCAGATGACCTTAATGTACGGTGCTGATCATAAAGAAGAAGGCACTCTCTAAGGTAATCCGGACCTAAGCCTAATAAAAATGCTTATATTAGAATGCCCTTATACATTTCTATGGTGCTGCCATATTTGGAGTACTGTGTACAATTTTGGTCACCATTTTTAAAGAAGAACATTGTAGAACTGGAAAAGGTGCAGAAGAACCAAGATGATCAGGGGCCTGAAGCACCTTCCTTAGGAGGCAAGGTTACAGCATCTGGGGCTTTTTAGTTTTGAAATGAGGCAACTACAAGGAGACATGATAGAGGTGTATAAAATTATGCATGGAGTAGAGAGAAATTTATCTCCCTCTCTCACAATAGTATATCCGGGGGTCATCCCATGAAACTGAAGGCCAGGAATTTTAGGACCAACACAAGAGGAAGTACTTTTTCACACAGTGCACAATTGATCTATGGAATTCTCTGCCATGGGAAGTGGTGATAGCCACTAGCTTGGATGACTTTAAAGGAGGCTTAGACAAATTCACAGAGGACAGATCTATCAATGACTACTAGTCTGGTGGCTATAGGCCACCTCCAGCCTCAGAGGCAAGATGCCTCTAAATACCTGTTGCAGGGGAGCAACAGCAGGGGAGCAACAGGCATGTCCTCACCTCTTGCCTGTGGGCTTCTCAGAGGCATCTAGTGGGCCACTGTGTGAAACAGGATGCTGGACTAAATAGGCCATGGGCCTGATCCAGCAACACTGTTGTTATGTCATGATGTTATGTCACCTGTTGTGCTTATTTGTATGGGAAAAGGAGAAAGAGATGAAGAGTAGTGGCAGCTCTGTGTCTCCCATATGTAGTTGAGCTCTATGCATTCATCCTGTTAGCTGTGTGAAAGTCAGTATACTTAGAGTTGCATCCTTATGTGGAAGTAAATTCCATGGAAATGAATCGGCATGCTTCAGATAAGATACCAGTATAACTAAGGAATTCGTTTTAATTTCCCACCATGGTCTGATACTGTGCACCAAATTAATTAATATTGAATGTACAACTGCAACTGTGGCCAAGAGATATGGGGACAAATTAAAATCTTGCATTTTCCCTCTGTTTCAAATTAAATGGTTGGAGTTTAAACTGAAAGCATACCTTTAAAGTGTTTGGGTGCATTTAACAAGATTCATGTCAAATTCCAGTATAATGTAGATATCGCCTCTGTGTGTGTGTGTGTGTGTGTGTGTGTGTGTGTGTGTGTGTGTGTGATGTATTTATTTACAGTATTTATAACTTTCCTTTCACCATAGGTTCATGATTCAGGTATATTAAATTTGTATTGGTGCAGTGGATTGAGTTTTGGAGTTGAAAGAGAAATTCCAAGTTAATTCCAACTCAGCCTTAAAGCTCATTGGCCCACCTTGAGTCAGTCCTTATCTTTTATAAACCTAATGTGGATTGCTTCATCTGTTGCTGTTGGCTCTCTCAAAAAATTCCTTATGAAAAACGTGTGTGTGTGTCTTTATTTGTTAGTTTATATTCTATTAGAATTTCAAAAGAAATATCCCCTTTCTCTGTCTCTTTCAAGGCCTTGAAATCTCCATCCTTTTAATACTGCAACAGAGTACATAGAGTGTATATGGTCAAACAGTGTGAATGGACTCTAATGTTGACTGCTGAGCATTGCTTAGTCAATCAGATATCTGATCTTTTTAATCTAAAAGACTTTTGGACTTTGCTTGTGAACATACTGCTATCAAATTATCTTTGGAGATATAAAGCTGTTTAATCCTTATGGGGAAAACGATAATGTGATAAATGCTAAACACTTCACTGATAACAGTGACTCACACCTATTTTCCCCCATCAGTGACATAATCCAGCCTAAATGGTTAAAGGACACTTAGCTCATTATGTGAAGACTGTGCCAGGACACCCCTCCCCCACTCCACCCCCACCCTGCCAGCATTCTTAATTAGACAGTCTGCAATGCAGATGGATGCTTGTTTGTTTGTTTTAATTTCTCTCATTACATTGCTTCTCTGCAACAGTGAAGAAACATTCTAATGAGAGAAAGTTTAAAGAAAAATGCAGACTTTCTTCCTGCCTGCATCTGCATGGGACAATGACACTCACACACAGAGCTTGGGGATGGTTGTGGAGTGAATTACAAAAACCATTCCGGATTCCATGATCTACTCCTGAGTTTTGGCAGAGCAGGCTGAATTCTTTCTGCTTTCCAATAAAACGCTGCACAATGGAATTGTGTGGTTCCACCCATCCTTAGTTTTAGCCCATTGAACCAAATGGCTTATGTGGATGTTTGACTCTGGGCATTATTAATGCCTTAACCTAGTATATGTTAGTTCCTGATGGTAAAAATCTACTGAGTAATCAGTTTGCCAAATCTGAGTGCTGTTAACTGCTGCTGTATGAAATAAAATGCTTATGTGTGATCATGGACCTGATGAATGCTTCTGGAGTGTTGCCAGATTATTACTTTGGAAACCTCATGCCAGTGCCTCATCAAATTCCCATGGGGCAAGGAGACACTATTCTAACTTTAGCCTACTCCTGCATCCTGCTCCTCCTTCTCTTACGCCATAAGTACTTTATCTCAAAAGAGAGCCTTGGAGAAACACCATGAGTAGCTACCACTTTCCCCAGCTACTCACTGTAAATAGCAGTGACTCCAAGCATATCTTCTGTCTTGCACACCTAACTTAATTTAAAGAGAGTCCAGGTTTCCCTTTTCTTTGAGGCTATGCACACGATTGTAGAAAATCGGGCTAGCCTCTGCTAGCCCGATTTTCTACAACTGTGTAAACCACCGGGCTCGGCTGCGAGTCTGGTGGTTCCTGAGCGGGTAACCCGCTCAAGTAACTCTCCCCTTAAACCCAGTTTGTGGAGCGAGTGCTTCTCAAACCCGTTTTTTTTTTGCTCGTGAGTTGCTGCAGTGCGGCTTTGCACCGCGGCTACTCATGAGTAGACCCCCAGCTGGGAGGCTTCCAGTATGACCTGTGTGCTCGCGCAGGGCATACTGGAGCTTCCAGGGGCCGCGCGGCCCCCAAACTCCCCAGCGCCTGCCGGCTCTGTGACGGAGCCGGCAGTCGTGTGGGTGTCCACTGTGGCTGCTGCGGCCGCCCAGAGCAGACTGGCTCGTCATCTGTGGGGAGAGCAGTCTAAACCCACTTTCCCCGCTCACCCTCCCCAGGCGGGTCTCTTTGATCGTGAGACCCGCCTCTTTGTCTTTCGCCCCTCACCAGCAACCTTCATGTTTTCCTTCTGCTTCCCTACAGGCATGGCAGGAACAAAGCAGCCCTTAATCTAGTTAAGACAAATGGAGAGGGAAGGATTTCCTTTCTCTAATACTCTGCTGCTCTTGCTATAGGTTCTCCCTCTGCTGTAGGTAAAAGGGACACAAAGCAAGCCCATGGCTGAGGCAACACGAACAGAGAAACCCCAGCCTCTCCAGCCATCCAGCACTGGATGGAGACTTACAGGCCACATGCTTTGGCTGCATTGAGATATAGCAGGAACTGCTATATCTCAATGGAACTGCAGTTTCCAGTTAGAATTCTAAACTGTGGGTTGCATCACAGACAACCGTCCATCTAGTGGTCCCTCTGCTTTTTTTCATCTCTGTGCGGAATAAGTTTTGTTCTGGGTGGCAGTATCAAGGCAGTGTGCATGCACCTGCATTCAGAGTGGGGCCTTCCTGATTCTACCTGAGCGGGATCTAAAATGAACTGAGTGGACATCCAAAAACTTGTGAGCACGCTCACATGTGCGCGCCTTAGAGGAAACAGTGCATCCATCCCTGGTTTGGGAGACTCCAAGGGCAGGTTAGAGTTTCCCCTCTCTCTTTCTGGTCCTCCGAGCTTGGTTCCACCCACTTGTATAGCCATGCTGTCACCAGGCTGTTGGCATGGCTTCACAGCTCCAGGAAATAGCTCACAATTGGCCAGAAGCTCAGAGTGGGTGTGATTACTGGCTGTGAATACAGACTTCAAGCAGTGCTCCCTGGTAGTGCTGCTGGCCCTTTAATTACAAGAGCAGCAGGGCCTGGCATGCCTGTTGGGAGGCAGAGGAAGTAGGAAGTGTGCAGGGAGAGGCATGGCATTCGGTCAGGAAACACACCATGCCGCAGGGATTCTCAACCTTGGGTCCCCAGAGGTTACTGGACTTCAATTCCCACAATCCCCAGCCCCAATGGCCTTTGGGTGGGGATTATGGGAGTTGAAGTCCAACAACATCTGGGGACCCAAGGTTGAGAACCCATGCCCTAGAGCGTAACTGCTGTTGGTGCTGCTCTGAGCTGGCCTCTCACTGGTCGCAGCCGCTGCTTAAACCCGTAACTACAGTTATAGCAGCAGATGCATGCAGACAACACTATGGCCCCTTCTATCAGAGGTTTAGAGTGGTGAAACCGAGGAATAATCCCAGCCCCCCCAGGTTCGTGTGGGGGATAAACTGGACCCTGTGGTTTGGTTACGAAGCCACAACTGCCTGCATGCAGACATTGCACAAAACTGGAGTTACAGATTTGTAACTATAATTCCTGTAACTCTGGTTTCGTGCAGTGTCTGAATGCAGCCTTAGAGTTGCTGCTATGTTGGCCAAGCAGTTGCTACTAAAATTAGGACTGTACTAAGCAAGCCTGAATTCTCATACATTTGTGTATGGGGGTGCAAAAGAACTTGTACACACATTTCCAGAATTTTGTACATATATAAACATCTGGCAACAATGTGTTAGTGTTGTCTAACAAGTTTTGGTTTTGCGTGGTCAGAATTCACATTGGATTTCTTACACTGGATTAGAAGCAATGTGATGAGAGGATTTCCCCCATTTGTTTTATTTTATTTATTCAATTTATATACTGCTTTTCATTAAAATAATCTCAAAGCAGTTTACAACATATGGTTAAAAACAACACACAATTCAAATATAAAAAGTAGAGCTATTAATATGAATAAAACTCATCTGGTGGCTACACGGAGACGAGCCTTCTTGGCCGCTGCCCCGAGATTGTGGAGTGTTCTCCCTGCTGAGATACAATCCTCCCCATCTCTGGCAATTTTTAAAAAACACCTGAAAATCCATCTTTTCACCCAAGCTTTCCCAGCTTTTTAAAATTGTCTGTTTTTAATTTTATGGCTGTTTTTAAATTGTTGCATTGTTTTAACTTTTATATCTGTTTTAATTGTTTTTATGTTAACTGCCCAGAGATGAAAATTTGGGTGGTATAGAAGTTAAATAAATAAAAAATAAAATAAAATAAAATAAAATATCTCTATTTAAAAATGTAAAAACCTCTATAAAACAGTAATACATAAAACACAGAGCAGCAGCAGCAGCAGCAAAAACTAATCACATCTAAAGGCCTGGTGAAGAGCCACATCTTCAAACTGATGGAAGCTGATGAGTGGATGCCAGTTGGGAGAGCATTCCAAAGCCTGGGGGCAATGACTGAGAAGGCCCCGTCCTGCATGCTTGACAGCCAAACCTCTTTCACCATCTGCACACGGAGCAGAGCCCCTTCCGATGATCTTGTCCAACGGGCAGAAACCCTTGGGAGCAGGTGGTCCTTCAGAGATCCAGGGCCCAAACCTTTTGTTACTTGTATTGATCTACTGGTTTGCTGTGCCCCACATTCTACTTCTCCTGAACCGGGAGTGGAGCTATAATTGGGTGGATGTGTTCAAAGAACGCAAGCGACCCAGCATCTGGGAGCTGCCTCTTGCCTCCCCTACCCACTCTAGCCAGCTGCCCATTCCTGCCACCCCCTTCTTGCTTGCAGCTCACTGCTGCCCACTATACCCCACTGCCGCTCCACAAGCAGCCGACTCCTCTGGTGGTAAGAAAGGAAGAAAGCCCCTCCTCCTTCTGCCTGGCCTGGAACTGGCTGCAAATGAAGGACATGCGTGTGTGTCCTTCATTTGCAGCCAGTTCTAGGCTGGGTTGAAGGAGGAAGCCTTCAGTAGGGGCTTTCTACCTTTCCCACCACCCAGAAGCCAGCTGCTTGTATAGTGGTGGTGCACTGGGCAGCAGCAGGCACGAGCGGTGAGAAGTATTCCCACTGCCCAGGAATGCTGCCTGGGTGTTGGCTGAGGTACTGGTGACAGGCTCAACAATGTAATGGGGCGTGGGTGCTTTGCAAGCGCACTACTGCATATACTCCCTCCCCCCAGGGAGTGGGGCCAACACAGGCCCACTCTTCCCTGAATTCCTGGGTACACTTGTGTGCATTGGCAAAGCAATGCAAGAAAGCAATCTTGATATGATCATATGTATGACTGCATCAAGGTTTTTATTGTTGCACACATGTATGCATGTTCACATAAAATATTGCATAACAAGAATCTTGATGCAGCTATAAGTATAATCACATCAAGGTTGGTTTTTGCAGTGTTTTACCAATGCTCACTTGAGCATCAGTAATGGGAGAGAGGAAAAGGAAACTTTAACTGAAGAAATTGAAAGCTGCACAACGCATGGTACAATGGAGGATTCCAAATTAGGTAGATTCTTGTCTTCCTAACAAGACCAGGTAACTCAACTCCTTAGGCGTTAAGGGAGCAATCTGGATGAGGAGGATTTCAGAATCCTTTCTAGTGCTAATGCATTGGGTTTGTAGTTTTCAACTTCTTACCTTTAAAGAACTTTCTTAAAGTAATAACACTAGCATGCTGAGGAACCCTTGTGTGTTTGCCCAAGAACCCCTGAGTGTGGCAAAACATGTGGGATCTCTTCAAAGGCGTCCACTCATTCCATTACCATGCAAGATGCTGGCCGGGCCTGTTGCCTCCCCATTGCCTTGGATGAACTGAAACTGGATGCTAAAACACACCAAACACTTGCCTGCTTTGGTGCATTGCAGGGAAAGATCATTGTAGCAGGCATTCAGTCTTTCAGGGAAGCTTGTCCACCATTACCAAGCTGAGTTTCTTATTGAGAAACTGCTGATAGGGTTCCCGAAAACACAGATTGAAAACCATGGCTCTGTGTGGTACACTACTTGATTTGACTCAGAGTATGCTTGCTTCCTTGGAGAGATTACCGAGGATGATTTCCTTTTCTGTGAATTATTTTTACTGGGAAAATACATACATACATAGAAAAAGAGAGAAAGTTACAATGAAAAAAGACAAAGAAGAAACTGAAACTGAAAATAATAGTGGATTTAACATAGCAGAAAACATTCTCTCTCTCTCTCTCTCTCTCTCGGGGGGCTAGAGAATACAGAAACTGAAAAAAAGATACCTTTTTTAGACTGCAACCAAACTGCATCAAACTGAAAAGAAGGATACACAAATGGTGGCCAGGCTACCTTAGGCTCTCTGTCAATGAAAGAGATACAGGGCACCATTTTGCATGGAATATTTCTGGTTTTGCAAGACCTTGAGTTTTATGTAATGTACTAATTTTTCCACAAGTGCATTATCTCACACACACTGATTCCAACAGTGGATAGATGGAGGAAATACAGATTTGCAGTTATAAGCAACTTCGATATGAGCTATAGTAAGAAGCGTTGCAGTGACATCCTAATGGAATAAATCCTGAAAATGGTCAGGAAATGTACTCAGGAGAACCATCCCAGGCTCAGAATAGTTTAGCAATTCTTTAGCCATTTGTTATTTATTCCCGTATCATGTTTTCATTGTATATAATTCCTGTTTGGCTCTCTGTGGCCTTGGTTCACAGAAGCTGATACCCATGGTAGCAGGATGCCTGCGGTAATTGCCAGATGATTGATAAGTCCTCCATTGAACTTGCAGAGCCTTTCTGCATGTCCTTCCTGTTTCATGTATTGGTTTCTTTCCCCTTTGACGACATCATGTGGGCTAAATTCAGAATGTTCGTCATTCTTTTCTCTTTCAAAGTACCTCAGTTATTTAATTTGTGCAACGAAGGAAAGGGTGGATAGCTCAACATGTATTCTTTTCCTCTGTTGTTTAAAATGTATGTCTCCCCCCCACCCCATTTCCTTGATCTTCTGTGGGAAAGAGGGAATTTGAATTAGGCTAGCTAAATCTGGGTGAACAGATATATAAAGCCTCTCATTTATTTACATTTTTATTCTCCACATGAGCAGCTAAATCTGGGTTATCTGCTTCTAACCTAGGGTTGAATGCATGTGTGAACTAGGACAAATGTCCCAAGTAGGGATGTGCACAAATATCTTCGGTGCTGGTGGGGGTAGTACTTTAAGGGCGGGGAAGGGTGTACTCACCCCTCCCGTCGCATTTCCTCCGCCGGCGCTCTGTTATTTTTAAGCCCCTTGGGGTGGCAGCGTTCCTCCCTACCGCCCCGTTTTCCCCATCGGCCGGAAGTGGCCAGAAGTAGCGAGCGTGCGCGTGCCTCTTGCGTGTGTGCGTGTGCACGATGGGCACATGCGCATTCGCTACTTCTGGCCACTTCCAGCCGATAGGGGAAATGGGGCGGCAGGGAGGAACGCTGCTGCCCCAAGGGGCTTAAAAATAACAGAGCGCCAGCGGGGGAAATGTGGCGGGAGGGGTGAGTACACCCTCCCCCACCCTTAAAGTACTACCCCCACCAGCGCCGAAACATGAACCCCGCCCCCCAGCGCCGAAACGTTTCGGAAGCCTTTATAATGGCCTCCAAAATGTTTTGAGCACATGCCTAGCCACAAGTAGTCTGAATCTGGGTAATACTGCTTCTAACCCTTGCTCTTAACCCAGGTTAGTGAAGAGCAAGGGCCCCAGTAAATAGGCTTGTTGACCATTTGTCTGCTTTTCCTGGTGTTTTCAAGTCCTGGCAGATATTCCCCTTAGGGGATGGGGCTGCTCTGGGAAGAGCGCCTGCCTGCTTGCATGCAGAAGGTTCCAAGCCCTCCCCCGCACCCCTGCACTGGGCATCTCCAAGATAGGGCTGAGAGAGATTCCTGCCTACAATTTCGGAGAATCCGCTGCCAGTCTGTGCTGACAATACTGAGCAAGATGGACCAATGGTCTGACTTGGAATAAGGCAGCTTCCTATGCTACTGTGCCTGTGAATGTGCTGATCTGCATAGCATGCTCTATGCTGCCATTCTAGCAATGGTTTGAATAGGGCTGGACTTGCCTATTATCCCCTCATCGCCAACCAGAGCATGGCTGCTGACATCATGGGGTTTCCCACCTCCTGGTCATGAGGTACATTGTGAGAAGGTTATCCCAATTCTCGGTAGACTTGCCAAACTTACCGTTGCAGCACTCATCTGGGAGCTGGAGTTACAGAGCCCAATGGAGGCTCTGCTCATCTGTCCACTATGACGTAAGGACTCTTTCAAGCCCCAAACCACCTCTTTCTGATTGTGTACCTATACATTGTAGGCAAGGGACACTCTCTCAGCCTCAGGCCCTTCCCTGCCCCCCAGCCAATCCTCAGTATAGGGGTAATGATAATGAGTTGCCTTGCAGAGTTATAAGGATGATTGGGAAAAATGTACACATGTAAAGCCCATTGGATAGTCACTCAAGTGCTATATAAACACGGAAGTATGGTGAACCCTACACATCTGTTCGTAGTGTCTACAACATTTCTGTGGTGGCTTTAAGGGGCAACGTGTCCTTCTGCAGAATAACTGCTTGCCTATCCTGCCACACAAGCATCAGCATGAAAAGCTTCACTATGTGTGATTCACCTGTGTATGCACACTTAGCTCAGAAGAAAGGCAGCTGTGGTCATTAAGAGGAAAAGTGGCCCTTTTGTGTACTGGGATTTTCTCCCCTTTAAACCATGACTGTTGCTTGAGCTTCATCACTGCCTAGAAAGCCCAACTGAACAGGAGAGAGAAATTCTCATGTTTTTTCTACAGCCCTCAGGATATAGAAGAGTATGAACTCATAGGCAGCGTGTGGTTCTGCTCTAAAAAAGTGTGCCAGAAATTCCACAGATCCTGCTAGCTTTATATTTGTCATGATTTGTAGGGATTTAGGATCAGTAAAACAGTTTATTTGGCAGATCTGGCTTGAATCTGCATCACCACCCAGTGATTAAAAAAACATTTGTCACGGTCTGTGTTATACATTAACACAAGTCCACATTTTTCTGATACAATACTATAGAAACCAGAGATAAATATGCCAGATAAATGTGATAAAGTTGGAATCAGTCTTTGCTGTATATTTCACAATCAGTGTAGCTAATACAAAATGACCTATCAGTAATAACTTCTGATTTGTATTTTACCTCTTTTGCATGGATTCAGTTGTTAATGCTTATGATTTGTGGGTGGCTTGTTGTCAAACTGCTCTCAAATTAGCTCCCTGAATATGCACTCCTCTGTATTAACATCAAGAGTGTATTGAGAGTGGTTTGCTAGTAGAAGCACCCATCAGTGGTGTTTTCCTTTTCCTTAGGCGGTCAGCATGTTTTTACTCACCAGCCCCTTAGCAGCTTGTGCTCCATGGTCATTTTATTTTTATCGGCAACTCAGAATTAGCATCCTGCAAACCGTTAAACCGAAGGCTACACATTCGTGACTTGCATAATTAATGATGTATGTGATGATAATAATTCAGCAGAAAGAATTTATTCAACCAGTGATGTTTAAGCCTGGTCCAAGCTCAAATGGTCAGCTGGATGGATGAAGCTAGCCTAGTATCTGGGGATCATTGTTGCCCCAAATACACTCTAGACTGCTGCCTTGTGGTTCAACATGTGCACAGAGCCAAGGGTTCCTGGTTCTAGTCCTGAAGGGTCTTGACACCCAATAAGTCCTGACACCTGGAGTTGGCTCTTCCAGCCTGCTTAATAACTGTCATGACCACTGCCACCCTCTGCTCTTCCTGAGCAATAGCTCAGAGCCTGACCTTGAGAAGTGGGAAGCAGTCAGGCCAGAGGAGCCAGCCCCATATGTAACCCCAGCACTGTTCCCTCTAACAGGGATTCCCAGATGTGCACTACAACTCCCACCATGGCCTTTGCTGCAATGGCCTTTGGCTAGGGATTATGGGAGGTGAATTCTGAGAATCCCTGTCAGAGGGAACACTGAACCCCAGCCCCTGATATCAGGCAGGAGACCCCAGAGCCAGAAACCCCAGAATTGGAGTCCCTAGAGCCAGTGCTCACTGAGCTTGAGCCCCCTTATTAATCAGTTGCTTCCACAATAAATACATTGTGCTCTTCGAACTGCACACTAGTATCAATAATAGACCAAGAGGGATGTGTTGGAGTGGAGGAGGTTTGCCATATTCCAGGCCAGAGAAGGGCCCTTTTACAATTCTCTGCTCTCAAGGCAGAGTGGCAGACCTTGAGGATGGTGTCCTGGTCCTTCTCCTGTTGGAACAAGCTGCTCACTGGGAGCTCTCCAGGGTTCTGCAACGTAGACTGTCTGCCTCTTGTTGGGCCTTCTAAGTTCTGCATGCAGGACAAAATGCTGAACCCAGGTTTCCCTCTATGAACTATCCACACTGACTCTTCGGTAGGATTAAAAGAGTCTTAGGAGTTATCTGTGAGGAGTGAAAGTCACAAACCCAGGCCACTGGAAACTTCTTGTCTGATGCTGTTTATTCTCACAGCCTTTAGGAGCAATGATACTTGTCTCTGTAAACTTGAGGGCTAGAAAAGGGTTCTTTGAATAACAACAGCGACAACAACAACAAGGAAAGCTGGCCTTATGGTAGCCCTTGGCTAAGCAGGGTCCACCCTGGTTGCATTTGAATGGGAGACTACATGTGAGGACTGTAAGATACTCCCCTTAGGGGATGGAGCCACTCTGGGAAGAGTATCTAGGTTCCAAGTTCCCTCTCTGGCATCTCCATGATAGGGCTGAGAGGGATTCCTGCCTGCAGCCTTGGACAAGCCGCTGCCTTCTCTGTGTACTGTAGTCTGTGTAGACAATACTGAGCTAGATAGGCCAAAGGTCTGACTCGGTTTATGGAAACCTCCTATGTTCCTAAAGCTGAACTATCAGGAATCTGGTGGATGCTCTGGATCATATTGTTTTTTGGTCCTGCTGTAAACTAATATTCCTGCTGCTTAAGCCCTATTGTCATCAGAACCCACTATTTACTCCTTGATAGTGCTCTGCCTTCCTCCACAGCTCTCTGTTGGTATGAAAAACCATTGGTTTGTGTTAGACATTTTTGGCTGCAATTCATTGAAATACTGACTTCCTTGTCAGTATTGTCTTGAAGCTTTTTAAACATGTGAAATATGCCCACTGTTGTATTTGTTTTGGTTCAGCTTCTAAAGGCACTTGTCCTTTTGTAGTCTGTATATGACAGTCCAGTGGTAAATCAGCAATATAATACCTAGCTGAATTAAGATGGAGCCATTGGTCTCTTACTGAATTTCCCTATGTTGTGGTCACAATAAATAAAAAGAAGCAAAGGCAGACTGGGCTTCTTAAGTGTTAATTCATGCTTCAAAATACTACAATATATATTTTAATGAAGCTAACTAATATTAGTTTGCAACTAAGAACTCACAGCCAAGAACATAATCTTTCCATACATTAGGGCTCTGTGGTTATAGGGATAACAGTCACCACCCCATGAATATGTTTTCCCTAAATTTTACTTGAGAGCTTTAAGATTTGGTGTCTGGAGATCCAGATGCTCCTGTTCTATTTAACAGTTGATGAAAAATAAACAAACCAACTGATGTTGCAGCACTGGCAGTTCAGAGCTCAGAATTACAATCAGCAGACTCTCGTGGTGCAACTCTTTTTGTACCACCAAACTGCAGATGGAAGATTGCATTTATATTATATTTGTTTTCAGAGCAATTGGAATCCAGTTCAAATGGATCCCATTCATATTTTGTTTCAGGTCAATTTGTTCTGAAACAAATGAGATAAATGGAAGCTCTATTTTTAGAATGCCAAAAACCCTATTACCATTTGTATTCAAGTTTTAAAATTAAAAATAGGTTGCAACTCTTTCTTGTAACTGTAGCTCTCTATGCAGGAGCTCTAGTGTGCAGCTGTCTCCTAGTGGATGCCATCTTTAATGCCCATTCTGTCTCAGGATGCAGGCCATGTGGGTAATGTTTTCTCATGGTGGTAGCCATTCCTTTAAATCTGCGATGGCCTGCAACAATAGGCGGAAAGGGTATTAAAGATAGTGTGTCCACAAAACAAAACATTGTGTTTGTGTGTGTTTAGTACAAAAAGATGGTTGACAACAGAGATAGATGAAATCAAATTTTAGTGTAATGCTTCAGCTTACACCATCAGCAACTAATGATTTTTTTTAAAAAGTGTGAGCACATACAGCTCACAAGGAAGCAATTAAGAATGCTGTGTTATAAAACACATGCAAACTTCTTGCATCTATAAAACTAGTGTGTCAAGGAGAAGACTAGGCTAGAACCTTTCTCCTCCATCTACCAGTGTTCTGTGTGTAAGAAGGTTTTTGTTTTTTTTAATATAGAGGAAAATTTCAAGCCCTTGCCTTTGGAAGTGGTACAATGAATCCTCCTAGTGTTTGTGTAACTCGGAGCTCAGAGGGCAAAGATAGTTGAAAGATGTTGGCTGCTAAAAAAAAAAGGCTTGTTTGAGCACATTGTATGAAAGTTGTATACTGTCCCATAAGAATCAGTTAAAGGCAAGGTGCAATAATGTAGATTGTGTATCATAGCGGGGCAGTAAGGTTAGAACACAAGAGAATAGAATTGGTGTATGTGTATTATCTACCTATATATTTCTCTAAGGTGTACCCATTGCTAATCCCATGTATGGCAGCTCTCGCAAGAGTTTGCGAGTGAGCTGCTGGCTGGGGGAAAGGAAAGCGGCAGCAGACAGGCTTGTAGGTGAGGCACGAAACAAAACAGCGGGGGTGGGGGAGAAAACGGCAGCGGGTTGGCAGGGAAAGAAAATGGCGGGGGTGGGGGAGAACTAGAGGCACAGATGCTCTGCACCTGGCCCAGCTAGTTTCAGAGTATTTCTTCAATTTGTAACCCAACAAAACCAATTGTTTCCCAATTGGCACATTTTCTGGACCAGTTATTTTCTTTCCATTGTAGAGGAAGGCTTAATATCTTGTGTGAGGTGGGTATATCACCCAGAGATCCTAAGTCTGATTTGTGCCATCTTTCCCCCTTATCTTGCTATTTTGAGGGCCTTGCATCAACTTGACCTCTGTGTGAAGACCCCACCTCACACATTATGTGAGGTGATGGGGATCGTAAAGAAGTGGAGGTACATCAATACAATAAGGCCGCCCAGGAAATATTTCTAAATATAAAACTAAAGGTATAGTGTGCAGATTGTATGCTGACGTATTTGCAGAAGTCAACAAATATCATATCTGTTCCTTGGCGGAAAAAGGATGTTGCAGGAATAATTATGACAAGATGTGATAGTGCACTTAAATAATAATAAAATAACAGAAAAGCAAAATAGAGAACAATATGTTAGTCTTCTAGCCATCAGGAAACACCAACAATGCTCCCACCTTTTTCCTGTGACTTACCCAAAGTTCCTTCCAGGCGACATGAATAACTGATAATGTTTTGACCTGAACTGATGCCAAGTGGAAATTCATTTTTTTTTTTAAAAAAAGTGTTTATATCTGATCAACAACAGATTTTAGCAACGCCCTTCCCATTCAGCTTTACCCTGCAAAGAAAGGCTTTATTTGCAACTCATCAGCTCAATAAAATTATTTTGTTTTATTATAATTATTTTCTGAGTTAAAGTCAGGAATGTCAGAAGTGGGTTTTTTTTTAAACACAAAAACATTTTGTCCCACTTTTCTGGATGTAAGAAGTTCTCTCAAAAAGCTAACAACCTATGTATGTTTCTCAGTAGTAAATCAGTTTGCTTCCTTACTCTCAAGTAAGAGGGCACAGCTCTGTAGCTGAACTATCATAAAATGCATATAAAATGAACTCAAAAAATATTTATCATCTTTGGTATCCTATCCTCCTCTTATTTCAAGAAGCACAAGATGGCATAGATGGGGTTGTCACTTTTTATCCTCATCAGCCCTGTGAAGTAAGTTAGACTGAAAGAGATTTTAATGAGAAGGAATTTGAGCTGAAGATTTCCTCTGTCCATGGCAAACAGTTTAGCCACTGTGCCATACTTGTATAAAGCACATTAAAATGTTAATATTGCTGTTACCATACTGTATATGCAGACACCTTGCTTTAGTGTGGTTAAATAGGGCCTTCATTGCTGACTCACTTTGTGTTCAAAATAAAACCTGCTTCTGTATCATCTTCCACTGTTGCCTCATTGGTATCATCTAGCAGGCAGATCAGGTTACTTTTTGTATGTATATAATTTCAGAAAATATATTTATCAGTTCCCTGATTTCCTAGTCTATTATTAAAGCTAAGTTACCGTCTTACAAAGCAGCCATGGGTTTGGTAGGTTTTTGCAATGCAGCTTTATCTCTTTATCTAAATTTAACTTTATATGCTTTAATAGGGAGAAAGGAGTTTGATGGTTCACATTCAAAAATAAATGTACTCTAAGTGCTCTGGAAATATTGGGTAATGTTTAGCTGGAAGTGTACCACTGATTTCAGGGATTTTTTCTTTCTGGAACATAGGAAGCTGTCTTCTATGTAACTCGTATTCGTGTTCTACCGAGACAGACCCTCTCCTCTCTCCTTGGCCACTCTTCTAGCAGTGACCATTACTATTTTGACAGCTCTGAATGCAAGAAAAGCCACTTCTGGAGGAGGTGATTTGGGGATAGAAAAGTGGCAGAATGTGTGTGCCTAATCCTTTGCTCACCTGCCATTTCCCTGTTTCATACTGTATTAAAACATAGAGTTGAAACCATGCAGGAGAAAATCTGCTTCGGGGAGGAGCAAGTTGGACCAGGATAATAGCAGGTGGGCAGAAGGTTTCCTTTTCCTGCTGCTCCTTCACTTCTCATGGAAGCAGCTTTTCTTACACAAAAAGTTTGCCCGGCTAACTATACTTTGGGTGTAGTTTGGTCTGAGTGTGCTTAGGATTTCAATTGTTTTGCTTGATCCAGTTGTGTTTATTCACAACTCTGGTAGTATAAAAGTGTAATGGGAGAGAAGTTTGTACATTTTAAAAGAACGTTCTGATGCTATATGAAGTTTTTAAATACACTTAATAGTTGCAAAGTACGGCAAAACCCTGGAGAAGCAGGAGCACATGCACATGCATTTCCAGTGCCACTGAAGAAAGGAGACAGTAGTTGAAGCAAACATTATGTTCTATCTTCAGTAATCAGTAGAAAAGTCATCAAAGTAAACCTGTTTTATATAGACATCTGGAAAATGTACTTTGACAACGATCCACTTGATGACTGTGAGTGTCTTATAAATAAATGTTCAAATCAACGATTCTTTAAACCTGTCAGACTAAATCATATATTTGTAATGACATACAGTACTTTCTGAGCTACAATTTGGTTTGTCTAGTCAATATATTTGCATCTTAATACAAAAGATTGCTTCAGAAATTAGTCTTGCCATTAATGCAGAACAATGATTTATAACTGCTAATTTGAGAAGGTGTGCAAAGAGGAGGGCCCGTAACAGTTGTGTGTGAGGTGTTTTTTTTTTAACATGTTTAAATTGATTTTATATTTCTCAAAGTTTTTATTCTATCATTTCTGTTCATTCGGGCTAGCTTTTATTGCATATACCCTCTCACCCACTTCTCCCCTGCAAATCCCACCCCCTTGCTTCCATTTTGCACGTTTTTAATTTTTTTTCCTTTTTTTTGCAAATGTGGGTCTGGGAATCCCCTGCTTGTCCCTGGGCATGTCATTCGTTGGATGCAGGATGCACCTTTCATTCTAATCTGTACTTTTACTATATATGTTCATCCTGTCTTTCTCTTTCCCCCTCTGTAATCTTTTATCCTTTTGTTGTTGTTGTTGACCTGGTATGGGGCAGACTGCTGCAACTGCTGCAACCTGGTATGGGGCAGACTGCTGCAACAGAGGCAGGTCCAGGCTGAAAATACTAAGGAGCGAATCGTTTTCCTGCTGGGGTCAGGCATTTGCTGGAGCTTGGAGGATGTAAGGAAGAACTATTCAGGGCCCAGCAACAAAGAACATAGAGCTGAATATAAGGATTTGTTGAACAGAAGCCACAAAATTGTCCATTTGAATACAAAATGGAAATTGCAAGGTGCCCGTCTTAACTTCCATGCCATACAAGCTGTAAAGATTTTGTACAGTCTGGTATATGATGTTGGTTTTAGAAATGAGGCTACATGCACCCACTTTGCCTTGGTGTTTCAGTTGGACATTGGGCTGGTGAAGGATGCATCCAGGCAGACATTGATCAGGTGCAGTTTCCCTAATCACTTCCTAGAGATGCCCCTGATGAATTTCTGCCTGATGCATCCTAATCAAAGCAAAGTGTGGGTTTGAAAATTTCAAATAGACCCAGAAACTTCAAATAAACCTTTAATTTCCTTCAGGATTGTGTTATCAGCAAAATAGTGTAAAAGTTGTACACAAGTGATGTAGCCAATCACACACAGAGACACAGGCACATGTGAATCCTTCTATGAGGATTCATTATACACCTGCATTTTTCTGTTCATTTTGACTGTCATTGGACAGTGACAACTGTCAACTGCCATGTGTTAACTACACAACCCCAAACCCCCCCCCAAACTGGGGTACTCGGTTTATTTTTTAGGAATCTTTGAAGTGTTTAGATTCTTTGGTGTCTTCATTACACACCTTCATTTCTTCTGTTCATTTTGACCCCACTACTTTGTGGGTGGGGAACTAGTGGCATCCCATGTGCCAACTACCCCCAACCTGCAAGCCACTGGGTACTCAATTTATATTTTAGGAATTTTTGAGGTGTTTAGACTCTTTGCTGTCTAATGAATCCTCAAAGGGATTCATTATGAGGAAATGTTATTAGACACCAAAGAGTCTAAACACTTGAAAAAAATTCCTAGAACATAAACTGAGTAGTATTCCACTGTCTTGTGAGTGGGAGGGAGGTGTAGCTTGCACATGGCAGTTGACAGCTGGCACTGTCCAAAGCCAGTTAAAATGAATAGAAGAAATGAAGGTGTGTAATGAATCCTCATAGGGATTCATTGAAAAAAGTTATTATACACCAAAGACTCAAAACACTTGAAAAATAGTGACCACACATTTTGCTCCATATCTCCACTTCTACAAGAGCTAGAGCTTAGCTTTTGTTTTTAAATGAAAGCTGGGAATTTGGGAAAATTAATAGGAGGAATCCAAACCTCGAATTGATTTGAATAGAATCTGGCATGATTCAATTTGTACCCAAATCTTGCCAATGGGCCACAGGGGTGATTTGTTCTGTCTCCAAATCACTCAAAACATGTAGATTACAAATTGATTTGCACCCAAATCAATTTGCACATACCTACTGGGCAGCCAGCAGAGAATGCTGTTTTGCTGTAGCAGAGACTAGGCATGCGCTGGAACAGATGAGGGGTGTATGCCAGAACGGAACAGCGGGAAGGAGTGGTGGATAGGAGCGGTGGCAGCAGCATCAGGGCAGGGAGTCAGCAGAATGGAGCTGTGGGCGGGAACGGTGAGCAAAAGCATGGCAGCAGGGTCGAGACAAGGTTGGGGCAACGAGTCAGCTGCCATGTTTATTGTGGGCAGCGCTATTGGCACTGTAACCTCATACTTGCTACTGCACTGGCTCTATTAGCACTAAAAATGTATTTTTCTGCCTCTTAAAACCCACTTTGAGGATCAGTTGTAAAATAGCAATCAGTTGGGTCCCAGGGGGATATACAAAAGGCACTTTTCTGGCATCAATCTAAGGGCTAAAACAATGCAAATGGACTACACAATCATTTAAGCAGCACTTCCTCAGTCCGAAAAAATGTCGCCAACCCCTTAAACCCCTGTTCAAAAGAGAAAAACCTTAAGCCATTTCCCAACAGTTCTTTACCAAATTTGCAGGGGAGGTGTCTCTTGTCACCTAATGAATGTGTGCTGATGGCCAGGCAGATTTCACAAATGGTTTTGATGACGGAACATTGAAAACACTCTCCAGCTTAACTATACAGAGTAGGAACCCTGATCTAAAGGATGCCTTGGATAGCAAGGATGTCACACCAGCAGCAGTTGGAACAAAAGTGAATGCTGCTGCCATGCTTTGGGCACTTTTGGATGCTGTTCTAGTTAGCTGTTACTTGTGGAAAATGGGGGGCGGGGAATGCTAGAGCAGCAGCCCAAAGTGCTGCAAGTTGTCATGAACTCGTCCGTCTGAGGCTTGGTCCAAGGTCGCTATCAACGAAGCCGGTAGCTCTGGGATCCTGCAACAAAGCACAAGAGAAACAAATCACTAGCAAGTATCAAGGTCAACCAGTCTCCCCTGCACCTAGGTCACTCACCAGATTCCAAGAGTCCTGAGCCCAAGGTCCACCATGTCACCAAGGGAGTCCTCAAGGCAAGCTGAAGCAGCCCGATGTCTGGCTAAGGTACCAGGTCTAAAGCAGCAGGAGTCAGGGTCAAGGTCCGGGCAAGGGGCTGGGAAATCCAAGCAGCCGAAGGCTGGTCTGCAACAAGCCCAAGCAACGCATTGCTTTCCAGCCGTTTGTTGCTAGCCTGCTGATTGATTTATAGTCCTTGATTGCTCTCCTCCTCCAGCCAGCTGTCAAAGATTCAGTATTTATCTGGCTTGTTAAGGAGGCGCTGACTTCGTCTGAGTGTCTCCAGCTGCTGTTGGCATTTTGCACGCCTCCGCTGTTGGGGGGTTAATCCAACTCAGGACCTGACTGCTCACCCCCCATCTCTTTGGCTTCCAACGGCCCCTCTGGAGCTGCAGCTTCATTTTGGCCCGTCTCAGCTGTCTTCTGAATCCTGACTGTTGAGCTCTCCTCTTTGGGTGCCTCTTCCTTTGCTGGAGGGTTGTCCTCTTCACTGTCTATGAGTGAGAGGATGACACAAGTGTGTTGCAGTGACAGCTCCATCTTTGTGAGGAATATGGGTATGGTGTGGGAGTGAGAGGGCACTGAAGGAAGGGAGGTCTTTTCCTCAGGAGATCAGTAACAGGCAATGTACATGCACTGCCTCGTAACGAGGCTGAAGTGTAAGCTGGCCTATAGACAATAAAGAATGTTAGTTCAAAGAACATGCTAGATGATGATGATGATTGATTAATGATGTAGCTGGAAGCAATGCATAGTGCTAGAGAGCAGAATCTGAAATTAGAAATGTCTCTCTTTTAATAGTCTGGCCAAACTACACTGACTATCACAAATGCATTTTTATGAGTTACAGGTGAGATGTTTTCTGTTCATTTGCCTTCTTTCCAGAATTGCTTGTAATACTGAAAAATATTTTACTAAGCTAATCTCTTGTAGGGAAATGCAGAATGTTTCGTCATCGGGAAGTTCCGACATGAAATGAGTTGTTTCTAGAATTCCAAGCTCGGAACAGAACACACTTCAAATGAAGGGCCTGTTACAAGCTTGGAACATCCCTGTTTTGAGTTGGAACATATTGAGTGTTCCAAGCACCATTTGGGACACCAAAATGGCAAGCTTCTGGCCCCTATACATGTGTGGCAGCCGTTTCCGTGGTCAGCACCACCACACAAATGGCTGCCATGTGTGCGCAGAGGCTGGAAGAGCCATTGTGGAGTCCAAAATGATGCTCGGAATGTTTCGAGTGTTCCATCAGAACAACCAGCTTGGCCGGTTGTTCTGATAGAATGTTCTGGGCATTTGTGTTCCATTCTGAGCTTGGAGCTGAATGCAAATATTGTTCTGTACACATGTCTAATCACTTGATAGAGATTGCTCTTTCTCCCCTAGCTCTCATCCAGATTCTCTCAGCGTGTAAATATTCTAGCATTTGGATGATGTCATTTTTTCCATCCCGACATTTTACAGCTATCAAAGAAAAAACTACAAGCTCTTCCTTTGCAGCAGGAAGATTCAGACTGTTCAACTTCTAAGGCTATGTTTATACTACCCAGAATGTCACGGTTGCCACCATCCCATGGTTGTTTCCAGGATGTTCCTGGTTAAGTCTCCAACAAATGGGACCTGCCACAAAATGTGGCAGTGTAAACTTAGCCTGTTAGAGGAATGCTGTGGCTTAAGGCTCTAGGTGCTTTGTTATTCTTGACATCCTTTTTTAACCCCTCATCCCTTGAGGCCTTCACCTGCTGTGCTATATAGCAATAAAAGGCTCAGGATAGGGTGTGGCTGCCAGCCCCATTGCTGAGCACTTTATTGCTGTACTAGCTGCCGCCTCTAGTTTCCCCCCTCCTTCCCGCCCATCGCTGCTGCCGTTTTCTTCCCTGCCCGCCCGCCGACATCGTTTTCTTCCCCTGCCCATTGTCGCTGTTTTCTCCCTCCACTATCTTTCCCACCTTGCCCGCAAGCCTATCTGCTGGTGCAGCTGCTTTCCTCTCTCACTGATGGCAGCCCGCTCACGAATTTCTGCGAGAGCAGTGATGGGTACACCGTATATATATATGGCAGTGATTCTCAAACTTTGGTCCTCAGGTGTTATTGGACTTCATCTCCCATAATCCCCAGCCTCAGTGGCCTTTGGTTGGGGATTATGGGAGTTGAAGTCCAATAACACCTGAGGACCCAAGTTTGAGAATCACTGATATATGGGCTGGGGGCAGTTCTGGAGAGTGGGGAAGGGAAAAGGTGTGGGGGGAGAGCGAGAGCTGGTGCTGAGAAGCAGTGGCAACAAAGAGATTGTTACACAGGGAAAGCTGGAAGCACAGGAAGAGCAGTGGCGGCAGCGGGGGAAGGGCAGAGCGTCTGCCTCCTATTGCTGCTTCTGCTCCAGCATCAGCTTATTCTCTTGTTCTCTTCCGCTGTCTCTGCAGCACAAAACTTGTCCATTTGGCTCCTCCGTTTCAGGAGGAAACTTGGTGCAGTGCCCACTCAAGGGGTTTGGGGGCCTGTAGCCAAAAGCCCCGCCCCTGCAAGCCTCGACCCCTGATGGTGGTGCCTCTGCTCCTGCAGCAGAGCCATCTGTACACTACATATACTCTGAGAGAGAGAGGCAGGCAGGCCAGGCAAGCAGAGAGAGAGTGGGGGGAGATGGGGAGCTGCTGACCGAGGACTGCACTCCAGAAAAGTCAGGCATTTACCCTCAGCCATTGCTGCTGCTGCTAGGAATAGTACAGTGGCCACCCCAGTCCCTCTTCACTCTCACAAACCTCCTTATTAGGTCACACATGCTCCCTTGATTGACTGTGCTACTGATCTTGCTGTGCTCCATGCCAATGCATTATCCTTTCTCCTCCATGCCCCCGGGACAGGAATCGTGTGGATTCGAGATTAGTCGCTTTACACACATTTCTTTTCCCCTTTCCCCCCAGCTTTTAGCTGGGTGAATTTTAGGGGCATATTACATTTAGGCAGATAATGAGCTGTGGTACCTAAAGCAAGATCAAGGTTGGAGTGGGCCTAGGGACAAAAAGTGAAGTTGGGCCCCCTTGCTCCCTCTCTTCTTTCTCCCCGCACCCCAATATATTTGTTGCAGAAAAACTGTAAGGACATGATGAAAACAAGATTCTTAGATTGCCCTTTCTCCCCATTCTATGCATATAATATTACACCCTCTTCATATATGCATATACTTTCGCACACTTACTTGTGGACTCATATTCCCCTTGCTCAGAAATTTTTTTAACATATATGCCTACTACTGTGACCGGATACATGCATACACACAACCTTAGCAATGTTCCTGTCCCAATTGGCCCATTTGTGCACTCTCTTTCTCTCTTTGTTTCTCTCTCACACATATATACATACACAAACCGTTTATTCCCAAGCTCAGGAGTTATAATTTAGAGCTACCACACTTCAGAAAGGGGATCTGAAACTTATCAGAGTTGCTCCAAGGACTCTGGATACCACATGAGGAGAAGTAAGAAAGGACTTGACTTTTGTAGACTGGCAAAATATGTACACCAAGGACAACAAAATGAGCCATGGCCAGAGGTGCTTCTAGACATAAGGAATGAGAAGCACTGGAAATAACTCAATGCATACTTCTGAGAGGTTTCGCACATGTTTTCATATGGCAGCTTGCACTAGAAAGAATGGTACAAGTGTAGATACTCTGCTGGAAAATTGAACATGTACTGAAATAATGATAGGCCTGGGTTTACAGTTTAAAGTGACTACAGTATATGTCAAGCAGAAAGAAAGGCCACCAGTTAGCTATCCATTTAGGTTTATATATCTACCAAGCTGATTTCAAACAGGACAACAAAAGGGACTTTCCTGAGATCTGATTTGCAAAGCCTTATTTTGTATTAAAAAGATGTACTTTTCATGATGAAGAAGGGGGAAATGTTTAATGTTTATTTTAAAAATTTGTGAAGCTACTTTCAAGAAGTTGGGGTATGTTAGTCCATTACAAGCTTATAAAAGATGCACTATGTAAGTTATTTATATACTGTTACATGCATAAAGCAAAATAAAACAGTAAATATAAGGAGAAACATTGGGCTAGAGAACCATTTTCTCATGTACAGTCATCCCTTTCCAACTTCAAGGTTTCCGTTCCAGGAAAACCTCACGGTTGGCAAATTTGTGGTAGATGAGCCATTGAAATCAATGGCAAACAGCTGGTTAGGGGAATTAGGGATGTGCAAATTGATTTGGGCACAAATCAGTTTCTACCAAAATCTAGCTGATTTGGATGACTTGGAGTCAAAACAAATCACCCTTGCAGTCCATTGGCTAGATTTGGCTCCAAATTGAATCGTGCCTGATTTGATTCAAATCGATTCAAGATTCGGATCCCTCCTATTAATTTCCCCGACATTCCCAGCTTTCATTAAAAGAAAAAACAAAAAACCAAGCTCTAGCCCTTGTAGAAGTGGAGTTATGGAGCAAAATGTGTGGTCACTGTTTTTCAAGTGTTTGGATTCTTCGGTGTATAATAACTTTTCTTCATAATGAATCCCTATGAGGATTCATCACACACATTCATTTCTTCTATTCATTTTGATTGTCTTTTGGACAGTGGAATATAGGAACATGGGAAGCTGCCATATACTGAGTCAGACCATTGGTCTATCTAGCTCAGTATTGTCTTCACAGACTGGCAGCGGCTTCTCCAAGGTTGCAGGCGGGAATCTCTCTCAGCCCTATCTTGGAGATGCCAGGGAGAGAACTTGGAACTTTCTGATGCTCTTCCCAGAGCACCTCCATCCCCTGAGGAGAATATCTTACAGTGCTCACACTTCTAGTCTCCCATTCATTTGTAATCAGAGTGGACCCTGCTTAGTTAAGGGGACACGTCATGCTTGCTACCTCATAGGGATTCATTATGAGGAAAAGTTCTTAGACATCAACTAATCTAAACATTTCAATATTCCTAAAAATTAAAATAAGTACCCCACTGCCTTGCAGGTGGGGGTGGGTGGGGTATAGTTGGCACATGGCAGTTGACAGTTGGCACTGCCCAGTGACCGTCAAAATTAACTGAAGAGATGAAGGTGTGCAATGAATCCTCATAGGGATTCATTATGAGGAAAAGTTATTATACACCAAAGAATTTGAAAACTTGAAAAATAATGACCACACACTTTGCTTCATAACTCCACTTCTGCAAGGGCTAGAGCTTAGGGTTGTTTTTTTTTTAAAAAGAAAGAAAGCTGGATCTCTATGTTAGGGGTTAGGATAGGGCAATGTTGTATCCCCATTATTTCCTATGGCAGAAATGTTCAAAATCAGTAAAACAAAAACAAAAATCATTAAAATCAACCAAGTGTCCCACTGCCTTGAAATTTGGGTGGTAGGTGGCACCCATGGGACCTACCCACCACCCAAATTTGGTGCCCCTAAGACCTTGTTAAGTGGTCCAAATTGATCAGAATCCAAATTGAATCAAAGCAAATACAAATAGAATCTGGGGTGATTGGGGGGGGGGTAGATTTGGACACAAAACAAATCAAGGATGATTTCTTTTGGGCACAAATCAAATTTAAAAAGATCGATTTGTGCACATCCGTAGGGGGAATCATGGTCGCAAAAGGACCACAAAATACAATTTAGAATTGAAAAACCACTCCCGAACCCCCCAAAATCACCAGGAGTGGCTAAGAGGAGTGATGGGGACCCCTGGAAATGACCCCTGATCCCCCAAAATTACCCCAACCCCACCAAATGACCCCAGACCCCCCAAATGACCTCTGACCCCCCAAAATCATATACCCCCCCAAATTAGGAAAAAAATCTCACCAAACTGTGGATACTCAGGTCACAGTTGGCGAGACCAGTCACAGTTTCCTGGTCGTGGATACTCAAATCCATGATTGGGGAATTGTTGGTGAGGGATGCCTGTATGTAAGCCATTTTGAGAACTTGGTTGCTAAACAAAGCAGTACAGTGGTCCCTCTACTTATGAAATTAATCCGTTCCGAATGCACATTTGTAAGTCGAAAAATTCGTAAGTCGAAAAGCGGTTTCCCATAGGAATGCATTGGGAACGGATTAATGCATTCCGGAGCCTAGAAAAAAGACCCAGACCCCCAGTAAGGCTTGCAAACTGCACAGGAACATTTCTTTTCAAGAATAAACAGGCAGTAAACAGGCAGGCAAGTCAAGGAAACCGCATGTAAAATTCGTAAGTCAAGGAAACCCCATCTAAAAATTTGTAAGTCGAGGAAACCCCATCTAAAAATTTGTAAGTCGAAAAAACCGCATCTAAAACCGGATCTAAAACTGCCGTTTGTAACTTGAAAAATACTTATGTCGAGTAGTTTGTAAGTCGAGGGACCACTGTATATAAATATTTTAATAATTTAAGACACAGCCACCCCCACCCCAACCCTGCCCACACACACCAGTTTGAGGCTATAAGCAGTTTATTATCTTCAAAAACAAGCACATAATTAATTAGAAGGCAGGAACAAACAAAAACAGAAACGGATCAATTTTGTGAGAGCATTTTTCTTCCCTCGTTATTTTTAAAGCTTTTAATACTTTTTGTAGTGACTTATTTCATCACAAGAAAATATACTGTTGGGGTGGAAGAGGGTTTCTTACAAGTTTGTATTAGAAGAGTTTTGGCTTACACTTGGCACCTGAAAATGATTTTGCTTTTAGTTTAAAAATCTCACACACAGAGAAGATGGGAAAGAAAGTGTGTGTGTGTGTGTGTGTGTGTGTGTGTGTGTGTGTGTGTGTGTGTGTGTGTGTGATGGGAGGCTGGGGGTAGGGATTTCTCTCTCACACACATATAAACGCTATACAGTAGTTGCAAAATGGGGTGAGAGGTAAGTAGGGAAGAAATAAACACACGGGCTTTCAAATGCACACGAGTTCATACATGGGGGGAAAGAGAAAAACACAGGGACTTACGCTAAGGGAACAAATCTCTCACACACATACACACAAACCAGATACATTTTTAATGTTTACAGTTCACTTGCTTTGGGAACTCAGCTTTTCCCCGTGGCTTGCTTGCTTTGCATATGCGTTCAAATGCCAAGCAGGGGAGGAGCACAAGGGACGGGTGAAACTCCAGGAAAGCCAATGAGGTGGCTGCAGCTGGTGCCACGAGAAGGCAGGGCAGGCACAGAAAGCAAGATGAGTCATAATGACCCCTCCCCTCCCCCTGTTTCTGCTAATGGCAGTGCAGGGTGGGTTATGGGGCGCCTTAGCTGTAGGCGTGTCATGGCTCTTTTTGGCGCCCCTTAGCCCTCGGCGCCCCTTGTCGAAGCCTATCTGGCCAATTCCTGCTCTGCTTGGTGCTAGAGAGAGAATGAGCCAGTTGGTGCATCAGAAGTGGCATGCGGCAAGAGGAGTATGGGCAAAGCTGAATGCAGGTGGGAGAGCAGCGCATGCTCTGGAGGTGAGGCTGCCAGGGGGAAGAGGGTGCACTCAGTGCTGGGCTCCAGCCCTGGGGCAGGTCTGGCAAGGCGGGGGCAGGGTGATATGTTGCGCCTCACTTCCAGTGGCAACAGGAGCTGAACTGGCACTGAGGGGAACTGAACTCTCCTTCACTTTATGCTTTCTCTCCCCCTCCTAGCCCGACTCTGATCCCAGCAATGAGTTGGGCTGTAGAGAAAAGTGCTTTCAGTGGATAAGCATAGGGTAGTAAGACGGGGAGGGAAGGTACAAATTTCTATTATTTGCATGCCAATTTTGATGTAAACCATCAGTCCCCCCCGGCTTTATAAATGAATGGGGTGGACATATGAATAACAAATATAGCTGCCCCTGTGACATCTAGTTTGACCCTTGATGGTACAAAAGTTTGATCATTTATGGAAAAAATGGTTCCAAATATAATTTTTCGACGGTGTCTTTGGACAGTTGTTGGCCAGTACCAGGCGTCTGATATCTCTGAGGCCTAAATGTTTGATGCTGCTGCCTGAGACACTAAGTCATATTTTCAGCTCAATGCAAGCCAACCATCTTGAACTGTGAATCTGGCTCCTAAAGTTTGCAATATTTTGAGAACCCTAAAATGAACCAGATTCCTTTCAACTATATCTATATCTGTGGCCTTTGCAGTAGAATATCTGAAGAAAGCCCCTAGAAGGTTGAAAGCCTTCACATTTATTGCCAGCTGAAAGTGATTTCAAAAATTGTGTTTGTTATCTAGCTTCTCCCCTCTACTCTCTGAAAATGGCCAAAGAGTAATGTTCCAAACATTATCTACAAAATAATAGGATTGCTAGATCTCAGCTGTTACATTTAGTTCGCCAAATATTAGTTTTTCAAAGAGGATAATAGAGTATTAAAGGAAATGAAAGGATAATGCTGTAAATATGTGCCTGCAATTATAAATGTTATAACTGGGGATCCAATACACCCTTTACAGACCTCCTCAGCCACACTGCAGCAAACTATTTGGAGGCAGCTTTGTGAACTGTACAGAATTAGCTAAAACGCTGTGGCAAATCATCTAGTTCCCGCAGGGATCACCAGTGATTTAATGTTTTGTGAGGTGTTTTAGTGACTTACCTGAGGCAATACAACGGATCACAAGTCCAGTTGGGATTACAACTCTTTAACTTGTGCTACAATAATGATGCCAGTCTCATTTCCTTTGATGTAAGCATTATCGAAGAACAGGCAGTGGTCAAGGGCTCTTCTCTGGTGCTTATGGCTCAGAAAATCCTCTGAAGGTACACGATATGATCTGACTGCTGAAGCTAAAGTGGGCGGAAAAGGCGGACTGGCTCTCTGAGTAATGCCTGGATGGGAGACTGCCTGGGAATCACATGTCAGCTGATCTGAGTTCCATTTAAGAAGAATGAAGTATAACTATAAGAAACAGATATAAACTATCAGCACCTGTGACACATCAAATCACAGGAAATGATCACAGGACGTGTCTACACTACAAACATATATCCATTTCATACCACTTTAAGTGTCCCAGCTTTTTCCAGAGAATTATGGGAGCTGTGTTTTATAAAGGACCATTTCACACAATCAGAGCATTGCCCAGTAAATGTTAAATTCTGATTTCCGCTCATGCGAATCTAGACATTTTTGGTGATGTTGGATTGGTATCCTGACAACCCAGTATTACCCAGGATTGTTAATTTTAGATTGGAAGTATGGCTGTTGATCCCAGGTAAATGATGGGTCATTGTAGTGTGCCAACCTAACTGTTGAAAATGTCCGGGTTGACATGACTGGAAATTGAGAGCACACATCCTGTATGAATCAAGGATTTAACAGTTACCAGACATTATTTGAATTGTGTGAACCAGCCCTAAGTTCAGGCTCGGACTGGCCCACAGGGCAACAGGACATATTCCCAGTGCGCCCCACCTGCAGGGCACCCCTGTGCCCCACCACACTCAGCAGCAGAGAATACTCCCACCCTTAATTCCCCATTCTGCTCAAAACCCGGCGCCCTCCCCACATACATTCCACCGCCCTCTCAGTGCCCCCAGTCCGGCCCTGCCTAAGTTGCTGAGCTTTTATAATTGTATTGAATTTTTATCCCCCCCCCGCCCCGGAGGTGAGAATCAACACAATGTTTTTTGTTTTGCTTTTCAATAACAAAAAAAGTTTTCAGAGTAGCATGCATAGCAAAAGAAAATAGAAGACAACTCCCTGTCTTAAAAGAGCTCACACTTTAAAATGAAGCACAAGTGAGACACTAGGAACAGCTCCGAGGAGAGATGTTAAACTGGGCTGAATAGGGACGGAGAGTTGCTCTCCTCCTGCTAAATAGAAGAGAGACACCAATTTAAAAGGTATCTTTTTTCCTAATTATCAGGGATCTTGTCTGAGAACAGAGAACTACAATTCCTAATATACCTTGGGAATAACAACAACAACTTTATTTGTTAGCCACCCCATAACAAATTGTTCTCTGGGTGGCTCACATTAAAACATGAAATAAAAATACATAACACATTAAATCATTACAGACCACAAGGGAAAAAGAAAATACATAAAACAATACAAAGCAATTTAAAAACTCCTTAAAAGTCAGTTAAAATTCAAATTTAAAAATGAAAATTTAAAAGGCTTGAGTGAACAAAAAGGAAGGAACACTTGATTATTAAAGTAGTTGAAATCTGTAGTGTGGAGTCACCTTTAGCATCAAATTATATATTAAGAAATGCCCTGTGGTAGATAACCTCACTTCTGGAATTGAGCTGCTTAAGTTCAGAGTGCAGGTGTGTGTGTGTGGGGGGATTGCATTTTTCGATGCATGTGAGAAACAGTCTTGTACCTGGAAAGGTAATGTGCTACAGAGAAAAAGGTTATAACTGAACAGCAGCTGCTAAAAATGAGGCTGGAAACCTCACTTATCGAAACAAACATGTCATTTTGCATACACATAAGTAATATGGTACTGATGACATTTTTATATGGAAGCACTTCCATTTTTGCTCTGAAATCCAAAATGGATGCCAGTTCCAATATGACTGACTGTGCAGGTACCACTGTGGTTTGTTCAGGCATGCAGCCATCTGTGCTAAAGATCTGTTAATTGAGGTCTTTAGAAATAATTTTGTAATAAAATTTTATTTCAAATGAATCCCACAACATCCACGTATGTCAATCCATTCTGCAGTTATGGTTTGCTGAACCATATTTGCATAGTGCACAATGTACATTTTAAACTCTATGTCCTGTCATGTTTCAATTGTGCTATTCTGTGCCCTTAAAAGAGCTTAGTATGAGCCTTGATCAGTGTTCAGAGGCCATGCATACTTTTCCTTTGGAGTCTACACACTAATCAACACTCATACCAGCTAAGAGTGCTGAATGGCACATCTGTAGTATGTATAAGAGAACATAACATAGCAAGAAAAATTGAGGTTGATTAGCAAAAATTTCTAGTTGCTAGGAAAGTAAACTTATGAGATCACCCATCTCTCTCTCTCTCTCTCTCTCTCTCTCTCTCTCTCTCTCTCTCTCTCTCTCTCTCTCTCTCTCATATGTGTGTGTGTGTCCTTATCAACTTCACAATGCTTGGTCTGATTTGGACAAAATTTGATACAGTTCTAGTGACATCATAATTTTTGTACATAAATCTGTACCAAATTAGGTACAATTCTAGCTCACTGGGCAATTCCAGTTAGTGTCGATTGGAAGGTGAGTGTTCTGCACCCTGGTCCCTTCCTTGTGGGGTTCCACAGGGCTCGGTCCTTGTTCCCATTCTCTTTAACATCTACATAAAGCCGCTGGGCCTGGTCATCTGTCAGTTTGGGGTAAGTTTTCATCACTACTAATTTTAAATTGTTAAATTGTTTTAAGTGTTTGTATATGTTTTTAACTTGTTTTATGCTATTGTTAACTGCCCAGAGACGAAAGTTTGGGGCGGTGTACTAATTTGATAAATAATAAATAAATAAATATGCTGATGATACTCAGCTTTATATCTCTACCCCTTGCCAAACAGGTGATGCCATTCATGTGCTGGCTCAGTGCCTAGAGGCTGTCAGGATGGGCCAAAACATGCTCAGGCTTAATCCCTAAAAGACCAAGTTGCTCTTATTTAGTTTGTGATCTGGCCAATTACCGTGTGTGAGTTTATCTCTTGTTGGGGTTGCGCTCCCCTTCAGAGAGACGGTTCATGATCTGGGGGGCCTTTTGGACTTTCGGCTCCTGCTTGAACAGCAGGTGGAGGCCATGGCCAGGGGTGCTTTTGGCCAGTTTCTGCTGGTTCGGCAGTTATGGCCTTTCCTCAACCGGCAGGCCTTGGCAACAGTAACTCATGTCTTTGTTACCTCTTGCTTGGATTGCTCTACCTAGGGTTGTCTTTGAAAACAATTCAGAAGCTTCAAATAGTCCAGAATGCAGTGACCCACTTCCTTGTGGGTGGCCATAGATTTGAAAGTGTTACACCGCTTTTATGGTCGCTGCACTGGTTGCCTGTTTGCTTCCAAGTCCAATTTAAAGTGCTGGTTCTCACCTACAAAACCCTTATGAGCTTAGCACCTGTATATCTCCAGGATCGCCTCTCTTGGCCAGTTGTATCCTGTCCTGTGAGGTCTTCTCAGTTGGCCCTCCTTAGTGTCACAGGCCCTGGTGTAGTGCATGGTGCCTGGGCTCATAGGAGGGCCTTCTATGTGGCCACCCCTCTTGTTTGGAACATGCTCCCCCCCCCCAATTTGTCCAACCCCCTCTTTAGTGGCTTTTAAGGCCCTTCTTAAGACCTACCTTTTTCTCCAGGCTTTTGCCCTTTAAAATCTATCTATCTATCTATCTATCTATTGTTATTGTTACTGTTCACTGCCTAGAGTTTTGGAGGAGGTGGTATACAGGAAAATATAAACAAACAAACAAATAAATAGATAGATAGATACTTCAGTGGCTTAGTTTGTGATGCCATCTATCCCCATTCAAGATGCAGGCATGTGAATGTTTGAGGCTAACTTGTGAACTGCCTAATTGATTTGAACCAAATTTAGTACAGTTGTAGTGACATAAAGGGACACCTCAAAGGGACACTTTTACACATATATGGCAGAAATAGGCTAACTTGTGAATATGGTAATTATCAATTAATTATCAATGAAGATTACAGTGAAAGGAAATAGGCAGATTAGTCATCAGAACTACTCATTATATTCTATCATAATACTTTCAACTGAATCAAGTGAAACACCAGCTACATACTGTTGGAGATACAGCTCCAACTAATCAACTAATGGCACCTTCTATCCTATTGACCACGAGGAGCATTAGGAATTAGAATTTGGAGGGCTGTTTTTCCAGAGAAAGCTGGTCTACTGATTGGGGTCGGCATGTAGACCAGTCCTCCGAGGCAGGCCAACACACCAAGTCCAGAGCGGAAGCCTGGTCTATTCACCTCATGGGGCAGGTAGACCAGGTCCCCATCAGCCTGCCTCAGAGGAATGGTCTACATGCTGTGTGAGGACCAGGCCTCCCTCCACGCAAATGGCACTCAAAATGGCTTGGCTGCTGTTCCCATCGCTGTTTCAATTAAACGTGTTGAGCATTTTGTGTTTTGTTTTGAGCTCCCTGGGGCTGCAGGGTTGGGAGAAGAGCTGGAAAAAGAAACAGGCCTCAATTGATGGGACTGTTTCCTCCTGTAATAGCCTGCCCAACTCCCACCACCATATATCTCCCTCTGCCCACTACCTGTGAAGTCACCACTCCCAGCCAATCCCCACTCTTCTGTTCTCCCAGAAACATCTCCCTAGCCCAGCCACCCCCAGCTGCTCTGTTTCAATAACACCAGGCCCACAACATCCTCAGTTATTCAGAAGAGCTCTGTGTTGCACCTACTAAGTCTTTGTTGAAAGCAAGGGATGTTTCATTTTCTCTCTCTGCTTCCGAGGCCCTAGTCTGCTCACCTCAAGGCTGAGAGCCGAAAGGATGAGAACACTTGTGCCCTCACCCTTCAGCTCACACCAAGATGCCAGTGTCCCTGGTGCAGCCTGTTCTTATATAGCAGTCACCTGGAGGGGGTGGAGCAGAAGCAAACAGGGCCCCACCCAACAGAACTCAATTCCCCTATTTGGACCTTAAATGTTTGTCTCAAGATATTCTTATTGGGATTGGTTCTTCTCACACATGCTTGTTCTATTATAATTGAAATCCCTTCCCTACAACATATACATCAATAGTGTATTTCAAATACAACCACATTTGTATATATATATATATGTTCTACAGGATTACAATTAGAATTATATCTTGGGTGCATTTCAAACAGTACGTTGATTTGTGGTAGCCTGAGGAATATAAGCAAAAATATAGTTACAGAACACAACACTACTTGTTGTGGCACTGCCTATTACAAGCTTTGTACATCAATTTCTTGACGATATAAACCTTACTCTGGATCCCCCTTTTACCTTTAAAAGAAATTAATTCACAAGCACAGTGTGGCAAGTGGTCTGGAAGAACCGATCACTTTTGTGCGCATTATTTTCAAGTTAAAGAGTATCCCCATATTTCCAGTGGGGTTGTATTCAGTGTGGGGTGAGGTTGCTTGTTCCCTTACTGGCCACTTCGATAACATGCTTTCAGTACATGCTGTTCAAATGCTGCTGATGGTGGTGGGATGTTTGACATTGATCTGTGATGTGAAATGAAAAGTTCTTTTCATGCTTCATTCATACTTACCGAGTTACTTGTTGTAGAGTGACAGAGGACAATGAAATGTTCCAGAAGGCTTAGAATTGGTTTAGGCATGTCTTTCTGAGGATGAGACAAGAATGTGAAGGCCTTGTTCACCTGTGGGAAATCATTCCTTATTCTCCACATTGTGGCTTTTCCACTGTGAACAAAGGAAATTCTGTCACACTCATATAAAGCATGGGATCCTTTGAAAGCACCTGGTTCCTCATCACCAAGTGTCATAGCATCACATGGACTGATATAATTCTGAAGTGCTTTTTGGACCTGAAATACATCCAAATTGATTGCATACCCTTTACTTTCAATTTGTGGAGCAAGGACAGTACTGGTACGAATGCATCTGTGTTAACTACACAAACCCCTTTGAAACCTTCTTGGAGTTCCAAGGCATCAGTAGAATGAAGAAAAAGTCTAAAAAAACACTTCAGAATGTGATTCTACATCTGCATTTTGAAATGTTCTCATCCAGAAAGAACTGTATCGTGTCACATTTATTAATGTTCAAGCAGCTAGGGATCTTGAGTTTGCCAAGTAAGAAACTCAATGTCAGGGAATGTCATGGAAAAAGGCGCATTCAGGGAATATGATATTGTTTGTGTGTGTTTTTTAATTACATTAGTATCCTGCCCCTCCTCCAAGGTGCTAAGAGGATCTGGTGGCTTAACTTCACAACAGACCTGTATAGTAGGTTAGGCTGGCCAAGACCACCCAGAAGGCATAAATGGGAGAGATCATCAGGAGATTTGGTGCAGGGTATTAGCAGTATGCTGGTGACACCCACATTTATTTCTCCATGTCAACATCATCAAGAGAAGGCAGACCCTCCCTAAATCCATGTCTGGAGGCAGTGATGGGCTGGATGAGCTATAATAAACTGAGACTGAATCCATATAAGATGAAGATATTTACAGTCTGTGTGGGGTCGGAACTCAGGAGAAAGTTTTGATCTGCCAGTTCTGTATGGGGTCACAGTTCCAAAAGAAGTGTCTGGAGTGTTTCTGGATCCAAACCTCTCCCTGGTGTCTCAGGTTGAGGTGGTGGCCAGAGATGCTTTCTATCATCTTTGGCTGATACAGCAGCTGCATCCGTTTCTTGAGATAACCTCAGAACATTGTTACATATGCTGGTGACCTCCAGACTTGACTACTGCAACACAATCTATGTGGGGCTGCCTTTGTACGTAGTCTGTAAACTTCAGTTAATACAGAATGTGTGAGCCAGGTTGGTCTCCAGGTCATATCGGAGAGACCATATTACTTCTATACTAAAAGAGCTACACTGGCTACCAATACATTTCTGGGCAAAATACAAGGTGCTGGTTATAACCTATAAAACCATAAACAGTTTAGGCCCCAGGTATTTAAGAAAATATCTTCTTCTCCATGAGACAGAAGTTTGGGGCAGTGTACAAATAGAATGAATGACTGAATGATGCAAGATTTGCTCCTTTATATCTCCATGTAGCAGAATATGTCATATGTGATGCAGCCAGAAGACACCAGGGCTAAATCAGTAAAAGGGAATTGCATCCATAAACAAATGCAGATTTCCAGAAGCAGGTTACAGGTCAGGACCAGACTATGCGTAAGGGAGACAGAAATATTCTTTCAAAATACTTATATGCTGCATTTCAACTTTATACTCCCAAAGCAGTATATAACAAATAGCAATAAATGCCATTATAATATGAAAATATATTATATCATACAACAAGAATAGCAGAGTATAAAAAGAAGCAGCATTATCAAATGCAGCAACATTTAAATAATGGAACAAATTCTAAGAAACAATTCCTAAGAAACAATTAATTAATTCATTAATCAATCAATCTGTACACCGCCCCAAAAGTCTGTCTCTGGGCGGTTTACAGCAACCTAAAACAAATTAAAACAGAAATTGAAACCTTAAAACAATGTAAAACCACAAGTCTAATTTAAAAGCTTGGGAGAATAATTGGGTCTTTAGAGACTTTTAAAAAGTTGTCAGAGATGGGAAGACTCTTATTTCAGCAGGGAGTGCATTCCAGAGTCTAAGGGTGGCAACAGAGAAGGCCCATCCCTGTGAGGCCACTAGACAAGCTGGTGGCAACTGCAGATGAATCACTTCGGATGATCTCAATGGGCGATGGGGCTCATGGCGAAGAAGATGTTTTCTTAAACACCGTGGGCCTAAGCTGTATAGGGCTTTTTCGGTTTTAACCAGCACCTTGTATTTTGCGTTGAAACTAATTGGTAGCCAGTGTAGCTCTTGTAGTATAGAAGTAATATGATCTCTCTGATATGACCCAGAGACCAACCTGGCTGCTGCATTCTGTACCAACTGTAGTTTCTGGACTACATACAAAGGCTGGCCCACATAGAGCACATTGCAGTAGTCAAGTCTGGAGGTCATGTCTGAACATTAACAGTAGAGCTGGCCTTTGGTAATTATATCATTCCCTTAAAGCATGTCAGTAGATGTACTATTAAGTTATATTATATATTTCCAGATATTAATGAATATGAGGTGGTTGTGATTAGAGTTTTTGTATTTGTTTCTCCCTCTTTATTATTATTATTTTTTGTTGGTATATCTTTTTGGCTGCTGTTTCTAATTAGTTTTTATTGTTTTTATGCTGTTTTCAGCATACTACAGTGCTAGCTGCTTTGAACTTCTTTGGGAACATAAAGTGGGATATATAGCTTTTACTAAATAAATAAAACTTGCTGGCCCTGCACAGAACATCTGCGCAGTTGGACTTCATTGCTCTCCTTAAAGTCCCGCCACAGCCACTGCTTTATTGCTGAGTGTCAGCCACCTGAATCACAGCCACCACCTCCCCTCCTCTCTCCCACTCGCGGCCACCCCCTCTCCTCTTCCACTTTCAGCCACCCCATTCACAGCCACCATCTCCCCTCCACTCCCCCACTCTCAGCCACACCACTCACATCCACCCTCTCTCCTCACCTCCACAACTTTCAGCCGCTCCACTCATAGCCACCCCCTCCTCCACTCTCCACTTTCAGACACCCCACTCACAGCCACCATTTATCCTCCACACCCCCACTCTCATCCACCCCACTCTCCTATCTTCCATCCCCCCACTCACAGCCTCCATATCCCCTCCATTCCTCCACTCTCAGCCACCCTCTCACAGCCACCCACTTCCATCCACCCCACTTGCAGCCACCCCCTCTCCTCCCCCACCCGCAGCCACTCCCTACACCCCCCACTCGCGCCACCCCATTCTCAGCCACCCCCTTTCCTCCACTCCCCCACTATCTCAGTTCACCAAACTGCTGCTCACTCCCTCAGCTCCAATCGCTGGCCTCTGACACCCTGCTGAGTCTCCTCATGAGGATGGTGGCCAAGCCAGGGCGGTAGAGAGTACCAAGGGCCATCTGTGCAGGCTGGATGGGAAGCCCTGGCTTGGCTGCCCTCCTTGCGAGGAGACTTGGTGAGGTGTCAGAGGCTGGTAGTTGGAGCTGAGGGAGTGAGCTGCGGCTGGGTGAGCTGAGGGAGGGAGTGAGTGAATGATGCCACTGCTCTTTCTTCAGCCCTCCTGCTCCTCCTTGGCAGCAGCTGCCCCTCCAACCTCTCCTCAGACTGCCCCTCCATCCTCTCCTTAAAGCCTTCTCTCTCTCTTGTCAGAACTCTCGTGAGATGTGCCACGTGCCACGGGATTTGTTACAAATGTCCTAAGGCTTTTATGTAAAAAGTTATGTCATAGCAATCAGAAAGAAGTTTGCAGGCTTTGGAGTTTGCTGGATTTCTTCTTTGTGCTGAGCGTTAAGCAAAAGGTAGGACAGTAGGGAAAAATCTTTAGTTGGGAAGTATGAAAAGACCCATTTGTAACAGTCTTAGGACAGAATGGAGGCAGTGTATGCAGACTGACCATGCCCGGTACATTTCAGGTTGTAGCACAACATCCTGGGCCAAAGCAACTGTGGCTGCTCTCCCTTTAAAAATATAAAAGCCAGCAGTTCTTTGCTGCTGTTTCTGCACTGATTGGAAATCATAGCTTATCTGAAAGGCAGAGAACAGAAATAAAGAAAAATGTGGTATTGGCAATGCTGGGTATAGGTATAGAATACACTAAATATAGAATCAATAGAAACCAAATTACCTACTGGCTGGAGGGAATGTTTTCCACTTCAGACAAAGTCCAGTCATTGTTGGTGGAAGAAAGTCTGGATGGCAGATTTTGCAGGTGTTTGTGATTCTTTTCCTTAGGCTGCAAGTGACAAATATAGGTATGTGCATGGGGCGTATGTAGGGTAGGGCAGGCAGGGCACGTGCCCTGGGCACCACTTGAAGGGGGGCGCCATTTTAAAAAATTGATTTTTTAAAAAATGGCAACCAAAAACAAAATGGCCACTGCACATGCTCAAATGGTCTCTGTGAGGCCCTGGGCCATGCCAGGTCTTGCAGAGGCCATTTGAGCATGTGCGGTGGCCATTTTGTTTTCAGCGGCCATTAAAAAAATAAAATTAAAAAATGACCACTGCACATGCTCAAATGGTCCCTGCGAGGCCCTAGAGGCCAGTGGGGTGGGGGGAGGGGAACCTTTACAGACCCCACCCCCGACCGCCTTTAGGAAGCCCCCCAAAGGGGCTACAGGTAAAAAAAGTTTTCAATTTTATGTAATATAAGTCACTGTACACATATTCAGATTGTCACTATGTACAGAGAATCAGGGCTTGTGAATACTGAGCTGAAATATGAGCTAGGATTGTATTCATTTGCTCTTACTTTGCTTCTTGTGATAAGTGAGTTAAATGTGATGTCTTAATAATATTAATGGTGAGTTTGTCTTTGAATCAGTGTGAAATCTTTAGTATTAAGGCCCACTGGGAGTTTCTTGCTCTCTTTCTCTCATTTTAACTGTCTTTCTGAAATGCTAGAATATATTCCAAGCAGTGACACAGTTTACTTTGCATATCCTTTAATTATTTTCAGAGTATCTGGGAAAAGTCAAATCCTCCATTTATTTTTAAAACTTATGTAATAGTGATGCTAAAATGCATCGTAGAGAATTAGACAGGCACTTCTGTTTAGTATTTGGGTATTTATACCCACATAGTATTTGGGTATTTCATAAACCCCAGCATACTGAAATTTGTAGTTTTTCAGCATTTTTTGGTTTGGCTACGCCCACTGCTAAATAGTTTTTGAAATATTAAAAGATTAACGAGCTTGACTTGTATTTTTCAGCTGATATTATGCTAAAGTTATCTGAAAGATGGGTGTCAGATGTTTGGACAGGGGGCACAATTTCAGTGCTTGCCCTAGGCACTATTTTCCCTAGATACGCCTCATATGTGTGGTTAGGCAAGTTAGTAAGAATTGTTGTGGACTAATCATTTTTGCCGTCTGATATGCAAAGCTGGTTAGGGGTGTGCACAAAACCGGTTTGCTCGGTTAGGTTCAAGTCCAAGCTGGATTCAAAACTGAACCAAGATGTTCAGTTCTGTGACACCTTATTTGAGCTGGTTCAGGGGTTCTAAATTAAACAACATTTTTTTAACTTGTCACTGCAGGGTTGGAGGCCTAGGGGGATGCTGGCACGGCTGCAGGGGCTAGCAGGGGTGGGGTGCTCCATCTGCTGGCCTCCCCCCGCCGAGCCGGCCCTGAGCTTGTTGGGGGGGGGGTGAGTGGTTGGCGCAGTGTTGGGCCGAACCAGGCCTGGTCCGACTTGAGGGCAAGCCCTTGAGCTGGACCAGTTTGATGTCAAAGCGGATTGACCTCGAGCTTGTTCGCACAACCTTAAAGCTGGTCTCAATTCTATATCCGGCCTGGGGTTTTCCCTAAGGCAAAGCTACTTTGTTGGTTCCGGTGTGTGGTTCTGTGTTCTGTTGGAGGGTAGCAGACTTAAGATGACATGCAAGGGTGTCTGGCAGAGGCCATGTGGGACATTTCAGGCTTGGTTGCTTTGTTTATGAGGCAAGTTTCAGATCTGAATCAAAATATTTTTAAAGCAGATTTTTTAAAATGTGGTTTTATTCTAATGTTAAGGAGAGCCCACCAACATGGCAAGCTATAAATATTGGCATTCCAAAACTGAGAATATATCAGTTCCATAAAGCTATTTTCAGGGCTGTGTATACTCTGGGATTTTGTTGTTACTTAATAATTATTCTATGTCAGGGTAAACCAAATTTTGTAACAAGAATGGCTGAGTCTTGTACACCTCTTCTGACTTTATGTAATTCTTCATGCTTACTATTTTGCATACTTTTTTCTGCTTCTAGTAGTGGCTGACAACCAGACTAAGTTACTCAGTATTACTACTCAGGAGTTACTCTAAAAAGTTACTTCATTTTTAGTAATTTAGTCAGGATGTCAGCCAATAGGCTGAGATGCTATGTGGGACACAGAAGCCTTATCCTTTGACAGCGGGAACTGCTGATGATCTAATCTGTATCTCCTCTAGTTTCTGAGATTTTCCCTGGTATTGCCCATTGTGCTGAAGCAAATATTTACAATGCCCAGAACTAGAAATAAGCTTTTGATTTGTTTTTTTCCTTTCAAATGTAAGTTGGCATTATTAGGGAAGCTCAGTTCTGCATCCTAACCCGAGGGAACAGAACTATTATGCAGTGCATTAGACTGGTTTTGAGACACCTTTGACTGGTTTTGAGACACTGCCATCATCAAAACAAAACTGAAGTTTCCAAAGAGAAACAGGGGGGGCTATTCTCACGATCAGCAAAAATCAGGCTAGGAGAGCCTAGCCCGATTTTTGCAGCTTGTGTAAACCACTGGGCTCGCAGGTGAGCCCGGTGGCTTACAAGTGGCTAGCCCGCTTTTGTAGCCCTCCCCTAAGCACAAGTTTAGCTCTGCAGACCTGGGCTTCCCGATTGTGAGTAACCATGGCGCAGCTCCACAGAGGGGAGGCGAAAAGCCGCCTCCTGTCTCTGGGGGTCTCCCTAGTATGCCCTGCGCACTCGCACAGGGCATACTGGAGCTTCCAGGGACCGCGCAGCCCCCGAGCTCCCCAGCCCCCGCCGGCTCCGTCACGGAGCCAGCAATCGTGCGGGCAGGCGATGCGGCTGCCCAGGGCTCCCGCTCTGATCGTGAGCAGGGAGACCGGGCTTAGCCCGCTCTCCCTGCTCTGCTGCAGAAACCGGGTCTCACTAATCATGAGACCTGGCTCAGGGTCTTCTCTACCATCCCAAAGGGCTTAACGTGGATGTGGGATAAATACGACCCACCATAGAAAGCTCATTCATTTCTGGGGTTATTTTTCTCCCGATTGATTTATGATGAGAATGAGATAGAAACCACCCCACCATAAAAAGCCCATTCATTTCTGGGCTGGTTTTTCTCCCCAAAACCATCATAAGTGGTGAGGGGCCATACTTGTGGATATATGATGTACCAGAGTGCAGGTAAGAGTTTGACAACAATGGCATAGCTGGGAGTGCTTGCAGCGATTTGCTTGTTTATGCACCTTTACCCAGCTTGAGAGGGGGAATCCACCTCAAAATCTGGATGAGGGTTAATAGTTAAATATCAAAGTGCATACCACAAAAAGCTGCTTGGCATCAAAGTATTTAAATACCTGTGTTTTTGATACCTTTATTTACAATATGTTGATAAAATTATCATTGTTGATATAATCTCACTAGTCTCAGAGTAGCAAGCAATACTGGCATAAAATGTATTATTTTACATACACTTGGTGATTTCCACCTCCTTCCCTGTACTGAACCTTCCTCCCCAAGCTTCAATGTTAAATGTAAATTAGAAGCTTTTACTATTGGGTAGTCATGTCTGCTTCTTTCACCCACTGAGAGGGGAGAAAAGCCAGCTAGAGCTACAATGGATGTAGAATGGAGGAATTTGGGTCAGTGGAATGTTACATTCAGCCCTCTGCCTTGTCCCTTAATTTACTGAAAAAGCACATCACAATGAATATAAAACATTCAGTTTTCTTTCTTCATTGTTCTGGTGAGATATTTAAAAAACGAAATATATATTTTGTGAACTGGGCTGCTGGAACAGCAAACTGTAGGGGAGAGGGAACACTGTTCCCTCTAATGTTTATCACCAATGAGCGGAAAGAGTTTTGTTCTGGGCAGCACTATCAAGGCAGTGTGTGCACATAACTCAAACACATACACACACCCAATATGTTTTTTACCTGTTTTTTACCCACCTCTGGTCTCTCTGGGCTGCCGGGAGCTACCACCCCCCCTCCTCCCTCCTCTGACTGGAGGAGGAGCCCAGGGCCCAGCCGGGGAGGAGGGAGGAGGCAGAGGCGGTGCGGAAGCGGAGTCTCGGCCAGGGAGAGGGGGAAATGGGGTGTTGCTTTTCTTCCCTTCCCAGCCAGGGAAATGGGGTGCCAGGCAGTTTGGCGGTCATGCTCGGCACAGCAGAGTCTGTGTGCCTGCCAGAAACAGCTGTGCATGGGTCCGGGGGTTGGTGCAGGTGCACACACGTGCACCTTAGAGGGGAGCCTGAGAGGAAACCAGGAGAATTAAAAAAAAAAATGTGTGCAGACCCAATTCTGAAAACCTTGCCTAAGCATGTGCTTAGAGGCAACTCCTGAAGTTTATGGGGAGGTGGTAAAGTGCAGGTGTGCAGTGATGAGGGAAAGGTACTCTGCATGTACCTTGGTGCTTTTTCTCACTCCAGCACTCAGCCCTTGCATTGCAAACAGATTCCCGGGCTCACCCTGCTAAATCTTGGCACAAATTATGAATAAGAGAATAGGCGAGGAGAACTATATGCCTATAACAAGAAGGGAGAAAGTTGTGTGTTGGGGGGGAGATAAGAACCTCTTATGAAGAATTGCTGGAAGGAAAGTGAGGAGTGAATTGTTTTATGGCAGGGGACCAGAATTACGTGCTCTGTGGTTGAAGTTAGCTGGTGATGGAAGCAGAGACCAGTGCTTAATTTCTGAAGAGAGTGGTGCTGAGTTTTCGACTTTATATATAGGTGATGTCATGCCATCATTCTCTAAGCCCTGATTCTCAGGTCTGTGCATGTGGGGATGAGGTGGAGGGAGCAGAGCTGGAGTAGCTCACTGGTGAGGGGAAATCACTCTGCATATGCTCAGAGAGGCACATTATTACTTCTATCTGCCAGGGATTCACTGACTGATTTGGGTTAGTTTATTCTTGCTGTACCTCCAAGTTCCTTAGTGGTATAATGGGACCTTCTTCAAATTCTGTAAGTCCAATATGGTCTACATTGGTTAATTTTATTTGTTTGAAGTTCCGTGTAGTTTGCCTCGCTCCTTTTCTTATCTAGGGTCATTTGCTTTCATGCACATTTAATTGTCACGTTCTACTTGTAGTAGATTTGAACTTGAATTGTATTGATCCACCCATTGTTCAACAGGCCACGACTCTGAGGCCGCTGGACTCACACCTGGCCTCACCCTCTCATGCACAGGAGTGGCCCTCCTTATTCTCAGCAGTGAAATGCTGGAAGCTATGAGCTGTGTCTGTGTTTATATATTTTAAAGACCTGTAAAATCCTTATACTAACCTTTCCATACCTCACTAGCCATGTTGATAGAGCCACGGATCCAATATAGCTTAATATAATATTTAATTAATCCAGAATTGTGGCATGTTTCTTCTGCCTTTCTACCTCAACATTCCATTTCCCTTCATAGTCCATGCTGTGGATTTGCTTTTCTGCAGAGAAAATGTAGAAGCTTAAACAAAACCTGCTTGCTTAACTGTTTGTAACAAAAAACAAAAATGCAGTTGGGCATATTGCATTCCAAATAGCTTACGACAAGAAAAATCTCCTTTTTAAACAGATAGTTGAGAAGCTGAGATTAAATATTAAAATATGCTGGCAGAATCTGGTCTATTTGCACAAAGCGGTCTGTGAGAGAACACTGCACACCAGAATGAAGTAAGAGAGAGGAATTTTAGTGCATGCAGTTGATATTGCCCCTTGCATAACAATTCACCTGCCTTTGCTGCTGCTGAATATTCATATTCCCACAGAAAGGCTCTTCAAGTGTGAGATGCCATCAAGCCCTCTAGCGTTTATTAGGGTGGGGAAGTCTCTCTCTCTCTCACTCTTGCTCTCTTTCCCCTGATAGTCCCTAAACATAAGTCCTATTCAGACATTATGTTTTACGGGTGTACAGCTATCTTGCGTGAATGACTGTACATATATTCATTTTAAGCATGAACCTGGATATAGATGGAAGTGCACTTTTATGCATGCGTTGAGCATAGTATGTGAATAATGGTACCAGCAAACTACGCTAATTGTGGACCTGGCACCTATGGTTTCACGTATCCACAGTCGGGTAATTGCCACTTGACCTTCGTATACGTGATAAAATCCAGCAATTAAAAGGTTAAGGCTCATGTATCTGCTGGACAGGGATGGGTTCATTTTGAGGAGAAAGAACCTCTGAGGCTCATTTTTGTGGAAAAAATGGGGTTTTTAAAATGGGGTTTTTCTGTGGAACCCCCCACAATTTCCCCCACTTCCAGTCCTTTTTGTTCCCTTTTTTGCTGCCTCAGGAGCCTAACTCCCCTATTCCCATTGTCCTAATGCCCCATTATCCGTGGTTTCACTATCCATGCCCCTCCCCCATGGAACGGTACTCCCACTGATAACAGGGTTCTCCTGTATGTACATACAGGTGAAACTCGGAAAATTAGAATATCGTGCAAAAGTGCATTAATTTCAATAATGCAAATTAAAAGGTGAAACTGATATATGAGACAGATGCATTACATGCAAAGTGAGATAAGTCAAGCCTTAATTTGTTATAATTGTGATGATCATGGCGTACAGCTCATGAAAACCCCAAATCCACAATCCCAGAAAATTAGAATATTACATGGAACCAAGAAGACAAGGATTGTAGAATAGAACAATATCGGACCTCTGAAAAGTATACAGTGTACTGTGCTTGACTGGCCAGCAAACTCGCCTGACCTGACCCCATAGAGAATCTATGGGGCATTGGCAAGAGAAGGATGAGAGACATGAGACCAAACAATGCAGAATTGCTGAAGGCCGCTAATGAAGCATCCTGGTCTTCCATAATACCTCATCAGTGCCACAGGCTGATAGCATCCATGCCACACCACATTGAGGCAGTAATTGCTGCAAAAGGGGCCCAAACCAAGTACTGAATACATATGCATGCTTATACTTTTCAGAGGTCCGATATTGTTCTGTTCTTCAATCCTTGTCTTCTTGGTTCCATGTAATATTCTAATTTTCTGAGATTGTGGATTTGGGGTTTTCATGAGCTGTACGCCATGATCATCACAATTATAACAAATTAAGGCTTGACTTATCTCACTTTGCATGTAATGCGTCTGTCTCATATATCAGTTTCACCTTTTAATTTGCATTACTGAAATTAATGGACTTTTGCACGATATTCTAATTTTCCGAGTTTCACCTGTATGTGTTTACACTGTACATGTATACATTGTAAACAGACTGCATGTGCTTTGATAACATGTGAATATGGCTATTTATAAAAGCCTTATTCAGACATGAGGTTGTATATGCATGCAGGCTTCTGCACACACATATATTCTTTGTACACATGACAGAATTTGAAGTCTTCGTCATCCCACTGTGATGCCTTTAATAACTTTTTGTGGATAAAATATCTCCGATTCAAGCTAACTTGGACTCTACCGTTACTGCAGAGTCAATGGTAGGGGTGTCCAGTAACTCCTCTTGTTTGATTAGAATGGATCGGTTTCAATTTGTGATTCCTGAGGATGTGAACAAGCTTCTTGGAGGTGTTTGGCCTACAACCTGTCCTCTGGATTCATGCCCAACATGACTTCTATCATCTAATAGGGAGGCTTTTAGAGATGGCCTAGTTGAAGTCATACATGCCTTACTGTGGGAGGGCAGGATGCCTCCATGTTTGAAGGAGACAATTGTGAGACCTTTACTTAAGAAGCCTGCCCTAGAGCCCTTCAGTGATGATAATTATAGGCTGGTTTCCAACCTCTCTAGGTTGGGCAAGATTGAGAGGGTGGTGGCTGATCAGGTACTGTAGTTTTGGAGGATGCTGATTATCTAGACCCATTTCAAACTGGCTTTAGAATGAGCTAGGAAGCAAGGTAGGGAAACCTGGAGAGGAAAACCTGGTTAGCTTGCCCTCCTACATTGCTTCCATGCAATTATTTCTACCCAGGTTTTCCTCCTACCTTGCTTCCACACAACTGGAATTTGAGAGCACACATTGCTCCCAAACCCAGGTAGTTCACACAGTTTTTGATTGTGTGAATTACCTAAATACTTCAGATGCACAACTGAGGTCCTCTTTTATCTCAGTTGGATAAGAGAAAGTATGCACCAAGGATCATACTGCACTCCATTGGTTGCTGAACATATACACAGCTGCTTTTACTGCCTTTGTCTAATCTAAAGATTCCTCGCCCACCCCACAGTTCCCAGTTCCTGGTTTAGCAAAGCCCAATCAAATTATATCACTGAAAAAACTACAAGTAGAAAACATGCAAATACCACTTGGTCACTCTTCTGGCAAAGGCATTGCATTAGTGAGCTCTGATGACATAACCATAGAAATGATAGATAGACAAATATGTGTAGTGCAGATGGGATCTCTGGCAGAGGAGGAACTGGTAGGGATGTGCTCTTAATGGAGCTGGAGGAGGAAAGAGGCAGAAGTGCCGCGTGTTAGTAAAGAAATGATTTCCCCCCACCCCGGCTGTGAGAAATAATGAAGCAAATCCCAGCAGTAAAGAAAATCACAGAACCTGAGTGGATTAAAATGTGGGCTGTGGCTATCACAAGGATTCCAGGACAGTAACATGAAGTCTAGATAGGAAACCAGCTAAGATGCAGGGAACAATTCACTGGGCTGGTGACCATTCTATATTAAGTTTCTAGAGCAGGGCTTCCAGTTGGGGTTTTTCATGTCCTGTTGGACTACAACTCCCATTATCCACAGTCACAGTGGCCTTTCATCAACAACATCTGGGTAGGGATGTGCAGCCAGCTCGATTAGAGCCATGGTTTGAATCGAGCCAGCCAGGTTTAGCTGGTCTGGGTTCAAACCTAACCAGTTCTGAGTTTGAACTGAACCCTAACCGGTTCTGTACCGGGCCTCAGCCAGCCTGGGCTGTCATTCAGGAGGCTGGTGGGGGGCTTGGAGGAGCCCCCGCTTCCACCTCCTGCCACCGCCAATGTCTTAGCCGCTTCTGCTAAGGTACTGAGGACCCTTCTTTCCTCCTCCCTCTGGCATTTAGGATAGGAAATGCCCCCTTTTTCTTGTAAAGGGGAATCCTCTCTGGATGAGTAAAGCATTGTACTTGGGAGTAGGTTGCAATAGGAGCAAAACCAGCCCCTCACTCCTGATCATAATAATCCTTCCTTCTGCTAACAGGGAAATACACATTGTGCCCTTTCTGGGAGTCTCTGCAGGTTCTCTTAACCCAGCCTATCATGATGAACAGACTGACAGCTCCCGGGGTCCTATGTCAATCCCTCTGTTAGATAGTTGGGCTGGAGGCCTCTGAGATGTTTAGCCAGTCAGGGAGTCCAGCATGACCTTGCAGCTCTTCCATAATCTTAGCCTTAATACCTTTTGCTGGGCTTGTTGACATTTTTAGTCACTCTTTAGCTTTTTCTGAAATGCCTAAATTAGTGAAAAATCCTGTCCATTAATATGATATTGCATTAACTCTGCCTGCAATTCTGTTAATTTTCTGAGATACTCTTTGATTTTTTTACTCCCAGTGGCGGGTTTAAATGTCCTTCATTTTTGGTTACACTTTTTATTTCTGAAAGCCAAATTGCAGCAGCCATTAAAACATTCAAATATAATGTGGAACACCTGAATGTCAATTTAAAACCTGTTATTTTGTGTTTTGGAGGCCTGGCTCTCACTTTTTGGTCAGCAAAACCTGAAACTAAATCATCACTGGTGGTCCGCTCAACTAGATGTGTGTCTGTTTTAAGGCTTCATAGTCATGATGATAATTTAATTCAGCTTATTTAAATGCTTCATTTATCTCTTGAAAGCTGGATAGTGATGAGACCTGGAAACTCATACTGTAAGTTAACCTACTTGCATCAGAAAACCCGAGCTCTGAAACTCACTTGAACCTGGAGTTTTCTGAAGCGAGTAGGTTATGATATGCTGAGATTGGTCATGATGTCCAAATCCACCAATCTTGCTATATCCTAACCTAGAAAGAAAGTTAGCACTTGTGTGGGGATGGGAGTGGGTAGCATGTGCTCTCTGGGCTGAGATGGACTGCAAGTGAGGTTCAGTGCAATCGGTCAATGAGGCTAGGCTATTCACATGATGGGGTGAAATCGGGCTAGCAGAGGCTAGCCCAATTTTGCCCCATTGTGTGAACCACCAGGCTTGGCTGTGAGCCCAGTGGTTCCTAGGTGGGTAACCCACCTAAATACCCCAGCCCTAAAACCAGGTTTGCAGAGCGAGAGCTCCGCAAACCTGGTTTTCATGATTGTGAGTAGCTGCGGTGTGGCTCTGCACTGCAGTTACTCACAAGTAGATCCCCGGAGGGGAGGCGAAAAGCTGCTTCCTTGCTCTGGGGGTCTCCCCAGTATGCCCTGCATGCTCACGCAGGGCATACTGGAGCTTCTGGGGACCACGTGGCCCCTGAGCTGCCCAGCACCTGCCTGCTCCGTCACGGAGCCGGCAATTGTGTGGGCAGCCAATCTGGCTGCCCAGGGCTCCCTCCCTGCTCATGCACCCTCCAAAACCAGGTCTCACTGATCGTGAGACCCAGCTCACAATCTTTATTACGGTACTTGACCAGATTTCAGTATTAGAGTACAAAGTTAATGTTCAATGCAGTTGATACAGTATGTCAGATACCACAGTTATATTTAGATAGAAGACGTTTGCCCCAAACAGGGACATATCCTTATCTAACTGCTAGGGGGAGCCTTCACCATTGCTTGATTAATCTTACATCATCTTGCAACATACTGAGGCTACTCTCATGATCGGCCAAAATTGGGCTAAGGGAGCCTAGCCTGATTTTGGCAGAATGTGAGAACCACCGGGCTCGCAGGTGAGCCCAGTTTCTCCAAAGCGGGTAACCTGCTAACTTACCCCTCCCCTTAGACGAGGTTAGTGAAGCGAGCGCTCTGCTAACCCTGTCTTTTTGATCGTGTACTGCCACGGCACGGCTCTGTGCTGCGGCACCACATCAGAAGACCTCCTTTGGGAGGCTGAAACAACCATCCCAGCCCTGGGGGTCTCTCCAGGATGCCCCACGCACTTGTGTGGGGCATCCTGGAACTTTCGGGGGCCGCACGGCCCCTGATCCCCACAGCCCCTGCCAGCTCCATGACAGAGCTGGCGGCCGTGTGGGCAGCCGATTCAGTCATCCAGGGCTGCAGCCTGGATCGTCTGTGGGGAGAGTGGGCCAAGCCCGCTCTCCCCATTGACCTCATTTTGGCGAGTCTCACCGATCATGAGACTCGCCTCACCATGTATGCAATGGTACAAAATGTAGCAACACAAGATGTAACAAATACTGTCTTATCTGCAAGTGAATAGGTTACTTACAAATCCATTGGTCTTCCTTAAAAGATGTAAAAAATCCATTGGTCTTCCATAAGTTTTCTAAAAGGAATAAAATCAATTTGCTACATAGAGTGCTATAAAATTTACAATGGAGTAAAATAGGAGCCAAATTTTCAACTTCTGATCCCCAAGAACATTTGCACAAGTATCTTTTTATATCTCCCTTCCAACCAAGCTGATGGGAAAACATTATAATGAGCTAAGGTGAAGGCTCTCCGATGGGTTAGACATGTCAGATTATAAAAATAACTTTCCAGAGCTAAAATTGATACTAGCCAATTCTTAATACAGTTAGGGAGTTCACTTCTCTCTTCTTGTGATTCAGTATCTTGAAGACATTGTTCTAGAATTCTTGATCAAACCCCACGGCAATTAGAGATTCGAAAGAGTGCAATGTCTGGAGCTGCCCAGTGTTGGTGCCATCCTAATGTGTGGGCATAAGGTGGGCTTCTGCTAAAGATGTTAAGCACTCTGAATGCTTTATATGACAAGGAGAGGGGAACTGGAGGTAGCAATAAACAAGCATGGACATATGAGTAGTTTTAGTCACTGGTTTGGGCAAGCTTTTAAGTACCCCCTTGCCAGATTGCCTGGTGAATAAAGCCCCATTCAGTTGTTAATAATAATAGAAAAGGACTTGCGCACACTTACAGTGCTGAAAGCGGCCAGGAAATCCCACCCTGGTGCTATCACTCTCTCTCTCTCTCTCTCTCACACACACACACACACACACACCCGCCCACGCCACTCATGGTTACAGTGGTGTTTGTATGCACAGGCAAACCAGAGATCCAGGCTGCCTATCCCAGAACAGCCCACCCTGATGGTTGCTGCATTTCACTGTGCACACAAACACCACTGAAACCGTGAGTGGCTAGAGGGCTGTGTGTGAGAGTGAAGTACTGGAGTGGGTCTTCCTGCCCTCTTTTTGCACTGTGCTGTAAATGTGAGGAGGTGTTGTTGTTGTTGTTATTGTTGTTGTTGTTAATGTCTGAACGGGACTTAAGTGACTCCTTGAGGCTACATTATCTACAACAAATGAAGCTAATTGGGTCAATTAACTGATATTATATGAAAGAAAAAAATAGTTGGGAAATGTATTATTTACTGGAATAGTACCTTTAATTTGTACTATTGTATGTACTAAGGAAAATATTTTTGGAAGAGAGATGCTGACTGTAACTGCCATTTTCTTTGTTTTATTTTTAAAATAAAAATTTAAAAAAATACAAAATTATATAAAGCTTAGTAATTAGTCCTTTTACTTCATAGCCACTTTCTAACACCAGCGTCTCAGAAGGGCCATTCCCCTTCTGAGTGGCTGGAGAGCTGCTGGGAACGGACAGATGCATTTCATTCCCAGCAGCTCTCTGATTATTCAGAAAAAGAAAAGGCCCCATTCCAGTTTACAGACAGGAACGGGGTTGTGAGGTTTCTTCCTTCCCAAGCCCGGCCATCTTCCCCCTGCTGACCTAGATTGATTTGAATGACTTTAGAGGCTACAGAGTTGAGAGAGGAGGTTACTTCATTCTGGCCCCCTATTCCAAACTTGGCCATCTGGCTGGCTCTGGTTCCCTGGGCGCTGCTCACCAGTCACCCTTTCCAGAGTTCTGGCCCTCATCATCAGCCAGAGTTCCTATATATAGCCATGTGCAGGCCCCGCAACTTTCACAGAAGCTGAGACCTTGCCCATTCCCATTCCCGGGCCTTGCAAGAACAGCCAGGCCTGCCACACTTTCTCCCCTTGGACCGGTTCTGGTTTTGGTGGCTCCTGCAGTACGTGGACCACAATGTCCATGCCGATCCCCTTCTCTAAGGAAAGAAATTGTGTCTAAGGCAAGCAAAGTGAGTGAAGTGCCTTGTCACCAAAGTGGCAGAGGAAGAGCTAGTGAGACATCCGATACTTTTGAGTACCGAACCATTTCTGCTGGTACTCACTTGAGAGCCTAGTCTTAAAAATTATGTGAAGCCCTCCAGATAAGGTTTTATAAACTGAAGAGATTTTCTTCTTCTTTCTGGCCAGCAGTCTGCCACTAACATGGATGTGTTCAGGCTGGTAGCTTGACCAAAATGTTGTGTCCTAGTAGCTCTTACCAACTCTTTTCAAAGCAGGTCTGGCCCTGGGGTTTTGAAGTTTGCTGTGTACATTTTGAATTCGGATATCTGCTATCTCACACGTTCAGCCGATCAGCATTCAACAACATTTGCACTTGCTGAATGGACTGCTTACAAAAAAACAGCCCTTCTCTTTGATTTTCTGATGTCTTCACCTGTATCCTGATAGGAGTTGCATGCGGTAGGGTTTCAGAGTTCAGACTTGAGGCTCTGAAGAAAACCATTTCTTTTATTTCTGTTTTTCTTTCCTTGTTTGATCTAATCTTGTCCTCTCCCTCTTCCAGGATATGGAACATTGCTCACAAAGGGATATATGGAATCTCTAATTGTACTCTTAGGCTGAATACAGAACATTAGAAAATTGTATTCAATTGCAGTTAAATTGAAAGCTAAATATTGAATGCCGCAGAGCTGATTAGGGTGCAAATATTCAATTTTATCATTAATTGCACCTTGCTATTAAAAACTCTGAGTAATTAGTCAACCTCGTCACCTAAAAAAAAGTGAGAGCCAATTACTGTATGTTATTAATAATTACCCGATGTGTGGATTACATTTTTTGAAATTAGAACTGTAACTACTGTCTCTCAACAGGGGGTTCTGTGTAAATAAAACCATGCAATGTTGATGAAGCAGGTGTAGAGACATTTCTGAAAATCCTAATAATAATGGGACTTTTTTGTTTAATTAAAAATCAATTAAGCCTCTTCAGGAAAGAATTGGGAATCAAGTTTTGGGGTGAATGGATTCTAAGAGGCTAAAGGGTTTGATCATAAGGAGGAGAGCTGGTCTTGTGGTAGCAAGCATCACTTGTCCCCTTAGCTAAGCAGGGTCTGCCCTGGTTGCATATGAAAGGGAGACTAGATGTGTGAGCACTGTAGGGTAGTCCCCTCAGGGGATGGAGCCACTCTGGGAAGAGCAGAAGGTTTCAAGTTCCCTCCCTGACTTCTCCAAGATAGGGCTGAGAGAGATTCCTGCCTGCAACCATGGAGAAGCCACTGCCAGTCTGTGTAGACAATACTGAGCTAGTTGGCCAATGGTCTGACTCAATATATGGCAGTTTCCTATGTTCCTAACCATGGATCTTCTTTAGTCTTGTTAGTTCCCCTTGATATTCTTCTAATATTGCATGTAACTGTTGGAGATGAACTTCCAGTGCATCGACCTTTTGCAGCAACTGTCCTAATGATGACTAGGGGCATTGGGAGTAGAGATAGTGAGTCAGGGTCTCCCTATCTGTCCCTACTCTATGACCCCTGAACTGACTCTGCAGCACTTCCTGTGCTGAGTCACAATCCTTCCTTTCCTCCTAGAGAACAGATGGAAACATCTCTCTCTCTCTCCTTACCTATCCACTATGTAGTCCTTTAGATTAGAGAGAGGTCTTTCCTGTCTAAGTGTATTTAACCAATAAATGTTTAGTGTTTAGTCACACAAGGATCTCCATGTGTTTTCTCTAAATAGCTGCAATATCCAAACCATCCTCTGCTACGTAGTCTGTAACTGGAGTGTGTGCTCATTCCTTAGTGCTCTGCTGTTTTACCTATTGTGGGTAAAAATCAAACAACCTCTAACAGGGTTATGGGCCCAGCAGGAGCAACAGGCTTGGCACAAGCAGAGTTTATTTTATTTTTTATTTTTTATTTTTGAAGAGTAACCAATGTGAATTGAATGAAACTATTCTAATTGGGGCAATCTTACAATTCCTGCCTAAAAGTTTTGAACCCCTAATTGTCGCTCTTGAACTGTCTCACTGTGAACTGAAGCTTGATTATGTCGTGTCCAGTCTGATAAACTTTAATATAAAGTTGCAGCAGGAGAAATTTGAAAGCGATGACACTCTGGCACATTTCAGCAGGCAAAGTAATTCCAGCATTAGCAAGCGAAGTAGCCTCAGTGACTCATCAGCATATCCAAAGAGCGGGAAACCCAGAGGGCACAGACCTGGTCACCATGGCAATGAAGTAAACACAGGGATGAGTCATGGCGACAAACAAAGAAGGGAGGAGAAACACAGACAAGGTGGCTTATCTGAAAGGGCCAGTAGTAATGCCAAGAGCTACAGCATTACCTTAGGAGAGCGAACACAGGGTCACACTTTCATCCTGGACTCAGGTGCATCCCAGAATATAATCTGTGATCGCAAACTGTTCATTGAACTGGACACATGCTACAAATCGGATGTCACGTTAGCAGATTCAAGGAAGATAAGTGTGGCAGGCAAGGGGACAGCAAAGATACTTTGTGGCTCTGCTACTGAAGCTTATGAGGTTAAGATAAATGATGCACTTTTCGTGCCAGAGATGCAAGTCAACTTGATTTCAATTGGTCATGGACTCAAGAAGGGGTGCAAAGCAATTTTTGAAAATGAAGCATGCTACATCTCTAAAGGTGATGAGTTAATCATGACTGCCCACATACGGGATGATGGACTTTTTGAAGTGGACTGTGCTACTGCACAAGCAAACATGGCAAGTAGTTGCCAACACAAAAATTGTGATTTCTTATGGCACAGAAAATTGGGCCACCGAAGCCTAGACTTTAAAACTGACTCCCAAATGAGGAAACTAACCGGGGGATTTAATATAAGGGCATGTCCAGAAATGGCCAGCAGATGACAGTGTTGCATTCTTAACAAGGGAGTCAAGCCAACCTTTCCGGCAAGGGGAAGTGTACAGTCCAGGAGCATTTTGGAACTGGTGCACTCAGAAGTTTGTGGGCCGTTACCGGTCAGTTCAGGTGGAAATAGGTATGTCCTGACTGTCATTGATGATTACTCCCGATTTTGCTATGTGTATGTTCTAAGAGAGAAAAGCCAGATGTTTGAGAAATTTAAAGAATATATTGCACTGGTGAACAACAAATTTGGAAGGAAGCCCCAGTGTTTGAGGTCAGACAATGGAGGGGAATATATGTCAAACCAGATGAAAGAATTTATGAAATCAAACGGTATCTCTCACCAGACTACCCCTCCATTTACTGGACAGCTCAACGGGGTAGCTGAGAGAAAGAACAGATTTCTAGTGGAAATGACCAAATGTCTACTGCATGATGCCAATCTAGCAGACAGGTTCTGGGGTGAAGCAGTGATGACTGCTAACTACCTGCAAAACAGATTGCCAACCAAGGCAACAAATAAGACACCATTTGAACTTTGGCACGACAGAAAACCTTCCCTAAGACACATCAAAGTGTTTGGCTCAATGGCCTATGCATATATTCCCAAAGCAAAGAGGACCAAACTCAATTGCAGATGTGAACTGGGAATTTTTGTTGGCTATGAATCTAGAGAATACAGAATCCTTGATCCAAAAAGTGGAAAGGTCAAAGTCTGCAATGCAGTGTATTTCGATGAAAGACAAAGACCAAATAAAGGTGAAGCATCAAAGATTTCCCCAGAAATCCAGATGAATAAAGAGCCATATGATTGGACTCAAATGGATCTGGAGTCAAGCAGCGATCCCAAGGAATCAGTGCCAGATTCAGAAGGGGCTGCACAACCAGAACCAGAACTGAGGCGCTCACAGAGGCATAACAAAGGGGTTCCTCCTAACAGACTCTCATTCATGGCTAAAGGAGGAGAGATGCAAAAACCCACTACGTGGCAAGATATGTTCTTTCTATGTTGCCAGCTGATGAAGCTGAGAAGTGGAGAAAAGCAGCAATGGAAGAAATTGACTCCTTGCACAAAAATGAGACTTGGAGACTTGTGGAACTACCCGCTGGAAGAAAGACTGTGGGATGCAAATGGGTCTTCAAAGTCAAGCAGGATGCAGAAGGGGATGTACAGTGCTACAAAGCCAGACTAGTAGCCAAAGGATACTCCCAAGTCTATGGTCAGGACTATGATGAGACTTTTGCACCAGTTGTGAAACACACATCAATTAGAACATTGCTTAGCGTGGCAGCAGCCAAAGGGATGCAAGTTGAACACTTGGATATAAAGACTGCCTTCCTACATGGGGAAATCGAGGAAGACATCTACATGCAACAACCACCAGGCTTTGAGGAACCTGGAAAGAAGGGGCTAGTGTGCAAACTGCAAAAGAGCATCTATGGCTTAAAGCAGGCAGCCCGAGCATGGAATGAGAAACTGAATCAATTACTACTTAAGGAGGGGTTCACGCAAGGAAAAGCTGACCCCTGCCTATATTCTAGACTCAGAGACAATAGATGGACTTACATTCTGACTTACATTGATGATTTGATTCTTGCACATGAGGAAATGCAAGACAGTCATGAAATTGTACAACACCTGAACAAGGAAATAGAGGTGAAGGAACTCGGAAGCATCTCATATTACCTTGGCATCCAAATAGAAAGAGAAGAGAACGGAACATTCCTTCTCAACCAAAAACAGAAGATAAAAGATCTTCTAGAATGCCTGGGACAGATAGATGCCAATGAAGTAAGCACGCCAATGGATGCTGATTTTTGGAAGCAAGATGAGGACAGACAGCCTCTACCAGCCAACAACCAGTACAGAAAGGCAATTGGAAAACTCTTGTACATAGCCACAGTGACGAGGCCAGACATTGCCTCAAGAGTGGGAATCCTGAGCAGAAAAGTGAGAGTGCCAACGAACAAGGACTGGATAGCGGTCAAAAGACAAGGACTGGATAGCGGACAAAAGGGAAGGTACCTGAAAGGTACTGCACATTATGTATTGGAGATCCCAGCAAACAGCAATCCCAAACTTGTGGGATATGTGGATGCAGACTGGGGCAAGGACAGAATGGACCGCAAATCCACAAGTGGACACCTGTTCCTGTATGGAGGTGGAGCCATAACTTGGAATAGCCACAAGCAGTCACTTGTTGCGCAATCATCCACAGAAGCGGAGTACGTTTCAGCAAGCGAAGCATGCAGGGAAGCAGTATGGATACACCAACTACTATTGGACTTTGGCATCGAGGGACCAAAGCCCAAAGTGATGTTTGAGGACAACCAAAGTTGTATCCAGATCTCCCAAATGGAGAAGATGAAATCTCGAACTAAGCATATTCCCATAAAGTACCACTATGTTCGGGACTTGCAAGAAAAAGGGGTGGTCCAGCTGAGGTACTGCCCCATAGAAGATATGCTGGCAGATGGATTAACTAAGCCATTATCCAGAGACAGATTCCAGATGCTTCGTGAGAAGATGGGAGTCGTGACCAGGTGTGACAGGCGATGAGAAGGGGTTTTGGAGATGAACTTCCAGTTCATCGACCTTTTGCACCAACTGTCCTAATGACCACTAGGGGCACTGGGAGTAGAGACAGTGAGTCAGGGTCTCCCTATCTGTCCCTACTCTATGACCCCTGAACTGACTCTGTAGCACTTCCTGTGCTGAGTCACAATCTTTCCTTTCCTCCTAGAGAACAGATGGAAACATCTCTCTCTCTCTCCTTACCTATCCACTATGTAGTCCTTTAGATTAGAGAGAGGTCTTTCCTGTCTAAGTGTATTTAACCAATAAATGTTTAGTGTTTAGTCACACAAGGATAGCCATGTGTTTTCTCTAAATAGCTGCAATATCCAAACCATCCTCTGCTACCTACTCTGTAACTGGAGTGTGTGCTCATTCCTTAGTGCTCTGCTGTGGGTTCCATGCTTGGGTTATGTTCCTGGTGGGGGGAGGCTAAAACTTGCTTAAATTTTGATAAATTACTGAAACAAAGTGCTGTACCATGTTCTGCGGGTCTCTAGATGTCCAGCAATGCCCCCTCTCAGCCTAATTTCATGATTTTATGGTGAAAATTTGCACTAATATATTTTTATTATTGCAAATGAGTCACAAAATGGCTCCTGTCCTCAAAATGGTGACTGGAAATTATCTCGGAGGTCATTTCCGGCCATCCTGAAACCACGGATACATGGAATTTAACCCTTTTTGTTCCGTGTATTCCAAGGTTGTGTGTCAGTCACACAGTTCAGTAGTTTGAGGGCCAGGAGGGGGGCAGTGAGAAGCACCTTTAAAAGTAAATTAGCAGGTCCGTACCAGCGGCACCGCTGCTCCAGGTATGGCAGCACTCCCCCCAGCAGCCCACGTGAACTGAATTCGGACCAAACTGAGAACATGACCCCATGCACACCCCTATTGAAAAACAGAAACTATATCTACCTGTAAATGTAGAGTTTCTGTAATATGAAAATGACAAATATGAAGGTCCCCTCTTAAGGACCAGATCACGTAAACAAGCTTGTTCAGGAAGGTATATAATTTAATTTGCATGAAACTGCTGAGATTTGATAATATAATTACCATAAATGCTTATTCAGTGACAGAAAAAAATAATGTGACTGCTGGTAAAATGTTTTTGCGCCCTTTCTCACGATTGTGTGAGAGGGCTTGAGGGCAATCAGTGGGGAAGGCAGCCGAAGCTTGCTTTCCCTGCAGATGATCCAGGTGGGGGTCTGAGCACACACATTGCTTCCATGGATAGCCGGAAGTGCAGGGGTTGGAGCGCATCCTCCTGGACCCCAGAAATCCCCATGAGTGCATGGTGCAATGTGGGGACCTCCCCAGCAATTAATGGGTGCCTCTCAGTACTTCAGCACCGGCTGAAAGCAGCTGGCGCTGACACACGGTCAGGTAAATGGGGTTAAGGAAGCGTTTGCTCCCTTAACCTGGTTTAAGAGCCCTGCTACTTAGCTGGGTTTGCCACTGAGGCACCACAGGGAGCCAGCCAGCTCCCAGTGGTTCCCACGGGCAGTGAAGCCTGGGCTGAGCTGTCCAAACCCAGTCTTAGTTGCTCGTGAGAACAGCCTCATTATCTTCTTACAAAAAGCATCTGGGCTAAGGTGACTAACAATGGGTGTTTATCTTTTTTTTATTTCTTAAACTGGACTGTACAGATTGAAATAACTCAAACCATATTGCAGGTACATGTGCTTCCCATGGTGAATATGGTAGAGATGGTGCTGTAAAATTACATAGTGCAAAACTTCAAATTTTCAGTTAGATCTTCAGTGGGCAGAAGGTGGCATGCAAAATCCATAATACTGCTGAATTGTGTGTGTAGCAGTGGGCCTGTTTGGGTATCTAAACTTGGATTTTAGAGATCTAATTCATAATATTATTATTAAGCACACATCTTCTAAGTGCTGCACAAAGATTGGAAGACATTGGTGTCCCCTCCAGAATTTGTTTACCATTTAATAAATGTGACACAAAATTAGGACGGGGCAGTAGAGGGAAAAGGAGAACAATAAATTCATGAATACGAGGGGCCAGTTTGGATACGTCCAAGTAAGCCCATCTGCTGCTCCCCCTTCTGATGTTCATTCCTTTTGATAGTCCATTTCTTCTGATTGTGTGGGATGGTGGTGAGATAGCTTGTGTTCAGAATGATCATCTGAAGTGGCCCTAGGTGGAATTACTACTGATAGTCTGTTCTGAGAGGGAAGTGGTGGTTGGTTCTATTCTGATGGAAGCATCTACGCTGTTTTGCTTCTCCCTCTGATGTAGCTAGGTGGAATGGTTAATACCTGAGAGTTTTCTGGGAGGGGAAAAGCCATGTGGCATTTGGCCATAGCCAGACTGGTGGAGAAGGCCTTGACACTCACTCCTTTCCTCCTCTTTTTTGGTCTCTGATCAAATAGTCTATTATGGCATAACTAAACTGTTGTGCAAAGGAACTGTTGTGTTTCTGGAGGCTTGAATGTACACAGACATTCTTTAATCATGGAACCATGAATGTAGCACAGTGCTCCTAATCTTCAAATGAGACTTCGTTATTTCAGTTCATAGGCAGCTAGGCCCAATGTAGGAAATTGGATAAACTCTGCTTGAAGGAGTTCCATTTGGAAAGCATGTCTGGCTGCTCATTTAGATCATGAACTGTTAGTCAATCCTGACAATTAGCAAGCTAAAGATTCCATTGACCACACAACAAAGAATCAATAGACCCCGTACTTGTTAAGTTATTTACCGCAGAGTGTATTAAAGCTTGTAGATTTCCCATAAATCCTTTAAAGCTGTCCTGCCGTGATCTGAACTATACTACACATTGACACATTAATAAATCCTTTTGACATGGGTGATATGTGAAAATCAATACAAGTTTATCAGCTATTCCCATGTAGTCTTTGCTGGACCAGCAAAGGGTTTAGGAATCTTTCCCAAATGCATAAATGGCAGTGTATATATGGACAGAGCTACTTTCAAATACACACATATGTAACCTTGATTAATGGACTCTGCTTTAAACTTTAAAATGAAACTACTATAAGTGCAAATGTGCTACTTCAGGGTTTATAAAGTGAAAGAACCTCTTGCATTACTCTAGAGATCTGGACAGCAACTGATTTTGCTGAGGGCCATTTAGCATTGGTCCAAGGCCCCACTGCATGCTCCTCCTATTCCCATTGGCTCCATGGATGGATTTGACCCAAGGGGTACTAGTTGGTAACTCCTGCTCTAAGACATGTTACTTTTTACAGAAATATTTTCTTCAGCTGAAAATGTCAAATGTCAAATCAAATGTCAAATTGATGGCAAAAGTGCTATCATGACATTCATTTATATGGTTATTTGGACTGTGATACTTTAGTGTTTGTTTATTACATATACTGTATATCCTGCCCTTTCTCCCATAAGCTTAGAGCAACATACATGGAGAGAGCCCATTCTTTCCTCACAACAGGTAGACATTAGACTAAGATGTGTAAGGTAGACATTAGACTAAGATGGGCCCAATGTCATTCATTGAGTTTAAAGACTGAGTAGTGATTTGAAACCAAGTTTCGTGAGACCAAGTCCAATATTTTAACCACTGGCCTTTCCAGTAATGTCGTGCAGTAAAACACTGCATTACTGAAATACAATAAATCCTCCCCCACCCCCACCCCCAATTCACTTTCACATTGCCCAGGATCAAGAGATGTAGAGTTCTGAAACACTTATAGCCCTATTTCTATTTCATTGAAATTCTAAGTGCACACTTGAAAAACCCATTCAGTTCTTATGCAGTCTGGGTTTCTAATCATCTATAATGTCTACTTTGCTTCACAAAATGAATTCATGTGCGCTGACCTTCTTTCCCATTGTCTTTTCAATATGTTTGGATAGAAGTTGCCCACACAAGTTATTTTACTATTTGCCACTCAAAACGTAGCACAGCAGCAATTTTAAGATTTTTTAGAACTCAGGGTGCAGGCTTCATTCCAGCTGCTTTAAAGCTCTATACTGCAAAGGTCATTCCGCAATTATTGTATGGTATCCAATTATGTCCATACTCAAGGTTTGACATTCTGGAAAGAAGCCAATCAGGGTTCTTGAGGAACTTATTTGGCACTCCAAAATGTCCAGCGAATGGGACAGAGGCTGGCTTTATAAAAATTGAATCTCGGGCCTGGCTTCTAATTATCTATTTTTGGTTGAAAATACATCTGCGACCAGTTGGTTTAATTCCTGAGTTTCTCTCAGCTAGTCCCCAGTCACTATGGTGTGCTACAGTAAGTAATAAACTCACCTTTCTAGGCCTGGATCCAGCTCAATTGCTGGAACTGGGTCTAGCGAATGTGAAAAGAGTAGTGAGACAACGCCTTGTTGATATGAGTTTTATAGAGTAATAAGAACTAAGATGGACCTTTCCCCCGCAAAATATCTGTCGACAATCACTTTCTCTAAGTTTCGATGGATATTTACGAGAGTAAGGGTTAACTCCTTTCCATCTGCACTTCTAGCTGGGAGGTTTCAGGGTGTGCCTTTAGAAGAACGACACTGTAGTTGTGGGTCAGGAGATACAGAAACTGTTTCACACATTCTTTTCCATTGTAAATTCTATTTATATCCTAGGGAATGACTTATTGCTCCTTTAATATGTAAACTGGCAGATCAATCTGATGATAATCGTGTAAAACATCTGCTCTTAGATAAAGATGCTTCAATCTCTATTTCTGTAGCTAAGTTTAGTTATATTGCTTTTAAGAGGTATAATGGGATATCATCCTAATTCTAAACTCTCTCTCTGTGTGTGTGTACACACACACACACACACACACACACACACACACACACACACACACACATTTTAATGTATATTAGTTTTTACTCTCTGTTTGGTCAATGACTGTAAATAAAATTACAATTACTATTACTATTTGCCACTATCCTAGGGTGGAAAGAATGCTTGATGTTGCAATCCCCAAAATTTCTTCTTGCAAGTATGAGATTATAGACTGTGTGGTATGCAGAATAGAGGAGCCTACAATATAGATGTTTACAGTTTGTTCACTTCTTTAGTAGCCCATTAGTTTACAGTTTCAGAGGATCAAAAGCCTGTATGCTGTTGCACCTTATGGGCTGACATCCTACCAAAATTTACTTGTGGAAGTTCCATTGAAATGAAAAGGACAAATTAGTCATGCCTAAATTTTCCTTTTAGGGGACTCCCTCAAGTACATTTAGTCATGATGTCAACCACGGAGGGTTTTTAAAAAACCTTATAAGGCTAATGAAATGCATACAAAAGGTAAGGGCGTCAATATAGAGTTGTCTAATTATTTAAAGCTTTCCCTTTAGTTCCGCCGTAAATTTGGATTATGATCCATTGCATACTTGGGAGGAAGCCCCATTGAACCTAATGAGGTTTGCTTCCAGGTAAACATATATAGGATTGGCCGGCATGTCCCTAATGAGTGATGAAGCCATTGGATCGCTATCCAATTTGGATGGGGTGCTCACACTTGCATGAAATATTGCAGAGATGGAGAAAGTGGCTGTGAAACTGGTGTGCTAATTATGAATTAGGGTCAGGGCTATAAAACCTAGAACAGAGTTTGGATTAGGCCAGAGGGAATAGAAAGCAGTTTGGGGTTTCAAGGAAGATGCTGTTGCTTTTGAGGGAACTGACTCTGCTTTGAGACTAGCTGTGCCTGCCTGTATTTCTTGATTATTTATTTAAGAGACTGAGATCCCACCTTTTATTCACAAAGGCCTTTCTAAGCAAAAAGGCACAATAAAACACAAAGAAATATTATAAACATTTAGAGAACATGAGTATCCTCCAGGTCATCAGAAGGGTCTTACTGTCTCACTCTCTGCTGAAGCTTGATGTAAATGGTTTCAGTTTTTCGTAGAAGGAAGGGGCCAGATAGCGATTATCATGGCTACCTGCTTGATACCCTCTATGCTTGTAAGGCATGATTGTCTGCCTGCTGATTTTATCTTGTGGTCTCTCATCTTGTTTGATTTTAATGATATATAGTTTTGTTTTATTACATATATTTTACTGTTGCATCTTTGAGTTGTTGTGAGCCACCTTGGGGAAAGGCAGTTTATGCATAGATTAGTTAAAATGTTTTAGAAAGTTCTACATAGGTCTCTTGTACTCTCTCCTCCCAAGTTAAGAGACCTCATCAGGTACCTGAAGTGCCCAACTGTTTGGGGAACAGCAGAAATAACCCATTCTAATTAACCCTTGCTAACTGGCTGAAGAGAGCCAGCTAATGGTACGGTGGGGAAATGACTTGCCTAGCAAGCAGGAGGTTGCTGGTTCAAATCCCTGCTGGTGTGTTTCCCAGACTATGGGAAACACCTATATCAGGCAGCAGCGATATAGGAAGATGCTGAAAGGCATCATCTCCTATTGTATGGGAGGAAGCAATGGTAAACCCCTCCCGTATTCTGCTAAGAAAACCACATGGCTTTGTGGTTGACACCGACTCGATGGCACACCTTTACCTTTAACTGGTTGAAGAAGTACATTTTAAAGTGGTGACTTTTTTTTAAGCAGGGGAGAGCAAGTGGTTTTATTCAGCCCAAGCACAGAATTCCTTCAGCTTTTACTGGTGTCGATCTTGTGTTTATTTTTAAAATATGAGCCTTTTTCGGACAGAGAACTGTATTTTTCCCTTTTCTGTGTGAACCACTTTGAATACCTTTTTGTTGTTGTTAAAAAGTGGTATATAAACATCCATAAAAATGTGTTCAATCAAATTAAAGTGAGAGCAAAGATAACCAAGCATACTACAATGACTGAAACGCTTGACACTAAGCACAGAAAAAACATAGCAAAATTTGGGGTCATCTCTTTTTTGTAGCGAGTTATGAGCTTAAAGTAGCCCATTATTCATTCATTCATTCATTCATTCATTCATTCGCTTTATATACCACTCTCCCAAAAATGGCTCAGGGTAGTTTACATCAAAAATGGCACAATGGCACAGTGGACCAGTTCAGACAATACTTTCAGACAATACCACTGTCCCGATTCTATGTTGGATAAAGATATGTGTGCGTGCTATAAATGTTCACATCTTTCCCCTCTTTCTGGTGTGTAGGGGTGCTGTATTTTAATTACATGGTGGTGAGGAGCGTCATCTGAACCACTCCGTGTGGCCCAAACTAGTATTTGGGCTGTGTGCAGAGGAACAGTTCAGATAAACCCCCACCTTTCCTGCCAAAATGCACAATTAAGTAAGGGTACCCTGTTGCTCCAGATGGAGGAAGGACATATGTGCTCATGGTGCGCACATATCCTTATCCCATGGAGTTGAGCCAGCGGATATATTGTCCAAACTGACTCATTTTTAAGAGCTGACCTACATGTTACACTGCATGAGGTGAAGAATTTTGTATGGCACCATTTCAGACTAGAGGTGAAATGTCATATTTTTGAATGCTCCCCCATGAAAATCTCCTTGCATGTAATTGACGAGCGCAACAGGGAACCGGTTAAGCTAAACCTTTCTTTCTGATGTTCTAGTTTGCCACACACAATTAAGTTCTTTTCTGTAGGAGAGCATTCAAAAATACGACCCTCTCCCACAGTCTATAGTTATTTGGTCCAGAATTCTACTTCCCACCCCAATCTCATTCTCTGTAATGTGTAAATTAGCTATTTAGTCTCTAGAAGGATGTCTAATTTTTTTCTTCTGCTACAACAGAGACTAACCAGTCTGTTCTTCTGGACAGAGTGCAAAGATATTTAAATGGTTCTGAGTTTTTCAGAACTATTTGGAAATGTGCATTTATAACTCTATTGATAAACAAACAGGTGTTAACAATGCTAATGAACATAAGGCAGATGCCCACTTATATCATGTTAGCCCCTAAGGTTAAAGATGAACATTCATTTAAATTAACAGAATTTGTTTTTAAAAAGTAATTCACCTCACAATTGCTAGCACTATTTTCCAAAAGAGTGACCCTTCCAGGAATCTCAGTTTCCATCAAACACCAAATCATCTTCTATATCATTAGTTTATCGGTCCTCTTCTATCTCATTAGTTTATCATGAGTCCTTCGTTCTGTGATGAGAGATTCTTTAGTATATGTTCAGGGTTGCAAACTAAGAAGGCAGATAACAAGAGGCAATTGGAATGAAATCCTCACAAAGAATAGTCGTGGCTGAATAAAAAACAAGTTAGCTCTCGGCAACAGATAACCCGAGCTGGTTCTGAACGTGACAGTTTGACAGGGTTGCTAACTTAAGGGCAAACTCCTTCATTGGTTTCTCCATCAAAGCTGAGTCTCTCATATTACTTTTGAAAGTTGCTAGATTCACACCTGTGTCTAAAGACTCATGAAAATGTTATGTTAGGTGATCACAATGTGTCTCTCTTTGGGGGCCAGTTCACACAACCAAACTGGCACATTGAAAATTTGAGTTGTGGATCTGAGTAGAGTTCAGCATGTGACAATAAAAGCAGTACTTTTAATGAATATTGAGAGCCAGTGTGGTACAGTTCTCAGTGTTGGATTTGGATGAGGGAATCCTGGGTTGACACTGAAGTTTACTGAATGGCTTAGACAAGTCACTGTTTCTTTGTCAGAACTTGAGATCTAGACCAGAGAATAGTCATAGCAGAACTGGAGAAGCTGCTCACCACCAGGAAGCCAAAGCAAAGCAAACACGTCTCAGAAAGGTAAGTAAGAAACGGACACTGGGGCTATTCTTATGATCAGTAAAAATCGGGCTAGCCTCCACTAGCCTGATTTTTGCTGATCGTGAGAACCACCGGGCTCGGCTGCGAGCCCGGTGGTTCTAGAGCAGGTAACCTGCTCGAGTACCCCTCCCCTTGCCTGGGTTTGCAGAGTGAGCGCTCTTCAAACCCGAGCTATCTGATCATGAGTAGCCACGGCGCGGCTCCGCGCCATGGCTACTTGCGAGTAGACCCCTGGAGGGGAGGTGAAAAGCCGCCTCCCGGCTCCAGGAGTCTCCCCACGCTTGTGCAGGGCATACTGGGGCTTCCGGGGGCTGCATGGCCCCCGAGCTCCTCAGCCCCTGCCGGCTCCATCATGGAACTGGCAATCATGTGGGCGGCTGATCCGGCTGCCATGGGCTCCCTCCCCGCACACCCTGCTGTACCGGGTCTCACTGATCATGCCACTGAGAACTGGTCCTGTATGTGTACCCAGAGATGTGGGTTTTCCAGAAATCCGTCCTGTGCATTTCCCCCCCATATTTGCATAAACGTTTTATTCAGAAGAATTTCTAAATAGATAATGATCTTTTTAAGCATCTTATTTGACCTATATATTTAGTTCTCAACAGCCAAGGACAGTGGGTGTCCCTGACTGGTAGATGTAGCTACAGGATGCTTTCTTGGGGTTTCTGCCCTGGGCTGGGGCTCATACGAATGTAAGAAAAGTCCTGTTGGATCAGGCCCAAGTCCCATCTAATCCAGCATCCTGCTTTACACTGTGGCCCACCAGATGCCTCTGGGAGGCCCAAAGGTAAGAGCCAAGGGCATTCTCTTTCTCATACTGCTAGTCCCCTGCAACTGGTATTTTGAGGCATCCTGCCTCTGAGGCTGAAGGTGGCCTATAGCCCTCAGACTAGCAGCCATTGATAGACCTGTCCTCCATGAACTTATCTAAACCACTCTTAAAGCCATCCAGGTTGTTGGCTGTCACCACATCCTGTGGCAGAGAATTCCATAGGTTGATTATATGTTGTGTGAAAAAGTACTTCCTTTTGCTGATCCTAAATTTCTTGGCAGTCAGTTTAATGGGATGGCCCCTGGTTGTAGTGTTTTGTGAGAGTGAGAAAAACTTTTCTCAATCAACTTTATCCACACCATGCATGATTTTATAGACCTATATCATGTCTCCCCTCAGTTGTCTTTTTTCTAAACTAAAAAGCCCCAAGTGTTGTTGCCTTGCCTTGTCAGGAGCGTGCTCTATGCCCCTGATCATCTTGTTTGCCCTCTTCTGCACCTATTCCAGTTCTACAATGTCCTTCTTAAGATATGGTGACCAGAACTCCAAATGTGGCCACACCATAGTTCTGTATAAGGGCATTTTAATATTAGCAGCTTTACGGTCAAACCCCTTCCTAATGATTCCAAGCATGGGATTGGCCTGTTTCACAGCTGCCGCACATTGAGTTGACACTTTCAACAAGCTGCCCACCACGACCCCAAGATCCCTCTCCTGGTCAGTCACCAACAGCTCAGACCCTGTCAGTTTATATGTGAATTTGGGTTTTTTTGCCCTACTGTGCATCATTTTACATTTGTTAATATTGAACCGCATTTGCCATCTTGTTGCCCATTCCCCCAGTTTGGAGAGATCCTTTTGGAGCACCTCTCAATCTCTTTTGGATTTCACTACCCTAAATAGTTTGGTGTCATCTGCAAATTTGACCATTTCACTGCTTACCCCAATTTATGAACAAGTTAAAGAGCACTGGTTCCTGTACCGATCCCTGGGGGATCCCACTTCTTACTTCCCTTCATTTAGAGAACTGTCCATTTACCCTCTGTTTCCTGTCCTTCAAAGAGTTACCAATCCACACATGAACCTCTCCCTTTATCGCCTGAGTGCTAGTTTTTCTCAAGAGTATGAGGAACCTTGTTGAAAGCTTTTTGAAAGTCTAGGTATACTATGTCAACTGGATCACCTTTATCCACACACCTGCTGACACTCTCAAAGAACTCCCAACAGGTTAGTGAGGCAAGATTTACCCTTGTAGAAGCCATGCTGGCTCTCCTTCAGCAGGGCCTGTTCTTCTGTATGCTTAACAACGTTATCCTTGAAAACGTTTTCCATCAGTTCACCTGCAACAGATGTTAAACTAACAAGCCTGTAATTTCCCGGATCCCCACTGGATCCCTTTTTAAAAATTGTTGTTTTATTGGCTACTTTGCAATCCTCTGGTACAGAGCCTTATTGTAGGGATAAATTACATATTTTTGTAAGGACGTTGGCAATCTCACATTTGAGTTATTTAAGGAGTCTCGGGTGGATGCCATCTGGCCCTGGAGATTTGTTAATTTTTAATTTTTACAGACAGTTTAGAACATCATCTCTTGCCTCCTCTATCTGACTCAGTTCTTTAGCCTCTGTCCCTGAGAAGCTCAGTTCAGGCACAGGTATACACTCCGTATCCTCTGATGTGAAGACAAATGCAAAGAACTCATTTAGATTCTCTGCAGTCTCCATATCCTCCTTAGCAATCCCTTTCACTCCTTCATCATCTAATGGTCCAACCACCTCCCTGGCAGATTTCTTGCTTTTGATGTATTTAAAGACATTTTTGTTATTCCCCTCGATGCTTTTAGCTAAATGTTCTTCAAACTCTCTTTTTGCTTCCCTTATTGTCTGCTTACATTTCTTTTGTCAGAGTTTGTGTTCCTTTCTGTTCTCTTCATTTGGGTAGGCTTTCCAGTTTCTGATGGAATTCTTTTCCCTCTTTATAACTCCCTTCTCTTTACTTGTTAGCCATGCTCACATCCTCCTGGACTTGGTGGTACCTTTCCTCCTTTTTGTTATACATTCTAACTGGGCTTATATTATTGTGGGTTTTAAACAAATTCCATGCATTCTGGAGCGAAGTGACTCTCCTGATTTTCCCTTTCAGTTTTATTTTCACCAAACCCCTCATTTTAGAAAAGTTTCCTCTTCTGAAGTTCAAAGTTTCTGTGTTAGACTTCCTTGGCGATCCTTCTCCTTGCATGCATGCTGAATATGATCACACTATGGTCACTGTTTCCTAGAGGTTTCATGACACTCACATCTTATATCAGGTCCTGTATACTACCCAGGATTAAGTCTAAGGTCACATTTTCTATGATTGGTTCTATGACCAACTGTTCTAGGGCAGAAGAATCTACTAGATTAAAAAAAAAAAACCCTCCAATCTAACCTAGCAAGTCACAAGCACCTACACACATCCATCCATGGAGAAGTGGGGTGGGTCAGTTCCTGAGCATGGAGGAGAGGAAAACTCTTTATACAACCCATCTGACATGGAGGAGGAGGAAGCTGAGTTCTTTGAAGTTCAACTGGAGTGTGATGATTGGAAGGAATAGGTTGGCCACAGCCTGGGATGAATCCCAAATACTGCGTGTTTGCAAGGGGCTAATGGGAGTAATTTATAGGGTAAAAATGGGACACTCAAGCAGCACTGAAAAAGTCTCCAGTTGCAGATGACCTGAAAGTCCCTCCCATGTAGGACAATAGAAGAATGGATTAAAGTGTGTGGAAATAAAAAATGAGTCAGGCAGGCAATAAACTTATCTGAATGGTAAAAACTGGTTTCTGGGGAAGCTGAACAAAAGGATCAGTTAATCTTGATACTCAAAACTGGTATCAGGAAACTATCTTGTTTACCTTTGTATTTAGAAGGGTCCTGGAAGGAAGACTAATAAGAACTATTGCAGGTTTTAACACCTATGGGAAGAGTGCAGAGGGATGTGTTGTGAAAGGGACCTGATTTGGAAAATTTCAGGAAAACTCTGGAATGGCCATGTGGAATATCTGGATTATTTATTTTTTTATTTATCTATCTATTTATTTATTTATTTGATTTATATACTGCCCTTCCAAAATGGCTCAGGGCAGCTTACAGCATGATAAAAACAATTAAAAGAAGTTAACAATTCAAATCACACTATTAAAACACAATTAAAACAATTAAACAGCTAAAAACCCTGGAAATCAGGGCAACAATTTAAAACAATTTAAAACAGTGTGTCAATCATTTAAAACCCTGGAAGGCCAGCCCAAACAGATAGGTTTTAAGGGCTCTCCTGAAGGATAGTAATGATCTCAAATTACGAATTTTTGCTGGGAGTGCATTCCACAGACCGGGAGCAGCTACAGAGAAGGCCCGTCTCTGCGTTGCCACCAGACGAACCGGTGGCAACTGGAGACAGACCGCTTCAGATGACCTTAACGTGCGGTGGGGATCATGTAGAAGAAGGCGCTCTCTTAGATAACTTGGACCTAAGCCATTCAGGGCTTTAAAAGTAATTACCGTTACTTTGTATTTTGCCTGGAAACATATTGGCAGCCAGTGTAACTGTTTCAAAACAGGCATCATATGGTCTCTCTGGTTTGCCCCAGAGACCAATCTGGCTGCCGCATTCTGAACTAACTGAAGTTTCCGGACTACGTACAAAGGCAGCCCCACATAGAGCGCATTGCAATAGTCAAGCCGGGAGGTTACCAGCTGATGCACCACTGTTTTGAGGTCATCCTCTTCAAGGAATGGGCACAGCTGTCGAATCAGCCAAAGCTGATAGAAAGCACTCCTGGCCATGGCCTCCACCTGATACCAGAGTGAGGCCTGGGTCCAGGAGTACTCCCAAGCTCAGCACCTGCTCCTTCTGGGGGAGTGTAACCCCATCCAGCTCAAGATCTAACACACCCCTCAGATTCTGAGCCCCTACAATGAGCACCTCCGTCTTGCTTGGATTCAGCTTCAATTTATTCTCCCTCATCCAGCCCATTACTGCCTGTAGGCAGGCATTTAGAGAATGAGTGCCATTTCCTGAAGATGAAAAAGAGAAGTAGATTTGGGTGTCATCAGCATACTGATTACATCGAGCACCAAATCTCCTGATGACCTCACCCAGTGGTTTCATGTAGATATTAAAAAGCATTGGTGACAGAATGGAGCCCTGAAGGGCTCCATATAACAGCTCCTGTTTTGAGGAGCAACTGTCACCAAGCTCCACCATCTGGAATCTACCTGAGAGATAGGAGTGGAACCACTGCAAAGCAGTGCCCCCTATCCCCAACTCCCCCAGGCGATCCAGAAGGATACCATGGTTGATGGTATTGAACGCCGCTGAGAGATCCAGAAGAACCAGCAGAGTCACACTCCCTCTGTCGATTCCCCGGTAAAAGTCATCCATTAGGCTGACCAAGGCTGTCTCAACCCCATAGCTATCTCTAAAGCCAGTTTGAAATGGGTCTAGATAATCAGTTTCCTCCAAGACTGCCTGGAGCTGGTCGGCCACCACCCTCTCAATCACCTTGCCCAACCAAGGGAGATTGAAGATTGGCCTGTAACTGTCCATTGCTGAGGGATCCAGAGAAGGCTTCTTTAGTAGTGGTCTAAACAATGCCTCCTTCAAACAAGGGGGCACCCTACCCTCCCTCAGCGATGCATTTATGGTATTAACTAGGCCTTCTCCAACAATCTCCCTGCTAGAGAGAAGCAGCCAAATCACACTCCATCTGTCAATTTGAGGTATCAACGGGCCCTTTTACAGACCCCCACAAGAATAGGATGGATGCAATAGTTCCCTAGACAATTCTCAGTTTACGTGTCAAGTATTGTTTCCTCCTGGGCTTCCTAAACACAGCCTAGGCACCTCCTGTAGGAGTGCTAGCGGGGGTATCCAGAAAGTCAAAAAATGAACCTTCATAACAGAAACCACATGAGTGGCTTCCCAGGAAAGGGGTGTTCTGCTCTGGTTGGGCAGATGCTGATTGCCCCTTGCTGATGATTGCTCCAAGTGAGCAGGTATGTGAGAAATTATAAATCCTGAATAGTGGATGTTGTTGAAGAATTAAAGCTGTGATTTTTTGGAGGAAAGGGTCATTAGAGGTCATTCACACAATTAAAAAAACGGTGTTCAACCCAGTTTTGGGAGCTGTGTGTTCTCCCAATTTTTGTGTGTGTGTGGAAGCAAGGTAAGAGGAAAACCTGTGTAGAAGTGATTGTGTGGAAGCAAGGTAAGAGGAAAAGCTGAGTAGATTTTCATCCTACCTTGCTTCCACACAATAATTACTACCCAAGTTTTTTCCTGGGAGCACAGTTTTTGATTGTGTGAAAGACCTCTTAATATTTTTTTCCAGACAACTACATTTTTATGCCCTTGCAGTGTAAAGCAGTGGTTTGTAGCTATGTACATGTGCTTCTAAAATGTCTATTCTTATGAAGAAAATTGAGCTCAAGGTTGTAATTAGGAATGCTTAGAAATTGTTCTCCATCCACACTTCTTCCTGTATTTGGGGGTTCTGAATTACTTCATCCTGTTTCCAAAGTGGCAGCATTGTGTGAGCAATCTACCCTTTTTCTGTTTTTCACATTTCTAGGCATGTTCAAACCACAGCACATGCACTGTTTGCTTCGGTTTTCAGTTACTGCTGCATATCAGTGGATATATTATCAGCCTGAACTGTGCACATCAGTTACTTGTAAGGTGTGAGGGAAAAGAAGGTGCAAGTGAAAACTGTGGCAAACTGCACATTCACCAATTGTGAAATTGGTTTTAATGAAAAAGTTAGTATGGCTGTGATTTTCTTTGGAAATGTAGATTCCACATTTTCTGGCAACCACTGTTCCCCCAGTTTTTCATCAAATTTCAAAGCACATCACATAGCCCACATTATTCTGAGGTAAAACCTATCTAGCTCCAATGTATATAGAAAAGTAAGCACATCTAAATATCGTTGACTTGTAATAATAATATATTGTTGAACAGAAATGAAAACCTTCACGTAATTTTTTGGGGAGCTTGACAACTTGATCATTACCAGCTTGAACAAAATTTTACCCCCATCTCTTTAAATGCAATTAATGCTAGAAAAGGAGAGGGAGAGAGAAAAGAAAATCAGTATTAAAGGCCCATTAAGGGTTTAGTTAAACCCACAAAAGCCAGAAAACTCAAAGATCAAGTTTGTAATTCTGTCTTTAATTCCTCTTCTTGCAATTATATATTTCATCTCAGGAGGTCTTAGAGCAGTAGGTGATCTTGCCTAACCTGTAATTTCTGTTACCTTGGCACAATGGGGTGATAGAAGGACAGACTTGACTTTGAAATTCCTTACTTTTGTGGGCTATAAGCAGCCAGCTGGTCCTATTAAAATGCACTTCAAACAACTCTGAATCTGTGTTTTTGGAAACAATGTACCCTGCCCAGGCACTGGTTATTATTTACTGAAGCTATTAGCAAGGTAGATGGACTCATTAAGCTTTTGCTTTTGAGCACTGATAGCAGGGACCTTTTCATTTTAATAACATGTTACAAAATAAAAATAATATATACTTAAAGTGGCATGTCATTCACTGCTACCTAACTGTGCCTGTTACACAAAGCTGTTCACTGGATGCATTGAAATAGCAAACGTGTTGCGCTTAATACTTTGTTTTTCTTGTGATTGATTGCATAGCTAACTTTAGTTTCCATTCCTTTTCTCCAAGCCTGTATAAAGACTTGGACTCTAGCGAGACATGGGTTCAAATCCCAGCTCAGCTATAAAACCCTTAGGAATCATTCATTCTCAACTTATTCAGCCTCAAATTGCTGTCTGGGTGACGGGAGTTAAGTGGAGACAGTGGCACAAGATTATGAGGATGAATGAAAACAAAAAACCCCAGATGTTAATATATATGTAATATTTAATACATTTATATCCTGGGCAGGACTGTCCCTGGGAGGGTGCAGGGCTGGGGGTGAAAAGCATTCCCCATAATCCACACTCCTGCTTCACTGCCATTGCGACTGTCACTCCTCACCCACCCTCTCTAATAAAACACTTGGTGTCCATCCATGGACGGACACCAAGCGTGCGTTCGTGCCTCGCCTGTTCTGGGCATGTGCGGAGCGCATGCCCAGAACGCGCCAAGACAGAAACGGAGACAAGGACCAGGCTGCCATCTTGGCCGCTTCGCCCGGCCGCGGCAAGGCCAGAAGCGGCCACCACAAGGCAGGAGAGAAGCCGGTGGGGGAAAATGGCCGAGGCGGCGGCAGAGCCGCCGCCTCACTAAGAGGAGATGGACACCAGCACCGGGGGCCGAGTGGAGGCCGTAAACAGCACTAAAAAGGAAATGCAGCCGCCACCATTGCCGCCAAACTCCCACCCCCCCTCCCAACTTCCGAGACCACCTTACCCCGCCCAAACTCGCACCCTCCCACCCAACTTCCGAGACAACCTTACCCCGGCCCATGTCAGTTGGGTGAAAAAAGTCCTTAACAGAAGAGGGAGAGAGGAGCTCGCAAACAGAGCTCCTCTCTGAGCAAAGGCTCTGCCTGAACTGACACTATGGACGCGAAGGACCCAATAGGTGTGCTTCACGCCCAAAGCGCCAGTTCCGTAAGAGGCTTTGCAGAGAGAGGAGCTCTGCTTGCGAGTTCCTCTCTCCCTCTTCAATTAAGGACTTTTCCCGCCCAACTGACATGGGCCGGGGTAAGGTGGTCTCGGAAGTTGGGTGGGAGGGTGCGAGTTCGGCCGGGGTAAGGTAGTCTCGGAAGCTGGGAGGGAGGGTGCAAGTTCGGCCAGGGTTAGGAGGTCTCGGAAGCTGGGAGGGAGGGTGGAAGTTCAGTAGCAACGGCGGCGGCAGCATTTTCCTTTAAAAAATTTAACCCAATAGAAAGGAAGAATGCTTGGGGGGGGAGCTGGCGCCCGTTGTTATAACGGGCTTTAAAATACTAGTCTAGTATAAGAACATAGGAAGCTGCCATATGACAAGTCGGGTCTTTCGTCAATCTAGCTCAGTATTGTCTACACAGACTGGCAGCAGCTTCTCCAAGGTTGCTATACGTGAGAAGAGCTTCTGTCGGGTCTGTGGGGAGAGCAGGCTTAGCCCTGGGTGGCCAGATCAGCTGCCCACATAATTGCTGGCTCCATCACAGAGTGCGTGGGCATCCTAGAGAGACCCCCGAGCCTGGGAGGCTGCTTGCAGCCTCCTGGTCTGAGGTCTACTCATCGCTGTTCCCTCTAAGGCGTGTGTACGTGTGCACATGCTCACAAGTTTTTGGATGTCCGCTCAGTTAATTTTAGATCCTGCTCAGGTTGAATTAGGACGGCCCCATTCAGAATGCAAGTGTGCGCACACTGCCTTGATACTGCTGCCCAGAACAAAACTCATTTCTATATGCCATAGAAATATGGCATACAAGTGAACTTGATTGGACAAAGCAAGAGTTGTAAAACTTCAGGAACTTTATTATGGCTCTGTACTCTCTGTGTGTTCACAACTGAAGTTCTCAATCCAGTAAATCAAATTCTGATGCTACATTCTGAGGCTATTCTCACGGGCGGTGGAAACTGGGCTATGGGAGCCACAGTGGGCTGCTGTGCTTGTGAACCGCCAGGAGCCATGAGGCTTCTGGCGACAAGCCCTCTTAATCCCCCCCTTAAACGATGTTAGTTGAGCGAACGGTCCACTAACCCCGTTTACCTAGTCATGTGTTGGCGTGATGCGACTCTGCACAACAGCGACTCATGAAGAGACCCCTGACCGGGAGTCTTCAACAAGCCTCACAGCATCGGAGGGCTCACCAGAATGCCCTGCACACTCGTGCAGGCATTCTGGAACTTCTGGGGGCCAGGAGGACCCCGATCCCCGCCGCCCTTAGTGGCTCCGTGACAGAGGCCGGTAATCGTGTGGGCAGCCGATCTGGCCATCCAGGGTGAGCTGCGTGCTCATGTGCAGGGAGAGCGGGTCAAGTCCACTCTCCCTGCATACCTCCTGCAGGATCTCCACACTGCTTGTAAGGAGAGCCTCACTGGGTCCATATGCTTATTGGCAACCTATCCTTCACTCTAAATCAAGGTAACACACAATGAGACTCTCCTCACAAGTACTGTGGAGAGCCTAACCGGGCTCTGCGAGGAGAGTGGGCTTAGCTCTCTCTCTCTCTCTCTGTGCAGGTGAGCAGGGAGCCATCCCTGGGCGACTGGATCAGCCCCCCACACGATTACCGGCTCCATCACAGAGCCGGTAGGGGTGGCAGGGATCGGGGGCTGCCTGGCCCTTGGAAGTCCCAAGATGCCCTGCATAAGTGCACAGGGCATCCTGCAGAGACCCCCAAGCCCAGGAGGCTTGTTTTAGTACTAATCTAAGCAGGGGCGTAACAAGGCTGGAGTGGGCTCAGAGACAAAATTTTAAAATGGGCCCCTCGCTGATGCACACACACACACACACACACACACACACACACACACACACACACCCACACACACACACACCACAATATATAGTCATGTGACTTGCCTCATGTGACTTGCCTCGGGGGGGCCTCGAGGCGTGGAGGCCCCCAGGCAGCCGCCTCCCCTTGCCTAATGGTAGTTACGCCCCTGAATCTAAGTCCATGTGCACAAGCAGGTTAATAAAAATTCTTGGTTCAGTAATTTCTGTGGACTTATTTAAGGATGATAATAGTTTCCCCTTTAGAATAAATTAAAGAATATAAAAATAATTTATTTTCTGTCAAGTCATAACTAGTGATGGGTGAGCTCTCCATCACTGAGCATTGGATTGGCTCAGAAATAAAGTTAGTTACGTCCTTCAAAACTAGTAAGCAGCTCAGCTTTCTTCTGAGCCAATCAGAATTTTACCCCCTAATTCTCCCAGTCTCAAAGCTGTCATGGGTCACATAGATGCTTGCAAATGGTGGTGGGGAATCCACCTCTCCCCCTCCTTAGTTATCTTTGGATGAGAAGTCAACACTATTTGTTCTGAAAACTATTTGGTTCTATAGGATGATTTTGTGAATTTAATTGTCTTCTATCACTGTTTAATTGTTCATTTTTGTATTGTATTGTTTTTATGTCATTTGTAATCTCATTTTTTGTAAGTCGCTTTGTTGTTTTAGTTTTCTAAACTAAAAGCAGGATAGTAATAGAAAGTAATATAAAATAATATAAATAATAATAATATGTCAAATAATAATATAAAATAAGTGTCCTGGTTTTTTACTCTTTTCACTGCTCCAGGCTGAGGGGGCTAAGCACCTGTAGCACCTGAGCTACGCACCTGGGGCACTGAATTGCAGTTTGGGTCCCCTGCCATCTTTCTCCCCATTAAAATCAATGGAGTGTCTCATTTTAGTTCAATAGAAACACTTAATCTGAGTAAAATAATAATTCAGGGACGTAACAGTTGCTTCTCCTTTGAGGTGAGCATTATCGAGCCCCTGAGGTTGGTTTTCAGGCCCAAACTTGGCAAATTACTCGTCATGGTTCTGCTGATTTGGGGGTGGGGTGGGGTGTGTTCAGTAAATTGTTTTCTCTAAATACCTAACAATGAAATAGAAGAAAGTCATTTTTAAATTAAGGAAATGTAAATGGCTGCCAGTGTAATATTTTTGGTAGGATTCACAAATTGAGGATATGCGAAACTCAGTTTAAGTGTTGATTTAAACTTGTGCTTGAAATTTTGGTCCTGTGATTAATTGGTTTCCTAAGCCAAAGTTGTGTTTGGCCTTGAAAAATGCAAGTATTGTAAAAGTTCATTCTACACTTTTGCAGAGTGTAGCAGAAGGTGTTAAAGTAATACTGTGATATTAAGGGGATGCTTCTTTCCCAAAACACCAGGCAAACTGCCGTCCAGCATGCTGAGTAACTGCCTGCAAATAATTAAGCTGGGGTGTTGGGAAAATAATATCCAAAATCTCAAGTAGACTTTGGTGTTTATAAATCAACACCAGCTGCTCCTGTTTATAGAATAGTTTTTTTAAAAAATAAAAGGAATAAGAATTTGATTAGATAACACGTGTGCCCAAGTTTGAGTCAGCTGCAAATATGAAACAGACAATATGCAAAAGCAAATGGAGAGAAAAAAAGCCCTATGAGTTTTATCCCAGATATTCTGAGAGACGGATTTGTAGCTTTGTTAATTTTGATACTAATGCGTAGAATTAAACATAGCAACAAAAAGCAAATGAGGATGTCATACAAGCAGAATTCTGAATGCAAGTCAATGAGGCTATTCACACGATTGTAGAAAATTGGGCTAACCTCCGCTAGCCGGATTTTCTACAGTCATGAGAACCACCGGGCTCGGCTGCAAGCCCGGTGGTTCTTGAGCAGGTGACCCCCCTTGAGCGGGTAACCCGCTCAAGTAGACTGCCCCTTAAACTGGGTTTGTGGAGCAAGCGCTCCACAAACCTGGTTTTGGGGATCGTGAGTAGCTGCGGCGTGGCTCCGTGCCATGGCTACTCACGAGTAGACTCCGGCAGGAGGCTGAAAAGCAGCGTCCCGGCTCGGGGGTCTCCCCAGTATGCCCTGTGCGTTCGCTTCCGGGGCTGCGTGGCTCCCAAACTCCCCAGCCCCCGCTGGCTCCGCCATGGAGCCGACAGTCATATGGGCGGCCGATCTGGCTGCCCAGGGCTCCTGCCCTGCTCGTCTCCCCGCTTAGCTTTACAAACCGGGTCTCACTGATCGTGAGACCTGGCTCATTTAGTAACACAACAATGCAAATGGGAGTAGAGTAGTGATTATGAGTCTGAGATTTCATTCACACAATCAATAACTGTGTTCTACCTGGATTTGGGAGCTGTGTGTTCTCTCAATTTTTGGTTTTGTGGAAGCAAGGTAGCAAAAAAATCCCTGAGTATCTCCTCCTCCTACCTTGCTTCCGCACAATCACTTCTACCCGGATTTTCCTCCTATCTTGCTTTCACACAACCAAAAATTGGGAGCACACACAGCTCCCAAACCCAGGTGGAACAGAGTAAGCCCTTTCTTAAGATCAGTGACAAGAGCTTGAGGGTGGGCGGTGGGAAGGCTGCTCAAACTTACCTTTCCCACAGACGATCCATCAGTCTTTGTTGGGTGTACTACCCCCCTGCGTCCAGATGACCCTCCGCTCGCTCAGGCAGCACAGAGGGTTGGGGGCTGGGACATGTCATCTTGGTTTCCAGAAACCCCATAATGCACCACATTATGTGTGGGGCATTGTGGGATCTCAGCAATGATGGTCAGGTACCCATCACTTCTACAGAGCCGGCTAAAAGCAGCCAACACTGCAGACGATTGAGAAAACAGGGCTAAGGGAGTGCTCGCTACCTTAACTTCATTTAGGAGGCTGGCTCTGCAGGCGGGTTTGCTGCCGAAGCACTGCCAGGATCAGGCGCAATCCCAGCAGTTCTTATGAGCAGCCAAGATTGGCTTAACTTTCTTAGCCCAGGCGTGGCTGCATGTGAGAACAGCCTTAGTTTTTGATAGTATGAATGACCTCTTGAGTTTTGAACCAAGAAATCCCCAACTGACACCTAACTTAGGGAAGCTCTTCACACAATCCATGTGAAGGGTTTCAGGCAGGTCTGTGGGGCGAGCGGTTTTTCCTGACCGCCCCCCCTGCAGACAATCTCTCACCCTACCTCGGGCGGGTGGATCACCCACCCAAGATGAGCAGCAGCTCTACTGTGAGCCTCCACGCCTCGCTTTGCTGCGCCTCACCTGGCTGCTCTGGGGGTCAGGTGCAGGGATGTGTCACTGTGTGGCACCCCGTCCCCAGAGCCCCAATAATGCACTGCGTGAGTGCATGGTGCATTAATGGGGGCCCCTCCCACCGAATGTGCCTGGCGTGGCTGCAAGTTGCCGTGGCAGTCACACGACCATTTAACTAGTGTTTGGGCACGCTTGTGCCCACAACCTGGGTTAAGTGGTGGGTTACTTTGGAGGGCTCGTGCTGGGCTCCCGCCGGGAGTTACGCTGCTCCAGGAGCTGTGCTGCTGGTTCTCACATGCAGCAGAAACCTGTCTGGGCTTCCCTAGCCTGGTTTCTGCTGCACGTGAGAAAAGCCTCAGGTTCTATTCAATATATGGTTTTAGTCACAGAGGCTATTCACATGATGGCGGAGGCTAGCCTGATTTTCTGCCATCATGAGAACCACCGGGCTTGGCTGCAAGCCCGGTGGTTCCTAACTGGGTCACCCGCTTAAGTAACCCGGTGCTAAAACTTGGTTTGTTGCCGCAGCAGCTCACGAGTAGAACCCCTGATTGGGAGGCTCAAATGCAGCCTCCCGGCTCAGGGGTCTCTCCAGTATGCCCTGTGTGCTCGCTGCGTGGCCCCTGAACTCCGTGACGGAGCCGGCAGTCGTATGGGCGGCTGCCTGTAGCAGACTGACTGCTCATGTGCGGGGAGAGCGGGCTAAGCCTACTCTCCCCGTTAACCTTCTCAAGGCGGATCTCCTTGATCGTGAGAACCGCCTCTCAGTTTCCTAGATAGGGTATAAGGACAGCAGCCTACCTTAAAGGATTGTTTTAAGTGTTACTGAGATGTGGTGACTACAGTGGTAGTGATATTTTCTCTGTGCTAAATTTTAGAGCTAATGATTCTTCAGCTGCAGATTCAGTGCTGCCTGGCTCTCTGATGTTTTATGGAAAACTGACCTCCTCATATACTACAGCTGGGGAACCTCCTCCTTTTAGTGAACCTGATCCCACAGATCCTGATGGACAGCTTCTGACCCTATGTACACATCCACTTACTTCTAGCCATACAGTACTCTTCCCATGCTTGTACTTCTGTAGTGTGAATGTCTTGCTTCCTGCATCTCATTTTGCTTTCTTGGGAACACATCAGGCCTCCCCTCCATACATTTAGTCTCCTTCAGGACAGTTTCTGCATTCCCTTTTCTACAAAGCCTGATGATGGTAGCAATGAGAAGGGCTGCTGGCATTAGGCAGCAGTACTGGGGACACAAAGTTTCCTGGGAAATGTTATTTCCCAGGGTTTCTGTGTCCTTTGGTGGGACTCAAGAGCTCTGGAAAATGAAGGCTCCTGAGAAATAATCACCCACATTGCTTACAGAAGTATCTGGAGTACCAGAAGAACAGTCGTTTTCCATAGGTCCTGAGTCTTTCCCAGGATTCTTGCTGACCTCCATGCTGCTGCAGGGCCCAGTGCAGGCCACAACACCTGCCCTTCTAATAGGTAGGGATGTGCGAACCGGTTCGGATCCGAACCGGTTCGGGTCCGAACCGGTTCCGGTTCGGAGGTTCGGATCGAACCGAACCACCCCCGGTTCGGTTCGAATCCGAACCGAACTGGGGGTGGTTCGTTTCGAACCGGTTCGGACCGGTTTGGATCAGTTCGGAAAGCTGAAAATTGGTAGGATGGTAGCTGGCATCCAGAGGTACCTGTCACCCAAACCCCAAAGCAATCGGACACTCGTATGATTTTTTATGAATTTTTGAAAAATATTTTTATTTTTTTCTCATAGGATATAATGGGACCCGAACCAGGCCATTATTTCTTATTGTGGAGCACTCATGGGTGCCAACAACCATGCAAACCCTGAAGCAATCAGACACCCCTATGATTTTTTATGAATATTTGAAATATTTTTAATTATTTTTCTCATTGAATATAATGGGACCCGAACCAGTCCATATACCCTGTTGTGGAGGACTTAGGAGCACAAAAGCAGGGTGGGTGGTAGACAGGCATGGGTGCCTACCACCCAAAAAATCTCAAGGCAATTGGACACTCCTCTGATTATTGGTGAATTGTTAAGTATTTTTGAATTCCTCATAGAGAATAATTAGGATTGCAGCAAATGTATAGCTTCACGTCGGGGGGAAAGGGGTGTCGTAGAGTGCAGTGTGGTGGGTGGTAGTTCCTAGGGTGGGCAAGGAATCTATCAGAATTATTTGAAAGGAATTGGGCAAAGAGGTGATTTTTAAGTGATTTTTGAAGTTTACGCGTCTTTAAGGTTTTTCCTCATAATAAGTTATAATGGAGCTTTCAGCAGCCCTATAAGTGCACATGGGGGTGCTGGGGTGGCCCAGAGCAAGTGGTGGTGTAGTGCACATAGGGTGCCAACCACCCCCATGGGTTTCTAACCCATGGGGTACAGAGATCTCTGGTAGGGGCACCGCCATGGGTACAGGGTTCTCTTGTTTCTGAGGTATTGAGTAGGGGTGTGCAATTTGGGATTTTGGGTGATTCGGCTCGGACCCGAACCGAATCACCCCTGTTCTGTTTTGTGCCCGAATCTGGGTCACCCAAATCACCCTTGATTCGGTTCGGATTCGGATTTAATCCGAATCTGAATCGATTCGGGGGGTAAAAAGGGGCCCAGGGCAAAATTTTGGGGTGGGGTGGTAGTGCCCAATGGGTAGAGTCTATCACCCCAATTTCAGGGGGATTGGGCAAAATCCTGATTTTTGGTGAATTTTTAAAGTTTTAGTGACTTTGGGGCAGTTCAGGGGAATAGCATGGGATCTGGGCAAAAGGAGTGGGGTGGGGTGGTAGTGCCTAATGGGTGCAGGCTACCACCCCAATTTCAGGGGGATTGGGCCAAGGGCTGATATTTGGTAAATTTCTGAAAATTTCATGTCTTTGGGGCAGATTGGGGCATATTGGGGCAGAAAGTGGGGCCTGGGGCAGAATAGTGGGGTGGGGTGGTAGTGCCTAATGGGTGGAGGCTACCACCCCAATTTCAGGGGGTTTGGACAAAGGGCTGATTTTTTGAGAATTTTTGAGGTTTTAGTGACTTTGGGGCAGTTTGGTGGCAGAAAGTGGATCTGCCCCAAAATAGTGGGGTGGGGTGGTAGAGCCTCATGGGTGGAGGCTACCACCCCCATTTCAGGGGGATTGGGCAGAGGGCTGATTTTTTGAGAATTTTTGAAGTTTGGGTGTCTTTGGGGCAGATTGGGGGCAGAAAGTGGATCTGCCCCAAAGGAGTGGGGTGGGCTGGTAGATAGTGCCTAATGGGTGGAGGCTACCACCCATCCCCAATTTAAGAGTGATTGGGCAGAGGGGTGAATTATGGTGAATTTATTTGTATGAGGTTTGTCTTCATAAGGTGAAGTGTGCTAAATTGATTACTTCCTCATATTATTCATAGTAAAGGAAAGTGTGAAAAAGTGAAAGTGGGGTCATGAGAGTTGTTTAATTGAAAAAAATCTCATTTGCTATGATAGAATGAGAATTCACACCTCAGAAAAAACTTCTGAGGTGTGAATTCTCATTCTATCATAGCAAATGAGCTATTTTTCAATTAAACAACTCTCACGACCCCACTTTCACTTTTTCACACTTACTATGAAGGGGCAAAACCAAAACCGAACCACCCTGGTCCGGTTCGGACCCGGTTCGGATCCGAACCGAACCAGGAGAACCGGTTTTATGCACATCCCTACTAATAGGTGCTGCCTTTGCCAGAAGTTTCAGCAGGGAAGAGGAGGAGGTGGCTGCTCAGCTCATACAGTAATTAGCCGGGAAATCCATAGCCCAAACTCCCCAGTTTAGAAGTTTGAGCTGCTTCATTCTTATCTCCACATAGTTTTTGCTCTCCCTTTACAGCCCATTGTTTTCTGAAAGAAACAAAAAAGTGAGTGTAATGGTTAATTTATGTGAATGATGAACTAGAAAGTCGCTAGTTTAAAACTTGACTCAGCTGTGAATTTTCTCGTGGCATTAGGCCACAAGCCACAGTGTCTGAGCCTCAGCATTCCCATTTACAATATGGAGATAATATTACTGCCCTATTTTAGAGTTATCATGCAGAATATTGAGAAAGCACTTTGGGCATTCAGAATAGATCATCTTTTGGCAGAGGCACCTGTTCTTTACAATTTTCTCCTTACAGAAGTTCATCTATCCAACTCTTTCTCTTTTGCTGCTTAGAGAGGTCCGCCCTGTAATGAGAGAGGTAATGATTGATTTCATATTACTTCCATGTTATCAATTTCTACAAATCAGGCACTTCAAAAATGTATTTAGCTTACAGGCAGAGCTTATTAGACATTTGACTCCATTTGAACAATTTTGCAACAATTACCATCCTACATGCTGAAGAAGGGGAAACATTTCTAATGATTCATTAATGAAATGTAAAGAATGAGTTCATGATATCACACAACAGATATGACAGAATCTCATCAATTATTTGGGGAAATCTTGGTGGTTATTTATTTGGAAACACACGCTTATAGCATTAGTAGCATTTAATATGAAATAAAAATCTATAAGGTTTAGATGGTATCATGCTTAGGTCAGGTTTAGATGGTATCTGACATTAGTAACGTTAAAAGAGCTTTTATCTACTACTTGACTAGAACCGACAACTGAATGGAAGATTTGTGAAGATCCTAAACGAAGTTCTGAACTATTACTAAAATTATGGCTGAATCAGAATGAATAAAACATAGTTAATTAACAAAATTTCCTAACATGAAAGTCTTTGCAAAGAGCTTTATGTTACTATACTAGTAACTAAACTATACTAGTTTCCTAGCTATGGTTCCTTTCATATTTGAATCAATTTGTAGTTTATCCATGAACTTCTATGACTTTCTCTCAATGATATGACTTGTAATGTGTGTTGTGAAATAAAAGTGGTCACCTATATTTTATTTTACTAACAAGAGGATGATGGAGGAATCACTGTAACTTTTTCTTTGGAGATATGTTCCTGTCAATTAAAATGCATGGTTTTTGTGGTGGACAAAGCAACAGAATGTGTTAGAAGGCTATTTTTGTACCATTTGGCAAGCTTCTAGTAAGGGGGGTGGGTAGGATAATCAGGGCCCCAGTGATACGTTTTTAACAACAGCATGTTTGTTTGCACCAGTAGGTATCAGGAGGTCAGTCATAAAAAGTTATCACTTTGTATTGCCTGTCTGTGGGCTTTCTATCAAAGCATGAATAGAGGAAGGCCAACCACCCCCTTCCCCCCCCCCAATGAAACTGACTTTCCCCCTCATGGATGTAATTGCCAAAGATTAAGGGGCAATTCTCATGATCAACAAAAATAAGGCTAGCAGAGGCTAGCCTGATTTTTGTTGACTGTAAGAACCACTGGGGTCGCAGCCGAGCCTGGTGGTTCTTGAGCGGGTAACCCGCTCGAGAACCCCTGCTAAAAAGCAGGTTTGCGGAGCGAGCGCTCCAGCAAACCTGCTTTTTAGGATCATGAGTAGCCGTGGCGTGCCTTCGCATTGCACCTACTCATGAGTAGACCCCCAGCCGGGGGTCTCCCCAGTATGCCCTGCCCGCTCGCGCAGGGCATACTGGGGCTTGCGGAAGCTGTGCGGACCCTGCTCCTCCCACCCCCCGCTGGCTCTGTCATGTAGCCGGCCATTGTGTGGGCAGCCGATCTGGCCGCCCAGGGCTCCCTGCCCGCTCATCAGCGGGGAGAGCGGGCTTAGGCCGCTCTTCCCACTCACTGCCCCAAACCGGGTCTCGCTGATCGTGAGACCTGGTCCTAAGTGTAGAAGATATCCTCCACTGAACTTCTTTGGTCATTAAATAAAACATTCAACTTTTTGTGTGAAATGTGTATGATATAACAACATTGAGTTCAGTTCTGGATATGGAACTTGTAAGTTTTTTTCCCATGCAGACATTAGGCTGTTTATTTTAAATGACTTGTAGCAATCTCACAGGCCCTGTACAGACTTAACATTTACCCTTGGCTTGTTTTTCTTAACCATGGTTTGATTTGAATACTGAAAAGACAGTAAAGCACTGGCCACAAATCAGGATGTAAAACCATGGTTTAAATATGGATTTCAAATATTAAATATGGATTTCAAATATTATTTTAGAAAATGTATGTGAAACTGGGGCTATTCTTACGATCACAAAAATCGGGCTAGGAAAATCCTAGCCCAATTTTTGTGATCGTAAGAACCACCGGGCTCGCAGCCAAGCCCGGTGGTTCTGGAGCAGCTAACCTGCTCCTGTAGCCCGCCCCTTAGTCTGGGTGCGGAGCGAACACTCCGCAAACCCAGGCTATCTGCTCGTGAGTAGACCCCCCGGCCGGGAGGCTTAAAAGCAGCCTCCCTGCTTGGGGGTCTCCCTAGTATGCCCTACGTGCTCGCGCAGGGCATACTGGGGCTTCCGGGGGCTGCGTGGCCCCGAGCTCCCCAGCCTCCGCCGGCACCGTCTCGGGGCCGGCCATCGTGTGGGCGGCCAATCCGGCTGCCCAGGGCTCCATGCCTGCTCGTGAGTGGGGAGAGTGGGCTTAGCCCACTCTTCCCGCTCAGCACCCTAAACCAGGTCTCACTGATCGTGAGACCAGGTCCTATGTGTATGTTCTACCTAGAAAAAGGCATAAATGTAGAGTGAACACTGAACTAAAAGTTCTGACCCAATTCATTTGCAGGTCTTTCATTGCTCAGTCATAAATGTAAAAAGCCTCTTTTGTTTTTTATGCACATACTGCCACCCGAGGAAGCTATTCACATGACCAGGAGAAATTGGGCTAAGGGAGCCTAGCCCAATTTCTCCTGATCGTCTGCTGCCACTCGTTTAAGTACCCCTCCCCTTAAACGAGGTTAGTGGAGCTAGTGCTCCTCTAACCCTGTTTGGTCGCTCGTGTGCTGCCGCGGTGTGGCTCCGTGCTGCTGCAGCATACAAGAAGACCCCCGCCAGGAGGCTACAAGCAGCCTCCAGGGCTTGGGTGTCTCTCCAGGATGCCCCGCGCACTCGCGAGGGGCATCCTGGGACTCCTGGGGGCCGTGCGGCCCCCGGTCACCACAGTGCCACCAGCTCGATGGTGGAGCCGGCGGCCGTGTGTGCAGCTGATCCGGCTGCCCAGCTATGAGTGGATGCTCGTCTACGGGGAGAGCAGGCTAAGATCCCCGCAAGCCCGACAGAAGCTCTTCTCACGAATTGCGAGAAGAGCTTCAAAGTCTTATTTTAAATCTTTTTTTTTAAATTCAGGGTTCCACAAAGATATGGCTTACTTTTTGGTAGCTAGACCAAATTTGTGTCCACCATATCCCTGCCTTTCATGGGAAATGAAATGTCTCATTCCAGGGTTTGACAATTCCCAGGCACCAGGTCATCATGACATTTGGAAATTTAAGCATGGCGCCTGAGCCAGGCAATCGGTGGATGCAACCTGGGTGCTTTTTAGGTTAGACCCTGTAACGGGGTCACAACATATCTCCGAAGTGTGCTTCTGCACTTCCTGTGTTTTGACACCGCAGTCCCTATGCTGACAGCAGGGTGCCGTTCACATTTATGATGCCTTGTTTTGGATTTAATCACTGCGATTTATTGCTATAATGTTGTATGTCCAGTGTAAAAAGGTTGCTGCATTTTCCCATGAGACTGCTCCCCCTGCTGTATGCTTTGCCACTTACGTTTTGAATGCAATTTGCCTGAACTGAAGCATTTTACTGCTATTGAGCGGGTCACCTGGAAAGCACCCTGGAGGAAGAGGAGTGTGCCAGCAAGCAAAGTGAAGGCAGGTTGCACCCTCTTCCTCCTGTTCATGTTGGTACATTACCTACCTGTGCTAGATGGATATGAGGAGGTGGCAGAGGAGGCAGCAACCTGCCTTGTTTGTTCACTCCTCCTTCTGGTCACATCAGAAATACCTGATCCAGAGAGTTGCTACCAGCACCTCCTCCCTGCTTTGCTTGCTTTCTCTTCCTTCTGGTTGCAACCATCCATTGCCTGCCTACATCCATTAGACATGACCAAGAGGAGGACTGAAGAAGCAAAGGTGAGAAGTCTGCACCCCCATGAGTGGAGTACATTTCTGAGGGCGAGCTATAAGTAGAGGATGATCTGGCTTCTATGTTTGCAGGGGTGTAACAAGGTTGGGGCAGGCAGGGCACATGCCCTGGGCGCCATTGCAGGGGGCGCAAAGTGCCTGCCATGCCCTGCCCCTCACCCCAACTGTGGTCCAGAGAGGTGCCCCCTCCAGCACTTGCCTTTTATTTCAGGCAGCGTTTGCTGCCTGAAAGTGTCTATTCCCCTTTCTCTCCCTCCAGAGAGGACAATCAGGTGTGGATTAGGCAATCAGTTGCTGTTACAAGCACCTAATGTGTTGGTTTTTCCAATTTATAACCTGCTTTTTCTCCAAGAAGCTCAGAGGACTGCATGGTCATGTTTATCCTTGCAACAACCCTGTGAGAGAGGTTAGGCTGAGAAATAAGGGGCTGACACAGAGTCACCTGTAAGTTTCATGGCTTGAATGGGGAGCTGAACTTGGGTCTCCCCAGCCCTAGTCCAACCCTCTAACCACTACACGCAACCATTTTTCTCAACCACCCTCCTCCCTCCACCCCCCACTCCTGGGTAAATTAAAAGAATTTTTTTCCCAACTGTATCAGTTGATCTGCTACAACATGAATGGGGATAATGACTGTTCATTTGCAAAAGAAATATTCAATTTCAGCTTCAGTGAAAGAGAAGCCATATAACAGTGCACAGAATCAATATTTCTTTTGGAATGGATGTACTCATGCCTGATAAATATTTACTCTGTACTCATGCCTGATAAATCTTTAACACAATACAAGCATTTCACCTTCCATTGAAAGATGGGTGTCATATGTTTGGAAGGCGGGGTGGGTGCAATTTCAGTGCTTGCCCTAGGCACTATTTTCTCTAGTTATGCCCCTGATATAGGGTAGCTGTTAGAACCTGGCTCATTCTCTTGCACGTGTTCCAAGCAAATGCCCACAAAGCTCAAGTCTGTGCAAGTGGCTGATTGAGTTTCCAAAGACATAAAGGTTCTGCCTGCCCATTTCCCTGCCTTAGGAGAAGTGTTAGAGGAGGTGGAGGCAGCAGGCACTCCCTGAGCCTTTGTGGACTGGTCCTTTCCATAACCATCAGTCCCTGGCGTAGAGGTTAGAGAAGTCCAAGTTTTGTTGTGGCTGTAACTGGGTAGCACATGAGGGATAATCCAGGTCAGGTTTTGCAGAGGATTTGCAGAAGAAAGCAAGGGAAACAAGGACTCTATAGTCTGGCTTGTGTGAGTCTAACATAAAACTGTTCTTCATGCTGTTCTATGTTCTGTTCTTTGTGGAGCCCTGGTCATTTAACTCCTTGCCCCCAATGCTCCTGAAAGAAGACTTGTAGCCTCTGTACTTGACATTGCATGCTGAAAGCACTTCCAAAATGTAGCACATGGGCAAGGATAACCTCTGGGATCATCCTATACACTTCTTGTCAGAGGATGGGTAACTGCCAGGGAGTTGTAACTGGGTAGCATATGAGGGTGATCCAGGTCAGGTCTTGCAGAGGATTTGGAGAAGCAAAAACGGCCTCTGTAGGCTGGCTTGTGTGAGTCTAACCTAAAACTGTTCTTTATGCTGTTCTATGAGCATTTTTTTTTTGGACACAAGAAGCTTTCTATCTCACGTCTGGTGGGAAATGATTTGTGCCATTTCTGCTGGAGAGAAGACTCTCTCAGTGACGTGATGGCTTGCAGAATCGAGGCAAGCACAGGACTGTGCCCGCTTTGTGTTGGAGATGGAGATCCAGTGCATCCACTGCACTGACATTTTGCACCTACTATCCTAATAACCACTAGGGGCACTGGGGGTAGAGATAGTGAGTAAGGGTCTCCCTAACTGTTCTACCTGTCTCTGCTCTGTGACCCCTGATCTGACTCTTCTACACTTCCTGTGCTGCGTCACAATCCTTCCTTTCCTCCTAGAGAGAAGATGGAAACATCTCTCTCCCTCCTTACCTATTCATTATGTAGTCCTTTAGATTAGGTTTAGGTCTTTCCTATTCAAGTGTACTTAACCAATCAATACTTAGTATTTAGATCTACAAGGCTCTCCATATGTTTTCTCTAAATAGCTGCAACAACTAAACCATCCTCTGTTACCTACTCTATAACTGGAGAATGTGCTCATTCCTTAGTGCTCTGCTGTCTTTCTTACTGGGGTAAAAATTAACAACTCCCAACACCTTGATCCTGCTTGTGAGCATTGGAATGGGTTCACGTTTTCAAGGTCTTCCAAAAGAAGACTTGTGGCCTCTGTACTTGACATTTTATGCTCCAGACACCTCCAAAATGTAGCACATGGGCAAGGATAACCTCTGGGATCATCCTATCCACCGATCCTCAGCTCCAAGTTCAGAAGGAGGGCTGGAATTAATCTATGGCATGCTGTGCTTCTGTACCTGAAAGCTGCTTGGAAGCGTGGCACCATTGTGGGAATGATCTCCTCAGCAGCTCTAAGGGGAGGAGGACAGGGACTCATTGGGTTTGTGGAGAGGAAACCCTGAAGAGCTTACCTCCCTGCACACGAGCTGCTTCTGTTCCATTGCCTGCCCAGATGAGCACTGGCTGCTCCCGGTAGTTCCGAGGGTCAGGCTGCCGGGATGCATCAACCACCCCCCCAGGAGCTCCAATAATGCACCGTGTGAGTGTGCTGTGTATTTTGGGGATCCCCCCTCCCCGAGTCTGCTACAGACTTGGAGACAGACGATTGGGAAAAAAGGGAGCAAGCACTCACTTAACCTTATTTTAGAGGGAGGCTCTGTAGGGGGGGTTGCTACTGTGGTGCCGGAATCGGGCCCAATCCCAGTGGTACACACGCACGTGCAAAACTGGGCTGGGCTTCCTCAGCCTGGTTTTCCACATATGTGTGAATAGCCTCATTACGTGCTCCAGATGAATGCTGCTCACCATGACAATTTTAGTGATCATATTCATGAACCCCTGGTTTTGATCCCTTTAATCCCTTTATAAAAATAATTAACATTAGATTATTAAGGAATCATGATGCAAAGAACACTTTTTTCTCCATTGTGGAAACTTGTCAATGTGTTCCTGTCTCCTAACACTTAACATCCTTCAGCAATCTGTAAAGGAATGCAAAAGAAAAAGCCTTACTGAGTAGGAATGGCCAAAAAACAATCCATCAAACTGAAAGAAATCCCAAGTGGATTGGCTTTCCTGCTGATCTTAACAAATCTGTGCACACTCTGAGGCAGTAGGCTTGCAGTTCATAGGAGACTATGCTGTAATGAAGTGTTATTTAAAATTTCATTAGATGTTTATGGACCCAGAGGTGAAATCCCAGTAGAATGTGAGACAGTGTAAAGATGTTTATTTTGTTTTAAAATATCCTACTAAACTTTGTTAACTGTCATGATCTTCAATGGGATAATGGAAGTACCCGACAGAAAAAGTGACCTTTTTTAGGTAAATTTCCTAACAACTTTGAACCTTCAAGTGTCGATGTTTCTGTTTCTGTAGTTCCTAGCAAGTAACCAAGCATTTTAATGAGTAATTGTTTGTGTTGCCATTGGGCAAGTGTAAACAATTGCAAGAGTTTTGCACATTTTAGTTGTGGTGATAACTGCTAAGTGGACACTTGTTATGAGACAGCTGTGTTTTTCTAGGGCTTTAGCATACTCATTATAAATCATAGTTTTCTCTAATTGCTTCCGTGGCAGCCAAACTCCTGGATGGAATGTGAGAGCAAACGGATTTGTGCCACACTTGGTATCGGTGTTTGTTTTGTTAAATGGGAGTGTCCTCTGGGGACTGTCATAGAATTTTCAAAGTTTGTAATGGATTACAGCATGTAACAGCTGGCTTCTGTGAAAAGACTGCTCTCTGATGGCATTGACTTTATTTTCATGGATCCATGCAGTGAAGTTGACAGTATAATGAGCTGGGGCACCACTTAGTGACGGCAAGGATGGCTGTTGTCCACACTCTTCCTGGTCTCAGATATGTGATTATTCCTCAGGAGCTACTACAGTTCTACTCAGTTCTACGTGCAGAATGGCTCCTGTTATAAATGGGGATGGATTGGAGCTACTTGCAGCTTTTTGTCAACACTTTTGTCAGTGTCAAAAGGCATTCCTCTTTTTAATGATTTTCACCAGTTTTTGCAAAAATGCTTGCCTATACATTCACATTGCCCTCCTTTGCTCTCTCCCTATCTCTTTCTTGATTGACTTTCTTTGTCCGCCATGTCATTAGGTATCCAGATTTGGTTGGCTTAACAGTATTTTGTAATCTCTGATTTGTTGGGATCACCCTTGCGATTAATACAGGATGTATTGCCCCATTTGCCCTCACACAGACAAATCTGATTGGCTCTATAGGGTTGTGATGTTATCCTTTTCTCTGTGTCATCACTGATTGGCAGGATGTGGGAAAGTCTTCACTTCTTCCTTAGAAAATTGGAGAACCTGCTAGAGCTGCCAGCTGGCTGAGTATATGCTTCTGTCACTCCTTTCCCCCTTAGGTACACTCCTATATTAAACAACCTCTGGCTTAAGGCATGAGCCAAAGGACAGAGAGCACAAAGGCTCTCTGTCCATTGCTCTTCGCTCAAAGATCAAAGACCAAGGATCCAGCTATTGACCTCAAGAAGATAACAAGTTGTTCTAGTAAGAACTAATCAACCTACATTCCTTTCACTGTCTCTACAACTGAACTAAATTTGGTTCAAATCTAGGTCCACAAGTTAAATCTCAATTGTTCATGTGTCTACCATCTTGAATTGGGGTGGATGACATCATCACAAACTGCACCGTTGGGGCATCCCTATATGTCGGAGAGGAGAGCTGGTCTTGTGGTAGCAAGCATGACTTGTCCCCATAGCTAAGCAGGGTCTGCCCTGGTTGCATCTGAATGGGAGACTTGATGTGTGAGCACTGCAAGATATTCCCTCAGGGGATGAAGCCGCTCTGGGAAGAGCAGAAGGTTTCAAGTTCCCTCCCTGACTTCTCCAAGATAAGGCAGAGAGAGATTCCTGCCTGCAACCCTGGAGAAGCCGCTGCCAGTCTGTGAAGACAATACTGAGCTAGATAGACCAGTGATCTGACTCAGTATATGGCAGTTTCCTATGTTCCTATGTCCATCCAGCTGTAGCAGATTCAGATTCATTTATTTATGGTCAATGACCAAATAAGCATTACAGCAAAAAACAATACAATAACATAAGTAAAGATTTAAAAACCAGTTTGCAGACACCTTATTTTACATGCCTCCGAACAAAAAAGAGCAACCCTGTGGGTGTCTTCTTCATGCTTATCTTCAAAAAAATGAACAATAAAATATTCCTCAGACCAAGCCAAGTGTTTCTTTTGATAGGGATCGATCTGAATAGAAGGGGCGATATCATAAAAAGGGCAGCTAAACAAAATATATGTTAATATTTCCACCTCAGCAGCTCCACATGGGCAGAAACATTCCTCCAAGGGGGTCCTCAAAATCTGCCCTCCAAAACAGCTGAAGGGAGAACATTAAAACTGGTTTGAGAAAAGACCCTTCTCAGCCTGGGTGTAGGCAAGTGTGTAAGGTATGCAGCTTGCCTTGGGTAATCCAGCTGCAGCAAATTTGGTTCAAATTGGTTAGACTGTCCATAAGTTAGTGCACTTGAACCTCAAAAGTTTACACATCCGCCATCTTGAATTGGGGTGGATGGCATCGTCACAATCTACACCATTGAAGTGTTCCTATGTGTCCCTACAGCTGTAGAAAATTTGGTTCCGATCATTTAAGTGGTTCACAAGTTAGCTCACTTGTGCCTCAAAAGTTTATGCTTCTGTCATCTTGAATTAGGGTGGATGACATCATCATGAACTACACCATTGAGATGTCCCTGTGTGTCACTCACTACAATGGTACCTAATTTGGTTCAAATTGGTTACACAATCCGCAAGTTAGCCCACTTATGCCTCAAATGTTCATGCATCTGCCATCTTGGATTGGGGTACATGACATCATCACAAACTATGTCATCGAGATTTTTCCCTGTGCCCCTACAGCTGTAGCAAATTTGGTTCAAATCGGTTAGGCGGTTCACAAGTTAGCCCACTTGCGCCTCAAAAGTTTATGCATTCGACATCTTGTATCAGGGTGAATGACATCATCACAAACTACGCTGCTGAGTGTGTCACACACTGCAACTCTAACTAATTTGGTTAAGATGGGTTAGACAGTCCACAAATTAGTCTGCTTGCGCCTCAGATGTTCACACGGCTGCCATCTTGAATTGGAGAAGATGACATCATCACACACCATGCCATTTGGGCATCCCCATATTCCCCTACAGCAGGAGCAAATTTGGTTCAAATCGATTAGGCAGTTCACAAGTTAGCCCAATTGCACCTCAAATATTTACACATCTGCCATCTTGAATTGAGGTGGATGACATCATCACAAACTATGTAGTTGAGATATCCTATGTGTACCTACAGCTGTAGCAAATTTGGTTCAAATCGGTTAAGTGGTTCATAAGTTAGTCCACTTGCTCCTCTTATGTTTACATGTCCACCATCTTGAATCAGGGTGGATGACATCATCACAAACTATACCATTGAGGTTTCCCCATGTGCCCCTACAGCTGTTGCAAATTTGGTTCAAATTGGTTGGGTGGTTCACAGGTTAGCCCACTTGCGCCTCAAAAGTTTTCGCATTGCCATCTTGGATTGGAGTGGATGACATCATCACAAACTATGCCGTTGAGGTGTCCCTATGTTTACCCAATTTGGGTTACACAACTGTACCCAATTTGGTTTATATTGGTCCAGGCATTGCAAAGTTGATAGTGGTGGACGCATGGACACACACAGGAAACGTTGGGTGATGTGATATAAGCCTACTAGAAGTAGGCTAAAAAGCCATATGGCCACCTGTGGCATTTTCTAATGTTGTATCCTCATCAAGACAGTGGAGGAAGACCAACAGCATGCTGATAATTAGTGTGTGACATATAGAAACGTTTTGCTATTTTCTTGTGATATTGTTTGGGACTTATGCTAGTTGCACAGAGCTAGGCTCTGTGCTCTGTAAGGTGGCAAGAAACTCTTGAGTGACTGGGGGTGCATCTTCCTGGGAACATTTAGTTAGCATTATGGTGATGACCAGGAAACAATATAGGCAATTGTGGGACCCCATTCATTTATCATCTGTTTCTACAATGCAAAAGACTAGTTGACTATTTTTTATCTGCTACTCCAAACAGCACAAGCCAGATGAGGTATGGGTGGGGGACTTGGGTAGTCCTGAGCTTAACCAAATGCTGCTGTAGAAGGTGGATGCGCTGGCAGTTCTTATTTATTGGAGGATGAAAATTTCCCTTCTCCATGCTTTGACTTGAATAACTCTATGCTTGCTTCCCTTGAAGGACTTCAGCCACCCAACATAAATGCTTTTCAGTTTCTCACAACACAACACAAGAATATCTTACCATTGCTGGAGAATCTTACTTCCTCTGAGCAGCATTTTTCCCAGGAGAACAATGGGGTATCTCCCACACAGCTTTCTATTCTGGGGAAACATTGTATCTGGTCAGGGCAATTGGCTCTAAAGATTTTTGAGGAAGTCTCTCAGCTAAAGAAGGTTTTATCAGGTCTTCAGGCAACTTTATCAGTATTCTCCTCACTTATAGAATTGTTTGTATTGAGAACTTCTCCCTTGGCTTGTCCCTCTAATATGAAAGATACTTCAGGACTTGAATGTTCGGATGATCTTGGAAACAGTTCATTGCAGGGTGAAGTGTCGGAAACACTTTTACCTGAAATTGGTAGAGATAGAACCTCCTGTATTTCACAAATTCATAGTATACTTGCTGAGCGAGGGTCTGGATCCCTTCAGAGGGAACCATCTTGCACTGAGGTTAATGATTCCTCTGACCCCAGTGATATATCATTACTAACAATTGATGAACACTGAAGTGGGCCTTGATAAATCCCCAGATGAATATCAAGGCACTTCTACTCAGGATGTGTGTATTAGCATGTCAAGAATGTAATCCCTCCCATGCATCTAAAAAATAAGGAGCAGATGAGGTCATTGCCCTCACCTACTCACCTTTGTAAATCACCAAATTCTAGGGAGGCAGTGGAAACACTGAACTAATACAGTATCTGGGGCAGCTATGATCTGGATGTCAGGGAGCAATCTGAAATGTAACCCAAATAAGATTAAATAACTGTTTAAGGGTGGGGAGGATTAAGGCAACCTAAGGATACATTGGCAGCCTGCCTTGGATGGGGTTGCGTTTACTCTTAAGCATGACTGTCCTTAGGGTGGGGTGACCGGTACTGTTGCCCCGAGCCCCGTGCTGGCACAGGCCCTCCTCTGGCCACACACTGCATTACAGCTTGCCCTCCTTTCTCCCCCAGTCCCAGCCACTTATCTTTCCCTGCAGCCCAGCTGGAGCCGATCTTTTGTGTCTGTGTACAGCTTGAAAGCTCCCAGGCAAACTGCTAGAGCTCTGCCTCTCCCACCTCTCAGCTGTTCGGCAGGTGGGCAGGGCTTCCAGCAGAGGCGTAACTAGGGAAAATGGCGCCCGGGGCAAGCACTGAAATGGCGCCCCCCCACCGCCCCCCCAACATACTACATTATACTTAGGTTTTTCCTCACAAGCGCCCGCCGCCGCCGCCAAGCCAGGCCACTGACTGTCCGCCAGGCGCCAGCAAAGCAATGGGGGGGGGAGCAGGTGGCACGGAAGGGACCGCTCGTGGGGAAGGGGGCACCGACGCGCTCCCTTGACTGCTGCAGCACTGCTGCACTGAGCAGGAAACATTTGTATTAACAAAAAATTAATTTTTTTTAAAAAAGAATTTGGTCATGGCGGCGCCCCCCACATGACCAGAAAAGATGGCGCCCGGGGCACGTGCCCCCCCTGCCCCCCCTATAGTTACGCCTCTGGCTTCCAGAGAGGCCTCCATGCAGGCCTCCCTGAAGCCTGAAGCTCAGGAAAGAAGCAAGCAGGCAGGCAGGCATGCATGCGGGCAGGCAGAGAGTGTCCTGCACCAGAGCTCTCTGCAGACTCTCTTCCCAGCCCAGCCCAGCCTTAGTAATGGAGGTATGATGGGATTTCCTTTGTGTGGTTATCTCCCCCCGCCCTTGAATATTTAGTGATTGGCTTGCCATAGGGCTTTGGTATTGACCAGAGATGTAGGGCAGGATGGGAGGGATATGTATATTTAAATTGAAGTGGAGTGGACAAATTGTTGGTTTAAAAATAAAAAACCATTCCAAAAGTCCTATTAAGTGGCATGTTTCATGGCAGAAAATTACAAAAACTTCTGGAACAAACAATATATTATTATTTTATTTATGAATGTACTATGCTCAAGTTGATTTGCAACCCAGAAGGTCTGAGAACTGTGAAGCATGTGTTGTACTTTTTTTTTTTATTTCTTTAGAAATGCATTATATGTCCAGGCTGGTTGGACATGTCCAAGAACCTCACTCAAACTATTTACACTGTATGTCATCAATCAGTATGATTCTGTAATGATATGAAATGTTAAGGAGGCCCCGCACATGCTGATTTGCCCCCAGCCCCACAAACCCCTAGGGATGGTCCTGCTCTTAAGAGTTGTGAGTGTTCCTTGACCTGCTCTGCTTCTGGATGCCCAAATGGTGGTGCTAACTAAGAATGTGTTTTTCTTATGTACCACATGCTCAGTTTCCTGGAAGTACTATAGCATACTCTATATGAATTCACCCTTTAAAAGCATCTAGAAACTTAGTTTGTCTAAAATGCCACTGTTTAGGGTTGACTGCTTGGAGCAGAGGTGCTCTTACCACTGAACTTCATGGCCGAAGTCCAGGGCCTCCACAGCCCCTGGGGGCCCCCAAATCCCTTTTAGTCTGTTCCAGGTGATGTGGTCACCTGGCTGAGTATTATTATGCTTAATTTGCGGGGGTGGGGGGCTCCAAAGGCCTTTAGGTCCAGGCTCCAAAATTACCTAGGTACCCCTCTGGGTTGGAGTATATGAGGTTATTCACACGAATGCTCGAAAGCAGGCTGAGGGAGCCCAGCTCGCTTTAGTGTGGCTGTGAAAACCGCTGGGAGCCAGGCAGATCCTGGTGGTTAGCTTGCTTAATCTCCCCTCCCCTTAAATGAGGTTAGTGGAGTGAGCGCTCCGCTAACCCCATTTTGGCAATTGTGAGTCGCCATGGCGCAGCTCTATGCCATGGCAGCTCACGAGGAGACCCCCAACTAGGTGGCTCCAAGTCTCCTGGCCTTGGGGGTCTCCCCAGAATGCCTCACAGAGTAGTCCGGGGTGTTCTGGGACTTCCAGGGACCAAGTGGCTACCGACTCCATGTTGAAGCCAGTAGCCGCCCATGTCAGCTCCATGATGGAACTGGTAATTGTGTGGGCAGCCGATCCGGCCACCCAGGGACAGCTCCTTGCTCGTGTGCACCACCCCCGCACACCACCTCTAGGTGCTTCACTTGGATTGTGTAAAGTGCCTCTATGAATCTGATATTGCTCCACCTTCACTGGCTACTTACCTGTTTCTGGGTGAATTCAGGCTGCTTCTTTTTACCTTTAAATTTCCAATTCTCCTAGGACTTGGGTATGTTAAGGTCTGTCTTGTGTTTGTGTCCTCCTGCATGCTCTAATCAGCACCATAGTGCTAATAAACACCATAGATCCAGTATCCTTCCTCTCGCCACTGCAATGTGGCAGGTGAGTAGGGTAGGCAGGACCTTTTTGGTTGTGGCACTCATGTCCTCTATAAGAAGACTCATCTGGCTCCATCACTATGTCTTTCTTCCTCTTTTGTGAAGGTATGCCTGCTTTTGAAGCCTTGTCTAGGTAATTGGCTGCTACTTTTTGTTTTGCTGCAGCTAGGGAGTTTTGCTGATTGCTGTATTTGTTTTGTTGTTTTATTGTTGTAGCTTTTTATGATTGTGTTAATTTTTGTGTGTGTGTGCTGTTAGCTTCCTTGAATTTTCTCATTTGAGAAAGACCGGAAATGTTATTTCAAAACAAAACAAACAAATAAAATAAGCATTCACTGGGAAATCTCCTGGTGGCAGTTTTGCCATGTATTTTCACAGACTCCTTTGAAATGTTTATCTGTACTCTGTGCTAAAGAAATACAATAAAAATCTGCATCCAGGCAGTCCTATGCTAAAAAAAACAACCCCTAGAATGCGGCAACCTGTATAAATAATGTAAAGCAAACACATTTGAATAATTTCTTTCAGTTTAGTCTTTAGTGAATGGAAATTGTAGAGGCTGTAAATGGGCTGATGGGTTCTCTTGCAGAAGTTGAGGCAAGATGGAAATGAAAATCAGGCCCTGCTCATTTTCCCCACTGTGTGTCGTGAGAAGGTGTGAAATGCCCACTTTCATCATTGTGTTAATTTGTCAGCAAAAGTGGCAGGTTGTACATGTTCACAACTGTTTGTTAATGCTTCCCAGCATGCAAGGCTTCAGAACAGCATGCTAAACTCAATGGGTGATGCTAGCTTATAGACACACAAAATGGAGTCACATGAGCAATTTGAACTCTAAATTACTACTTCACCACAGAGATCGGGTTGTACTGTATTTTTCAATTTGATCTGTGCAGTGGAGGTTATCACATTCTGGAGTGAAGGTGTTGCTGTGTCTATGGGTTTTATGAAAATGGGTTAAACTCAAATAGATTTGATTTGCACTAGAAGGTTCATTTTTACTTAATTTCTGTATGAAGATGTATTGCTCAAAAGAGCTTCAGTTCAAATATTTTTCAAATCTTGAATTCTTTTGTGCCAAACCTTAGAATTAACTTTTGAGCAATTTTCTGTTTGACACACTTTACTAGGTGAATTACCGTATTGAATTGCGTCATCTAACCACACAACAGTATTCTGCTATAGGACTATGTTGAAAGTTTGTGATAGATTTCCCCCCCTCAAAATGTACTATTTCATAGAAAGGGAGGATCATTTGGTAAACAGTACTCAGTATTTTGTTGGAACAGTTTTTACCTTTTTTCAGTATATATTTATTGCCTCTGTCTTTAGCCATGACCTCCTTACATAAAAAGCAAAAAATGTAAATAAATAATTAAATAACATCATGTGGGTCTAAATACCTGTCAAGATATCCAAGGATCTGTAATGGCAATGTCTACAGTGCAGCCTTGGGATCCATGCCTCTATGACTTCCACTGATATAAGCAACTTCCTACAGGCAGAAAGGTTGTTTGCATCAATGGCAATGTGTTAAACAGCAGCAGCAAAAGCAGCAGTAGTTGCATCCACAGAGTCAAGTTACTCTCTAGATAGTAGGGATGTGCAAACTGGCTCAAGTTAGTTCGGTTTTAGCTCAGCCAAGCTGAGTCAGCCAAGCTGGTTCGGCCCTGGTTCAAAGCCCCTTCTGTGCAGTAAAATTGCTTAAATATTTGTACTTACAGAGGCCGTGGAGGCTGCGAGTGGGGGGTGGCAGCAACTCCCCCAAACCCCGCCAGCCTCCCCATGGGTTCCGAGGTCGGGTCCAGGGCCAGTCCGGGCCTTCTTTGGCCCATTTTGGGCCTCTGTGTTTGCGTGGAGGCCATTTAGCAGGGGGAGAGTAACTGGTCCTATCCACCTCCAGCACAGTACTTCCAGTGACTGTTGCTGGTGTCTGTTTCTTTTTAGATTGTGAGCCCTTTGGGGACAGGGAGCCATCTTATTTGTTTTATTTGTTTTATTTGTCTTTGTAAACCGCCCTGAGTCATTTTTGGAAGGGCGGTATAGAAATTGAATTAATAATAATAATAATAATAATAATAATAATAATAATAATAGTAATAATAGTAATTTGTTTGACCTCCATGCATGAGCAGGGCCATTTGCCTCTCTATATGTAGATTGCATGATTGGGGTCCACATATGAATAGTGGCCATTGTGGGAGGAGGAGGCTTCGCTCCTGCCTTGGTCTCTATCTAGATCTCCACCCCCAGGACTGCCATTTTGCCCCAGTAGCAATGGGAACTTCCTTTCTGTGACAAATAGCTCTAGGAACTCCCAATCTGGATCAGGATGTGGCCAGGACAACAGGTGAAATCCCCTTCACCAAACCATGGTCCAAAGTTGGATCAAGACTCCTCATGGCTGCTATTTACATTTATATGTATTTTTTTTAAAAAACAGGGAGACTTCAATCATACAATGGATTGTTTAATTTGGTCTTTAGAATGTGACCGGAGTTATCTTATGTGCAAATGTCACTTTAGCCATAAACTTCCCAAGTGACCTTCAGTAATGCAGGCCAGTCACTCTCTTCCTCAGTCCCCCATCTCCAATATGGGAACCATAATGCAGACCTTCTTTACAGGCTTGTTGTGAGGATGTTTGAGATAATGTATGCAAAGTTTTTTTAGCTTATGAAACGGGCTATGAAAGTGCTAAGTATTTGTTTTTTAAAAGGGTTTTGAAAACTTGCTTTGAAGAGCTGTGAAAAGTGAGGGTTATCAGGATATTTTTTTTAAAATGCATTTAAAACTCATTATCTTCATTTGTAACCAGAAGTGCAGATCTATGCTATTCACACATAATTAAAGGATTAGATCTTTATTCATAGAGCAACCATCTAAATTAAGTTATCGGATTTATGTTAGCATGCCAGTTTTTCCTCAGTCTGTATAATGCTTGAAGTTGTTTCTGTGAGATGGAAAGAGGAGAATCACCAGGAGATTCCCCAGACAGCAGGTTTTACTGTGGTTTTTCTGCCAGGCTTTACTACAAGTTTTTAGTTGCCCACCCCCCCTGCAAAGCAACACAAAAAGTAGATTTTTAAAAACTCAGATATAAACCAGGCTACACTCTAATGTGCAATGAAAAACCCAAATTGTGTGTGAAATGCTCCTGGATAGCTTGCAGGGACTTCAGACTAAATTTGGCGGATATGTGAGCGCACACTCCATTCCAGAGGAGATGCGAACTAAAAGCCAGGTGTGAAAAACTTCCAGTTATATCATTAAGCGTTTGAACACACACTTTCATATAGTTTTAAGTAAACACAAGTATTGGTGCAAGTTGTAACAGAAATATTTTCTTAATATACAGTATCAATTATTTATTGTAGTCATTGAACAGTATACATAAAGTTTAAACAAACAAACCCACAGTAGATACAGCAGCCTGAGAAATTTAACATTTTTCCAAAATACTTCTCCTCTAGGGGAAAGCTACAATTGCCTAGCATGATCTTGAGAGGCTAAAATACAAGATTTGGCTACATTATAAGAAATATTATTATCTTTATCTGCTAAAAGAAACCAAATGTAAAATTTGTCAGGTTGTCCTGGAATATCCTTTATCATGGATGAAATTAGTTTATGTTGCAAGTCATGATAAAAGGCACAGTATAGTAGTACATGGTCAACCAATTCAATCTGACCTGATCCACATGGGCAGAAACATTGCTGGACATATTTTTGTATCTGCCTTCTAATAGGGCTGACGGGAGGGCATTGAAACAGGCCCTAGATATTTCTTAATATAATAATAATATTTTCTTAATATAAATGTGTTACTAGGGACATGCTATCACCCTCTGGATCAAAGCGCTGAGCGTGATCTGGAGTTGGAGAAACAAATGAAAGAGGTATCAAAGAGAGCCAGGGCAGTAATAATTGGTGACTTCAACTACCCACACATAGACTGGGTAAATTCTCATTCAGGTAATGACAGAGAGGCCAAATTTCTAGATGTGCTAAATGACTGACCCTTAGAACAATTAGCCACGGAACTAACCAGAGATGGCAACTTTTGATTTAATTCTGAGTGGTGCCCAGGACCTGGTGCGAGATGTCAGAGTTGCAGAACCACTGGGTCGCAGTGACCATAGTGTGATCCAATTCAGCATATATGCTAGTGGAGAATTGTCAAGGAAGCCCAACACAGATGCGTTGGACTTCAGAAGAGGAAACTTCTCAAAAATGAGGGGACTGGTAAGAAGGAAGTTGAAAGGGAAGGTCAGGAGGGTCAAATCACTCCAGAAAGCATGGAACTTATTTAAAACCACAGTACTAGAAGCACAATTGGAATGTTTACCATGAAGGAGGAAAGGTACTACCAAGTTCAGGAGGATGCCAGTGTGGCTAACAAGTAAAGTCAGAGAAGCTATTAAAGGAAAGAAGACTTCCATCAGAAAATGGAAGTCCTGCCCAAATGAAGAGAACAGGAAGGAACATAAACTCTGGCAAAAGAAATGCAAGGAGACAATAAGGGAAGCAGAGAGAGAGTTTGAGAAGTATGTAGCTAGAAGTGTCAAAGGGAATAACAAAAACTTCTTTAAATATATCAAAAGTAGAAAACCTGTCATGGAGGTGGTTGGGCCCTTAGATGATGATGGTGTGAAAGGGATTATTAAGGAGGATAAGGAGATTGCAGAGAAGCTGAATGAGCACTTTGCATCTGTCTTCATGGTGGAGGATATTTACCGTATAACCTCTCCAGAATTGAGCTTTTCAGGTTTAGCGGCTGAGGAACTGAGCCAATTTGAGGTGGCAAGGGAAGATGTTCTAAACTATCTTGAAAAACTAAAAATGAACAAATCTCCTGGGCCAGATGACATCCACCCAAGAGTTCTGAAGGAACTCAGATGTGAAATTGCCGATCTTCTAGCAAAAAAATATAACTTGTCCCGACAATCAGGCTCTATACCAGAGGACTGGAAAGTAGCCAATGTGACTCCAATTTTCAAAAGGGATCCAGGGACATCTGGGAAATTACAGGCCAGTCAGCTTGACTTTTGTGCCGGATAAATTGATGGAAAGCATACTTAAGGACAAAATTGTTAAGCATATAGAAAAGGCCTTGTTGAAGGAGAACCAGCATGGCTTCTGCAAGGGAAAGTCTTGCCTCACTAACCTTTTAGAGTTCTTTGAAAATGTCAGCAGGCATGTGGATAAAGGTGATCCTGTTGACATGGTATATATTGACTTCCCAAAAGCTTTTGACAAAGTCCCCCACCAAAGGCTCTTGAGTAAACTTAGCAATCATGGAATAAGGAGACAGGTTCATGTATGGATCAGTAACTGGTTGAAGGACAGGAAACAGAGAGTAGGAATAAATGGACAGTTTTCGCAATGGAGAGAGGTAGGAAGTGGGGTCTCTCAGGGATCACTACTGGGACCAGTGCTCTTTAACTTGTTCATAAATGATCTAGAAGTTGGGGTGACCAATGAAGTGGCCAAATTTGCAGATGACACTAAACTATTTAGGGTAGTGAAATCCACAATGGATTGTGAGGAACTCCAAAAGATCTGTCCAAACTAAGTGAGAGGGGGACAAAATAGCAAATGCGGTTCAGTGTAAGCAAGTGTAAAGTGATGCACATTGGGAGAAAAAACACCAACTTCATATATACGCTCAAGGGTTCTGAGCTGTCAGTGACTGACCAGGAGAGAGATCTTGGAGTCGTGATGGACAGCTTGTTGAAAGTGTCGTCTCAGTGTGCAGCAGCTGTGAAAAAGGCTAATTCCATGCTAGAAAATCATTAGGAATGGGATTGAAAATAAAAATGCTAATTTTATAATTCCCTTATACAAATCTATGGTGTGGTGACAGCTGGAGTACTGTGTACAGCTTTGGTCACTATCTTAAGAAGGACAATGTGGAACTGGAAAAGGTTCAGAAGAGGGCAACCAAGATGATCAGAGGCCTGGAGCACCTTCCTTATGAGGCCAGGCTACAGCATCTGGGGCTCTTTACCTTGGAAAAGATTATCAAAGTATATAAAATTATGCATGGAGTGGAGAGGGTGGACTGAGATAAATCGTTCTCCCTCTTTCACAACACTAGAACCAGGGGTCACCCCATAAAACTGAAGGTTGGGAAATTTAGGAGCAACAAGAGGAAGTACAGTGCATAATTAATCTGTGGAATTCTTTGCCATGGGATGTGGTGATGGCCACCAGCTTGGGTGGCTTTCAAAAAGGGCTCAAAGAAATTCATGGAGGACAGGTCTATTGATGGCTATTAGTCTGATGGTTGTGGGCCATCTTCAGCCTCAGAGGTACAATGCCTCTCAATACCAGTTGTAGGGGAGCAACATCCGGAGAGAGGGCATGCACATACCTCTTGCCTGTGGGCTCCCCAGAGGTATCTGATGGGCCATTCTGTGAAACAGGATGCTGGATTAGATGGGCCTTGTGCCTAATCCAGCAATAGTCATGTGCACGGACCGGTTCGGAGGCCATTCTAAAGGCCTCCAGACCGGTCCGGTCACGGGGTGGTTTTGGTTCGGGTGGGGGGTTACACTCAAAACAGGGGGGGCTTTACTCACCCCTTCCAGTAAAAAACTGTATTTCTTGTAGTAATTGGGCGGCAGGGTGCCGCCCGCTTCAATCTCCAAGTCTGGCCGCGGGCTCCTCCTTGGTAGGCATAATCGGGCGGCAGGATCGCTCCAAGAAAAAACTTCTGAGGTGTGAATTCTCATTCTATCATAGCAAATGAGATATTTTTCAATTAAACAACTCTCATGACCCCACTTTCACTTTTTCACACTTTCCTTTACTATGAATAATATGAGGAAGTAATCAGTTTAGCACACTTCACCTTATGAAGACAAACCTCATACAAATAAATTCACCATAGTTCACCCCTCTGCCCAATCACTCTTAAATTGGGGATGGGTGGTAGCCTCCAGCCATTAGGCACTATCTACCAGCCCACCCCACTCCTTTGGGGCAGATCCACTTTCTGCCCCCAATCTGCCCCAAAGACACCCAAACTTCAAAAATTCTCAAAAAATCAGCCCTCTGCCCAATCCCCCTGAAATGGGGGTGGTAGCCTCCACCCATGAGGCACTACCACCCCACCCCACTATTTTGGGGCAGATCCACTTTCTGCCCCCAAACTGCCCCAAAGTCACTAAAACTTCAAAAATTCTCAAAAAATCAGCCCTTTGTCCAAACCCCCTGAAATTGGGGTGGTAGCCTCCACCCATTAGAGACTACCACCCCACCCCACTATTCTGCCCCAGGCCCCACTTTATGCCCCAATATGCCCCAATCTGCCCCAAAGACATGAAATTTTCAGAAATTTACCAAAAATCAGCCCTTGGCCCAATCCCCCTGAAATTGGGGTGGTAGTCTGCACCCATTAAGCACTACCACCCCACCCCACTCCTTTTGCCCAGATCCCATGCTATGCCCCCGAACTGCCCCAAAGTCACTAAAATTTTAAAAATTCACCAAAAACCAGGATTTTGCCCAATCCCCCTGAAATTGGGGTGGTAGACTCTAACCATTGGGCACTACCACCCCACCCCAAAATTTTGCCCCTGGGCCCCTTTTTACCCCCCCCCAAATCGATTCGGATTCGGATTAAATCCGAATCCGAACCGAATCAAGGGTGATTCGGGTGACCCAGATTCGGGCACAAAACAGAACAGGGGTGATTCGGTTCGGGTCTGAGCCGAATCACCCGAAATCCCGAATTGCACACCCCTAAGAATTATGATACCTTTGACATGGATTTTTGTTTCTGGTGAAGAGACATAATGTTTCCAGTAATGCCGCAACATACATGGTAACATGTAGCCTAAAGGTAAGGTAAAGTGTGCTATCAAGTTGATTTCAACTCCTGGTGCCCACAGATCTCTGTGGTTTTCTTTGGTGGAATACAGGAGGGGTTTACCATTGCCACCTCCAGTGCAGTGTGAGTTGATGCCTTTCAGCATCTTCCTATATCACTGCTGCCCAATATAGTAGCAGAGGGGATTTGAACCGGCAACCTTCTGCTTGTTAGTCAAGCATTTCTCCGCTGTGCCACTTAAGGTGGCTTACAGAGTTTTTAATCTGTTAATTTAATAATACTAGTATCCATCACAGTGCCTGCCTCCATTCGCAATTGCCAATGAGAACAAACCACCCGCCCCCCCATCACAGTTATGTGTATCAGAAAGAATTGCCTGTTCTGATGTCATTAGGCTTTGATTTTCCCTCCCTAACAGCAGAAGCGAATGCTGTGAAACAGGAGCAAGGAAAACACTGAGCATAATGATACCTTACAGATGGCAAGGGGAAGGTCATCAAAGGGCTGCCATTTTTGGCAGCAGCCCTGTGTTGCTTACCACACACAGTTCCACCTAAGTGGATCTAGCAAAACGATGTGACTATATTCCCTGTTGCACTGTAGAGAGAGTCTTGCTGTTTTGAGGCTACTCTTCTTGAAAGACACTTAGCTAATCAAACATAAGTGGGAGTAAACCATGAAAGGGGCATTAATCAATTTGTGCATCTTTCTGATCCTCCCTGATGCATTGTTTTTTACCCTGCCAGTTTATCATTCGGAGAAAAGGATTAGCATCTCTGAACATGCAGACTGCCCATTCCAGAAATATGAGCCGTTATTGCATTGCATTATAGATTACTGCAGCATTGCTTGTGCCAGAATGGGGTGAGGGGGAACTGGTCGGATTGCATGCAGTAAGATTAATTGCTCCTGGAAAGGGTAGTTTGCTCCAAGCATCTGATTCTTTCTGTCACATGGAATTGTGTAGATTACGGCTGAGTTATTAAGTCTGGAGTGTATTTTTGGTCAGAGTGTCAGCCCAATCCTATCTGCATTTGCTCAAAAGTAAGTCCCATTGAGGCTATAGGTGTGGGTTTTCCGGAAAATTCAGTATTGAATTTTTTTACAGAAAAATTTCCTATGCAAATCTCCCCCTCATTTGTATAAAATTTTCATTTCCCCTTAAAAAAACACACCTACTATACAGATTTTCCTGATGCCCTAAATAGACTGTGATCTGATCTGGCATGTTTTGACCTGTATTTATACAGTAAACAAAGACCTCCATCATATTAATTTATCACACTGTATCTCAAAAGTTTTTCAAGTAGCCAAGTAGTTGAACTAAAATGTGGTGGTGGCAGGGTGGGGGACGGTCAGTAAAGATACATCATGTTCTATAATTGTTATACTGCAACAAATTCAAAGCTTGATGTAGAAAGAATTTTTTTTTAAAGTGTAGTAGTCGTGCTTGGTGCCACGACTCTGGATCATGTGATTGATACCAAATGGACTGTCGGTCTGACTATTCGGACTATGTTCGACCCCGCTATGCGTCTCGTTACTTGGAAGGTCCCACATATGGGAAACCCATAATGATGAGGGCCTGGCATGAACCCCCCATTGCACTCGGAAGGGAGGCCGCATTCCCACTCACCGCAGTACTCCCCTAGGGATCAAAATTAGCATTGTGCACCACCCCCTTTAGCTCCAGTAAAACAGCAGACTACTGTGCCTGTCCAGGTACTGCCGTCAGAACTTTCCACCTCAGTACCGGACAATCCAGGAAGCAAACCCAGGTCCCCTTCAGGTTCGATGCCTATGGCACAAGACCCTTTAGCTCCCCCAGAGTCTGAATATGAGAGAGATGCTAGCTCCCAGGACTCTGAAGTTGTTTCCCTGGGCTTGTCCCCGCTCAACATACAGTCGGACTCGAAACCTGTCTTTCTGTTGGAAGACCTCAAGCAGTACTACGCTTACATGGCCCACATGGCTTCGGCCTTGGGTGTGAGCCTCAGTACTAGGGTTGTGCATTTTGTTTTGTTTTCTGTTTTGTTTTTGGCCCAAATCCGAAACACCCCCATTTTGATCTTTGTTCAAAATCAGTCAATCCGAATCCAAAACATTTTGGATTTTAAAAAATGGCCCTTAGGAAAAACTAGTGGGTGGGGGCGGTAGTGCCCAATGGGTGGAAACTACCACCCAAATTTCAGAGGAATTGGTCAAAGGGCTGATTTTTGGTGAATTTTTGAAGTACAGGATTTTTCCCATAGGGAAGAATGGAGGTTTCAGCAAAAGTATAGCTTCATGTTGGGGGGGAAAGGGGTGGCCCAGAGCAGAGTAGGGTGGGTGGTAGTGCCCAGTGGGGGCAAGGAAGCTGCCAGAATTATTTCAAAGGAATTGGGCAGAAGGCTGATTTTTAAAGATGTAATGGAGTTTGCACGTCTTTAAAGTTGGTGCACATAGGGTGCCAACCACCCCCATAGGTTGCTAACTCATGGGGTACTGGGTTCTGTTGTCTCTGAGATGTCTTGAGTGTAGATTCAGATTCTCTGGTAGCATATGAGATGGATTCATGGTTTGTCGTTGAAAATCTCATATGCTACCAGAGAATCTACACTCACAACACCTCAGAAACAACAGAACCCAGCACCCTATGGGTTAGCAACTCATGAGGGTGGTTGGCACCCTATGTGCACTACATCACCACTCGCTCCCGGCCCCCCAGGTGGAGTTATTGGTCTGCTGAAGCCTCCATTATTCCCTATGGGAAAAAAACCTTAAAGATGCATAAACTTCAACAATTCCTTCAAATCAGCCCTTTGCCCTATTACTTTGGAATCTGGGTTGTAGCAGGCACCCTTTGGGTCACTGCCACCCAACCCATTGTTTTTCCCCTCAGGCCCCCTTTCTGCCCGAATCTGCCCCAAAGACATGTCAACTTCAGAAATTCTTTAAAAATTAGCCCTTTTCCCAATTCCTTTGGAATCAGGATGGCAGCAGGGGCACTACCATTGGGGCAGTACCACCTGACCCACTCTTCTGACCCTTTTGGCTACAAAATTTTCTGTTTTGAGCACTGGGTGTTTTGTTTCGGCTACAAAACAGCCAAAATGGCCTGTTTTGGGCACAAAACTTTTTGTATCCAAAACAAAACGCACACCCCTACTTGTTTCTGAAATAAAAATTTTCTTGCGGTATATATATTGCTTCTGTTCTTCCCTCCTTGGGTGCTAGCTTGTTATGTGCCCATTAGTGTAAAAGACAGAGACCACGTCAAACTGCAAGTTACTCACCTGTAAAGTTGGTTCTTCTCGTGGTCATCTGTTCTTTTACACAGCCTCCCGTCGTCCCCGCAGGGTTCACTGAAGCTGGACTCCATGACTGAGGGGATGAGGAGTGGCGCAGCCGCATATAGTGACTAGGGGTGGGGTTCCCGCCCGAAGCAGGAGAATTGAGCTTGTTAGGTTCCAACGAGGTCTCTGCGTAGGCGCATAGCCCATTAGTGTAAAAAGACAGATGACAACTAGAAGAACCAATGTTACAGGTGAGTAACCTGTAGTCTTTGCCAGTCTTCCCTCTGAAGCCCACTGTGTACCACCAACACATTTCCCTGAGGGATGACCAACTAGCATTGCTGTCTGTGTGTGGTGCTAGTCTGGATGTCAGTTCATGAAATTTTAGAAATGGAAAATTTATCATGGAAAAATAAAGTATGAGAAAATGTTCCACCCCCCAGCTCTGATTGAGGCTGAAGATTCCTTATATTCCAGATTCTGCTTCCAAGAGTGATCAACCAGATACTTCTCGAAATCCCAAAGGAGAGCACATAGGCAACACCCACCCCTTCCCACCATCTGATATTCAGGTATAGTGCCTTGGAACATGGAGGTTCAGTTTTGCTGTGATGGCTAAAAGCCTATCCTCCTTGAATTATTCTGTTCCCTTTTAAGCCCATCTATGTTGTACTTTTACCTTTAAACTGCGCTGTGGCAATTAATTTAATTATGCACTGTGTGAAGAAGTATTTCCTTTTTTCTGTCCTGAACGTATTGCCAATCCATTTCATTGGGTGACCTCAAGTTATGGTTTTAGTCAATAGGACTTGCTCCCAAGTAGGTATGTATAAGACTGCAGCCTGTATCTCTTGATACTTTGGTAGAACAACCACTCGATACGCTCCATTCAATAAAACATGAAATGTGAAACTGTCTCTTTCTTGCAAAAAGCTCAGATGAGTTCCAAGTTGGAACTTAAGCAGAAATGCAAGTTAATTAATACAACAATTACAAAACTGGTGGTGTGCTCTGAGTATCAAGCCGATTTTCTGGCAAGAAACTGGATAAGTATCGTTAAATAGAAAACACATCTCTCTTCACGCCAAGCCTTCAGAACTTCCTGCCAGTTTAAATATACATTGTTCCAGAGATGGCATCTAGCCATTCTCCAAAATGAAATAAATCAAGCAATGCCATTAAAACCAAACCAAAGTTATCTGAAGTAATAATGGCAAAAATGTGATCCCGAGTGCTATGTCAGCTTCAGTGGAGGAGAGGCAAAAGATTTCTGTATGTGCCACTGGGCAGGAGTGGGAGCAGGCAGAGCATAATCCTGAGAAAACAAAAAAGGCTTGGTTTTTTTTATTCTCAAGATTACATTGTAAACAAATTAAGGTCATTTGTGGTAGTTACTTTTTATTTTAGTTATTATACCTTTAACAGTCATTAGCAACACAAGTCACTCAAAGAGCCTTTCCCCCACCCCCAAAGCTAATTGCCTTTGGTATGCATATCTAGAACATAGCTTTAATTAATTTTAATTGGTTTTATATCATAATTGTTTTAATCATTTTATCCTGTTCTTAGATTTGTTGTATTTTAACCTATACACCGCCTAGGGATGCACTGTCAGGCAGTATAGAAATATGATAAATAAAAAGATAGTGCCCATAACTGTATTTCAGGTGGGCTAACTTGTGAACTGCCTAACTGGTTTGAACCAAATTTGCTAGATCTGTAGGGACACATAGGGATACCCTAATGGAGCAGTGTGTGATGATGTTATCCACTCCAATTCAAAGATGGCAGCTGCGTAAACATCTGTGGCATAAGCAGGCTAATTTTTTGACTGTCTAAGCCGTTTGAACCAAATTGGGTACAATTGCAGTGAGTGACACACAGGGTCACCTCAATGGTGTAGTATGTGATTATGTCATCCACCTTGATTCAAGATGGCAGACACGTAAACTTTTGAGGCACAAGTGGGCTAACTTGTGAACTGCTTAACCAAGTTGAACCAAATTTACTACAGCTGTAGGGACACATAGAGACACCTCAACAAGACTGTGACAATGTCATCCACTCCAATTCAAGATGGCGGACATGTAAACCTTTGAGGCATAAGTGCACTAACTTGTGGATAGTCTAACCGATTTGAACCAAATTTGCTACAGCTCTGTGGACACATAGGGATGCTCCAGTGATGTAGTATGTGATGATGTCATCCAGCCCAATCCAGGACAGTAGTGTAAACTTTTGAGGTGCAAGTGGGCTAACTTGACTGTCTAACTGATTTGAGCCAAATTTGGTACAGTTGTAGTGAGTGACATGCAGGGACAATTCAATGGTGTAGTTTGTAATGATGTCATCTACCCCAATCCAAGATGGCGGAAGCATGTACATTTGAAGTGCAAGAGATCTAACTTGTGGACCTCAATTTGAACCAAATTTAGTTCAGTTGTAGAGACAGTGAAAGGAAAGTAAGCTGATTAGTTCTTACTAGAACAACTTGTTATTTATTTAACAGTATTTGTTTAATGCTTAAAATAATCCAGGTACTTTACACAGAATTTGTAAGATACGTTCCTGCCCAAAGACTGAAATTGAAAGGCCAAATGGGATGCAATAATGGGTGATCTGTGGTTGGATCTTCCGCTGTTTCTTAACCATTTAATAGCAGCCACGGAAGTGGGTTGGTGGAGAATCGAGCCAATATGATGTTGGAGGTCTTGAGTTGACTTATATGGGGATTTAGGTCCCATATAAAGTTCTTGAACGTTACTAGTCTTGGACTGAGGCCAAAATGTTTCTTAAAGGGAAAACTTTCTTTGATTATATATTAAGCTGCAATTGCAAAATAAGAATACAAATATATATAAAAATAAAGAAATATATTACCTATTACAGCTACATTGTACTTGTGGACCAATTAAAGTGCAAGATATGAACAATCTTATCCTGTGTGGCTTTCAGGCATTCAGGAACATGGTAACAATGAAATCCAGCATTTCTCCAAAAACTCTCTGAAGAATTTTTATTTGAAAAGAGTTCCTGATGGAGGAAAAATTAACATGGACTTATGTAGTGCTTTTTTTTTTTTTAAGAAAAAACTTGCTTCAAAATCTAAAAGTAATAGATGTCAAGGATCACTGGTCACTTCTCCTCTGCTGAACCTGCTGTCAAATTTCTTCTCTTTTCTTCTTTTTGTCCTTTTGCTTTAAATGTATTTTTTAAAAGTAGTTTTTCAAAGTATTAATTTTTTTGTCCATTATTTCAATGTTTGAGAGCATGAATGTGCTATGTGAAAGGAGGGTTGCCATGGTAATATCTCATTATTGCTGAATTGGAAAATAATTACTCTGCCAAAAATCCCAGGTAACCTGTCAGTGCTCAAGTTAAGGATGCCTGGGGGCAGCCTTGACTCTTTTTGTTGAAAAGGGGGCATTTTTTTATTATGTTCCCTTCTTATAATTATACTGTTTTCTGGTTTGGTTTCCTGCACCATTTGGTTGTGAATGCCATTTGGTTCACCAGCAAATGTTAGAACATGTGATTTTAATTGGTATGTATTCATAATCCTACTCCACATTTGTGTATTCAACTGGATTCAATTTTTGTTTTCTTGATTTAAAGCATGCAGAAAACATCTGATTAAAAATCTTGGATAGCATTCAAACTGTGATATAAATGGGATGTTTATACTTACCCATACAGAGAATCCATAATTTAATTTCTACACTTTCCAATGACTGGGATTTTTAGATCTGGATGAAAATTTAAAAAAATGTCAACAGAAGTACAGTGAGTTTCATTTCCTGTAGAGTTCTCAGGGTCCAAGCTGACTGCTAGAAACTTTCAGTTCTTCTAAAGTCTCTAAGCTTGCCGAAAGACCCACGGCACTTTTTAGAAAGCATGGCTCAGCGACCATCAGCTCCTAGGCCAAATTTATCCCCTTCATTGGTATTATTTAGCCCTCCAATTGCAAAAGGATTTGAATGAGTACCATTTGTGGCAACGGAACTCGGCAGCAGACATTTTGTGGGGATGAAGCCTGGGGCTTGCCTTGGTCCACCATGCACCCACCATTCCCTTCTTTGGCAAAACTAATTATTGACCAGGGCAGTAAAGTATGGCTTTTTCTTGACCATTTTAGTTTGCTAAACATGGGGTGGCCATCTGTTTATGAATACCATCTGCTGGTATTCTTCTTATTTGAGTATTTAAAGGTAAAGGTAAAGTGTGCCGTCAAGCTGGTGACTCCTGGTGCCCACAGAGCCCTGTGGTTGTCTTTGGTGCATCTTCCTATATCGCTTCCTATATAGGTACCAGCAGAGATTCAAACTGGCATCCTCATGCTTGCTAGGCACATCATTTACTTACATTTGTATCCTACTCTTTCTCCAAGGAGCCCAGAGCAGTGTACAAGGGGTTATGCTTATCCTCCCAACAATCCTGTGAAGTAGGTTATGTTGAGAGATAGGTGACTGGATCAGAGTTATACAGTGAGTTTCATGGCTGGACAAGGATTTTAACTCAGGTCTTCCTGGTTTTAGTCCAACACACTAACCACTTTACCACGCCAGTTCCCAACTCATGCTGACACAAATGTGGTATGACTTACTTATTTAGTAGCTATCTGTGGGTGAAAGTGTAATTCTGAGCCTCCTTAGTGGTTGTAGATGCTCCCCTGTTTGGGATTTAGCTGCAGAAACCTTTGGGGTAGTCACATTCTTGTCATGAAGCAGTGATAGTAAAGGCTGAGTGATTTGGCTCAGCACTGGAAGCCAGATGGTTCCAGCTTGTTGCATCCAACTGAGTCATTGAGGTCATTCACACAATCAAAAACAGTGTTCTACCTGGGTTTGGGAGCTTTGCGTGCTCCCAGTTTTCAGTTGTGTGGAAGCAAGGTAAGAGGAAAATCTGGTAGAAGTGATTATGTGGAAGGAAGGTAGGAAGAAAACCTGGGTAGCTTTTCCTCCTACCTTGCTTCCACACAAGCAATTCTGCCCAGGTTTTCTTCCTACTTTGCTTCCATACAGCTGAAAATGGAGCACACACAATTCTGCCCAGGTTTTCTTCCTACTTTGCTTCCATACAGCTGAAAATGGAGCACACACAGCTCCCAAACCCCGGACAGAATACAGTTTTTGACTGTGTGAATGACCTCATTATATATTTGGCCAATTGGATGCTTGCTTTTGGCCCTAGCCCCAGCTGGTGATGTATGTGACATTGAAAGAGGAAGAGACATTACTTTGAGCGATCCACTCTTTCTGAGCTGGAAGACTGCATCTTGGATTTGGACTGTTTGTGGGTGGAAGGTTATATGAGATTTTGAAGTGGTGAGTTCCTTTCTCCAACTGAGCCCAGGAATGCTGTAATCATAGCTATCTTATGAGCCACCCTGAGCAGTTGTGAGCCGCCCCAAGCAGTAATGTACTGGAGGGACGGGGTATAAATGTTATAAACAAACAAATAAATAAATAAATAAATACCTGTGGATATAACTGTCAAGCATATATTGTTTATGGCACTTAAAACATTAGAGAGGATGCAGGTGTGATATGTACAAGGCAACAAATGTTTTGAGTGTGAATATCTTTATTTCCAAGGCCATCTTATCCCAGGGCTGATTATTACTGGAGGATCACAGGATCTGGGATTACAAACCTGATATTCTCACTGATATCTGCATTGGTGGGAGAAGTGTGGAGTTGGGTTATGACTAGTACAGAAGTGTGTGGTGATATTGATTCCAGCGTGAAATCCATATAACATGATTACACAGTATTTATTCTAGTGCAATATTGTACAATAAACAGGATATTGTACAATATCTGCACCTCATGGTAGTATTTGTAATAATCAATATTTTAATGAACTAGCAGCCTGATCATATATTCCATAGCAGGAGAGCATGGAATCCAACGATAATTGGACAATGCTGGTGCAAGGTATTCTTGTGCAAGGGAGGGAAATCTGACCTCCTACTTGTCAGATAATGTTTTGACCTCCAGTGTGTTGGTGTTTCGATTGGATCTTAAACACTATCTGACAAAGGTGGCCCAATCATAAAACAAGCTTTAGGGGGCAAACCTGGGGTGAATGCAGAAGTGGAAAAATTTGGAAGATTTTATCCAAATATATGTTTTGATTTAGTGTAGAATTCCATGTTATGTTCTATACATTTGTAGATGACATGCCTCTCTAAAAGACCCAGGGGCATAGTGAAATATTAGAAATAGTTTTTAAATCTATTTCTTCATTGAGAATGTTTGAAAAATGTAATGTGAAATAACAACTTAGAGAACTGTCCTTTTTATAGGAACTGTGAGCACTTGGAAATAAGATGATGATTTAGAACCTATTTCCTTTTTTATCTGTTGAATGAATATTTTCTTTCCTCTTAGGACAGTGACAACCTTTGGTGGGATGCCTTTGCCACAGAATTTTTTGAAGATGATGCAACCTTAACTCTTTCGTTTTGTTTGGAAGATGGACCAAAGCGATACAGTAAGAGACAAATATGTTACTGCTTTTATGTTTTTATAAAACAGGTTCAAATGACGGTTTAAGGATGGCAATGCCTTGATAATCTGTTCAGTGTGCATTGGATTGCAAATATAACTTGTAGTAGAGGAGAGCCAGTGGGGTACTGTAGAGGATACAGTGTTAGACTTTGATTGGGAACACCTGGGTTCAAATCTTCACTCTGCTACAAAGCTCACTGAGTTGTACACACAACATTTTTCGTTTTGGGTCACTGTTAATTCTTAGAGACCTCATTATCATTCATTTTGGGCTGGTTTTTTTTTTGTTTTGGGACCCATTCAGAGGACCCCTACAATTTGTTTTTGGACCCCCATTCATTTGCGGTTTTAATTGCACCAGAATAAAGTATCATTTCAGGATAGAGTGGGTAAAATATTGTCCACCAAAATGAAAAATGATGGCCGCCATACTGGCAGCTGCTACATTTTCATAGTAGCAAGCTTTTTTGTTTATGCTTACCCATGCTGCCCTAGGATAATGCATTTAGGGCTGGGAACTTATAGCAATATTCCCAAGGAAAAGTCCTTGAGCTGCCACTAGTTTTGTAGACAGGCACCGTTATACAGAAAGATGTTTTAAATTACCTACAGGTAATTTGATGTTGCAGCTGCCACTAGTTTTGAGCTGCCACTGAGCTTGAGCTACCACTAGTTTTGAGCTGCCACTAGTTTTGTAGACAGGCACCCTTATACAGAAAGATGTTGCAAATTACCCACAGCCAGACCAAGCAACCATCAACAAAAAAAATCAAAACTCCTAAAGTAGCACATCTGTCCCAGGGACCATCAGCAAAAAAACTGCGTAATCGTTGCGTAATACAAAAAAACCTGCGTAAATCATTGCATAATAAAAAAGTCAAGGAAGTTTTTGCTTTTTAAAAAAACTTCATGATATATCCTAAAGTTATCATAATAATGGAAGGAATTGTATTTATTCATGAAAAATGACTAACCAATGGTGAAGCCACACTGATTTCATTTTTGCATGGGCATGGACCACATTTATACTAGTACAAGTAGTACACTTTTTAAAAAAGCATTTCCTATAAAAATAAAATAAATAAATAAATAAAATAAAAAATAAATAATTATGCTGAAATATATTTACAGTGAACGCATTGCCCACTTAAGTGATCACCTTTTGGAAATGGTTCCCCATTAGTTTCATGTTGAGGTATAATCCTCAAATGACAATCACTTCTAATGAGCACCCCTTTAATATTTAAAAATTTCCAGTTCTCCTAAAAGAAACTAAGGTCATTCATATGACCTTCTGCTGGGTTGGGGTAAATGGGTGGAGTTAAGGCAGGAGCGCACCTACCTTCTCCCCCAGACAATCCATGGCTGATTGTAGCTGTGTGGCTCACACGCTCACATGACTGGCACTACCGTGAGCCGTGCAGTGTTCTAGAGGCTGAGAAAATGCATCCCAGCCCCCAGATATCCCACAATGTATTGCGTGATGAGCATGGTGCATTGAGGGATTCCCCTGTGAGTCAGGTACTTTAGGGGCCTGGCTCTGTGTATGCTCGGGCTGTGTTCAGCCCAAGCATACACACAACCAGGGATCTGGGTAAAAGGGTGCACTCGTGCCCTTTTATCCAGGTATTATCCAGGTAAAAGACTGGGTAAATATCCCAGGCTACCTGAGGAGGCAGTGCCGGGATCAGCCTTGATCCCGGTGCTTCTCATGAGCAACCCTGTGTAGGACTACTCATGTGAATAGCCACACTGTGTTTCTTGACACCCTGGAATATCGTGTAATAAACCCCAATGTTTCCTGATGCTTCTCTGTAAAGCATATGTCACATGATTAACCATCTACCTGCAACTCATATTGGTATTACTTCCCATATCTCATGAAAAGATCATTTTATGTTATAAGAACCACCCTTGTCTCTGTCAAAACTTTGGGATATCCTCTGTAAGTTGATTTTATTTTATTTTATTTATTATTTTTTGCATAATGGACTCCAGCCTGAAGCCTTCATCTCTTGAACAATTCTGTCCAATACATAAAATTGTCCATAGGATAACTTCTTGTCTAAGGGAACAAAGGTGTGAACTATCAAATCTCATATAAGTGTTTCTATCAGTAAATTTCTTGTATAATCAAGTCAATAAATGTCCCTTCCAGTTCTTAACAAAGAGATTTTAAAAAATGATTTTATCATTGTATTGAGGTATATCAAATCGCACATTATCATCTCTAGAATTAAACTGCACATAAAAATCCTTACTTTCGGGTTCTCTCCCCAAATGATGAAAACATTGTCATTGTATCTCCATCAACCCACAAGCTTTTCTGAAAAAGGATTGTCTAGAGAAGATATATGCCCCTCTCAAATGCTTCCATAAATAAACTGGTCATTTCAGAGATGATTGGTAATTCCATTACTACACCCTTCACTTGCCAGTAAATAGTGAAAGGAAAATAATTTCTACATAAATATATTTTAACAATTGAAGAGAAAATGTGGGAGCACTGGCGGATTAGCGCAGAGGAGGCATCTGCCTACAGCGGCAAAATTTGAGGAGCGGCTCCTCAAATTTTACAGTGCCTTTGTCTCTGGGGAAAGCGGCAGGGGGCATGCCTTTCCGTAAGGCATGCAAGACAGAAATGTTCTGTCGGGTGTTCGGTCACTGAGATAGTTGGTCGTAGAGTGATCTCGTAATCCATGGTTATTATGTCATGTAATGAGTACTGTATGGGGTTGTGGTTATGATGTTATGTATGATGTATCTTATAGAACTGGGTTGCTTTGTATGTTATTGCTTGTAAGCCACCCTGAGTCCTATGGGAGTAGGGCGACATCTAAATCTAACTAACTAACTAACTAAATAAATAAATAAATAAATAAAAAGGGGGAGAACTCTCCCCTCCATACACACTTCACCCTCCCTGAAGGCAGCTGCCGCCACTGCACCCCATCCCACCACTGGCAGAGGCAGTGGTCTTTTAGGGGACAAAAGGGGGGAACTTTCCCCTCACCTGGTGCCTTCCCCTCCCTGTAGCAGCTACTGCTGCTGCCGCCATGCCTTTTAAATAATACATGAAATAAAGGAGGGGGACTTTCCTCTTGCCCCCCTTCCCCACAGCTGTTGCTGCTGCCGCAACTTTAAATAAAAAGTGAAGTAAAGAAGGGGGACTTTCCTCTCCCCCCCCCACAGTACTGTTGCCACCATATAGCAGCTGTTTTTTTTTTTTAAGGGCAGCAAAAGCTTTTTTGCTGATAAGCGGCAAAAAAGTTAATCTACCCCTGCATGGGAGGGTGTTGATGTAACTTTCTATTGAGAGCATATTCTCTAACATTTAATACCTGCCCTGGAGCAATATCTAATACACCTATAATTTCCAAAATTTCCAAGTGTGTGCCGTGGGTTGGTTGCTCATGCTCCAATCGTCAGACTTCCCTTCACCTTCTGTGACATTTAAAGGTTTAGAAAATTGAGACTTGAGATTCATTCAATCCCTCTACAGAAGACAGCCACCTCAGAAGCTTAATTACCGTTTCAAACAATTAAAATGAGTTGCTGTTGTTTCAGAGGAGGGCCAAACCTCTGGAAAGGAAAGCAGGAAGTAATGTTCTACTTGTTTGTGTTTCACATAGCTGCCTGCTTTCCTTTTCACAATGCTCATGTCAAACAGCAGCATCTGCTGGCTGTCTAAGAAATGTCATCATTAATGTTTCATACCACAGTAGAAAATACAGTTGCCCTCAATGAAAATAATAATAATAATAATAATAATAATAATAATAATAATAATACCCCCATTGAGGCACTACCTTGGCATGATTGTGGGGCTTGTGTGCTCTGAGGAAGGTGAGAGCTATGCCAGAGGTCCAACCATACTGGACAGGTCTCACCAGAGGAGCCAGACAAAGAGTTTCTCTCCCATCAACAATATGGTGAGATGTAACTTTAATAAATCTATACCGGATCGGTCATCGCCCGGGTCAACAAGGACCGCACCAGGTGCTATACTCCCTGGACATCTGGTGGCATGTGGGCAACAGGGCTCAGGATCTTCAGTTGAGCAACCAGGGCTGGAGACTACAAGGTTACTGGAAGAAACATCGCTTAACCGAAAAAAAGATACGAAAAATGCCAACAAGGAAATAATGATCTGCTATTACAAGTCTAGTCCAACTAGAAGAGGTTATTTTAAAAGAATGTACCAAATTTGGAAAGAGAAGCATCCAGATACAGAAATAACAGAACAAAGGCTAGCAGACCAGAGAAGATTCATAATAAGAAATAAAGTATTCACAGTAGTTGAGCTGGAAGAACTGCAAAGAGCAACACAGGCTCAAGATGTGGAAGAAGAATTACCACCAATTGAAGAAGTTGCTCAGGCGCAGGTGGAGGAGGTGTTGGAAATCGAGGATGCCACTGTTGCTGAACTGTTTCAAAATCAAAACCAGGCAACCGCCCCTTTGCCTTCACCTCAAAAACCCAAATGCCGTTTAACAGAAAAGCAACAAGAACTAAAGCAAAAAATAACTGAGCACATGAACCAAACAACCACCAGGGTTCGACTTCCAGCTCTAAAAACAGTTGCCAAAAAACAACTCGCTCAGGCATTAAAAGATGTCAGTGCTGCACTTGCAGCAATAACAACCAATAATTTGCAAGAAACAAACCAACTAATGTACAGTGCAGCAACAATAACAACACCACAAGAGCTCGGATATAAGATCAGTGGACCTGTAAAAAAAGAAAGCAGTACATCACCTAAATGGAAGATTAGATTAGAAAATAAAATCTCCAGGCTTAGATCAGATGCTAGTAAATTGAAAGATATGAAAGACAAGAAGCTGAAGAATGAAAACACCAAACAGTATCTGATCCAAAAATACCACCTAGATTCAAGGAAAATTAGAGAAGTCCTGGAAATAATAAAGCAGCAAATAACAGCAGTGTCAAAGAAGATTAGCAGGTATGAAGCCAGAATTACACAACACAGGCAGAATCTCCAATTCCAGGTGAATCAGAGACGTTTCGACCAAAGCATAGAAGGAGAAACTGCAAGAAACCTAGAAATACCAAATAAAGAAGAAACAGTGCAATTCTGGGGGAAATTATGGGACAATCCAATAGATTATTAAAAAAAAGCAGGCTGGATGAAAGAGGTCAAAAAATGTAACCAACAAATGCAAGATCTAATAATAACACCAGAATTAATAAGTGAAAGAGCAAAGAAAATTAAAAATTGGACTGCTCCAGGCGACGATGAACTGCATGGCTTTTGGCTTAAACACCTAACAAGCCTTCACAAACAGCTATCAAAACAGTTCAATCACATTTTGCAAGGCGGTGATGTTGAACAATGGCTAACAACTGGGAAAACTCATCTCATAATGAAAGACCCAGAAAAAGGTGCAGTTCCAAGTAATTATAGACCGATCACCTGCCTGCCAACTATGTTCAAATTATTAACTGGAATAATAGCAGATGAAGTGATGCAACACTTATTAACTAACAAACAGCTTCCAGTTGAACAGAAAGGAAATTGCCCGAACACAAGAGACACAAAAGACCAGCTGCTGATTGACAAAATGATTTAGAAAATTGGAAGAGAAGAAAAACCAAACTAAATGTTGCATGGATTGACTACAAGAAAGCCTTCGATTCATTGCCTCACACATGGATACTAAAATGTTTAGAAACAACTGGTGTCAGCAAAAACATTCAGATATTTATTTAAAAAGCAGTGATCATGTGGAGTACACAGTTAACAATCAGTGGCGAGACACTTGGACAGGTTAGCATTAGAAGAGGCATTTTCCAAGGGGACTCACTATCCCCTCTGTTGTTTGTAATTGCCATGACCCCACTTTCACAATTACTAAACAAAACAGGCCTCGGATACCAAACCTCTAAAATATCAAGTAAAATAAACCATCTGCTGTACATGGATGATCTGAAGTTGTATGGAAAGTCCCAGTCAGAAATCGAATCACTGCTAAACACTGTCCGTATATTCAGTAGCGATATAGCAATGGAGTTTGGACTAGACAAGTGCGCTGCATTAATAATGAACAGAGGAAAAATAAGAAAAACAGAAGGAATAGAACTGCCCAATGGAAGCAAGATCAAGAACCTGGAAGAGAAAGAACATTACAAATACTTGGGCATTCTCCTTGCTGATAACATTGCACACACTGAAGTTAAAAGAAAAATTCGCAGCTCAGGTGGAAGAGGAATGCTGCAAGTCCATCAAACAGTAGAGAAGGAGAAAAGAGGCCTTGAAGAATATATCAAGGACAGTGAAGAAGATGCACTTCAAATGGCCAATAACGCAAAACTATTCAACACCAATGAAACAAAGCAGGCCTACAAGAAAGAACAAGTCAAGAACTGAGCAGAAAAATGGAAAAATAAGCCCCTGCATGGTCAATATTTGCACAATATAAGTGGAAAATCAGACATCACCAAGACCTGGCAATGGCTTAAGAATGGCAACTTGAAGAAAGAGACAGAGGGTTTAATACTGGCTGTGCAAGAACAGGCACTAAGAACAAATGCAATAAGAGCAAAAGTAGAAAAGTCAACAACAAACAGCAAGTGCCGCCTTTGTAAGTGGACCACCTAATCAGCTGTTGTAAAAAGATCACACAGACTGACTACAAACAAAGGCATGACAAGGTAGCAGGGATGATACACTGGAACATCTGCAAAAAATACAAGCTACCTGTAGCCAAGAATTGGTGGGACCATAAAATTGAAAAAGTTGAAGAAAATGAAGATGAAAAAATATTATGGGACTTCCGACTAGAAACAGACAAACATATGCCACACAATACACCAGATATAACTGTAGTCGAGAAGAAAGAAAAACAAGTTAAAATAATCGACATAGGAATACCAGGGGATAGCAGAATAGAAGAAAAAGAAATAGAAAAATCACCAAATACAAAGATCTACAAATTGAAATTGAAAGGCTGTGGCAGAAAAAGACCAAAATAATCCCAGTGGTAATTGGCGCCCTGGGTGCAGTTCCAAAAGACCTTGAAGCCTCAACACCATAGGGGCCATAGAAATCACCATCAGCCAATTACAAAAAGCAGCTTTACTGGGAACAGCCTATATTTTGCGTCAATATCTATAATAACCAACAGTATTGATTATAAAGTTCTGGCATCCCAGGTCCTTGGGAAGGACTCGGTGTCTGGATAAAACAAACCAGTCAATAACACCTGTCTGACTGTGTAAACAAGAAATAACAATCCATGACACACGAAGCCAGTAGTTGTCACCAACAGCCAAAATGTATTCAAGGAAGGAAGGAAATGCTGGGAAAGACAATGGCTGAGGAAAAAGGCTTGATTATATTAAGATTTGTGATGCTCCTTATTTCTATTTGGGTGCTCCAAACAAAAAATAGGCCTGTGGCTCTTGCCTGCCTGGTTTTCTTCTGTTGCTGACGGTCAGCAATTCTCAAGCAATTATTCAAGGGTTATGTTTTAGGTTCTGTAAAATGCGAGGGCTTAGATTGACCTTGAGTACTGTTAGCACCTACACTGGGGCAGATTTGGATACTGACTAAAGCAGAGATGCTATTTTGGTACCAATACCCTTATCAGACTCGGGTAGCTCTTAATCATAGTTAGTAATCTTAGCCATATATTCAGGCTGCTGACAAACTGGTTTGCCCATTCTCAGCGCCTTGCTACCCTTATACGCTGAGGCACTGGAAGTCCAAATCAATGATGCTGATCACAGTCCAATGGTTTCGAACTAAGTCATGGATCCAATCAGGGTCGCGGGAGGAGAGAAATGAGAGGTTCAGCCTGTCTGCCTTTAACAACAGAACCACCTACCATCAACCTCCCCATCTTGTCTTAATTGAACTTCTCCCATTAAGAAGACTCTAAAACCTGTGCACACCATTTTATCTCAGATCATTGGCTCTCGGGGGGGTTATGCAATCATTACATATTTCAATCAGGGCTCAGATTTACAGAATTGCTCTGTATTGAACTCCTCACTTAGCAGCTAGTATGGCAGTTAGAAAATAGTTGTGACAATGTGAATTTGATGGTTTCCTTCATATGTAGTCCTGTTTTGCAGAAACTCTTCCCCCTGCAATCTAACTGGACACTAATTGCTTTTTACTGATTTATCTGCACCTCTTAGACTGTTAATACAACTAGCAAATTTGATATCTGACAAGTTGACTCAACCTAATTGGGCCAGATCAGCTGTTACCAGTTTTGCTAGAGGCTGTAATTTGAGGGTCTGTACAGAGTTATCTCTTGCTTTGAAAGGCAAGAAATAGTAATTCTGTCAACAATAATCCCTTAAACGTTGTTCAAAGTCGCTCTTCCTTTTGCTTCTCTGGAAAGAGGCAGCACTTGTCAAATAAACACCCAGAGATAGCTGATAAAATGAATTAAATGCATGTGGGTGATATAGTGACAAGCAGTCACTACAGGAAAAGAGGAATCTGCCAAGAAGTTACACTAAAACATAAATATGTGGGGCTGGAGTAGAGGGGAGGCAAGGGAGAGAAGAAAAAGCAAAGGTTGCTTTGACTGGGGCACGGTGTGAGAAATCTATTTTACTGTGTGGCTATTAGGGATGTGCAGTTCAGCGCCTCCTCTTGGAAGCGTTGAACTGGCTTGGGCACTGGTGATCGAACCGGCTTGATGGTGCGGGAAGTTGTTCCTTAAAAAGAAGGAGAGGAGCTCCTTACCTGCTTACCCCTGCCCCTCCACTTTTCCATCACCAGTGATCACTTTGAAAAGGCCCAAGTGGGGCTGCCATGCTGTTCCCTGCAGCCTCCGTGTGGTCTCGGCATGCACATGGCCACCAGCCATTTACATGGTTAGCATTGTGTTGCTGACCATGCAAATGACCAGCGCATATACATGCCAATGCCATACCGAGGCTGCAGGGGCAGCCCCACAGCCCCACGTGGGCATTTGCAAAGCAGGTACCGGTGGCGGAAAAGCGGAAGGACAGGGGCAAGCAGGTAAGGAGCTCCTCGCCTTTTAAAGAATCATTTTAAGAATCTCCATCTTCCCGCCCCATCAGGCTGTTTCAAACAAGCCAGTTCACCACTTCCAAGAGGAGGGGAACCACTCTCTGCCCTGCCAGAGGGTGCACATCTTGTGCACATCCCTAGTGGCTATTTGGGGTTTTGGTGCAAATTTATAACTAAGAATAGTTTAGTCAAGCGAAGTTGTTAGTGGATGGAAATTAACAATTTTTTAAAAACCCAGATTGTTAAAATGTAAATATGATTTCCTTTTTTAAAAAGTTATCATAAGCATCTCTTTTCAAAATAATCCGGTTATAATGAAATATGAATTCAGTAATACAAACAAGTGAAAATCTATACTTATAACCTCTTAAAACTAAATCATGACCACTTATCAATCAGTTTGAATTAAAGGCTCTTTTTTATACAAAGAAGAACCTGGGGCAATGAAGGTAGGTGGGAGGCAATCTCTGACTGCTGTTTCTTATTGTGGACTTGGTACTGGATCCATCACAAGATCTAGGATCCCTGAGTGCCATGCCTGTATAGGATGATAATACTACTTAGCATTTGTTATAGTGCTTTCAAGTGTTCAAAGGCATGAATTCTCTTGTAATCCTTACTACAACCTTGTAAGACAAGTAAATAATAGTGTCCCAACATTACAGCGGAGAGCTGAGGCTGAGAGGGAGTGACTTGCCTAAGGCCATCTTTGGTGTTCATGGTGGAGGGAAGGTTTTAACCAGGGAAGTTCTGATTCATAGCTCCGTCTCTTAGCCTTTACACTACACCATCTGTCATAATCCATGGGGAATATATGGGTGATCTTGTATTCTTATTTTATGCCCTCCCAACTACCAGATCTGTACAATATACTTGGATCTTAAATGTTTGAACATCTGTTCTACTAAACAGCATAGACAGTTTTCCCCCATTTCCCAGAGGAACTATTTCCCAGAGGAACTGCCTCTAACTACCAGCTCTGGCTTATGGAAACTTCTGGACACTTGCAGGCCAAGTCTATGCATGTTTATTCAGAAGTAAGTCCCACTTTGTTCAATGGGATTTCCAAATAAGTGTGTATAGAATTGCAACCTTAATTGTAAAATATTTTGCTTAGCATACTTGTATGTATAGAGCATACTGTCTCTTGGTCTCAAAGCAGGTACAGTTCTGCAGTGCATGTGGGTTTCATGGCCAAAGATTTTGGATTAAGCTCCTAGTTTGTATAAATTGTATAATCACACTATTTAGTAGTAAACCAGTATGTTTAGATTATTATAGGAGCCAGTCAGTGTTTGTTCAGGAAACATATGCTTGTTCGGGAAACATAAGCATTTCAAAATGTGATTTTAACTTTATTTAGAGCAATAATTCAAGTTGCCTTGATATTCAAATTGCCTTAGTGGCCATTCACACGCACAGGGGAAATCCAGGAAACCCAGCCCAGTTTCCCCTGTGCGCGAGAACTGCCAGAGCTGCTTGACTCCCAGCAGCACTGCAGCAGTATGCCTGCCTCTGGAGCCCACCTCCAAAACAAGGTTAAGGGAGTAAGCACTTGTTAGGGTTGTCTGACAGGGTTGCAGCTGGGGCTGGGAGACTGCAGGGCTCCTGGCCGGTGTTGGAGGGGAGGGTCCCCATAATGCACCGTGCACTTGCACGCTGCATAATGGGAGTTCTAGGGGGGGATATGCCCTGTCTCCCCAACCCTCCTTGCTGCCTGAGGGGCAGCTGCACATCTGGATGCACCATCTCCACACCCAGACCAGCAGCCTGGATCGTCCACAGGGAGGTAAGCATTTCAAGCCTTCCTTCCCACTCGCCCTGTAGCCGTTTTTCACCGATCATTAGAAAGGGCGCTTAGTATAAGTATATGCCCACAGGAGCTTGGGTTTCAGTTTCTCAGCTTCCCGTGTTGCATGGCAAACATCTTTTGAAATTGAGGAATTTCAAAAGTAGTTTGTGCTTTGTGGTTACACATTAAAAAGTTCTTTAAAAATCAGTAGCACAATAGTGGTGAGGATGGCGGTGGCTGGTGGGGCAGCAGGCAGGGCAGTGGGTAGGGTGCCAGTTCAGGTAGCACCTGATTATGCACCTGATCCTGATAATCAACCCTAATGTGAAACTGGCTCAGACCAGTTCAGTATCGTTTTCTATCACTCTGTAATGTATGTATACAAGGCCACAGCCTCAGGGGGCTGGTTCAGCCAGAGATATTGAGGCGAGTTTCACTATTGGTGAGACTTGCCGGAGGGGGTCTGTGGGAAGAGCGGCTTAGCCCACTCTCCCCACACACAGATGATCCAGGCTGCAGCCTTGGGCAGCCAGATCGGCCAACCACACGACTGCCGGCTCCATCACAGAGCCGGCGGGGGCTGCGAGGATCGGGGGCCGCATGGCCCCCAAAAGTTCCAGTATGCCCCGCACAAGTGCGCAGGGCATCCTGGAAAGACCCCCAGTGCAGGGAGGCATGTTTCAGCCTCCCGGGAGGGGTCTCCTTGTATGTTGCCGCAGCATGGAGCTGCGGAGCGGCAACACATGATTGAAAAGACAGGATTAGCGGAGTGTGCACTCCACTAACCTCATCTAAGGGGAGGGCTAGTTAAGCAGGTTACCCGCTTTGAGGACACCGGGCTTGCCTGTGAGCCTAGTGGTTCTCACAATCGCCAAAAAGCAGGCTAGGCTCCCTTAGCCTGCTTTTTGGCGATCGTGAGAATGGCCTCATTACATACTTCATTTATTTGCTTGTTTTAAAGTTAGCACCTGCCCCTTTTACTGAAAATGGCAAAATGTGGAGGAAGTATTCTATTTCCAGCCACGAAAGTGCCTGCCTGGTCACTTGGAATCAGTTCTTATTCATCAGAGGTGATAGATAGGATTTATCCTATATTTTATCAGCGAGCCAGCAAAGGGATTTTAGTCTTGAAACTAGGTGCAGAAACAAGCTAAAACAATGGACTCTCATGTTAACTTGAGGTCATACTCCCTTAACCCTAGATTCACCATGGGATAATGGGAATAATAGTGACTCATTTGGAGGGGCTATCAGGATAGCCCCTCCAAAGAAAATGTCTAAGCCATGAGATGAGCTGTAGATCTAAATAAACAGGTGTAATGTAATCACTGTCACTGAGTACAGTGTTGGTTCATTCACTGCATTCCTTTATTTGTTCAAATACATAATCAACATGTATGTAGCAGGGATGAGGTGGGGAGAGGAAATTAGCAACTCATCCCGATAATAAAGCAGATCATTTTCACAATTGCAGAAGAAAAACACATTGCTTTCCTGTTAAGAGCCTTGTAATCACTGTACAAGAGTAAATACTAGACTCTGATCCATTGTTGACCGGGTTCTTTGTTTCCCAGAGACAAAATATTTCCAGAACAGAGAAGAGAAGCGAGCTTGATTGACAGTCCTTAGCAGAGGCTCATCGGCTGCTGCACTGACAGTGTGGTGGTGTGCCTTTTGCTGATGTAGTGAGGGCTGACAGCTGACTGACAGCCCAAGACTGTGGAGATGGAAAAAGATGAAGCATGCTCAGTAAGAATAATGTGCAGTGTTTATGCAGCACTGCAGAGAAGGGAGCTGGGAAGTTAACTCTTTCAGAGCCAGGCAGCAGAATAGAATGCATGCCCAAAAGCATTGGAAAGAAAGATTTGCTTAGATGTTTCCCCGCCAAGAATTATGTGTTTTCTAATTGTACTTTACTGTATTGCCAGAACTAAAGGTTATAACCAGCTCAGTGAAACATGCAAACAGATTAAATTACTGTTTTCATAACACTTGCTGTTAACTGTCCAAAAATGATTCAGCCTAACAGCTACCTCTGCAAATAAGGCAACCTTTTTGGTGATTTTTTTTTCTTTGCCTAATAATAAATATTTGAGTTTTGCTGCATAAGCCAGAAACTGAAACTAGTAATTTGAACATACTGTCCTCATAAAGATGTCAATTCTGCTGGCAGTGGAGAAGGGTCTTCTATGACTCCTTCCCCATAGGTGCAAAACCTTGTGTCACACCAGGAGTTCTGAGCACTGTTCCCTGTAACAGGGATTCCCAGATGTTGTTGACTGTAGCTCCCAGCATGTCCAGCTGCAATGGCCTTTGGCTGGGGATTTTGAGAGTTGTAGTCAACAACGTCAGGAAACCCCTGTTACAGGGAACACTGGTTGGGAGATCCAGATACAAATCCTCACTCAGGCATGGCTCTCACCAGGTGACCTTGGCCCAGTCATTCTCTCTCAGCCTAACATACCTCACAGGTAAGGAGGATTCTAATGTTGTGTAAAAAATGTCATCTATTATAATAATAACAATAAAAAATATGTGTGAGACATAGCCACTGTGCAATTCAGAGCAGGGCAAAGCAAAGACAGGGGTAGGTAAAGCACAAAAGTGTTCTTTTACTCACTCTAAGCCAGCAAGAGGAAGTTGATCTGGAAGCTTTTATAGAGGTCCATAAGTACCACAGCCTGTTCTGGCTTATTGGTGCAAGGAAGCTTCCTTGACTGGTGTGGCTGGTCTGGTCCTCTAAGCAGAATTGAATAGTGGTGTCAAACACACACATACACACACCTCAATATTGCTCAGTTCAAGGCCCACTCAGCTTGAGTCCTGGGAAAGTGGTACCTTTTTGTCAGCTTTCAAAACTGCTGAGGACATTAATTGGAAATGTAAGCCAGTGTAAGTCTTTCTTTTGGCATAAGTTCTTAAGTCCAAAAAATCTTCAAAGCTAGGATGCCTCTTGATCATTTCTGATTATAGGAAAATAGGGTGAACAACAGAAGCTTTAGTAGCTTCAACAAACTGTGCATGTTTGCTGTTCTGTTTGGGTAGGGTGGATTGATATAATCTGTTTTATCTGTAAGAGAATGTACTGGAGATTAAACACTATCTTTGTGGCCAGAGTGCACCCTCTTTATCATTTCATGTAACATTACCCAGAGCACAGAGATTTCAGAAAGCCAAGTTTTGCCAGGGTAATAGTTTTGTTTGGTGGCAGAGGGGAGGGGAATCTTTTTGTAATGCAATTCATTGTTCCTCAGAAACTTTGTGTAGTGTGGCAGTAAATCATTTGTTTTATAGCTGATACTGTAAAAAGCACAAGCAGAGGGACTATAACATACTTTGCATATTATGTTCTGTGATTTAGCTTCAGGTTGTTCAGGGCATTCAGATGAAATATGTTTTTCTTCTCTTCCTCACCCCCACTCCTCATTCTTAATTTATTTTTGTAAGTAGTGGGGGGCAGTTTCAAAGGCTAAGGTGTTCAATACATCATCACGTAAATAGTACATTTTCTGTTGCTCTTGTAACTGTAAAGAAGTGATTGATCAGAGTATGCCCATGTTTATGGAAGAATGCTTTGGACACAATCTGGTGGGAGGTTTTGCTGCACAAGCCCCGTAGAAGTGAATACTGACAGCCCAATAATACTGGCTCAAATACTGGGGAAGAGTACAGGAGCCTAGTAATGCTGCATTAGCGCAATTTCTGTAAGTTGCACAAATGCAAAATTTATGCAGGTTGCATCCCACAAAAGTAAGCCTGTTACTTACTCTTGTGTAATGCAATTGGTGCCAGTTTTACATTTGTTCAACTTACACAAATTGTACAAGTGCATCATCACTAGGTTGGTGTATTCTTGTGTAGTATGCAAGCCACTATGCATGGCTTACTTTCATTTCAATACAGTTTGCCCAAAAGAATGCCCTGCAGTTGCGGCATTTGTTTGAGGAGAGGAGAGCTGGTCTTGTGGTAGCAAGCATGACTTGTCCCCATAGCTAAGCAGGGTCTGCCCTGGTTGCATCTGAATGGGAGACTTGATGTGTGAGCACTGCAAGATATTCCCCTCGGGATGAAGCCGCTCTGGGAAGAGCAGAAGGTTTCAAGTTCCCTCCCTGGCTTCTCCAAGATAGGGCTGAGAGAGATTCCTGCCTGCAACCTTGGAGAAGCCGCTGCTAGTCTGTGAAGACAATACTGAGCTAGATAGACCAATGGTCTGACTCAGTATATGGCAGTTTCCTATGTTCCTAGCATGTGTTTCATGTAAGGTAAAGTGTGCTGATTTTGACTCCAGTGCCCACAGAGCCCTGTGGTTGTCTTTGGGGTACAGGAGGGGTTTACCATTGCCTCCTCCCACGCAGTATGAGATGATGTCTTTCAGCATCTTCCTATATCGCTGCTGCCAGGTATAGTACCAGCGGGGATTCGAACCAGCAACCTTCTACTTTTGTTAATCAAGCATTTCCCCACATGTAAGGTTGTGTGAAATCTCCCTCCCTCCCGCGCCCATGAATCAAACATCATCAAACAGTTATATGTATTAATAGCATTTACATGGGAAAATTGAAATGCAACTTTTGTGAGGATAGGATATTCCAAGTTTTTAGTTCAGGGTTTAGCAGAAATGCCAATTTTTCTCCATTAATTGAAAGACTTTTATTTTATTGGTGTTTCCCCCCACAAAAATGCATGTGGTCATATATTAAAAGGCTGTTCTGGGGATATGGGGAGAAGGACTTGTCTTTTTTCAGTTTATTTTATTGTGGTATTATAAGTATAAAAAAGCAGAGAGCGCGCGAGAGAGCATCATTGCACACATTGTATAAATAATGAATACCGTATTTTATGGACTATAAGACGCTACAGACTATAAGACGCACCTTAATTTTAATCCAGTTTTTCAGAATTTTAACATATTAAACTGTTATCAAAACTGTACCGAAAAGTCCTGCAAGCTCCAGGAAAGGACTCTCAGCCTTGCTTCAGTTTGTTCTCCTTTCTTCTTGCCTCAGATAAGTCCTCTTTCAATTGCTCCGACTCCACTCCTTGTTTTCTCTTCAACCTCACTTCTGACCCTATTAAAAAAAACAAAACCTCTTTCGTTTTTGAGCTTTCCTTCTCCTCACCAGAATGCACATACAGTACCAGAGGAGGGAGCGGCCACCACTTCGGCTTTCCTACTTCTTTGCACTTTCTTCAGCTGAACATGTTTGCAGAAAGGCAGCTGAACATGCTTGCAGAAAGTAAAACAGGAGGGAGAGCTGATAACAATGGTGTTGCTGGTGGTGATGTAAAACTTGCACGATCGGAGAGGAGGAGGAGGAGTCCACGTCCCAAGCGGCGGAGGGTGAGCTGGAGCGGCAGTCCCCAGGCTGCATGGGGTTAATAGAGGGTCGCCCCCAACCCCCTCCTTTAGCATCCGTACAGGCTTTGCCAGGGGATAGCCCCCCCCCCCGAACCTGCTGGGCAGGCTTATAAGTAAAAGACGCACCTGAATTTTGGTGGATATTTTTCGAGGGAAAAAGTGCGTCTTATAGTCCATAAAATACGGTAATCATTTGATATGCCTTCAATATTAAACATACAGAACAAGGAACAAATCTTCTACAAAAATCATTTAAAGTTAACAACAAGTAAGCTTGTCATTACTGTAATAAAGCGAGAATGAGTGCATAAGTCCTCTTACTCTTGATTATATTGGCTGTTATCAATTGGTTACAAACATTCCATGGTCTTTCAAAAACTCAGGGATTGCATTCCCATTCCCATCTGGTGAGTTGATTAGAGACAGTATTTTTCTTCTGATCATTCATTCATTCAGTCTTTATTATGGTCAGAGACCCGCAAAAAAACTACTGCTGCACAAAATAATACATACCCTGATCATTACCCACCAAATTTTGAAGTCCTTCAGTAGTAGGAATATTGGGTTCTTCAGTTCTTTGTAGCAACATTTATAATAATTGCCAAAATGTTACTAATCTGTTATCTATTTTCATGTGGTACACAGTCCCATAAATTTCTTTTTAAACAAAACTTGTGGGGTTAAAGCCAGAGAATTGCTAGCTATTTAACTATCAATTATTTGTATTACTTCCTCCCAAAACTTCAATACCTTCCACATATCCACCATCCTGTGCATTGGTCATTAAGAGCAATTGTCCCATTGATCCCAGTATCACTCCCAGAGGTTGTTTGTTAGACCTCCCTTGTGTCTTTTTTTTTTAAAAAAAATGATTGTGAGCCCCTTTGAGACGGATAACCATTTTCCTTTTTCTGTGTAACCTGCTCTCAACAGCTGAGCTGTGGGCAACAGTCACTAGGTAGCACGAGGCTTGGACCAGGACCAGGACCAGCAGAGCCAGGCAACCAGTTGGAGGTCAGGAATTAAACTGGTACCTAGAGATTAGGGAGATGCTAGAGATAAACCAAGCAAAAAGTCAGGAAGTTTGTGTGTGTGTGTGTGTGTGTGTGTGTGTGTGTGTGTGAACTGTGATAGCCAAAGGTCAAGAACATGCCAGAGGTCAAAGAAGTTGAGTAGAAAGACCAACAAGTAACCAAAAGTAACTGTATCAGAACAAGGAAACCTTGATACTGAGGCAATAAGGCTATGCACAGGAGTAGCCCTATCCAGGTTAGGGAAGCCCTACCTAGGCAGAGCTGCTTATGTGCAGCACCGGGATTGAGCCCGATCCCAGCACTACCTCCCCCACAAGCCTGGGATTTGGACCTGGGCTTTTACCTGGGTTAAAGGGCACGAGCATACGGGCTCTGAGCTTCTTCAGACCTGCGCCGTCCCAGCAGGAAGCTGCAGGGGTGGTGGAGAGCGGGGCTGTCCCTAGGAGGGTGTGGGGCTGGGAGCAAATCAACATGTGCAGGGCCTCCATAACATTTCATATCATTACAGAATCTTAACTGATTGATGACAGGTAGTGTAAATAGTGTGAGTGAGATTTTTGGACATGTCCAACCAGCTTGGACATATAGTGCATTTCTAAAGAAAGAAAGAAAATAAAAACACAACACATGCTTCACAGTTCTCACTCAGACCTTCTGGGTTGCGAACCAACTTGGGCATAGTACATTTTAAAATAAATTATATTATATATTATATAATATATTTATTTCAGAAATTTTGGTAATTTTCTACCATAAAACAAGCCACTTATAGGACTTTTTGGATGGGGTTTTAAAAATTCATTAAAAAAACAACAACTAACAATTTGTCCAGTCCACTTCAATTTAAATATACATATTCCTCCCACCCTGCCCTACACCTCTGCTCAATGCCAAAGCCCTATGCCAAATCATTCCAGGCGATCTAAAGGCTGGGGCAGACAGGCGGGTGTTTTACCATTTTTTTAAGAAGGCAAAGGGCAGATTCTTCCATAAGTGGGTTGAATATTGGTCTAAGTCAAGGGAGGGGGCTTCAGTTCCAGACATTTTTGCAATTTTCTGCCATGAAACAAGCCACTTCTAGAACTTTTGAAATGTTTTTTTAAGTTTTAAAAATATTAAAAATCAATAAATTCCCCCAATCTGTTTCAGATTAAATGTTCAAAGTCTTCCCAATCTGCCCTACATCTGTGCCCAATATCAAAGTCCTATGGCAAGCCGTTCCCTAAATATTCAAAGGGGAGAGGAAAATAACCACAAAATGGAAATCACATTATACCTCCATTACTAAGCCTGCGGAGTTGACTGTATGCAGGCAAAGGCTGGACTGGGCAGGAGAAGGCAGAAGGTCTGCACAGAGCTGTGGTGGTCATGTGCAGCCAGCACTGGGCACTCTGCCTCCTTCCTGCCTGCTAGCTGGTGCTGGAGAACTTCAGGCTTCAGCGAGGCCTGCATGAGAGGCCTCTCTGGAAGCCCCGCCCACCGAGCGAGCAGCTGAGAGGCGGAGAGGGAAGGAGCTGTAGCAGCAAGCCTGGAGGGAGCCTACTGCACATGCACACACACACACACACATATATATACACACACGCACACACACAAAAGTTCAGCTCTCGGATTGGGCTCAGCGGGGAAATATATATTACTGGGACTGGGACTGGGAAAGAGAGCAGGGCAGGCTGCAGTGTGCCCAGAGCGGGGTCTGTGCCAGTGCGAGGCTGGGGGAGATCGCTCCCAGTTGCCCCATCCTAAGGACGCGGTCCTGGTGGAGAGCAGGTAAGGACCTGCTCTCCTCTTTCTTAAAGCTCCCAGGCCCCAGTCCTGAAATGTGCTCGAACTGCAGTTCAGTCCGCAGTTCATGCACATCCCTAGCCCTGACATACACCTGGGGAATGAGGTGAATGAGACAGCATGGGGAGAACCTATGTCCCAGACTCCAGGTGATCCTGTGTTGCTGGGCCCCTCACATTATGAGAGCTAAGTCAGCCTCTCCACCACAACCCAAGAATACAGCCCTACCTTTGTCTTCCCACTTGGAGGTGCCCCTTGAAGACTTACCAATATTAGCAGAAGCTGCCCAGGATCCTCAGAGCTACCACTTATAGCATTGGGGAAAGTGCTCCTTTAACGAACAGATCCTTCTCTAGGGAAGGGAAGGGGCTGAGGCCCCTCTGCTAAGGCACTCTGGCCAGCAACCTTAAAGCCAAGCAGACTCCTCTGACTTAAATAACTTTGCATTGCCCAGCTGCTATGACCCTGCTTGGTTTTCGCTGAGTTGATGGCTCCCTGCACTTGGTGTTGCTTTGGCTCCATGGCACTCTGTCAATCCTTCTTTGATGGAGACCTCAGCTTCGCCCAGAACAGGATACATAGCTTATTGAAGACTATGAACTGTCCATCTATACATAGATCTGAAAACATAGCTAGGCTTGCCTGAGTCCATCATGCAAAATTGGTCAGTCCTGGCCACTGTGAGGACATGGCTTGATTAGTCGGTTAATGCTTCTCAGTTTAAATCTCTGGGAAGCTTTTAATTGCACACTGTTAGTGCTCAGGTTTGCTTCATCAGCAGTCAGCTAATGATCGACTTGCTATTGCATAGGTGTGCCATGCTTATATTCAAACCTGTTCCCTAATCTTGCTTGCACTCAAGCCCTACCTGGTCCACATTCAGCTATGTTCATTGACTTTAAATTAACTTAAATGGTGCAAGATAGGAAATTCCTCTCCCCACCCTGTTCTGCATTCCATTTTTATTTTTTAGAAACCTGTTGCCATTTTCAGGACACTTTCCTGAAGCTGTGAATATGCAATGTTTGCTTCTGGAAGTTAAAATAACAATACCTTCTGAAGCCTTGGTTTTGTGAATGTTTGAGAAAAGCCAGTTTCCAGGGCTGCTTTTGTCTGTGATCCAAATTTAATTTATCTTTGTTATTGTATGCACCTTGTGATGGTCTGTTAATCTCAGGGAATAGAGATGGATACTTTCAGTCTCAGCACTGAGGAATGGGAGTTCCTGAGCAAACTGTGGCTGTATTCTGGGATTCCCATGGATTACATACCAACCATCTTACTTTTTGTCCATACTTAGCTTGGGGGTGGGGGGAGGAATTGCAAGTCTCTGCCATTCACTCTCTCTCCCTTTTGTATGACAAAAGAGTTATCTGACTTCCTTCGCATAATTTTTTAGGGGAAAATTACATTTGCCAAAAGTAATAGATGGCTACTGTTTCTAAGCACAGGCTATTCTCTGTTCCCATTCATTTCTGCAAAACCCCAATAATTAAACATCACTCGGTAATTACTACATGGCAGAATAACCCCTCCTTTTCTATATTTTGAGGTTATTTTCTTTGTATTTCCATTTATCCCTCCCCCCCATTTTTTTGGACACGTTTTGAGATAATTGCTGTTCCTTCTGATTTCTGCACTGCTTGTATAAAGCTTGAGTCTTTGAAAGTGATAAAAAGGAAAGGCAGAGTTTTTCCAACCCCTTACTGTTTTAGCAGTTGCCTCCTGTAGTAATCATAGTACAAATACATAGGGTTGATTTTTCTGACGCCTACTATTAGATCCTTCCAGCCAACCGAATATAAGCATATTGCCAAGGTATTAGGAAAGAGAATGCTGATTGCTTAGCTGCTCCTGCACTCACATCAGTTTCTGATACCACATTTTCTATGTGACCAAATGCCCCAGTTTTGACCTGGAATGAGTATATAGTGCCAACTGATCTCTCCTCCCCCCCCCCCTCTCTCTCTCTCTCTCTCTCACACACACACACACACACACACACACCTTCCTCAAGCCCTGCCCCTCCAATAATACAGATGAGTCTAAAATTGTCGCTGATGCAGTCTAAAAAGATGTTTGATTGAAGAGCAAGGTCATGACAGTAAGTCTGGGATGGAGGGAGGGAGCAGCCATACTACCACTGGGCTTCCCCTCTCCCCAAGCAAATGGACTTGACTTCATTGGTCCCTGCTTAGTATTGAAAGCACCTTCCACCATCAACTAAGCTCAAGGTGGACACTTCCCAGTTTGAATGGGCTGCTCTGCTGGTAGCCACTGGGCCAGTGACTTGTGCACATAAAGGTGGATTTGTGAGTTGAAAGTGCACACTCCCAGACCACATGAACTGTTTTGCTTCCCCACTTGACTAGAATAAACATACAAATTGTATGTGATTACCAGAACATTTAAAAAGTATTGTAATATTCTTAGAAGCTGCTTATTTAGAAGTTAGCCTTTCAGAAACTAAATGGTGGATGATGATGCATTGCCAACATATTTCTCTCCTCACATGCCCTAAAAGAAGCTCTTCATCTGCATCATTAGCACAATTATAGCCAACTTCATCTCTGAAGTATTGTAACAGTACAACAACACATATGTCAAGGAGCCAACTCCTGGATCAGTCACAGAGACAAAAAGCTAGGAGTTGTATCAAACCCACTGATAAAAACATCTGTCACAAATTTTATTTAGGTATTTATTTATTTTACATATTTTTATAACACCCAAAACGTACGTCTCTGGGCGGTTTACAACAAGATAAAAACAACATTAAAACATTAGTTAAAAACAAAAACAAGAAATTTAAAACACAATTAAAACATTTTTTAAACAGTATTCTTAAACAACATTAAAAACAATCAAAACGGTATCAGTTAAAAACCTGGGTGAAAAGATGCGTCTTTTCACCCAGTAAAGTAAAAAGTTTTTACTTTTTAAAAATTGTCAGAGATGGGGAGGCTCTTATTTCACTAGGGAGCGAAATAAGAGAGGTAAATGACCTCGGAACAGTGGTACATCTGCTGGTCACCTCCAGACTTGGCTACTGCAATGCGCTCTATTTGGGGCTACTTTTGTACGTAGTCTGGAAACTGCAGTTAGTTCAGAATGCGGCGGCCAGATTGGTCTCTGGGTCATCTAGGAGAGACCATATCACTCCTATCTTAAAACATCTACTCTGGCTGCTGGAAAGTTTCCAGGCAGAGTACAAGGTTTTGTTTATAACTTATAAAGCCCTAAACAGCTTGGGCCCTGGGTATTTAAGAGAACGTCTTCTTCTCTATGAACCGCACCACCCATTGAGATTATCTGGAGAGGTTTGTCTGCAGTTTCCACCGGCTCATCTGGTGGCTGCTCAGAGACGGGCCTTCTCCATTGCTGCCTCGAGGCTTTGGAATACACTTCCTGCTGAAATGAGCCTCCCCATCTTTTACAACTTTTAAGAGGGCGGTCAAGATGTATTTGTTCATCCAGGCTTTTAATTAGATACTGTTTTAATTGTGTTTAATTGTGTTTTACAGATTTCAGTAAAATCCTGAGGTGAGAAGCCAGAATTAGGTTGAGGGGAGTAGTGTTGTGCACAAAACTACCTGGTTCGATCTGAGTTCGAACCACACCAGGTCAGTTTGGTTTGGGCCCCCTTCAACCCCCACCCCTGGTTCAGTTTGGGGGGTGGGGTGGTTGATGAACAATTTTTGGATCAAAAAAAATCTTTTTTTTTAACTTGCCCCCTCCAGGAGACTTCTCCAAGGTGGTGGTGTGGTAGTGGAGGTTCCCCCTCCCCCGCTGGCCTTCCTTTTCCTAAAAATCACTCGGTTCGGGCATCTTCAGTCCTTTCTGGGCCTATTCCCTGGTTCATGACCCAGCCACGCAGGGTCCCACTGCGCAGGTGCGGTGCCCTCCAAAATGGCCACCACGCCAGGGAATAGGCTCGGAAAAGGCCGAAGATGCCCGAACCGATGTCGGACTGGTTCAGATTCAAACTGGTTTGCACAACCCTAGAGGGGAGGAGGCTATTCTCCTTAGTTTTGAGAGACTGTAATTTGCTTTAAACACAAGCCTGGTGCCTTGTCCATGAGGCACTAGGAACATTCAGGATCTTCTTCTGTCCTGCCAGGATGGGCCCTTTGATATGGGGCATTCTCTGCTCCCCATTGGCACTACTCAGCTTTTTATTATCCCACCAGTCTCTTCCACCAAGTATAGTCGCCTTAGCTCTCAGGATGTGAGCTGCAAAAGATTTGACAGCTATGAGCACTGGTGCACATGTGTGTGTTTCGTTTCATTTTTTTAGACTGTCAAAACACTCAAGAGCTGTTTATTTAACTTCATTTATTTAAGTTAAATTATATTTGCAGCTGCACCCATATGCCCGAGGGCTTAACTGTAGTACACCATACATTTTTGTTTGATTTATTTACTTCTAAGGTATTTGACTGACAGATCAATATTTTCAGTATACATGACTTTTAAACATTTTGAATACTGGTTTTCTGATAGATATCTGCTTCAAATACTCTGTGTGTGTGTGTGTGTGTGTGTGTGTGCGCACACACACACACTTATTTTTACAAGTATGATTTCTTCTGCATGTAAAATTTGTTGCTTTATCAAAAGATAATACTCCCTAAAGAACGGCAGCTATTTGTTGAGTTCATTGTGTTTGATTTTTACTGTAACATTGTGAAGGGACAAATGAAACAGAGACCTGTAGTTGGTTTGCAGTAATCAGCAAAAATGTGGTCTTTGTCACAGAGAGTTTATACAATATGAATATATATTACAAGAATAATAGGAGGGTTAGAATTGAGTTATCAGAGGACAGCAAGCAAATAGTAGGCAATGCTAGTTGTTTAATAGGCAGTGGACTTGATACATCAGCTACATGTTATAAATCTTTTTTATAGCCGTTGCAGAACAGCAAAGTTGTAAAGGGAGAGTTTGCTGAAGAATAGCACAGTGGCTTTGTAGAATGTTTAAAGGGAACACCACACATTTACAGGTTGCAGTTGGCGATATTGTTCATTGTTGTTCTTAACTGCTGTTGGTGGGGATATGGCAAAGATACATGAGTCTGGTGCAGATGTTCAAACAGGAAACTAATGCTTGGAGTGGGGGATGGGAGTGTGCCTGCTGGCCCCACTTCTAACTTCCATGCATTTATTGGAATTTGTGCAAAAGAGCCTATGTGCTTTAGGCTCCTTTAGGAAACTGCATAGATTCTAAACACTGCAACCTGAATCCTCCATATTTGCAGAGTACTGATTGTGCTATCAGATCCTCCATTGGGATATATGTATGTAAGTTCATGTCAGTGTTCCCTGTAAGAAGAAATCCCAGATGTTGTTGACTACAGCTCCCAGAATCCCTAGCTGCAGTGGGCTTTGGCTGAGGATGCTGGGAGTTGTAGTCAAGAACATCTGGGATTTTCTGTTAGAGGGAACACTGGTCCCTGTGCAGACAGGACTTTGAGCACATGGAGGTAAGGAGTGAGATGAGCTGGTGTAATCTCATTCCCTCTTCTCCTTAGCATTTATTGTATTCTGTTTGAGCATCTGCACTACAGTGGCCATGATTTGATCAGCATCTTCTGAAGTCTGATTCAAATTAACCTAACTGGTCCTCCACTCAAATGTTTGAATGGAGGACCAGTTAGGTTAATTGTCCACTTGTAAAGACAAAACCAACTTTGATGCTAATGGAAGCTTCCTTCGTGGGGCTTATAGTAGCTTCTGAGTGAAAGAGCAATTCTGAGGGACAGGGCACAGTGCTGATGGAAGGAGTTAGAGATACCCCTCCCCACATGCTGTACTTCCAATGCTGATTGGTCCTTCCACACCTGCCATTTTAATGCTTAAAAAAGCTCCCAAATGCGAGGACTAATTCAAGTGTATCCCTAGGAATATAATATATGAATAAGACAAAGATGCCACCGGTTGTGGTGATGGCCACTAGATTGGATGGCTTTAAAAGGGGCTTAGACAAATTCATGAAGGACAGATCTATCAATGGCTACTAGTTGGAGGGCTATAGGCCATCTCCAGCAGGATGCCTCTAAATACCAGTTGTAGGGGAGCAACAGCAGGAGAACAGTCATGCCCTCACCTCCTGTTCGTGGGCTCCCCAGAGGCATCTGGTGGGCCACTGTGTGAAACAGGATTCTGGACTAGGTAGGCCTTGGGCCTGGTCCAGCAGGGCTGTTGTTATGTTCTTAGTAAAGCAGTATTGACATAAATCTGTGCTGTGTGGACATGGCAAACCCAGGTTTCCTGCCACTTTTCTAACCTGCTCCATATCACATTACTTGCTCAAATACTGAGGCAACATACTGTGATTTTTAAAAAAAAATTTGATTAGTGCAGGGCTGGGGGTATAGGAGAAAGGGGGGAAATCCTTCAGCTATAAAAGGTAAGCATCCTTGTTCACAATTCCAGAGCGAAATCTTTCACTTCACTAAAGCTTTTTTATTAAGAGGATCTTTAAACGATCATGCAAATACTGTATTACTTTTGTATTCCAGTGTTCCTTCAAGACCTCAGGGCAATGTGTGTGGAGTGTTCCCTCCCGCCGCCCCCATTTTATCCTCTCAGGCTGAAAGATAGTGACTGGCCCCAAGGTCACCCAGCCAGGCTGCACAGGGATCTGAATCTATTTCCCCAGTCAAAATCCAGCTCCCTCCATTACATAATGCTGGCTTTTAATGTTTTGCTTAAAACATCAAGAGGATTCTGGAGGAGTCTTCCCATTGATGCAAAGGAGAGTAAAGTGTTTTGAGAAGGGGCAACTTATGGCAATATGACACCTAGTACATAATTAGTACATAATGAAATGTTTTTTCATTATGTACTAATGAAAACACATTAAGAATTGTAAACTATTTTTTAATACCTCAGTAGCAAAAATGAATAGACTCAACTTTTCAACTTCATTTCGACACTCAACTTCAACAGACAATGGCACAGCTTCAAATGCATGGTGTCATGCATCATTTCAGAGTATTCTTTGTGGGCAAATGCCTTCAGTTGCTTAGCATTATATAAAACTCCAGTTTTTCAGTTATTTTGCAAAGAGAAATTTCCATGAACACTTATCAGAAAAGCAGCTCAGCCTTTCTTGGTTTGTAATAATTATTATGCTCTCTCTTCTTTACACAACCCTCTCACTGATACTGTCTGCACGTGTACACGCATGAGCTTGCACGCTACAGCACACATAAGGCAAAAATCTGTCAAGCATTATAGACTCAGCTTTCATTACAATTAACTTCTGGGTAGGATTATTCTCTCTTGATATACTGAAGGGAGCATTTTCCAAACTTCAGCAATGAAAAATAAGCAAATCTCAGACATTATATTATAAAGGGAGAGAAATATAGAAAACCAATATGTACTTTGGATATGCATGAAGAGAAAAGGTAGTGTTGCTTGCTGTATGTGTATGTTTTTTAAGGTTCAGTTATTAATTCATTTAAAACAGCCATTCAGAAGACAATTTTCCCCCACCCCAGGCTCAGGGGCAAAGCTAGGGGAGAAGGGGCCCGTGTTCAACCCTCTCCCGGCAGCCCCTCGGAGTGAGAGAGATAATGAAGAAAATACTGAGGGGTGGAGCTGGGGGGAGGCCTCAGGAGCTGGGGCCCCCAGGTTCTTTGAACCCATCTGCTCAATTATAGCTATACCACTGCCCAGGCTTCTAATTATTTTTCTTTTGTAACATCTATTTATTTAATTATCTTATGGCTGACCGTGTTGGGAACTGCGTCCGGATGTATCTGGATGCCTGGTGTAACTCTCATGAGGTCCTGCGAGAGTTCCAACCATTGCCTTGGGAGGGAACAGCAGTGAGGGAGCGAGGCGGAAATCGGCATGGCAGAGTTGAGGGGAAAGGAGGAAGAAAGGAGGAAACTGGAGGAAGGAGGAAAACTGAAGGGGAATTGGCACAGCAGAGTCAGGGGAAAGGAGGAAAGCGGATCACAGAGAGGGTGGCGAGACAACGGACACCCGCCATCAAGGAGCAGGAGGAAAATCAGTGGTGGAGGACAACAGGGAGGAAGAGGAGATAGAAGGGGGCGGGGGGAGAGGAGGCTGGGGCAAAAGGGGGCGAGGGGGAGAGGAGGCTGGGGCAAAAGGGGGCAGGAGGGAGAGGAGGCTGGGGCAGACAGGGGCGGGTGAGGTGGGCAGAAGATGGCTGGAGTGTACTGCCACACAGATGCTCTGTGTGGGTTCAGCTAGTTAGAATTTATTGTTCAAAAACTGCATGAAAAGTTGAATTTGACTCAATGCATTGGTGTGCCTTCCACATCTCACTCATTCTCATCTACCATTTCAAGCCTGCACAATACCATTCTCTATGCAGTGCGATCTGGAGAGCATGCTATAGTGTGAAGGAGAGGGCATTGTTTTAATACAAGACAATGTATGCTTCAAAACTGTAACAACCTATATTTTATCAAGAAGGTGCTGAGCAAAGCATGCCCATCTGGCTAAAAGCCAGAAAACAGAGAAAAACAGAAAAAGATGTAAGCAGTCTTTTGAAGACTGATTCTCAAGCAAGTGGCTCGCTTTAGAACTGTTACAAGGTCATCGAAATCTTGAACTCAAGGCTCCTGCGACAGTGACAAGGCATAAATAATGGCATTAGCACAATCTCTGTTAATATAATTATTTTTGCATAGCTGTTGCTTCATTTTACTACCAGTTACATCAGGTACTGTATTAAAGTGCCTGTAATGCAATCAATCCATCTCCCATATATAAACTTCTTGTAGTACAATAAAAGAAATGAAACAAATTGGACTCTACCCTTACACCAGGCATCCCCAAACTGCGGCCCTCCAGATGTTGCGGAACTACAACTTCCAGCATACCCAGCCACAAAAAATTGTGTCTAGGGATGCTGGGAGTTGTAGTTCAGCAACATCTGGAGGGCCGCAGTTTGGGGATGCCTGACTTACACCATCATTGGCAACAGATTTATTGTGCAAGGGTATTTTTAATTTTATTACTTCACCATCATCTTCTAGCTTACACATCAGTTCTCATCTTACCCTGCTGATGATGGTGATGGTGGTTACATCGATCTAACAAGCTGATGGTGGTTACATCGAGCGCTTTTGAGAATCGGGCTAATCATGGGCTTTTAAAATTAACAGTTCTCATTTCCCTTCTAGCCTTAGCTCCCTCAAAAAGAGGATGACAACTACAACCAAGATAAGACAACTAGATGCCTCCATACATTTATTGCTCAAGGAATTAGAATGGTTACAAGAAGTTACCAACTGAAACTACCTGAGGATCCAAATTCCAAATTCCTCAGGTTACTGGTTCAAGATCCTTGCAAGCTCAAGTTCTGACAGGTAGCAGGGCTACAAAAGAGAGGTACTGCCAGTTAGAGTAGATAGTACTGAGGCAGATAAACCAATGGCTTCCATTAGGGTAAGGCAGTCCCTGCAAAGTCCCACCATTGTCCCACCAACTAGAAGCTTTTACAGTCTTTTCAAACCATTGACTGCCTCTGGGTATGCAAAGTCATTCAAAGCCATGCTGCCCCCTGAATCTGCCACCTGAAGTTGCCTGTTCCTCTGTGCTTTGTGGTAGGGCCTACAATGAGCACTTTATAAATGCTAGGCAAGGACATGCTAGGAAATTTCCCTAGTCAGCCCTGGGAAAGGTCCAAGTCAAACTGCAGCCCCTACCCCCTGGCTGTTGTTGGCCTAAAACTCCTATCATCTCTGGCTAATGTGACTGGCATGATGGGAGTTGTGGTCAGTTCAGTTTATTTATGGTCGCTGACCAGAGTGAGTTATGGGTCCACAATAGCAGGAGGGCTGCAGTTTGACACCCCTGGTCTAAGCTCTAGTACTCTTCAGTGTTTTCAAACTGAAGCTTATTTTGAAATCCAACATGTGATTCACTTGTTTTAACTAGATAATGAGGCTATTATCACAAGCAACATAGGCCAGACCTGGATTAGGCTGCTCATGTGCAGTTCTGGGATTGGGGCCAATCCCAGCACTGCCTCCTTGCCTAACCTACCTTTTGACCCCGGCCTTTAGCTGGGGCCATGTGTAAGCTTGGGCTGCATGCAGCCTGACCATACACAGAGTTGAGCGCCTAGAGTGCCCAACTCCCAGGGGAAGCCCCCAATGCAGTGCACTCGTCACATGGTTTATTGTGGGATTCTCAGGGGCCAGGAGAGCGAGTCTCCGGGCCTCCAGGATCCATGCTGTGTGGATGGATCAGTGTGGATCCTGTGGGCTCACAGCGGCATACCCATGAAGAGCTCCATAGATTATCTGGGAAAGGGGGAAGTAGGTGAAACCCTGCCTTCCCTCCTGCCCAAAGACGGTCGTGTGCATGACCTTACTATCTGTCTCCTTCTTTCCCCAGGCTGAAGAGAAGGGAGGACGATAATATTATTTGTCCATTGCTATTAAGTACAAAAATATATACTCTGCTACCTTACATAATATTTTTCTGAAGAGTTCACAGAACATAGGAGAAGCTTATTTCTTTAACAGGTTTAGCATATTTACCAGCCTTCAAAAGAGCCCATAAGACATTTTTTTTAAAGCCAGGCTTTAATTGCTGTTTTAATAGTTGGTTTTATTTTGTTTTTATTGTGGTTTTTTGTTAACTGCTTAGAGCCTTCAAAGTAGTTGGTATGTAAATTAAACAAATGAACAAACAAACAAACAGTGCTGTGATTAGTCATAGACTTTCTGCAGCAAAATACAAAATAATTATATATGCTGCAGAACTGAAAATCAAAGGTAATAGCCTTGTATGTTGCTTTTGATTTTTGTCAGTATATCTGACTACATCGTATTAGACAGTTTCTGTTTCAGCACATGGACCTTCTCAGCTTTTAATAATAAAACCTAGATGATAAAGGTAGCACAGAGGATGGGGGGGGGGGGAGAGAGAGAGAGAGTCAGTCCAAAGATGGTAGTCTAGTAGCAGTTCTACGAATGTTTAGGTTAATTGTTGAGTAAAGGTGTCTTCTTTTTTAAAATCAAAGACTAGGGTTTGTCAGAAATAAGCATTCCATAGTCTGTTTCATACAACCACAACTTTAGTATGATGTTTTGCCAATGTTTGTAAAGTAAAGCAACATTTCAGCTTTAAAGGAGGATAATTTGATATATATAATTGCTCATCAATTTCTTCATGAGTATTATTTATGGTAATGTCTTGACTGGTGTGCAAATAATAAAAATCATTAATTAATTTAGTATTCTTAGCTGTATTGGCACAAGTATGTTTGATGAATGCTGGAATTGTTTCATGGATTTACTTGGTTAATTTTAGAGTAAAGTACCTGTAAAAGATCTTACTTTCTGCACTAAGTTGCACTAAAGGAACTAAATTTCATAATATGGCATAAAATGGAACTTATTCATTTAACTCCATAGAGAGTATATGTGGTTCAGTAGGTAAAAGTAAAGTGTGCCATTGAGTCGGTGTCAACTCCTGGCGATCACAGAGCCCTGTGGTTGTCTATGGTATAATACAGGAAGGGTTTACCATTGCCATCTCCCGCACAGTATGAGATAATGCCTTTCAGAATCTTCCTATATCACTGCTGCTCCATATAGGTGTTTCCCATAGCCTAGGAAACATACCAGTGGGGATTCAAACCAGAAATCTCTGGCTTGCTATTCAAGTCATTTCCTGTTGTGCCATTAGGCCCTGCTGCAATTGGATCAGGTCTTATTCTTGTGCTACTATTTAGTGGATGTGATTTTACCACATTGATTTCATGTGATGAAAATGCTGTTTGAATATGTCCTCATATGATCAAAACAGACTTAGTAAAACACTCTGGAAACAAGAATTTGCTCTGACATGGTAAATATTGCCATATTGGCGCTTGTCATATAAGAATATTCAGGATTTGTTCCTAAATATAGCAGCGTCCTAAGGAGCATGCTGGCTTATTCTAGGCTAAAGGTTAGGCTGGGATCACTAGAGTGGCACTGATAATGTCCAAATCTACAGCTTCTGAATTTGAATTTGCCAAGCAAGTAATGATGAATGAATAGAAATAATTAATTATTTCTAATTAAGCTCTGGTGTCAAGAAAAGGAAAGAAAACAATTTAGAGAGGATTCTTCCTCCTCCCCCACCTTGTTTTGTTTTGTTCGGTACTGGAGCTTCGAGAACTCAACCAGAAGTCAAAAAAAGAAAAGAGGTTTTTATTTTCTGTGGAAGTGGTAGCTTTTAAATTGTATATATAACATTTTTAAAAAAAAAAAAAAAATCTCCCTCCTAGAACGCTGGTGCAGTCCCTAGAAAACAAATATGCAATTGCACTATTTTTGTTTCATTGCTGAAAGAGTACACATAACTGTAGCAAGGAGTAAGTATTGGGAATGAAGAACTTCTATTTGTCTGTAAGAAGAAAAAAATCATTCATTCATTTTGCAGGAATGCACCAGCACTACAGAAAAGGGTGAGGACTTCTTGATGATGAAGAAGCTGATGCATATTGGATTCCTGGTGCAAAATAAAAGGATAAATGCAGGAGGAAAATCTAGTACTTTTACTGTGTACTGGAGCACAGCACTAGTTTGAGCAGAAAGGAACACTTTTTTAAAGTATTCAAAGAGCGGAGAAAATGTGCAGCCAGCAGAGTATGAGGGTATGCATGCCAGTTCTGTTATCAACAGTCCAAAATTATCTTTTCTTGCTGGGAGAGCCCAAGGCATAGTGGGACTGTGGAAAAAATAGCTATAAAGTCGGATTGGGGGAATCTGCTCATCCCTAGTAAATACCTGGCTTATTCAGAAAGCTGTCACTGCAGGCTGATTGGCTCTGATTTTTAAAGGGCTGCATTACTGTATTTTAAATTATGAATTTTTTATCAGACTTTTATCGCAGCTGCTGGTGTTGGTGTTGGTGGTGTGTATGTGTTTACTGCAGCATTATTGCAATTTGTTTCATATGCTTTTATATTTGTTTGTGTACTGCTTTGAGTGCCATATGAATGGTACCCTTCCTTGGTCAACAAAGGTAGAAAAGGAACATATGGTTATATATCCATGGGAAATTTGCATTGTTAAACCTCAAGAATCACAGTGCACATGATGTTAAATGCATTTCCTTAAAAAAAAAAAAAAAAAAGGCTGAATGTGTCCCTGATCCCCTACCTGGGTGGGGAGGGGTTTTGGGTGGTATTAAAATATGTTTATTTATTTGTTTGTATCTATCTATCTATCTGTCTCACTGCTGTCCAATATAGGAGTTTCCCATTGTCTGGGAAACACACCATTTCCCCTTGAGGCTCAGTGTATTTTACCGCCGGTTGCGAAACCCTCCTCCAGTCAAATAGAGCTTTATCACTTCTGTGAGTTGTAGTTTCTACAAAATTTACAGAAACAGAATAAGATATTTTAACATCAACATTTCTGAGTGGTGTTGCTACAGAACAAGAGGGAAGCAAGAGAGGCTGCTTTGTAGGAGAAGAAACTAGAGAGGTTAGCAGGAGAGAAGATAAAAGCAGCCCTGATTACTCCAAGAGAGATCAACAAAATCACTTCCTGTGTTTGCCAACCAATCAGATTTGCAGTGCGGGTTATAAGGAGAGAGAAAGAGAGGAGCCCAGATACCTAGGAACTACCAGTAGCTCCCGAGGTACCCGATGCATGCCCATGGTCTAGATTAAAATAATCCTAAAATAATTGTACAAGAAATAAGGGGCCATTTGTGCAGCCAGAAGTGGGATAAAAAATTCAAACTTTTAACAATTTATGTAGCTTCACAAAAACATTCCTACAGAAAATGTTATCCTTAAAACCAAACCCAAAACCATGATAATTGGCTGGATGTGAATTGCAAATGGCATTTGAAAAGGACCTGTGATCTACCCACCCCGCTTTTGTTGTTGAAAGAAACATGCCTTCCTGTCTCTCACAACTCCAGACCAGGAAAATAGAGGATGGGCTTGTCATTCAGGCTAATTGGACTTGTGTACCATCATCCTTTTCTCCATGTCATGCAAGATGTTCTGTAGGCAGAAGCTTACTGGAAATTAACCTAACAAGTGTGAATTACCTTGCCAAGATTCTTGTCTTCCTCTCACAGTGCTGCCGCAGACTGAATCTAATTCACCTCTGTTATCGCATCCTATTAAGCCGATGTCACTTTTATTTTACCCAGTTATTCATTTATTTGAAGTGAGCGTATAAAAATAACAGAAGGCCCAGTTCAGTTGCTGAGGATAATATATTTTGGAATTGTGGGTTTAATCTTGCCTCACCCCACCGGAACACATCAGCAGTCATTGAAACGTATGTAGCCATTCTATAACTTTAAATTCTTTGAACAGCTGGAATTTGGGATGGTGGTGAAGTGCTTGTTTCCCTTAAAAAACAGGTGCAGTAAGTCACAATTTTTTCATTTGCTGAATATTTCTCAGAAAAGGAATGGTTCAGAATAACTGTTTTCAACTAATTAAAAATGGCAAAAATTGTGAAGGTGAAATACTTGGACTGTGCAGCTTTTCCATCTTGTGAAAATATATATTTTAAAACATTCTTAACCTATTTTAAGTCTTTAAAGTTATCCTCATGGTTTTGTAACCAAAATTAAACTTGGGTATTTAAGAGAGAGAGAAACTGGATGAGACAGTAGGAGCTACGTGGTTATGTGGGGCTATGTGGGGCTTTTTTGTTCTTGTTTTTTGTTAAAGATGAAAACAACTGCAGTGGTGGGGGTGGGTCAATTCATGGCGATTTAATATTTTCTCTGTACACCTTGTACCCAATGAAATTTCCCAATCTGCTGTAGCTATGCAGGGACCTGAATAATATCAGTATAGTAGCTGTGGGGAGGTGATTGTTTGTATCAGGAAAATGGCATGGAGCGAATGCTTAAACCCCCCCCCCCCAATTGTATTACCAGTCCAGCTCATGTCTCTATTGCTTTCAAGGCCAGCAGAAGGGGTTGCCATCAGGTTAGCTGTAGGGATGTGCAAGCTAGCTTACTTCAAGCTGGGCTGGCCCCCCTGTTAATGAAACTGCTTCACTGTGATGGGCGAACACCCCTTAATGCATTCAGGCATGTGTTGGGGAATTAGCACGCTAGAATGGAGCAGACCGACGTCAGAATAAATAAGTTCTGGTCCCTGGGAAATGAACTAACAAAGAAGTTGAAGTTCAAAATAAAGTAAGGTTTTATTTTGAGGGTTTAGAGGTACAGTGGACTAAGAGAGTTGATTAAAGCAATATTACTACTAAAAATACGTTACAGAGATTAACCAAATGACTTGCAAAGGGACAATTTAGCTTGGTGTCTGAATTAAATGACTTCCAGGCTGGCTAGAGAAAAGAAGGCTTCGAAGAAACAGGTTTTTGGATTTAAGAAAGCGCAGGGATAGGAGAAGCCCAGGGGGGTGCAGAGATTATGTAGTACACCGCTCTGGGCTCCTTGGAGGAAGAGCGGGATATAAAATGTAAAATGTAAATGTAACTCATACAAACTTGTCCTTACGTTTAGTGGTGAATGGATCCTTGTGGCTCAGGTGCAACCCAAGGACCTCTTTCCTCAGGGATGGAACCAGATAGCAGCGGAGAACCAAAGGCAGCTTGGGGGTTAAGCAGCAGGGGTGAATCCCAAAGGTGTCTGTTTTTGTGTAGCCACCTTCTTATAGCAGCAAGGTGAGCTGGATAGACCAGGCCAGCAAAGAAGGCCAATCTGGAGGCTGAGAGCGAGAATGGCATGAAGAGCAAGACACGGCCTGGTGTTATGGCTGGTATCAGGTCAATCACCCATACAGTGGCTGACTCCAAGGTATAGAGACCAAATTAAGCACACTGGTTCATGAAACCAGGGCCAGTTATAGCCCCCCAAAAGCCCCGAGGCGAAATACCAGCCGTTCCTTCTTCCCGAGGACGGAAATTCCGGTGGATCTCAAAAGTCTTTGCTGTGCTTCAGTAAAACACAATGGAATGAATGGTCAAGAACATCCTGTATGGAAATAGACTGAATGGAAGTGCAAGGACAGTATATGTTGGGTTGGAAGGTAATCCAGTAAACTAATTAGTATTTTTAATGAGCGCACCTCCTAAGTTCCTATTGCCCATTAGCTCTTTTGTGATGGGGAAGGAAGTAGTGTTCACAGTACTTTGTCTGGTTTCCTGCTGAGGTGATTAGCATTAGCGCATCTGAAGCAACCATAGAGGAGTGGGGAGCAAAGAGTTAGTGTTTGGACAGAGGGACCTTGAAAGTGGAGTTAACTTGAAAGCTAACGGGTCTGCTTAGGCATTCCCAGTAGACGGAAAGGCACAAGGCTAATCGCCTTTCAATTTGCTCGGTAGTTGTGAGCCTGGGGCTGTCGTCCCACTGCCTGCTAAGTGATCTGTCCTCATATGCCAACGATCCTGTGAGGCTCCTGAACATGTTAAGAGTGGGAACTACAAAGCCTGTGGTCCCAGGCATAAGCAGAGAGACTTCTGGGAGCCCACAGAACAACAGTTCTAGCAACACTCCCAAAGGGGGAGTCTGTGTTTGAACCAGATCAACCCCCAGTTTGAAGAACTGGCTTACAAGCTGGCTTCGGGGGTATACTTATAAAGGAGAAACCAGTGAGGATTCTCCTTTACAAGTAAAGGTGCTGGGGTGAGAAAAAAGGTAGTTTTTAACCTTTTAAAATCAGGCAGTGGGGACGGTGGAGGTGGCCACAGCAGAGACATTAGAGGCGACAGCGGGGGCTCCACGAACTCCCCTGCAAGCCTCCCAAATGACAGCCTGGGCTGACTGTGGCCTGGTTCAGGCCTCTGTGCAGGCCATTTCCATGACCTCCATCACCACGCAAATCATGATGATAGAAATGGCCTGTGCGCTTGTGTGGAGGACCTGAAAAGGGCCTCCGCACATGCGCAAAAGCCCGAACTGCAGCCAGCCCGGGCTGTCATTTGGGAGGCTGGCAGGGGGTGTTGGAGGAGTCCCTGCCACCACTCTCCGCCACTGTCCCTGCTGCTTGATTTTTAAAGGTACAGTCTACTTTATCTCTGCCTTCCCTTTACTCTGGGGAACCCCCCTTTACTTGTAAAGAGGAATTTTCACAGGATTCCCCTTTACAAGTATCCCCCACCACCGAGCCAGCCTGAGAACCAGTTTGGCCTGGTTTGATGGCCGGGCCCGGCCAGATCTGGTTCAGCCCAGGCTGGGTTCGGTCAAATCCGGTCTGGATTTGAACCAAGCCAGCTGAATGGCTGACTCACGCACCCCTAGTAAGCTGCCAAAGGCTCAGGCCCCAAAGAAGGTCCACAATGAGACCACCTCTATGCCTCTAGCCTTCATGTGATTTCTAGGGGCTTGCCCTAAATAACCACTCTATTGTTGGCTTCTTTTTATGATCCCATCCACCAAGGCAAATGACAAACGTTTGTAGAGGGGCTGGCCAAGTTAAAATGGGGGGTGTAGAGGACAATTGCTGAACCGTAGAGATGACCCTGGTTGCTTTTACATTTGATTTTGAAAAGGGGAGAGGGGAGTCAGTCACAGATTTCCTACAATCTTATCCAGCTGTTAGTTCACTTATTTGAGCTGTGGAATTAGGAATTGTCAGTTGCCCAGGCCTGAGTCTTGACAAGGTCCAGCTGTCATCACTGGAGAAGTGGGAGGTATCTGAATCAGAGATGGTAGCAGGCAGGAAGGAAAGCAATTAATAGGTTTTCCTGGACAGAGATAATGCAAGATTGATGTACAGAAAGTAGTGGCATAGACCATTTTATTCGCAGAACCAGAATAAGATTCTCAGAATGTTATTCCCAGAATCTTGTCTGTGATTTTAGTATTCCAGGGTAAACATCCGGTGGCTTCTTCCTGTTGGTGCAATGAGAAAGGATATAAAATGTAAAAATAAAAAATAAAAATAAAGAATCTGGGCTGATTTGCAGGCCTTCTCATTGGAGCCTCATGTGTCACCTGACAAGACTTTCTAAGGGCAGCATCTGAGATCCCAGCTGTAGCTAATGCAGATGTGTTGGGGTGGCAGGGCCACTTGCCACTTGAGTTGCTTCAGTGGCGAAAGGTGCTGTCACTGGGTAAGGGAAGGCAAGCACAATGCTTTGATAACAGGAGCAGGGACTGAGTAGGGAAGCCATGCCAAGACTGCTAGATTCAGATGTTTTGTCATAAGCTCCTGGCATATTATTAATTCATTGTTATTATTTATTTGATGTACAGGTGAAACTCGGAAAATTAGAATATTGTGCAAAAGTCCATTAATTTCAGTAATGCAAATTAAAAGGTGAAACTGATATATGAGACAGACACATTACATGCAAAGCGAGATAAGTCAAGCCTTAATTTGTTATAATTGTGATAATCATGGCGTACAGCTCATGAAAACCCCAAATCCACAATCCCAGAAAATTAGAATATTACATGGAACCAAGAAGACAAGGATTGAAGAATAGAACAATATTGGACCTCTGAAAAGTATACAGTGTACTGTGCTTGATTGGCCAGCAAACTCACCTGACCTGACCCCATAGAGAATCTATGGGGCATTGCCAAGAGAAGGATGAGAGACATGAGACCAAACAATGCAGAATTGCTGAAGGCTGCTAATGAAGCATCCTGGTCTTCCATAATACCTCATCAGTGCCACAGGCTGATAGCATCCATGCCACGCCGCATTGAGGCAGTAATTGCTGCAAAAGGGGCCAAAACCAAGTACTGAATACATATGCATGCTTATACTTTTCAGAGGTCCGATATTGTTCTATTCTTCAATCCTTGTCTTCTTGGTTCCATGTAATATTCTAATTTTCTGAGATTGTGGATTTGGGGTTTTCATGAGCTGTACGCCATGATCATCACAATTATAACAAATTAAGGCTTGACTTATCTCGCTTTGCATGTAATGCGTCTGTCTCATATATCAGTTTCACCTTTTAATGTGCATTACTGAAATTAATGGACTTTTGCACGATATTCTAATTTTCCGAGTTTCACCTGTATATACCGCCTTTCCAAAATGGCTCAGGGTGGTTTACAAAGGAATAAAAACAATTAAAACCAGTTACCAATTAAAATCAAAACTATAATATAAAAATAGAATAAAACCAGTTAAACATTCAAACAGCTAAAAACCCTGGAAAACCAGGGCAAACATTTAAAACAATTTAAAACAGTTTACAGCAGTTTAAAAACTCCTGAAACACAGTAACAAACTCAAATTATGGATTTCTGCTGGGAGTGTATTCCATAGCCTAGGAGCAGCTGGCCCTATCCACCCCCAGCACAGTACCTCCAGTGACTGTTGCTGGTGTCTATCTTATGTTTCTTTTTAGATTGTGAGCCTTTTGGGGACAGGGATCCATCTTCAATCAATCAATCATTTTTTTATTACAGCCGTTGGCCAGCCAAGAGAGATCTATCTTATTTATTTATTATTTCTCTGTGTAAACCGCCCTGAGCCATTTTTGGAAGGGCGGTATAGAAATCGAATGAATGAATGAATAACTGGAGATGAACTTCCTCAGATGACCTTAACGTGTGGTGGGAATCATGCTTAAGAAGGCGCTCTCTAAGATAACTCGGACGTAAGCCTTTCAGGGATTTAAAGGTAATAACCAGCACTTTGTATTTTGCCCGGAAGCATATCGGCAGCCAGTGTAACTGTTTAAAGACAGGCATAATGTGGTCTCTCCGGGTTGCCCCAGAGACCAATCTGACTGCCGCATTTTGAACTAACTGATGTTTCCAAACTACATACAAAGGCAGCCCCATGTAGAGCACATAGTCTCCTATGGAGGTTACCAGCTGATGCACCACTGTTTTGAGGTCATTCTTTTCAAGGAATGGGCACAGCTGTTGAATCAGCCGAAGCTGATAGAAACCACTCCTGGCCATGGCCTCCACCTGAGATACCAGGAATACTATAAGGTACTCCAAGGTCCAGTAGTACTCCCAGGCTGTGCACCTGCTCCTTCTGAGGGAGTGTAACCCCATCCAGCACAGGAAGATCTAACCCCCCCTTAGATTCTGAGTCCCCCAATGAGCACCTCTGTCTTGCTTGGGTTCAGCTTCAATTTGTTATCCCTCATCCAGCCCATTACTGCCTGTTGGCAGGCATTTAGAGTATGAGTGCCATTTCCTGAAGATGAAAAGGAGAAGTAGATTTGGGTGTCATCAGCATATGCCAGCCTCTTTAAAGCTGGCTCTGCCCATGTCAAGAATTGGATGCCCAACCCCAGCTATTGTGTGGAAGCTTACCCTGGGAAAGGTGTGGTAAACGCTCTGTTCTGGTTGAGCTGAAGGAGTAAATGGGCTGGGCAGCTAGGACCTGGGTGGGCCCTAGCAACTAGGACATCTAGTGGTCATAGCTATTACTGCAAGTGTTGGTAATCCAATATTACGGATCTTGGGGGCAGCTGGACTTGAGCACCATTGAGTATCCACCTCTATCCTGACTTGTGGCAAATATACCATCAAATAAATTAAACTTTTTAATTAAAAATGCATCTTTCTCACACCAAGCTGTCTCTGGATACCAAAAATAAAAATAAAAAACACACGACCCCAGCTAGAATAAAATTTTTTTTACTCCAATTCTTGAAAACATTCAGGCGTTAATGAATCTCTACTGGAAGGAAATTCCATAGCTGATGGACAGCTACTAAGATTCATTTGAAAGGGCATCTTGAAAGTAAATGGGAGCTCCCTGGATTGCTAGAATCTAGGATGGCAAGTGCAGTTTTGTTAGAGATGGTTTGTTTAGAGATGAGTTCTCACAAAGATGCCAAAGAGGAGTTATAACTATAGCAGCAGCCTAGTACTGGTATAGGACTCATCTGAACTTCTCATATGACAAAAATGGACTTATGGTAATATTCTTATTAACAACTGTACTTCTGCATAGCTATAGCAAAGCCTTTTTAGTTGTACTTCCAAATCACTTCTTGTCCTTCCTGATCTGTTTTCCCCAGGCAAAACTGACAGAGTAAGAATTCCTAAACCAATTTTGCCTTTCTTTATGAAAATTCTTCTGCTGATAAAAAAAAAATCCTCTGGCTTTTTAGTGGATTGGATTATGTTGGACTATCATATCCTAAACGAGAACAAGTACATAGATTTCTGCTAGATCTTACATTTTCAGTTTATAGTTCCAGGATTCTACTGGTTTGTGTTCTAAGAACTGGTACCACAATTAGGGGCAATTTACATAATTTGGTGGGTGGGGGAGTGAGCGATTGGGGGAATGCTGCACTAATCTTACCTTCGTCTCAGACAAGTAATGGAACATTGCTGGGAGCACAAACCTAATCCACTGCTGTGCCAGGCAGCACAGAGCTCTGGAGGCCGGGACGACACATCCCAGCCTCCGGGTATCCCACAATGCACAATGAGCCAAGCATTGGGGAATTTCTACAGGAGTTGGGTGCTCTAGGCATTCCTCTCTGTGTCTCCTTAGGCTGAACGCAGCCCAAGGAGACTCATGATCCTGGAGCCTGGGTTTACAGCACAGTGGCTGCTAACAGTACTGGTGCTGTTAACCCAGGCTAATAGCCGGGCTAGGTGGCACTGCCCTGATGGCATCACGCCTGATCCTGGTGGTTCTCAGGCACAGCCTAGTCCAGGCTGGGCTTACCTAGCCTGGGCTAGGCTGTGTGTGAGAACAGTCTCTTACTCTTGCGGTTCAAGTTGCCTGTCAGAGGAGGTGCCCTGCCCTACCCCACCTGTCTAGTAGACCTGGCTCCCAGAGTGATGGAGGCCTGGCTTATCTAGGGCCTTACCTAGTTTAAAACTGGCAACTTACTCTTGCAGTTCAAGTTGCCAATTTAAAACTCATGAGTGTACAGCACAATCCTTCTGACTTTACAAAAGAAAGTCCCACTGTGTCCACTGGGATCTATTCATGTAGTTAGTTTAGTTGTTTATTTACGATCTTAGATCAAACATAATCTATTCATGTAAATATGCATAAGATTGTATTCTTCGTTTAAACTGTGGCTCATGTAAAATTGAAGCAGAAGACGCAGCTTCTCTGCTATATCAGCAGTGGCAGCACTAGACCTGGCCTGAAAGAGGCCAGGTCCACCCTTTGATTTGGATGAGGAGGTGCCCTGCCCTACCCTACCTGTCTGGTAGACCTGCCTCCCAGAGTGATGGAGGCCAGGCTTACCTAGGACCTCCTGCATGTGGCTGATAGACCTGGCCTGTCAAGCCAGAGTAGCCCTGGCCACTGGCACAAAAACAGCCAAGTCTACCTGTAGGCTTTCTTTCTCAAACGGGTGGAACTGGCTACTGACTTGATGACCACATCCACCAGACAGCTTACATGTAAGGGCGGGTCACTCCTCAAAGACATTCCTTTCTCTCTTTTTTTATAAAAATGAGGACATGTTGAGGGGAAATGAGGATGTATGGTAGCCCTCTGCTCAGAACCCCCTTTCCACTTACTGGTCTAGTAATGCTTTCCCCCTGGTAATGCTTTCCCCCTAGTAACACCAAGGGCACTGTGTTTCTTCCCCCATGAAGACTTAAACCTCCACAACTAGTGTATCAGTTTTGAAGTGAATGTCAAATCCTGATTGAGAGGGAATCCTAGCTAACCTTAACTACTGGTATCATCAGTGCTAGCATGTTAGTTAACTCTGGTTAAGACAGGAAAGAGGAATTTGCTCCAGGGAGAGGAAGAGCTGTACAGGGAGGATGCACATTTCTTGAGGATGGCCTCTGATTTCTTAATGAGGGTGTGCAGGGCGGGGGAGTTCATTTTTGTTAAAATTCCATTAGTTTATTTGTCCATTCCATTATTTCATGTGTTTTTCATTATTCTGTTAATTTTCATTTCCCATTGCTTTCAGTGGGACACCCAGTTGCTCCTCAGATGTCTGTAACTTTTTGTGTTTCCCATCCAATTAGGATGAAATGTTCAGGCATGCAGTGTCTTTCTGTCTCCCATTGATTTCAGTGGAGCAATCAGCTTCATTGGGATATAAATGGGCGTGCAACGTGGAACCTCAGATGCAACATGGAACCTCAGTTGAATTTCAACATTCCCAGATCTTTTTTCCGTCCAAATGCACCTCTCATATTCAGCTGAAGTTCAGTTTGGTTCAGCAAACCGATCTTTGTAACCAGGATTTGAAGTTGGCTTGTTTGTTTTAACCACGCTTCAGTTCACCATCATGTTGTGTCTGAACCCACCCTGGTGGTTTATTCTCAGCTTGTTGCAAGAGCTCAGCCTCCAGCCTTAGAGATGCTGGCACAGATCAGCCGAGAAGCAGCCGAATAATGCAACTGTTCTTAGGTGGTCAAGGTCTCTCCATGATTTCTCTTCTAGAAATTCTCGGGTGAAACATGCCTGGTGACTACTGGCGTGGTGCGAGCAATAAGCCATGAGCTGAGGGAACTGAGAGGAGGTGGATATTATTTCTCTGTGTAAACCGCCCTGAGCCATTTTTGGAAGGGCAGTATAGAAATTGAATTAATTAAATAATAATAATAATAATATGGGCAAGCAATAAGCTGTGGGCAAGCAATAAGCCCCCCTCCCCCCCAACTGCAACGATGGTGATGGGGCAGGGTTGAGAACGTTCTTCAAAATGCCATGTTCCCTCCACAACCATCAGGAAAGGGGATTGGCACCTTCTTCTGACAGCACAACACTATGGAACACATGGGGGTGGCAGGGAAATGGACACTTAACCGGCCTTTCTGGTAATTGGGGCCACTTTATTTGTGAAACAATTACAAGAAAGTCCCAGGCCACCCATCTTTGTATAGCAATGAAACAGTAACCTTTCGGCTTGACTACTGCAGTGCACTGTACATGGGGCTACCTTTGTTTGTCGTTCAGAAACTTCAGTTAGTTAAAAATGCAGAAGTCAGGTTGGTCTCTGGCATGTCTTGGAGAGACCATATTCTTTATTTTATTTAAATTTATATTTATTTATTTAAAATATTTATATGCCACCCCAAACTTGTGCCTGTTTTAAAACAGCTGCAATGGCTGATGATGTGTTTCTGGGCAAAATACAAAGTGCTGGTAATTATCTTTAAAGCCCTAAACAGCTTAGGACTGGGTGTCTGTCTCCCAGATGGGAGAGCACCTTCTTCACCACTTTAAGGTGATCAGGAGAGGTCTGTCTCCAGCTGCCAACAGCTCACCTGGTGGCGACTTGGAATCAGGCCTTCTCTGTATCTGCTTTTGGGCTCTGGAATGTGCTCCTCTAGTGGATATTAGAGGCTTAAGAGTTTTTAAAGGCTTCAAAAGAGCCCTAAAACATCTCTTTTTAGCTTGGCCTTTAGTCTGGAATGATTTTAAACTGTTTTTGTTTTTGTTTAATTTGTTTTTTAATCACTGCCTTATGAGCGCATTTGGGTGAGGCGGTATAAAAATTAAATAATAATAATAATAGCAGCAACAACAACCCGCTTCATGGGCCAGTAGAGTCTTCAGAGATGGGTTGCTATTCATCCCTAGCCTAGCATTTTCCCACATGCAGGATGTTTATCTCCCATTGATTTCTGTGGCATAACATCCACTAGGAGATAGTAAACCCTGCAAAAATGCTTGATGGCCGGGCAGGGGGTGGGGCGGAGGCAGAGGGCAAAGAGCTACCCATTGCTGAAGAGAAATGAATGAATATTAGTTACATTTGTGGCATTCAGAACCCACTTGTGACTCTGACATATTTTTGTTAATAGTAAGAAGCAAGTATGGACTAGGGATGTGCGAACCGGTTCGGATCTGAACCGGGGGCGGTTCGGAGGTTCGGATCCGAACCGAACCGGGGTGGTTCAGTTCGGACCAGTTTGGATCGGTTTGGACAATTGAAAATTGGTAGGATGGTAGCTGGCACCCAGGGGTACCTGTCACCCAAACCCCAAAGCAATCGGACACTCGTACGATTTTTTATGAATTTTGAAAATTATTATTATTATTTTCTCATAGGATATAATGGGACTCGAACCAGGCCATTATTTCTTATTGTGGAGCACCCATGGGTGCCAACAACCATGCAAACCCTGAAGCAATCAGACACCCCTATGATTTTTTATGAATATTTGAAATATTTTTAATTATTTTTCTCATAGAGTATAATTGGACCCGAACCAGTCCATATCCCCTATTGTGGAGCACCTAGGGGCACAAAAGTGGGGTGGGTGGTAGATAGACAGGGGTGCCTACCACCCAAAAAATCCCATGGCAATTGGACACTCCTCTGATTATTGGTGAATTGTTAAAGTATTTTTGAATTCCTCATAGAGAATAATTAGGATTGCAGCAAATGTATAGCTTCACGTTGGGGGGAAAGGGTTGTTGTAGAGTGGAGTGTGTTGGGTGGTAGTTCCTAGGGTGGGCAAGGAAGCTATCCGAATTATTTGAAAGGATTTGGGCAAAGGGGTGATTTTTAAGTGATTTTTGAAGTTTATGCGTCTTTAAGGTTTTTCTCCATAAAGAAGCATGGAGGTGTCAGCAAATGTATAGCTTCACATCGGGGGCAAAGGGGTGTCATAGTGTGGTGGGTGGTAGTTCCTAAGGTGGGCAAGGAAGCTACCTGAATTTTTTCAAAGGATTTGGGCAGAGGGCTGATTTTTGGTTAATTGTTGAAGTTTATGCGTCTTTAAGGTTTTTCCTCATAATATAAGTTATAATGGAGCTTTCAGCAGCCCCATAAGTGCACTTGGGGGGTGCTGGGGTGGCCCAGAGCGAGTGGTGGTGTAGTGCACATAGGGTGCCAACCCATGGGGTACAGGATTCTCTTGTTTCTGAGGTATTGAGTGTGGATTCTATGATAGCAAATGAGATTTTCAATGAGACACCATGAATCCACTCTAATATGCCACCCCTTTGCCCAATTCCTTTCAAATAATTCGGATAGCTTCCTTGCCCACCCTAGGAACTACCACCCACCACACTCCACTCTAAGACACCCCTTCCCCCCCCCGATGTGAAGCTATACATTTGCTGCAATCCTAATTATTCTCTATGAGGAATTCAAAAATACTTTAACAATTCCCCAATAATCAGAGGAATGTTCAATTGCCTTGGGATTTTTTTGGGTGGTAGGCACCCTTGTCTGTCTACCACCCACCCTGCTTTTGTGCCCCTAGGTGCTCCACAATAGGGGATATGGACTGGTTTGGATTCCATTATACTCTATGAGAAAAATAATTAAAAATATTTCAAATATTCATAAAAAATCATAGGAGTGTCTGAGTGCTTCAGGGTTTGCATAGTTGTTGGCACCCATGGGTGCTCCACAATAAGGAATAATGGCCTGGTTCGAGTCCCATTATATCCTATGAGAAAAAAATAAAAACAATTTTCAAAAATTCATAAAGTATCGTACGAGTGTCCGATTGCTTTGGGGTTTGGGTGACAGGTACCCCTGGGTGCCAGCTACCATCCTACCAATTTTCAGGTGTCTGAACCAGTTCAGTTCCAAACCGAACCAAGGGGTGGTTTGGACAAAACCAAACCACCCCCTCCAGGTTCGGACCCGGTCCAGATCCGAACCGAACTGGGTGAACCAGTTTTGTGCACATCCCTAGTATGGACCAGCAAATAATCATTGTAATATATCCATGGTGTGTGTGTCACCAGAACCTGGGCTGAGGTAAAAACAAACAAACAAACAAAAGTTAGCAACAAAGTCAGAAGTCTCTGCTATAACTTGGTTCTTACTTCATATGCGAATTTGGTTTTTTTTTTTTGGTTTTTTTTTCTGGGATTTTTAAAGGGTATACACTGGTGCTCAGTCCCAGTTCCATGTCATCCTGTTGTGACTGTCTTGCGGGTGTATTTTTTAAACTGAGAAACCTCCTGCTCTTTTTGTTCAAGCTTTCCTTCCCTCACTTTGCCACTGAATTCCATTAGCAATACTCACCCGGTTGTCTGTTAAGTGCCCTCTAAATCCTTGAACATTCCATTCCATCCACTGAGGTACATTGGGACAGTTTGCGGTTCGGGGGGGTTGCCCTCTTAGGTTTTCCCCTCTAGATTTTTGTAAAACTGAATTATCTGTAGATTATCACAAGTCTGCCATTGCCTCCCTTTCTCCCACAGGTGCTCCAGTTATGCATCTGTAAGTTTCATAACATTTCCAGTTCTTTCTGAAATAGATATAGGATCTCATTTGTTACAAAATGAACGTACACCCATTTCTTAGCCAGTGATATGTTTCCACCACCCACTGAAAATATGATTGGTAGGAGGGGAATGCTTGAACTGTTCCCTCTTTCTCAATGGGGATGAGAGAAGAGGAAGGCTTCATGATGCCTGCTTCTGAGTTTGAGTTCATAGATCACTAGGCTAAGGCTTTATGCGTGCAACCAGGACTACTGTACATGCAGGATACACACACCAGCAGTCCCTTGTGCATGTGGTGGGAGAGATTCATGCCTGGAAAACTGATTTCATGTGTGGATCGCTCCTGGAACAAGGTCACAGTGAATATAGGATATGCATTTCTCTAATCATTATCACAGAGCTGGAAGGCAACTACAAATCTCTGCAGCTGCATAGATCCATGGATGGTTCTTCATCTATGACTGCTGCCTCTTGTCTCCATCTGAGCTTACTCAAAGGATTCTGGGGTATTTACAAAAAGGACGAAAGATAAGATCCGCCTGCTGTCAGTACGGATACAGTGATCGGATTCTTGAGAAGGAGATGAACACAAATATTTGCCTTGGCTATTCACTGCCTTACTAACTCCCTTGGCAAAGCTAAAAATCAATGCTAACACCAGAGGTCTTTACTCATTGTTATTTTAGGAAATCCCCAATCCAAACAATCATAAGTGTTGGTGTATGCACAGCAGCGAGGTTTTCTGTGTTCCTTGGAAAGATTGTGCTCCCTGGAGAGAAATGAAGGTCTTAGACACATTAACTGCTTTTTAGATACAGCAGCGTGTGTGTGTGCGTGCGTGTGTGTGTGTGTGTGTGTGTGTGCGCGCGCGCGCAAGTCTGCCTGTTTATCAGCTTTATTGCAAAGGCTTCTTTTGATTTGTGCAGGGATAATAAGGAGAGACTAGTGAGCTGATTTTTATAGTCTGTTCATAGCTTAAACAAAGATCTGGGATTTTGAGGATAAGGACAGACTGAAATGCTGTAGATTATGCAGCTTTAGTTTTGCAAAGATTCATTTAATTTCACTCCACACTGCATGGGTGCCCTTCCCCCTCACTGTCATTTTCTGATAAAAACTGGAGGTGAGCTCACTAAAAAGAAGTCTTTCAGAACGATGGCTCCACCACCTTCCTTAACTCACTCAGCTTCAGCATTCTGTAACGATGACATTCCAAATTTGACTTTGGACCATTCTGGATAGTAAGAGATTTGGGAACAGGGGGGATTTTCACTGCTGTGAATGAGGTCAAGTGCCAGTATTCAACATAAGCTGGAGCCGATGCTTGTTTTCTTTTCACCAGCTTGCTCTCAAGTTTGTGGTGCCCCCCTCCCAACCATTCACCCCTCTGCTTCATGACCTCACTGCTAGCCTCTGAAAACAATTAAAGCAGATGTACAAGTTGTTCCCTCTTATTTCAAGATGATCACTCAGTTTATAGTGCATCAAATGGTCAGTTATTACTTGCTCATAAAATCTCGTTGAAACTTCTGCCTCAAATAGATTTGAGCCCCATGGCCACTAGTTGAGGAGGAAGAAGACAGATATCTGTGGGTCAGGGTTTGGTGGAAATGACTTCCAAGGTCATTTCCACCTTCCATTTTCCAGGAACCAAAATGACCAGGAAATTTTTTGTGTTTTTCACACACACAAAACCTGGATTTTGGCACTTGGGGTGGGGGCATTGCTGCAGTGCTGGAGCCCCGCAGACTATGCTAGAGCACTTTATTTTGCATTCCCCCCATTTTGTCTGCCATTGCCCTAATTCCCCAGTATTCGCAGTTTCCTTGTCCGTGGTAATGGTGGGGAATAGAACCTGAATGGAACATGAATGGAACCCACCTGAGGTTCTCATGTACATAGATTAAAATGCAGCAACAATAAAAACAAGACAGTTTTAAAATGTGTGTGTGTGTGTGTGTGTGTGTGTGTGTATGAATAATGCTATGCAGTTTTGTGGAATTGAATTAAAATAATTGTTTATTGTCAGTGTGAACATGTGAACATACCTATACTGTTAATATAAATAAATTGTATAGCATGTTTAACTGTTATGGCTACCTTCAATGAATTCTGGGAATTGTAGTGTGGCTAGGGTGCTGAAAATTTTATTAGTTCTGTAGGCTAATGATGAAGAAATCTCCCCCAGTCAGGCTTCGAACTGGGCTTGGAAAATCAAACGATTTGCAAAACATCAAAAATACCTCATTTTCTACACCCAGTTTGGACCCTGGTACATTCTAGTGATGTAATCTGAAGTGCACCCGGGTTTGATACCTCTACGAGCTCTTTCCCCCTCAATTTTCCATGCCTTTCTCTCTCCCACCTACTGTACCTAACCAGTGTTATCCCCCCCCCCCCCGGCACATGGGGAAATGTAGTTTCCCAAAGCTGACATTTCCCAGCACACATGTTAATAACACACATGCTTAAAATCAAGCAGGTCACAGAGCAGCTTTAAAAATGATTCCTGGGAGATTACTGACAGGAACCAGGTGGTAGCTGTCTCAGCAAGCAAAATCCCCTAAGATACAAGGGTAACCTTTCAGATAAACCAGAAGGGGGCAGAGTGGAAGCAGGAGTAGAGAAGACTGAAACACATGACAGCTGGTCATAAAAGTAAAATGACAGTAAGGGAGATAGCACACACCAACTCCAGGTAAGAGACTTGACATATAGGTGTTTATATACCAAAGCCAGAAACCTCCAAGCCAAGATAAGCAAGCTGGAGTGCTTGGTTGATAAAACATTAGGGATGTGCGAATCCCTGTGGCCCATTGGCTAGATTTGGGTCCTAATCAAATTGTGTCAGATTCGATTCGAATCAATTCGAGAGATTCCTCCTATGAATTGCCCCAGATTCCCAGCTTTATTTTTTAAAAACAAGCTAAGCTCTAGCCCTTGTAGAAGTGGAGTTATGGAGCACAATGTATGGTCACTATTTTTCAAAAAAATCTATTCATGCACATCCCTAGAAAACATAGGTATAGTGGGAGTAATGGAAACCTGGAGGGACAATGAGAAACAGTGGGCCACTGTTATTCCTGGATACAAACTCTACAAAAAGGACAGGGAGGGACAGATTGGGGGTGGAAGTAGCACTGTATGTTAAAGAAGGGTAAAAGCCAAGAAGCTAGAAAACCTAGGACGACTGGAGTCCTCTACAAAATCCTTATGGGTGAAAATATGAGGACTGAAAGGAAATGTTACTAGGGAACTGCTATCGCCCTCTGGATCGAAATGCTGAGAGTGATCTGGAGTTGGAGAAGCAAATCAGAGAGGCATCAAAGAGAAACAGAGCTGTAATAATGGGTGACTTCAATTACCCTTACACAGAATGCGCAAAATAATGTGTGCGTATTGAGAGAGAGGCCATATTTCTAGACATGCTAAATGACTGTGCCTTAGAACAGTTGGTTGTGAAATGTCAGAATTGTAAAACCACTGGGGAACAGTGACCATAGTGTGATCGAATTCAGCTTATATACGAGTGGAGCATTTCCAAGAAAGTCCAACACAGATCCATTGGACTTCAGAAGAGGAAAAAATGAGGGGTCTGGTAAAAAGGAAGCTGAAAGGGAAAGTCAGGAGGGTCACATCACTCCAGAAAGCATAGAACTTATTCAAAATCACAATAATAGAAGCTCAGTTGCAATGTATATCAAGAAGGAGGAAAGGTACCATCAAGTTCAGGAGGACACCAACATGGCTAACAAGTAGAGTCAGGGAAGCTAAAAAGGGAAGAAGTCTTGCTTAAAAACTGGAAGTCCTGCCCAAATGAAGAGAACAGAAAGGAACATAAACTCTGGCAAAAGAAATGCAAGGATACAATAACGGACACAAAAAGAGAGTTTGTGGAGCACATAGCTGGAAGTGTCAAGGGCAATAACAAAAACTTCCTTAGATATATCAGAAAACCTGCCAGGGAGGTGGTTGGACTCTTAGAAGATGTGGGTGAAAGGGATTATTAAGGAGGATAAGGAGACTGCATAGAAGCTGCAGAGAGAAGAAAGAACAGTGAGAGGATGCCTTTTTTGACATTATTTTTATTAACACTTTCCATTCAAGAGGGTTTTTTTTAAAAAACAGTCAATGTGAAAGATGGGTTCTTTACATCTGTCTTGAATGACAGTACTTTGCATCTGTCTTGAATGAGTTCTTTACATCTGTCTTCACTGTGAAAGATACTGACCATATACCCACTCCGGAACTATGCTTCTCAGGCTTAGAGGTTGAAGAACTGGGCCAATTTGAGGTGATGAGAGAGGATGTTCTAAATTGTCTTGAAAAACTAAAAATTAACAAATCACTAGAGCCAGATGGCATCCATCCAAGAGTTCTGAAGGAACTCAAATGTGAAATTGCTTTTCTTCTAGCAAAAATATGTAATTTGCCCCTACAATCAGGCTCTGTACCAGAGTACTGGAACGTAGCTTATTTGACTCCGCTTTTTAAAAAGGGATCCAGTGGGGATCCAGGAAATTACAGGCCGGTTAGCTTAACGTGTGCCAGGCAACTTGATGCAAAACATACTTAAGGACAAAATTGTTAAACATATAGAAGTACAGGCCTTGTTGAAAGAGAACCAGCATGGCTTCTGCAAGGGAAAGCCTAGCCTCACTAACCTTTTGGAGTTCTTTGAGAGTGTTAACATGTGGATAAAGGTGATCTGGTTGACATAGTATACTTGGACTTCCCAAAAGCTTTTGACAAAGTTCCCCACCAAAGGCTCTTGAGTAAACTTAGCAGTCATGGGATAGGGGACAGGTTCATGTGTGGATTGGGTAACTGATTGAAGGACAGGAAACAGAGAGTAGGAATAAATGGACAGTCTTCTAAATGGAGAGAAGAAAGAAGTGGGGTCCCCCGGGGTCTGTACCAGGGTGCTCTTTCACTTGTTTATAAATTATCTGGAAGTTGGGGTAACTAGCGAAGTGGCCGCATTTGCAGATGACACTAAACTATTTAGGGTAGTGAAATCCACAACAGATTATGAGGAGTTCCAAAAGGATCTCTCCAAACTAGATGAGTGGGTCACGGAATTGCAAATGTGGTTCAGTGTAAGCAAGTGCAAAGTGGTGCAAATTGGGGCAAAACCCCACAATTTCACATATACGCTGATGGCCTGAGCTGTCAGGGACTGACCAAGAGAGAGATCATGGGATCCTGGTGGACTCAGTGTGCGGCACTGTTGACTCAGTGTGCGGCAGTCAACATTGAAAGTGTTGATTCAGAGTGCAACAGCTGTGAAAACAGCAAATTCCATACTAGGGATCATTAGGAAGCGGATTGAAAATAAAAATGCTAACTTTATAATGCTGTTATACAAATCTATGGTATGGCCACATTTAGAGTACTGCATACAGTTCTGGTCACCTTAAGAAGGTGTCCTTAAGAAGGACAATGTGGAACTGGAAAAGGTGCAAAAGAGAGAAACCAAGATGATCAGGGGCCTGGAACATCTTCCTTATAAGGCAAGGCTACAGCGTATGGTCTTTTTGGTTTGGAAAAGAGAAATATCTTCCAAATATTGGTTTGGAAAAGAGAAATATCATATCTTCAGAAAGATATGATAGAGGTGTATGAACCAATGCATGGAGTAGAGAGAGTGAACATATAAAAATGTTTACCCTCTCTCACAACGTTAGAACCAGGGGCCATTCCATGAAACTGAAATTCAGGGAATTTAGGACCATCAAAAGGAAGTACTTTTTCACACAGCACATAGTTAATCTTTGGAATTCTTTGCCATAGGATATGGTGATGACCAGTAGCTTGGATGTCTTTAAAACGGGCTTATACAAATTCATGGAGGACAGGTCTATCAATTGCTACTAGTCTAGTGACTATAGGCCACCTCCAGCCTCATAAGAAAGATGCCTCTAAATACCAGTTGCAGGGGAGCAACAACAGGAAAGAGGGCATGCCCTCACCTCTTGCTTGTGGGCTTCTAGTGAAACAGTGGTGGGCCCCTGTGTGAATCAGGATGCTGGCCTAAATAGGCCTTGGCCCTGATCCAGCAGGGCTGTTCTTATATTATGTCACAGTTATGAGACAGGCTACTTCAGTCACTGGCTTGCATCCAGACTAAGTTACTCATGAGTACTGCCATTGAAATTAATGGGATTCTATTAACTTCAGCTGAAGTACTCAGTGCAAATTTTCTGAAGTGTGTCATCAGGCTGAGGGAAGGGGTACACTGAACTTCAGCATGTAGCCAGCTAATCAGTAGCAGAGGAGGTGGGTGGAAAACACTCCTCCCTCCCCTTCTACAGTGAACACATAGCTGAGGATGTGTTGACTTCAAGCTGGTGATCTGCAGATGGGAAACAAATAGTGGGGCTGCAGGAGCACTCTGAGTATCCCTGGGAGCCCTTCAAGTACCCCAATCCTAGGGTCACTAGTATCGCCTGTTGAGAACCCCTGAGAGAAAGTGGCTCCCCCAATATTTTCTATTTCCCAGCCATATTCAGAGGTTCCAGGGATTGAAACTGGGATATTCTGCATGCAAAGCAGGTCCTCTACCACTGAATGAAAGACTGGGAGGCAGGCATATGGTGGGAAAGAGTAGAGAGGGAGGACCTAAGGAATTCTCCAGCTCTGATTAAAGTCCAAGCCAACGGATAACTTCTTGACCTGTAATGCTGGCCTCATTTTTGAGGCTAGAAAGTAAGCATTTCAGCTGCATCACTACTTTGTAACAGGGTTTCCTAGAAAGAAAAATAACTATTAAGTCTGTGTCTGTGGTGTAGATATGCTTGCTGTATTCATGATTGTGGAATATTTTAATTCATTTTGGGTTGTTGGTTATTTTTTAAAAATGTGCTGTCTTTGGGATTGTATCTGCTTTCTTTGATGAATTTAATAATTTTTTTAAAATACAGAACCATTTCAATACTTTATTTATTTATTTATTTATTTATTTATTTATTGGCCATTTTTGCTGCCACAATTTACAATGGGAAATAAGCATTCATAGTGTTCTATGAGGGTATGTTGGTATGACAAGAATTTGCTATTAAAATAAAATGTTTAAACACAATATTTTTACTTCCAAATGATCTCTAACATGATGGGATACTCAGCAAGTAAGGTCATGCTGAAATAATTTCATTTTAAGTATGGCAGAACAAAACACCATTGCAAATTCGAACTCATTATCCACATATCATTTGAAGGTTAAAAAGAGCAGTTTATTTACATTGTACTCTCTTAATTTTATTTACTGTTGCACAGTTCAGTTCAGAGCATCTGTGAGGAAAAACTGTCAATGCTATGACAATATGTACTTGATTTTTGGTTGGAATACTTCAGACAGCTTTCTTGTGAAATCATTGAGATGACACAACTCCAGAAACAGTGAGAATATGTCTTTTTTTGACATTATTTTTATTAACACTTTCAGTTACTCTTGCTAACTTGACAAAGAGGTGCCTTTTAATGTGGTGATTCTCTTTATTTAGCAGGGGGGAAATAACTGGCCCTACCCACCCCTAGCACAGTACTTCCAGTGACTATTGCTGGTGTCTGTCTTCTGTTTCGATTAGATTGTGAGCTCTTTGGGGACAGGGATCCATCTTATTTATTTGTATGTTTGTTTGTTATTTCTCTGTGTAAACCGCCCTGAGCCATTTTTGGAAGGGCGGTATAGAAATTGAATTAATAATAATAATAATAATAGAAGAAATAGTGCAATTCTGGGGGAAATTATGGGACAATCCAATAGATTATAATAAAAAAGTAGGCTGGGTAAAAGAGGTCAAAAAATGTAACCAACAAATGCAAGATCTAATAATAACACCAGAATTAATAAATGAAAGAGCAAAGAAAATTAAAAATTGAACTGCACCAGGCAACAATGAACTGCATGGCTTTTGGCTTAAACAGCTAACAAGCCTTCATAAACAACTATCAAAACAGTTCAATCAGATTTTGCAAGGAGGTGAAATTGAATAATGGCTAACAACTGGGAAAACTCATCGTATCATGAAAGACCCAGCCAAAGGTGCAGTTCCAAGTAATTATAGACCGATAACCTGCCTGCCAACCATGTTCAAATTATTAACTGGAATAATAGCAGATGAAGTGATGCAACACTTATTAACTAACAAACAGCTTCCAGTTGAACAGAAAGGAAATTGCCTGAACACCAGAGGCACAAAAGACCAGCTGCTTATTGACAAAATGATTTTAGAAAATTGCAAGAGAAGAAAAACAAATCTAAATGTTGCATGGATTGACTACAAGAAAGCCTTTGATTCATTGCCTCACACATGGATACTAAAATGTTTAGAAACAACTGGTGTCAGCAAAAACATTCCGATATTTATAAATAAAAGCAGTGAGCATGTGGAGTACACAGTTAACAATCAATGGCGAGACACTTGGACAGGTTAACATTAGAAGAGGCATTTTCCAAGGGGACTCACTATCCCCTCTGTTGTTTGTAATCGCCATGACTCCACTTTCACAAATACTAAACAAAACAGGCCTCGGATACCAAGCATCTAAAACATCCAGTAAAATCAACCATCTGCTGTACATGGATGATCTGAAGTTGTATGGAAAGTCCCAGTCAGAAATTGAATCACTGCTAAACACTGTCCGTATATTCAGTAGCGATATAGCAATGGAGTTTGGACTAGACAAGTGTGCTGCATTAATAATGAACAGAGGGAAAATAAGAAAAACAGAAGGACTAGAACTGCCCAGTGGAAGCAAGATCAAGAACCTGGAAGAGAAAGAACCTTACAAATACTTGGGCATTCTCCAGGCTGATAACATTGCACACACTGAAGTTAAAAGAAAAATTGGAAGTGAATACATCAGGAGAGTTAGAAAAATCCTCAAGTCCAAACTCAATGGCAGGAACACAATACAAGCCATAAACACCTGGGCTATACCTATTATCAGATACAGTGCAGGAACAATAGACTGGACCCAGGCAGAACTAGAGACACTGCATCATAAGACCAGGAAAATAATGACCATCAGTCATGCTCTACACCGCCGCAGTGATGTCGATATGCTCTACCTCCCTCGCAGCTCAGGTGGAAGAGGAATGCTGCAAGTCGATCAAACAGTAGAGGAGGAGAAAAGAGGCCTTGAAGAATATATCAAGGACAGTGAAGAAGATGCACTTCAAATGGTCAATAACGAGAAACTATTCAACACCAGTGAAACAAAGCAGGCCTACAAGAAAGAACAAGTCAAGAACCGAGCAGAAAAATGGAAAAAGAAGCCACTGCATGGTCAATATTTGCACAATATAAGTGGAAGTTCAGACATCACCAAGACCTGGCAATGGCTTAAGAATGGCAACTTGAAGAAAGAAACAGAGGGTTTAATACTGGCTGCACAAGAACAGGCACTAAGAACAAATGCAATAAGAGCAAAAATCGAAAAATCAACAACAAACAGCAAGTGCCTCCTTTGTAAAGAAGCAGATTAAACAGTGGGCCACCTAATCAGCTGTTGTAAAAAGATCGCACAGACTGACTACAAACAAAGGCATGACAAGGTAGCAGGGATGATACACTGGAACATCTGCAAAAAATACAAGCTACCTGTAGTCAAAGATTGGTGGGACCATAAAATTTAAAAAGTTGTAGAACTTTTTTTTTTTTTGTAGAATGGGACCTCTGACTACAAACAGACAAACATCTGCCACACAATACACCAGATATATCTGTAGTCAAGAAGAAAGAAAAACAAGTTAAAATAATCGACATAGCAATACCAGGGGATAGCAGAATAGAAGAAAAAGGAAAAGAAAATGACAAAATACAAAGATCTGCAAATTGAAATGGAAAGTCTGTCGCAGAAGAAGACCAAAATAATCCCAGTGTTAATTGGTGCCCTAGGTGCAATTCCAAAACAACTTGAAGAGCACCTCAACACCATAGGAGCCACAGAAATCACCCTCAGCCAATTACAAAAAGCAACTTTACTGGGAACAGCCTATATTCTGCGACGATATCTATAATAATAACAGCAACAACATTGACAATAGAATTCAGCCATCCCAGGCCCTTTGGAAAGATGTCTGGATAAAACAAACCAGTCAATAACACCTGTCTGATTGTGTAAACAACAACAATAATAATAATTCAAGAGGTGTTTTTTGTTTTTGTTTTTTACAGTCATTGTGAAAGATGGGGAGAGACAGATACAGGCTGTGGTGTGAAATGAGGGTAGGGAAGAGTGCATTTGTGTTATAACCCACCCTGATACTGACCCAGGACCCAGTGAGACCTCCTCTGATGAGGAGAAGGAGGACTCTACTGTGATTCCCAACGCAGACTGAGTCATCCTGTCTGGGACAAGTGGAGTTCACCCCTCAAATGACAGGCCACTTAGTGCCACTGTCTGGACCCCCCACTGCAGCCCACTTTTGTCATTCCCAGGGTCTCAGGAGTAGCTTCAGCAGTGGGCCCCAATGTGGTATTTAGAAGCAGCAATACAGTGCCCAAGAACTCTGCGTGACCAACTAGGGAAAAGTAGGCAAACACCTACTCTGGATCAGAGCCCAGCAGGGATCCAAGAAGCAGCTATCTCCACTATAAAAATCTTTCAGTTTCTGCTTGCTAACCACTGACACAACTCTATAGTGAAATGTGTTTCAGTGCAGCTCCTGCTAATTGGACTCTGCTGGACAGCTCCCCTGCTGGTCCTGGTGTCTTTGCTGAGTAATTGCCCTGAGCCTCTTGGACAATTCCCTGGCTGGTCTGAGAACTGGCTTCTTGCATGGTTTGGGGCTTGACATTATCTAGTTCCCTGGCCAGCAACTAGAGCAACTAACAAGGGCCCTATTCTAAATTTATCAAGGACTGAGGGGGCCAGAAGCATTGGCTTCACTCATGCATTCCCACATAAGCACATAAAAATCATTATTTAACCACTGGCACGCCCTGTTTTCTTCCATTGCCCCACCCGTTCCTCTCCTCATATCTCCCAAAAGCAGTGCCTTTGGGGAGATGTATGCTCTTTCCCAGTTTCCACTCATTTGAGTGAGTTTGCACTGAATATCCTTGGGATTGCTCAAATGAAAACACTATTGGTTTTCTGACCTCTCCCTCTCAGTCTGCCCCAGAAATACTTTTGGGGAATGAATTATGTCCTCCAGATGTCCGACAAATAATCTGAACTCTGAATTGGGTCTAGTGCAAATCATGCTCTCCTTTCCTTTCTCATACCTCAAATCAGTGATGGCAGGGTGAGTCTGTGGCTTGTGCTGCAGTAGGTCCTCCAGAAGGCCTTTGACAGTATCACAAGCATTCAAAGATTTGGAACTATGTTTCCCATGTTCCTGGCAGCCTTGGATTTTGCTAGGCATGCTTACAGCAACATTTCAGGAATAAAAGAGGCCCTGCTATAACAGTCCTCTAGAGCCTTCCCTATGATCTTAAGTTTGAAACTTAAGATCATAGGGACTTAAGATTGTGAACTTAAGATCATAGTTTGAAAAAGATAAAAAGGACGTTAGGAGGGATCATTTCAGGTAAGTTGCTGGTGAGCCAGAACAGGAGAGGACTGATGCCTTCAAGACTTACTAGTGGGCTTCCAAGAGAAAACTTGGACTAGAAGGGTCTTGCTCTAGTCCCAAAGGGATTTCATATGATCAGACTGGATTCTGGAAGGGTTTTTGCCTGATCCTAAATGGACTAGCTGTGGGGGCAGACCCATGAAATCTGAGCCCCATGTCGTCACTAGTAATAATGTGAGCAAATCTTTTCTGTTAAGACTAAGAAGGTCCTTGATGGTTTTATTTTATGGTGTTGCTGCAGATTCCCATCCCTTGCATTACAGATATCTGCTGTCCTTCACGTTCATGTAATGTGACTATTGGAACTGTTTTTCCTCTGAAAGCTCTTGAGGATCTTGGCACAGCAGAAAAGTCTCAACAAAATATTTGCAATGAGTAAGCAATTCTTTTAAAATGTTTTGGCCTGCAATCATAGTCTGTTAAATCAATATGACAGAGATGTGCAAGCTTGCCCTTGCTCACCTTGAATTAGCTCAGAAATGATCCACTCTGTTCCCAAAAGCTCAGGGGCGGGGGGGAATCAGACCATTTTATGAGCCAATATGAGGTTTGGAAAATTACTCCCTCCATTCCCATCCTTTTCAGCCCTCTATGGCCCTAGAACAGGCATCCCCAAACTGCGGCCCTCCAGATGTTGCTGAACTACAACTCCCAGCATCCCTAGACACATTTTTTTGTAGCTGGGTATGCTGGAAGTTGTAGTTCAGCAACATCTGGAGGGCCGCAGTTTGGGGATGCCTGCCCTAGAACCTTCTCCCCAGAAGTATGCAATTCAGCAAAATAAGATCGGGGGGGGAGCTCAGTTTGGGGGGGGGAACAACCACACAATTTTTATTCATTGTCTAAAGCAATCCTTTCCAGTTACTTTTAGCCTAAACCTTAGCTCAAGGAAACCATTAAAAATAGATGTTAAGATTTTAGAGGTCCCTAGATAAGCCAACAAATTCTTCGTAAATCTTAGGAGAGAAAAACTTGTGCAGTCCCACTGCTTGTCTAACCCATGGACATTGAACATGCAGAGGGAGCTGGGAGAAAGTATTTGGGGGTGGGGGGAGCTCTCAGAAAATCAGATCATGAATTAAAGGGCTACTGGCAAGACAGGCTTTGAGTAGTTATAAGGATTGCGTTAAAGCTCAGCTAAAACAAGGATTGCATTAAAAGCTCTAGCTGGATGGTGGCTAAGATTTCCTTCACTTGGTTAGGCAAGTTAAATGATTGCACACACTTTTCTTTCCCAAGGTTTAGGAGAATCTTATGGCTTCTCTAGAGATCCCTATGTTCTTTTAAAAAAACAAAAACTCATCATGCTTTTCCTTCTTCCTTTTGCTCACATTTATAAATTGCTTTGGAATTTACCAGTGAATTATTTTTGACATACTGTATCTATTTTTTTTTTTAAGCAGAGTATGGAGCCACAAAGCTGCCCACCAGGTGACCTTGACCCAAGTCACCAACTTTCAGCCTAACCTATCTCACAAGAGTTGTCATGAGGACAAAACCTAGGGGTGGGGGCAGGAAGCATAAAGAATACAAACATAATAATATAAACAAATAGAACTCATTGGACCTACATATTAATGCCATACACAGAACAAGAGGAAGAAGAGGTGAATGCTTCTGGTTTTTCTTGCTTAGCTTTATAGGGAAATACAGGTGTTAGCATAACAGACCCATAGTCTCCCACTCCAAGAAGCATATCTCATAAATAGTGCATTCTTTCTCCCATGGAAATTAGTAACTCAATTCACAGTCTAGAAAAGTTGGTGAAGTTCTCTGAGCTCAGGTTTAGGGAATAAGTTTGAGAGAGCCAAACTCTTTAAATCCCCAACATTTCTGTGTGCTTGAAGAAGTTCAATAGCACTTTCTTTCCTAACCTTCAAAATCACCCGTCATTAAGCAGATCGTTTTGAGAACAGAGTAAACAGATCATTTTACTCATGATCACCAGTCATTAAGCAGATCATTTTGAGAATGGTAAAAGAAAAAAAGAAAGATGGCTGAGATCCTGGCTAGATTTCACAATAGTACTTTCTCAAGCAATAATGTAAAGGATTTACAGCTCTTCAAGACTTCCTCTAGTAAATTTAGTCAGGATGTCAGCCATTGTGAATAATTATGTTTAGGCTTAGGTGCTACTATGCATAGAGAGAGCAAAAAGGTGCATCTACAGTCATTCACACAAAAACTTTTATATGTGCATGGATGCTTGTATGCACATACAGTGTAATGTTTGAATAGGTCTAGAGTTGAGCTACTTAGAGGGAGAAGGAGACCCTGTCTGCAGATCCTTCCCCACAGTTATCATAACTTGTGAAAGAACATATGTGCATATGAAGTGTATATGCATAGGGTCTGCATGCACAATCCAAGTCTGTGCTTTCTGCATCCGCAGGGTCCTCATTTGCACTGATAGAGCCTGAATACATACCATTTTTATGCTTATGGGCTGTGTCTCAGATTATGCCAAATGCATGTAATGGGGTGGCAGAGAGATCAGCAGATGCAAGTGGGCATAGTCCTGGTCTGTGCCTCACAAACATGCAACATGTGTGCCTCTGTTAAATGGTGTACAGCAGGTGGAAAAGGGTCTCCAACAGTGTGTAATGGAGGGGTGGTGGTTGAAGCAGTGATCTGTGATGTGAGGACAGGGGTGGTACAATACCCAGGGGTGTCTCTTTTTATCTGCAGTGCAGTGGAGCAGGGTTTGACTTCCAGCGCCATCCCTTGGAGGGCTCAGGGCGAAGGGGCCTGCCCCCTGCATCTGACGTCAGCAGCATCTGATATCAGATGCAGCAGGGGGCATGGCCTCACTCTGAAATGGGGCCGTGCGCCCCATTTCAGAGCAAAGGCCGGCCAGCATCGCAAGACAGGGAAAGCAGCTCCCGGCGATGCTTTGAATGCAGCCCTGCCAGTATTTGCTCTGAAATGGAGAGCACACCCCTGTTTCAGAGCGAAGCACAGGGCTTGCTTCCCCCCCTCCCCCATGCAAGCACACATGGTGGTGGCAGGCAACCACAGCAGCCACTGCATGCGCTATCGCCAGGAGCGGAGCGCATGGATAGTCTGTGAGGTTGCCTGCTGCTTTCTGGCACAGGGGGCTCCCTCAAAAGGCGGGGCCCAGGGCTACCACCCCGGTCCCCCCGCTCTAAGGTCGGGCTTGCTGGCTTCTGAGGGTGGTGTGCTTAGGCATTTGCTGGGGCCCCAACAGAGCTACCAATCTCATTTTGCATGAGCACCTAATAAGGTGAGAAACAGCATGAGATAATTCTTGAGTTGGGTATCTTTCAGATTAAGGGGGACCACTGAGAGTTTATTTCCCAAGTGCTCCCTAAAATCCTGGAGCAAGCACTGTGTTGGAAGGTATGCATGAGCTCCTTGCCCCACAGCAATTATGACTAGAGATGTAGAGCAAGATGTTGAGACACCTTCTCACACAAAGACATTTCCAAATGTAGGTTTTCTCTTCAAAACATTTCCAGAAGATCATCTACCGGGTTTTTCCTCCCCAGCAGTCCTGAGTCAGCTCAGAATCATCACTCTTGTAGAAATTCACCATCAAGCTATTCAACTATCCATAATCTTAAAATGTTTAAAATAAATAAATAAGAGAGATCAGAGTGAAATAATTTAGTAACCCACAGAATTCATTTACTTTAATTTATGCTAATCACAGCCTATTGGTGGTTCTGGCAGATAAAATAAAGCCGGTGGAGAAGATTGCGTTCAATAAGCTGCAACAATTAACCCTAGAAATTATCACTGGGAAAGTGAGTTCAGCTTGCTCCTGAAAATAATATGCCCCACAAATTCTGTTAATTGCTGGTGATTAAAGTATTGATTAAATGTTCAGAGTGGAAATTATATGTATATAATTATGTGTATGTATATGTTTAATCTAAAATATGTATTTACTTCAGTGCATGGATGTGTATATGTACTAATATTTCTGTCTATTTGGATAGAAACATATTATAATCCATAAGTGAATTAACTGGTACTACATTTTCATTTTATTTTTTAAATCTATGGTTCAGGTTGGCAAAGCCAGGCAGAGAAAGAAGGAAATATAATTTACTACATTTGTATCCCTCCCTCAGGATGTCATTTGCCACCATTTTATCCTCCAAACCAAACAACCCTGTATGAAGAATCTTAGGCTGAAAGACTGACTAGCCCAAACGGGTTTGAAACCAAGTCTCATTGGTCTGAGAGCAGCGCTCAGCCTGCTAGATCATACTAGCTCTCAGGAAGTTTTCCATCAGGGCTAATGGGTTGCAGCTGGAACACCCAGGACTGGTGCCTGCTCTGAGCCTGGAATTAGCTGGAGGTGCCTAGACCTGGCTTGTAAATAACCACCTCACATTAAAAAGCCCTCTCTGTTTGTAGAAACTACCACAACACGGAAAGAATGGCAATAAAGCTTATATTTGTGCTATACAGCTTTTATACTACCCACTTACATTGGTTTTCTGTCCTGCCATAGCTTCACATGGTTGTTAGCTGCACAGTGTTGATACAGATTGAAGCTGTTCACAGGCAGCCCGGCAGCTTGTGTTGTCTGGAGCACCGGGAGCCCTCCAGTCCCAGCTGCTCCAGATCTAGGTCGCCTAGCTCCTGTACCCAGGAATTTACCTAGGTACAATGAACCTACTGTTCAAGAGCTGGGTTAAGAACAGCCCTGCTGTATCAGGCCCAAGGCCCATCTAGTCCAGGATTCTGTTTCACACAGTGGCCCACCAGATGCCACTGGGAGCCTACAGTCAGGAGTTGAGGGCATGCCTCGTCTCCTGCTGTTACTCCCCTTCAACTGGTATTCAGAGGCATCCTACCTTTGAGGCTGGAAGTGGCCTTTAGTTCTCCAACTAGTAGCCAATGATAGACCTCTTCTCCATAAAGGAGGCTGGCCACCATTTTAGGCAGCGAGCTGGGGTGGGGGAGTAGCCATGCAGAGCGGAATGGCTGCAATACGGAGAACAGCCACTTTGCTGCTCTCACTTTCTATCATGGGCTCCCAAAGGACCCAGCACAATTTTCCCCCTCCCACCAGTACTCTGCTGCTCACTGTCCCAGTGTCCACGTGGGTATGTGAGCAGCTGAATTTAAAGGAACCTCTTGCTCATCTGTGGGGAGACAGGAACCTGTCTCCCTGCCAGCCCAAGCCCAAAGACATGAACTGGTCGTGTGAACGACCTTATTGACTGTCACAGCTTCACCCAATTGTCCTGAGAATTGTTTAGGGTGCTGAGAATTCTGTAAGAGATGCCTAGCTCCCTTCACAGAACTACAGTTCCCAGAATTCCATGGGGGGGGGGGAGGAGTGGCCATTGAACCAGTTTAAATCTGTGGTATAGATGTGCTGTCATAGGAGTTATCACCCTTTATTGCTCTTCTAGCACCTACTACTGCAGTGTGTATAAATTCTGTATGTAGTGTCTTATTGTACAAAGGGGAAAGGAGACTTATATTGCTATTAGTTATGGGTGGATTCCCCCAGTTTGATTAGAAATTACAAAGGTTAGCAACATAACTAATTGCCGTACAGTACTTGATAACTAGTTGAGGATGTTAACTCTGTCTTAAAACCTTGCCAATCATATAGACAGTTTGTGCAGTGTTTCTAAAAATTTGCAAGTCAAAGGCAGAAGACTGTAAATTCTTTCCACTGTGGAAACCCCCATAGCTCTTTCTCCCTTTCAGGCAGAATAAAAAATGGAATGGAAAATTCCAAACTAACAAGAGCTTCATTTTTTCCCTTCTTTCTGCAGTGATGTGCTTGGAGGGGAAAATGTACTTTTTTCTTTCGAAGGCAAAAAGAAAAAAAAATTAAAGTTGTATGAATGTCATAAATATTACATGTGCAGGGTTCCAAGAGTACCTGTAGTTCTCTGGTTTCTGAGGGTATTTTTAAAGTTAACCCTTTTGTACATCTCAGGATCTTGGCACAAAGTATATATAAATATTCACATGCTGGGACTAAGGGATATCCTGTTTGAAAGATGCATTCATTCGTGTGAGGGGGGAAATATGTGTACTTTGTTTATATTTTCCTCTTACACAGCACAATCTTGAAACTTTTAACAAATATTAATTAAACTTCACAAAATCTACATTATTAGTATTTTTAAATCTGCTATAGTAAATGGAGCTTCATATGGCGTTCAAAAGCTACCAGATCAGTAGTCCCATGTTAATATTTCTAGAATCCACAATGAGATTACATTTCTAACCATGTTTCAGAGTTACATTTTGGACAACTTCTAGCTGTTTTTCCATAGTAGCCAACCGTGGAGGACCACAATGGTATAAAAGAAAAAGTCCAGACCAAACTGATAAACTAATCTGGAATAGTTTGGCTTGTTCCAGTACTGAATCTGAATTCTAATTTTGGATGAAGAAACATTGATAATCTGATATTTGATGTAGGGTGGAGGAGGTTCACTGTCCTTACCAGGATTGATTCTGGCACATGATCATTTCCCAGTCCTCTGCCTCACGTTACCGCTGCCTATATGATCCATTTTCAGGAGCGTGTACAGCTCCCGAAACCCTGCTAGCTGCTTCTCCACCAGCCCAATAACTTTTAAGAGCACTGAAGGTGGTATGATTGAGGCATTGTTGCCTGTGGTGTACACACCTTTGTCTTGCCGTCATCTCTGCTGAAACAGATTTGGCAGGTTTTTGAAGCTCTGAAAAATCCTACCCAGCTGAGACAACATGGAAAACAATGGCCCAAGTTTTGCATGATGTTATGCAGTTGTTTATAATTGGCCCACACTGCTGCGGGCATCCAAGCAAGTGCCAGAGGTCATGTACAAGTGCACATATACTTTAAAATTGCACACTGGTACCTTGGGAGCACAACTTACATTGTTTCCAATGTAACAATTGTTTTTAATGTTTCCAATGTAAGTTGCACTCCTGAATTGCGAGTGCACAATTTTAAGCCGCCACCACTTCCTTAGAGACCTGCAGCAGCACAGGCTGATTGGGAATACCCGCATAATGCTGGGCAACATGTGCACCAATGGTCCCATTAACCAAGCTTCCATTGGCACACATGTTTTTCAGCACTCTGAAAAAAACTAGCCTTTGTGCCCAACTTTTAAAACTGCTGCTGCTGCAGCTACTACTACTACTACTTCTACTACTACCACCACCACCATGAACATTTATATACTGCTTTTCAACCAAAGTTCTCAAAGCGATTTACATTTTTTTTAAAAAAAAAAAACTACATAAGTAAGATGCCCCCCTGTCCCCAAAGGGCTCACAATCTAAAAAGAGTCATAAGGTAGGGACCAGCAACTGCCACTGGAGTGATGCTGTGCTGGGATTGGATAAGGATACTTGCTCTCCCTCTGCTAAATCTAAGACAAACACCACTTGAAATGGTGTCTCTTTTCTCAATTAGTAGGGATACGCAGTTCAGAATGGCTTTTCCTGTGCTGTTGTAATATTTAAAACACTATAACATCACAGTTAGAGTCAATCATGCAAGGTGTTCCCACAATATTGTCACGCATACACCCATGAAGAGTGATCTGGTATATTATACCCTGAGGCTATTCTCATGTCCTCCCAAAGGCAGGCTAAGGGAGCACAGCCCGGTTTGGGGAGGTCATGTGCTGCAATGAGAGCCACATGGCTCCTGCAACAAACCTCCTTAAATGCCCCCACACTTAAATGAGGTCAGCTGAGCAAGCACTCTGCTAACTCAATTTTGTTAATCGTGAGTCACCATGGTGCAACTCTACACCATGGCGACTCATGAGGAGACCCCCCAGACAGGACACTACAACAAGCCTCCCGGTATCAGGGGTCCCTCCAGAATGCCCCGCACACTCGTGAGGTGCATGCTGGGGCTTTGGGGGGGCAGGCAGCTCCCGATCCCCGCTGCCTGTACCGGCTTCGTGATGGAGCTGGTATTCGTGTGGGTGGTCAATCCAAACACCCAGGGTGGGCTAGATGCTTGTCTGCAGGGAGAGCAGGCTTGACCCGCTCTCCTCACCTAATGCCATCTGGCTCTCCACACTGCTCATGTGGAGAGCCTCCCTGAGTACAAAAAGAAGACAAGAAGTTCTGGTAAAAATTAGTGTGGTGAAAATTAGACTTTCTTTTCACTATTATCTTAATTGACAATTACCATCTTAATTAATTGATCATAACCGTCCCCAGATCAGTTAGGCAGTTCACGTTAGCCTACTTGCACCTCAAACATTCATTCATCCACCATCTTGAATTGGGGTGGATGACATAATCACAAACTACGGCATTGAGGTGTTCCTACGTGTCCCTATAATTGTACCAAGTTTGGTTCAAATCAGTCCAGGCATTGTGAATTTGATAGGGGGACAGGAAGAGAGAGAGAGACGGGTGATCTCATAAGCTTACTTTCCTTCAGGAAAGTAGGCTAAAAATATACTGGTTCACTTGCAGATTAACGCTGCCCTCCTATGAGAACATTACCAATGCACAATATTTTTTTCCCAAGCTACCCCTTCCCTCTGTTGCCTCAGTTAGTCCCCAAAAATATGTACCTGAGAGCTGGGGGACCCTCAGGTACATCAAGGAAGCAGAGGGAAGGGATTCAGGAAACATAGTTGTGCACAGACAACAGTCTCACATGGGGAGAGCGTAAATCTGTTTACAAAGTTACAAAGACCAAGCAATGCAAAAGATTGTTGCACTGTACAGTACAATGCAGAGCATGTTTTTCATTCTCTCTCTACTTAGGTGTGTATATCTACCCACTTATATAATTGCTTCATGCATCTGGGAAGTCAGCTCTGACCCACAAAAATGCATGCCACAATACATTTGTTAGCCTATAAAGTGTCACATGATTCTTGTTGCTACAGACTAACATGGCTACCTTTCTGGAAGTGTAGGTCCTAGACAACTGAAAATACAGGTTTTCAGTTGCATATACAGGTGAACGATGTTATCCATGGGGGTTCCGTGAAGTCAATGGGATTGGAGAGGGGTTAGGTTCCTGAAGGCTGGCAAAAAGAGGGGGGGGGGAAACACACACACACACACACACACACACACACACACACACACACACACAGCAGGTATGTGTAAGTAAACTGCCCTACCATACTCCACAGGTGTCTAGCTGACCAGGAATCCCCCTCTAAATCATGAGCATGTGTGTGCGCTCACAGGTTAATTTTCGATTCCACTCAGGTTGAATTAGGAAGGCCCCACTCTGACTGTATCTGCGCACACAGTGCCTCAATACTGCTGCCCAGAACAAAACTTATTCCCCACAGAGATGAAAAAAATTAGAGGGACCACTGCCTCCAAGTCCCAAATGCCCCATTTTCCCATGAAAAACGTTGGGGGGAATGCTTTTTTTTATTTAAAGAAACAAATGAGCCACAAAATGGATCCTATTGACTAAATGGCCCTCTAGGAACTGTGGATACATGGATACACACTCATGCGTTGCATTACTGGGGCTCTGGTGGAGCAGAGTGCTGCACAGCAATGTTTCCCTTCACTTGACCCCTGGAGCTGCCGGGCAAGGCACGGGTGGATGGCAGGAGAACCCCCACTCATCTCCAATCCACCCGCTCAGGGAAACCCCTCAGATCGTCTGTGGGGAAGGCAATGTAAACTCTCCTTCCCAAAGTTAACCCTGGCAGCTCTTCTCACTGATTGTGACGAGAGCTTCATAGTAAACCTCAGCTCAGACTTGATTTACCCTCGGCTTCCTCTCTCTGTATGATCAAGTCTTAGTTTGGAAACTTGGTTTGTGGGCAAAATATGATGTAACATTAAAAAGTGATTTACCATTATTAATAAAATTGAATCCCCAATTGCTCACACAGAGCCTATGTGTATAGGGACCATACAGATGATTTAGTTGATGCAGCACGTCCATGCATTGTGCGATGCAGAATAAAGTGTGATGCAGAGCAGAGATGACACACTTTCAGCATTTTTTATTGAACCTAGTTCACTTCAAGACTGAAACTGAATATCGGACTGTCTTGTTTGTAAATTATTAGTTCAGTGATTGGCTATACAATATTTTGAATTTTTTCGCTTAATTGGATGAGTTTTATTTAGTTTCAGTTGTTTGTATGTGGATATTAATATTAAAGACAGATGGATTTGTATACAATTAGATCAACATTTTCTGAGTGGAATACTGAGGTGTGATTTGAAAAGAGGCTTTCTCCGCTTACAGTCTTGGGGTCAAATTGGACATTACATAAAACCTCTCATTAGCATTGATGGGCTTACATTTTCTTTCAAAAAACAGCAGCTAGGAGGTCAGTCCAGACTGAGACCTAGATTGGGACTGTGGCAAGGGGATGCCACAGCTCTTTCTCTTGTTGTGTTCCCATTCTGGATTGAACCCTTTTCAGCTTCTATTTTGGAAAGAAATGTTAAGCCTGTCCACACTAATGATGGACTTAATGTAGTTTGGCCCTATGCCACTAGGTTAGACCTGTATTCAGCATGCTTCTGCCAAAAGACATCCAATGGATATCCTCCCTCAAGAATTCCACAGGGTAAAGCACAGCTAGCACAACATGAAGAAAATCCATTAATTTGGAAACTTATCTGATTCTCCTTTGGATGATATCACACAGTTCTGTAATGTGCAAGAAGGAGCATTGGATTCCACTGTTGCGACTTTCAAATCCCTGAGCAAAACCTTGCATTGCTTCTACATTTTTTGGTCTGATTTGATTATTTAGGTCTGGTAGGAAGATATATTTAGGAGAAAAGTCCTTTACTGGTGAGAAGATACATCTAAGGAGAAAAGTCCCTTCTATTTTTTCCTAAGTGGCATATCAGAGAAATGCTTGACTAACAAGCAGAAGGTTGCCAGTTCAAATTCCCACTGGTATGTTTCTCAGACTATGGGAAACACCTATATCAGGCAGCAGTGATGTAGGAAGATGCTGAAAGGCACCATCTCATGCTGCACAGGAGGCGGCAATGGTAAACCCCTCCTGTATTCTACTAAAAGAAAACCACAGGGCTCTGTGGGCACCAGGAGTCTAAATCGACTTGATGGCACACTTTACCTTTAATTCCATCTAAAAGAGATTCTTTTTGTAGCTCCTCATATCAACATTTCCTAATTTTACTCTCCCTTCTTCTAACGGACTAAGAAATGAATGCTTAATTACAAGCTGAATGGGTGGCATTTGCAGAATGATTCCTTCCCTGCAAATGTCTCCACGGATACTGTTTGAAACCCATATCCATATGTCCTCACTATCTTCTAACAACAGAGCCCTGCTACAGCTGCTGCCTAAGCAGTTTCTGCCTTTAAAAAAAAAAGGAAGCAAGTCTTTCTGCTCATTCCCCCAGAAGTGTAGTTAAAATAAAATAAAATAGAATAAAATAAAATAAAAGGCAAACAAGGGCACAGATTAAATTTAACTTTTAAAAACTCTTTTAACTCTTTTGCTGCCTTGCCTCCTTTTTCAGTTTAATGTTATAATTTAATTTTAAGTCATTTTAGCCTAGGAACGTTTCCATTCCGTTCCTCTCTGCCCCTCCCAACCAATGAGCAGTAGCTATCAAGTGACTTTGGTAGCTTGCCATATTTTCTGTATGTTTCCACTTACTGCATTTTAAATGGAATCTTTTTTTCAGAAGTCTGCAATATGCCATGCAGAAGAATGAGGAACTGTAAATCTATCCAAGTCAGTGGGATCTTTTCAAGCCCTTTTTGTACATTTCTTAATTTTTTGTGTTTGGAGGAAAAAAAGGATGTTTTATGCTTTTGTGGCCATGACCCACAATGAACAGCAAACATTTTGGAGGGGTGTGGTGGGCAGGAAAGTAGGCTTACCTTTCAACCTTTTTATAAAATGTAATTAAAAACAAACAAACCTGTAATGATAATAGCAGTGCTTGAAGTGGTATACTCCCCCCAGCAAGAAACTTTTGCCTTAAGTGAAATTTGAGACAAACGAGAAGGGGCGGAGGAATGGAGGATCTACAGATTTTGAGTGAATTTTAGAGCTTTGATAAGACTAGTCAACATTTTCAGGGGGTTTTACCCAATGGTGCTCTGTTCCCAAGTTACACTTACCACAGATGTTATACTAGTCCTGTATGGCTCAGTGGGGAAATGCTTGACTATCAAGCAAGAGGTTGCAGATTCGAATCCCCGCTGGTACACCTATATCGGGCAGCAGTGATACAGGAAGATGCTGAAAGGCATCATCGGATACTGCGCAGGAGGAAGCAATGGTAACACCCCCCCCCCGTATTCTACCAAACACAACCACAGGGCCCTGGGGTCACCAGGAGTCTAAACTGACTCAACGGCACAACTTATACATAGATATCTGTATTTATACATAGATATCTTTATACCTTTATACCTTTATACCCTTATATATAGATATCTGTATACATAGACATTCATTGATGTTGTCCAGTGTCTTTGATTTAACTGCCAAGAAGACAGTATAGAGCGTTGTCAGACAGAAATCCCAAGCCTAACAAAAACTTATAATATGGGGAAAAGCTGGATGTTCATTCATTCATCCATTCATTCATTTTAGCAAGTTTGTATACTGCCCCAAACTTTCATCTCTGGGCGGTTTACAATAACATAAAACCAGTTAAAAACATATTCAAAAACTTAAAAACAATTTAAAAATTTAAAAATAACCAGAAATTAAAACCCCCAAATTTTAGGAAGCTGAGAAAGCTTGGACGAAAAGATGGGTTTTCAGGTGTTTTTTGAAAATTGCCAGAGATGGGGAGGATCGTATCTCAGCAGGGAATGCATTCCACAATCTCGGGGCAGCAACCAAGAAGGCCGGTCTCTGTGTAGCCACCAAACGAGTTGGCGGTAACTGCAGACAGACCTCCTCAGATGACCTCAATGAGTGGTGGGCCTTGTAATGAAGAAGACGCTCTCTTAAATACCCAGGGCCTAAGCCGTTTAGGGCTTTGTAAGTTATAACCAGCACTTTGTATTTTGTCTAGAAACCTATTGGCAGCTAGTGTAACTCCATCAGTAAAGGAGTAACATGGTCTCTCTGAGATGACCCAGAGACCAACCTGGCTGCTGCATTCTGAACCAAATGAAGTTTCCGGACTATGTACAAAGGCAGCCCCACGTAGAGCGCATTACAAAAGTCAAGTCTGGAGGTTACCAACAGATGTACCACTGTTTTGAGGTCGTTGATCGGCGTATCAGTTGGAGCTGATAGAAAGCACCCTTGGCCATTGCCTCAACCTGAGAAACCAGGGGAGAGGTGTGAATCCAGAAGTACTCCCAGACTGCGAACCTGTTCCTTTTGGGGAAGTGTGACCCCATCTAGAACAGGCAGATCAAAATCATCTCTAGAGTTCTGACCCCTCACAATAAGTACCTCCATCTTATCTGGATTCAGCTTTAGTTTATTCTCCCTCATCCAGCCCATTACTGCTTCCAGGCAGGCATTTAGGAAGGATATGCCAGCTCCCGAAGAAGCTGACATGGAGAAGTAAGTCTGGGTGTCATCAGCGTACTGGTAACACCCAGCTCCATATCCCCTGATGATCTCTCCCAGTGGTTTCATGTAGATGTTTAAAAGCATTGGAGAAAGTACGGAGCCATGTGAAGGGCACCATACTTAAGCTCAGATTTTGAAGAGCAACAGTCTCCAATTGACACCATCTGGAATCTATCCAAGAGGTAGGAGCGGAACCACTGTAAAACAGTGCCTCCCACCCCCAACATCCTCAGACGTTCCATAAGGATACTATGCTTGATAGTATCGAAAGCTGCCAAGAGATCCAAAAGGACCAACAGAGTCACACTTCCTCTGTCAATTCCCAATTGGAGATCATCCATCAGGCTGACCAAAGCAGTCTCCACCTCATAGCCCGCCTGAAAACCATTTTGAAATGGGTCTAGATAATCAGTTTCCTCCAAGACCGCCTAGAGCTGAGAGGCCACCACTCTCTCGATTCCCTTGCCCAGCCGTGGGAGGTTGGAAATAGGCCTATAATTGCACAACTCTGAGGGATCTAATGCAGGCTTCTTTAGAGGAGGTCTAGTGATTGCCTCCTTAAGACAAGGGGGCATCCTGCCCTCCCTCAGAGAAGCATTTATGATTTCCACCAGGCTGTCTACAACAACCTCCCTACTAGATCAAACAAGCCATGTTGGACAAGGGTCAAGAGAGCAAGTGGTAGGCCTCACCGATCCAAGCAGCTTGTCCACATCCTCAGGAGTCACAGTCTAAAACTGATCCAGTCGAATCACACAAGAGGAGTTGTTGGGCACCTCCAGCTCAGATATCAAATTAATTGTGGCGTCTCCATCTAAGTCTGCCCGAATCGGAGAGATTTTATTTGTGAAAAATTCTTTAAAAACATCACAGCGGGTAACTGATGACTCCAAATTCTGGTTCAAGGGAGGGGCGGCAGATACTAGTCTCCTCACAACCCTGAACGACTATGCTGGATGTCAACTGGCAGAGGCAATACGGGCAGAAAAGAACCGCCTCTTTGCCGCACGTATTGCCTGAGCATAGATCTTTAGATGTGCACTATGTCGCAAGCTGTCAGATTCTAGTCGAGTCTTTCTCCACCTGCGCTCCAGTCGCCTGCCTTGCTGCTTCAGCCCCTGTAGGACTTCTGTATAACAAGGGGCCAAATTTGAAGCGGGTTGGAGGGAACGCTTGGGAGCAATTGTGTCTACTGCCCGGGTGAGCAAGTTGTTCCAATTCTCAACCAGGGCATCAACAGGATCACCGGCAGAGCCAACATTGAATCCCTCCAAGGCTTCTTGGAATCTTAGTGGATTCAATAACCTCTTCGGGCAGACCATTCTAATGGGTCCCTCGCCCCTGTGGAGGTGGGAAGTGGTTGTAAGTCCAACCTTAACCGTGGTCCATCCATGACAATAGGGAAATCACAGGAGTCCCCATCCACGGAACACTACCCTGATCAGAGTAAAATACCAAATCAAGCGTGTGACCTGCAATATGCGTCGGTCCGGAGACCAAAGTCTTGTAGGGATGATATTCTGGACATGGGCACTTAAGTATTTATGCACATATGACTAGCATGGAGCCTCCATAGTCCCTCATTAGCAGAGCAAAGGAAGGATATTAAGAGCATTGGGCAAGATGTGAATGGAGGAGCTGAAGGATAACTAGGATATTCTTCTTTTTAGAAGAGGTGTTCTTTTCCTGTATATAGCATCTTCTAGGGCAGAAAGTATATAGGAAAGGTTCTGTGGAATTGTTGGAAAGAAATAACAGTGCAAGTCCTTCCCCCACCCCCATTTATTTATTTCTTTATTTATTTTGGTAAACACACTAAAATCTACCAAGAAACAAGGAAGTTACAAATTCAGGACACAGCTGAGCTAAAGAAGTTCTCCTGCATTAGCCCCACTAAAATAAGCCGTATTGTGCTTAAGCTCAAGTATATAGTACACTGCTCTGGGCTCCTTGGAGGAAGAGCAGGATATAAACGTTAATAATAATAATAATAATAATAATAATAATAATAATAAATAATTACTACAACAACAACAATATGGTGAGACGTAACTTTAATAAATCTATACCGGATCGGTCGTCGCCCAGGTCAACAAGGACCGCGCCAGGTGCTGGAGTCCCTGGACATCTGGTGGCAAGTGGGCAACAGGATTCAGGATCTTCAGTTGAGCAACCAGGGCTGAAAACAGCAAAGTTACTGGAAGAAACGTCGCTTAACCGAAAAAATATATAAGAAAAATGCCAACAAGGAAATAATGATCTGCTATTACAAGTCTAGTCCAACTAGAAGAGGTTATTTAAAAAGAATGTACCAAATTTGGAAAGGGAAGCATCCAGATACAGAAATAACAGGACAAAGGCTAGCAGACCAGAGAAGATTCATAATAAGAAATAAAGTATTCACAGGAATTGAGCTGGAAGAACTGCAAAGAGCAACACAGGCTCAAGATATTGAAGAAGAATTACCACCAACTGAAGCAGTTGCTCAGGCGAAAGTGGAGGAGGTGTGGGAAGTAGAGGATACCACTGTTGCTGAACTGTTTCAAAATCAAAACCAGGTAACCTCCCCTTTGCCTTCACCTCAAAAACCCAAATGCCGTTTAACAGAAAAGCAACAAAAACTAAAGCAAAAAATAACTGAGCACATGAACCAAACAACCACCAGGGTTCGACTTCCAGCTCTAAAAACAGTTGCCAAAAAACAACTTGCTCAGGTATTAAAAGATGTCAATGCTTCACTTGCAGAAATAACAACCAATAATTTGCAAGAAACAAACCAACTAATGTACAGTGCAGCAACAATAACAACACAAGAGCTCGGATATAAGATCAGTGGACCTGTAAAAAAAGAAAGCAGTACATCACCTAAATGGAAGATTAGATTAGAAAATAAAATCTCCAGGCTTAGATCAGATGCTAGTAAATTGAAAGATATGAAAGAAAAGAAGCTGAAGAATGAAAATACCAAACAGTATCTGATCCAAAAATACCACCTAGATTCAAGGAAAATTAGAGAAGTCCTGGAAATAATAAAGCAGCAAATAACAGCAGTGTCAAAGAAGATTAGCAGATATGAAGCCAGAACTACACAACACAGGCAGAATCTCCAATTCCAGTCAAATCAGAGACGTTTCTACCAAAGCATAGAAGGAGAAACTACAAGAAACCTAGAAACACAAAATAAAGAAGAAACAGTGCAATTCTGGGGAAAATTATGGGACAATCCAATAGATTATTTAAAAAAAAGCAGGCTGGATGAAAGAGGTCAAAAAATGTAACCAACAAATGCAAGATCTAATAAAAACACCAGAATTAATAAGTGAAAGAGCAAAGAAAATTAAAAATTGGACTGCTCCAGGCGACGATGAACTGCATGGCTTTTGGCTTAAACACCTAACAAGCCTTCACAAACAACTATCAAAACAGTTCAATCACATTTTGCAAGGAGGTGATATTGAACAATGGCTAACAACTGGTAAAACTCATCTTATCATGAAAGACCCAGCAAAAGGTGCAGTTCCAAGTAATTATAGACCGATAACCTGTCTGCCAACCATGTTCAAATTATTAACTGGAATAATAGCAGATGAAGTGACGTCCGGGGAGGAGAGCTGGTCTTATGATAGCAAGCATGACTTGTTCCCATAGCTAAGCAGGGTCTGCCCTGTTTGCATATGAATGGGAAATGTGTGAGCACTGCAAGATATGCCCCTCAGGGGATGAAGCCGCTCTGGGAAGAGCAGAAGGTTTCAGGTTCCCTCCCTGGCATCTCCAAGATAGGCCTGAGAGAGATTACTGCCTGCAACCTTGGAGAAGCCGCTGCCAGTCTGTGAAGACAATACAGAGCTAGATAGACCAATGGTCTGACTCAGTATATGACAGTTTCCTATGTTCCTATGTAACACTTAATAACTAACAAACAGCTTCCAGTTGAACAGAAAGGAAATTGCCCGAACACAAGAGACACAAAAGACCAGCTGCTGATTGACAAAATGATTTAGAAAATTGGAAGAGAAGAAAAACCAAATTAAATGTTGCATGGATTGACTACAAGAAAGCCTTCGATTCATTGCCTCACACATGGATACTAAAATGTTTAGAAACAACTGGTGTCAGCAAAAACATTCAGATATTTATTTAAAAAGCAATGATCATGTGGAGTACACAGTTAACAATCAATGGCGAGACACTTGGACAGGTTAGCATTAGAAGAGGCATTTTCCAAGGGGACTCACTATCCCCTCTGTTGTTTGTAATCGCCATGACCCCACTTTCACAATTACTAAACAAAACAGGCCTCGGATACCAAGCATCTAAAACATCCAGTAAAATCAACCATCTGTTGTACATGGACGATCTGAAGTTGTATGGAAAGTCCCAGTCAGAAATCGAATCACTGCTAAACACTGTCCGTATATTCTGTAGCGACATAGCAGTGGAGTTTGGACTAGACAAGTGTGCTGCATTAATAATGAACAGAGGAAAAATAAGAAAAACAGAAGGAATAGAACTGCCCAATGGAAGCAAGATCAAGAACCTGGAAGAGAAAGAACATTACAAATACTTGGGCATTCTCCAGGCTGATAACATTGCACACACTGAAGTTAAAAGAAAAATAGGAAGTGAATACATCAGGAGAGTTAGAAAAATCCTCAAGTCCAAACTCAATGGCGGGAACACAATACAAGCCATAAACACCTGGGCTATACCTGTTATCAGATACACTGCAGGAATAATAGACTGGACCTAGGCAGAGCTAGAGACGCTAGATCGTAAGACCAGGAAAATCATGACCATCAATCATGCTCTGCACCCCCGCAGTGATGTCGATAGGCTCTACCTCCCTCGCAGCTCAGGTGGAAGAGGAATGCTGCAAGTCCATCGAACAGTAGAGAAGGAGAAAAGAGGCCTTGAAGAATATATCAAGGATAGTGAAGAAGATGCACTTAAAATGGTCAATAACGAGAAACTATTCAACACCAATGAAACAAAGCACGCCTACAAGAAAGAACAAGTCAAGAACTGAGCAGAAAAATGGAAAAAGAAGCCACTGCACGGTCAATATTTGCACAATATAAGTGGAAAATCAGACATCACCAAGACCTGGCAATGGCTTAAGAATGGCAACTTGAAGAAAGAAACAGAGGGTTTAATACTGGCTGCACAAGAACAGGCACTAAGAACAAATGCAATAAGAGCAAAAGTAGAAAAATCAACAACAAACAGCAAGTGCCACCTTTGTAAAGAAGCAGATGAAACCGTGGACCACCTAATCAGCTGTTGTAAAAAGATTGCACAGACTGACTACAAACAAAGGCATGACAAGGTAGCAGGGATGATACACTGGAACATCTGCAAAAAATACTAGCTACCTGTAGCCAAAAATTGGTGGGACCATAAAATTGAAAATGTTGAAGAAAATGAAGATGTAAAAATATTATGGGACTTCCGACTACAGACAGACAAACATCTGCCACACAATACACCAGATATAACTGTAGTCAAGAAGAAAGAAAAACAAGTTAAAATAATCGACATAGCAATACCAGGGGATAGCAGAATAGAAGAAAAAGAAATAGGAAAAAATATCACAAAATACAAAGATCTACAAATTGAAATTGAAAGGCTGTGGCAGAAAAAGACCAAAATAATCCCAGTGGTAATTGGCGCCCTGGGTGCAGTTCCAAAAGACCTTGAAAAGCACCTGAACACCATAGGGGCCACAGAAATCACCATCAGCCAATTACAAAAAGCAGCTTTACTGGGAACAGCCTATATTCTGCGACGATATCTATAACAACAGCAACAACATTGACAATAAAATTCAGCCATCCTAGGTCCTTGGGAAGGACTTGGTGTCTGGATAAAACAAACCAGTTAATAACACCTGTCTGACTGTGTAAAAAAATAATAATAATAATCGTGCAGCGGGGAAGTAACCTGCCTAGAGAGCAGGAGGCTATTGGTTCGAATCCCTGCTGCTGTGTTTCCCAGAATATGGGGAACTCCTATATCAGGTAGCAGCGACATAGGAATGTGCTGAAAGGCATCAACTCATACTGCACGGGAGAAGGCAATGGTAAACCACTCCTGTATTCCACCAAGAAACCCACATGGCTGGCTCTGTGGTCACCAGAAGTCGACACCGACCCAACAGCACAACCTTTCCTTTTCCATTTTTTGTGCTCTTTTACATCTCCCATTCATCTCAGTGGGTCTGAAGCAGAGAGCTTCCAGCTCAGAGCGTCAATGTACAGGGATAGTGAACACAGAGAGGGGGAGGATCACTCCAACTGTCCTTGCCCCCAGACTCCATACTTGGACAGTTCCTTTGTGAACAGAGCCCACAAGCTGTCTCAAAAGGGTTCTGCTTTGCAGAGCTTCTTTGTAGTGGCAGAAGGGCCCTTCACTCAGTGCTAAGCAATAGACAAATTTCACTTTGCATATTTTGAAATGGGTTTTAATGCACAAATGAATATCACTCCCTGCAGTCTGACCAAGGTGACAAACCCAACCCTTCACTTTCCTTTGAGCATTCCCCACATCATCAGAGAATGAAGCCCATTGCAGAGACAGGTCATAGTATCTAAATGGAAATTAAACTGACTATAATATAGTCATATAATTGTCTGCCCTGTGAACCATATTGTGGATCATATGAGCCAAAACCCCAACCTCACCTCTTTGGAGAGGAACTGAACAGGATTAGTTCCATTTCCATCCAAATGTTAACATGTTGAAGAGTCATTTCCTTCAATCAGAATAATTAACTGCAGGCCAGAATTGTGGAACAAAGGTTATTAAGAAAACTGGGATGTTAGAAATAATTGTCCATAGAGTGGAAGATTGTGTGACCCATTTCAGACATGACCCAGGAACTTGGTTAATTCAAATCTAGTTGTAGTTTTGTAGCTGTTACCATAATGCAAAAGTGCAAATGAACCAGATTTCTGCTTTCCAAATGAAGCTCTGTCTCTGCATCTATTTCTACAGTATAATTCATCTAGCTGTTCCCTAAAGAATCTCAAGATGTTATGTCCTACAGTTTTGCTGTCCTTGCCTTAACAGGAATCACTCATATTGAGTGTCTGAAACTAGGTTGGGTGAAGCAGGATCCTAGATTTAAAATCTGCTGGTAAATTTGCATTTTCAAACCAGGCTTTTTGCTGAAAAATAATCCAGAGGCTCTTGTATGGATGGAATGTTCAGCCTGGTTAAAAGAAAATAAACTTGATTTCAGTATTACATTTGAACTGAGATGGAGTATTCTCACTTTCTCTTGGTATTTTTTAAATTAAATATATATATATATATAATAAATATGTCAATGAAAATAAATTTTAAAAGAATGTTAGTATGATCCTGATTTTTCCTATAGCTTGAGTTTCTTTTAATTGGCTCAAAAATAGTGTTGACACTTCACATATGATGAAACCTACCGGCTGACTAATTAGGGCCCAGGACCAGAACCTTGTAGAAACTAAACCTAGAAACTAAATGAAGCTGCTGGGAGAGGTCATCTGGGGATTTGGACTGAGTTGTCAGCAATATGCGGATAACACTCAGCTCTATCTCTCCTTGTCATCTGATCCTAGGGAGGTGGTGGATGTCCTGAATCGGGGGCTGGAGGCCGTGATGGGTTGGATATGGGCTAACAAACTGAAATTGAATCCAGATAAGACGGAGGTACTGTTGGTCAGTAGGAGAGCCAATCGGGATGAGGAGATTTTACCGGTTCTGGATGGGGTTGCACTCCCCTTGAAGGAGCAAGTACGCAGCTTGGGGGTAGTACTGGACCCGGATCTGCTTTTGGAATCTCAGGTGGAGGTGGTGGCCAGGGGTACCTTTGCACGGCTTCGGCTGGGGCGCCAGCTGCGTCCCTTTCTCGAGAAGGCAGATCTGGCCACGGTTACCCACGCCTTAGTCACGTCGCAGCTGGATTACTGTAACGTGCTCTACGTGGGGCTGCCCTTGAAGAATATCCGGAAACTGCAGCTAGTGCAAAATGCGGCAGCGAGGGTTTTATCTGGAGCTGCCCATTGGGAACACATCACCCCCATTTTGAAAGAGTTGCATTGGCTGCCGGTTCGTTTCCGGGTCCAGTTCAAGGTGCTGGTTTTGACCTTTAAAGCCCTTAACGGTTTGGGCCTGGGGTATTTGAGGGACCGCCTGCTCCCAAGGGTTGCTGCCCGCTTGACGAGGACATCTGAGGGGGCCCTGCTCCGGGTGCCGACAATGAGGGAGGCTCGGCTGTCATGCACTCAGGACAGGGCCTTCTCTGTTGCTGCCCCCAGACTCTGGAATGCTCTCCCAGTGGCCATTCGTTCCTCAGACTCCATCACGGCTTTTAGAAAGCTTGTAAAGACTTGGCTTTTTACCCAGGCTTTTACATAATCGTTTTTACTGCTGCTTCTGTGTGTTTTTACCTGTTGTATTGTTTTTATGCCTGTTTTTATATGTTTTTATACTTTTTAGCTTGATGTTTTTATGGCCTTTTAATTGTATGTTTTAACTTTTGTAAACCACCTTGGGGTTTGTCTTTTAACGAAAGGCGGTATATAAATGCAAAAATAAAATAAATAAATAAATAAATAAACAGGCCTGGGTGTAGTCAGTACCTAGTGGGAGCCCTCTGGGAAACCCAGGCTCTCAGTCGAACCTTGCCCCATTTCCTGAGGAGCCCAGGAATTGCTTTTGTTTAAGAAAATGAGACTCTTTAAGCAAGATGAATATGTACTTGCTGTTCATATTATTTAGCTGGAAGCTTACTGTATTTACATGAATAGAAGACGACCCTGAAATTAAAACGACCCCCTTAAAAACAGTGGGTTAAATATATGTCATATTATTTACTCAAAGGTGGACCCTGAATTTAAGATAACCCACCCAATTTCTAACATTAAAGTAATTGGAAAAAACCTAGTCTTGGATTCAGGTAAATATAGTAACTGTTGTGCACTATGAATCTGCATTAGTAGTGACACTTGAGTCCGCATTTGCTAATCTCCTACCAGAATGGGTGCATTTTGTTTCCTTTCTCTGAGATCATATGTGAGTGTAGGAAAGCGGCTGGTGCTGTGGTGGAGTTAGAATAATCCATTGTCCCTAATCCTCGGTAACAGATTCATTGCTGACATTAGAGCCCAAAGCTATTCTGGTACACGTTCTCTCTCTTTCACCATGGACATACACCCTTACCCTGCTGTGAGTCCTGAACAGATTCTGTGAGGAGAAAATGGGCAGAAAATAGTTCAACTTTACAAAGACATTTAAAGATATTCACCAGTTGTACATCTACCCACTTGTTTCTGTGTTTCTTTATGTGACACACATGACAGCTTGAGCATACAGTGGGTCTGCTGGGTCCTTACCTTGGAGAGAATGAGGCTATTCCCATGATCCCTGGAAAGTGGGCTAAGGGAGCTCAGTCCGCTTTCCAGGGGTTGTGGGAACCACCAGGCTTGCAGGTGAGCCTGGTGCTCCCAAGGCGGCTAGCCCACTAACTCCCCCTCCTTTTAAATGAGGTTAACAGAGCGAGCGCTCTCTTAACCTCATTTGTTTGCTCATGTGTCACCACGGTGTGCAGTGACACATGAGTAGACCCCAGACCAAGAGGCTGCAAGCGGCTTCCTGGGCTTGGGGGTCTCTCCAGGATGCCCCGCACACTCACATGGGGCATCCTAGAACTTCCGGAGGCCGCATGGCCCCCAATCCCTGCAGCCCCCACCGGCTTCATGACAGAGCCAGCAGCCATGTGGCAGCCGATCTGGCCACCCAGCCATGAGCGACTGCTCATCTGCAGGGAGAGTGGGCTAAGCCACTCTCCCCGCAGACCACATTGAGGCGCCTCACAGCAATCATGTGAAGCGCCTCAATGTCTGGCCCCCAGATGAGTGCATAAGAGCCTGAAATAGTTTAACTTGGAATTCAAGGGGTGCAACTTGTTTTATTTATTTACCATATGTGTGTCCCGCCCACATGAGTGGTTTGTTCCATTTTCTCTTCAGTACAACTTTGTGCTGTAGGTTTGGCTTAGAGAAAGTAAATGGCCCAAGAGCATCTAGTGGGCTACATAGCTGGGTGCAGATTTGAACCTTGGTCTAGGACTGACACAACGTTCACACTGGACTTCTCTATACAGTACTATAGACCAAGAGTATGCTAGAAGGGGCAATTCTGCAATGATACAGCTTATCTAGGAGCAGGCACATGCAATCTTTGCCTGCCTCTCTCTCTCAAGACTATTTCTCACAGGGCAGCTGATGTTCTATGGCTGCTGGTGGTAGGAAAGGGGTCAGTGCAGCTGATCCCATCCAAGAACTGGTATAAAGATGGTCGGTAGAAGTCCAGTGTGGATGTAGTGTTGGTCTTGGTGGAGTGTTCTTGCTTTCTCTTGGTATGCCGTGTGTGTGTGTGTGTGTGTGTGTGTGTGTGTGTGTGTGTGTGTGTGTCCATTCTTTTCTTTTTTAATGAATTTTAGTATGATCCTAAACATTCAGTTGCTTGAGTTTCTTTTCATTAGTTCAAAAAGTAGTGTTGACACTTGACAAATGATAAACCTTCCAGTTGATTATTTAGGGCCCAAGGCACCAAAACCTTGCAGAAACTAAACCGGTCTAGGTATAGTCAATTGCTCCGTCCTCCTAATGCTGTTTGGCCCTGATTTTTGTCCTTTTTCCTGGTGCCATTATGTGCTGTAGCCATTTTATTTATTTATTATATCTGTGTAAACCACTTTGGGAACTTTTGTTGAGCAATGGTATATACATATTTGTTGTATTCATATTTGTAGGTTTACCATGAAATATTCAAGAAAGATGGGTATAAACAGAGAGATGTAGGGCAGGTTCATACAGCTGCCCAAAGGTTGGTAAACTGGGAACCAGAGGTTCCTAGTGACCATGCATGCACACCCAGCGGGTATGTGTGAAGCTGCCAACCACCAGTTCCCACACCACGTTACCGAGAGTCCCCTGACTTCTGCTCAACTTCCATAACCAAGATTTGAAGTTGGGCGGAAGAAGTCAGGAGAATTTCATTAATGCAACATGGGAACTTGCGGCTGGCAGCTTCGCACAACACACCCACAAGGAGTGTGTGCTAGCTGAGAACCTGTGGTTCCTGGCTTAACAACTTTTGAGCCTGTCTGTTGATAAACAGCTGGCAATGGACTATCTTTTATATAGTTAGTGCTGGTACTTTACTGATGGTTAGTGGTGGGGAAGGGAATAGAGATATGCAGAACAAGTTACCTGAGGTAATCAGGACTGAAACTATTTAGACCTCTAAAGGGTAAAAAACCAACACTCTGGATTGGGCCTGGAAATGAATTGGCAGCTGGTGCATTGGGCCCAATTCAAAGTATTGGTTCTTACCTTCAAAAAAAGATGATATATGAGAATCTTGGCCTATACCTGTTAACAGGGAGACTACTACATTCTGCACTAGCTGAAGTTTCTCAACAGTTTTCAAGGGCAGCCCTTTGTGTTACAGTAATCTAATCTGGAAAGTCACCAGAATGTGGAGACCAGGACACTCTCTCCGAGCAGCGGGTGTAGCTTGGATAACAGCTGGAGCTGATAAAAGGCACTCTGGGCCACAGCTGCAACCTGGGCTTTAACCTGGATTAAAGGGTGAAAGCATGCCCTTTAACTCAGGTATGGGGTCAGGTGTGTACTCATGCAGCACACAGCCCAGGCGCACACAGAGTCAGGCTCCTAGAGTGCCCGATTCATGGGAGATGCACTGCTTGCGCAATGCATTTAGGGATTCCTGGAGGCCTGGGCTTGTTTTCCCGGCCTCTAGTGATCCGTGCTGCTCAGAGCAGCACAGATCGTGTGGGGTGCATCAGACTGAAGAGGAGATCATTGGTTGTCTGGGAGAAAGATAGTTTCATCCCTGCTTTCTCCCACTCTCCCCGCCCCAGTCATGGCCATGTGTATGACCTTGATATGTATTTAGGCATAGTTTGAATGAGGCCTAACAAACTGTGCCAAAGTCTTCTCAGAAATGGTGCGTGCTGAGGAGGGATATCAAGGTACCAAAAGAGGCAGTTAAGAGCGAATTCCAGCTATAAGGGACAGCAAGAGAGAAAGAAGAGTCATTTATTTTATTTTATTTGTTTTTATTTTAAAATATTTTTATTCCACCATTTCCCATGGATTCAAGGTAGTTTACATAACCTCCAAAAATTAGATAAAATTAAAATCAATAAAACTAGAACAGCAGCATAAAAATGCACATACTTAATCAATCATGTCAAAAACCATCATAGGCTGTACAGGAAGCGGAAGAAACACACCAGGAGAGTGGACTGACTATTCTTTAAAAGATAGTGAACCAACCAGTTTGCTGTCGTTTAAAACAGCTGGACAGTGAATTCGCATTTATTATATTATTTATTTATTTATTACATTTATAAACTTCCCCATTTAAAGGCTCTGGGCAGTGTACAACAAATTTAAAAAGACCAAAAAAACCCACCCCACAATTTAAAACACAGTGCTAAAAACAATTTAAAAAACAATTAAAAATCATTTAAAACTAATTAAAATACTTTTAAAAATAATTTACAAACCTTGGAAGGTCAGGCCAAACAAGGAAGTTTTTAGGGCTCTTTTAAAGGCCAACAGCGAGCCTAAACTGAGGATATCTGCCAGGAGTACATTCCATAGGCCAGGAGCAGCTACAGAAAAGGCCCGGTTCTAGGTTGTCACCAGATGTACCGACAGTAACTGGAGACAGAACTCTCCAAATGACCTCAATGAGCGATGGGATCATCCCGAAGAAGGCACTCTCAAAGGTAGCCCGGACCCAAGCCATTCAGAGCTTTAAAGGTAATAACCAGCACTTTGTATTTCACCCGGAAACATATCGGCAGCCAGTGCAACTGTTTTAAGACAGGCATAATATTGTCTCTCCAGGTTACCAGAATTTTTAAGAGACATAAGATAATTAAAGGAAGCATGGAAGCAGACTGCAATGTTAAGACCGTGCTCCTGAATCTAAAATTGGGCAAATGATGGATAAATAACAGGCATTTGTGGATGTAGGTGATACAGATACTGTTAATGAGCAGTTCAGTTATGCACAGTTCCTGTTCTAGCGTGAGTTTTAAATCAATATCATGCTTCTTGTATATCTGATTAACTTTTATGAACAGAACTTGTTCAGTATAAAAGAACTGCCTTCACCCCTATGTGTAGACTCATGTGCTTAGTTCATCATCTGAGGCTCTGTTCCAGGTACCCTTGCCGTCTGAGAAGTAATGAGCATCCATCCAGTAGTAGCAGGGTCTTTTCAGTAATGACATCAGCCCTCTAAAATGTTCTCCCCTCAAAAGCCCACTTAGTACTTATGCTTAATCTTTTTTAATGCCATTTTAAGAGCTTTGTTTCAATTTTGCCAGTGGTGCTGTGGCTAGGCTGGTTTGTATGTTTGCATTGTGTTTTAAAATTTGTCGGTTGAGATCTGTGTATTGCTGGTTACCTGTTCATTTTTGGATATTTATTTTTTTAAAAAAAATGTTGATTGTTTTGTATTTGTAGTTCTTGTTGTAATTTTATGTTTTTAATGATTATTTTGTGGGCCACCTTGCCTTTGGCAACTAAGGTGGCCTAAAAATCTTTTAAAATAACTACAGCAAATGTGACCAGTATATGAGACAGCCCCAGACATGCATCACAAATTGCTACCAGTTTTATCAGGGATGTGCAGCTGCTGCAGTAAACAAGTACAATATAAATGAATTTATGTCATTAGAAGAAACATGATGGAGATTTACTGCTGATCATGGAAGCTGTAAGGGAAGTGTGCAGTTAGTTTCTGGACCAGTTCATACTTAGGGTGGGCCCCACCTGAGCAGCTTGGGAGTGTGTGCAGGTTGGTGGCTGGCTTGTCATGGGTCAACTGTCATGTGTAGGTACTGCTTACATGAATCAGTGCCTACACATGGTGCCTTGGCATAAAGTTACATTGACTTGCACAGTTTTACACACAGCAATGTAGCCTTTAAAAAAAAAACCTCCTTAAAATGCTGAAGGCAAAACTTAGAAATAAGTAAACCTGTGTATTATTTTAGAAGTGCCCTTTCTGAATCACCCCACCAGGAATTCCAGGAGATGACTTTAGTGTAGGCTGCAAGCAGTTATTACTTCCCCTTACACATTCCCTTTTCTTCCTCCATGCAACCATAAAGATACAAGTGTATTTTCTCTCTGCAAACTCTCTTAACCAACACCCACCCTGAATTTAGTTGTGGCACCTCTTTACACCTGTCACAATGTGATTTAAAACAAAATACTGAGAAGGGATGTTGATAAATTCTACCTTCATCACAAGTGGTTAAGGAAAGACAATTTAAAAACTCTGAGGGTAGCACATCAGACACTGTGTGGAGATGTTTGTCGAAAGGTAGTCTATTTATTGAAGCAGAAATTCTTGCAAGAAGTCCCTTGTGGCCAGTTCAGACTTGTAGCCCAAGCCAACCATGAGTTTTTCCCCCTTGTCTTTTTTCAGAAGCAGGCCATGGTAGGTGATGTACTGCTCCCTACGGCATTGTAGCTGAGGTTGCAGACAATGGATTAGATCCTCAGCCCGTTTAAGTCAGCACAGATCTATCAGCTGCAGTGAAGCCAAGCCGACTGACACTAGCCAGGGGAGCGCCCTCATTATTTCCAGGGATGCAGACAAACTGTATGCGGAAAGGTTTCCCTAGGCCCTGTGACAAGATGGAATGCATGGTCTCCCTTAACTTGCTTTGTGTATCCCTTCGTTTCTGGAGTTTCTACCCCGTGTAATGCTCAGAGGTATGTTTTGGTATTTCAGGCTAGGAAAAGAAGAGAGAGTAAAACCAGAAGAAGGTTTTGAAATTATTTGTATTGTAAGTTACCAGGGCAGTGCCGCTGACCACCTTATATGAGGTCTGAAGGTGACAGAGTGTGACCAGAGCACAATGGCTTTTACAAGAGTCACTTGAATCGTTGGCATGGTGTGCATTATGTTGGCAACCATTAAGTCTGCAGCCATTTAAAGGAAGACAGGGAATGATGTTTTAAGGAGAGACTGCAGAAACTACCTAGAGAAGCTATTCTCATGACCAGGAGGACGGGGTGGGGGAGAGGCAGGGTGGAACCTACCATCCCCCAGATGATTCTTGATGTCCTCTTTGGTGTGTCACCATGCACCCACATGATCTGTGCTGCATGGAGTAGTGTAGAATCCCACAATGCACCACACAATGAGCATTGAGGGATTCCCCCAAGAGCCGTGTGTTCTAGGCACCTGACTCTGTTTATGCTCGGGCTGCATGTGGGCCGAGTATGCACATGATCCCAGACACTTGTGCCCCTTAACCCAAGTAAAAGCCTGGATACAAAACCCGGGCTTGCGGAGAAGGCAGCACCCGGATCGAGCTCAATCCTGACACTACACTCGAGCAGCCCTACCCAGCTGGGGCTTCCCTAACCTGGGTAGGGCTGTTCATATGCCTAGCCTTAAGGGGTAACTAAGATATATGAGTGCTTGCCGAGATGGTAAGGCAGTTTGACCCCCCGCCCAATTTCCTGCAATCTCACATTCAAGGAAACAAGTGTCTGAAGGCCCAACAACATGTTTGCAAACCTGTATAATGGAACCCAAATGGCTTTTTTTTTTAAAGAAGGAAAAGAAGATTCAGTTTGGTGTGGACATGTATCACTCAACCCTGAAACTTTTTTTTAAAAGTACTTCAGTTTTGTTATGGGTATTTGCATATAACAGCCATATTTGCATGTAACACAGTTTAATGGGCCAGAGGTTCAGCGGACATTACATCCAAATGCAGGCAAATGGTGTATGGTGTGGTGACAAAACTGAGGGCTCATATTTGGAACTCCAGTCTGAACCCTTGGGTTGTAGTTAGTTTCGTCACCGCAACCCAAGGTTCCAGACAGCCTGAGGTACGTCTGAATTCGGAACTTCAGGCTGCACCCCCTAGAACTAGAGTTGAGGGAGGAAACTCCTCCCTCTACTCCATCGTGATTGGCTGTGTGGGCTGTCCTTCAGTCAAGAAGGAAGCCCACAAAGGCAGCACCCCGCCTTTCTGTAGTCCCGCTGACTGCAAAGAGGACACCCTTCAGTACATCTGAATTCAAATGGGAGTATGGTGGGCAATGGGTCTGCAGGACCATTGGACCCGCAGTTCTGCCTAACATGCAGAACTGTTGGAGATACCGTGGAACTTTAAGGATTATTGTCCCCAGGAGAGTAGAATAATAGAGATATAGAATTTTAACCTTGGAAGAGACCTTAGAGGTCTTCTAGTCTAACCCACTATCCAGTGCAGGAAAATGCTACAGTATCCCTGACGGATAGTCATCCAGCCTCTATTAGGAATCATGTAGTGAATGTAGGTTCATCACCACATGAGGCAGACTGTTCCATTGTTGAACAGCTCCTAAGTCTGTTCCATCTTCTATGTGCCCTTGGGATATCTGAAGACAGCTGCCATGTCTTTGCTTAGTCTTATTTTCTCCAGGCTACATATACCTATTCTCCTTAACTCTTCCTCATAGGACTCAGTTTCCAGATCCCTCACCATCTTCATTGCCTTCCTCTGAATGTATTCTAGTGTATCAGTCTCCTTAAAATGCAATGCCCAGAATTGGGCACAGGATTCCAAGGGAGCTATGACCAGTGCAGAACACAGAGAAACCAAAGTCCTGTTCACACATTATATGGTGTTAAGTGTGCACTCATACATGTTTTTGTGTGAATGATCATACCTGCATTCATTTTAAAAAAGAACCTGGGTACAGACCTCTCAGATGCATGGTACACACAGGAAATGTTCTGCTCTTCAACATTATGAATATGAATATGGCAAATGTTTATATACTGCTTTTCAACCAAAGTTCCCAAAGCAGTTTCCATAGATATGAATAAATAAAATGGCTCCCTGTCCCCAAAGGGCTCACAGTCTTTAAAAGAAACATAAGAGAGAGACCAGCAACAGTCTCTGAAGGGATGCTGTGCTGGGGATGGATAGGGCCAGTTGCTCTCCCTCTGCTCAATAAAGAGAATCTCCGCTTTAAAAAGGTTTCTCTTTACTCAGTTAGCAGGGGCAAACTGAATCATTCTACGGGTGACTGACTGCACCTACATACAAATCTATACCTGCATACAAGTGTTGAACGTAACATGTGAATAGGGCTCAATACTCTTGTGATCTGAACATTATATCTTTGTTCAGGCAGTCCAAGACTGCATTAGCTTTGTCAGTTACTGTATCACAGTGCTAGCTCATGTTCAACTTGTCGTTTGCTAAGGTATTTCTCAGCCAAGGGGATCAGTTTATTATATCTGTCCTGTTTTAAATGTAGTATTCAGTCAAGAATAAAAGCTAAATGAACGTTGCCCATTTCTTAGTGGAAATATTCTTTCTTTAGAGGAAGTTGCTGAGGGTTTTTATTTATTATTGGGTTTTGTTCAATAGCACATGTGCTAATATTGCACAAAACTGAATGATGTTGGTGTCATAAAAGTGTTTTGGCTTGCACAAGTGTTATCGAAAATTCACATGAGCAGAAACCTGCATTTTAAAATCTTGCCTTACCATGAGCTTGTCTGCCACCCTTTATCCTTCTGCCCCACATCTTGAGTTGGATCCTCCAACTCTGCTACCTTCAGCCATCGGATGATCGGCTGCACATTTAAACTCAGCCCTTTATCCCTTGCTGAGAATATTGCTCCCGGAACACCTGCTTGATGCCATACTCTTATCCTTCAAACTCTTCTTCAAAGCGCACCTTTTCCATGACAATTTTGGCTTATCTTCTTAGTTCACTTCCGCTACTGAAACTAAAGCCTAACGTAACAGAATTTGTCACATTCATGCAGGTACCCTTCCTTGTCTCTGTCCTTCCACTCCTCCATTCTTTCTTTTCTCTCTAGTACTGTTGATATTTCGATTCTAAATTCCTCAGAGTAGGGACCTTTTTTTAAAAAAATTTGCAAACTCTGTCAGTGCCATGTAGAGTCATTGTATTAATTTAATGGAACTCCCAGATTTAGTGTGGATATATTAGGATCTTTTCTTGCTTGTTATGACCTGGAGTATTTACTGAAAGGGATTTCCTGTTTAACTTACTGGAATCTGTGTCACACCTCCAGTCTGACTTTCTGAGTCTATTATATAGATTTTATATCCTGGGGAAATGGTATCTCTTTGATTTACACTGTTACACCGATTATTAATTTGCACAATTAGGTCTAGGTTTTCTTTACTATCAGAGTATTTGTCCTTCTTGGCTCTGAGGCGTCCAGTGTTTGCATATAAACGACTAGATGCTTTATCCCATATATTTTTCTATGCAATTTGTTGACACTCTTCTATTTTCCACATGCTAGTAGTTGTACCCTTGGTTTGAGAAAGTGGTTGTATCAGTCAGCACAGATATAGGCCTGGATGTACATAGATTAGAGGGGGTGCGGGGGGGGGCAGGAGAGAAGTATATTGTGAACATACCAAAATCGTGAACTGCTAGTTTTGACCTCACAACACTATGATCAAAAACAACTGAGAGTCTTGTGGCACCTTAAGGACTAACCAAGCCAGACCCCACCAAATCTTATGCCACAATAAATGTGTTTGATTTTAAGGTGCCTCTGGACTCTCAGTTGTTCTAGCTGCAACAGACTAATGCAGCCAGCCACCCCTCTAGAATTTGTAACAATGTAATCAGGAGCTGTCAATATTATTTCTCTCCCCACTCCCTTTGAGGACTCCTCAAGTGTCTGTATGAAGACCAGTTTCAATTAAAATATTTGCCACAATCTTATTCCTTTTGAGCTCCCTCTCTCTCTCCCTCCCTCCCTCCTACTAGGCTCAGCACTGAATGCTTAAAATTTAAACAAACCAAAGCTCTAGGCTAATGAGAAGTGCCACATTTGAGAGGGAGGAAAAGAGGGCCTATTTCCGTTCAAATCACTTTGACATGCAGATGGTATCTAAACCCCATGAGGGATTCTCTGCTTTTAGGTTCTTGGTGGTTCACTTGATATTAATGAGTACCTTTCATATATTCCTGTGTACCCCTATGATACCCCCATATATCTGACAAATTGGTTTTTTGTAAGTTACTTTGAGGACTAGTTTGGTTGAAAGGCAGTCTAGAAATGATTAAATAAGGAAATATTACTATAAGCCATGCGATTTTCCTATGCAAAGCATATGAACATAAGAAAAGCTGTTCTGGATCAGACCTTCTGCTTGGCATCCCTAAAGAAAGCATCCCTATTTTGGTCTGCGATCGAACCTCTGAACTGGCCTGGTTCAAGGCAAACCAGTTCGGCAAAGAACGGTTCATGCACATGCCTAGCTAGCACTGCTTGTTCTCACTTTTAAGCCTTAAATGTTCTGACACCTGGTTACATTAAAGGCTGCCTTCTCCTATATATTCCCTCCCATGCTCTCCAGTCAACAAGAGAGGTCCCGCTCCATGTCCCCTCACCAGCTGAGGCTCACTGGCAGTTGTGAGAAAGCACCTTTTCAGTCATGACACCATTGCTTCAGAATGCCCTTCTCAAAGAAGCCTGTCTGGCCCCATCACTGTTCACATTTTGTAACTGGGTTAAAACATGGCTGTTCTGGAAGATTTTTGGTGATGGGCAACTGTGGATTATGCCCTGTTTATATTTGCATTACTTGTGCTGCTTCTGACACAAAGTTTTTGATGATTGCTGCTTTCTTTAATTGAGAATTGTTGGAGGGTTTTTTTTATGTTGTTGGATTATTTTAGGTCTTGCATTTTTAGCCACCTTTTTTTTTGCAAAAGAAAAGAGAGATATAAAATTTAAAAATAAAATAAATAGAGAAAGCCCCAAATGCTTTTACCTTTGCACTTATGGAATGTGCTCCAGCCACTTGGTCATTTTGGCTGCACTTCGCTGTACCTTTTCTAGCTTTGATAGGGCATGGTAGTTAATGAGGAATCATATACTTTACTTAGAATATTTGTTTGAGGCAGCTCACATATTCATTAAATCAGGGGCACTTTCCAGGATAAGGGTTGAAATCCATTTTGCCTGGTATAACAGAATTGCAAAAAGTTAGGGCAAATTGGAGTGTGGTGTTTGATCACCAGTATGCTGATGTTGCTGTGAGACTGTCACAGCATATGTGCTAGGTGACTGCAGTATCTGCTGAATCCATACGTCTGTAAATAAGTGAGCCCTTTCTCATGATCAGTGAGAATGGGCTACAGGGTCAGCAGGGAGGAAGCCCGAAAAAGCTTACTTCCCCATAGACGATCTGCTTCAATTTGTTCGGCGGGCACATTGCCCGCCAGCAGCTCAGAGGGTCAGGTTGCCGGGATGCATCACCACCCGCCCTCTGAATACCCGGAACACAAGTGTGCGGTGCATTATGGGGATCTCCCCTCCCCAAAGCCAACTGAGAGCAAGCAGCCGGGGCTGGCAGACAATCCAAAAAACAGTGTCAAGAGAGCACTTCCTCTCTTAACTTCACTTTAGAAGGTGGTGCCAGAGACAGGTTTGTCGCTGAGGCAACGTTGGGATCAAGCCCGATCCTGGCTGTTTTCGTGGGTGGGCAAAACTAGGCTTGACTTTGTTAGCCCGTTTTTGCCTTTCACATGAAAACAGCCTCAGTTGGTTTTTACTATGGCACCATAAGTCTCTGATTCTCTGCCTTCCAGAGAAAGCACATCCTATAAAGACCGCACTTACCACCATATTTTTTAAAAATTCTATTAAAAATAATAGAAGGCAAAATAGTTTAGGTATATATATATATAGTAGCACTTTATCTTTGAATTAAATGGTTTGGATAAGTAAATTTAGAATGATTCCAGTACCGGAAGGAAGGACTTTTGGTGTACTATGTGCCAAGTAGCATTATTAGAATGGATGCAGTCAGATTTATTATGAAATCATATGTTGAACACTGATTCTCCATCAATCACCATGAAGAGAAAGGAATGATCTATCCACAATATTTTATGAAATGACCCTGATGCAATGATCCAATGCAATGATAGCTGAAGACTTTAATTGATTAAGCTGTATAATTAATTGGATAATTTATTAATAACCGATTGGTAAAGTGCTTTAATAGACTTTTAATTGTGGCTGTGCTTTGAAAAAGAACAGTGTAGTGCCAATCATAGCTATAAGCAGTTTATATAGGTGGCCTAAATTATGTGCAGTCTGGACTTGGACATTTGGTGTAATCTAGAACTGAAAACATTGTTCACATATAGAGGGTTGCTTGTTTTGTTTTCCTGAACAGCAGCATCCCTCCTAAGTCACACAGCACAATCTGCTTTTTATGCTTCAAATAATTTAAAAAGTGGTTTGCAGTGGGGCATGTGTGTGGGGACTGCTGAGCAACCATCAGAAAACTAAGTTGACATGTCAAATAGAGATAATTCCCATAGATGAAGGACCAATTTAAGCATTATTGGTCTCTGTTTATTTTATAATATGAGCTTCAGAATAGAGAAATTGCTAGACATTTTTTTCTATAATCAATTTTTATTTCTGTAATGCTGATACAAAATTCCTCTTTTGTTTGTATATATTTGTGTAAATTGTTAATGTTTGGGGCGGGGTGGGGGGAGTGAATGCCCTTCTATTGGTTATATCAATGAAATTTAGCATGACTTAGTCCCCTTGAAATTAATGGGGTTTAGGTTAGTCATGACTAATGTCTCATTAATTTGTGGTGCTTAATCATGACTAACTTTCTTTGGGTACAACCTTGTACTTATTAATCTCCCTTCCAGACACACACTTCTTGATCATTACCTATAGCTAGTTATTTTGTTACATGGATGACATGGTTGCTACTTTCCTATGGTCTTCTCACATCATTCCAGTGGCATTTGAACTTAACAGATCACACTGCTGATGGTGCCTACTATGTGATCTCCTGGATTTAAATGGTATTGAACTGACTATATAAAAGTGGCAACCGCACTTTATTATTTAATTAATTAATTAACATATTTTTACACCGCCCAAACCATATGCCTCTAGGCAGTTTACAACAAGATAAAACATTAAAACATTAGTTAAAAGCAAATCCAAGAAATTTAAAACACAACAATTAAAAAAAATTAAAACAATATTCTAAAACAACATTAAAAACAATCAAAACAGTATCAGTTAAAAGTTTACTTTACTTGTAACATAAGAACCATATGGTTCCAATCCAGTGGCATGAGCTGCTCCTGAATATTGAAATTGCTGAGCAAATTCTTACTTATGCAGGAGATCTACGCATTCATTGAAAAATCTACTAGAAGTAGGATTCTTAGATTCTGCTTAATATGCTGTCAATTTTAAGTGTGCCAGTTAATTAAGAGAAAAAATATTTATTGAACAAATATTGTTCCAATGTTTGTTTAAATTGATCAGCTTAAACCAAGACAGTTAAGGGACTGCATTTTTAAAATCTCTAAACATCCTTTAAAAAAAAATAAAATTGAACAATACTTCCTGTTCGTAAATGAGCTATAGTTTTTATATCCACCTGATGAAATATGGGTAGTCAGCCTTTCTTCTTCTGTAGATTTTGCAAGATAGATTTTTGAAATAATTTTCAGATAATTATGTTAAGATAGATTCATTTTGATTAGAAGTAGATGGAGTCATTTGATTTAATCAGAAGAAAAGTCAAGTCATGCTTATTATTGATTGAAATTCAAGTAGCTGTCAACTATTTGTAAGTCTGATTTTAGATCTTGGAAGGAATACAATCTGTTCTCAGCAAATGTTTCAGACAGCTTGGAAGACTTCTATATTATTAATTTGTGACCAAATAGGATCTACAGGTACCACTGAGAGCAGCTGAGATCTTCCTTGCACTAGTTTTAGGAGACATTGCTGAATTATTTTGAACCCAAATGTGTCTGCACATCACTGAAGGGAGAGGACTGATGAATGCTCAACGTATTTTGGCTGAGCAGATGGCGATTTGGCTGTACAGGAATAACTTTTCTATATGCATATGCAACCTTGACTGTTTGAACCTTTCCCCATAGTTGCCCCCTGGGCTTTGAGATGTTCAGGAGAGACTCTTCTCTGGGTATCACCATCATATGAGGTGAGGTTTGTGGCAACGACAGAGGCTTCCATAATGCTCTGTCTGCTATCATGCCCTGAGTGATGCTGCCCTTTGTGGCAGCCTTCTACATTACAGCAGATTCCTAGACTTCTGAAGTCCTGGACAGGCCCCACCCTTTGTAAGGAGGAAGTATAAAAGGCTTCCTGGCTGAGGCAGGCCTTGCCTCAGTAGTGAGGTGCTCTTGTGCTGGGGTTTTGTCTTGCTGATCATGATCTATGTGGTGTGATCCTTGTCTTCCTCCTGACTCCTGGCTTCTATCTGACCTTCTGACTGCTTCTGTCTGACTCTTTGGCTCCTGATGACTACTTACTTTGACTTTGTCATGTTCCTGGCTCTTAGCTTCTGTCTTGAACCTCTAACTCCTGATTCTTAGTTCCACTCCTGCATGCTATTGGCTCTCAGCTCCTGTTTTGACTCTCTTGGTTTCTGACTGCCTATCTGACTTGACATCTGGTGTGTTCCTGGCTCTCCCAGTCCTGGCTTTGACTTACAAACAAATGCTGCCCACAGCTCAGCTTCCTGACAGTGATGGCTCCCTGCAGAGTTTCCTGACAATGGAGTCTTCTTTCACCTTCATATTGGGGATCTCCAGCAAAATAATATTTTTAAACAAATGTTTAGCAAGGTATTTCATTTGACAGGTGGTTGCTGATTTTATAAGTTGATGGATTGGCTTCTGTTTATCTTACTGTTTTCTTTCTGACTTCAAGGTGTTGTTTTTTTAATAATTTCACAATTTTAAATGTTTTGTTAGATCTCAAGAGAGCCCATTTTAGCTAATTGGCAGCAATCCAACATTTACTCTTGGAATTAATAAGTAAAATAAATAAATAAATTCATTCTTCATAATTTGATTGAGATTTCATTCTTGCTTTTTTAGAGGAAAGATCTCTAGGCGCGCGCACACGCACACACACACACACACACAATACACACAGAGGCTCTACACACGATTGATGTGAAAAGCCTAATAGGGTTCTATGGGGAGCCTGCTCTCCCCGCAAATGATAATCAGGCTAGCTCTGGGCAGCCGGATTGGCCACCCACATGACTACCGGCTCTGTCACGCAGCCAGTAGGAGCGGCAGGGATCAGTGGCTGCCCAGCCCCTGGAAGTCCCAGGTTGGGATTCTGGGGAGACCCCCAAGCCCAGGAGGCTTGCTGTTGCCTCCCAGTCGGGGGTCTACTCACGAGTCTCTGCTGTGCGGAGCCATGCCGTGGTGACTCATGATCAACTAAACAGGGTTAGTGGAGCACTCGCTCCACTAACCTCACTGGGGGAGGCCACTAAGCAGGCTAACCACCAGGAGAAGGCTGGGCTCCCTTAGCCTGGTATCCTCCACGGGTATGAATAGCCTCACAATTTGAGATTCTGTTGTCCGATTTCATAGAGATGACAACATTCAGTAGACAGAACAAGACACCTGATTTGATGCTGGCAGTTGCTGAAAATTGCATCATCATTTTTGGGGTGTGCATGGGACTTTTTCTTGAGGTTTGGTCCGAATTTGGTCTGAACCGCCTGTGGTCCTTCTAATTTCGGGTTCGATCGAACTGACCAGCCAGTCTGATCTGTTCACTCTAACTGGCTCAAACCAGTGCAATGGTCCTGTTGGAAATTCTCTGTGGTGAGAGAATCACTTTTTCGTTATAGCAAAGTGCACAGAGGCACAACACAACGGAATTTGCCTAGGCATTCGTGTATGCTGAGAGTAAAGTAACTTGGAGCCAGTTCATAGTTTCAAATCAATATATATGGCATTTATTAAGGAACTCCATTCTAGATAGGAAAGTGAGGAGTTAGGATCTCTAATCTATCTATCTAGCTGGATGCAGATGGATTCTGCATCTTCTCTGCACACATGGTGCAGGGAGAGGAGCTTGCCATGTTGCAAGGTAGAAGAACAGGAAGAGAAGAGAGAGAGGAAGGAAGTTAATCCCTAAGAGTACCAATCTACATTTCAAAGGGATAGTGTCAGAGCAGTGGAGAAGGGGTGACCAATGTCTTGACCCTCTAGCCCTCTGACTCACTAGTCTGTCCTCCACTGTCTGAGACAAGAGACAGTGCAAAGTCCTTTAATTTCCAACAGGTCCGAGGGCCTATGCTTATAAAGGGGAATCCAATGAGGATTCCCTTTTACAAGCAAAGGAGAATCTTACTTTTTAAAGACTTCTAAGGGTGGCTGGGGACAGCAAGAGGGCACTTCTTAAAGTAGGTGCTTACTGAATCCAGCAGCTCCGCCGCTCCTCAAAACCCCAGCTTTTCCCCCAGCAGCCTGGTGCCATGGTTCTGGCCTCTGCAGATGCACAGAGGCCATTTGCATGAACATATAATGGCAAATGCAGAAGCCAGAACTGCACTGCTGGGCTGCTGGGGGCAGCACCAGGGTTTTGAGGAGTGGCCACCGCCACTGCCTCTGAATTTAGTAAGCACCCTCTCGCTGCCTCCATCCTCCCCACTGCCCTTAGAAGTATTTTAAAGGCAGGATTTCCCTTTGCTTGTGAAGGGAAATCCTAACCGGATTCCCCTTTACAAGCATAGTCTCTTGAACCATCAACCTTGAACCTCAGTCCTATTTTATGGTGGACTGAACCCTCTCTCCTGGAGGCTGGTTCAGTTTTCAGTTGAACTGGCCCAGTTCATTGCAGTGTTGAACAGTTTGTGCACACCCCTAATCATTTTGCCTTTTCCTTTTCCCTCATAATGTATAGGATGAGGTCCAAACTATGTATGATGTGGTAGTAATCATAGCAGCAGCCCTTCTTCATCTCAGATTTGTGGCTACTGTGTGTTGGGGTGTTAATACTAGTCCTAATCAAGCATTATACTGTGGAGAGGGAGCAAATGGGAGGATGCTGGCTAGTTACGTACTACCTGAGGTGTTTTCGTGTTTACCACTTGTCTTCAATGCCACTTGGATATGTAGATACTTTATCTGATTTAGAACCCTGGACAAAACAGGTGTAAGGCATGCCTAGCATGTGCATTAGTACAGGGAGTGTGCTAGTCAGTGCATTCCCATTCCCCCCTCATGTGTTTGCTGAATGTCGGGTGGGAGAAGAACTTGGAGGGCTATTGACATCTCAGCATGGAGTAAATTATCTCTCCCATTTACAGGAAGAAAAGAAATTGACCGAGGAGTGTCACAGTCTTGCACCCAGTGCAGTGTGTTCTATCACTTATATCGTGTTCCCAACCTTGGTCAAATGTCATTGTGGTTGGGGATGATGGGAGTTGTAGTCCAATAACATCTAGGAACTCAAAGTTGGGAAGCCTTGATATATACTGCTGTTTATTCTTTAAAAACAACAACCCTGTAAAATCGGTATCATGATACAAATATGAGTATGTCTTCATATCATGTTATTAATGAAGCAGTGTTGGAATACCATGAAATATAAATGGTGGATGACTCATGCTTTTCTGCACTTCAGTTGGCCTCACTTTCTCCATCCATACAGGGCAACTCTTTTGTTTGAATTCTTTTCTTTTGTTTGAATATTTTAATTCTAAAATGTACAGATGTGCATTTGTGTTTTCCTTTATATAGTCAATATTCTTGATTTTTAACAAATTAACACTTGGAACTATGGTATTCCTTAATTTATACATTTATGTTTGCTGTCAACAAATGGTCTTTTCCCCCTCATAAACCCACCAGATGCTATGATTTGCAAGGATTTCATATATACATGAATTCTCATGCCATTGTAAATCACCTTAAATATGTCTCATTCAAAGACAGGTAAGAAGGGAAGGGAGGGCTATCTGAGTTAATGCAGTGTGTTGGGTACAAAGATGTGAAGTTTGTGACTGTGCGTATATGGAAATGTCAAGCTTCTAAGACTGTAGCAGATGCACTGCTTCTGCCCCCACCCCCTGCCCGCATTCTGTTGCTGCATAAATCACACTGAGAATTTTGTTTGGTTGAAAAGTGATATATAAATACTCTAAACAATGGGACACGGTACACAGGAAACCATAGTTCTGATTACACTGAAGAGCTGTCTGTCACCATGATTACTAAGCAAAATTATCTTGCTACAGAAAGTCCAGGCATTATGTATCTCTGGTCCTATCCATCCAAAGAAACTGGACCTTTCCATCCCCAACACAGCATCCCTCCAGTGGCTGTTGCTGGTGTCTATCCTGTTTCTTTTTTAGATTGTGAGCCTTTGGGGAATAGGGAGCCATTTTATTTATTTGATTGTTTATTTGTTTATATCTATGTAAACCACTTTGAAAACCTTGGTTGAAAAGCAGTATATAAGTATTTCTTGTATTCTTATTTGTAAAATAAGGAAATGTCAATGTACAGCATCCTGAACTTCTTGGAGGAATAATGAATATAAATGCAACAACAGAGTCTTGTTCAGAAGTTACCTTTGCATTTTCTTTGAATATATGGAGGGGAACGAACGGGATCTCTCAGATCAAGTCTCCTGGAGGTTTTTTACACAGTGCTTTTAAAGCCCTTTAGCTTACATCTCCTCTGGAATGGAGGGTGTGCGTTCAATTATTGGGCAGATCTGCCCCGAAGTCCCTGCGAGTTATCAGGGAGCACTTCACACACAATTTGGGTTTTTCACTGCACATTAGAGTGCAGCCTGATTTCTATCCGGGGTAAAAAAAAAAATCCACTTTTTGTGTCGGATTTTGGGGATAACTTTGAGTTCGCAGTAAAGGTTTCCAGAAAATGTGCGGTAAATCCTGCTGTGTGAAGAAGTCCCTGGAGTTCAATGCTCTCCTTCCAGACAAATATTGAATGTGCAGATCACAGGGGCATGATGAGCAGATATATTGGCATGGGGTTAAGACTATTTAGTGTGCTTCTGCCCCCTGCCCCCACACACACTTTCAATGAATGTGGGAGGTTAATTTCTGGATAGAGCTATCAATGGTCCTATTGATAAGAGAGCCAATCTAAAAGTATCACTCAACTGAAAACACCAACTTTCTGTGTAAACTGAACACTTATACTACAGTATACATTTGGTTCAGAATGCGGCAGCCAGGCTGGTTTCTGGGTCATCTAGGAAAGACCATATTACTCCTGTATTGAAGGAGTTACACTGGCTGCCGATATGTTTCTGGGCAAAATACAAGGTGTTAGTTATAACCTATAAAGCCTTAAACAGCTTGGGCCCTGGGTATTTAAGAGAATGTCTTCTTCGTTATGAACCCCACCGCCCATTGAGATCATCAGGAGAGGTCTGTCTGCATTTGCCACAGCTTCTCTGGTGGCCACTCAGGGACGGGCCTTCTCTGTTGCTGCCCTGAGGCTTTGGAATGGGCTCCCTAGTGAAATAAGAGCCTCCCCATCTCTGACAGCTTTTAAAAGGTCTTTAAAGACGCATCTGTTCACCCCGGCTTTTAACTGATACTGTTTTGATTGTTTTTAATGTTGTTTTAGAGCATTGTTTTTTTAAAAAATTAAATTGTTGTATTTTAAATTTCTTGGTTTTGTTTTTAACTAATATTTTAATGTTATCTGTTGTGAGCCACCTAGAGACATAAGTTTTGGGTGGTATAAAAATATGTAAATAAAATAAAATAAAATAAAATTAAATTAAATTAAATTAAATTAAATTAAATTAATAAATAAACTAATGAGACTCTGAACCCATTTGGATGACCAGTGATTAACTTGGCTGTCTGTATCATCCAGCCGAGGAGAATTTTTACCATACACCAGTTGCAGATGTGTGGTGAAATGGTCTTCTTTAACCATCCATTGAAGCTATTCACACGATTGCTCAAAACCGGGCTACAGGAGCCCAGCCTGGTTTTGAGCAATCGTGAGAAGCTCTGGGCTTGTGGGTGAGCCTGGTGGTTCTCTGGTGGCTAGCCCACCTAAAAAAACCCTACCCCTAAACGAGGTTAACGGAGCGAATGCTCTGTTAACCTAGTTCTTTTGATCATGTGTCAGTGGTTGACACACTCGGGTGGAGGGAAGAGGAGAGGAGGAACCCCAGGAAGGCACCGCACGCTTGCGGTGCTCCCCTTCCCCCGGAGCCCCGAATGGAGCCATGGCCGGGCGCAGGAGCACCCAACCAGAGCAGCCGGTCGTCTGGGCAGCCGATGTGGCCTCCCAGCAATGAGCGACTGCAATGAGTGACTGCTAAGCCCACTCTCCCCAAACAAACCCCATCTGGCGCTTCACACTTATTATGTGAAGCACCTCATTGATTTCTTCAGCCAAGGGTGATGGTTATTTTTAATTTTAACTTTTTAATACACTGATTTCTTTAGCCACAGGGTTTTTTTTGCGGGGGGGGTGACCCACAAATATTAACATTTCGTATTCAAGTGGCAGTGTTTTGTTGAAACATACATTTCAGTCTTTTCCTTAATAATGTACTTTTTCTATTTTGGACTCAGTTTTTTAAAAACTAGCCATGGAAGAGGCAAAATATAAAAAGTTGACTGGGGCTAGTTGTACACAGTGTGTCCAGATGTGAAGGGAGGTTGAGCTATTTATACACGAGGTTTTGTGGCTGAGGTACTGCATGTACAGCATCACGAATAGCCCGCCTCTAAGGTACAGCCATCTTAAATGTCTTGATGGCCCCCGGGTGCTGCTGTTCAAGCTGTGTGTCACAGCCAATCGCAACACTTCAAGCAAATTTTCACAGTTCTTTGACTCAAACTGCTGGCAGCTTTCCTAAAGACTCTGAGGAAATAATTCCACAAAGTGGCATAAATTAATGTGACTAATTAACATGATGTTAATTATTTGTAAATTGTATGTTTGGATACACATTACTTGAGAGGCATATGTTACATTCAATGTTTACCGAAACAAGCGACTGCTAATCGCATCTCCTGAGCGTTCTTTTCAACACAGTACGCAAACAGAGGCTTCTCTGAAACGAAAATGGGGCCCTCAGGGAAAGAATGAACTGTAGTATATAATGAAACAAGCAACTAGCAAGTTACCTTTTGTGGGTAACAGTTAAATCCACAGTGTGTTAGTTTGCACAGGCAACTGCGTATATGGATAGATCTCTCTGGACTGCACCTTGGTGCATGGTTCCCTTCTTGTTCAAATGGCAGGAAGTTCCAGGGAAAGCTGCTACAGAATTAGTTTCCCTGTTGGAAGAGAGTACTAAGACTGACCATGTTCTTGTAATGTTTTTTCATTTACAAATATACATGCTGAGCACAGAGGGAAGAAAGGGAACAGGCAAGCACTGAAAATATGACGCTAGTTTATAAAGTATAGGCGCCAACTGTTCCTGCTTACCAGGAACACTCCTTATCTTCTGGAATCTGTCTCTTGTAAATCACTAGATTTGCATCTTGGGGACATTTCCTTCTTCTCCCCCCACCCCCAGCCCCTGCATTGCTACAGCTGTCATTCTTCAGGATTCATCTCCCTTCCCAGAGTCTCTCGAAATTGAACATCCAACTGGGTGTGGATGCATCATGTCTCAAGTGCATCTGTATTTAAATGAGTGCAAAGAATAAGGCACTCTGCAGCATATAGTAGGTGGCATTCAGCTTTCAGTAATGTGCTATAATGCATGAGGTGGGAGGGCTTGAGCAGTAATCCCTGGAAGCAGAACTACAATTACAAATGTATCCCTGTTTTCATCTGTGAAATATTGAAAGGCATGGAAAAGTAGCATGTGTTCCCCAAAAGCAAAAAAACATGCATTAGCAGTTGTCCACCCAAAGGCTACTTCTTGCCAGCCAGCTGCAAAACTCAGATTTCAGATTAATTTACTGCCTGCCTTTCAGTGAGCAAGCTGTTTCTCTCCAGCACCCACATAAGCCGATGGTGTGTGGATGGGATATCTGGAATAGCTAGTAGCCACCAGCCGTCAGTGCTGATTTAAGCAAGCATCTTCTAAGCATCAGTATCCATCGAAGAAACATCAATAGTTGTTTCATTATACAAGAAAAGCTGGTCTCCTCCTTTGATAGCCATAACAACATATTTGGCTATACTTCACAATTGTGCTAGCGTATATCAAATTTCAGTGGTTAGGAGTTACTTGTGACATTAAAAAAGATACATTTGTGAAAGCTACATGAAAACCTAAGCTTTCTGGATTACAAACAACTGTGCTCTTTGAAGCTAGCATTTAAAATGTTCCCCAAGGAAATGAAATCTAACATCTCAGAAACCCTCTTACACTCTCTCACTCACTCTCTCTCTCTCTCTCTCTCTCTCTCTCTCCACCCTCCCAGATGTAAATGCTTGCTTCTTCAGTCTTTCACTACTGCAATACAAGTATTTCCCTCATGTAAAACAACACATATGTACTTGCCAAACATCTATATATGGAAATTAGTTTATTGTTGGTGGTGAATTATTTGCTGTATTCAGTCAGATCTTGAGCATAATCAGACGGATTCTCATTGTGTACTATTGGCTAGTTTGTACCTGATACTGAAGTGATCCTCACAATCATGTAAGGCAGCTTCCCCTTTCTGCGAGGAGGAAGCCCAAAAGTTCTTACCTCCTCGCAAACAATCAGTGCCTTCTCCCTAGGCGGGCGGATCACCCACCCAGATGAGTGGCAGCTTTGCTCCAACGCTCCCATGCCCGGCTGCAGCTCACTCGGGCTCCTCCCTTCGCCCAACCCCTGGAGCCCCAGTAATGCACCACTCAAGTGTGCGGTGCATTTCTGGGATCCCCCCCTCCCGAGCAGCCGTGGCATACACACGATCCATTAAACCTTTTTGGGAGCGCGCCCACGCCCAAAACCTGGATTATGCATCGGACTCCATAAGCGGGCTTGCCGCTGAGCTGCCATTGGGAGCTGTGTGGCTCCCGTTGCTGCACACAACTAGCAGCAACTGGTCTGGGCTCCCTTAGCCTGGTTTCTGCTGCTCATGAGAATTGTACCTATTGGGCTTTTATGCTTTTTATGCTTTGTTTATGCTTGTTTATAGTAAGTTAGGACATTTTTATTTTTATTTATTTTTATTTTATTTTTTACATTAATATCCTGCTCTTCCTCCAAGGAGGAAGCGGTGTACTACATACTTAGGTTTCTCCTCACAACAACAACCCTGTGAAGTAGGTTAGGCTGAGAGAGACGTGACTGGCCCAGAGTCACCCAGCTAGTCTCATGGCTGAATGGGGATTTGAACTCTGGTCTCCCCAGTCCTAGTCCATCACTCTAGCCACTACACCACGCTGGCTCTCTTTTTTGAAAAGTATAGTTCAGGATTTGTATACCACATTGAAAAACATTTTCTCTATCTATCTATCTATCTATTGTTCATTAAAATTTTCATTTAAAAAGATTTTCATTAAAATTTTCTCAAAGCGGTTTACAATATAATTAAACCAATATAGGCCCTCCTTGCATATATCAGGCAGCCATTGTCAGTTTCACAGTCTGGCTGCTTCTTGAAGTACTACTGCATACAAGAAAAACAATAAAAAAGAGAAATGTTAGAATTTGTATTGGTAAAGCAAGAGATACATTTTGGGTGTTGTATAAGGCTGAAAGTCAACAGAAACCAAATTAGACGGTAATTTGTGGTGGAGGACATTTCAAAAGTCCCCTTGTCAGATAGTAAGGATCCTCTTCCTCCAGTCCAAAGATCCTTCTGCTTGACAGCTAACTGCCATGGCCGACATCCAGACTAAACATATTGTCAGAAAAGCATTTTCCATTGCTCAAGTAGGAGTGATGTTTTTAGTTACTCCCATCCACCCTGCAGCTGGTTGTACCTCCCAAAAATATGTCTCTGAAAGGGTCCCCAACCCTCAAGAACATATTCTATTATATATCTTATTATTGTATTTAAGATATACTTTTGCTCAACCTGATATGATATCTCAAACACTCTATTCACACGAGTGTGCAAAACAGGGCTAAGGGAGCTCAGCCTGGTTTTGCATGCTTGTGCGAACCATCCAGATCACACAGTGGCTACACAGCAGCAAACCCACCTAACTAGCCACCTAGTTAAATGAGGTTAAGGGAGCAAGCAGCACTCCCTTAACCTCATTTTTTAATCATATGTCAGCCATGTCTGCTTGCTGCTACGGCTGGCACACTCGGAGCGAGGGGGATCCCAGTAATGCACCGTGCACTTGTGCAGTGCATTATTGGGACTCCTGGGGGTAGGGTGACGTGTGGTGGTGCATCCCGCCACCCTGATCCCCGGAGCTGCCAGTCTTGCTGCAGGTGGGCTGCTGCTCGTCTGGGTGGACAATCTGCCCGCCTAGGGACTTTGCCAAGATCGTCTGCTGGGAAGGTAGGCTGAACCCGCCTTCCGCACAACCTGCCCACCCTCACTGATTGTGAGAAGAGATTTCTTGGCTATGCAACTCAGTGTTACACTGGAGTTGCTTTACTAGAATTCAGTATGACTTATTTCCAAGTAAGCATTGAGCTGTAAGAATAACCCAAGGACACCATGATACCTCACACATTCTATAACAGTTGTTGTTGCTGAAACCCAAAGTACAGATATGGTGCTGTGACAGCCCACTGCCTTAATATAATTTAGTCTTAATGTCCATACACCCAACCAAATAATACAAGTGTAATCAAATGCCCCATATATTTTGTTCTAAATAAGGGTTTTAATCAAAGTTTAGATAAAAACTGATATCTGTCTGTTTTCCTATCTGTCCTAAGTAGGAAAGCAGTGGTGGTGATGATGATGATGATGAATAATGAGCACCTTTTATGTTGTAAGAAAATCGCAGACTGATTATAAGGAAAGACACAACAAAGTTGCTGCAATGATCCACTGGAACTTTTGCAAGAATTACAAATTGCCAGCAAGCAAGGATTGGTGGAATCATCCAATTGAGAAGGTCACAGAAAATGAAGAGGCAAAAATCCTTTGGGATTTTCAAATACAAACTGATAGGCATTTAGCACACAATACGCCAGATCTGACAGTCATCGAGAAGAATCGGGTTCTGATAATTGATATTGCAATCCCAGGAGTCGACGAAAAACAATTGGAGAAAATAACTAAATACAAGGGCCTTCAGATTTAAATTGAGCAGTTCTGGGAAAAGAAAACAATAGTAGTGCCAATAGTTGTTGGTGCTCTTGGTGCAGTACCAAAAGAACTTGAACACCATCTTGACACCTTGGGCATCAATAAAATCACAACACATCAACTACAGAAGGCCGCACTACTTGGGACAGCACGAATACTACAACAATATCTTTAATTTTTCTTTAGTTATCCTAGACCCTTGGAAAGGGCCCAATAATTAAAGTGCCAAATCCTGTCAATAACTTCTGGTATACTGTGTGTAAATATCATCATCATCATCATCATCATCATCATCATCATCTGCTTTATTTGTTAGCTGCCCCATAAAAAATTGTTCTCTGGGCTGTTCACAACAAAGGATTAAAACATACAATTAAAACACATAACACATTAAATCATAACAGACAAAAAGCTAGAAAAGAAAATACAAAATACAATACAAAGCAGTTCAAAAACTCATTTTAAAGTCAAAGCTGAAAATCAGCATTTAAAAGGCCTGGTGTCTAAAAGAACAAATAATGACGCCAGGCAAACCTCACTGGATAAACTATTCCATAAATGGAGTGCAACCACTGAAAAAGCCCTCTTCCTGATAGCAACCCACCTCACCTCTTTTGGCAAGGGCACCCAGACGAGGGCCTCCAAAGAAGATCTTAAGGTTCAGGTAGGGACGTATGGGGCAAGTCAGTCTCTCAGTAGGTGTGATGTCAGAGGTTGGGAGTGTATGTATATCTTCTCATGCACTGTAGGATATGTGGATTGCAAAATGGTTACAATCCACCTTTTGCAACACTCAGAAAATCTGGTCTGATGCTCTGTGATTACCATCATTGAACTCTCATGGATTGGGTGTAGGAAACTGCAAACAATACCTGAACTTTGGCCTCCAAAGATTTGCTGACCTTCTCAAAACATTTGACTCAGATGTTTCATTACATAAGAACATAAGAACAGCCCTGCTGGATCAGGCCCAAGGTCCATCTAGTCCAGCATCCTGTTTCACACAGTGGCCCACTGCTGGAAGCCTACAGGCAGGAGTTGAGGGCATGCCCTCTCTGCAGCTGGTACTCAGAGGCATCCTGCCTTTGGGGCTGGAGGGGGCCTATAGCCCTCCAACTAGTAGCTGTTGATAGACCTCTCCTCCATTAAGTTAGTTATTTAGTTAGTTCATTAGTTAGATTTATATGTCGCCCTACTCCCATAGGACTCAGGGCAGCTTACAAGCAATAATATACACAACAACACAATTTCATAAAAATATATCTTACATAGCCTCATAAAGCACAACCCCATATAATACTCATCCCACATGACATAATAACCATGGATTACAAGAGCACTCTACGACCAGCTATCTCAGCGACCAAACACCTGGCAGAACATTTCAGTCATACATGCCTTACGAAAGGCCAACAGATCATGGAGAGCTCTGATATTATCCAGGAGACTGTTCCATAGAGTCGGGGTCACCACTGAGAAGGCTCTGGCTCTCATTGATTGCAATTTAATATCCCTAGGGCCCAGGATCACCAAGGTCACTAAGTTATCCAAACCCCTCTTAAAGTCATCCAGGTTGTTGGCTGTTCCCACATCTTGTGGCAGGGAATCCCACAAGTTGATTGTGCGTTGTGTGAAAAAGTACTTCCGGTTTTGGTCCTAGATTTCCTGGCAATCAATTTCATGGGATGACCCCTGGTTCTAGTGTTGTGTGAGAGGGAGAAAAATTTCTCTCTAGCTACTTTCTCCACACCATGCATGATTTTATAGACCTTTATCATGTCTCCGCGCAGTCGTCTTTTTTCTAAACTAATTAGCCCCAGCTGTTGTAGCCTTGCCTCATAAGAAAGGTCCTCTAGGCCCCTGATCATCTTGGTTATACTCTTCTGCACCTTTTCCATTTCTACAATGTCCTTTTTTAGATGTGGTGACAAGAATTGTACGCAGTACTCCAGGTGTGTCCATACCATCGTTTTGTATAAAGGCATTATAATTAGCAATTTTATTTCAACCCTCTTGCTAATGATCGCTAAGGCTGGCTGTGCTGCCTTATACCCAGTTGGAGTGCTGGAGTGAGCTGCACTCTACCACCCTCTTGGGTGGTAGCATGGCATAAATATAGCATGGTAGCATGGAATAAATAAATAATAGCATGGAATTGGCCTTTTTCACAGCTGCCGCACATTGAGTCGACACTTTCAACGAGCTGTCCACCATGACCCCAAGATCCCTCTCCTGGTCAGTCACTGACAGCTCAGATCCCATCAACATATACCGTATTTTATGGACTATAAGACTCACTTTTTTCCTCAAAAAATATCCGCCAAAATTCAGGAGCGTCTTATATGTTTTAACAGTTTAATATGTTAAAACTCTGAAAAACTGGATTAAAATTAAGGTGTGTCTTATAGTCCGTAGCGTCTTATAGTCCGTAAAATACGGTACTTGAAGTTGGAGGTTTTCATCCCAATGTGCATCACTTTACACATGCCAACACTGAACTGCATTTGCCATTTTGTTGCCCACTCACCCAGTTTGGAGAGATCCTTTCGGAGTTCCTCACAATCTTGTTTTGGATTTCACTACCCAAAAGAGTTTGGTATCATCTGCAAATTGGGCCACCTCACTGCTTATCCCTACTTCTAAATCATTCATTAATACATTAAAAAGCAGTGGTCCCAGTACAGATCCCTGGGGGACCCCTTCTTACTTCCATCCATTGTGAAAACTCTCCATTTATCCCTACCCTCTGTTTCCTGTCCTTCAACCAGTTAGCAATCCACACATGTACTTGTCCCCTTATCCCATGACTGCTAAGTTTCCTCAGGAATCTTTGATGAGGAACTCTGTTGAAAGCTTTTTGGAAGTCCAGATATACTATGTCAACTGGATCACCTTGATCCACACACTTGTTGATACTCTCAAAGAAGTCCAAAAGGTTGGTGAGGCAAGATTTACCTTTGCAAAAGCCATGCTGGTTCTCTCCCAGCAGGGCCTGTTGTTCTATGTACTTTGCAGTTATATCCTTGAGGATACTTTCCATCAATTTGCATGGAACAGACGTTAAGCTAACTGGCCTGTAATTTCCCAGATCACCCCTGGATCCCTTTTTGAAAATCAGTGTTGCATTTGCTACTTTCCAGTCCTCCAGTACAGAGCCTGATTACAGAGATAAGTTATATATCACCAACACCCACTAAAAATGGCTTTGAATTTTACTTTAGAAAGAATCCAGTGACAACAATGCAGGAATCTGTGGGGCTTTTCTGAGGAATTTCACTAGGCTCACAGCAACTATGTTAGTTAGTTTGTTTTGTTTGCTTTTATCACAATTCCTCCAAGGTCCCATATCTTTTAAAATCTTACTTTAGGTGGAAACCAGTGAAAATCTAAGGTTTTGCGAAACTCTTCTACTAGCCTTAGTGCTAGTAGGTCTATTCACACCTGCAGGCAAAAACGGGCTAAGGAAGCCCAGCAAGGTTTTGCTAGCATGTGTGAACCACTGGGAGCCACACTGCTCTTGGTGGCATGCGGCGGCATACCCATTTAGGGATCCTGCCACTTTGCCTGGGTTTTGGCCACAAGGGCGCCCAGAAACTGGGCTAATTGCACTCAGAAACTGGGCTAATTGATTGTGTGTCAGTGCTGTGCAGCTCCGTGTAGCACCAATACACAAATAGTCCCCTTCCAGTGGCTGGGAACACACATCCAGCCCCTAACCCTCCACACAGCCAGCAGTAGCTGGCAGTCATCTGGGAGCGCGATCTGCTGCCCAACAACGAGAAAGGAGATCATCTGTGGGGGCAGTAAGCATTTCAAGGTTTCCTCCCGCACTCCTTTGAGCCCTTTCTCCTGATCGTGAGAAAGGGCTCATTATCAGGCTTTCCTCAAAATTCTTCAAATGTTTTCCCCTTGAATCCTAAGCCTTTGTTTTGCACCTTGGTTTCAGCGTAACAACTGTTCCTTCAGAAACACACACACACATACACTCACACATAGAGCAAGTTGAATCATTTTTGATGCAATAACATTTGCTAAAGACTCACTGTTAAACTGCATTGTCTCTTATAAGTAGCACTTCCAAAATAAGAGTTTCCAAAGTCTTTGTAACAAATCTTGAAGGTCGTGTTTTTTAATGGCTCCCCTAGATGTAAACTGAACAGCTGGATAGAATCTGACTACCATATTTAATAACATCTCAGTAGGAACTCTAATACAGTCTACAGGTTTAACAGTGGGATGTTTAGCAAAATGTTTGTACAGTTGTGTGTGTACTGCTTTGGTTTCTAATATAGTTTAATGATTCACATTTGTTTGTGGCTATTTCAGTAGTGTGGCATCCCAAGCAGTCTTTCTGCAAGTAATTCGAAGTGGGACCAGGTAATTTTCTGCGGATGCCAGATCAAGTGTTCATTGAGCTTGTTCAAGCTTGCCTATTCCTTCTGGACTGAATCACTTCCGGTTACAGCTCTGGGAAAGGATAAGTGTAAAAAAAGAAGGGGGAGGAACCCTCCCTACACCTACATGTCCACACAACCCACTTTGGTGTCCCTAGGAGCTACCCACGGCGAACAATGGGGTGTTTCAAGTTTCCCCATTGTTCCCTATGGCCAGAACAAGCTGCAATCTAGGGATGTGAGCGGAACTGGTTGGGTCATATTCAGTTCGAATCCAGGCCAGGTCCAGTCCAATCTGGCCACTGAACCGGGCTGAGCTGGTTCATGGTCCGGTTCATGGATATATTTGTAAAGAGGAATCCGGCTAGGATTCCCTTTTACAAGAAAAGGGACATTCCCTATCCTAAAGTGGGGGAGAAGGAAAGGGTATTTTGCACCTTATCTGAGGCGGGAGGTGTTGAGGGCTCCTCCAAGCCTCCCACTGGCCTCCTAAAGGACAGCATGGGGAGGCTGTCCATACTGGTTCAGTCCACACCCTGGGCTGTCCTTTCCCCCCATTTTTTTAATTAAAAGAAACAATCTGTTAAGTTGTCAGCCATGGCAGGAGTTGCAGTGTAAAGCTACCTCATGGCAGGCGCTCTTTTGAATGCCCATAACTGTCCTATGATGTAGCATAATCCATTACATTACTACCACTACTACTACTATTATTGGTGTTAGCCAGGTTCCCCCCCCCCTTAGCCAATAATCAATGTTGTTGGTTTTCTCACCAATAACAAAGTATTATTTTTTTAAAAAGTAGATAGGGGAAAACAATAAAAGAAAATAATAAAGATAATCATTTTGCAAATCAAAACTGTTGGAACCATATTTTTCTTTTAAAACTTTTCTATTAAAGCGCCATTGTTAGCCGAAGGAAGGACTTTTCTAATTGTAAGGCCTGGGGCCCAGTGGCAATCCCCATCAACCCTATGTGCAGCCCCCTGACAAATTGTTATTGGGCCTGTGAGAAGTGTCAGCTGAAGCTAAATTCCCTATACAGTCCCTCTGGCACCATGTGGAGATTAGCATTTCTCACTGGGCAGCGCTGCACTACACCAGTGGGCTGCTTCTCTGGGGGGAACTGAGCCCTCCACCATCTTGGAAGGCATGTACAGAGTGTTGGGAAGTGTAGATCCTCCCAGCACTTTCCTCATAGAGCTCTTAAGAGAGAGTTGTCCCACCACTGAAAAATGTGCAGGACTGTGCAGAGGTCAGTGCCGTGGGAAATGGCTCTCCCACTGAAGGTTTTTTGCCAAAGTGGTCCGCTTGAAAAATAGTGAAAATCACTGCTCTAGACATTTGTACAGATGTATGTTTACTTAATGCCCTTAACATCTGGTAGTTGCTAGCTTCTAGACAGAGAGGTCATTCACACAATCGAAAACTGTGTTCTGCCCAGGTTTGGGAGCTGTGTGTGCTCCCAATTTTTGGTTGTGTGGAAGCAAGGTTAGAGGAAAACATGGGTGGCTTTTCCTCCTACCTTGCTTCCACACAATCACTTCTATCCAGGTTTTCTTCCTACCTTGCTTCCACACAACCAAAAACTGGGAGCACACAGATCTCTCAACCTGGGTAGAACACAGGTTTGATTGTGTAACTGACCTCACAATCTAGTTTGTTTATCTAGAGTCCTGGAGTTAAGTTCCCAGACTTTGCAGCATTCTTGAAATGTATTTTGTTGTGGGATTATTTTATCTGTGTTTATGGGACTAGCTCTGGCTCACTGGTCTGTGTTTGAGTTCTAGTAGCTAATTCTTGATACTCTAGCCAGGGCAAATATGCATGCAGTTGGAATGATGAGCACAGAAAGGAGCTTTCATTCAAACACTGCACCTTCCATATGTAATGCTACCATAGGGAAGGGCTTAGTGGCAATCTACACTAAATCAGTGTAGGATAAGAATATGTCGCCCCGCCCCCCGCAGTGAAAACAAGTGATTTCAGTGGGCCAGATATTTTCCTTGTGCAAATATTGTATAACTTTCCCCATCGTGTTTGCCAGCATCGTTTCCCCAGGCTGCCACATTGGCACCATTTCCCCCTTGACTGCTGCTTCTTCCTTCTTCCTGGATTATAACAACAAATATTTATATACTGCTTTTCAACAAAAGTTTCCAAAATGGTTTACATAGAGAAATAAATGATTGATTGATTGATTGATAGGATGAATTCCTGTCCCCAAAGGACTCACAATTTAAAAAGATTAGTCACAAAAGTGATCCCACTCAGACAGGGGTCATTCAGTGTGGGATATTGTCATAATACTGTCTATCTAGCCATCTATCTATCTATCTATCATCTATTTATTTATTATTTAAAAAAATTATACCGCCCTTCCAAAAGGCTCAGGGCGGTTGACTGTCGATATAGTCAACAGGTCTGACTGTCTATATAATACTATATAGTATTATATAGTGGTGGCGCAGTGGTAAAACTGCTGCCCTGTAACCAGAAGGTTACAAGTTCGATCCTGACCAGGGGCTCAAGGTTGACTCAGCCTTCCATCCTTCCGAGGTCGGTAAAATGAGTACCCAGAATGTTGGGGGCAATATGCTAAATCATTGTAAACCGCTTAGAGAGCTCCGGCTATGGAGCGGTATATAAATGTAAGTGCTATTGCTATTGCTATTGCTATATAGACAGTCAGACTTTGGCTACATGATGGTGCCACTGAGGGTATGCAAAAGAAACTGAGAATGAGAACAGGCTAAATGAATACCATTTTTGGACTATTTTCACAAAGAGTCCAATAAATCCAAAGAAAAGAAAGATGTTTTTCAGCACTGCTGAAAATGTACATGAAAAATAGAGAGTAGTTTTGGTTCAGTTTTGCATAGGGACCATCACGTTTGATTTTATTATTAATACTGTCCAAGAGGTCTGCCCACCCCCCGCCACACACAAACTTTTTAAAATGCCCAGAAAACTGGGTAAAGGGTTTTTTAAGAGGCATTGCAAGCCACTACCAGGAGCGTAATGATAGGGGGGCAGGGGGGCACGTGCCCCGGGCACCACCCCGGCGGGTCACGTGGGGGGCGCCAAAAAGTGGCTCCCCCACCGCCCCCCTGGATCGCCTGCCGAGTGGCAGCGTGCGTGCGGCGATGTGGCGGTGGTGAGCGGCGGCGGCGGGTCACCTGCTGAGTGCGGCGGTGGCTGGCGGCGATGGGCTGCCTGTAGCCCAGCCCGAGCGGCGGTGGATCGCCCGCCGAGGAATTCAGGCAGAGCGACGCCGAGCCTGCCTTCTGGCCCAGCGTTGCTTCCCAACTGCGCAGGTGCACCTGCGCAGTTGGGAAGCGACGGCGGGCCAGAAGGCAGGCTCGGCGTCGCTCTGCTTGAACTCCTCGACGGGCGATCCGCCGCCGCTCAGGCCGTGCTACAGCCCATCGCCACCAGCCAGCCTCCGCCGCACTCAGCGAGCGACCCACCACCGTCCACACCACCGCCACATCGCCGCCGCGCCGCATGCCCGCCGCCGCCACCCACACCATCGCCGCCGTCGCGCAGCACGCCCGCAGCACTCGGCGGGCAAATCGCCGCCACCGCAATCTGCCGCCTGGGGGGCACCACCGCGCCCTCACAGGTATGTGGGGGGGCGGGGGGCGCCATTTCAGGGCCGGCCAGAGCTTGCCCTGGGCGCCGTTTCCCCCCGATACGCCACTGGCCACTACAGCTTGTGCATATGTGAGGAATCAACTGAAAATTGCCCATTTCTACTTTAATGCTCATCCAACTTTCAGGAAGAGTTTGCAACAGAGGTGCAGATTCATTTCCTTGAGCAGCCAGGTATGCTTCCTTCTCTCCTTCCTGTATTCCTGATCCCCAAGATAAACACAGGTATGGAGAAAACACCTTGTACCCCTTTATGGGTCTGGGAGGCATATGATAAATAGAAGCCTTCTATCTATACTCCATATAGTTATATCTGTAAATGAGGAGCCCCATAGCTATCCCCTTATATGCATACCCTTTCTGAAATCTGCAGAAAGAAAAAAAGAGGATAGAGCTAAGGTCGCAATCCAGCATACAGTAATACTTAATCATGCCTTACTGCTTACTGTGTTATGGTGTTTTCATGTTTCACTTTTCTTTATATTAACATTCAGCAGGACATTGACTTGTTTTAAAAAACATTGATGAGAGTATATTAAAGTACTGAAAAACTGCAAGGTAATGTGGTCACTGAAAGAAAGAAAAAGAGGGTATGCTCCCCAAAAAAGCAGCAGGAATGCGGTGAAACAGTTGGATGAAACATTCCCTGGTAATCTCTAGATTAGTTTACTGTACTATACTGCACTGCACTGCACTTTATGTGGAGCTGCCTTTAAAGAGTGTTTAGAAACTGCAGGTGGTCCAGAATGCAGCATCTAGATTGTTAACTAGTGTCAGATGGAGATACTATGTAATATGAATTCTCAGGGTACTGCCCAAATTATTGTTATAATGTGCTTCTAGAGATGCTCTCCAGTTTCCCAGGAAAGACATCAGCCAGGTATGAAGAACTTTAATGATGTTTATTAGTTTCAATATTATCTAGACCCAGAGGCTTTTGACTACTACTGCTCAGAGAGCTATCTTAAAACAGCTCTAGCAATTTCCACTTCCCAGACACCACTTGGAGGAAGATTACTCTCCTGTTGGCAGGGGTGGATTAACGCATAGGCAAGATAGTCACTTGCCTATGGTGGCAAATTATGGGACGTGGAAAATTTGGGGGTCGGGGCAAGTTTAAAAAAAAAAACTTTTTCTTAACTATATGCACAGAGAGCCCCCAAATGGGCCCAAAATGGCCCGATCTGTCATTTGGACGGCAGGCAGGCTCAAGAGAGGAGCTCTTGCTGCCGCCGTCACTTCCCTCCACCTCAGTCTCCCTCACCTTGAGTACCCGCACCCCGTCAGTCACCCCCTGTCTCCGGTACCATCTCCGACGCACAGCAGCGGTTGAAAAAAAGTTTTAGAAAGATGTAACTTGCCTTCAAGCTGGGGGCAGCAAATCTTTTTTGCCCAGAAGCAGCAAGAAGATTAATCCACCCCGCTTGTAGCCAGGGGTTATACCTCGGTGGGAGTGTACATGCTTTGTTTGGAGAAGGTCCACGTTCAATCCAGTTAAGGAATCTAACAAAAGGAAAATACCCCTGACTGGAAACCTTAGAGAGCTGCTACCTATCAGAGTAGACAGTTCTGGGCTAGATGATGAATGGTATGATTCAGTATAAGGCATCTTCACATGTTGGAATATGTACATCGTTAACCCTCTGTGGTGACCAGCTTACCCTATCTTCCCTTTTACTGGGATTTACTATGGAATGCTGAGCATACCCAATTAATTGTTTACTCTCACCATCCAGACGTCTTACCTGTAAAAACAAAACAAAAAAGCCATCAAGTTAACATGTAGCTTCACTTTAACTACTATGCTTCTCTTTTTATTCAGTTTTCTCTTTTTACTTTACTGTCCTTGCTACAAGCAAGGCTTTTGGTAGTATGGTGTGGCTTTAGCCACAAGGTGTTTACAAACTTGAACTCTATACCAGTTTCAAGCAGATCACCGATTTTACTGTTTTGTCAATAACATAAATGTTTCATTTCTGAACTATTTATAGAAATGTATATTGTCTGATTTTATGTACTGTACTGAAAGCTAGCAAGCAGTTTAGTTATAAACCCTTCTGTCACCAACAGTACCTTATTAACTTCACTGTCCCACTTATTCTGACTGACCCTCAACTGTCATTAACTATCATTCTTCCCTCTGAACATTCCATCCCCCTCCACCAATCCAGTCTGAGAACTCAAGCTTCTTTCCCTATTTATATTATATTTTTAACATGAATTAACATGAATACATAAACAACACATTAACCCCTTATTGTCCATTTCACCACACTCTCAAGTCAGTTTTGCACACATTTTCAAACAGCTACCGATTGCCTTTCAGGTAGGCTTCGCAGATCTAGCCCTTAACTCGGGCTAAGTGTGTCGGTACTGTGTGGCACCAACACAGGAACAGTCTCCTAGCTGGCACTGGAGGGATACCCACAATGCACTTGCATGGTGCATTATGAGATTTCCAGGGGCCGGGGCCGTGCATCCAGGCCCCCAAACCTCAGCTCTGCCTGGGGAAGCTGGTGACCATCTGATCACCAAGTCCAGCAAGGGCGGAGGAATTGTTTGTGGGGAAGGTAGGTTTTAACAGTCTTCCCTGCCACCTGCCCAGTAGCCCTCTCACATAATCGTAGAAAAGGCTCAATGAGTTTTTTGTGGACAAAATCTCTTGTATTCAAAATGACTTGGATTCCATTGTTGGTGCAGAGCCTTTAGCTAGGGTATCCAGTAACTCCTCTTGCGGGGTTAAATGGGATCAGTTTCAGTTTGTGATTCCTGAGGACGTGAATAAGCTGCATCCCATCACCTGTTCTCTTGCCCCTTGTCTGACATGGCTTTTATTATAAAACAGGGAAATTGTTGGAGAGGGCCTGGATGAGATCATAAATGCTTCCCTGAGGGATAGTAGGATGCCTCCTTGTTTAAATAAGTCAATTATTAGACCTCTTTTAAAGATCCTTCAGAGTTAGGCAATTATAGGACTGTCTCCAATCTCCTATGGTTGGCCAAGGTGATTGAGAAGATGGTGGGCTCAACTCCAGCAGTCTTGGATGAAACCAGTTATCTAGACCTATTTCAAACTGGCTTTCAGACAGGTTATGGGGTGGAGATTGCCTTGGTCGGCCTGATGGATAATCTCGAAAGGGCAATTGACAGAGGGAGTGTGGCTCTGTTGGTCCTTTTGGATCTCTCAGTGGCTTTCAATACCATCAACCATGCTATCATTCTGGATTATCTGGGGGGACTGTGTGTAGGGGGCACTGCTTTGCAGTGGTTCTACTCATACCTCTCAAGCAGATTTCAGAAGGTGTTACTTGGAGACTGTTGCTCTACAAAGGGAGAACTAATGTATGGTGTCCTTCAGGGCTCCATCTTGTCTCCAATGCTTTTTAACATCTATGTGAAACTGCTGGGAGAGATCATCAGGAGATTGGGTGCAGGGTGTTATCAGTACATTGATAAAACCCAATTCTACTTCTCCATGTCAGTTTCATCAGACATTAGCATAACTTCCCTAAATGCCTGCCTCGAGGCAGATGAGCTGGATGAGAGATAACAAACTGAGACTGAATCCAAACAAGGCAGTGGTGCTCATTGTAGGGAGGCACAGTTTGGGAAAGACCAAATACAGGATAACCAAATAAAACAGTGGGGGCGGGGGAAACTATCAGCTCAAATATTTGTGCTGTGCACATTATTATTCCTCTCTCAGAATTTCCCCTCCCAGAAATAGTTATCTTTTTCTCACCCACAGCTGGGGATCAGGGTTCCCTCTAAGGCATGTGCAGGTGCTCACGCTCGTAAGTGTTTTGATGTTCCCTCAATTAATTTTAGAACCCGCTAAGGATGACTCAGGAAGGCCTCACTCGAAATGCATGTGCGCATGCACTGTCTTGATACTGACACCCAGAACAAAACTCATTCCCCACACAGATGAAAAAAATTAGAGGAAACACTGCTGGGGATGCTTGCAAAATTCATCCACATTTCTCCTCTGATTTGTGGGCTCCATATTACCTGATGGATTGTCACCACATCTCAGTGGTGTAGAATGGTTCTACCATTCTTCTCTTTTCTTGATTTCCAATTTTTTTTTCAGACAGTTGCACATATGTGATTTGCCACAGTTTCCAGTTTGGGTCTTCTTTTTTCTTTCAGGTTATCAGTGCACACGAATGATTAAATCACAGCACTAAAAGGAATCCTGATGTGACTATATGAAGATTACTTTCTACACTGTGATTTAATCAATGCAGATATGTGCTGGTGCGCATCAGTTAACTGGAAAGGGGGGAAAGACACAAACAGAAATGTGCATGTCCCGATTTTGAAATTGTTAGACATTCTCCAGACTAAGCTGGAAGCGATGAGAAGAATGTAGGCAGAGGTATCTCAAAGAATAACAGGATGGGAGAAATGTGTTCATCCTTTTTGTTTTACAGTTTTATTTCTGTCCATTGGGAGCATTTTCTGACCATGCATAATTGTATCATGCTAGATTTATTTAAATGAGCATAGTCTCAGTTTGGGATAAAGTTCAAACAGGATATAATTGATTATATTAAATTCAAATTTATATTTCAGATTCATTCCAGACTTATTATTTGATGGTAGGAAATTGTTTGCTGAAATCAGACTTAAGTAATCTTTGCGAACTACAGTGTTTGGCTGTGGGAACAAAGTGTGTGAGCATTTTTTTCATAATCCTTCTGTTTCAATTTTCCACATCATAGGCAAAACCATCTCTGCAACATCAGTGAAAACAATTAACTGCTGGCTGATGAATGATTACCCCCATTTTGCATCACACCATAGGACATTATAGGAAACATTGCAAGCACTTTGAAATTCATTCTCACATTCCTCAAAGGAAGATGATGACAAATGTAGTAACACTTTGGGGAATATCAAAACCTTGCTTTTTCATTTTAGAATTTGGCTTATCAGAGAAATGAAACATTGACACAATGATATGGTCCAATGATGTACCTTTTATTCATATTCAGATATGTTCATCCTCTCTTCTTTTTCAATATTTGATATCTCATCCAGATAGATGAAAGAACTGCAAAGTGGTTTGTGTGCTAAAAAGTGGTATAAAATTGTTATTACAACTAATCACAGTACTGTTTTTATTTATTTATGTAGCACTTTTGAGTCATCAGAGCACTTCGTATACATTATTTCAGTAATCTTGACAACAGTATGATAAGGTAGTTCAGAATGAACTACAGGCATCCCTCGTTATTCATGGGGGTTCTGTTGTGGCCTATGAGCATGGATAATGAAACCTTATGTCAATGGGAATTGGGGGGTTACGTTCTGGAGCCCAGGAAAATTACTGAAAAATCACCGAAAAGACTGGGTAAACACAGAAATAGGAATGGAGCACTGCACTCTACTTCGGCCACCTCAACTCTCCAGCTCCTCCAGCAGTCCCTACCAGCTTCTCCAGTAATGTGTAATCATAATATCTCCCCACCCCACTGTTGAAGTCCAGCACTTAGACACACAAACCCCTTGGCCTGATTGGTTGGTAGGTTGGCTGAAAATGCTGCACAGAATTAAATCCAGTTCAGGTAAACACATGCAATGAGTGTGTGAGAATCAAGGCGAGAGGAGAATCAATTTTCAATGGATAGTTAAAATATTTTTTTAATTTTTAATTTACATTGAATGTTTAATTGCAATTTAAATTAAATAATATATTATTGTAATTAGAAAAATTAAAATTAATTTCTATTTGAAATTTTTAATTAAAAATAAAATTTAATCAAAATTAAAATTATAAAAGTGATCATTAGCATCTTGCAGGGGCAGCACAATGTTGCCAGAGGCTCCAGAAAAATGGATCCAAGAAGCTCCACCGGAATGGCTGAAAAAAAAGGCTCAAAAAGCTCCAGCACAATGGCTCCTGAAGGCTCCGAATGGCTCCCTAAGGACACCAAATGCTACCCAAAATGGACTTTAGAAGCACAATAAACTCTAAATATACAGACCAAAGCACTCCACTGTCCTCCTCCAAACTCGACTCACATCCCATGAGCATGTGCAGCAAGAGCATGGCCACATAAGTAATGACAGCCATTGAGAAGGCTTCCATAATTGTGCCATGGCAGACATCACAGTCTCCAATAATAAACAGTCTTCAATGCAGTGCCCACATGGAAGCAGTTCTTAAAAGGGGCAGGTATGGAGTGTTGGCAACACATTCTGAAATTCTGGCAAAATATCACAACGAAAACAGGTCACTGATGTCACATTAATCAAGTTCAGATAAAGACAAGATCCCCTTCATCACTGCTTAGGAGTGAATTTTCTGTGCTCTCAGTTCAGCTACATGTTGTAATGTGGTTTGATGGAATCTGATACACTGAAGGTGGTGGGCATACTTTAGTAAGAAGGGGGAGAGACTGCCATGGGTGGGGGTGAGAGTCCCAGCAAAGTTATCCTAATTGTAGAATCTGAACATGGAGCTCTGATTTAGCTAAAGGTGTGCCAAAGATCCTTTTGGCGGGTGGGAATTTAGGAAGTGAGCTGTCACTTTTTGGCATTAGCTTGTGCTAGAAATGATGCTTCTAGAGAAGTCTTGATATTAGTATTTTTTACAATCACTATTTTTAATCTGACCCTGAATCCAGCTCCTTTCCTAGATTTTTATCTGAGCTCAGTGGTACCCCTCCCCCCACTAAAAAAATGTTTTGCAAGATGGTGTGTGCATTAAGCCTTGTTGTTGTTTTTATTTTTATGGTTATCATAACTTATCATAACTGAGCCCTGAGGCTGGTCATTGCTGACCTTGCAGGTGTTTGTGCCTTCAACTACATTTGTTGTTGGTGCAGCCTGATGGGCTTCTGGGATTGGGATGTGCATGAGCTGCTTCGGTGCCTCCTTTGGGAAGCACCGAACCAGCTCAAGCGTGCACAGTAAAACCAGTTCAGCGAAGTGGAGAGCGGTTCCCTTAAAGAACAGGTAAGTAGATCTTTACCTGCTCTGCTGCTGCCCTGCCGCTTTTCCAGGTGCAGTGCTCGCTCAAGCAAAGGCCACACACAGCTGCGGCACTGTTCCTTGCAGGTTTCATGTGGTGTCGGCATGCACATGGCTGGCATGCATATGCACCAGGCATGTGTGTGCAGCCTGCAGGAAACAGCATGCCCAGAAAAGCAATGGGGTGGCAGTGGAGCAGCTAAGGACCAGCTTACCTACTCCTTAAGGGAACTGCTCCCCACCTCACCCAGGCCTGCATGAATGGCTCATCACATCCCTATAGAGTTTGCCCCAGATGTCCCAGGCAGCCTTTGCATCAGGAGTCTCCTCTGGAGGGACTATTGGTTAGGCCCTCGGGCTTCATGCTTTCCTCTGGTTCTCCATCCCACCCTGATTCTGATTCCTGGATTCTTAATGGTCTTCTTGTCCTATCTGCAAGGTTTTCTTTTCTGCTTGTAGGAGCCTTGACTGTGGGAGGGAACTGGGAGACAGAAAGGAGATGCATCTCATAGGAAGCTCACATCTGTGCTACCTATATAGGCAATTGGAGAATGAGTCGAAGGAGAGGGCCTTGTTGCAAAGGCAATAGAATGCTGGGATACTTTCCTCAGAAGCCAAGGCTCCATAGCAAAAGAAGAGAAACAGGAAATTGACATGGCTTGGTAGCAGCTGATAAGAGTCTGAGGAAGGGAGAGACTGGGGGGGAATGAGCTGAAGGCAGAAGAATGGGTTGCTTTCTGATTCCCTTCCCTCCATCTGAGGCTAGGGATAGACATGAGAACCATGGTTGTGGTGAGGTATAAATATTTCCTACGACAGCAATGAATGCACCACTGAGAGACCTTAAAGGCCAAGCTGAAGACAGATCATCCTGGAGAGAATCTATCTATGTGGTCACTAAAAGTCGACACTGACTTGACGGCACTTAATCAGCCAACCAACCAACCAATCAATATTTCCAATCAATTTTCAGTTGGTAAGCAATAAACCACCTCCTTTTCTCATTATATCCTGCCATTTTCTGTAGGGGAGGATGATTGAAAGACTAGCAGCAACAAGGCATAACTAGCATCTGCGCCACTAGTCTCTCCTTGCCGCTTTCCCCCTCTCCCTTCCGCCCCAATCTATTCCCAGTCATTTTCACCCGCTGGCCGCCTCCTTTGCCAGGGCCCCCACCTCCTTCACTGCTCTCCCCCCTCCCAGCCCCCATGCCTGCCACAACAGCCCCAGTTGCTGCGCCAGCCTCTGCCCGGCCATTTTCGGGAGCCCGCCACTGCCGCCCACCCAGCCGGGCTCATTTTGGCGGCAGGGCTCAGCCGCCCGCCGCCTCTTCTCCTCTCGCCGCCCCCAGCCGCCGGAGTGGCACCCCCTTGGCCTCCTCCTCCGGGCTCCTCCAACCCCCAACCGTTTCCCTCAGTCCCGAACTCTCGCAGCGTGTTACGGGAGTTCCGCCGCCAAATCCTGGGCACGCATGGTCCCAAGAGAATTAAATATATAGATCTGTATATCATGTTTAAATTTGCAAAATGAGTACTTTTACATTAGTAAAAGGGTAGTAAACTTGCAGTGAAAATAAGGTAGAGCAGATTTATCTCTTCTTTTTAAAACTGTGAAGTGATGACAGGCTCTGCTCCCTTCTCAGCCAGGAACTCTCCCCCCCCCCACTTTTTTGTTATTAGCAGGTTATTGAAGGTTTTCAAATTTTTCCCAGTTACATTCCCTTTATCCCCTCCCATTCCTTACCCACTCCCAGTTGCTATTTCTGCTTGTATTCTCTAGAAATTAAATAAATAGTAAATAATTGTTTAAAAGACAGGATTAAAAGAGGGATTTGTGTTGTGTCCACACTGGTGATGACTTTGAACTGATTGACTCTGTGTATAATTCCACAAAGCAGTGCCAGATTAAGAAACTGTCATCATTCTGCTGTACATTTTTTCCCTGAGCAGCTAACTTTAAAAGGTCACATATCCAGTCATCAATATTTGGGGCAGCTCTTGATTTCAAATTTTGCAAAACTATAGGTTTGGCTACTGATGTAGCCCTGGTAAACCATTAATTCTGCACCTCGGTCAGCTCTCAAGCTCCTTCCCATCGTGGTCCCAGGGTCAGAGCTTCAGGTGATCTGTTAGCCCTGGGTTCATTGTAGGGCAGAAGGAAGCTCTCCTGCTTCTTTGTTTCAGTCTCCTGTAAAACATCCCATAACTGAGAATATGGCAGTTAGTTCCTTATGACATGAAAGGGAAGCAACAACTGTTTTCCCATATGAAGGACTCTAGAATGATCGGATAATGTGTCTTCCACTGCAAATTCCAGGAGCTTTCCCAGACAGCAGGCTTTACCGTGGCTTTACTGCGAGGCTTTACTGCAAGTTCGAAGTTGCCCTCCAAAACCAATGCAAAAAGTTGATATTTTTTACGCAGGATATAAATCTGGCTACATTCTAACGTGCAATGAAGAACCCAAATTGTGTGTGGAGTGCTCCTCGATAGCTCGCAGAGACTTCAGCATAAATTTGTCCTATTTGTGAATGCACACCTCTATTCTAGAGGAGATGCAAGCTAAAAGCCAGGGGAAAAGAATCTGTTTCTCTCCACTTGAAGAAGTGCAGGCAAAATGTGATAAACAGAAATGTTACAGAGGAATAGGGGATGCCTAATTCTCAGGGCCTTTCATCTAGTCCTGATCTCAGTCACCAGTCTACATTAAAATATAACATCCAGACAGTACTGGTGTCATTTATTATACTGTACTGTTTTTAGTGGAGACAAAGCAGGACTGCCTCCTATTGGCTCTTGGATACATCAGTTATTTTTTAAAAGCATACATGTTTTTGATAAGTAACAAAGGTATTGTGGGTGTTATCAGAATAAATTCTGGCCTTTGTATTACAGGGTAACTGCACAAGATGAATAGCATGAAATTTAATTTGTGCTGATTAGTTAGGGAAGCAAGAAATTAACTTGATGGATGCATTTCACTTTTTTAAAAAAGCCATACAGAACAACATATGAATCTGTTAACACTTTTGAAAATTTAAATGACTTTAGTTTATTTTCTCTCATTAAATTGAAAACTGTAGAGTACACACATGGTGTGTAGGTGGTAAATTTTAATGGGGATTATGAGGAATGTTAATTGTTTTAATTGTACAATGATTAATGAGCCATATCCAAATTTGTCAGTATGTTTCCATGTGTATATCTGAATTCAGTAGGAGGGTTAGGCATGTGTTTAATTCTTTTTGCCTGAAATAAAGAGAAGTTAAAATATTTAACTTGGGTAGATTATACTCCAGCATATTATGACTATAGTCAAGATAAAAGGTTTTCTGAGATCCTGATATATTCTCCAATATTTCAGAGATGGGACACTCTTGAGTACTTAGCATTGTCCCACGATTAAATATATTGCTGAAAGCTCTTCTCTGCCTAATGTATACTGTATTTATTAGGGCTGTGCAAATCAGGCTTGATTTAATTCAGAAGCCACCTTGATGTTTCCAGGTGAACCCCACTTTGATTTGTGACCTAAGAATGCAAGGCAGTTCTCTTTGGGCCAGACTGCTTTGGAATGCCAAGCCCTCTGTTTGGGCCAGCCCCTCACACACAAACTTCTCTTCCAACTATTGTTTGTTATTGGCAGGAGTCCAGATGGAACTGTGACAATGAGGCTTGAATTTGAAAAGGCTTGCCAGAAGGGTATTGTAGTTTCTCTTCCTGCTGTGCTGGGAACTGTAGTCTTGTCCAGTGGTGCAGCCAATGCCGTGTTTGCAGCCCTAGAAAAAGGCTATGATTCCCAAGACTGCAGGAAGAGGAATTAAAATCTTCTTCTTGTAGTCCTTTTCAGATCCAGGCTGCATCTGTCTGCTGCCGATAAGCAACGAAGTCATGAGAGGAGGTCATGGAAAAGGCGGCCTAAAGCGAAGTGGGTTTTAGTTGGGCCAATTAGACCCAAATCTGTCAGCAAGTCAATTTCAGTTTAATTAGGTCAAATTCAGCCCAAACAGCTGCTTTGCTTTGGGGCCAAATCCTGGTCTAAAGCTTCACACAGCACTAGTATTTATGTATCTTGCAAGAGCCTGTCCTTTCTTGCACTGCCTTCTGAAGTAGTGTGTGCAGGAGTCAATCTCTATGAGGCTGTTCTTATGAGCAGCTTAAACCAGGCTAGGAAAGCCAAGCCCAGTCGTTGCTGATCATAAGAACCGCTGGAGCCACACAGCTCTGGGGCAAACCCCACAAAGAGGCCATCCTCTTAGGAACATAGGAAGCTGCCATATTCTGAGTCAGACCATAGGTCCATCTAGCTTAGTGTTGTCTACACAGACTGGCAGCGGCTTCTCCAGGGTTGCAGGCAGGAGCCTCTCCCAGCCCTATCTTGGAGATGCCAGGGAGGGAACTTGGAACCTTCTGATGCTCTTCCCAGAGCAGCTCCATCCCCTGAGGGGAATATCTTGCAATGCTCACACATCAAGTCTCCCATTCATTTGCAACCAGGACATACGCTGCTTAGCTAAGGGGGCAAGTCATGCTTGCTACCACAAGACCAGCTCTCCTCTCTTAAACAGGGTTAAAAGAGCTTGCGATCTCTTAGCCCCGTTTTCTTGATTGTCTGCCAAGCAGCCAGGCTAGGAGACTGTGGTGCTCCTGGCCAGCATTGGGGGGATCCCCATAATGCACCCCACACTCGCACGGGGTGCATTATGGGAGTTCTGCACAGTGCATTATGGGAGTTCTGGGGGTGGGGTGACATTTCCCAGCCCCTTACCGTCTTTGCTGCCGAGTGCAGCCGGCAGTCGTCTGGGCAGGCAATCCGCCTGCCCAGCAATGACAGAGGGATCTTTTGTGGGGAGGTAAGCCACCAGATGGCGCAGTGGGGAAATGCTTGACTAACAAGCAGAAGGTTGCCAGTTCGAATCCCCACTGGTATTATATCGGGCAGCAGCAGTGATATAGGAAGATGCTGAAAGGCATCACCTCATACTGCATGGGAGGAGGCAATGGTAAGCCCCTCCTGTATTCTACCAAAGACAACCACGGGGCTCTTTGAGCGCCCGGAGTCGAAATCAATTTGACAGCACACTTTAACTTTAAGTGCTAGCAGCCTTCCTCCCTCGCTCTCTCACTGACTGTAAGAAAGGGCTCTATGTGATGTTAAATACGCCATTGTCTTTTCTGTCTTTTGTGGGTTTTTTAAAGAGTATCCATGGGCCTCTGATTCAGATCTGTACCATGACACATAGTGATAGGTTTTTTAACCTTTTCTCCATGTTGCAGTTCTGACAAAAATCCCTCCCTGCCACAAGTTGTCGTTTTACCCCGTGGAGGGAAGGTGCTGTTAGCATACAGCTCCCCTCCCAGGGCAAACAGTAGTGGGGAAGCAATTTTCATCAGCGAAACAAGCCCTGCCCTGCCCTGCCCTGCACACTGAAGTCTCAGTTTGGATCTGGACCCCCTGCCTGGTATCTTGTGTTTTAAAAAAGAAAGGCAGTGACATATTTAACGTTGCATCTGGTTTGACCCTTACTAAATAGCGTACTAAACATTTAACACTTAAGAATGCTCAATAGAGTGTTGAACCCCACAGTGGACCTGTGTACTTCTTATAGCATAGCTGGTACAATTTAAATGCATTCAGCAACATCTACCACTTGAGCAGGTCATTATATGGAGAGGGGTTGGAAGGGGAAGCTAGCCAACTCTACTGCTAATGTGTACATACTGAAAACAGTTTTCAAGGCATTCAAACACTATCCACAAAAGATGGTGATTTGCCAGGGAGGTGTAGCAGGAAATAGGGCTGTCTCTGGAAATTAGGGACAGTTGACACCTTTGCCTGATATTTTCCAATTTACTACACTGAATAGTATCCAGAATAAGTCATTTACACAAAAAAGATAAAATGTAGAGCTAGATGTTCTGGTACCAAGTGCCCATTCTAGATGAGTCTACAGTATGTAGCAAAGCAGAATTCTTCTTTCCAAATTAGAAACAGATATACATTTCTCACTTTCTAAGTCATACCTACCATCTGATATCTTATCCCAATGCACATTCATTTCTTGCTTCAGATGATCATGCTGTTCTGGGAGCAGAAGAATATGCTTTTATAATTGCATGAGGACAGTACTGTGGAGTGTGCTTCTTTTCTTCATCTTGACTTGAGTCTTTATCGTGAAATTATTCTGCTATTCTAGTAAGCAGAATTTCCCATTTCAAGCAACTCTTCTATGCCCATTTTAGAGGTCTCCATCTAAAACACATAAGGACTGAAGGAGTTATTTATCTAAAACATTTAGTATAATCAAATAATAGATTCCAAAACACTGTGATTTCTTTAAAAAGTATATCTTAGTGCCTATGCTAAGAAATTTATAGAGCCAGTGTGGTGGAATGGTTACAGTACTGGATTAGGAGCAGGGATACATTTCACAGCTATTGATTCAGCAATGGAATTTCATTCCATGAGTCGATGAGTCGATGTTTTTGTTTTTGTTTTGTTTGTTTGTTTTTAAAAAACATTAAAAAATATCTTGTGAATGATAGCAAATGCTTATATCCTACGTGCATATTATGGTCATGTACTGAATCAAATAAATAATAATTTTGGACTCTTAGGAACATAATGTTAACTAATCTTTAAAAATAGATTTCTGGTTTGATGAACTTATATTTGCATACTTTCGCACATAGATATCACCTTTATTAGTTTAAGAGAACTGGTTTGCCATTTCTGCTGAAGCTCAAACTCCAAGACGTAGGGTGAAAGCCTGGGATCTAAGGAATGGTGGTTTAATGGGGTAGGGGGTGGAGCCTGGTAGGTTAGGGGTGGAGCCTAGTGTTTTCTGGTAGGAGGATTGCAGCTAGGTCAGAGGAAAGGCCTGACTGTGCCTAGTGCCTAAGAGGTGGAGCCTGACAGACATGTGGGAGAAGCCAATAGCAAAAGCTCTCAAACCAAGTAGAAAATAGTCTGCCCTATTCATTCTGGTTCCTAATCTGGGAAGATATTCCTCCTCCTGGAGAAACTGAGAAGACAGATTACTTGTTTGGCATAATGTCTTCAATGAATAAAAAGCCCAGATACAGTTAATGACACAATGCAATCTATTTCTCATTGGTTTCAGTGGAATCAGGGGCAGAATATAGTTTGCTGCAAAATTAATGTTGTTCTAGTAAATGATCTTCTGTAAACAACTTAAGCATTTCTGTCCGGTAGCCCTTGCTCAGTTTTGCTTTGTATTTTCCCCAACAGCAATTGGAAGGACCCTCATTCCTCGTTATTTTAGCACTGTCTTTGAAGGAGGTGTGACAGACCTGTATTACATCCTCAAGCACTCAAAAGAATCATACCACAACTCCTCCATCACAGTGGATTGTGATCAATGCACCATGGTCACTCAGCATGGAAAACCTATGTTTACAAAGGTAATAGGAAAGATTCAGGTGATACATGCAATTGTGCTGGATTTTCATTATACTTTTCGGACCATATGAAGGTTAATAACTACAGTTTTCCTGTGGATGGTAGAATTGATTCCTGATATCTTTAATTTTAATATTTAAAATTGTTTTCATTGTATGACTAGACATTCCAGGTTATCAGCTAGCAACTGAGAGAAAGCAGTCCTTATTCTTCTAATTCTGCTACATCTTGTTAGAGGGAGGGAGGGTTGAGGAGTGCCCCCTCTCCTCCACCATGTAAATTAAAGCCCTTGTCTGCTAGAGGTATTACTGGGTCTTAGAGCTTATGTAGAATATAGTCAGAGCGTACTTAAGAGAATGTCCAGGCCCCATGGCCTTTATTTTGAAGACAGTGGGGCTATTCACACGATCATGGTTGCATGCGGGGAGGGATGCAGGGTTCAACCTACCTTCCCCCAGACGATCGTGTGCAGCCCCTGTAGTGCACAAGATGTGCTCCCACGCAACCTGCACTGCCTGGAGCAGCATGGGTAAACAGAACCTGGAACTCATTATCCTGGCCTCTGCATATCCCAGAAGGCACCATGTGATTATCACAGTACCTTGGTTGGTTCCCACATCAGACAGGCACTGTAGGTGCCTGTCTCTGTGTTTCCTCGTCTCGCTTGCTCCCTTAACCTCAGCTAAGGACTGGGCTCAGGAGCGGGGTTAGGCTGGGTGGGAGCAGCATTCCACACAACCCGGGCTAGGTTGCTTGTGAGAACATCCTCAGTATCTAAACTATTACATATCTTTCTTGGACACATGGATACCCCTTATGATACTTCCCTGAAAATTCCTCATCTTCCTGAGAATTCTTACTCTCAAAACCACAAGTTTGACTCTCACTGCATCTAGCAAACATCTAGGAACCTGGGGACATAGGAAGCTGCCTTATGCTGAGTCAGTCCATTGGTCCATCTAGTTCAGTGTTGTCTACACAAACTGGCAGCGGCTTCTCCAAAGTTACAGGCAGGAATCTCTCCCAGCCCTATCTTGGAGATGCCAGGGAAAGAACTTGGAATCTTCTACATGCAAGCATGCAGGTGTTCTTCCCAGAGTGGCTCCATCCCCTAAGAGGAAGATCTTACAGTGTCACACTTTTAGTCTCCCAAATGCAAACCAGGGCAGACACTGAGGCTGTTCTCACGATAAGGAAAAACTGGGCTAAAGAAGCCAAGCCCGGGTTTTCCCCATCGTGAGAACCAGCAGGCTTGTGGGCAAACCCAGTGGTTCTTTGGTGGCTAGACTACCAAAGTAGCCCTCCCCTAAGCCCAGGTTAGCAGAGCAAGTGCTCTACTAACCCAGGTTTCCTCATCGTTTGCTGCCACGGCGTGGCTCCGTGCCATGGCGACACACAAGGAGACCCCCACCGGGAGGCTGCAAGAAGCCTCCCAGGCTCAGGGGTCTCTCCAGGATGCCCTGCATGCTTGCTTAACTTCCCGGGGCCATGTGGCCCCCAATCCCCGCAACCCCCGCTATCTCCATGACAGAGCCAGCACTCATGTGGGCAGCTGATCTGGCCACCCAGGGCTGCCTCTTGATCGTCAGCCTCTTGATCACCTGCTCTCCCCACAAACCTCCTCTCGGCGCTTCCCACTGCTCATGAGAAGCGCCTCAAAGCTTAGCAAAGGGGACAATTCATGCTTGCTACCACAAGACCAGCTGCTCCCAGTTATAGATAGGGATAGGAGTCAAACCACACCTAAATCAGTCCTGCCCACCATGCAATCCATTAAGCCAACCAGCCTCGGCTATCTGCTGTGTAGGACTGAAACAAAAAGTGATGTTCAAAACTGTCAGGCGGCAGTCTGTACCTGGTAGGCACTATTCAGCTTGATGGGTCACATGTTGTGCAGGCCTGGTGTAACTAAAAGTTGTATATAAATATTAATAATAAGAAATAAAATAGCTGTTTTATTCCTTCTTGCTTTTATCAAGGACCATCTGATGTCTTTAGGGGAAGAGAGTTCTCATATGATGAGGCACTCCCTTAGCTGTGCAATTTCTTAGACAGGAAGAGTCCAAAGCATTTAGGGTTATAGACACAGATCAATCAGAAATTTGGCCCTTTAACTTGAGGTAGCTGTGTCTGGTGACCAGACATAGCTACCTCATTTACCTGGTAAGCTTCTCCCATGGTAGTAAAGTAAAGCAGATTTTGTTTCCAAGAAGGTTCACAGAGAGGACTTGTTCAAGTCATCAAGGGGAGGGGCTGTGATGTGTGTCATCACACATTACTGATGATATTCCTCAGGGCTGCTCAACTTCAGCCCTTCTGCAGCCTAGAATTCCCATAATCCCTGGCTATTGGCTACTGTAGCTGGTGATTATGGAAGTTGTAGTCCAAAAACAGCTGGGGGGCCTAAGTTGAGCAGGCCTGCCTTAGATGCTTCTGCAAACTGAGTTGCTGAGGCCCGTAATTGTGTTTTCTCAACACTTTGGAAACTGGTTTGAATGCTGGTATTTACTGTTGGCCCACAGTGGGAATTAGTGGCTGTCTGGCTAGTCTATCCACAGGCCTGCATTGCATCCCTTGTGGCCCAGTTTGGACGAATGCTTCTTGGCACATGAGATAAAGTTGGGGACACGCTGAGAGTGTGTCCACTCTGAGGTCACAGGAGACTGTTGCAATGCGCTCTCAGGGCATCCCTTAATCATGTGAGGGGGGCATTCCTCTGAATCCCCCCCTCATGCACTCAAAGGTTTTGGAGTGAATGTAGAGGTGCTGTTCAGATGAACGCCCCCTCACATAGAATGCTTTGTGATGTCTTCCTGTGTCATGAGGGTGGGCATGCTCTCAGTGTGTCCCTGACCTTATCACGTCCAATGATAATGAGGCTGCACTCATCCAAGCTGGCCCTTTATCTTTTAGCTCTGAACATTGAGCAACAAAGGAACTTAATTGCATTGTTTTGCATAAGGCCTGACTCTTGAATCTTCTTTGTTACTTCCCCACTTCCCCTCCAAACTGGGTAGCTCTAGGCCCAAGATTATGGACCAGTTGATTTAATGCAATATTATAGAGAAAGTTGGTGTTCTAGAATTTCTAGCCCTTGATCAGTGAAAGATTTGTGTTAATATTAGCTCTAAATGTCGCAGGTCCTATATATCTCAGGAAACGCTTGCTTGTATATAGACCAGAGTAGGGGATGAGGTGCTGTTTTATGGGCTTCCTTTTACTGAAGTGAAAAAAGTTTATGCATTGCTTTCTCTTTAATGGAACTTGCCTTCCTGGAGAAGGCCACCAGCCCATCTCCCTGCTCTTCTGCCAGCAGTAAAAACTTCTAAACTTTCAGATACTTTCCTGGTTTCTGATATATCATCATTTGCTAAATGTTTCTGTTCTGTTTTAGAACTTTGTAATATATCTCTTTTTTCTATGATTCTGTTGTATTTCCCACTGTAGCTGTTTGTTTGTTTGTTTGTTTATTGTTAAATTTATATAGCGCCTTTCATTAAAACAAAACCAAGGCGGTTTACAGCAAAAATTTAAACACAAGATGGTAAAAAAGACACAATTAAAATATTAAGTGAAAAATATTAAACAAATCTGATTAAAAATTTAAAACAAAAGCATAAAAGCAATACAGAATATAAAGGCAGCAGCAGAGAATCAAATAAATGCCTGGTCAAAAAGCCAAGATTTTACACTCTTTCTTAAAGCTGTGATGGAGACCAAGGGGTGAATAGCCACCGGGAGAGCATTCCAGAGTCTGAATTCTATGTTCCTTGCAAGAAGAAAAAGCCCATAATTAGTAAATAGATAAAGATGAAACAATAATAAGAGTAGATCTCATGGGTCAGCATGCTTTCTTTCCTTTTGAAAATAACTACACAACTGATAGGAACAAAATTAAATTGACCATTTGAGGAATAAAAAATGCCCTTCCAATCCAAAACTGTTGGCATGTAGCATGATGTTCCCCATAGGAAAACACACCATGTTAGAATTCATAGAATTTAGAATAGTAGGAACAACTCTTGTTTCAGCTTGTGTTAGTGTGGATTTCATTTTTTGATGTTTCCCTTGTGCAAGTGACAACCCTCTACTTGCCCCAAAATGATGGAAGACCAGGAGCATATTTGACTGGGAAGTTCTTCTGTGCAAGCCATATTGAAATGAATAGGAGTTGCCCTGAGATACCTCTGATTCTTATCACTTAGGCTGAAGACAGGCAATGAGGCGAGCCCTGTTGCCTCCCAGCAGTTAACCCACCAAAGTAACCCTCCCCTTAAACCGGGTTTGCGGAGCGAGCGTTCCACAAACCCGGTTTTAAAAATTGTGAGTATCCGCGGCTACTCACGAGTAGACCTCCGAAGGGGAGGCGAAAAGCTGCCTCCTGGCTTGAGGGTCTCCCCAGTATGCTCTGTCGGCTCTCGTAGGGCATACTGGAGCTTCCGGGGGCCATGTGGCCCCCAAACTCCCCAGCCCCTGCTGCCTCTGTCACGGAGCCAGCAGTCATGTGGGCAGCCAATCCAGCCGCCCAGGGCTCCCGCCCTGCTCGTCGCCCTGCTCGCTTACCTTCCTAAACTGGGTCTCACTGATTGTTAGACCCAGCTCAATGGGTTTTAAAGGAGTTGAACACAGTTTGCAAAAGCAGCATCTCTTCTATAATTGTGCTGAAGGTTCATACTCTTGCATTTTTAAGGTAAAAACTGAATTTTCAAGGGGTGTGAAAAGCCCACCCAAAAAATCCCTACTTTTAAACCTTACAGTGATTCTTAAATGGTCATTTGCAGAATGCTTCAGCACCTTTATCAGAATTTCTTCATTGTGTAATCCAAATTAATTTTGGGAGTCGTATAGTGGATGTGATAAGTTCATGGCATCACATAGCTAGTTAGATTTGCCTGCACGATGATAGTACTGAGAGCAAACAAAGGCAATCATCTGGACTTCCATACTTTAACCTCCAAAAAGCTTTTGACAAAGTACTCACTAAAGAATCTTGAATAAATATAGCAATCATGGAATAAGAAGATGAGCCCAGTTATGGGCTGGTAACAGCTAAACAGAAAGCAGAGAACAGGAATAAATGAACAATTCTCACAATCGAGGAAAGTAACAAGTGGGGTCCCTATAGGATCTATATTGGGACTGACTTTTAAAAAAATGTTTATAAATGATCTGGAGTTAGGGATGAGCAATGCCATGGCCTAGTTTGCAGATGATACTCAGGGTGGTACTATCCAAACAAAATAACAAAGGGCTCCAAAAAGGTATCTCCATACTGGATGGCAACAAAATGGCAAATGCAGTTCAATGTCAGTAAGTGTAAAGCGATGAGGATTTGAGTGGGGGGTGGATCCTAATTTCACATATTTATTGATGAGGTCCATGTTGGTAGTGACTAATGAGAAATGAGATGAAATATCTACCCAGTGTGTGTTAGCTGTAGAAAAAGATGAATTCAATACTGGGGATCATTATGAAAGGGATTGAAAATAAAACTACCAACATTGTAATGCCTAATAAAAACATGTGGTGCAGCCACACTTGGAATATGTTTGCAGTTCTTGCAAGAGGCATTTGGTTTGTCACTGTGGAAGCAGATTAGATGGACCATTGGTCTGATCCAGCCGGGCCCTTCTTGCATTCTTATGCCCTCAGTCATAAGGGATGTCAGGGGGTGCATGTTCCTGTTGTTGAGGTGACTGTGCTGATAGCTTTTGTGTTATATGTCCCTTCAAGACAGGCCCCCTGAAAAATTGCCAGAGAGGGTGCCCTTTTCAGGGTTGCAAAAGCACTTGTAAAAACCAGCCCTCCATTGCCACTTATCTCTCATCTCTTTCCACAGAGTGTACATTTCTTGTGTTCTGCTATCACCTCTGGTCAAACAGGGTTCACAGGCTTCTGAAATGATGGAACACCCTGCAAAACTTGTTTGCCAACAGCACAACTACATCCTTTTTCAAACTGTCTCCAGCTTGTTGAAAAACTGTTGTATCTCTCCAGCCTTACTTGAGTCACAGATTGGAATGGGCAAGGCGAGGAGAAGCTATTTCATTTAATGTCAGTTATTCTTGTGTTTCCCTATAGCTTCACATAAATAAACTTTATAGCAATCAGCACTGTTAAAATTGTAATAATATCCTACATGCATGGCTAAAATATACTTTCCCACCCCACCGTGCATTCAGCTGTGCTCCTCAGTCTTGAAAACACCACCAAGGTTCAATTTATGTTCACTTTACCTTATAAAAAGCAAAGAAACACATTACTTTTATGCATTTATACACACCATATATCAAGTAAGAATTTTTGGCAGATATGAGAAACTCTCAGCAATAAAAACCGAAGGTCAGAGAAGAATTTATTACTTTGTAACATTTACATTTTGTGCACTAAAAAATAAGCTAAAGTGAGGAGTTTTATTCTGTTTTATTCTGCTGGTGCAAGCTACAGAATATTTTACAATTAATCAAGACAAGGAAGGGGTTAAAAAGCTACTGGTTAGTTTGAGAAATGTTCTTTTTTAGTTTTCTTTCTTTTTTCCCTGGCCTAGTCTAGAGTTGTCACGTGATCTCCTGAATGCCTGCCAGCCTCTTTCTTGTTGATCCTCCAGAGACCATCTGTGCTGGGGGCATTGATTAGAGTGTGTCTGCCGGGATTACATCTTTTCTGTTGCCATGCCAACTAATCAGCTGATTTTGGTTACCACAGAAACTAAATGTCAGAGCTCACAGTACGGTAACATGAATTCAGCACAACAGAAAATGTTTTCTTAATTGGAGACCTTTTCATTTTGGATTCTATGGGAAAGGCAGCTTTAGGGGAAAAGGAAGCCAGCTTCAAATAAGATTTTATGTTAATTGATTAGGAAGAAATAGTTTGGCTTGTCTATAAATTGGGAAGTTAAATGTTTTTATACTAGTATGTTTGTTAACTGTTATGATCTGTGGATTATTCTAGCCAATATCTGTGATCGCTTTCAAAATTGTCTTACACCAAAAGCATAAATATGGCATGATCCAGCCACTTTAAATTCCCTTTGATTTCCATGTAGGCAACCCAGAGCCTTTTTCCTGCATCTTAAAGCCTCCAGTGTGGTGAAATGTTGAGCAGGAGCAGAACTTGGCCCTGCCACAGAGCAGCTTAATGAGGGTGGGGAGCTAAATTCTCACCGACTCCTGACTCGGCAAATGGAGGTTCCATTTCACCACTACCATGGCTAGCAGCCATTCATCGAAGCCGTCCTTCATTAATTCCCAGTCCTTCAGAAAAGTCATCTCAACTAGCAGCCATCACCACATCTTGTGCTGACAAATTCCCCAAGTTAATTGTGTGGGAATATATGTGTTTGACTGAAAATGATTTTAAAAAATGGGTCAAATGAGGTTGGAAAGTGAGGCTGATGTATACAAGCTGTCATCTACAGGAAACAAATCCTATATTATGTACTTTTAAAAAAAATGCCTTTTCCGCATTCTTAAACTTAACAATCTTGTTTAGCCAAGTATCTATTCACAGGAGATCTATGGTTTCAAATGGTATGTTGATGGAATTCAAACTGCAAAAAGATCAGCCAAGTTGCTTGTAAAGGAAACCTACATATTGTAACACCAGGCTCTAGAGAAATGTTGGATTGTTTATCATTAAAAGGGGAAAGAACACAAGATGACAAGAAAACGTTATATATAATTCACCTAGCATCCCATGAATGTCAGTTATCAGCTTCTCCACCTTTTTAATGCCCAGGTTCTGCTTTGACTCATTTCAGTCGCTGTCCCTTCTCGCTCTTCAGTGAACATCCCCAAAACACATTACTTTTGTCAAAGTAACTCCTAGCAAAAACGGTATTTGTAAATTCTCTGTCTAAATATTTGGCGTAAAACCATGCAAGTGAAATTCTTTCCTAGGAAGAGCCCTGCTGGATCAGATCTAAGCCCCATCTAGTCCATCATCTTGCTTCACGCAGTGGCCAGCCAAATTGTTCCAGAAAGCCTACAGGCAGGGCATGAAGTCCACAGCCTGTAACCATTGTTTGATCCCAGCACGCCTCTGAACTTGTGGAGTTCACTTATTTATCATGGCTAATAGCTATTGATAGGTCTGTACTCCACATGCGAAGTGCAATATACAATTTTTAAAAGTTGTTTAAAACACATTAAAACAAAACCGTGGCCACAAGAGATCTTTCCTGGCACTCAAGTTCAGATTCTCCATCCGTTTATGTGGTAAGGATTTTTTTTAATCCAATATGCACGTATCTTTAAATTACTTACACTGAAAGGCTATTCCCACGATCACTGGAAAGCGGACTACGGGAGCTTAGCCCACTTTCCAGGGATTGTGGGAGCCACTGGGCTTGCAGGCGAGCCCGTTACTCCCGAGGAGACTTGCCCACCTAATTCCCCCTCCCCTTAAATGAGGTTAACATTGCAAGCACTCTGTTAACCTCATTTTTTTGCTTGTGTGTCGCTGCGGCTGCTCGTCTGTGGGCAGAGCACGCTAAGCCTGCTCTCTCCACAGACCACATTGAGGAGCTTCACAGCAATCGTGTGAAGTGCCTCTGAGACTGATTTGCCATTTTGTTACCCATTTGCCCTGTTTAGTGAGATCCTTTTGGAACTCTTCATGGCCCACTTAGGTTTTCACCATCCGGAATAATTTGGTGTCATGTTTGAATATCTCACTACTCATGCCCGACTCCAAATCATTTATGAATAAATTAAACTGCAATAGTAGCATTAGTACAGATCCTTGGCAGACACCACTGCTTACTTCCCTTCATTTTGAAAACTATCAATTTAGTCTTGCCTTCTGTTTCTTAACAAGTTACCAGTCAATAATTGTCCACTTATTCCTTTGCCCTTACTAAGTTTACACAGGAGCCTTTGGTTAAGGCTTTTCTTAAAAGCTCTTTGGAAATGCAAGTATAAAGGAGGCTGTGCATAGGAGGAGCCCAAGCCAGGTAGGGCAGCCCAAGCCCGGGTTGGGATGCTATTGTGCAGTGCTGGGATCGAGGCCTCCCACACAAGCCCAGGAATTTAACTAGGCTATAACCTGGGTTAAAGGGTGGGGTCATGAGTATGCTTGGACTGTATGTAGCCTGAGTATACAAAGAGTCAGGCACCTAGAGCGCCAGACTCCCGGGGGAATCCCCCAATGCACCATGCTTGTCATGCAGTGCACTGTAGGATTCCTGGAGGCTGGGCAAATGAGTCCTGACCTCCAGAGATCCACACTACATGGAGCAGTGTGGACTGTGTGGGCACACAACAGCGTGCCAGAGAAGACCCTATCGTCTGGGGGGGGAAGGTAGGTCCATCCCTGCCTCCCCACTCCCTGCCCTCCCTGAGCCTGCTATGGTCATGAGAACTTAATATCTACTGGATCGTCCCCATCCACACACATTTTGACACTCTCAAAGTGCCTCAAGGAGTTGATGATTCTGGTCATCCCTTGGCAGAAACCATGATAATTCTTTTAATCTAATATACTTAGAGTGCTCAGTGTACCCACAAGTTACATCGTTTTGTGATTTGCTCTTGTACAGACTATTAGTCAAATCAACAAAAGAATATAATCCAGAGCACTTGTATTCGAGTCACTGATCATTTTGTTTTAACTGTTTAGAAGCCTTTTTGAAAGTGTTGCACTTGTCTCATTACCTTGCCAGTCATCATGGTTTCCAGGAGCAGGTGTAAGCAGGTCTCCGAGAGCAACCAATTTATTATCTTTATGTGCTTATATTCCATCACAGTCTTTAAGATCAGCAGATAACACCCTCTTAACAATACCATCTGTAGGGTGACCAGAGACAAGATGTACCAGACTGCCATAAATAGTTGAGAAGGAATGTTAACAGGTGCCACTTTTCTCACCCTTGACTGCCAAACTCCTCACCTGTGAAGACCTCTTAAAAGGTGCAGGAGCCTTGTGCTCCTTTGCATCTGGTCACAATAGCCTTCTGTAGTTGTCAGGTCCTCAGATACTCTCGTCCTGGTACTCGGATGTTAATGGACCCTGGGATCTAAGGAATAGTGCCTCATTGTTCAGGAGGTGAAGACTGGTGGGTTGAGGGCAGAGCCTGACTTGCCTGATAAGACAAGATGTAGCCAGCAGATCTAATAGCAAAAGTTCTCAAGCTAAGTAGAAACTGACATCATTCATGCAATCAAAAACTGAGGTCATTCGCACAGTCAAGAACTGTGTTCTACCTGGGTTTGGGAGCTGTGTGTGCTTCCAATTTTTGGTTGTGTGGAAGCAAAGTAGGAGGAAAACCTGGGTGGCTTTTCCTCCTACCTTGCTTCCATACAACCAAAAATTTGGAGCACACACAGCTCCCAAACCTGGGTAGAACACAGCTTTTGAGGGCATTCACACAACCAGCTGGGAGGAGGGGGGAGGCTACAAAACCTTACCTTACCCAGACGATCCCTCAAACGATGCTGGGAGCATGGACTGCACACCCAGGCAAGCACCACTGTGCCAGGCAGCAAGGATTTCCAGAGGCTGGGATGATGTGTCCCAGCTTCCAGTTATCATACAACGCACTGTGCACCGAGTATGTCCTCATGCGCTGGGTTAGGCTGCACATGAGAACAGCCTTTTTTATTGTGTGAATGACCTCATTGTCTTAGTTCTGTTCCCAAATTCTGAGATTTGACTCCTCTGAAAAGATCCAGAGAAGGCAGCTAAAACTCTAGTTTCAGATCAGATCCTGAGATGGCAACCCGACATCAATGTCCAAGACTTCACTTGGCCATATAAACATTTTTTGAAAGTGGTCTATGATTTATTTATTTTTTAGTTTGGACTAACTTTGAGGGATCAGAATTACTGTGGGAGGTTTAGAATAGTTTTCTTTATGCTGTTATTTAATTGTAGTTTAATTTGATGTTTTGCATGTATTATGAATCTATTTCCTGCCCTGAGACTATGGGATGTGTGAGGTAGATATATGTTTAAATAAGTAAAGAATTTCATGGTTGAAACACAACAGGAGAAAGATAGTAAGGCGGGTCTCACGATCAGTGACACCTGCTTTGAAAGGGTTCGTGTGGAGAGCGGGCTAAGCCCGCTGTCCCTGCAGATGATCAACAAGCCCTGCCTGGGCGGCCGGATCGGCTGCCCACATGATTGCCAGCTCAGTCATGGATCCGGTGGGGGCTTGGGAGTTCAGGGGCCATGTGGCCCCCAGAAGTTCCACCATGCCCTGCGCTAGTGCACAGAGCGTGCTGGAGAGACCCTCAAGCTGGGAGGCTACTTTTCAGCCTCCCAGTCAAGGGTCTCTTGTGAGTTGTTGCGGGGACCGCACCGTGGCAGCATACGATCCATTAACCCTGGTTAACGCAGCACTCGCTCTGCTAACCTGGGCTAAGGGGAGGGCTTCTCAAGCAGGTTAGCCGCTTGTAAACCACCGGGCGAGCTGGCGAGCGTAGCCCGATTTTTGCTGGTTGTGAAAATTGCCTCAGTATGTCTTTTGAACATACTAAAAGGGATCTTTTGGAAATACTTGAAAATAAAGAAATTTGCCTTGGCTTCACTATCTGCTTAAGCAGACTCCAAGATTCTGTATTCTTCAAAAGCAGCCGTAAGCAGATCTTTGCACATGAGCTTGGCACAAAGAATTGTTTCCTGTCAGCAGTGGCCCAAGACTTCAGAGAATCGAATGTCACCCCCCGCTGTAACCCCAGAGGACTCGCCACCCTTGTCCTCCTCCTTTTTCTTCTTGTTAGGAGTAGTGGCAGCTGCCATCTTCTGAGTTGGCATACTGCTGGCTGTGAAGAGGAGGAAGGAGGGAATAGAAGAGGAAATGTGAAGAGCTGGAGAGTAGTGGCTAGAGCACCTTCCCAGCACTCTCCTCCCCATACTCTTCCCTCCCTCCCTTTAAAATGCTGCAGTGGGAAGGAGGACAAGAACTAAGTTGCAGTCACTTTTTATTGAGTGGTGGTAGTTCCATCACTTGGCAAAAACCCTACTTTTTTGATGATGGCAAGTGGTGACGGCAGGTGGCAGTGGTGATGAGAAGGGCGGCTGGAGGTGGCAGTACCTAGGGCCCTGATAATTCACTGCTTGAAGCAGCCACCTCACTGGGCCTCTTTAAAGGGCCAGTCCTACAATCTGTAATTTTAAAAGAAATCGGCACTAGGGACCTGCAGCCAAGGAGTTGGCAGGGTTTTTTTTCTAAATCAGTATGTGAAACTTCAGCTTTCCTTATCTCTGCAGCTTCTCTCTCTGCCCATTATCTCAGCTAGTTTTCCTTCTCTCGGATTGTACCCACTGGTCTTCACTTCTCTCCCTCATTCCTCTCGACTTGTACCTTCATGCAAGGTGTAATCCTTGTTTCCTACACCCTGCAGCTCCCCTTGTCCTTCCCTTCCCAAACCTCTAGCCCATAATTTCCTAGGCCCATGAATGCTTCTTTTAACCCTCGTACCATAGAGCCTTCTGCCTTCCCTGTTTGAGGAGCTTATTCATGGGCAGCCAGAAGCCCTTCTGCTTATCCCACTGCTCTGTAATATTAGGTGCCTGTCATTGCCAGAGGCTTCATCAACACTGTTACTACAATATCCTTAAAAGAACAAAAACAAAAAATTGCTGTCCTACCCAATGAAGGTTTGTTGGTTTTACAGGAACTTTACAGAGATAACGCAGGGCTCTGGAGGTGAGAGAGGACAGAATCAGGAAGCAATGTAAGCTGAGGGGAAAGCCTCACCCCTTTGATTAGTTATGTAAGAATATATTACATAAGTCATATAAGATTGTTTTGGTTCAGCAGCTAGATGTTGTGTATGCACAACTGCAGATCACACCCCAACTGCAAAGTTTAGTGTCGTTAATTAGCAGCAGCGATTTTGGAAAGAAACAAAAAAGAAGGAATAATAAGATTTACAGTCCACAGAACTATAAAATCTCCAGCTCAATTAACTACAGCCTGTTGAATTGCCTTTTTTGTTCAGAACTAGGTGTTTGCTTTTTTATTTATAAAGACTTCCTGGAGAAGTTTGATTATTTTTCCTTCTTTTTCTTTATCTCTTCTTCTAGGTGTGCACAGAAGGACGTCTTATCTTGGAATTTACCTTTGATGACCTTATGAGAATAAAAACATGGCACTTTACCATTAGACAATACAGAGAGTTAGTCCCTCGCAGTATTTTAGCCATGCATGTAAGTAATCAGCTGAAGCTTCACTGGCAATTACATTTTAAAACATTATAGGAAACTTTGAGTGTAACCACTTGAGCCCATGTTTTGCTGCTCCAGCAAGCAAACCTTAAGGAAGGGGTTCCCAAACTTGGGTCCCCAGATGTTGTTGGACTACAACTCCCATCATCCCTGATGAAACTGAAGCCTTACCTTTGCCACCTGAAAATGCAGCAAAGAAAATGAGGTGGTATTTTGAATCATCCATACAGTTGAAGATATGCTCCATTGTTATCTCCACTAGGGATGTACAAACAGGTTTGATGTTTAACCGGTTCGGTACAACAGTTCAGTCCCACCCCAGAATGAACCCCCCATCCCAGCCATTTGGGGGGTTTGCGAGTCAATTTTTTAAAAAACACATTTTTAAGTACTTACCTCCTCTGGGGGGCTTCTCCGAAGCTATGTGGGGGTCCAAAGAGGTTCCCCCTCCCTCATGGCAAAAATTGCCCGGTTTGGATGTTCTCCAGGCCCTTCCCCCATCATGGCAGCCATTTTGGAGGCCGCCGCACATACGTAATGGGCCCCTGCATAGCTGGGTCACAACCCAGGCCACGCAAAGGCCCATTGGGCATGTATGGCGGCCTCCAAAATGGCTGGTGTGAGGGGGAAAGCAGCAGAAAGGACTGAAGAATGCTTGAACTGGGCAATTTTTTCATATGGAAGGCTGGCAGGGAGAGGAGGAACCTCCACGGACACCCCTGTGTCCTCGGAGAAGCCCCCCCCTGGAGGTGGTAAGTAATTAAAAAATGTTTTTTAAAAATTGACCTGCGAACCCCCCCACCTCCACCCCGAATCAAGCCTGGGGGTTCGATGGGGGGCGAAACTGAACTGGCCTGGTCCTGTTCAAGTCCAGTGCAGACTCGAACCGAACTGGGCCAGCCGGTTTTGTGCACACCCCTAATCCCCACAAAGGTTTTCTTTCAGGATGTAAATGAGTGAGAACTTTCCTTCAGTTTCAGTCTAAATGTGTTTCAGTGACTCATGCAGGCAGTGACTCATGACATAGCAGGCAGTCTTCTCTGAGAGTTGGTAAATGTGCTGCATCTCTCCAGAATGCAGCATCAGAAGTGTTTTGATGATCTGATCACAACAGATACAGAGACATGGCAGAATGACCCCCTACCACCAGCAAAGACTTATTAGAAGCTGCTTTTTATCAGCTTCGGCTGATACTCCAGATTTGTCTATTTCTGGAGACAAATGACCTTAAAACGGTGGTACATATGCTGGTAACCTCTAGGCTTGACTACTCTGATGCACGCTACATGGGCTGCCTTTGTATGTAGTTTGGAAACTTCAATTGGTACAGAATGTGGCAGCCAGACTGGTCTTTGGGTTTACCCGAAGGGACCATATAACACCCATTCTAAAAGAACTGCACTGGCTGCCAGTATGTTTCCGAATGAAATACAAAGTGCTGGTTATTACCTTTAAGGCCCTTAATGGCTTAGGTCCAGGGTACATAAGAGAGCGCCTTTTCCATTGTGAACCCTGCCTATTAAGATCATCTGGAGAGGTCTGCTTATGGTTGCCACCAACCCATTTGGTTGCAGCTCAGGACCGGGCCTTCTCTGTGGCTGCCCCAGGGCTTTGGAACACGCTCCCTGCTGAAATAAGAGCATCTCCTTAGCAATAGCAATAGCGCTTACATTTATATACCGCTCTATAGCCGGAACTCTCTAAGCGGTTTACAATGATTTAGCATATTGCCCCCAACATTCTGGGTACTCATTTTACCGACCTCGGAAGGATGGAAGGCTGAGTCAACCTTGAGCCCCTGGTCGGGATCGAACTTGTAACCTTCTGGTTACGGGGCAGCAGTTTTACCACTGCGCCACCAGGGGCTCCTTTTCTTTTTATTTTTAGGAGGACTCTGAAGACGTACCTGTTTTCCCAGGCTTTTAACTGAAATTTAAATTTTAAATTTTAATGTGTGTTTTTATCTATTGTGATTTTTATCTGTTTTTATGAATTTTAATGTTTTATTTTACATTATGTTTTAATCTGTACACCGCCTAGAGATTTCTATACCACGTGGTATAGAAATGCAATAAATAAAATACATAAATAATAGAAGAAGGCAAATACAGAGTAGTAAATCATGCAGAGAGATAGCAGGCAACTGCCTCTGAGGTTGGGTACTCTGGACTTAACAGGCACCTTGAATTATTTAATTATTGTTTTCTATAGCACACTAACAGCTCACTCATGATGCCCTAGTGTGCTCCAGCATACTCTTTTGGGGATTGGATTAACTATTAAGGGTTTATCAGCACATGTCAGAAATAGCTTGGAAGTACACTGCAGTAAACACTGTTTTTCTTTCTTTTTGTTGCTATCCTGACCCTTACCCCAGCAATCGCCACTACAAAAAGTGATCAGCCTCAGTATCAATATCAGCAGGTCAATCTGCACAATTGCTTTTTATGCTCTGTAAGTGGAGGAAATGGTCCATGTTTCTTTTAGGAATTCTGGCAGCATTTGCCATGTTTCTTGTTCGATGCTATCATGATCAGTTGATAGCATGAAAGCAGGCATTGACAATCCCTAAATGCTTTCTTTTGCTTGTAAGCATATTAATTAGATAATTGTTTTCTTTCATCTTTGCCTTGGTAATGTACTTGTTTAGGTTGTAGTCATTTTTTAAAAATGGATTTATTTTCCAATTGGCTCCAATTTGTGCTGTGTTGCTATGTTACTGTGATGTAATGTGTGTAAGGAACTCTTATAGACAATCTTATTTTTCTGGGTAAACTGCTTTGAGTAACCTTTGAATAAAACTAATAGTGAAAACATTAACTACTACTATGAATATTTAGTTTAAATATTCATAGGTGTCGTGGTTACTGGGCTTCAGCCACTAGGGATGTGCACAAGCCGTTCATGCTGCCGGCAGCGGGGAGCAGTTCCCTTTAAAAGCAGGTAAGTAGCTCCTTACCTGCTTGTCCCCACCCCGCTGTTTTTCCGGCGGTGGTGCCTGGTCTCCAAAAAGCCACATGTGGCTGAGCGCGATTCCCTGCAGCCTCCATGTGACGTTGGCACGCACATGACATCGGCACTTCTCTCAACCGTGCAGGGCCTTTTAGAGAGTGGGCAGCACTACTGGAAAATCTATGGGGTGGGGATGAGCAGGTAAGCGCTGAACCAGTCTGGGCACCAGCGTTCAAACTGGCTTGGCAGGGAAGGGAGCGCTTCTCTTATAAAGAAGCTTCTTACCTTCTTTATAAGAGAAGCGCTCCCTTCCCCGCCAAGCCAGTTTGAACGCTGGTGCCCAGACTGGTTCAGCGCTTCCCACTGGAGGCACTGAACCATCTTGTGCACATCCCTATCAGCCACTTAAACTACCTGGAATTTCTACCTTTTGTATCATGCGTTATAATGGCCTGTACCTGAAATCAGCATAAAGTGTTTGGCTTTCAAAAGGTTTTAGAATACCATTCTTGTTTCAAGCATGTGAAACTAATAGCAAACCCTATTCATGGATTACTGCTGTAGCATTACTGCTGCTGAAAAACTGGTCAGAACTCCATATCATAGCAGTAATGTAAATAAGCAATTATCATGTGGGCTGCTCAGATCAGATGGTTAGTTTCCATACCAGTAACATGCTTATTAGAGTGTGGGAAATAGTCATGCAATCAAGATGATTCACATGACCATCATTGGCTTATATTTGTGCCACAATGTGGAGACCTGACCATGCAGAAACATTTCTTCAGTGGCAACTATGCTGTAGGGGAAATATCCAAGCAGATGTGATCAAATGCTGAGGCCTCCATCGTGTCCAGCTCTCTTGATTTTCTCCATTCCATAGATAAGATTTTTGGCAACTAGTCAAGATGATATGTGAGATTCAAAACCATGAACTAGTGCAACATCATGTGTCCAATTAAAATCTTGCCTCTACCATGAACTCATTAGGTGGCCTTAAGCAAGACGCTCTCCCTTGGCCTGGATCCTTTCTGTGCATGGGGACAATAATGCTGGTCTTTACAAGGTCATTACTGAGACAGGGTTACTAAGATACTGAAAATGCTAAAGCATAATAAAGAGACTTAATAATATCTATCACTGTTGATACAGCTGTGGGAATAAAACCGGTTTTGCTTTCTCCTTCTGTTGGAAAATGGGTATCTAATAGTCCAGACTCTGATGCATTTAATGAACTAGCAGCTTGCTTTTAGATGAGAGCCTCCATTTTTAAACGCACTCTCGAAATATAATGTTACAATTGTGTTTCTTTCTCACATGAACATATGAGAATGTCTCTTTGTTTTCGGTGTAGGCGCAAGACCCTCAGGTGCTGGAGCAGCTGTCCAAAAACATCACTCGTATGGGTCTGACTAATTTCACCCTCAACTACCTCAGGGTAAGCTTACTGTGAGTAATTTTTGAAAAGGTTACTGTCATAACCCTCACTAGTTCTTCCTTAGCCTAAAGATTGTGAGTTTTGTCACTGCAAACACTGTATTTTTTGTTGCTTGTTTGTTTGTTTTACAAACCAAGTTTTCTAGAAACCTTCAAAATCTGTTCTAAGTTAGAATCTGTTCTGCTGGGTCCTAGCTTCTTAAACATTCTTCCCTTCTAAGGTTTCTTCTGGCCTCAGAAGACCTCAGTCCATACCGTGCAAGTATGTGATTGCTGGCTACAAGTTGCACTCACCAGTGTCGCAGCCGGCAAGAGGGAAATTAACCAGTCAGCAACTGTACCCCCTACCTTCCCACTGAATACTTTCTCCAACTGTGGCTGGTTGACATTGTTATGTATGTATTTGAATAGTGTTACTAATAAGGGCTGCCTGATGCTTTTCATAGTAACAATTAAAAAAACAGGTCCCTACTAAGGAGTGTGTAACCTAAAGCTCAATGCAGAGGAGCCAAAAGAGGGAAGGGAGCAAACCATCATTTGCAGACCTACTTAAAACCATAGTCCCACATCTGGACTTGTGACTAATCCTCAACCATGGTTTAGTTATTCAAATGATGTAGTGCTAACCATGGTTAAGAAAAATCAGAAACCATGATTAAGTATTATGTCTGCTCTGGGCCACAAAGTGAAGGCAAAACTCCAATTCTCAGGGCAGCAGTACCATTCCAGGTCCAGTTTTGCTTTTGGGAGTTGTTCCCCAAGTATTATACTGCCTTGGTTGTAATATGTTAATGGTTAAATAATACATTTACCCCATTACTCTTTGATCCTTGAAGGACATTCAAAGTTTGCTATTTTTATATGCTAAAAGTGTTCCTTTGTGTGGCCTCAGCATGCACAGACCGAAATGTAAATTTTGGGTTCATATAGTAAACTTTAAAATGCAAATTGTCTGCAGGTGCAGAATACTGTGAAGCAAACGCAATGTAGAAAATTAGCAAAAGTCTTAAGATATGCCAGACAGATTGTAAACAGAAGGTATAGTAGGCAAGGCACAGTTTTAGCAGAATGTGCAGCTACACAGAATAAGTATTAAGAACCCATATTCAATCCTAGTTGTTTTTCATGGCTACCTTCTATGCCCCCATTAAAGCTGGAGAACATGAATAAGAGAAAGGTAAGAGAAACAACTTTCAGGATTGAAAGCCTAACTTCCATCATTTAATGACTGAAGAGTTTTGGTGGCAGAACCAAATCACATGAAAAGCAGTGGTGGAAGAGGAAAGCTGTGGACGGAAACATGAATGCTATTTTCTTCCCCAGCAGCTGTTCTTGCAGTCACAACAAATGCAGGGAGTCTACTGTGGGGGAAATGACTGGGAGAGGTAGTGCAGCAAAAGAAATGGCAGGTGGGCAAAGGGTTAAATATCCCCTCCTCCCCCACCTTCCACTAATTTCCTCCGTATAGTGTGCTCCTCCCCACACACCCCCGCACCCACCCCACCTCATTGCTGCTGTTTGGTGGCAACCTGAATTCCTTTACCCTGACTTGGTCTGCTGCTGAACATATAGTTGCAGCCTGAGTGGAAGCAATCATCCTTTACTGATACTTATTCAATATTAGCATAAGCTGAGAACCAATGTGGCAGAAGTCTATGCTGAAATAGATACATACGGAAACATGGAAAGCCATCATTGGAAGAAATAACATTCCCTCTCTCCTCTCAGTGATAAATACCAGGTCAGTGCCCTCATCCAGGATCAAATCCAGGAGGATTGATATTTTCCCATTAACCACTCTGGCATTCAGCAGCATCACTTTTAGGGCTGATGGGTTGCTGATATGATCACACCAGTTTTTCCCAAGATTGGAGGAAGGACTGGAAGAGGAGATAGCATAAAGTTATCTAACTCTGCTTCCCTCTTCCCAACAAACTCCAAGGAAGAGTTAGCAGACTCCAAATATACTGGGCCAATCCTCTGTCCACCTTTGAGGTACAAGCTTTCAAATACATGATGGAGGGCACGATCACATTCTTGGTTCTGGTGTTAGCCAGTAGTTGTCATAAATATGGACACATATTGTGTACTTAATACTGGATATGCCCCAAACATGGAAGAGAATGTGCAAGATTCCACATGCTCTGAAGCCCCAGAGGAGGGATGAGCAGATTATGGACCTTAGTGCAGAAATACCCTATCTCCATGTCAGACCAACTGAGCTGCCAGCTGAGTCAACTAAGAAACCGCCTTGCCAGTTTCCCAATTCACCTATTTTCCTGTGCTGAGAAATCAGCAAGCCAAAAGCCAAATCACAGGGACTGAGGCAATTCTCAGGGCCTGCATCACTCTTTAAAGGTAAAGTGTGCCATCAACTCGATTTCGACTCCTGGCGCCCACAGAGCCCTGTGGTTTTCTTTGGTAGAATACAGGCAGGGTTTACCATTGCCTCCTCTCATGCAGTATGAGATGATGCCTTTCAGTCTTCCTATATCACTGCTGCCCGATATAGTACCAGTGGGAATTCGAACCAGCAACCTTCTGCTTGTTAGTCAAGCATTTCCCCGCTGCGCAACGTAAGGTGGCGCATCACTCTTTAGGACTCAGTTATGTTCTGTTGGGTGTAAGAGTTCTGCCAGGGAGCTGTCCAAGACCTGAAGATCTTGTATCTAGCTGATTCTCATTTCTTTTGCTGCTGTTGTTTATTAAATGTTGCAAATATGACTACAACAAATATTTGCATACTGCTTTTCAATAAAAGTTCTGAAAGCAGTTTACATTAGGGTTGTGCGTTTTTGGTTTTTTTTTTCTGTTTTGTTTTTGGCCCGAATCCAAAACACCCCCATTTTGTTCTTTGTTCAAAATCCAATCCAATCTGAAACACCTCAATTTTGTTCTGTATTCAAAATTGCAAAATCCAAATCCAAAACGTTTTGGATTTTTAAAAAAGTGGCCCCAGGGCAAAACTAGTGGGTGGAAACTACCAACCAGATTTCGAGGAATTAGGCAAAGGGCTGATTTTTGGTGAATTTTTGAAGTTTAAGATTTTCCCCATAGGGAATAATGGAGGTTTCAGCAAAAGTATAGCTTCACGTCGTGGGGAAAGGGGTGGCCCAGAGCAGAGTAGGGTGGGTGGTAGCTGCCAAGGAAGCTGCCAGAATTATTTCAAAGGAATTGGGCAGAGGGATGATTTTTAAAGATTTAATGGAGTTTACATGTCTTTAAAGTTCTTCCCCATAGGGAATGATGGAGGTTTCAGCAGCCCCATAACTGCACTTGGGGGGCACTGGGGTGGTCCAGAGTGAGTGATGGTGTAGAGCACATAGGGTGCCAACCTGGGTTCTGGCTTCTGTTTCTGAGATGTTTTGAGTGTAGATTCTCTGGTAGCATATGAGAGTGGATTCATGGTTTGTCATTGAAAATCTCATATGCCACCAGAGAATCTACACTCAGAACACCTCAGAAACAACAGAACCCAGCACCCCATGGGTTAGCAACCCATGGGACTGGTTGGCACCCTATGTGCACTACACCACCACTTGCTCCTGGCCACCCCAGTGCCCCACAGGTGAAGTTATGGGTCTGCTGAAACTTCCATTATTCTCTGGGGGGGGGCTTAAAGACGGGTAAACTTAAACGATTCCTAAGAAATCAGCCCTTTGCCCTATTCCTTTGGGATCTGGGTTGTGACAGGCACCCCTGGGGCACTGCCACCCAACCCACTTTTTTGCCCCTCAGGCCCACTTTCTGCCCCGAATCTGCCCCAAAGACATGTCAACTTCAGAAATTCTTTAAAAATCAACCCTTTTACCAATTCCTTTGGAATCTGGGTGACAGCATGCACCAATTGGGGCACTACCACCTAACCCACTCTTCTGCCCAAAGAACATCAGTATCACACATCAACAACAACAGCAGAGCTTTGCAAAGAACCAGGCAGATTTCCAAAGGTCGTGCACATATACATCCCCCCCCAGAAATGCAATTGATCTACACACAACAGTGTGAAACAACAACAATGAAGTGCACACTGCCCCACTGGCCAATGAGGTTAAATTTTACCCTTAAATTTCCTTAAAAGGAATAAGGAGGCAATTGCCATCAGATCAGCCCATGCTTTCGCTGGCCAATCTACAGACTGGAAGGGCCAGAAATTCAAACAGATGTCAAAACTCAAAATGGAGACTGAAAGAGAAAGAATTTTCGTGATTACAAAATGGAGTTCCAAAACAGCTGAAACAACAAAACATTTTGTATCTGAATCAGGGACTTTTTGTTTCGGCTACAAAATTTTCGAGCATTGGGTGTTTTGTTTCGGCTACAAAACAGCCAAAATGGCCTGTTTTGAACACAAAACATTTTGTATCCGAAATGAAATGCACACCCCTAGTTTACATAGATCTAAGCAAGTAATCAAATCACCTTTCCACAAGTGCTTAGAGAGGTGTCCAAAAAAAGAATAAAAACATTTATTTTACTCAATGCAAAGTTCAAGGTAGATCAGACTTTTTTATTCTCTTGTTTTGCTTTTTGCTATGGCTATTTGCTATGGCCCCCCACATTTAGCCTTTGTCACCCCTGTTGGCTGCCTGAACGTGCCTCTCTGTGGATCCGCCCAGTCTTCAAGGTTTCCACACAGTCCTCAAGGCTTCTGCCTTATCTTGTAAGCTTCAGGCACTTGCAGCAGACAAGAACTGTGCCATTTCAGAAGCAACACATCCCAAAGTCCCCCCCCCCCTTTTTGACAGATAAAATAATCATTTTCTTTTCATATCTATTGGAAGTTTGGAGTTGGACAATGAAAACCCTACTATGTGATAGTCTCATTCACACAAATGGCATGGGAGATGACCAACTCATCTAGATAATCAGAAGCTTGGATAGATTGAATGCAATTCATATAGAACTGTGTAAATATGAAATAGAAAAGTGAATTTTAATGAGGAAATTTGGATAATTGCAATTGGTATTATGGTGAATCTATTGTTTCCCCAACTATTCCATTATATTAATTTTGAAATGAATATTATTTCAAAATGGCATTGGCAAAGCCATATTCTGAAGAGAGGAAGTGTTCAGAGTCAGCCTTTTATGTTATTTTATTAAAACATTTCTGGTGGCTGAAATTGTGAGAGTTGCTTAATATGCTTTTAAATAAGGTTTTAAACTTATGCAAATAAATGACATCCGTTTTTCTTCCACTGCATACGGCAAATGTTGGTGATAATCCTGAGGCAAAATTCTGCTGATGGGCAGAACAAATCATTTTTATTCTCTGAGCCCAAAGTAGTTAGCTATGCAGAAGCAAAAGCAGCCAACCGCAAAAGCAATAGGAGATAAACCTTGGTTGCCATAGGGAGCTGGGTTGTTTTTTTTTTTAAGTGTTGTCTACAGCCTTCATTCTGTAGATATAATACAGTGGTGTACAGTATATTTGGGGCAATTCTATTAGGGAATGGTGAAAACTTTAATCTAGATTGTGCTTTAAATAAGCATTGCTGGATCACAAACTTCCCTGTAAGTTGTGCCCTTTAGCTTGGAAAGCTGGCCTATCTAATATAGATTTGTGTGGGCTACCTCAATATAGCGGACCACCTAATGGCACAGCGGGGAAATGACTTAACTAGCAAGCCAGAGGTTGCCGGTTTGAATCCCTGCTGGTATGTTTCCCAGACTTGGGGAACACCTTCATAGCAGCAATATAGGAAGATACTGGAAGGCATCATCTCATACTGCCCTGGAGATGGCAATGGTAAACCCCTCCTGTATTCTACCAAAGAAAACCACAGGGCTCTGTGGGCGCCAGGAGTCGACAAAAACTCGACGGCACACTTTACTTTACATCACCTCATAGTTACTCAGTGATAGGGTATGGCAAGTTCTCTCTATATGCCTGGAATTATTTTCCTCCTCATAATTACTTGAAATGCCTCATGACCGTGCTGTGGTAGTAAGACGAGGTTCTTAGGTTCCTTACAGCCTGGATCAATTTTTTCAGATGGAAAAAGAATGATAATTCTGGGTTCCCTTACCCCACCCCCCAAAATAAACCCTTATCTATTTATTTCTATAATACTTATGGTATTATATAATATGGATTGCATTTCCACCAAAAATATAAAAACAGGAGAGTATACTGGTTTTAAGTTGCTTGAATTGGTTCAGTTACTTTCCTGGAGGATGTGGACAAGGTGCATGGAGTTGTGAATACTATGTGATTCTGTTTGGATTTGTGCCCATAGTGGCTGGTGAACATTAGCATTGAGCGAGCTTTGTGAGCCACTGGCTAGGATTATCAGTGCTTCGTTAATGAAAAGAAAGGTCCCACTTGTAATTGATGAGCTCTTCAAACAAGCACAGTGCTGCGTAAAGATGACCAGACCCATTTTTGATCAGTACACAATCTTCCTTTCTTAGGGGAAACCAATTTAGTGTATGATAATAGAGCAATTCCAGCCATTCATGAATGAAACATCCTTCTATTTTTAATTTGGAAAGCCTGATTATGGATCCATGGTGATCTTATAGTCTTGATAACTGATCCGTCTTTGAGGTTGACTGAGGAATGCCTTCTTGTTGACTCTATTAGAGTTCTCAGCAGCTTTTGACCCAATGGGCTGATTCAGACTATATACCTGCAGGCCCTTTCAGACTTGTGAGGGAGGAGTGTGGGCACGCAAGTCTCCTCTAGTGTACCATCCCACTGCTGCCTAATTGCATGGGAACAGTCTGGAGAAACCTGCTCCATGCCTTTGAGAGGTGAATGAATGTAGCATTCAAAAAGGCACACAGCAATTCTCCTAAGGCAACTTGGATACCTGGTTAGATGTTCAGGCTGATGTCCCAGTGGTTTACTTTCCCCCCTCCTTCTATGACTACATCCAAGGTGTGACCATTGGTATTGCTAGCTCAGCTTTGTGGGGATTGGCTTGTGGTGTTCCTTAATACTTTGCATTATTGCCAAACCTGTTGGTATGCTATTGCCAATGCTGTTGGCAATGCAAAATGCTATTGCCATACATTGCTATTGCCAAGATTAGGCTTGGCAAGCTGAAGCTGAATCCAGCCAAGATGAAGGTGATACTTGTAGGTCATTTCAATTGCTGACATCCTGACTAATGAAGCACATGGGTAATGAAGGACGCAGAAACTCATCTGAGGCTCACCCAGTCCTTCTACACATGCATTGTTGGGCAAGTGGCCAATATGCCCCACTCTGCCCACACTCTGGAAGAGCCGAAACGGTTCACTGACCTGAAGCGATTCACTGACCTGCAAGTGATGTATTTTCTCTCTTCCAGAGTGCTTCTGGAGCATGGGTTTCACACTTGCACACCAGCGCACATGTAGAGGCATGGAGGAGTTGCATGCAAGTCCCAATTGGGACCCCACAGTCTCTGTTATACAGAAAAGCTATTCACACGCATGTGCAAAACTAGGCTAAGGATGTTCTTGCCCAATTTTACGCATGTGTGTGTACCGCTGGGATTGGGCCTGATCCCAGCGCCGCTGCCATGGCAAACCGGCCTACAGAGCCACCCTCCAAAATGAGGTTAGGAGAGTGAGTGCTCTCCTAACCCCATTTCTGCGATTGTCTGCTTGCAGCCGTGGCTGGCAGACTTCGGAGATCCCGGGCAATTTTGGGGAGTGGAGGGGGGATCCCCATTGCATCGTGCACTCACGCAGTGCATTATGGGAGCTCAGGGGGGCAGGGCGGGGCAATGCGTCCAGCACCCCAACCCTCAGAGCTAATGGCAGCAGCCATTATCGGGGAAGTAGATCATCTGGGCAGGCGATCGGCCCAGGCAATTATCTGGGCAGGCGACCCTCCCACCCATAGAAAGGAAACTGATTGTCTGTGGAGAGGTAAGCTTTTTAAGGCTTTCTTCCCACTAGCCCTTCTGCGCTTTCTCACTGCTTGTGCAAAAGGGCTCAGAATGGTAATCATCCCATCTGAGCAAGTTCAAAGCTTGCAGGTGCTCCTGGGTTTTAGTTTCTGGATAAGCAGATAGTGGTGGCCAAGAATGCCTTTCCTTAGATACGTTTTTTACATGGATTCTGTTGTTAGAGCCATAGCATGTCACATCCCTTTATGCTTTTGTAACTCTCAGATGGTTTACTGTAGTGCCATTTGCATGGGGCTACCCTTGAGCATGATTTGGCAGCTGCAGCTGATACTGGATACTATAGCTCATCTCTTGATATGTCTTGGAAGGTGAAAACATATTCATATACACTGGGTGCCTGTGTACTTTAGGGCCCAATTCAAGGTGTTGTTGTGAACTTCATAGGACTGACATAACTTAGAGATTGTATTGGAGATCCTGCACTGGTTAAAATGTTTTATTATCTGGACCACTTTGAGCCTAGTAAAAGCAGTATATGCAGACCTTAAATAAATAAATAATGCATCCTAGCAAAGTGCACCATTCATTATTATTTGCTTGCGATATTGCATTTCAATCCATTTTGCATTTCTCCTTCCCGCCCTTCTACACTGACCCAGAAGTCAGTGTGAGGGACTAGTAGGTCTTTGAAGTTTAGCTAGAGAATTCTGACACAAATGCACATACACACATGCATGTACTTGGCTGTCTCAGTCTTCAAGGGCAGTGTGTTTTACACATGTCCCATCTTCCTTGAGAATGTCTGCTGAAATCAAGTTGATGTTCAAACTTCAAACAGAATGAGTGAAGAATGCTCAGTAGCCACCCAGCATAGGCGTAGCATTCATTGGACAAGGGGGGACAAATGTCCCCTGGCTCACAGGGTCTGAGGGTCCCCAAGGCCAATCCCCTCTTGCCCTCATGAGTCGCTCTCTTCTCCTGCTTGCCCAGATGAGCTAAGCAGCTTGCTGCAGTGCTTCCTTCTGCCTGCCAAACAGCTGCTTCTGCCTTCCATGCCTGCATCCACTAGGGATGTGCAAAACGTTTCGGGCACAGAACAAAACCTTTAAGGTTTTTCCTCATAAGTTATAATAGAATGGAGCTTTCAGCAGCCCCATAAGTGCACTTGGGGGGTGCTGGGGTGGCCCAGAGCAAGTGGTGGTATAGTGCACATAGGCTGCCAACCACCCCCATGGGTTTCTAACCCATGGCATACAGGGTTCTGTTGTTTCTGAAGTATTCTGAGTGTGGATTCTATGATAGCAAATGAGATTTTCAATGACACACCATGAATCCACTCTAATTTGCTATCATAGAATCTAAACCTTAAAGACATGAACTTCAACAATTAACCAAAAATCAGCCCTCTGCCCAAATCCTTTGAAAAAATTCAGGCAGCTTCCTTGCCCCTACCCGGCACTACCACCAACCCCACACCTCTCTAGGCCACCCCTTTCCCCCCGATGTGAAGTGATACACCCTCCATTATACTTAATGGGGGAAAACCTTGAAAACGCGTAAACTTTCACCAAAATTCACCAAAAATTCGCCAAAATTCACCAAAAATCAGCTCTTTGCCCAATCACTCTGCAATTGGGGTGGTAGCCTCCACCCATTAGGCACTACCACCCCACCCCACTCTTCTGGCCCAGATCCCACTTTCTGCCCCGATCTGCCCCAAAGACACTAAAACTTCAAAAAATCACCAAAAATCAGCCATTTGCCCAATCCCCCTGAAATTTGGGTGGTAGCCTCCACCCATTGGGCACTACCACCCCAACCCACTCTTTTGGCCCCAGGACCCGTTTTTCTTACCCAAATCGATTCGGATTCGGATTCCGGTAAATCTGAATCAGAACCGAATCGAGGGTGATTTGGGTGAGCAAAATTCGGGCACAGAACAGGTGTGTTTCTGTTCGGGTCCGAACCGAAACACCAAAAATACCACACACCCCCAGCATCCACCAAAAAGAGAGAGGGTGCGAGGCACAAGGCCCTGAGAGGGACAGGGAGGGACAGTACGTATTTCAGCCAGACTAGCCTCAGAATCCCCAAGCTGGATGGCTCAAACTGCAGTGACTGGTTATTTCAGATAAAATCCTATTTGATGAGCCAATGTTCTGGAGGACACACAGGGACCCAGTGAGCAACAAGCAGAAGCCAGAAAACTTTGGGATTCTCAAAACAAGAAAACTCTTGGAATCTTTGGGATGCATGTAAGTCCAAAATTATATACTCATTTTATGGTGTGGAATTGGCCAGTGAAGATTGGAAAAGGCTGGATGAGCTTTATAATTGCAAGAGCCCCAGTGATACAGTCTTTCTCATTCAAAAGCTCTGCAACTTGAAGCTAAATGAAAGAACAAATCCCACTGAACACATAAGCTGAATCCAGGATCTGGGGAAACAGCTTAAAGACTTGGGGACAGACCTCAGTGAGGCTACAATTGTGGGATTCATTTTGAACTCATTGCCTGAAAGTTATCAAGCTTTGAAACTGGCGATTGAAGTTCCAGATGCATCTTTAAACTTAAAATATATCTCTGGGCGCTTGGCTGAACATTTTCATAGAAAGCAAGAAATGACTTCTACTGGAGATTATGTTACAGAGTCTCACTCAGAGAACACAGAACAAAGGTGTTTTCAGTGTGAAGGTGGAGACCATTTATATATGAATTGCACTGATAAGCCCAGGAAAGCTGTTTCTGGCAGAAACAAAACAAAAGGAGAGACAGAGAGGGTTAAGATTCCTGAAGCCATCAGAATTCCATACCTGGAAGAGATTATCATAAACTAAAGTGCATAAAGGGCAAACCCAAGCTTAAAAGTTATAATACCACCATTGAGTTCAGTAAAAATTGTATTCTACATTGATTCTGGAACAACAGAGAATCTTTTGAAATATATTAAACTGTTTATAGAATTGGATAAGGATTACAAAGTCCCAATTTATCTCACAGATGGCAGATCCCTTTCTGCTGTGGGGAGAGGTGTTGCAATAGTGCATTGTAAGCTACCAGATGGACAATGTGTGGCTATTACTATTAAGGATGCATTATTTGTGCCATCATTGAAGAATAATTTGATTTCTGTGAAATATGGAGTTGAAAAAGGATGCAGAGTTGAGTTCAGAGATAAGCATTGTTATATTACAAATAGAAGTGATTTTATTATGGCTGCAACTCTAAGAGAGAGAGCATTGTTTGAATTAGACTCCATAAATGAAACAGCAAGTCTAGCAACAGGGTGCAATCACAAGTCATGTGACTTACTTTGGCACCGGTACCTAGCTCATTCTAATATTAAAGCAATTCATGAGCTTGAGAAGGGGGAATTAATTAAAGACTTTAAAGTACAGCCATGAAGAGAGGCTGTATCCAGATGTGACTGTTGCCTTCATACTAAGGCTGTGAAGCCTACCTTTCATAAGACAAAGAGTCACAGTGCCCCCTACAGTTGATTCACAGTGCTCTTTGTGGTCTTTTGGAAGAAAGGAGAGGTTGTAATCATTACATACTCACATTTATTGATGATTTTACAAGATTTGCTTGTGTTTATACTCCGAGAGAGAAGAGTCAAGTGTTTCAGAAGTTTAAAAAGTATGTTGCACTGGTCAGTAACAAATTTGGAAGACAGCCTCAGAGACTAAGGTTGGATAATGGAGGCGAGTACATGTCAAATGACATGAAAACATTCCTGAACAGGGAATTGAATATGAGCCTATGTCCCCATACACACCAGAATTAAATGGTGTAGCAGAGAGGAAAAATCGCTCGTTACTAGAAATGGCCAGATCCATGTTGCAAGATGCAGGTTTGGCAAATAAGTTTTAGGGAGAAGCAGTGATGACTCCTAGCTATTTACAGAACAGATTACCAACCAAAGCAGTAGAAAAGACACCATTTGAATTGTGGTTTGGATACAAGCCTAGCCTAAAGCATATCAGAGTATTTGGATGTGAGGTATATGCATATGTACCAAAAAACAAAGAGAAACAAGCTGAATTGCAGAAGTTAGAAAGAAGTAATCTGTGGATATTTACTAGGTGGAAAAGGTACAGAATCCTTAATGTTGAAACTGGTGATATTGAAATTTGCAATGTTGTATACTTTGATGAGAGACAAAAGCCAATCAAAGGTGAAGTACCAGAAGTTGGGCCAAGGATCCAGATGAGTGAGGAACCAGGTGAGCAGATCTTCATACACCTCATGCCAGGCAGTGAACCAGAACTGGATTCAGAAGGGGTTGCACAGCCTGAACCAGAACTGAGGCACTCACAGAGGCCCAACAAAGGGATTCCACCCAAAAGACTCTCACTCATGACCAGAAGTGAAGAGTTACAGGAGCCCTGCACATGGCAAGATGTTAACAAAATGTCAACCCACAAAGCTGAGAAATGGAGAAAAGCTGCAGAAGAAATTGAATCTCTGCACAAGACACATGGGAACATAGGAAACTGCCATATACTGAGTCAGACCATTGGTCTATCTAGCTCAATATTGTCTTCACAGACTGGCAGCAGCTTCTCCAAGGTTGCAGGCAGGAATCTCTCTCTGCCCTATCTTGGAGAAGCCAGGGAGGGAACTTGGAACCTTCTGCTCTTCCCAGAGCGGCTTCATCCCCTGAGGGGAATATCTTGCAGTGCTCACTCATCAAGTCTCCCATTCATATGCAACCAGGGCAGACCCTGCTTAGCTATGGGGACAAGTCATGCTTGCTACCACAAGACCAACTCTCCTCTCCAAGCCAGCTCTCCTCTCCAAATGTGGAACTATCTGCTGGAAGAAAGACTGTTAGATGCAAATGGGTCTTTAAAATAAATCAAGATGAAGAAGGGGATGTACAGCACTACAAGGCAAGACTAGTAGCAAAAGGATACTCCCAAATATATGGTGAAGACTATGATGAGATATTTGCACCTGTCATGAAACACACTTCCATCAGGACCCTACTCAGCATAGCGGCCGTCAGAAGGATGCATACTGACCACTTGGACGTAAAGGCTGCCTTCCTACATGGAGAAATTGAGGAAGACATCTATATGCAGCAGCCACCAGGCTTTGAAGAACGTGGAAAAGAGAGGCTTGTGTGCAAACTTCAAAAGAGCATCTATGGCTTAAAGCAAGCTGCTAGAGCATGGAATGAAAAGCTAAACCTACTGTTGCTCAATAAGCTGACTCCTGCCTGTACTCAAGATGCAGAGACAATAACTTACATCCTGACTTATGTTGATGATCTGATTGTTGTGTATGAGGAAAAGCAAGACAGCCACGAGGTTGTACAGAACCTGAACAAGGAAATAGAGGTGAAGGAACTCAGAAGCATCTCCTACTATCTTGACATTCAAATAGAAAGAGAAGGTCATGAGGCATTCCTTCTCAACAAGGAGCAGAAAATAAAGGATCTTCTAGAATGCCTATGACTGACAGATACCAATGAAGTAAGTACACCAATAGATACAAATTTCCTGAAGCAAGATGGAGATAGTGAACCTTTGCCAACCAACAACCAATAAAGAAAAGCCATTGGCAAAGCTCTTTATATAGGCCCAGTGACAAGGCCAGATGCTGCAGCGGTGGGAATCCTAAGCAGAAAAGTAAGTGCACCAAAAAAGAATGACTGGACTGCAGTCAAAAGCCTGGAGAGATACCTGAAGGGTACCACACACTGCACATTAGAGATTCCAGCAAGCAGCAACCCCAGACTAGTGGGAGACATGGGTGCAGATTGGGCTGAAGACCAAGCTGATCGCAAATCCACCAGTGAACACCTGTTTTTTTCAGTAGAGACGGAGCCATAAGTTAGAGTAGCTGGAAGCTGTCACTTGTTGCACTTTCAATCACAGAAGCAGAGTACATATCAGTCACTGAAGTGTGCAAGGAAGCTCTGTGGATACACAAACTACTGCTGGAGTTTGGGATTGACGAACCAAAGCCTACCGAGATGTTTGAAGACAACCAAAGTTGGATTCCGCTCTCACTTATGGAGAAAATCAAGTCTCAAATAAAGCACATTGACACGAAGCACCACTATGTTCCAGATGCATAAAAGAAAGGGCTAGTCAAGTAATGCCCAACTGAAGAGATGGTGGCAGATGGATTCACCAAGCCACTACCAAGAGATCAGTTCCAGATGCTTTGTGAGAAGATGGGAGTTGTGAACTGGTGTGACAGGCGATGAGAAGGGGTGTTGGAGATCCAGCTCCAGATTGCATTGACCTTTTGCATCAGTAACCCTAATGACTAGTAGGGGCATTGGGAGTAGAGATAGATAGCTCGGGTCTCCTTCTGTTTCCTGTTTATCTCTGCCTTTATGACCCCTCTATTGATAGAATGTACTTAGGAACTTCCTGAGAATGACTTCCTCCTCCTCCTTCTTCCCAGAATGCTTCTATCTCTCTCTCTCTCTCTGAGCACAGTGCTTCTATAATTCTCTCTCTGACTACCATGTAGCCAGTGGTTAGATATGGGTCTTTCCTATCATCATGGACTTCTGAATAAAGTAGATTAGTTTAACCTTACATGATTCTCCATGCTCAGGGGTGTAGCAAGGCTGGAATGGGCCCAGAGACGAGATTTAAAAATGCGTCCCTCCTCCACTGAAGCTCAACTCATGAAGTAAAGAAATCTAAAATGAGGCTGAATAGTGGTAACAAAAAGCATAGTAAAATTTCTATACACACACACACTATAGTTAAATAAATAAATAAATAAATAAATAAATAAATAAATCCCCTATATGCCACAATAGAACATCATCCTACATTATTTTTTTAAAAAAATTGTAGATTGTGGAAGATGCAAGTCATTTCATGGTACTAGAGAAAGACATGCTATTCTGGTAGCTCCAAGTCTTAACACTCACATCAATTTCGGAGGATGAATACAACTGAAGGAAGCCCGGGCAGGTGCACGGCTGGGGGAGTCAGTCATGTGACTTGCTTCTGGGGGGCCCCCAAGGCAGTGGGCCCCCAGACAACTGTCTCCTCTTGCCCTATTATAGCTATGCCCCTGTCCATGCTTATGATTTACAATCTGTTGCCCCTGAGACACTGTTTACTTCTGCTTTAATGGGATGAGTTAGCTCCTGAAATACTCTGCTATATACTGTAACTAATTACCCCAAACATGTAGATACCCAAACAAAATTACTAAGTGTGGAGTCCAACTCTTTGTTTTTAGCATGTTTTTATACTGCACTTTGTGATATACAAAATAGAAACAATAGAATAAAATACAATCAGTGCAATCAACAGCAGCAGCAACAAAAAGCAGTAAAACCACAAAAAACCCAATTAGCAGCAATTAAAACATCAAGAAAAGCTAAGCTTATGATAATACACATATATTTCAAATAGGGATACAAAGATAGGTTGGAACAAGTCACAAAAAAGATTTGGAACACCAAGAGGGGTTTCTGTTGTGTTTGTTTCTTACGATAGGTAAGATGGCATGGATAATGGATGGTACAAATGTTATCTTTCCTGCTATTTTGACACTAGAATAGTTAGGGAAACCCATGCTTAAAATAATGTACTGGCTAAGGGAATTTACTGAGAGGAAGAAGATGCTACAGCAGAAGGAAAAGTGGTGTTAAAGGTATTAAACATAAAAGAAAAGACGATCCCAACACAAGCAGAAATAAAATCTATCACTATTTTTGAGGAAAGCTTTTATATACAGGACATTGTGAGGGCTCAGAGGTCTTAGTTTAAGTGAGCCCCAAAGGCAAGGTATATTGTGTATGAACACAAGCTGATCATAGGTGAACTCTGGCCATACAAATAGATGACCCCAGGAGCAAAATTAAGGTCAAGATTAAAGAGAATGATGGTGAAACCACAGATGAAAAGGATCTCTGAAGCATTCAATAGAAGCAGCCTGGGGAATATGGAGGTACATATTTTTTTCAAAAAGTAAAAGGATGGAAAAGAAAATTGTGAGAGAGATATGTTTTACCGTTATCCATCAATGTGAGGTTTCAGATAACACTGAATTTGCTTTACAGGAAGAGATAAATAGAAAGAACAAAGTTCTAGGTATTTCTAAGTAGGATAGAGGAAAAGGTATTGTAAAGTATAGTTAAAGAAATAATTTTTATAAATCTAGAGAAAGGTATAAACTCCATATTTTAATCCAAGCTAATGAGATTGGCAAGGATTAATATTTTTATGTTTGTGCTATGAGAAATTCGGGGGTTTAGGGTTGTTATCTATTTTTTTCATCAGTATACTGTATATGGCAGGGCTGCAGTTACAAGGCAAGACCCGACTAGAAATGCTGCCTGCCGCCCTTGCATACTGCCATGTTAAATAAGCTTCCCCTCTCTCCCACCCCCATGATACAGCATTTGCCTGAAGTGACAAACACTGTACTCAGGGAGAGATCCTCTCAGTGACTATGAACGTGGTGCCTCAGTGTTCCTAATTATGGGAGGGATCTTTTTCCAAATACAGCATTTGTCTCTTCAGACAAATGCATTATTTGTGGAGAGCAAAGGGGCTTATGTAGCACATCTAGCTGGGCTGATAAACGTTCTGCCAACATGCCAGGTTTGGGGTTACATGTGGGGGAGGGGCATTTCCTCTGCAGCCACCTGTGCCTCCTGAAACTCTCGCTGAGAGTCCCCTAACGCTCGGAGACATCGTTTTGGGAGACACAAAAGCAGACTACCCAAAGGTTATTTGTGGTCAGTCTTAATGCAACTGTGCAGGGAATCTAATAGCAGCAGTTGCATTCCATAGCAGTACAGGACTTGGCAATAACACTCTATATTCATCCCTCATGTTCCACCTCTGCCATGCTCAGTTCTCACTGAGGTTGTAAGCTTGTCAGAGTTGCATAGTTTCAGACTGGATGTGAGTGCTTACATGGATGAATGTGCCTCCATACCAAAATAAAAATATTGGCTTATAGAAAAATACAGGTCAGAGAGAAGAATTTTAGCCCAGACCTTCCACTGACAGTCTAGTTTTCTATGGTGTGTGTGTGTGTGTGTGTGTGTGTGTGTGTGTGTGTGTGTGTGTTTTAACATGGGACAGCATTCCATCATGGGAGCCCCACCTCCAGTCTGAAATTATACAATCCAGACAAGATTTATCACTTTCATGAGAACTAGGCACCAGAAAGTGTGTGTGAGTTCTAGTAGATGACTTAAACTTTGACTTTTAATTCCTTTTCAGGGCCAGCCTGGGACTTTTACACACAGCAAGCTTTATTGCGAGTTAAAGTTGTCCCCCAAAACCAACGCAAATAGTGGATTTTTTTACCCCAGATTTATATACGGCTACACTCTAATGTGCAGTGAAAACCCCAAATTGTGTGTGAACTACTCCCCGATAACTCTCAGGGACTTCAGGATAAATCTGGCCAATATGTGAATGCACCCCCTCCATTCCAGAGGAGATGAGAGTTAAAGCTGTTGGAAATTCTCTGTGGTGAGAGAATCCCTTTCTCATTATAGCAGAGTGCACAGAGGCACAACACAGTGGACATTTAGTTAAGCATGCGTGTGTGCTGAGAGTAAAGTAACTTGGAGCCAATTCATAGTTTCAAATCAATATAAACGGCATTTATTAAGGAACTCCATTCTAGATAGGAAAGTGAGGAGTTAGGATCTCTAATCTATCTATCTAGCTGGATGCAGATGGATTCTGCATCCTCTCTGCTCATATGGTGCAGGGAGAGAGGCTTGCCATGTTGCAAGGTAGGAGGCCAGGTAGGAAGAGAGAGAGGGAGGAAGTTGAATTCCTTAAGAGTAGCAATCTACATTTCAAAGGGATAGCATCAGAGCAGTGGAGAAGGGATAACCAATGTCTTGACTCTCTAGCCCTCTGACTTACTAGTCCGTCCTCCACTGTCTGAGGCAAAGAGACAGCGCAAAGTCCTTTAACTTCCAACACCCCCTCTCGATGTCTTGTGACTCAGCTCACAAGATTCATTTTCTCTCTCAGCTTTTCAAAGCGGGGTCTTGGTAGTGGCTTAGTGAGTATGTCTGCAAGCATTTCATTTGTCGGGCAGTAGATCAGCTTGATTAGTCCATCCTTCTGCAGACTTCTCACTACATGGTTCCTTACATCAATATGTTTGGTACGACTCTTTACATCTTCTTGTCTGGAGAGTTGAATGCAGCTTTGGTTGTCCTCATACACTGGTATGGGCTGTGGTACCTCTGTACCTAGGTCCTTCAGTAGTTGACACAGCCATTGTATCTCGTGACAGCCCTGTGCAGCTGATACATATTCTGCTTCAGTGGTTGATGATGCTACTATGTCTTGCTTTGTGATTGACCAGCTTATGGCTCCATCTCCATAGAAAATTATGTAACCACTGGTGGATTTCCTTTCTGTTATATCTCCACCCCAGTCTGCATCTACATATGCCTCTAGTTTTGGTTGACTGTTAGCTGGCAGCTTGAGCTTAAAGTGTGCAGTACCCTTTAGGTACCTACTGTAACAAGTCTTTTCATTGCATTCCAGTCCTTGACTGTTGGTGATGCAGTCTTTCTGCAAAGTAAGCCAACTGCTGAGCTAATATCTGGCCTAGTGAGTGTACTAATGTATAAAAGCTTACCCAATGCTTCACGATATCTATGGTTGTCAGATAGTGGCTCAGTTTGATCTTCTTGCTTTATGTAGTTCACTTCCATTGGAGTTGGTGTAGGATTCGCATTTTCCAGTCTGAGCAGGTTTATCAAGTCTGTAATTTTCTGTTCTTGGTTGATGAGGAAACTTCCATCTTTCTCTCTTTGTACTTGAATGCCCAAGTAGTGTGCAATGTTCCCAAGTCGCTTGACTTCCACTTCTCTGTTCAGATGATGCATTATTTCCTTGCTGTCATCTGGATTTTCATAGGCAAGAATCAAATCATCAACATACGCCAAAATGTAAGTCCACTTGCCATCTATGCACCTCGTGTATAGACAGGGATCCGCGTTGCTTCTTTTGAAGTTTGCTTGAAGCAGCATATCATTTAGTTTTATATTCCATGCTCTGGCAGCTTGTTTTAAACCGTAAATGCTCTTTTGCAGTTTGCATACATAGTCCTCTTTGCCTTTCTCTAAGAAACCTGGTGGTTGTTGCATGTAAATGTCCTCTTCTAGTTCACCATGCAAGAATGCAGTTTTCACGTCTAGGTGTTCAGCATGCATTCCTCTGCTAGCAGCAATACTTAACAGATTCCTTACTGTGGTATGTTTAACCACTGGTGCAAAGGTTTCATCATAATCTTCTCCATATTTCTGTGAATATCCTTTTGCTACTAATCTGGCTTTGTAGCGCTGAATCTCACCATCAGCATTATGTTTGAGTTTGAAACCCCATTTGCAGCCTATAACTTTCCTTCCTTGAGGTAACTTAGTAAAAGTCCAGGTTTTGTTTTTCTGTAGAGCCTCAAGCTCTTCAATTGCAGCTTGTTTCCACTTCTGGGCTTCTGGTTGTGGTAGCTGGGATATTTCCTCCCATGATGAAGGCTCTGATTGTTGCACCGTTCTTGCGAGGTAGGACAGTCTCGGGGCTGGAACACCTCTGTTTGAGTGCATTGATCGCCTCACCTCACCCTCTGTGGTCCCTTCCATTACCTCAGGTGCGTCTGGTGGATCACTGGGGGTCTCTGTGTTGAGTGTGGTTGGATCTGGATCTGCTGTCTCCTCCTCCTCAATTCCTCTGAGATCAGGAAGCATGATCCAGTCATCAGGGTGCTTAGTCTGGTTGCTTGCTTCAGTGTAGGCCCCCTCTGAAGGTGTAGCTCTTTCATTCTCATCAAAGTACACCGCTCTGCTTATGGTTATCCTGTTGGTGTCAGGATCCAGAATTCTGTAGCCTTTGGATTGTGCTGAGTAGCCTACAAGAATCCCTTTTGTGGCCCTAGACCCTAACTTAGTCCTTTTTTCCTTTGGGATGTATGAGTAAGTCGTGCTTCCAAAGACACGCAGGTGCGTCATGGACGGCTTATGACCATGCCAAAGTTCATATGGTGTTGTTCCTATAGGCTTTGTGTACATTCTGTTTTGTATGTATGTAGCAGTCATGATGCCTTCTCCCCAGAATTTCTGTGGGAGGTGTGCGTCAGCAAGCATGCATCTTACCATGTCCAGTAGAGTTCTGTTCTTTCTTTCTGAGATTCCATTTTGGGACGGGCAGTAAGGTACCGTGGTTTGATGCACGATTCCGTGTTCTCTCAGGAACTGCTGTGTGGCGTTGGACATATATTCTCCTCCATTGTCTGTGCGTAGGATCTTTGGCTTCCAGTCAAATTTGTTGCTTGCCATCGCCACATATTCCTTTAATTTCTCGAGCATTTGTGACTTCTCCTTTAGTAGAAAAACACACGTGTATCATGAGAAATCATCTGTTATAGTTAGAAAATATTTTTGATTACCTATGGTTGCTGGTAGTGGTCCAGATATATCACTGTGGATCAGTTCAAGGGGTCTTCCGGTCTTCCTTTCACTCTGCTTAGGAAATGGCTTGTTAACTGCTTTGGACTCAAGACAACAAACACAGTTAGTTACAATGTCACATGGTACAAAATCAATGCCATTAGCTAATCCCTTTTCCTTCATGTTCTGGATTTACTCAAAACTCCTGTGTCCTAGCCATCTATGCCACAGTTGCAAGCAGTTTTCATGCAGGCATGACTTAGCAAGGTTCATTTCATTAGGCTGGTATGCCTCAGGTCTTTCTCTGTCTGTAAATTGCTCTTCCACAATGTAAAGACCTTTGGAATTAGAGCCTACAAGGCAAACTTCTCCATTCTGGGTAACAACACATTGTCCATTTTTAATATACAGTTCTCAGCCTTGTTTCTCTAGCTTGGATATTGAAATCAAGGAGCTTGAGAAGTCAGGGATATACAAAACATCTTTAAGAAAAAATGGTTTAACAGATCCATCCAGTAATTTGCAATACAAAATTCCTCCGCCTTTCTTCTTGGCTTTAATTGTAGTATTATTGCCCAAATAAACAGTCTCTTCAGGAATATCAAACAGTTCAGTATAGAAAGCCAGATCATTTGAGATATGCACAGATGAACCAGAATCCAAATAAATGAACTTTTCATCACTTTGCATCAAATTAACATCATAATTCCTGTTCCTGTTGGAATATCTTTCTGTAAACTTGAAATCATGATTCCCATTCTCTTTAGTAAAGTCCTTTGTCTGATTCAGATCCTTTGTCTGATTCTTGGGACAGTTCGCCACCTTGTGGCCAAATTGGTTACACAGAAAACATCTAAAGGCATTACTCCCAGATTGCCTCATTTCAGGAACAGTCTCTCTGCTGGCGGTCATGTGACCTCTCTCTCTGGGCTGAGTTTCTTTGGCGGCAACGAAGCCAGATCTCTTTGTATGTAAATGTGGGGGGCCCATGCAGTTTCCTCTTGCAGCATTCCCTCCCCACCTTGGGTTTCGTCTGGAATGATCAATTGTTGCTTTAAGAGCAAAGTTACTTGCCAATTCACTTTCACAGCGTGAATTCAAAATTTTCCTCCTGCTTGCCTCTGAGGACAATGTATTGCTTTTTCAAAGCTTAGATTGGTGTGGGTTTCCAATTGGCCGATTATACTGCTATAGCTGGGGGGCATGCTTAGGAACAGAGCTTCCAGTTTCTGACTCTCTGTAAATTCCTCCCCTGCCTCTTTAAATTGGAAAAAGAAATCTTCCAAAAATCCCACAAAAGTACCACTGCCATGACTGCTCATTCCCCTCAGGCTGCTGACAGGCCTGTCCCTTGCCTGCCTGCCTCCCTCCCTCCACCAATGGCCTCAGTAGCCCCAATCAGCAGCAGTGGTCAATTGGGCCCTTCCTTGCTGCCAATAGGTGCCGCCATGGCCTCTCATTCCCCTCAGGCTGCTGACAGGCTTGGGAGTGTCCTTCTCCCTTCCTCTCCCTTCTTTTTATCTCTTTCTCCTCCACTCGCTCTTCCCCTCTTTCTTCCCCTCCCTTCTTTTTTTCTTTCATTCTCTCTCCCTTCCTGAGTTAACAGATCTTGTTCATCTTGTTTCATCATCTAATTCACACGATGGCAGCCTCCTTCTCCTGAAGGGGCTCGTCTTTCCTCCCTTACGACTCCTCTCTTTGCAGACCCCTGCCCACTATCCTTTTATAGAGAGAGATTTCTCTCCTCTACAGTCAAGAACATCTTCCAACCAGTAACAGTTGCATTCCAACTGACCTTAACCATCAAAGGCTCCTCCTCCCTATCTGCATATGGAATCCCCACTGCCCAATCACCATGGTGCTTCTGCTCTCACAGGCTCCTCTTCCCTATCTGCATATGGAATCTCCACTGCCCAGTCACCACAGTGCTTTTGCTCACAAACTCTCATGAGAGCTGCAACACACAGGATTAGCCACGAGTGCGCCTTAGAGAATTATATTATATTATATTATATTATATTATATTATATTATATTATATTATATTATATTATATTATATTATATTATATTATATTATATTATATTACTGGGCCCTCCCACCAACTCCCAGAAAGCCCAGACACTTAATGGGTATTGCGGTGGTGAAAGGGGAAGCTGTAGAACATCCGGTTCAATTGGGAGTTGGTGGTGCCTTTCCTCAGACAACAAGCAGGCTGGGAGGCCAGTCATCCAGGGCTGGGCCAGCATGGCCCAGTGGGCCCTCATCTAGTGATGACGAGGAGGGGCTGTGTGACAGCGTCGGAAGCAGAGGGCGGGACCTGTAGTGATGGCCACCCAAGAGGCAGCTGATGTAACAAGTAGGGCAGCAGCTGGACCCGTGGGGGTGGGGCAAGGGCTACAATTTCAGGACTGTCCTGGATGCAAGACACTATTTAAGGGGTGGTTGGTCGGGGATGAGGAGATCAGTAGACAGGAGTTGGCTGGCCCTAAATGCTCCTGGGGAGGAGCAACCCCTTTCGCTGCCTGGTGGAGGAGGGCTAGGGTGAATACCAACCCCCCCCTTCTGAGGCCACTGCACCCCATTCAGCAGTTGGAGGGTGAACTGGGAGAGAAAACTCCTACCTTGCGCAGCAAGCACCTTGGCAATATTATATGAAAATTGGATTTTCTCTTGTAGGATTTTGACTATAAGACTGAGGAGTAGCCAACACATGCAGCAGAATCAGATGACAGAATCCTGATGTAGTAAAGTACCTCTTCAAGCTGCTGGTGGGGGATACTGTTTTTGAATGCTCCCCTACTTTACAAAAACAAAAAAGAAAACCTCCTGTTGTATTCTGTCTAGTAGTCTTTTGTGTTTTGTGGTTTTAGAAGTTTGTCCCAGTGGCGATCCTGTAGAGCAGGGATTCTCAAACTTGGGTCCTCAGGTGTTATTGGACTTCAACTCCCATAATCCCCAGCCTCAGTGGCCTTTGGTTGGGGATTATGGGAGTTGAAGTCCAATAACACCTGAGGACCCAAGTTTGAGAATCACTGCTGTAGAGGCTATTTGGGTGGAATCAGAAAGAAAGGGAGAGTAAGGAAAAGGAGAAAAAATGCCATTGTTTGTGAATAAAGTCTTAGTTAAACCAAGTTAAGACTACTTTTGTTTATGAGGAACCCTGCTAGCTAAAAACAAAACAAAACAAGACATGGGGGGGAGGGAAGTATTAGCCATCCCACTTTCTGCTATGCTAGTTTTCTGCATGCAGGTTTTTAAAATAAACACAGAGAATATCCAAACATATGTTTTTCCCCATCTGCAGTCTAAAGTGGTAGATATTCTACCACCTCAAGACTCTGCCATCTCATTTCCACCTCATTCTGTTGTACATGTTGACCAGGCCTACTAGGAGTTCATTTGAATATATTACTATCAATGTGGAGAGTTGTCCCGCTAACATTTGGCACTAAGCACCGAGAGTATGTTTATGGCTCTAAAATCCTGCAATTTCCTTCTTTTTCCGAGGTTGACTGCTTCAGTATTACAACATTTGAAGTTTAGTTTTCTTACAGAGTTCACTCCAGCTTCTGTCGAAGTCAATGAGTATATTTTTCTCTTATACTGATATCCCCAGTTTTCATTCACTCCAAAGTCTTTTGTACCCACAAAAATCCAATTCCTTGAAATTAATTTCCTCATTCCCTTGAGCTATGTTCCCACTATGGAAATACCATACTACAGGTACAAAAAAAAAAGTTTTTTTTATTGTGCATTTTATTTGGTTTTATTTTTTTGTAGCATGGTGAAAATGATTTCGATTTAGTCATAGATTCTAGTTCTTGGGAGAGCCCAAAGGAATTAATATCAGCCTTGAGGATCCGACTGGAAGAAAATAACAGGGTTTTATAGCAAATGAGGGAAGCTTCATCTTATTAATCATCTAGGCCAAGAAAACAGATTAAAAACAAGAAAGAAAACATAGAGGGCTGCTTTAATTAAAGTTCTAAAGGCTATTTCTGCTGTATATCAGACTATTTCCCATAAAATATTTATGAAAGACATTAAGCAACTCCTGCAGTCATCCCATCTCTGGATCTGATTTTATTGTATCTCAAAAACAAGGAAGCTGTTCTCACGATGTGGGAAAACTGGGCTGGGCTCCCCATCAACAGCTGCTAACCCACCAAAGTAACCCTCCCCTTAAACAAGGTGAGCAAAGCAACCCTGTTTTCAAGATCGTGAGACACTCTGGATCCTCACCACAGCGACTCACGTGTAGACCCCCAAACAGAAGGCTACAACAAGCCTCCTGCCCTCAGGGGTCTCCCCAGAATGCCCCGTGCACTTGCGCCCAGCATCCTGGGACTTCCGGGGACCAGATGGCCCCCGATCCACGCTGCCCCTACCAGCTCCATGACAGAGCCGGTAATCGTGTGGGTGGCCAATCCAGCCACCCAGGGCTGAGAGCCTGCTCAGCCTGCTCATGTGTTTAGGCTCTACACACGGGTTGTGTGTAGAGCCTCAAGGAATGGTTGGTCCCAATCAGCAGTTCCCTAGAAAACCTCTTATAAAAAGTACTAGAATAGGCATATCAAACATGAGGTTACCAGGTCTCAGGGTTTCAACTAAAGCGCTGGTGGTTTAGGGCCTCCTCCTGCTCTGTATCTCCAAGGAAGGGAGTGAAATCCCAGGCTTACGGGACAGAAGCAAGAGCTTTGTGCAGCTTAGCTTGGTGGGAGTTCTTGCTGTTAGCTGAGTCCCCATCTTCTCAAGCCCTACTCTTAGGCCTTCAGCACAGCCAGGCTGTCCCCAGTGTACAGCAATACAGTTTGAAAACAGCAACAATAATAAAACAATGCAATAAAAATAGTATAGCAGCAGGATGTTCAGCATTAAAACACAGCAGCGATGGTACATTTGGTAAGAAAATTTCAATGGTACATTCTGGTAGGAAAATTTCAGTGGAAAAATGGAGTGGAGGAAAAAAATCGAACACCCTTTACCTCCATATCCTAATCTAGATTAGGCCTCTTTGTGGTTGCTGTTCTAAGGTTAAAAACAAACAAACAATTTAGACAATGGCATGTTTAAAGTCATGTCTTGTTTGTTCCTTTCACTTTGGTGGCTTCTACTTGCCTGGCACATTCCAAACTTTTAGATAGTGGGTTACACATTGTCCTGTTGTAAAGTATAGTAACTGACAGGCCCAAATTATTGTGATAAAACCTAGGCACGCAGCCGAGACATATGCATGTATAACCTCCCTAGGAAGCCTGAATTTACTAGCCTTTGTTGAGAGATGTTTGAGGTATCATTGCTAGGTTTGATAAGAGCTGTTAGTGAATAGAGGTTTTCAGTCAGAAACAGTGTGTGGGTCATTCTTGTTGCCAACATGACTGAAAGAGATACGAAAACATGCAAAAATACATTTGTATGATTCCCTTTATGATGCAGATAAGACGTGTGTAGGTCACACAGAAATGCAAATATATATTTGAAAAGAAATAACGCATTTTGTACTTATTGAATTGTATTGCTAGATGCATTTTTGTACTGTGGTACATTTCTCTTTTCATATGCAATTTTATAACTTCATGGGAAAAGAAATGTCAGTGTTGGATTTGCAAATGTTTAATGCCAAGAGCAAATCCTGCTGGATGTTTGTCTACACAATCCACATTGAAATGATTAGGAGTTGCCCAAGAGCACTACTGTTCTTTTTCACTGTTCTCGTTCATTTCAGTGGGGCTTAGAATAACTTCGAGATTGTGGCCAAAACTTGCCTGCGCAGATTAATGTTGAAACAACCTTCCTATATTTAGTAGCATCTCAAAAACTCACAATCACACATTTCTCCTCCCCACTGCCACCACACACACACACACACACACAAACAAACAAACTAAAGGGTATTTTCACAGATGACACTGAGAGGCTATTCCTACGATCAGCCGAAATCGGGCTAAGGGAGCCTAGCCTGGTTTCGGCTGATCGTGGGAGCCACCGGGCTCACAGGCGAGCCTAGTTGCCTCCTGGCGGCTAACTCACCAAACAACCCCTCCCTTAAACCAGGTTTGCAGAGCGAGCACTCCGCAAACCCAGTTTTTTTTTAACCGTGAGTAACCATGGCGTGGCTCCGCCTCCTGGCTCTGGGGGTCTCTCTAGTATGCCCTGTGCACTTGTGCAGGGTATACTGGAGCTTCCGGGGGCCATTCGGCCCCCGATCCTCCCAGCCCCCGCCAGCTCCGTCACGGAGCTGGCAGTTGTGTGGGCGGCCACTGCAGCCACCCAGAACAGACTGGCTGGTCGTTTGCAAGTCTTTAGTCTTTAGATTGGGCGACCATTAACCACCTCTGAAGTGTTGTTGTTTTTAAATATTGCTGTTATGCTTTTATTAAATTGTATTATTTTACCATGTTTTTATAATGTGCTTTTTAAGATTATTGTATATTGTCCTGGAGTTATGTGATGCAGATCACATAATGGAGTCATGTGATATTTTTGCATAAAAACGCAAAACATAAAACATTTTTGTAAAAAGTTACTTCAGGAATTTTTATCAAATGATCCTAAAAGTGTGTTTGAGCTCAACTTGTACTATTTCTGTACACCTGTAAGTTAAATGTTGTTACTGAGAGTCATTCAAATGTAATCTTTAGTTACTGAAGGGCTAACATTCACATTCCAAATGCAGGAAATACAAAAATACTCAGAGGCTCTTCTCACAATCATGGAGAAGAGCCTCTGTGGGGTTTGCGAGGTGCAGAAGCCGTACACCCACACTACCTGCACTGCGAGGATCAGCTCCCAGCAGCACAGGTAAACAGAACCCGGGACTTGTTATCCCAGCCTCTGCACAAGGCACTTCATGATGACATCTGAGGGGGCCCTGCTCCGGGTGCTGACAATGAGGGAGGCCCGGCTGTCGTGCACTCAGGACAGGGCCTTCTCTGTTGCTGCTCCTAGACTCTGGAATGCTCTCTCAGTGGCTGTTCGTTCCTCAGACTCCATCACGGCTTTTAGGAAGCTTTTAAAGACTTGGCTTTTTACCCAGGCTTTTGCATAATCATTTTTACTGCTGCTTCTGTGTGTTTTTATCTGTTGTATTGTTTTTATGCCTATTTTATATGTTTTTAGCTTGATGTTTTTATTGCTTGATGTTTTTATTGTTTTTATTGTATGTTTTAATTTTTGTAAACCACCTTGGGGTTTTCTTTTAACGAAAGGCAGTATAGAAATGTATAAATAAATAAATAAATAAATAAATAAATAAATAAATAAATAAAATCATGCTGCCTTAGCAGAGTCCCCCATCAGACAGGTGCTCTAGGCTAGGAATGTGCACAAATTAGTTCATGCACTCCGGGGAGGGCAGGGGGTTGCTTTAAGGAACTAGGAAGGCACTGCCTACCTGTCAGCTCCTGCTCCACCACTTTCCCCCCACCAGCACTCTCCAAAAATGTGGGCACACTGGGCTGCCGAATTCCTTTTTGCAGCCCCAATCAGCGTCACCACACTCATGGCCCACACACACGGCATGCATGCACGCCAACTATGAGCATGGCAATGCTGATTGGAGCTGCAAGCAGAATGCTGCAGCTCAGCGTCCCCACTTTTTTGGAGAGTGCTGGTGGGGGGTGGGAAGGTGGGGCAGGGGCTGACAGATAGGCAGTGCCTTCTGTGTCCCTTAAAGCAATCCCTTGCCCTTTGAACGCCAGCAGTTTGAACGCCAGCAGACTGAACCCGTTCAGCGCTCCAAGAAGGAAGCGCCAAACTGGTTCTGTCTACTGTAGGCACCCGTCTCTGTGTTTCCTCAGTTCCTCGGAGCCAAGGAGACACACGGGCCTGGCAGCTGGGTTAAGGGAGCGCTTGCTCCCTTAACCTTGGCTAAGAGCTGGGCTCAGAAGCAGAGTTAGGCTGGGTGGGAGCAATGGGATCTGCATGGATCCCAGCGCTCCACACGAGCAGCCTAGCCCAGGCTACCTCAAATCTACCACCTGTGGTGAGCCTTTCCCATGTCTAATGGTAGGGCTAGCTGTGAACACCAGGAAGAGGCGTCCACAACCCATGCGACAAACCAAAAGCCCCCTCATTTTCTTTTCTTTTTTTAACGTTAGCTCATCCTATCTCATTCTGAAGGATTATTAGCAGTTGAATTGTAGGCCAACGTACCTCTGAGAGAGAAGAGATTAAAAATTCATGGACCTGAAAGGCAACAAAAGCGAAACACAGCGAGAGGAGTTGAACTGCAGCCACTGCAAATATTCTGCTGTGCTCTCTTATGCTTCTCCTGAGGTACCAATAATGCAAACAACAAGTTTTCTCTGATTTTAGTGGGAGTTATGCTCAATATATTTAAAGTGGTAAGCAATGTAGGACCAGGACCAGCCCTAGTTGTTAAGCATGACTCCACCAGAGACACCTGCAAATTTCTCCACCACCCAAGGTCTGGGAATGACACATCTGGCCATTCTGAGGTTTTGGTTTGGGGTGTTGTTGTTTTTAATGGTAGCCCCTAGGAAGCAGCTGCAGAAACTAGCTCTGACTGATGTATAAGGAAAGATGTTCTGGCCTTGACTCCTCCAAGCTTCTTGCTTGCTTCAGATTCCTCCATCTTCTACAGAATGTGAAAGAAACTAGGGATGTGCAAACAGGTTTGAATCCAAATCTGTTCGAAGTTGAACTGGTACAGTTTGACGGCTTGCTTTTGAACCGAACCCCATCCCCACCCACCGTTTGGCTCAACATCGGACCAAACCCACACACACACACCCACACACACATGGATGCATTTGGGGGGGTTTGCAAATTTTTTTATTTTAGACTTACCCTCTCTGGGGGGCTTCTCCTAGGGCATGTGGGGGGGTCATGGAGGTTCCCCCTCACCCCGCTGGCCTTCCTTGTGTCAAAAAGCACCCGGTTTGGGTGGCCTTTGGCTATTTCTGGGCCTTTCCCTTGTCACGGCAGCCTACACAATACAGGGCACAAAGACAGATGCTGCTTTACCATGCGCATAATTTTAGAGAGAGACTTGGCAGGGGAAATTGGCAGGGCGGGGGCTGGCAGGTAGGCAGCGCCTCCCCTGCTCCTTAAAGGAACCCCCTGCACTCCCGGCAGTGCACAGAACCAGTTCTTTGTGCAACCTTATATACTAGTAGTGATAGGCAGGCGCCTCGCACTGCATACAATATGAGCAGTGAAATGGAGTTAAGGGAGTGAGCACTCCCTTAGCCTCATTTAAGAGGGTGGCTGTGCATGCGGGTTTGCTGCCACACTGCCACCAGCTGCTGTGGCTTCACCCATGCAGGCAAGAGCAGGCCTGGCTGCCATAGCCCGCCCTTGGCTGTGCACGTGAACAGCCTCAATGTATGGCTAATCTTGATTTTAAGGTGCAAAAATACAATAGATGTTTCACAGGCCTAAAAGCAACACAGCAGAGGATGTGAGGGGCTTAAAGACAATGCATACTTTCCCCCCTAAAAGGCAGGTGTTTTTTTTTTTTTTCCCCATACAGAGAGAACTCCAGAAAGAGGAGAAAATGTTTTATTGGCTTCTTTGAAACAATGCCATTAGCTGTACAGTATGAATAAACCTTTCAAATAAAAAGAACAGAACCGTCTATTTCCCTAAAGAGAGAATCAGAAAGTAGTGGCAAATCATAGCAGCAATACATGGAGGGAACGATAGAAGTAAGGTCTTCAGTCCATGGCAACAGAACTGGTCAGTAACTAGGGATGGAGCAACAACAAGCACAGAGTTCTATAAAGTTAGCTATTTGGGACATTTTAAACGCACTTTTCTCACTGAGATTTGAAGTGTACCATAAAATAATCAACAGTTAGGTTCCAGGTAGCTATCACGGCTGATAGCTATCTTCCATGGGTCCTGCATGAATCTGACTAATCCCCTTTTAGAAGTGTGTAAGCCGATGGCTGCCATCACCATGTTGTGAGGCAGTGAAATCTGTGAGCATTTCCAGACAGCAGGCTTTGCCACGGGTTTACTGCGAGTTTGAATTTGCCCCCCAAAATCTACGCAAAAATTGATTTTTTTAACTCCAGACATAAATCGAGCTCCACTCCAGTGCGCAATGAAAAATCCAAATCATGCATGAAACTCACACATATAACCCACCCCTGATAGCTTGCAGGGACTTTGGGGTAAATCTGGCCAATATGTGAATGCACACCTCTATTCCAGAGGAGCTAAAAGCCCCATCTGGAAATGCACCAAGTGAATTATGCATTGTATGAAGAAGTACTGCCAATCAATTTCATTGGGTAACTTCAAGCCTTAGTGTTATGAAAGAGGGAGAAAATGAATCTCTGTTGTCTTTCCTCCGCACCAGGGGTTCTCAGCAGGAGGTACTAGCACCCTTAGTGGTACTTGAAGGGCTCCCAGAGGGTATTCGAAGCCCTTCTGCCTCCCTACACTGCTCATAAGCACTCTTATTGAAATTAATGGGACAGGTTTACTTCAAGTGGGAGTAACTTCAAAACATTTCAGTGGGAATAGTCATGAATAACCTTGTCTGGGTGTAAGCCAGTGACTGGAGTAGTCTGTCTCATAACTGTACTGTTTACATTTGCCTACATCTTAAGTGGTGCAGCAGGGAAATGCTTGACTAACAAGCAGAAAAATGCCGGTTCAAATCCCCGCTGGTACTATATTGGGCAGAAGCAATATAGGAAGTAGGGTTGTGTGCTTTGTTTTGTTTTCTGTTTCGGTTTGTACCAAATCCGAATCAACCCCATTTTGTATTTTGTCCAAAATTAAGCCTTCCGAATCACCCCAGTTTTGTTTTGTATCCGAATTAATCCGAATCCACATTAATTCAGATTTTAAAAATGGGTCACATGGTCAAAAGAGTTGGTGGGGGTTATAGTGCCCAATGAGTGGAAGCTACCACAAAAATTTCAACTGAATTGGGCAAACTGCTAATTTTTGGTGAATTTTTGTAGTTTGCGTGTCTCAGATTTTCCTCATAGGGTATAATGGAGGTTTCTGCAGTCCCATAACTCCACTTGAGGGGCACTGGAGTGGCTCAGAGCAAGTGGTGGTGTAGTGCACATAGGGTGCCAACCACACACATGGATTGCCAACTCATGAAGTACAGGGTTTTGTTGTTCTAGAGGTGTTCTGAGAGTTGATTCTCTAGTAGCATATGAGAGTAGATTTATGGTTTTTCATTTTAAAAATCTCATTTGCTACCAGATAATCTAAACTCTCAACACCTCAGAAACAACAGAATAACATGTTGAAAGATGAACTGGAATTAACATTGATATGCAGAAAACTAATAAAAATAAAGTGGGGGGGGGGAGAAAATCTCATATGCTACCAGAAAAACTACACTCAGAACACCTCAGAAACAACAGAACCCAGTTCCCCATGGGTTAGCAGCCCATGGGGGTGGTTGGCACCCTCTATGCACTACACCACCACTCGCTCTGGGCCACCCCAGTGCCCCCAGATGGAGTTATGGAGCTACTGAAACCTCCATTATTCCATATGGGGGAAAAAAATCTTAAAGACGCGTAAACCTCAAAAATTCCTAAGAAATCAGCCCTTTGCCCTATTTGGAATCTGGGTACACCACCCCTTGGGGCACTGCCACCCAACCCACTGTTTTGCCCCTGAAGAGCCTCATAAACAAGTTGAAAGAGTGAAGAATGATGAACAACAATGACACTTAATTTTTGGTAGTTATTTGAGAATTTTGCAGTAGGTAGGAGCCTGTCCCTGTGGCACTAGCACAGCAGCACAACCCATTTGTGGATACAAGCAATCTTTCAATTAAAAGTGCTCCCTCCCCATGGAACAGTGACCACAGGTCACTTGAGATAGCAAGATAGAACAATGACCTGCCTTGGTACTATGGAACAGCTTCAAATGTTCAAAGGTTGGGACCCCTGCTTCACACCACGCTTAATTGTAAGTTCTGTATCATGTTCCCGTAATCATCTTTTTTTGTAAACAAAAGAGCCCCTAATGCTTCCTTCTTTCTTGTTGGGAATATGCTCCAACCTCCTGACCAGTTTAGTGTTGTCCTTTCTGATTCTATCATATCCGTTTCATTATGGATCCCCTAAAACTGAACACAGTATTTCCAAATGTGGCTGTACCATAGATTTATATACTAACATTATGCAACTTGTCATTTTATTTGAATCTTTTTCCTCCTAATTCCGAATATGGAGTACTTTTTTTATTGCTGCTACAAACTGAACTGACATTTCTATTGAGCCCAAGATTTCTTTCCTGAATAGACACCATGATTTAAGTTCCTATCAGTGAATACATGAAGTTAGACTTTGTTTTGTCCTCATGTCCAGCACTTACATACACTGAATTTCATGTGCTATTTTCTTGACTATCCATTATTGCTGGTTTTTCTTTCTTATTTCTCTCTCTCTCCTCTCCCTCTCCTTCTGCCTCATACAGTACTGCAGAAATATGTTGTTTTCCAGCTTATTGTTATAAGGTGGTATCAGAGAAGATAAATTGAGCTACACCTACAGATTTGATTCATATGGGCTTTGTATGTTCTTCTGGTTCAACAGCCAGTCTTGAAGTACTTCAGGGAATTTTTCCACCCACTTTGCTAACACTCTGCCCAGGGTCAGGACATAGCATTCATCAAAATAGCATATCTGGAAGAGGAAGAAGAAAAAACTACAACCTAAGGAAAATGCACTTTTTCCCCCATGCTGCAAGATCTATACTTGCTCCTCCACCTCACTTAATGGTTTATCTTTTTTTTATTTTTAATGACAACTAAAATAAGCAAATAGCAGCTGGTGCCTGCCAGTGCTTTCCCTGATGGTTGTGTGCAAGTGGCAATTTGACAGATTCATTTGGATGTGGTTGCTGCCATACCAAATGCATCAATTGAAATGGGATGGAGAATGAAGGGTAACTAAATGGTCAACAGGATAAATATTGAGTTGCTTCAGACGTTACGTGGAACCTTCATAACCGTGGTCCCAATTACAAATATGGGACAGGTTCACCTGTAACAAGCTCCCACTCAATTGTGCGAGTTCTCTGGACCTTCTCAGGTCCTTACAGAAGGCAATGGAGCTATTAATGTGCTCCTCCCATCTCCCAGCTGCAGTCTTGCACCAAGCAGTGTTAATTATTTCAACCCACTTCTACACCAGCAGAAAGCATCACTAATGCCTGTTGGGGAAGCTCAGAGACATTGAATGGAGCCAGAAGGGGGAGTGAAGTAACTGAAGGACAGTATTAACTATGAATCCGTGATCTGGGTTTAAATGGTGGGAGTAGATAGGCAAAAGAGAGCACAGTTTGAAGGTAGAAGAAAGTCAGTCTGACAGGAATTGCATACCTGAGTAAAAGGGAAGCAGACTGAAATGACACAAGGAGAAAGCGGATGCTGGGGAATATTTCCTATGGATGCAGCATTACTGGGGGGAGGGGTGGGATTTTAGGGTAGGACTATCCTGAGATTTTAGAGCTGGGGGGAGGAAAGAGGAGGTAAAGTTTGGAGAATGGCATTTCCTGGTGGCCCGTGAACATGAAGAACGTTAATTCATGAATGCTCACACTGCATGTTTCTTGGGCTTTTGTAAGCAGTGACTCTGCAGAACTAGCTGAAAAGTCTCTCAAATGTTCCCTCCTAGAAACACCTCACATAAGTCTCCCCTTTTAAGGGAGAGCAGGAAGGCACTCTACAGGCTAACAGGCACAATTTTTTTTAAAAAAAAAAGGCTGTTCAGCTCTGCTCTTGCTTGTGAATAGTAAAGTAGAAGACAAAATTGTGAGAAAGTTTATGTTGGGAAATGAATTTCAGCACATCCTGTAATGTCCAGCTCTCTGCTGTAACAGAAAGTTGCTGCAGGACTCCTGCTCTGGCAGGAATGAGAGTATTTGGAAGGGCAGGGTGGATTTGAATTGTCTTTGCTACGAATGTCTTGGTAAAAAAGAAAGGTGAATCTTGCAGCAACTTTGTATCTTCGCAAAGATTGGAGAGATGACATAAGAAGTTGCAAGGCAGATGGGGGGAGTTGAGCTGGCATTAGTGAGAAACGCTTGTAGCCTAGAGCCAGGGTGCTGCAACAGAGTAAAATGCTTCAGCTTGGCAGGGTCATATTGAAAATGATCCCCAGAAAACTCATACAACAGGAAAATACAGCTATTTTTCTGCAATGGACTTGCAACATTGTAGCACTGTAACGCACAAATAAAATCAAAAATAAGGCTCTGGAAATGTGAACAGCACCTTGCTGTCAGTGCAGGGACTGTGGTGTCACCACACAGGAAGTACAGAAGCACCATAGTGACACTGTTGCAGGGTTTAATCTGGAAAGCACCCGGTTGTGTTTTGTGGCTGCTCATCTCTGTGAGTGGCAGGAAGGAGTAAAAAACAAATTACAGTTTAATCTGAAAGTGAATTGGGACATAATGCAGAGCTAAGATTAGGTTTAACTTAGATACACAAGCCAACTTCAAATCTAGGATTCAGTTCTGGGTTAGACAGTCATAAATAAACCACAGTTAATGCCATGGCGAGGGTTCAGACAATAAAATCAACCTTGGTTACATAAAATAAACTAAGGCTCTGTGTGATGTCTGAACCTACCCAATGATAAAACAGTTTTGAATTCCAGCAGTCAAATAATTGTTACCATTTAAATAATATATTTCTGTAAAGTTTAAGCTGTGTGCATGATATAAGTGGTACAAGATGTAATACAAATGTGGCACTCCTGCCAAAACCAGCAGCCCTGTGTCTCCTCTCTTCGATAATGCCTAGGGATACTCAGTGTGTGACATGATAAGGTTGCTCTCATGACCAGTACTGAGGAGGGTGGGCAGGAAGGCAGGGATCAAGCTACCTTTCCCCCTAGACAGTTGCTCCACTTGTCTTCAGCAAGCAAACTGTGCTCCCACACTATCCATGCTGCTCTAAGCAGCATGGATCTCTGAAGGCCAGGATGCATCATCCTGGCCTCTGGATATCCCAAAATGCACTGCGCAATGAGTGTGGTGCATTGGGGGATACCTCCATGAGATGGGCATTCTAGGTGCCCATCTCTGTGTGCACTTGGGCTACAAGCAGCCAAACATGTACATAATCCTGGCTCCAGGGTTAAGGGTGTTCTCGCACCCTTAACCTCAGCTAAAGGCCGGGCTTCAAAGTGGGGTTGTGCAGGGAGGCAGAATCTGTGCGGATTCCGGTGCTGCACATGAGCAGCCTAACTCAGGCTGCACTGCGCTAGCCTGGGTTAGGCTGCTCATGAGAACAGACTTGATGTCTTCATGCCATGAGGGTTTCTACTCCCATTGCATTTAATTGTCTGCTTCTTACAAGGGTGGGGAAACTCCAGACACAATAAGAACATGTCATTCATGTCAATCATTAAATATCCCTAGGTGTAATGAAGCAGAGGAGGAGAATGAAGCATGCGGGCTTCTATTTTCAGCAGTCACTCTGCATTTGTTTTAATGTCTAATTCCAGCCTTTGATGTGATCAGATACGAATAACACCAGGTGGTCAGACTGTTGCACATTGCAGGCATATGCATGTAAGGGCGAGATCTGGGCATGGCCACCTATACACATATAACACTTCCTTGATTGTTGAAAACATTTCATATACATTGGCTGGGTTCAGGTGTAACAGGAAACCATTGTTTTCCACTTTGAGAAGAAAATTCTACGAGCTGTGGGTTTGCACACTCCCCTCTGCTCCTCTTTTGCACATGAGAGGAGGACAGTGAAAGCCTCTCCTTTTGGTTTGAAGTAAGCTATGGTTCTGTGTTACATACAGACTTGTGGAACAAACCAGAATTTGGAATGTGGGTTAATTTTGGTTTGGTTTTTTGTTGTTGTTGTTTTACCATGTTTTGAAATTTCAATGCATGAAATAGGAGAGGGGAGGGGAGTGGGAGCATATAAGCTTGGAGCTTGCCAAGGCTCATTGTTGTGGCAGGAAATCATGGTTTCCCATTACATTTGAACTAGGCTATTATCTCAGTAACAGCCCTGTTCACTTGCAGGGAGAAGAAATTACATAGCGATTCCTGTTCTTATTATTAACATTTTAGTTTGTCTTTTCTCCAGGGAGCATAGGGTGGTGTACATTGTTCTCTTTCTGCCACTTTGTCCTCACAAAAGCCCTGTGAAGTAGATCTGACTGCAATACAGTAACTGGCCCAAGGTCACCCAGCAAACGTTGTGGCTGACTGAGAAACCCAGTCTGTCCAACATTCTAACTACTACACTACTCCAAGCTACTAAAAATAGACATACACTGATTTTCAGCAAAAGTTATCAAACTGGTTTGCATTGGAAAATCAATAATAAATATGATGGCTCCCTGTCCTAAAGGGGCTCACAATCTAAAAAGAACATAAAGAAATCTAAAAGGAAACCACCACCAGCCACTGGAAAGATGCTGCATTGGAATTAGGGAGGGGCAATTGCTCTGTCCCTGCTAAATATAAGAGAATTGCCACTTTAAAGGATGGCTCTTTGCTCAATTAGCTGGCATACTACACTACACTTATGCTCTGTGAACAGTACCTCAAGGCTGCACCTCTAGTAGACCAAGGCTGAACCTGATCAGGGGGTCCCTGCCACATCAGAAAACCTCTTTGTCTTCAGCTTCATTTGGCATAAGCCATCTGCCTTCTCCACTCACAACACGTATACTGTGGATATGTGGATAGACATGAACCTAGTTCAAACAGTCATTTGAATCTAGGTCTAATGTGGACTACCAACACTGAAGTGATTGTGTGAACTTGTGCCGAGATCCCCACCTTGACATGGATTCACACAATCATGCTAATGTTGGTAACCCAGATTAAACCTATTTTCAAATGATTGTATGAACAGGCCTACTGAGTAAGCACCAAGACTTGTAGATATGGAATCAGTGGTCCAAAGACCACAATATGCTATCATATGTTTCTGTAAGGGGGAGACAAGAGAAAGAAAACATTCATTCATAAATCTCTCCTTTCTGTCTCTCCTACTCATTCTTTCCCTCAATAATTCCCATTTGATTTAGCAAAGGAGGTAGGGTGCAGAGTTCATCTACACTACTTCACTAGGCATCTGTAGACCAATAAAGCACTTCATAGCAGCTTGTATCTCTGACTGAAATACTAAGGAGAAAAATAAATGGTTATTTGTTTTGTTTTCTGACTTCTGTAGCGGAATTTTCCTCTGAATGCACCATATTAAGCAGGGGTGCTAATATTCCCTTGCCTTTTTGTGATGTCATAGCAAGTAGGCCTGTGCAAAGAAGCATAGAAACTCACCTCTGGCTTCAGGGGAAGCGCCCAACGCATCACACGGGGAGACTTTATATGCCATAGAACTCTTTGGGGAAAGTGTTGGGAAGGACTGTATCTCCTAGTGTCCCTCAGGCATGGCTTCCATAACATCACTGCAGCTCTGCTTCCTTTTAACGGCCCTCCCCCATACGGCACACAGAAGCACTCTAGGAGGGGATTCTCGTGATCTGGCAAAAGCGGGCTCAGGGAGCCTAGTCCGCTTTTGAGCCGCGTAGCTCCCGGCAGCAAACCCTTCTAATTCCCCCTCCCCCTAGACAAGGTTAGCGGAGCATGCACTCCGCTAACCCCATTTTTTCAATCATGTGTTGCTGCGGTGTGGTTCATGTGGAGTATCCTGGAGCTTCCGGGGCCACGCGGCCCCCACCAGCTCCGTGACGTAGCCGGCAGTCGTGTGGCCGTCCAATCCGGCCTTCTAGGGCTGCTTTCCTGCTCGTCTGTGGGGAAAGAGGGCTAAGCCCGCTCTCCCCACAAACCCCTTCCCAGCGAGTCTCACTGATCATGAGACTCATCTCATAGTGGAGGTAAGCACTATAAGCGGCCACTTCCTTGCAGAGCCAGGGTGAGGTATAAATGATTCAACACTTTGAAGCAGAATTTTTGCAGAGGCCTAATAGCAAGTAGTAGTACATCAGTACTACTCTCAGCTTTGCTGGACACTTTTGTTAAAAGAGCCAGCGTGGTGTAGTGGTTAGAGTGCTGGACTAGGACCGGGGAGACCTGAGTTCAAATCCCCATTCAGCCATGAAACTAGCTGGGTGACTCTGGGCCAGTCACTTCTCTCTCAGCCTAACCTACTTCACAGGGTTGTTGTGAAAGAGAGGCTCAAGTATGTAGTACTCTGGGCTCCTTGGAGGAAAAGTGGGATTTAAATGTTAAAATAATAAATAAAAGAAGATTGAAATGTTAAATGAGCAGCCTAGTTCTCAGGAAAATCCACCCTCTGCACTGCGAGTTCAAATAAGCAAGTAATTTCTTTTACCATCAAGTTGTAGATTGCCAAATTGTGCTACTAATGATACTATTGTGAGCACAATATTGGTCTAGATCAGCAAATGGCAGACCCAGGGCCAGTTCTGACCCAGCCACCTGTTGTCAACTGAGAGGAAAGATGATACATATATTTATTTAGTTAGATTTATATGTCGCCCTACTCCCACAAGACTCAGGGCGGCTTACAAGCAATAGGATACATAGAGCAATAGCATACACAGCGTCTATGGTCATGGAGTAAGCCAGCAGTCCCTTTTGGGGGGGGAGGAGGAGGAGCAGCAGGAGCAGGAGAGTCTTTGGGTGCCAATGCCACCTCTCCTCCCTTCCAGTATAATTACTTGCTGTATAAGTAATATGAGACCCAGAAAGCATCACTGAGAAGCAGCAGGAATGCAGCTTCGGCAGGGGATGATCTATGGCTGTAAGCATTAAATACTCTCCTAGTTTAAAGTCATTAATCCCTACTTCCTTCAAATACATTTAATTAAAAAGTTCCATTTTCTAGTAATTGCTGTTTATTTTATGTAACCTCAAAATGGACTTTTATTGCAGTATAAGTGTGTTTATGTAAACATCCATCTGGCCACAGGGTATGAATCTAGAGGTTTGTAATGAAGTGGGGGAGATTATGGAAGAACTGATATCTCTGAAAGAACTCTGAACTCATGTCCTTTGTAAAAGAGTGTGTTTTTGGTGTTTGTTGTTGTGGGATGGAACTGGGCGCTTTCCAGACTAGCTGCTGGAACAGCATCATAATGCCTCTGTTCGGGCAAATCACATTTGGAATGTAAACAGCAGGGGGAGCAGTCTCACCGCTATTAACAACCCGAAAAAACAGCAACTATTAACAACCCGAAAAACAGCACCAGATATACCACATCCTTGCTCTATGTCACAGTGATTAAATTCACAACAAGGCATTGGAAATGTGAACGGCACCCTGCTGTCTGCATAGGTACTGCGGTGTCACGATGCAGGAAGTGTGGAAGCACACTTCCCTGAAACATCCTGACCCCATTGTAGGGTCTAGTCTGGAAAGCGCCGAGATGAATTCAAGGAAAGTGGGGGCGATAGTGAGTTCATAGTAGAGCTAGGTTTTGAACCCATGTCTTCCAGGGTTTACAGCTTTGTCTCTTAGACAGTAGGGTATACAGTAGAAGTGTTGGTCTTACAGACTGACATCCTGACAAAGTACTTGTGTAGCAAGCAAACTTGTGCTTGCGCAAAAAGATTGCATAGTTGCACTAAAAATCCTGGGATTTGCACAACCACACAAATGTTCTATTTAAAACAAATTAGACAAGCCGCAAATGAGACAAGCCTGAACCCAAGCTTCATACTTCTCACCAGTAGATAGCACAACAGCTTTGCACTAGGGTGAGAGTCCTCCACAAGTGCTTTGTTATTCAGGACATCAGCAATTTTTAAAAAGACTTTGATCTTTCTTTCGTACCATTCAAAATGATAATTTTTCATTCTCTGAGGTGTACACTATTCTCATAATGCTGCTTTCTGTCTAAAACCAGAATGAGTCCTTCTTTGATGCAAACAGAACAGTATTGGGTTTGGTGATAAAATTGAAAACACCTTGGTAGCAAACCAGCCAAAGCACCAGAAACTTTGAACGACACGCTCAAGGGTTTGGCAGCTTATTAATCATTCCGTTAAAAGTGGGCTTTTTTTTCTTTTTTTCTTTTTGGACTTCCAGAGCTCTGATGGCAAGCAGCAGTTCATTGGCTAAAGGCCAAGCCTGCATTTGCACTACCACATTACCAGCCAGTATAGTTCTGTACTTCTCTCCCATTTATTAATGCGGCAGGTTTCCTACAATTCAGTCTAAAAATAGAACCAGTTATGTGAAAAACATGACATTTGTGCCTGAGCTGCAGTGTTGAAATGAGATTATTTTGTATGGGACTAGAAGGAGATTTGTTACACAGGAGCAGATTGTTGGGCTTCGCCTTGTTTGAAGGGAATAGCCGTACATTTTCTGGCACAATTGCATGCATGTAGATTAGGACTGCAAACTGTAATCTATTTAATTAATAGATAAATCAACTAAAACTTAAGTTGATTAATGGATGGGGTCCAGTTTCAGACACTGAGAGCTTATTTTAGTAAGTGGGACTATGATTTAAGGGCACACTTCTTTATTTTTTTTGTCTGTTTTAGTTCTGGCATCTTGATTAATATGAAATATTACTATTTACCATGGACCAATTCCTGTAACAATGTGTGGCAGCTTTTTTCTTTTTTACTTCTTTCAATTTATGTATAAATCAAATAAATAAATAAATAAATAAATAAATAAACAAACAAACAAACAAACAAACAAACTCAAAACCTATATTGAGGTTTTGGTAATATGCATGTGTCATTGGTAATATGCGTGTGTCAACCAGAGACGCAAGTTTGGGGCAGTATACAAATCTGATAAACAAACAAATTAAATCAATAAATTGCTCTTACCAGAGCCAGAGGAGTCGGGGGGGGGGAGTTCACTGGGGTGTGTGAAGAAAGCAAAGAGTCTGGACACCATGTTCATTCGTTCATTCGTTCATTCATTCATTCATTCGATTTCTATACCGCTCTTCCAGAAATGGTTCAGGGTGTTTTACACAGAGAAATAATAAATAAAAAAGACGGATCCCTGTCCCCAAAGAGCTCACAATCTAAAAAGAAACATAAGATAGATACCAGCAACGGTCACTGGAGGTACTGTGCTGGGGGTGAAAATAAAGAGAATCACCACGTTAAAAGGTGCCTCTTTGCCCAGTTTTAGGGGTTAAAAGCATGCTATCCTCTCAACTGCCTGATAGAGACCCCCTGCTTATAAAAAACAAAGGCGACATTCCACAGGGGATTACTGTACTTGTGAAACTTTCCCAGCTAACCTCCTGCCTTAATCCAAATCCAGTGGTTGAGCAGAATAGTGACTGCACATTTTGTTGAGCTGAAAGAGAAACTAATTTTTATTCTTTTCCCAAACCTTTCTCTTCTCCCCACACATTGCCATATAGCGGCCCTGAACTACAGGAGGACCTGAATATTTGTGGGGGTTCCATTCCTGGCTGAAGATACCAGATACCGAAACCGCTAATATCAAGGCATTAGGGCAATGACATTGCGGGGGTTAGGTTCCTGGTCGGTCCAAAATTTGCTAAAAATGGCTGAAAATCAGCCAAGTGAGTGTGGGGTGGGGGCTCCTTACTATGCCTTGCTGCTCCTCCTGAGATGTGCTGTGCTGCAGAATGCCCCCAAATTGGCTGAAAATTGCCATTTCCCCCAGGTTTTTTATTTGGACGGAGGCATTTTGTGGCTCTAAGAAACAAAATGGTGGCTGGAAATTACCTTCGCGGTCATTTCCGGCCACCCCAACCCATGGATACCCGAGAGCAATGTGTTTTTCCCCCCTTCCCCCCTGCGTATGCCAAGTTCAGGTGCCTTATACCCATCCGCAGATATGCAAATCCAAGGTTCTCCTATATATTCAACTATTACCACATCCCCCTTTCTGTGGTGGGATAGCATCCCAAAACTACTTTTCCCCCATTTAAATGAAAATACAAAACACTGTAAAGTGCTGTGAGGCCAGCGTCGACCACCTGAAATCTCAACTTCCTATCAGGGATTATTCTGCCCTAAAGACAGTTAGCAACTAAACCCGAGTATGCTGTGGATTCCAGATGTTACATAGTGAGGTGCTTCACACGATTGGTGTGAAGTGCCAGAGGGGGTTCTGCGGGGAGAGTGGGCTTAGCCCATTCTCTCTGCAGATGAGCAGCTGCTCATAGCTGGGTGGCCAGATCAGCCGCCCACACAACTGCCAGATCCATCACGGAGCCGACAGAGGCAGCAGGGATCAGGGGCCACATGGCCCCCAGAAATTCCAGGATTCCTTGCAGAAGTGAGCAGGGCATCCTGGAGAGACTTCTGAACCTGGGAGGCTGCTTACTGCCTCCCGGCAGAGGTCTCCTCATATGTTGGTGGTGGTCTCCTCATTTGTTACCATGGCACAGAGCCGTGCTGTGGTGGCACACGATCAGAAAACCTGGGTTGGCAGAGCACACACTCCGCTAACCTGGGCTAAGCGGAGGGCTACTTTGGCGGGCTAGCCGCTAGAGAACTACCGAGCTCTCCCATGAGCCCGCTGGTTCTCATGATGGGGAAAAACCAGGCTGGGCTTCTTTAGCCCAGTTTTCTCCCATCATGAGAATAGCCTCAGTATCTTAGAAAACCTGGTGGTTGTCTCTTCCTCTCTGGATACCTCCTCACAGCAGAAGGGGCTGAAGCATGAGCTAGGGGTATGTCCTGGGTAGTATTTTCTGCAGGCTGTGCTTCAGTGATTTCTTCTGGAGACACTGTTGAATCTCCTGCTCAGTTGCAAGGTGTGCTCAGTTGCAATGAATAATACCAGTTGAGACTGAAGCCATATAGGATTGAGGAGTCTTTGCATTTCCCTGTACTGTCCCTTTTTTATGGGAGTTTTTCACCCATACTAAATCTCCTGCATTCTGGGTACTGGTAGGGATTTAGCTTTGTGATGTTTGTCATAGCCCCTGGTGGCGCAGTGGTAAAACTGCCGCCCTGTAACCAGAAGGTTACAAGTTCAATCCTGACCAGGGGCTCAAGGTTGACTCAGCCTTCCATCCTTCCGAGGTCGGTAAAATGAGTACCCAGAATGTTGGGGGCAATATGCTAAAATCATTGTAAACCGCTTAGAGAGCTCCGGCTATAGAGCGGTATATAAATGTAAGTGCTATTGCTATTGCTATTGCTATAGGCTGTCTTTTGGGAAGCTTTGTAATATTCGTCTTGTTCTTGGAGGCTGAGAAACAGCCCACATGGGAGTTAGCTGAGATGCAAAATTGGGGACTGTGGAACGAAGTTTCCAGCCCGTGAATAGCTCCACAGGGCTGAAACCATTAGCCAAGGGCGTTGATCGATAGGCCAGCAAGGCAATGTAGGGGTCAGGAACCTTGGGCTATAGATGTTTTATTGACTGGACTGCCCTTTCAGCTTTGCCATTGCTCTGAGGAAACAAAGGGCTGGAGGAGATATGTTGAAATCCATAATCTGTTGCAAACTGTTGGGAAAGGTATTATGAAAATTGAGGTGTGTTATCAGAAATGACCTGTTCAGGTATTCCAAAGTTGGAGGCAAATGGAGGATGGGTTTTATTTTACTGTTAACCACTTGAGAAGTAGTACTGGGTAGCTGAGCAACTTCAATAAATTTAGAAAAGTAGTCTATCATTACAAGATAGCGAGCCCGGTGGCTTACTAGCAGCTAGCCCGCTTTTGTAGCCCTCCCCTGAAACCAGGTTTTACAGATCGCGAGTAGCCATGGCATGGCTCCGCGCTGCAGTTACTCATGAGTAGACTCCCAGAGGGGAGGCGAAAAGCCACCTCCCGGCTCCGGGGGTCTCCCCAGTATGCCCTGCGCTCTTGCGCAAGGCATACTGGAGCTTCCGAGGGCCATGCGGCCCCCGAGCTTCCCAGCCCCCACTGGCTCCGTCACGGAGCCGGAAATCGTGTGGGCAGCTGATCCAGCTGCCCAGGGCTCTCTCCCTGCTTGAGTGCGGGGAGAGTGGGCTTAGCCCGCTCTCCCCATGGACCCTCCAAAACCAGGTCTCACTGATCGTGAGACCCGGTTCATTAAGTGTGATGCCAGAGGTATCCAACTGTTTCAAAGACAGCTTGAAGTCTCTGATCATATTGTGTTTGTGTGGATCCAAAAATGAGGATATCATCCATCTGGCACAGGGCCCTTTCAAGGCCTTCCAGGAGTTTGGACATCCATTTGTGGAAGTGCTCAGGTGCCAAAGAAATGCCAAATGGCAATTGATTAAAGTAAAAGCGTTCAAATAGTGTAATAAATGTAATTAACAAAGCAGATTTGGGAGCCAGTAGTACCTTCCAAAATCCTGACTGGGCATCCAGTTTGGGGGGGAAATTACATCACCAAATTGTCCTAAGGTGTGTTCCATACAAGGGAGAACCTGATGCTTGTTTGTGGCGGACTCTTTTGTTGAGTCTAGTAGGCTTGACACAGATCCATACTTTCCCATTTGGTTTTGGTACCATCTCCAATCCTGTACACCAGTCAGCTGGAATGTCTGCTCTTGAAATGACACCCATCTCTTGCATGCATTTCAGATCATCCTTTACTCTGGGCAATAAGGGCAGAGAAACTGTGTGGTGTTGCTAGGGCAAAAGGCTTTGCATTGCCTTCAAGTTCAGTCTTATAGTCGCCCTCCAGTTTGCCTAGGCCTAGGAACAGTTTAGGAAATTTCTTCTTGATGTCTGCAGCTGGATCAGTTGTACCCTCTTTAACAGACCTAGATTGCTGTGCAGCCCTGGAAAGGCATGCGGATGCCATCCACTACATATATCTCTTGGGATATAGTTTCTCAACCCTGTTTGAGAATAGAGTAAAAAATTCCTTTCACTACTGTCCTGGCCCGTTCATTATCTTGTGGGGTTCTTGAAGTGTCAGTGCTTGTAAGTCCCTATATATTGAGAGGGGGGTCGCCGTTACATCTGCCCCGGAATCAATTTTAAATTCTATTTAGAGGCCTCCTATAGTAACTATGGTGGTTGTTGTGGAGTGTCTCTGTCAATTGTATCCAGGAAAGCTGGATACAATTATGTCTCTGCCTATTGTATCCAGGAAAGATACTTCCATGTCACTCAAGTCCTCTTCTTGTGATACTGTTGCAAACATAGTTCCAACCTATTGTATGATGAGCAAAACCTTCCCTAGAAGTGCTGAGCAGTCCTAGGCCTCCAAAGGTGTGTGACTAAGGCATACCCAAAATGAAGACTAGCACACTTCAGCAACAAGGATGCTAACTGAACAAAAGTGGCACCTTTTATAACAGGGGGAGAGCAACTGGCCCTATCCATCCCCAGCTTGTGCATTTCAATTCGGCTACAAAACATTTTGTGCCCGAAAATGGCAATTTCAGAGGTTTTGTAACCAAAATGAAATCAAGAATTAAAAAACAGAGATTTTTGTTTCCAGATCGAAATGACTGTGTTTCAGACGGAATGCTTTGTTCTTTGGGAAAGCATTGCAATTGAAATTGACTCCTCTGACTCCTCTCCACTCCAGCTGAGGCACTGAGTGATTAGCAGAAGATAAGATATGCAAAAAGCTGGCAGAGCTTCCCTGTTCGGCATGAATGGTTTAGTTAAGTATGTGTTGTATTCAGTGTGGTTGAAATACAAACTGACCATGCAAAGGGATTTGGAAGACAGCATTTTGAGACAGATATACCCAAATATCTTTGGGAGCTCAATGCAATTCCAAAGCTCTTGCTAAAAGCCATGGTATAAATTGCGTGGAGAAGCTTTTCCAGAAGCTGGTTTGGAGAGTTCTGAAATTACACAGGTTTTTCTTTCCAAAGTTTTAGAAAGAATCTCTTGATTTGTTTAGGGGTCTTTTCAAGAGCTATTTTGTCTTTTTTTCTGATTTTTATGAGTTATAGTGGTGTCTAAGTTTTGTTTCCCAAGTTGAGCAGTCTAATGTAATTTAGGCCACAATGTAATTTGGTGGGACATGATGTCTAAGCAGGTAGTTCACAACCTACTGCAAAATTCTCAAATAACTGTGTCAAAAAATTAAGTGTCATTGTTGTTCATCATTCTTCACTCTTTCAACTTGTTTATGAGGCTCTTCAGGGGCAAAACAGTGGGTTGGGTGGCAGTGCCCTAATGGGTGGTGCACCCAGATTCCAAATAGGGCAAAGGGCTGATTTCTTGGGAATTTTTGAGGTTTACGCGTCTTTAAGATTTTTTTTCCCCCATAGGGAATAATGGAGGTTTCAGTAGCTCCATAACTCCATCTGGGGGGCACTGGGGTGGCCCAGAGCGAGTGGTGGTATAGTGCATAGAGGGTGCCTATGGGCTGCTAACCCATGGGGAACTGGGTTCTGTTGTTTCTGAGGTGTTCTGAGTGTAGTTTTTCTGGTAGCATATGAGATTCCCCCCCCCCCGACTTTATTTTTATTAGTTTTCTGCATATCAATGTGACTTCCAGTTCATCTTTCAACATAGTTATACTACAACATCCATATTTTCTCTCATTTAAATATTTTCTTCGTATTTAGTTATCTAGTTATTATGTCCTAGTCCTTCCATATGAGATTTTCAATGACAAATCATGAATCCACTCTCATATGCTACCAGAGAATCTACACTCAAAACACCTCAGAAACAACAGAACCCAGTACCCCATGGGTTAGCCACTCATGGGGATGGTTGGCACCCTATGTGCTCTACACCACCACTCGCTCTGGGCCACCCCGGTGCCCCCCAAGTGCAGTTATGGGGTTGCTGAAGCCTCCATACTTCCCTAAGGGGAAGAATCTTAAAGACGCATAAACTCCATTTAATCTTTAAAAATCAGCCCTCTGCCCAATTCCTTTGAAATAATTCTGGCAGCTTCCTTGCCCCCACTGGGCACTACCAGACACCCTACTCTGCGCCGGGCCACCCCCTTCCCCCCACCCCCGATGTGAAGCTATACTTTTTCTGAAACCTCCATTATTCCTTATGGGAAAAATCTTAAACTTCAAACATTCACCAAAAATCAGCCCTTTGCCCAATTCCTCTGAGATGTGGGTGATAGCTTCCACCCATTGGGCACTACCAACCCACCCACTAGTTTTGCCCTGGGGCCATTCTTAAAAATCCAAAAGGTTTTGGATTCAGATTTTGCAATTTCAAATAAAGAACAAAATTGGGGAGTTTTGGATTGGCTGATTTTGAACAAAGAACAAAATGGGGGTGTTTCGGATTCAGGCCAAAAACAAAACGGGGGGGGGGAGTGCACAACCCTACCCAGCACTGTATCCCTGCAGTGGCTGTTGCTGGTGTTTACCTGAAGTTTCATTTTTAGGCTGTGATCTCTATGGGGACAGGGGGAGGGAGAGATATCACTCTCTCTCACACACATACTCAAGAAAAGACATAGACTCTGTGTGTGTGTGTGTGTGTGTGTGTGTGTGTGTGTGTGTGTGTGTGTGTGTAAAGCTTTGGGAACTTTTGTTGAAAAGCGGTATATAAATTTTTGTCATATTCATATAAGGATTTATTACTGGATTAAAAGGAAAAGGTATGCAATGAGAGCAATTGTCTTTTCATAAAGCAGATTGTAAGAAAGAGAATTTTCATTAACCTAGTAACTCTGATTCAAACAATACAATAAAAGAAATACATTCCATATTATATTACAAAATAAAATGAATGTATTGTAATTCAAGCAATACAATAAAATAAAAGCAATACAAAACAAAGTTAGCTCCTTCATGCATCTAACTGAACTGGTCCCTATCTTATTATTCACAGGCCCGGATCTTGGCCTCCCGTTTCCCCAGCAGCTTCTCAGCCAACTACTTCCTCAGGGCACTCCTGAGAAAGAACTAAGAAGAAAGCTTTCTCTCTCTGCTGGTGGCTGTGAGTGTAGTCCCCACCCAGTCCTCTGGATTAGTCCTTCTATTTCCCCAGGCCTTTCACTTTATTAGGAAAGGCCCACCCTCCCAGCAGTTGCTCTAAGTAAGGTTTTGGTTGTCTGTGTGTGTGTGTGTGTGTGTGTGTGTGTGTGTGTGTGTGTGTGTGTGTGTGTAGTGGTCAACATCCTGATTAACAAAGCACCAGCACTCTGTGAGAAGCACCACTCCATTGGTCATGGCAGGGGAGATTTTTGCACATATCCCCCTCCTCAGGAATCGTTCCCTGTAGACTAAGTGCTCTTCAGGAACTCACTCCAGAGTACTTCCTTGGGCAAGGGAGATTGGCCAAAATTGCCCCCTGCAAAAGTGCACCGGCTGCCTTAGTCTCGAAGGCAGCAGCAGTGCATACCAAGAACCAACATTTCATTATAAACATTGGTGCTGTTTTTGGATGCCTGCCAGTGTTATTTCAGTTTGATCAATAGCTCTCAAAGTAGCTAAACAAGCATTAAAACAATGGCTTTCTCCTTATCCTTCTCCCTACATGCGCCTTTCCATCCTGCCTAGGGGCATGTCTCACCTGTAGACATCCACACATAGATTTGATAGAAAACATTATATCTAAAACATAGATAGAAATTTCATCATACATAAGTTTGAAAAGTGTGATCAAGTTCCACCATATAGTCTGGGGATTTATGTTCATGGGAGATATATATATATATATATATATATATATATATATATATATATATATATATAACTAAACCACCCTTTTCATATATTATGTTTATATGTGGATGTCCAGTAGAACAGGGCCAGTGGCAAGAGCAAAAAAGTGTGTTATTGCTCTATCATCTTAAGAAAGGGAACGATTCATTCAGTTTGGGCCGTTTAGAACATCAGCATTGGCTCACATTCTGTGCAGTGTTAGAATTACTGAACAGTAACTGTGACTGTAGAAGAGACTGCATCAGAGCTCAGCTGAGAGCACTGCATGGCCCTCAGGGACATATTTCTGAATAAAACAAGTATTTCTGGAGGTAGGAAAGAGGGAGGAGAGAGCAGCAAAAATCACTCCCCCTCTGCTTCTGCCTGTGTTCGGCTGCTCAGCAGTGCTCTTGGTTGAGCTCCAATGCAGCCTCTTCCATGGATGTAACTCCTGTTACGCACTTCTAAAAGGTTGTTGGCCAAAGTTTTCAATATCAAAGTGTCTTTATAGAAATCTGTGCTGCTATAAATCTATGAAGCAATGTTCCTTTCATATCTAATGGACATGGACATTTGTTAAAGAATTATGGGGGAAAGAATGATAAAGGGGAAAGATCAAGAATGATTGGAGTTAGCTCCATTATTTTGTCTACTATTTTATACTCACAACCTACCTGTATATTGGTGAGAATTGGTTTCTTATATGGTGATAACAGGCAGAATACGTTTTGTCAGATATTAGAAGTCTAACATTCCAGATATAAAGGAATGATAGTCTAAACACTATGAGCTTGCTGTAATGCTGAGACTAATTTGATTAGTAAAAGAAGGAAAATATATTTGATAGAATTTTTATTCAGATTTTTATTTGGCAACCATTTATTTTATATTATTTATTGGTTATTTATCATATGTATATACTTCCTGATATGTGTATCTCTATGCGGTGTACACAATTTAAAACAACAAATAAAACAGAGTAAAAACAATTAAAACAATTTCACAGAATAAAAAAGTTAAAACAATTTCATGCAATAAAAACAATTAAATTATTTTAAATTAATTTCAATTAAAAGCCTGAGAGAACAGTTGTGTCCTGAGGGTCTTCCTAAAAGCAAACAGAGCTGGAGAAGCTCTTATTTTGACAGGGAGCATATTCCAAAGCCCCGGGGCAGCCACAGAGATGGCCCAGTCCCGAGTCATTACCAGACAAGCTGGTGGCAGCTGTAACCAGACCTCTACAGATGATCTTAATAGGCAACAGGGGTCATGACAAAGAAGGCATTCTCTGAAGTACCCTGGACCCAAGCTGTTGAGGGCTTTATAGGTAATAACCAGCATTTCATCTATCTCTTGGAAACAGGGGCGTATCTAGGGTGGGGCAGGGAGGGCATGTGCCCCGGGCGCCACTTGAAGGGGGCGCCATTATTAAATTTTTTAAAAAAATTTAAAAATGGCCGCTGAAAACAAAATGGCCACCACACATGCTCAAATGGCCTCTGTGAGGCCCTAGGCCATGCCAGGCCTCGCAGAGGCCATTTAAGCATGCATGGCAGCCATTTTGTTTTCAGCAGCCTTTTTTTTTTAAAAAAAATTATTTTTAAAAAATGGCCACAGCACATGCTCAAATGGTCCCTGTGAGGCCCTAGAGGCCAGTGGGGGGAGGGGAACCTTTGCAGACCCCCCCCCAACGGCCTTTAGGAAGCCCCCAAAGGAGCTACAGGTAAAGAAATATTTTTTTAAAAAAAAAATTAATATAATATAAGTCACTGTACACATATTCAGATTGGCACTATGTACAGAGAATCAGGGCTTGTGAATACTGAGCTGAAGCTTATGAGCTAGGATTGTATTCATTTGCTCTTATTTTGCTTCTTGTGATAAGTGAGTTAAATGTGATGTGTTAATAATATGGCTATTAATGATGAGTTTGTCTTTGAATCAGTGTGAAATCCTTAGTATTAAGGCCCACTGGGAGTTTCTTGCTCTCTTTCTCTCATTTTAACTGTCTTTCTGAAAGACTAGAATATATTCCAAGCAGTGACACAGTTTACTCTGCATATCCTTTAATTATTTTCAGAGTATCTGGGAAAAGTCAAATTCTCTATTTATTTTAAAAACTTATTTAATGGTGATGCTACAATGTATAGTAGAGAATCAGACAGGCACTTCTGTTTAGTTTTCCAAGTACAGCTCCACATAGTATTTGGATATTTAATGAGCCCCATCATACTGAAATTGGTAGTTTTCCAGCTACAAACTGGAGAATTCAAGGAGAGTGTAAGCCCATCAAAAACAGGCAGATCTAAACCATCTCTCAGTTCCCAGCCCCCCACAGTCAGTACCTCCGTCTTATTCATATTCAGCTTCAGTTTGTTATCCCTCATACAGCCCATTACTGCCTCCAGGAATTAATTTAGGGAAGTTGTGCCATTTCCTGATGAGGTTGATATGCAGAAAAGAATCTGAGTGTCATCAGCATATTGATAACATCCAGCACCAACCTCCCAGTGGTTTCATGTTAAAGAGCATTGGAGACAGTATGGAGCCTTGTGGAACTCCATACTTTAGTTCTCGCTTTTCAGAGCAGCAATCTCCAAGTGACACCATCTGGAATCTACCAGAGAGTTAGGAATGGAACCACTCTAAAACAGTGCCACCCAATCCCACCTCCCTCAGGTGACCCAAAAGGATACCTTAGTTGATGTTATCAAAAGCTGCCAAGAAATCCAAAAGGATCAGCAGAGTCACATTGTCTCTGTCAATAGCCAGTTTGAGATCATACATCAGGCCAACCAAGGCAGTCTCAACCCCATAGCCCACTCGAAAGCCAGTTTGAAATGGGTCTAGACAATCTGTATCATCCAAAACTGCCTGAAGCTGAGAGGGTACCACCCGCTCAATCACCTTGCCCAGCCATGGAAGATTTGAAACGGATCTGTAATTAGCTAACTCCGAGGGATCCGGTGCAGGTTTCTTCAAGAGTGGTTAATAATAGCCTTCTTAAGACAAGGAGGCATCCTGCCCTCCTTCAGAGAAGCATTTATATTACCAGACCCTCTCTGATAATACGATTGCCCAGATGAAATAAGCCAAGTTGGGCAAGGGCCAAGAGAACAGGTTGTATGACGTACATCCAGAACCGTTTGTCCACATCCTCAGGAGTCACAAACTGATCCTATAAGAGGAGTTACTGGACACTTTCGCAGTAGACTCTGCAATAACTGTGGAATCCAGTTTGGCTCAAATACGATTTTACAGTTGTAGATTTCATCCGCAAAAAAGTCATTAACGATTCCACAGTGAGCAACTGATAGTTCCAAGTTCAAATTCAAGCGGGAGGGGGCACCTATTAGCCTCCTCACAACCACAGACAATTCCTCTGGATGTGAATTTGTGGAAACAGTACAGGCAGAAGCCTCTTTTTTGCTACCCGCCCTGTCAGAGCATAGATCTTCAAATGTGCTGTGTTGTGATCTGTTGGATTCACACCGAGTCTTCCTCTGCTTGCGCTCTGCTTGCGCCTCAGTTCTTGTAGTTCTTCCAAATACCACTGGGCTAATTTTGAAGCAGGTCAAAGAGGACCTTTAGGAGTAATTGTGTTTACTTTAAACCCTTCCAAAGCTTCTTGGAATCCTATTGGATCCAATAACCTTCTCGGGCAGACCAACCTTCACCTGCAGGGTGAAGGGTCCTTCACCCTGCAGGTGTGAGTTGTGGTTGCAAGTCCTACCATAACCAGATGGTGGTCTGTCCATGACAATCAGGAGTCCCCACCCATGTAACACCACCCTGATCAGAGCAAAATACCAAATCAAGCATGTGACTGACATCATGCATCAGTCCAGAGACCAATTGGGATACGCCCATATTTGTCATGGCTGCGATGAACTCCTGAGCTGCTCCTGACAACCTGGTCCCAAAATGAGCATTCAATCTCCCACCAACAAGAACCTGGGCATCTCCAATGCCAACTCCATAACCAGATCCATCAGCTTAGTTAGGGATTCTCTTGGCGGCAGGGTGATTAGTACACCAATGGAAGTCCCAGTCTATCCTTGGTTCCTAGACACACATTCAATATAGCCAATTTCCTGAAAGGGATCCTGGTAAGGGAGATGGTATTCTTATAGCCACCCCACCTTCTTGCCCACATCCTCTCAACTGCTCCACTGTGGAGAAGCTGGGAACAAACTGGACCACTAGCCTCTCCCAACCAGGTCTCCGTAATGTATACCAGGTTGGCCCCTTCATACATAATCAAGCCATGGCTGATCTCTGGTTTATTTTGGACCTACCTGGCATCAACTGGAGACCAAAGGGAAAGGGGAAGCTGAGCACTTTGTCATCTGGCCTTTTTACATCTTTATCTGTAAGAGGACTCTGCTGTAGTTTTCTCTCTGCTCTGACTACCTATTTGGCTGTGTAACAACTGCTGTAAGGAGGCACGAATGAGAGCCGTGGCTGGCTCTCCTGCTGATAAGGAGGTGGCAAGCAGCCATCCGGCACAGCTGTCTTTGGTGGCCGGCTTCGGTGTGGGACAGAGAGTAGAGAGTGGGTTATGGTTGTTTCTTGGAGGTCCCTTTTATGATTATGAAGGGACTCCTTTTGCTCTTTGTTAGTGCTGGGCTAGTTACAGTTATGTGTCAGGTCTCTGGTACAGCTGACGAGCAGGAAGCGCCTTTGGGGGATCAGGAGCAGCTATTACAGCAGTGGTGGGGAATAGAAGTTTGGCATTGGCAGGTCAGCAGTTGTTAATGGAACTGGCTATGGGGTGTTTGGTCAGCACCCCAATGTTTGGACTTTGTGGGGGAATTAACTCTTAAAGGGGGTCAGCTCCACCAGTTTTAATTTGTGCAAATGTTTGTACTCAAGAAATGACTGGATTGAGGCAGAATATGGCTTCAAAATCAAAAGAATATTTTATTTGAGGGAGGGGGGAATTGTGATTAAATCAATAAAAATATGTTTCTAGATATATTTACTATGAGGCGTTTTTGCTTAAAGTCTCATACAAATATGTTTCTAAGTAAACCAACTGAAATGAGGCATTTTAACTTAAAGTCTAATTGTATGAGATCCCAGGCGGGCAAAAGAAAGAGGCTGGAGATGAAGAGATAGGGGATAGCTTGGATGTAAGAAATTTATTTAATCATATTTTTATACCACCTGATATGTAAATCTCTAGGCAGTGTACAAATCCCAACATTAAAATCACAGGTTAAAATACATAAAACACGATAAAAACAATATAAAACAAATTCTTATTATTAAAATTCTAATTAAAAGCTTGGAAATCAGGAAAGTTTTGAGGGTCTTCCTGAAAACAAACAAAGAAGGAGATGCTCAGCAGGGAGCATATTCCAAAGCCCTGGGGCAGCCACAGAGAATGTCCTGAGTTCCCAGCAGATGAGCTGATGGCAACCGCAACAGGACCTCTCTAGAAGATCCTAAAAGGCAGGCGGTTGCATGACAGAAGAGGTGTTCTCTTAAATAGCCTGGTCCCAAGCCGTTAAGGGCTTTATAGGTAATAACCAGCACCCAAAAATATATCGGCAACCTGTGCAGTTCTTTCTCAACTGGTGTTATGTGGTCCCTTCATGTTGTTTCAGAGACCAATCTGGCTGCCGCATTCTGTACCAATTGTAGTTTCCAGACTATGTACAAAGGGAACCCCACATAAAGTGCATTATAGTAGTCAAGCCTGGAGGTTACCAGCTTCAAGGGAAGTGTAACCACATCCAAAACTAAACCATCTCTCAGGTTTTGACCCTCAACAATCAACTTCATCAGAAAATGACATAATGCCTAAATGCCTTCCTGGAGATGGTCATGGGCTTGATGAGGGATAACAAATTGAAGTTGAATCCAAATAAGACAGAGGTCTGTATTTGGTTTAATGGCTGCCACGCATGTGCAAATGACCTCTGCGAGGCCCTGGGTCATGGCAGGGCTTGCAGTGGTCATTTACGCATGCGCGGTGGTGGCCAAAACGGCTGCCACCGCACACTACAGAGGCCCGAACAGGCCAAAAAATGATCAATTTCCCGGGCCGACGGGGCCAAGGGGAACCTTCATGGACACACACACACACACACCCCGTGCGGCATACAGGAAACCCCCCAAAGGGGCTAAAGGTCTTTTAATTTTTTTAAAAAAATTTAAATGGCGGACGTGTCCAGAGGTTCAGTTCCAGTCCAGACAGAACTAGGGGTGCGTGTTCAGTTCAGTCCTGAACCTCCGGACCACCGGACCCATCCTCATATCCCTACAAGCATCCTCTCCATTCTGCTCCAAAATTAATTCCATGGTACTCTCAACAGCTACGGGAGGGAGAAGGCTAGAGCATAAATGGTGGAGGACTTGACTTGAATCCGATCATACACAACATAAAGCCCATTTGAAGGCTTATTCTGTGGTAATACATGCAGTGAAGAAGCAATTCTGTTCTGCACGTATTACGTCCACAAGTTCACGTACAGCAGAGTCGTACAGAGTTGTGAGGGGGTTGACTCAGTTCCCCTCTCTGAAGTTAGATTTGGATTTTCCATCATCCCACTGTGATGTTTTTAACAACTTTTTTGCAAACAAGAACTCTTGCGTTTGAGCCGAATTGGACTCCACAGATATGGTGGGGTCAATTGCAGAGGTGTCCTGTACTGTAGGTGGCACTGCTTTGGTAGATTCCAAATGGCGTCGCTTGGAGATAGTTGTTCTCTGAAACAAGAGCTATTGTATGGTGTCCCTCAGGGCTCCATTCTGTCTCTGATGCTTTTTAGCATCTACAGTGAGGGAAATAAGTATTTGATCCCCTGCTGATTTTGTCCGTTTGCCCTCTGACACAGAAATGACCAGGCTATAATTGGAATGGTAGGTTTATTGTAGCTGTGAGAGACAGAATAACAACAAACAAAATGGCTTGGGACTGGGCTACCTGGGAGAGTGCCTTCTTCTGCATGATCCCCACCACACATTAAGGTCTTTTTGAGAGTTCCATCGCTGGATGCCGCCAGCTTTTCTGGCATCGACTCAGGAGCAGGCCTTCGCTGTAGTCTCTCCTGGGCAGTGGAATTGGCTGAGGGTTGCCATATTCTGGCTCTACAAATCCGGGCACCCTAATTTGCATGTTATGTAAATTGGCTTGCAAATAATTTGTATATTATGCAGATTAGTGGATGCACTTTCCATTTGACTTGTATTTTCTCTGGATATCTACCAACAATAGTTTGCCTGACCATTTTCCTTGACATATTAACAGCAGCAATAGAACAAACAAAAATGCACAGCTTTTCATTTAAGACTGCAATTCTGTACACACTTACTTGAGAGAAGATCTGATTGAAACCAACAGTGCTTACATCTAAGTAGGCATGCATAGACTGACTGCTAACTTGGACTCCAGCTAACTTGGCAAAGAGGCACCTTTTAACATGGTGATTCTCTTTATTTAGCAGGGGGAGAGTAACTGGCCCTATTCACCCCCAGCACAGTACCTCCAGTGACTGTTGCTGGTGTCTATCTTATGTTTCTTTTAGAATGTGAGCCCTTTGGGGACAGGGATCTATCTATTTATGTATTTATTATTTCTCTGTGTAAACTGCCCTGAGCCATTTTTGGAAGGGCGGTATAGAAATCAAATAATAATAATAATAATTATTATTATTATTATTATTATTATTATTATTATTATTATTATTATTATTATTATTATTAGAATGTAAAGCCAAAGTCCTTAAACATTACAATGCACAGCCTGGTAGGCAGGCAATGATTTACTTAACAACTACAAATATTTATATACCGATTTTCAATAGAAGTTTCCAAAGTGGTTTACATAGAGAAATAATAAATAAATGGATCCCTGTCCCCTAAAGAGCTAACAATCTAAAAAGAAACATGGTAGACACCAGCAACAGCCACTGGAGGGATGCTGTGCTGGGGGTGAATAGGGCCAGTTACTCTCCCCCTGCTAAATAAAGAGAATCACCACATTAAAAAGGTGCCTCTTTGCCCAGTTAGCAGGGGTTAAAACCAAGTTAACCTCTCAATTGCCTGATAGAGATCCCCTGCTGATTAAAAAACAAAGGCGAAATTCATAGGGGATTACTGTACTTGTGAAACTCTCCCAGCTAACCTACCTTAATCCAAATACAGTGGTTGAGCAGAATAGTGACTACACATTTTGCTCCATAATTCCACTTCTACAAGGGGTAGAGCTTAGTTTTAAAAACTGAAAGCTGAAGTCCAGGGTAATCCGGCTGGGCTAAGGAATCTGAATGACATGCTTAAAATCTGGGTACTACCCGTAAAATCTGGGGAGATGACAACGCTTAATGCTCTCCCTATAGATATTTGTGGCTTAACATCTTTACCAGCCTTTAAAAGAGCCCTTAAGATGCAATTTTTTTACCCCTGCCTTTAGTAATCTCTGGATGTTTTAAATTGTTTTAAATTGTTTGATTTTGTTTTTATTGTATTCCTCTTTTGTCAACCAACTAGAGCTTTTGGAGTCAAGTGATATATAAATTAAATAACCAAACAAATATAGAAAGTAATAATATTGGCAGACCAAAGTGCAATCCTACAGATATGTGCTATATTTTTTCACTTTTTTGTATCTGTAATGGCTTTAAAAAAATACTTATGTGGGATAAGTATATGTCCCTAATTATATAAAATGAAATTAACTTTAAATTAATATTAGTGTGTTTTTAAATCAACACATGTTCAAAAAACCATATACTTTGCAAGTATTCTAACCCAGAAGTCAGAATTGGGGGCAAAGCCCAGCTTCCCTCCTTGTGTACCTGTCTGAATACCTAGAGTTAAAACTGCCTATACTTTATCTTCTTCTTGTTGTTATTAATTCGATTTCTATACCGCCCTTCCAAAAATGGCTCAGGGCGGTTTCCACAGAGCAATAATAAATAAATAAGATGGCTCCCTGTCCCCAAAGGGCTCACATTCTAAAAACAAAAAACTAGATAGACACCAGCAACAGTCACTGGAGGTCCTGTGCTGGGGGTGGATAGGGCCAGTTACTCTCCCCCTGCTAAATAAAGAGAATCACCACAGTAAAAGGTGCCTCTTTGCCCAGTTAGCATTTTGCATGTTTGTTTTATGTCTGTCACTTGTTTTGGATTGGTGATTACCTGACAGGGCATAACTGTCATTGGGCAAGGGGAGACAGTTGTCTTGGGGCCCGCCACCTCAAGGGCCCCCCCAGAGACATGTCATATGACTCCCCTGCCCGCCCATCCAGTCCGGTATTTTTTTTCCCCCCCCCAAAAAATCCCTTCTCCATCCCGCAACCCCTGGCAGTGGCAATCTCACTCCCAGAGCAGGGTCTGCCCTACATTGCCATTCATTTGGCCCTGGCCGTGTCTCTTCCCAATTGCGAGGCGCGTGCCTGCACAGTAGAAAGAACGTCACTGTGACGATCAATCCCTGTGATGCTCTTTCCACTGTGCAGGCACGTGCCTCACAATTGGGAAGAGATGCAGCCGGGGCGAACGGCAGGGCAGGCCCTGCTCTGGGATAGAGATCATGACGCTACTGCCAGGTGAGATTGCCACTGCTGGGGGGGGGGCGGGAAGAAGGACTCCCTGCTGCCGCACTGTGCTTCACTACTGCCTCCGAGTGGGAGAGGTAGGTGTCCTTTCTCTGAGTCCTGTCGGTGTGGTGGGGGGTGGGTTTCTCTTGATGGATATGCCCCCCCACCTGCTTTCGCTTTCCAAGCCGCCCCTTTCTGCTGTCTGCTTGATCGGATTTTTTCCTCTCCCCACACCCCAGCTTGCGTCTGTGAGCCCCCAGATTGTCAGATCAACTAAAATGTTGGCCACTTAGTATTCATACAGAGAAGCTTGGTAATATTACATATTATTCAAATGTTGGATGACTGTAACTAGCTGCAGACAATGGGCAGCATCCAAGCAAATATTTGTCCAAATGGAATGCTTCTGCTTGTGCATGGAGGCGGGAAGGTGATTTTTACCAATTCTCTCCTTTCCTCTGCAGCTTTCTGTGCCTGCCAAAAATATGTCTGTGACAGTTGAGGGACCCTCTGGGATATTTGTTAGTTATATTCAGAGTGTGCAATACTTTCTGTATACTGTACGATTAGATGTACATAAATGTCTATGGTGTTTAATTAGGGAACACTAGAAAGAATAGAGCTCAAACATGCAGTGCAATTTGAGTGCTGAAGTTGTGATTAACAGTGTCCATACTTGTCAGTTTAGAGAGAAAGATGTGAATTAAATCCATCAGCTTGGCTTCTCAAGGATATCTTGTACCCTGTAGCCATATTCTCATAGAAATGTTGTCTGGGCCAAAGGTAGACTTGAAGATTTCAACTTAAAGCTGTCTGAAACTTGTGCTGGAATTATTGTATGAAGGGAAGGAATGTATGTCACATGATGACTGTATTGGTCTCCAGTTAACTTCTACTCTACAGAGAAGTGCTAGACCTAGACCTAAAACTTGGTCCACCCCCACCAGTACCGCAGAGAAGTTGCTCTGATAGTTCTATTGCTGACTTGACTACTGTATTCTGTGTGTGTTTTAAGAGTCTGTTCTGTTGCTGCAGCTGGCTTTCCTCTATACTCAGCTACGGTACTCTTGTCTGTGGTGGCCTTTTGCAAGTGGTGTTGCATCTGAAGTGCAGCTGCATTAAAGAATACAGTAATTACTCCCATTACTATCTGTTGTTTCCTGTCAGATTTGTATATTCTTACTCTGTTTGTTTTTACACTTCTATCCCACTCTTCCTCCCCAGGCAGCCTAGATTGGTGTTGTATTGATCCTCACAACAACCCTGTGAGATAGGTTAGGCTAAGTGACAGGCCGAGAGCCACCCAGTGAATTTAATGGCTGAATGGGAACGTGAACTTGGGTCTCCCTGGTCCTAGTCCAGCACTCTAGCCACTACACCATGCTGGCTGGTTGACCCCAAGATGTGGGGAAAACTGACAAAACTTCATTTCCAATTTTTTACAGCTTCATATTTAATAAGGGCAATTCTCTGCTGGTGCTTCATGCCCTCTGCTGCTTGTAGACTCTTTAAAAAGTGCAGTGTGTATATATTACCAGCTTTTGTTAGTGTAGTTTTGTGGTTTGTTAAGCACTTCACTAAAAAATAGTGCTCCTTTCTCTTAGGTGCTCCTTTCAGTTGAAAGTAGTTGAAATATGTCACTTGACTTAACTATCATTATACAAAGCTAAGCAATGGATACTGTGAAGTGTGCATGTGTGTATTCAGTGAAATGTATTTCCAGGCAGCGTACTTATTTTTAAATATCAGACTTAAATCCTTGGGGTGTGCGGAGGCCCTGGACTGGAAGGAGAGGAAAGCAGTGGGGGGGGGGGCAGCATTTTAAAATCTTGTCTCTGGGCCCACTCCAACCTTGCTACGCCCCTGGTGTCACCTGAACAATAAAAGCAGCTTTCTGGAATCCTCCCGAAGCTGAGCAAGCTGCCAAGGACACGTGTCAAGAGTGACAGTGGAAGCATTTTGATAGTCAAAGTAAAAAGTACCAAACTGATAAAATCTCACTGTTGCACAAATAGGAAAAGCTAGCAGTGTGCATATCGCAAACATCAGGTGTTAGGATCTGAGTCAGAACTGCTGAATACTGGATTGCTTGCCTCTTGGAGAGATTAAAAGGAAGGAAATGTCATACAGTAACATCACACGTGACAGTGTCAGGAAATAGCATGTAGGGAAATCAATCTTTCCCGTGCTGTTTCCTATAGATATCATTGGTGTGGGAATCTCTGGTAGGTTACAAATCAGTGATTCCTACTTTTTTCTCTTTTTTTTGAGCAGTCATTTCCAAAAGCTGGTAGAAGAATATTTTCCGATCTGTACATTGCCCAAGAAGTCATATATATCAGGAGCCAACACTAACAACTGGGGTGGAGGTAGGTAGGGTGGGGTGAATTCTGACACACACCCAAAATTCCTTCCAAAGGCACAACTGAGGCAATTGTCTCAGTTTGCTTCATGGGGTAGCCACCCATGCAAAGACATGAGATAGCAATACAACAGAATTTTGGTCAAAGACCGTAAATAAAGTATGATGATGAATACAACAGAATGTGCATGGAGATTCTTTGCCTCTTTTCTTTATCAGTGAAACTGTGTGCAAACTTTTTACCATATCGATTCAAATTGAGTAGAAGGCCAGATGAAGCTGCTTTGTGGCTCTTCATTGGCTATGCACAATTTAAATAATGTATAGATGCAGTCCCCTCGATTCTTTACTGCCTTGGTTAGGCTTTGTTAGTGATTCTTTGCTAAGAATCTTTGACTTTCTAGATTTTATATTCTACCATTGTAAGATTTTGGATAATTTATTTTTGGTATGGAAAGACCTAAATATGTTTCTTGCTCTAAAGATACAGCAGAATGTAAATATACAGTTGAATATGCCAATCATCTTACATGACTCTAAAGCACTTTGTATTCTTTTTTTTTTTTAATGCAAAGGCCAGCTAAAATGTACTAAGTAAAATGAACATTTGTGATCCATCACCACATTTCAAGTATAGGTTTAGTTTCCTTAGCTGAGTTAGTTCTGCCACCTGGAGCCCAGAAACGGTAGAACTACAGCAGCTTTATTATCTGTTTGTAGGGAATTTGCCTGGTGATAACTCATGAATGATAGAGGAAAAGTAAAATATGAATGAAAAACAGAAGCAAAGGAGATATGTGCACTCACTATGCATTCCAAAAACTGTTCTTCTCCCATGTGTGTTGTCAACAGAATCTGAAAACCAACACCAAAAGAAAAAAAATGAGGTTGATCTATTAATTGGTTATCATTCCAGAGTGATCAGAAGGGATATTTATTGAGATTGGCTCAGAAATAAGTCATTTTGGAAAAGCAATTTGGCTTATTTCAAGGCCAGTTCAACAGGGGTTGCCACCCATATATTAATGAAAGCAAAATATTTGCCCCAACATATCCTAAAATATTTATATCCTGCCTTTCTTTCAGTTGGACAACTAATGTGGTTTGCAACGTTATTGAAAAGCATTAAAATATTACAGCCAACATAATCCCAGAAAACACATACACTTTAAAAAAAAAATCCTTAAATTGTTTTCTGCATCACTGCAAACACGGTTGACCTTGCTCTAAGAAGCCCTTTGAAACAGCAGTGTTTGACCAATATGCCAAAACATGAGATGCTTCACCATAAATGAGAGCCAGCGTGGTGTAGTGGTTAGAGTGCTGGACTAGGACCGGGGAGACCTGAGTTCAAATCCCCATTCAGCCATGATACTAGCTGGGTGACTCTGGGCCAGTCACTTCTCTCACAGCCTAACCTACTTCACAGGGTTGTTGTGAAAGAGAAACTCAAGTATGTAGTACACCGCTCTGGGCTCCTTGGAGGAAGAGCAGGATATAAATGTAAAAATAATACTAATAAATGGGCTACTTGGAGAAGGGAGTTCAAGAGTCTGGGGGTCACAGAGCAGGGCTTTAGATGAATGCAGCCATCCCTTGCCAATGGCATTCTTGGTAGTTTTAAGGGATTCCAGGTGATTTTTGGCTTTTTGGGGGGGGTATTTTTCTATGTTTTTTCAGTCTTTTTGCAACCACGGTTCCCCCAACCCCATGTTTACCATTGATTTCAATTGCTCACCAACTGTGAATTTGCCAATGGCAATGTTTTGCCAGAACGGAACCCTTGTGGTTGGCAAGGGATGATTGTACCTAAATAAATGGATAGGTTCTGGACCTTAAGTCATCCTGGTCCCAGATCATTTTGGGTCAGTTTGTGCCAATCTTGTAAATGAGTTCCAATAAGGACTCTCACAGGTGCATTCTGGACCAACCAAAGTTTCCTCAAAATATCCAAAGACAAGCCATGTAAAATGTATTGCCGTAATCGGGGTCTGAATGCATAACTGTGGCCAGAGCAGAGCAGACCTCTCCAGGAATGAACCTAAGCTGGAAAAGGCACTGCTGGCCACCTTTACCATCTAAGCAGCCAGGAACATCTGCCAAGCTGTGACTTTGATTCTTGAGGGAAAGGGGTTACCCCATCTAAGGTACATGGAACGCTGGATCAGCTTTCCTCAAAACAGCACTCCAGGACAGGCAAGGGTCGATTGAGTATCTGGTAGACCTCGCTTCTCCAAGAATCCTGCGTACATCTTCAGGCTGCACAAGATGAAGTATTGATATGAAAAATATTTGCCGAATCCAAGGCAAAATCCAAATTGGAGCAACTGTGATTAATTTTATCCACAGACTGCTTTGAAAATGGATCATAAAAGGCTGCCAAGGACGCCTCCCCTCAACACTTGTCCAATTGTGGGGAGGGGGAGGATTGCAGTGGCATCGAGAAAATCTAAATGGTAACCAGATGCAAAGGTGAACAGGGCTCCTGTAGAAGAGAAACCTTTGGTAGGCTGTGCACATGAGCAACCCAACCCAGGCTAGAGCATCTCAACCTGGGCTGGGCTGCTCATGTGCAGGTTGAGATGGCCTAGCCTCTGCTCATGTGCACAGCCTCGGTGTGTGTTTTCCACACAAACGGTGTGTTAGTGCTAGTGAAGGAATTTATAATGGCTCTGCATGGCAGCTCACAGAAAGATAATTATTTAGGCTCATGAGATAGATGGATTTTTTAAAAACTCTAAGCACATAAGTCTTTTCTAAAAGAACAATTTTCAAAAGCCACCTACATCAGTGAGGTTACCAGATGCATTGGAAGCAGGCAGATAAAATTGGTTTGATTTGTTTACTAAGAAAATATAGGAATAGTGGCAAAGTGAGGTAGAAATGCTTTAAATGAATAAATTGGGAGAAGTTACTCTCTGAGAATGCATTGTCCTCTACACTATCTATACTGGGAAGGAAGAATTACATCATGAAACACCCATGGTTGTGTTTTGTTTTGTTTTAACCTCTTGATTCTGCTACCAGAATCTTGACTCTGAACTCTTGATTCTGCACCTAAAGGTTGCTGCAGAGAAATAACAAACAAATAAGATGGAACCTTGTCCCCAGAGGGCTCACAATCTAAAAAGCAACATCAGATAGACACCAGCAAGAGTCACTGGAAGTACTGTGCTGGGAATGGATAGGGCCAGTTAACCCACCTCAGCAAAAGCTGAAATGTGTCAAAACTTTTCTTCCTCAGAATTTCTGAGTCAGAAATACAAAAGTGTGATAGGGCTGGTGGGAAAACTAAAGAATTTTCAGCACCTCTCCCCATAGAAAGAGAAGAGGCTCTGACTGTCTTGAGAGAGCTTTCTTCAAGCTCAACAAAATCCCACTCTTTTTGTCCGAGCCCTCTGCCTTGCCACTGAGTTCCATTAGCAATGTCCACCTGGTTCTCTGTTTACTGCCCTTGACTCTGCACAAATATTCCATTTCATTGAGTTACACTGGAGCAGTTTGGGTGGGTTTTTTTGCCCTCGGCGGCTTTATTCCTTCTTCAAATGTTTGTGAAACCGACGTATCGGTACCTCCCCCTCATCTGAAGGTGCTCTGGTTGTATGTCCATAACGATCATAACATTTCCAGCTCTTTCAGAAATAGATATAGTGATGTGACATTTTTTCATTTGGGCAACATACAACAATAGAAAGCAATTCATAAATTTGAGAGAGAAAAGGAATGCTTCCTGTATTATATAAATAAATAAAAATAAATACAAAACAATTCCCAGGACAGGAAGCAATGGCAGCTAAGCCAGTTTACACTTGCAGTATCAGTTATTTTCATGTAGGACTCTATAATTATGAAAAACATTCTCATTTAACAGATGTGTAGCAATGAATGACTGGCAGGGTTTTCAATTTGTTGCAAAAGGGTCTCTGCAAAGTCTGGGAAGGCCTGGGACTGTGTCAAAAACAGACTCTTAGAGATATATTGATTACATAACTGCCCAAAAGCACACATGCTGTCAAAATCAGATGGTGTATCAATTAACCATTGGGTTTTTAAAAAGGCAAAATGTTGCAGTGAATGTCATCATATCTGCTTGGACAAAACAAAATATCTGAGGGAAGTTTTAATGAGGCAAACAAAATTTCTAGAGGGGGGCGGTTCTCACACACATGTTTGTTTGTTTGTTTGTTTGTTTGTTTGTTAACATATCTATATACACTACCAATGTCTCTAGGCAGTCTCCAGTTTCTTACAAATGCAATTTTCTGAGGCAAATGTGGCAGTTTCTGCTTTGGCAAAATATTCAAGCAACTTAAAGGAAACCAAAAAGAGGCATTAGTAAGATGAGTAGTATTTCCGACTGCTTACATCTTTTCAAGATAATTCTTCACATCCTTACCCATAGGGACTATTGTCTTAGGTAATGACAACAGCAAAAAGTCGTAGGTGTTTTCATGTTTCAGAAAGGTTCCAAGCATGACACCTTTCCTGTGAACCTCTAGGGAGAAACCATAATGTTGGAATGCTCTGAATTAACTGATGAGTTAAAACCTGAGGCAGAGAGTAGTTGGAGAGATGAGATGAAAAGTTGTCTTGAAGAAAACATTGGCTGACCCTTGAGAAAGTTACTCAAAAAGAGTCCCATTGAAATTAAAAGGACAAATTAGGCAATACCTAATTCAGGGTTTTGCAACCTATAGACTCAAATCATGTAGCATCTGTTACCCCTAAGTAGGCCTATTGACAATAATGGGCCTACTCATATGTAATGTTCACTATGTGTTTTTTTGCAGCTAACATCCTCCCCCCCCCCCACCACCCCACCATCCCAGCTAGAAGCAGTCACCACTGTACTATTAGTATACAGAATCTTAAATTAGAGTGAATAAATGAAGACTTGGCACACCACTTCTGAAAGGTTGCCAACCCTGGCCTAATTTGTCCTTTTAATTTCAATGGGACTATTTTGAATAATTGTCCTCATCATGTCAGCAATGTTATATGAAAGCCAGAGGAAAAAGGAGATTTCAAGGAGGGTGGTTGGACTTAGTAGGAGACAGTTCAAGAAGCGATTGTGGGAGACCAAGGAGAATTAAGATTGACAAGATGAATTCAGTTCAGTCAAAACAAAACAAAACCGCCCTGAGCCATTTTGGAAGGGGGGTATAAAAATCAAATCAAATACATACATACATACATGTAAGTCTGTATACAGTATTACAAGGGTTGGGTTTGCACAATCGTGTGCCCCTGTTAGACGTGTCATGTGAACCCGCAAACCAATGGTTCCCAAGCCATCTGCCTGAGATTCTACATGCTTTTTCCCCCCCAACTTCAAATCTTCGTTTCAAATGGGTTGAAAAAGTTGGTATAATCTTGGGTGGACAGGTTGGGAACCACCAGTTGGGCAGGTTCGTACAATACAGCCGCTGGGGTGTGTGACTTCCTGGGAACCTCTGCCTCCCAGCTTACTGATTTGGTGGTGATTGTGCAAACCTGCCCAAAATGTAGAATGAAAATGTAAGAAAGAAAGAAACATGTTATCCTCAGTGTTCCCTCTAGCAGTGATTCCCAGATGCTGTTGACTACAACTCCCAGCATTGCCAGCTGCAATGACCTTTGCTTGGGGGTTATGAGAGTTGTTGTCAACAACATCTGGGAATCCCTGTTAGAGGGAACACTTGTCAACCTTGAAACACCAACACCTTCCTTCGAAATGATGTCCTTACATTCCGTGTAAAGCTGTACAGCATATTTTCATTGGTTACTGTGTAATTAAGATAATAAATAAATAAAAGTTACCATCCCTTAGCAGCAGAAGCTACCAGTTCGGCACAGATCATTCTGTGCTGCATTGAAATGCATGTCTCCTAATTCTCAAACTACTTAACAGAAAGAACAAAAATAAACAATGGTTTCAATCCAGACTAGCAGTGTGATTTTTTTAAAATGCTATTCACCTTAAGTGTACTTTTGTACATTCTTTCTTTTGCAGTTGTGTGTAATATTGGAGCCAATGCAAGAGTTGATGTCAAGGCATAAAACGTATAATTTAAGTCCTCGGGATTGCCTAAAAACATGCTTGTTTCAAAAATGGCAACGGATGGTGGCACCTCCAGGTATGGTTGGCTTTAATATTTGCTCCCTGAAGTTTGATTGGAAGTGGTTTAAAGAAAAGAAATTTAAAGGCTTGGGGAAATGACTGAAGCCCATTTAAACAGAGAATAACATCAGAAAAGTGAGAAAACAATGCAGATGTCACCTCTAAAGAAGGTATCTAAATTATATTACCTGGAACTTTAGGGTCTATATCCTCAATATAGAGAGTAACAGTGGACAAACTTCCCCAAAAGACAGCTTGCTCACCGCTATCAGTCCCTATCAGATTATCCTGAAGGGAATATCTACAGAGGAATATTGGATCTGTGCCAGTGCTCCCTCTCAGCTTTTGCACCCTAGAACCTTTCCTCAAATCTTCTGCAGTGTTTTTTTTTTCCTTTGGGAGATCTACAGGAGTTCATTGAATAAATAGTTGATGTAGAAAGTTCCCATGCAAGTCAAGCTCTCAGGGCTCTTTGTAAGAGAAAGAGCCCTGAGAGCATGCAATTTCTACATGATGCCGTCTTCTATGTACAGCTTGGATAATTATCCATAAACAGTTACCTTTCTTTCTTTCTTTCCACGTTTAAGATGCAAGAAAGGAAGCATCTTAAAAATAGGAATTGTGAGTCTGCTTGATATTGGAGTATCTACCCTTGAGTCTATCACCTGGAACTTGTGGACCTGCTTCAGAGGTTGTACACATTTTGTGCGTCAGGCTCATATCAGACATTTTCCTGTGTTCGCTGCATCTTCCCTTGGAAGTGTATGAGAAAAACAATGTAGTAGAACCAAAGCAAATGTAGAGAGTGCTGGTACAAATCTAATTGGCTTCATGCTTTTAGTTCAGTTTGGTAAAGAGTTCAGGGTGGCATTCATAGTCTCCTCCCTTCCATTTTATCCTCCCATCAAACTGGTGAGGTAAGTTAGTGACTAGCAGAAAATCCTTTGGTGAGCTTCATCACTGAGAGACTTTGAACCCCTTGTTCTAGTCCAATACTATCCACCCCATTTCTCCTTTTCATCTGATTCAGGTGAGGCTGTGAAAGTGCTGAACATGTGCTTCTGATCAGTAATAGGCTGGATGAGGGCTCATAGATTGAAGCTTAATCCTGACAAGGAGGAGGTTCAAATGGTGTGTGGTTTGTCTGACCAGGGAAATGGTGTTCAACCCATTCTGGAAAGGATCAAATCCCACACCAACACCCAGAAATTCAGGTTCATAATCTGGACACGCTGCTTGGACCAGCTTTGTGTGATACCAATTTTCAGTTGGGTGGAAGCAAGGTAGGAGGAAGGCCTGGGTAGAGAAGTGATTGTGTGGAAGTAAGGTAGGAGGGAATTCCACCCAGGTTTTCCCCCTACCTTGCTTCCACACAATCACTTCAATCCATGGTTTCCGCCTACCTTGCTTCCACACAACCAAATACTGGGAGCACACACAGCTCCGAAACCCAGTTTTCGATTGTGTGAATGGATCTCATTATGTTGAACACCCATACAATGAGTGTAAAGTGTAGAAAAGTACAGATCTGTTCACAGGTACAGTTATTCACATGTTATGCTGAACACAGGTACAGCAATACGTTTCCTTTCTGTACCATGCCACCTAATGGTGCAGCAGGGAAGTAACTTGCCTAGGGAGCAAGAGGTTGCTGGTTCAAATCCCTGCTGGTATGTTTCCCACACTATGGGAAACACCTATATCGGGCAGCAGTGATATAGGAAGATGTTGAAAGGCATCATCTCATATTGTGCAGGAGATGGCAATGTTAACTCCTCCCGTATTCTACCAAAGACAACCACAGGGCTCTGTGGTCGCCAGGAGTCGACACCGACTCGACGGCACAACTTTACCTTTGCCATGCAGCTGTGGGGCCTGTACTCATGCTCTCTTTTAACATGAATGCAGGTAAAGTCATTCACACAAACGAATGAGCGTGCAGATATCTTTACTTTCATACAGCATAATGCCTGAATCAGGCTTATGTGGAGCTGCATTTGAAGACTAGGCAGAATACAGCTGATCAGCAGCATTAAGGATACATCCCGCTGGCCCTGAAACATCATCACTGGCTACCAGTTCATTTCTTTTAAAGTGCTGGTAATGATCTTTTAAAGCCTTGTATGGCTTAGGTCCTGGGTACCTGGCTCTCTTTCCCCACGTATTCCTGCCTGTGTACTGAGATCCTCATTGGGAGTTCCTTCTCCAGCTTACTCTGTCCTCTGAACACAGGTGGGTGGTTACTGGTGAGAGGGGCTCCACTGTGGGATCGCGCTTGTGGAATGCTCTCCTCAAAGGGGCTGGCCTGACATCCATTCTCCTGTCCTTCCAGTGCCAAAGACCTTTTATTTTCCCAGGTCTTTAAAAATGTTTGGTTTTATTCTGTGCTGTCACTGTTCGGTGCTTTTTCTGCTCTTTTAATGCTGACGTTTTAACTGTGCTGCTGCTATTGACCGTTTGTTTTTATTGTATTAATTGCATGTGTGGTTTGTCCGGTACCCTGAAAGTAATGCTAATAGCACAAGACATACATTTCCAACAATGTATATTCATAAATTATCTTCCTGATTACAGCCTACCTATTTTATCCCATGCAAATCAGTGGCTCCTGTTGACTTCCTTAAGGCAAAGTAAATGGGCACAGTCTTTCACTTGACAAGGCTGTGATGGGGCCAGAGTTTCTCTTCTGCCTCTGATCAGTTTCCAGTGATGGGGATTCCATGGGGACACAATCGGTTCAAGCAGTTTATCCCATCACAAGTGCCTGAGCCCATCATACAGGCATTTGCTAATGGTTAACAATGGTTACTGGGATGCGATTTGGGTCTGAGATCTGTGAACAGTCAATGTTGAGCAGATACAGGAGTATTTTTTGTCTACCTCCTGATCTGAATTTGCTTGTAGCTCCAGGTTAATGTTCCAACTATTTGGTGGTTTTGATTGAGTGTAGTGTGCACACCAGGAATATTATTATTATTATTATTAACATTTTATATCCCGCTCTTCCTCCAAGGAGTCCAGAGCGGTGTACTACATACTTGAGTTTCTCTTTCACAACAACCCTGTGAAGTAGGTTAGGCTGAGAGAGAAGTGACTGGCCCAGAGTCACCCAGCTAGTATCATGGCTGAATGGGGATTTGAACTCTGGTCTCCCCGGTCCTAGTCCAGCACTCTAACCACTACACCACGCTGGCTCCTTTAAACCGAAAGAGGAGAAAGCAGTGGTTGTTCTTATTCCTCTGCCTGCAGATAGCTGTAATTTGCTTTGCTTCCTGCATGTCTACTACAGCAGAGCCCACAAGACAGCCGACAACCAAACGGAGGAAAAGGAAAAATTCAACCAGCAGCACTTCCAATAGTAGTGCCGGGAACAATGCAAACAGCACCAACAGCAAGAAAAAATCAGCCGCTGCAAACCTGAGTCTTTCAAGTCAGGTACCTGTAAGTCTCGCTTTCCTTTTAGGCCTCCATCTAAGATTATCATACAACTAATAATATAGATATGGGCCAGGATCCAAAGCATCATGAAGCGGTTTCTGCACCGGTTTCTCTAGGATTTTCAGGCTTCCCCTCCCTACATGTAATACTACTCATGGGGGCCCTTGGGCATCACTTCCAGCATGAGATGTGGCAAAAAATCCACATAGCCCCATGCACATACCTCTTCATGTGTATCGGGGTGGAGTGACAGAGGGAAGCTCTGTGGATCCTGGCCAGAGCATTCTGACTGTACTCCTGTGTTGAGCCCAGAGAGGCTTCCATCCACAGCAGAAACAAGGAAATTAAAAGTGGTTAATCAGGTGGGGCTCCACCTACTGCCGATTTTAGTGAAAGTTACTCTAGTAATTTGGCTGGTGGTGCAGTTAAGTAATTGGGGGGCCCTGGTTCAACTCATGATCCAAGTCAGTCCACAGCATGATTAACACTTCGTTTACCTGCACATGCCATACTCAGGGTTGGATGTACTCTGCTCTAAAAGACATTTAAATCTTTGCCATGACACCCCAGATTCTGCACCAAGAGAACTCCAGTTCTGTAATTTTAATCATTGCTGCACAAGTCTTCTGATTTTTGAATCATTTGTCCTGGTTTTTCGGTCATGAGGAGGGGCAATGGAGGACACCTCAAGCATATCTTTGGAACCATACATGCTGCAACTTAAGAAAGATGAGATTCCCAGGAAAGTATATTTTGTACCCAGTAACATATTCTGTGCTTGTATAGAAGTGTAGCAGACACACAACCCTGGCAATACTGATGAGCACTTTTCCTTTCTTCACTGAATCAGTGGTCCCCTGTGACACTGTTAGGATAGAAGCTTCATTCTGGCCAGTGATGCCTGCAAAGGTACACTGTCCTCAAGAGGCGTATTGATTAAGTGGAAATTCCAAAAACCTAGGAAATAACCCATTCATAAGAGAAAATGTGGTTAACTTCCACTTTTCCACAATATCCATTTAGGGGCCTCATGACAAGAAACTCAAGACCTGATGCATTTTAAAAGATGTAAGCTTCTTGATTAAAATATTTAATTTCTAACCTCCACTGCGAGTATGTTGTGGGAATGGTTTTTATCACCATTTTGATTGTCTCCAGAAAGAAGCAAGTCATTGATGAATATTTTTGAAGCCCTTCCAGATTATGCAGGACTTCAAAACTAAGGGCATTCTGAATCACTGCCTGTTGTCCCATTTGTAATGTTTTCAGTTTGTCCTTCATTTGTTCCTTGATGTCCCAGTAATAGTCTTTGTGTATTTCCCTTCAGAGTTGCAAGTCATCCATCCTTCTATTTCTCTGAGCAGGTGGAGGGGAGGGTGGAGAGGGGATAACAACCTGTGTTTTGGCAGATAACCAGTTATGGGGGTTTAAAACCTAGTTAAATTCAGAAGCAGCCTGACAGCGTCCCCACCTCTGGACCTTGCAGGCTCTTCTCCATAACCATTGGGCTCTACTCCCCTGTGAAGCAGGTCAGCAGTTTTGAAATCAGCAGCTGGAACTCCATTTTCATTGGTATGCTCCTCCTGCTCTAGGAATTATAGACTGGTCTTTGAGCCAATCCATTTTTTAAAAAAATGTTTTTAAAAACCATATAGCACTGTATGGTTGGTGGATCATGTCACTCCCTTTGGACCTCAGTCCATTGTTCTCACACAAATAGTAACAATAAAAGGAGAAATCAATGAAAAGCTAATGATATCAGTCATATTGATAATACCTTGTACATGTGTTGATATTAGTGGTATCATTAGGTTGTGAAGGGTAACAAAGGGATTGCTTTGATGCCCTTTACAAACATAAAGTGCCATCATTAGGTCAGATCTGTATTTTCTGTTCTTTATACATGAACAAACTCCAGAGAGACTGTTTCATGGGGGTGGGGGGAGAAAAAGAAGATGTTCCACTGGTGTGAGGATGCAAAGAGCTCAGACTGGCACAACTTGTGATCCACCAAGCCAAACGTACTGTGAACTCACCTCCCATGTACTGTGGCCTGTAAGGTTTTTGACAACCTGTGCGAAACAGGATGCTGGACTAGATAGGCCTTGAGCCTGATCCATCAGGACTGTTCTTACGTTCTTAACCCTCCCTGCTTTGCCTTTCCAAACAGGCAGCAAAGCCAGGAAGGTTAGTGAGAGATCCTGTTAGATTGTCGTACATGCTGAATTCCACTCAGCTTTGTAGATCACAAGTTCTGCAGAACTGCCTTATCCATGCCATATTTTGTGAACACATTTCCTGGAGTTTGTACACTAAATATTTCTCTTTCTAACCATGAAATGCGTGAATGTAGCTGAATCTTATTAGCTGCCATGAATAGCCCATAGCTGTGTGTGTCCCCATGCAAAAAAAAAATAAAAATCTAGGGTTTAATTCTTGGATTCTGCTTCTCACTCCATGAGCAGGAGCTAGGAGCACTCCAGAGCTGCAGCCTCAACCCTGGGAGGGATGGAGCCTTGTGTCATTCGACAACAGTGACCCCTACTGGCCAATTTAAGGAGAAGCATTGAGGGGCTCTAAAGGAGTCACTTCCAGTCCTCCTCAGAGGTTGGTGGCTATTGCACGGGAACTAGTGAGTGGAGATTAACTGGTGTTTAATTGGTGGGTGTTGTCAGCGTTCCTTTTCAAGGAATAGAGGGCCTTGCTGTGGGGCAGAGACAGTGACCACATCCAAAGAAAGTTGGTTGTGCTTAAGTCCCTTTGAAATCAATAGGACAAATTAGTTGTAGCTAACTTTTGTTCTGTTAATTTCCAATGAGGCTTAAGCATGACTGATTTCTCTGGAGTAGGACCAACATGTTTGTTTTTTTCTCCTTTGAGGAATTATTGATTGTCTGATATATGGATTAGATGCATGGCACATTTGCGCCCTGTCGCAAACATTTTATAGTCTTTATAACAGCTGAAATACCAGGTTGCAAAATCAAACTATTGCACAGCTACCATATACCTCCCCGGATAGACGATATAAACTGGCTGTAATAGACAGCATTGCAAATAACCAGCTGTCATTGATCACAGAAGGCATAATAATAAAGGGATTGCAATAAACCAGAATAAGGGAATTGACCGTCAGACAGTTGCTATAATCTTTCTGACTGATCACTGAGAATGTGTTCACACATTATGACAAAATCTGTATTGTTTATTGTGTGGTACTGTGCCATTCACACATTTATCCAAACCTTGACAAGTTACACACAACATGAATGCAGGAGTTTTTAAACTGTGTTTTCCAGACAATCCATGATAGCAGACAAGCTTCTCCAAAAGGTAGTTGCCCATCAGTCTTCTCCTGCAATACATGGAGTGTTCTATGATGCAGTCACGGTTGCTTGCAGGAGGTGGTGGTGGTGGTGGTGAACTCAAAATTGCACCAGTCTATATTCTGGCCTATCCTCACACAGAATTATTGTTTCTTTGATGTAGTCTCTATCTTTAACACCTCTTGGGGGTGGGGGCTTTGCACATGTGTGGGGACCATGTTGGGAACTCTCCAAGCTTCTTGATTCCTGTTTTTGGTGGGAGCCTGCCCCCAACCGCTCTACCTCTCCTCATCGCTCTCAGTCTTTCGTCATCCATGCTTCAGTCAACTGCATTAGGCACTCTCCGAGCTTCTTCTACAAGTTTTTAAAAAAACCCTGTTAGTCTTATTCTCCTTTCTTCTCCTGTTTTGTTTTCTTCCGTTCTTCAGGTAGTTAGCACTTCTTATCATTTTTCTGCATATTTGTTTGTTTCGGCCACCTCCCCCAATCTTCCCTGGGACAGGAGCTTAAAACTAAAGTTTTTTGCATCATATGGCGAGTAAGGTGGTCTTCAAAAAGCAGGTGTTCTGCTGAGCCAAGTTACCATCTGCAGACCACCCGTAGCAAGTGTTTGTTCTGTATTAGTGAAGTGCATGTGGTTGAAACCTGCCCTCACTGCCAAAAATTTACTAAGCAAGCATGAAAGAATAGAGCGACCTGCCTACACTCCTCATTGTGGGAACAAGCCTACACTCCTCACAATAGCTCACAACCACTAAAGCTCCAATCATGCCCCTCATGGCCACTGTGGCTCCTTTGGGAGCAGAGACGTTAGACAAAGATACAGCAACACCACACTTGCCTAAGTCTGTATCAGTACCGACTGCCCTGGTACCATGTGAAGCTCCGTGCCCAGTGCCGAGAACGTCCTCCTTGGCCTCGACATCATTGGCTTCATTGACAACCTCGTCGGCCTCAACATCATTGGCTTCATTGACAACAATGGTACTGGTACCAGGCACTTGCTCAGCAAGAAGAAGAAGAAGAAGAAGAAGTTACAACAAAAAAACACCCACTTGCAGCCATCCCAGTGGGACAGCATCTTCCAAGTGTCTGAAAAGGAAGCAGCCATCAGGCTCCAGCATGATCCCAACTAAACCAAAGAAGTAGAAGAAGAAGAAAAGTAGGGCTTCTTCAGCCCTACTTACGGTTCTACAGCCGACCACTGTAACCAACCAGATCTTCAGATGTCTGCTTTGGAATCATAAGTAGGACTGATGAAGCTGACATTGGCTCATTCAGATGCTATGACAAATGTCGCATATCCCCACCACCACTGGAAGTTGAGTTCCATGTCATCTAAATGCAGTGAATTGTGTTGTCTGAATGTAATGCATTTTCCATGTCGTCTGAATGCAGTACTGTTATAGATTTTTAATAAAGATGTTGGCTACCACCATGGCTGTCCCTCAGCCTTTAAGGGGACCTGCAAAGGTGCTTGGCTGAGGCTCCCAGGAACCTAGCACTAGTACTGACAAAAAGCCTTTCCATGGGACACAGAATCAAAAGCTGTGTTTCTAGGTAGACAGACTCCTTCCCCCAAATGTTGTGTTTAGCACAAGGATATCACTTTTAAAAGTAATGAGATCAGAAACTCTCTCTGGTTTCTTGTCTGGCAGTTCTCTCTTTGTACTCCATGCTGGCCAAAGATCAGTAGCAAGTCAGTGATATGACAGTTGTATTTGGGGCACTTTGCATGCCTTCATAAAAGAATCCGGTGCACTCACAGCAGCAATTGGGATGGATCCTTTCCTCCTTGCCCTCTTCAGCTTTTGACAACTGCTAGCTTCATTAGTGCAATTATAATTAGCACTCTGTCTTCCTTTTATGATACCAGCTGGACAGATTGGGCCTCTTACTGCACAGATTGGCAGCAGTGTTGCCTACACAGAGAGAGGTGACAGGCACCACGAAATAACAGATGGTAAATTCAGGGCTTGTTGGCAATCAGCAGTTTTTTTGCTAATGACTTAATTAGTGATGCAAATTGTCAAATCAGTGTGAACATTGTTTTTATCAAAAAAACTCTACATAAATTAATTATCATAATTAAGTGATGGGATGTCAAGTGTATTGGTTAGGAATAAGAGGTGCTGAGTTCTTTATTCTGATGGCTGGTGTATTAAAGGTAGCATTTGTGAACTTAATTTAATTTGCTGTAGTCACAAGCTGGAGAAATAAAGTATGTAGTAAATACTTTAGGGCAGGGTCTCTTAACCTTGGGCCCCCAGATGTTGTTGGACTACAACTCCCAGAATCCCCAGACATGGCCTTTGTCTCTTTTACAAGCAGCAAAATCCACCTGAAAGTTCTCCTGCACAAGCCCTGTTGAAATGAATGGAAGCTGCACCAAAGGGCAGGAATGGCTCCTATTCATTTCAAAGGGGGATTGTGCAGGACAATTTCCAGATGGATTGTGCCTTTAATTTGAATGTTACAAAGGGGTGTAGTGTTGACATACCACTATTTTGCTGCTTGTAAACAAAATAATAGATAAACCTGAAATTGTGATAATTTGTTGAATCTGGGAAAGGTGATATAACAATTCTAATTGTTTAAACCCTTTCAGTGTAATACTCTAGATCTCTTGTTTGTATATACATTTTATTCCACCTCCATTGTCGATGTTTTGGATTTCAGGGTTTACCATATGCAAAGTAGAATCATAAACAGGTTTGCACATACTAACGAGGGACACCCACTTTTGAGCATGGCTGTCATGAAGGTGCATTGATGCATCATGTTGGTGGGGCTTGCATGGAATAAGCATTCTGAGATACTTCTCAATGGCTATGTTATGTTTTGTTTTGCATTCTTGGTTTTCCATTTAACAAATGTTGGGTGCTGTTCACAGGATGTGATGGTGGTCGGGGAGCCAACTCTGATGGGAGGAGAATTTGGTGACGAAGATGAACGGCTCATCACCAGGCTAGAGAACACGCAATATGATGCAGCAAACGGCATGGACGATGATGAAGACTTCAACAATTCACCTGCACTGGGGAACAACAGCCCATGGAACAGTAAACCTCCTACTAACCAGGAGACTAAGTCCGAAAACCCAACACCGCAGACTTCCCAATAAGTTATCTGAAGCTTCATCCACTGTTGCTTATAACAGCAGGTTACAATTACTATCTCACAGCATTCTTTACAAAAAAAAAAACCACCTCCCAGTTTTCCACAGATATAAAAGCTATTTCTAGATGTACAGCTATCTTTTCTTTTTCTTTTTCTTTTCCTTAAGTTAGAAAAATAATTTATAAGCTTCTGGGTTGGAAGCTCTTGCACATGACATGATAGGCTGGCACTGACCTCAATGAAAAGAACTAAATATGTAAGTAACAATCTCATGACAATTTCTAAATACCATTTCAGTAGTTTTTCAAGATTTCCCCATACCATGATTCCTTTATCCTATAAAGGCCATATCTCACAGACCACCAGTGCTCAGGATCAATGGTAGGTCCTGGGTTGCATTTTTCCTAGAACATAACAAAACAGTTCCAAGTTTTTCAACTTTTAATTTCTCTCCATGCAGTTTCTTTGCCCAGTGAAGCATTTCAAAGGGAGGGAACCAGAGAGGAGAGAACAACCACCGAAGAAATCACATAGCCCAATAGGTATTGCAAATGAGATCCATGTGAACAACAATCCAGTAGTGAGGATTATTAAAAATATTTCCATAAAGCCTTCTACTTGTACCAATACGAGCTTTATTCGTAATTACAAACTGAAACACACACTGCTTGCCATAAAGGACAGTTCTTACAATTAAAAACCCTTTAATGTTACAAGGCCAGCAATATTGTCTGTTTCTTATGGCTCCCATCCAAGAGAGTACACGCAGAGCTGCCAGAGCAGCATGCATAGCCTTTAAAAAAAACTCTGTTTGACCAGGAGCTGGGGTGGGGTGGGTCCAGCCCTTCCAAATAGCTAGCTGTGACCTTTCAAACTCCATCAGTGGCCTATATGCACGCAACTCAGCCTGCTGGATTAGGAAGGGGAGCTGCTCATTCAGCATTTGATTGTGCACAGGCATACCCAGCCATCTAAGGATATAAGTGCATCTAGTGCTTAGCTAGATAGGGGCATACGTTTTTTATAGTTGCTCCTGAAGAAAGGGTTCTGCCCTGCTGGATTGCAGCATCCCTTCCTAGTGAACTTGTTTCCACCACTCATTGGTGCTGCCCTCCATTTTTCCTTCTAGCCATTTTAAGGGCCCACTGGTTTACATCTGACATTGGAATTGATTCCAGTTACAAGTCCTCGTAGTCATCAAAAGCACTGAGCTCACTAAAAATGTGGGTTTTCCCCCCCATCAAAGACATAATAAATATTTTTATCTGGGGAAAGGCACCCAAATTCCAATGAAAGTTTATGCTTTGTAAAATTGCTGTTGATCTGGATTTTGAAAGCCATGTAATCCATCCATTTTGTGAGCAATTCAAATTAATGAAGGCTAACTTTTTTTGTGTTTTATTGTATCCCAGGTTTATTTTGTTCTTTCTTTTCACTCTATATTTCTTGTATAATACTTTTGTAAAGCCCTCAAAACCAATTAATTCTTTGATTCCAGTATATTTATGTGAAACTTTATAAAATAAACTAATTTTTTCATTTGCATATTAATATGTTCAACTCATCATGTAAAAAAATACAGTGAGTCGGTGTGTTATATGATACAACTGTATTTTATGTATGCTTTGCCAATACGTGTGCCAATAAACTGTGTTAACAGAGGTACTTTGTACTTTTCCTTACCGATGGAGATAACATATACACACACTGGAAGCTAGAATTGTCCTTTACGCACACACCCCAAAAGCTGAGATTCTTTGGAAGCTGACTTTGCCCCATTCTGAATTGTTTTCTAGAGACAGAGGCTAATATTTCATTTAGATTGGAGTCCTGGGCACACTTAACTACAAGTAATTTATTTAGACTTATTTCCAAATAAATATGTTTAGGACTTCACTGAAAATCCAGTAAGTGTGTAAAGTAGAAGTAAAATGTGCTGTTGAGTTGATGTTGACTCCTGGCGACCAGAGAGCCCTGTGGTTGTTGTTGGTAGAATACAGGAGGGGGTTACCATTGCCATCTCCCACGCAGTATGAGATAATGCCTTTAAGCATCTTCCTATATTGCTGCTGCCCAATATAGGTGTTTCCCATAGTCTGGGAAACATACCAGCGGGGATTCGAACCAGCAACCTCAGGCTTGCTAGTACCGAAGCTGAATTAGTACCCCACCCACTTTCAATCTCTTAAGAACCAAGCCAAATGTTATTCAGAATGAGGTGATAGGAGTAGTAGCATTCTGGACTGTTACGCTTCAGACTCCAGATAGAAAGTATTATTTCTGAATTCTACCACAACTTTTTTTTAAAAAACCCAAAACAACACCTTTCTTGCATGCAGAGAAAACAAGATCACTTCTTGCATGCATATGCATCCCTTGTACATATGACCCTTTAAAGAAGTGAGGAGGATGTGGATGTGGAGCACACCCTGGAACTGGATGTGCTCAGATGTGTTTTGCTTTGCTTTAGTGCTTCCTGGTTTTCTTTTTGCACAGTAGGCTGCTAGAGTTGCATGACTTGTTCCAGAAAGATGACCTAGCCAGGAAGAGGGATATTCTTTTCTAGAAGCATTTTTCTAAACCCTGTTCAGCTTGACGTGGAACAATGAAAATTAGGCAAGGAAAAGGGGGACCTTACAATGATTTTCCCTGTTTGAGTTGACTGACACTGCATATTAACATTTTTGTAGGGTTTCATAGTCTTTTTATCTTCTACATTCTTCAGCTTTTTGCCCTAATAATTTATGTGGACTCTGCTTCTGGAAATTGAAACTCTAAAAGAGATTGCCAGAGATTGATATCTGCCTAATTTGTCAGCTACAGAGTTCTCCAGTATCAGCTGAAATGATACCGAGAGAGAAGACGGATTCCAGTGTTGAGATTTTGGTTATACAAGTATAGCTGTACTTTGTACAGCTGAATATTTGTAAGAGGTTAAAACAAGGAATGTGTATAATTGCTGCCTGTATAATTGTACATATAGATCATTCATTTAAAAAAATTGCCTCCGAGTCAACTCTGGCATTCGACTCTAAACCCTATTCCCATTTTACATTCAGTGTGCATCCAGCATGTATAACATTTGTACAATCTGTACACCCTCCATAAAGGTTCTCTTCTCACAAAATCCTCCCTGCATTCAGTAGGTCTGAACACAGCTACTGGAGGGTGTGGCCACTGGGCTTTCATGAGAAAGTGGTAGTGCCTCCATACACAACAGGAATGGAAATTATCCAGGTTTCCTACTCCCATAATGTATGGTATGTGACTGCCGATCCTTTCTCACAAAAAATGAATGCCTGGCAACAAGGGGCACAGACAGCTGGTATGTTGACATCAGGGAGCATGGTCTGCAAGTATGGGCCTACTAACCCCTCCATGATTTTACTGAATGCAGGGAGAATTTAATGAGAAGATGGCTCTAATTCTTGATCTTTATGCATGTATTTGACCACATCCACATATTACTTTCAACATGTGCACAGTAGTACATGTGATCTGTACTCTACACTTTCCAGTCCCTATATTGATTTGGGGGGGGGGGAGGAATGCTTGTTTAGTCATTCTCACTAAAATGTGTGTGCTTATACATACGTGTGCATAAGGTGTAGTGGCCTTTTACATTTATTTATTTATTTATTTATTTATTTATTTATTTATTTATTTCATTTATAAACTGCCCCATCCAGAGGCTCTGGGTGGTGTACAATAACTTTTAAAAAGACATAAAACCCACAATTAAAACAATGCTAAAACAATATTAAAAAACAATTCAAAAATGATTAAAACTATTTAAAACCAATTAAAATACTTTTTAAAACAACAACACTTTATAAACCTTGGAAGGCCAGGCCAAATAAAGAGGTTTTTAGAGCAATCTTAAAGGCCGACAGCGAGCCTAAACTGTGGATATCTGCCGGGAGTGCATTCCATAGACCAGGAGCAGCTGCAGAAAAGGCCCGGTTCTAAGTCGCCACCAGACGGACCTCTCCAGATGACCTCAACGAGCAATGGGGATCATACCGAAGAAGGCGCTCTCTAAGATAACTCAGACCCAAGCCATTCAGGGCTTTAAAGGTAATAACCAGCACTTTGTATTTCACCTGGAAACATATTGGCAGCCAGTGCAGCTGGTTACCCCAGAGACCAATCTGGCTGCCGCATTTTGGACTAAATGAAGTTTCCAAACTACATACAAAGGCAGCCCCACATAGAGCGCATTGCAGTAGTCAAGCCTGGAGGTTACCAGCTGATGCACTACTGTTTTGAGATCGTTCTCTTCAAGGAATGGACGCAGCTGTCGAATCAGCCAAAGCTGATAGAAAGCCTCCACCTGAGATACCATGGTGAGGCCTGGATCCAGGAGTACTCCCAAGCTGTGTACCTGTTCCTTCTAGGGGAGTATAACCCCTTCCGGCACAGGAAGATCTAATTCATCCCTCAAATTCCATTAACATTTTATAAAGGTAAAATGACCTTATATCTTGACAGTTCAGAAGTTTATTCTGTGGAAGATGCTTTTCAGGTGGTGGAGTATTCGAAAACATGACATCTCACAAAATGACCATCTGAAGTGTTTAATCCAGAATTCTGCCATTTCAGTTCCCCTTCTCATATCTTCATGGTATGCAACATGGCACATTTCGGTGTCACAAAAGTAACAACAGAAGCTCTGGCTCATGTTGTGCCTCCTTGTCCTGTCAGTATTGTCTTGGTTCCTGAAAAATGTTCTGCTAGCAGAGGGATGGCCAACCTGAGGTTCTCCAGCTGTTGTTGAACTCCTATTACCCCCCCCCCGCCATCATTTAGAAATTGCTAGTGTCTGTAGCAGGTCTGTAGTAGCAGGTCTGCTAGTGTCCGTGGTAGTGTCTGTAATCTGTAATAGTGGTGTGCACGGAACTGGCTGGTCTGGTTTGAGTCCGGACCAGGACTGGGCCTGTTCAGTCTGGCACCCCCTCAAACCCACCCCCCAGTTTGGTCCGGGAGGGTTCACAAACATGTAAAGTGGGGGAAAACCAGCTGGTATGGGCATCAAGGGATGCCATAAGGGAGTAACCTCTGCGGACCATCCCCGCTGCCTCCAACAACTCCCCTGGAGGGGATAAGTAACAATTTTTTAAAAAATCACAACCACCACCACCCCCAGAACGGTTGGGGGTTGTTTGCTCCAGGATCGGACCGAACAGTACCCCCTGTTTGGTCGGACTGAACAGGATGGTTCGGTTCAATCCAGAACAGTTAAACCGAACTGGTTCGACGTCGAACACGTTTGACGTCGAACCTGTTTGACCATCCCTAGGCTGTAGCTGTAACACAGATTTTGTTCACATGAACTGGGGCTCCTCGTGTTACCTTTGTGGCCCAGGAAAGAGTTGCAGCAGCTCTGGTGCCCCAAGCAGAACGTGAGCAGAAGGCCTCATTCTGCATAATGTGTAGAATGGAGCACAGCATTCTTGAACTGGAAGCCATATCGCTCACATGAAGTATGGTGTAACATTTAAAAAGCAACTGAGTGTATCTGAACCAATTAACAAAGAAGGTCTAAGTAAATAGTGGAGCTGAACTTCAATAATACTTGGGGGAAGTGCAGATGGAGGAGCTATCAGTGCCTTTATACTCTATTTTCCTCCCTGTAAATTATTAAATCTCCACTGAAGTCCATTAATGCTCACCAACACCACAGCAGTCGTGAGAACATTAGAATTACATGCTGTAACTCTAATGTTTTCAAATAATAATAATTTGCATTACATTTCCATGAGCACACACTTAGGAAGCAGTCCTTTTATTATTCATTATTATGATTACTGATGCCACCTTTTTAATTTTTAAAAAGGTTTAAAATGCAGTGCCACACCCATCATTTCAGTAAGTCTGGAAATGCAAAAGCTTCGTGAGAGGCCGTCTTTGAACTTTGAAGACTGTGCCATCTTTTCATCGTATATCACCGCTTTGGTCTGGAGTATTTAGGTTTCAAGTGTCCACACACCTACCCTGGAAGAATCCCAGCCATATGACTAATTCCTAAAAAATTCTGCAGGCACAGCACTTCACGAGATTAGGATGTCATGAGTACTCCGTGCTGTAACTCAGGTGGGGCCATAACTCAGTCCTGCACAGTTTTTACAAGCAGAATGTCCAAATTCATCCCCAAGCACCTTCTCAGGTAGCAGGATTGGCAAATATTTCCTACTGAGACATTACAAGTTGTCTCTTAAAACAACCAGCCATTTTGTTCTTCCAATGTCTATGCAGCAGCAAGCCCCATTCTTCAGAAGCAGCATCTGTTTTGTGATATGCCTTGTGATATTTGCTCATCTGATAGCCATGTGTAGGAGTCATGAGAGAAGCAGGAGGTGGCACTTTAGACTTTGTTGCTGGACAAAGCTACCCATATGCTGCGTACTGTGAGGGGGAAGATAAGATGGAGCAAGAGAATGTGCACATGCTGTGAACAGAGATTCAAAGCCTCTTTGGCCAGAGGAAGAGGTATCCAGCCACGAAAAAGAGGGCATGGTCAGAGCAGGCACCTGGAGAGTGGAGAGAGGAGAGACCAGCCAAGCTGGGTCTTCACAATTACAAAGAGATCCAAGCAAGGAGGCAGGAATGTAACCGAATGGCAGATGGCAAGAGAGAATCTGTCACCCAATCAAGAGCGGGATCAGAGTGGAGAGGAGGCAGTCCTGAGGAGAAGCTCTGGCCAGGTCAGAGAGAATGAAGAGAGGGGGAGAGACCTGAAAATGAGGAGCTGGGTGGCACAGATCCAAGGAGCACAATGTAGAGAGGTGAGGAGGAGGAGGCAGAGACCCGAGTGGAGTCAGGGGAGAGGAAAAGACAGAAGAGACTCAAGCTAAGTAAGTGTGGGTAGGTGGATACACAACAAGTAGGCACTTCATGCCTGAACAGTGTGTTGTTGCCCTCTACAACTTTTAAGGTTCTGCTAATCTGAGTTTTGACTTGATCCTATCACTTAAAACCTCAATGTATTGCTTAGATCTGCACACATTTTTATTATTATTTATTATTACTTTTACATTTTTTATCCCGCTCTTCCTCCAAGGAGCCCAGAGCGGTGTACTACATACTTCAGTTTCTCCTCACAACAACCTGTGAAGTAGGTTAGGCTGAGAGAGAAGTGACTGGCCCAGAGTCACCCAGCTAGTTTTTTATGGCTGAAGGGGGATTTGAACCCAGGTCTCCCCGGTCCTAGTCCATCTGTGTCACTTCAAAATACCATAAAGATGTAGGCTAAACCAAAGCTAAGCAATACAACCCTACTCCCAGGATTTGGGATCCTTGAGCAAATAACCCTGCAGAATCCTGATCTTTAGGATTGCCCAGTGCAATCAGGTGAAAGCAATATAGATACAGTACTTATTAGAAGGCAGTTTAATCTTGTAGAAATAGTGCAGCAAAAATATTAACAGACAGAAACATACTGAGCAGTAAGAGCTAGAAAACTGTACTACACAGGACCACCTTGCAAAGTAAAGGTGAGGAAAGTGTCATTTGTGAAATCGGAGAGGCCAGGTAGATTGAGTTAGGACCCAGGGTAATCCATAACTAGTAAAGTATTTTCCTGTCCTTATTTGTGTTAAGAATCAGTATTCCATCCTCGTGATAATTCAGAGATCCCTTCTCTTCAGGAGTATGAGACTCATTTCAAAGTTCTTAACAGGTCATAGATGAAGTACTTTGGAACAAAGGGGGAAATAAGCAGCAGCCTAAAATTGGATACATAACACCTGATCCTGCTCTGATCCCCCCTCCTCCCCCAAGTAATCTGAGGGAAGGACTAAAATCTCAAGAGTGAGGAGATGGAACCCAAGCTGAGGAGGCTATTCCCTGTGTGGCTTGAGAGTTTTGGCTCTACATTCTGGCCCTCTCTTCATCCGACTCTATTCTGTGTCACCAAGCCCAATCAAGTTCTACCCTCTAATCCAGGAGTTACTACTATTCCTTGTCCCTACCGGGTTTCACCCTACCTAATATGGCAGCAGGGCTTGAACCACAAGGGACCTGGCAACCTTAACTTGGGAATGTTTTACATGGTCACAGCACAGGAAAAAGCCTCAAATTTCAGTGACAACTGGACCAGAAACTCTTGGTAAGTGTGGAATGTAAGCCAATTCCTTAGTTTTGGGGAGAAGCATGGTGTGATTTCTTAGAGTGGAAAGTGTGGAAAGTGTGGTTTCTTTCAATCTCAAAGGTATAATCAGACCTATGGGGAAGACATTTCAACTTCACAAATAGTCATTACAGCGGCCATGAGCACATCTATGTTAATTTGTGTGAAGCAGCATCTTTATAGTAGGCCTGTAAATGTGACCACTACAATTTCCTTGGTCCTAGTGACCATGCATGCATTCTCTATATGAAGATGCAAGTTCACAAAAAGGTGTATTAATGGGCCAGTTCAGACAATAACAATGCAATTATGGGACACTCCAAGAATACACCCATCGGGACATTCTCTGCAGACCAGGTAAGATATTCAGCATATAGGTGCTTATATGCCAATGCCAGAAGCCTCCGAGCCAAGATGGGTGAGCAGGAGTGCTTGGTTCGTAATGAAGAAATAGACATAGTGGGCAAAACAGAAACATGGTGGAACAGTAAGAACCAGTGGGGCACTGTTATCCCTGGATATAAACAATATAGAAAGGACAGGGAGGGGCACCTTGGAGGTGGAGTAGCACTGTATGTTAAAGAAGGGATAGAATCTAACAAGCTAGAAAACCTGGGTGGTCTGGAGTCCTCCACAGAAACCCTGTGGGTGACAACACAAGGCCTGAAAGGAACTGTGCTGCTGGGGACATGCTATTGCCCTCTGGATCAAAATTCTGACAGTGACTGGGAGTTGCAGGAGGAAATCAGGGAGGCTTCAAGGAGAGGCAGGGCAGTAATAATGGGTGACTTCAATTACTGGTAGATTCACAGTCAGGTAGTGACAAAGAGGTCAAATTTCTAGATACGCTGAATGACTGTGCCCTAGAACAGTTGGTCTTGGAACCAACCAGAGAGAAGGCGACCTTGGACTTAATCCTGAGTGGCACCCAGGACCTGGTGGGTGATGTCAGTGTCATTGGCCCCTTAAGGAACAGTGACCATAGTGCAATCAAATTCAGCATACATGTGGGGAGAGAATCATCAAAGAAGTCTAACACAGACACTTTGAATTTCAGAAAAGGAAACTTCTCCAAAATGAGAAGAATGGTGAAAAGAAAACTGAAAGGGGAAATCAGGAGAGTCACTTCGCTCCAGAATGCATGGAGTTTACTCAAAACCACAATACTAGAAGCCCAGTTAGATTGTATACTCAAAAGGAGGAAATGTACCACTATGTCCAGGAGGAATGCAGCATGGCTAACAGGTAATGTCAAGGAAGCCATAAAGGAGAAGAAGCCTTCCTTCTGAAATTGGAAGGCCTGCCCAAATGAGGAGAACAGAAAGGAACACACACTCTGGCAAAAGAAATGCAAGGTGACAATAAGGGAGGTGAAAAGAGAGTTTGAGGAACATTTAGCTAAAAGCATCAAGGGGAATAAAAAAAACTTATTTAAATATATCAGAAGCAGGAAACCTGCTAGGGAGGCAGTTGGACCGTTAGACAATGGGGGAGTGAAAGGGATTATTAAGGAGGATGTGGAGACTGCAGAGAATCTTAATGAGTTCTTTGCATCTGTCTTCATGGCAGAGGATACACCTGTTCTTGAACCAGGCTTTTTGGGGATGGAGGCTAAAGAACGGAGTCAGATAGAAGTGACAAGAAATGATGTTCTAAACTGTCTTGAAAAATTGAAGACTAGCAAATCGCCAGGGCCAGATAGCTTTCAGGAGCCTATCTGTCCGGCATCCAAGTCACAGTCTCCATCAAGGTCGCTGGAAGGTCCTCGGAATCGTCTTCAGTCTGCAAGAAAAACACAAAAGAACAATTTACTACAGTATCAAGTTCAGACAGCCTCCCCCGCAAACTCAGTCCGCTCACTAGACTGCATGGTTCCAGAACAAAAGAGGTGCAAGGAGTTCCCAGGAGAGACGTCGCAGCTAGGTACAGTTGTCAGGACTTGGTCAGGTAGCAGAGTTAGAGCAGGAAAAGCCTGGGTCTCTAGAAGCCAACACAAAGCTGGGATTCCTCTGGGTCTGAGGTTCGGCTGAAGCAGACTCCATGAGACATGTTGCTTCCAGCATTTGGCTGCAGACTTAATTTATAGCACAGCTTAATTGCTCTCTGCCTTCAGCCAGCTGGCACAGATTCAGGGTTTATCTGGCTTGTTGAGCAGCCATTTATTTCTCCTGAGCACTTCCACCTGTTGTCGGCGTTTCATCAATCTTCTTTCATGAGGAGGCAGCGGTAGTTCGTTGTTTACCTCAGTGTTCTGCTCTCCACTCCCTGTCTCTGCTGCCTCTGACAGCCCCGCTTGTCTTGAGGTTTCAGCTGGACCTGCTTCACCTTTCTCCTGTAGGCTGACAGCCAAACTCTGCCCTTCAGGTACCCCTGCAGCTGCTGGAGGACTGCCAGGTTACCCTTCCTCTTCACTATCTGAGGACAGGGGCATGACAGCAGCATCCATCCAAGAGTCCTTAAAGAACTCAAATGTAATAATGCTGACCTCCTTGCAAAAATATATAACTTATCCCTACAATCAGGCTTTGTACCGGAGGACTGGAAAGTAGCAAATGTAACACTGATTTCAAAAAAGGATCCAGGGGCAGTCCGGGAAATTACAGGCCAATTAGCTTAATGTCTGTTCCAGGCAAACTGATGGAAAGCATTTTCAGTGATAAAATTGTAAAGCACATAGAACAAGCCCTGCTGGAGGAGAACCAGCATGGCTTCTGCAAAGGTAAATCTTGCCTCAAAAACCTTTTGGAATTCTTTGAGAGTGTCAACAAGTGTGTGGATCAAGGTGATCCAGTTGACATAGTATACCTGGACTTCCCAAAAGCTTTCAACAAAGTTGCTCATCAAAGACTCTTGAGGAAATCTAGCAGTCACGGGATAAGGGGACAAGTACATGTGGGGATTGCTAACTGGTTGAAAGACAGGAAACAGAGGGTAGGTATAAACAGAGAGTTTTCGCAATGGTGGGAAGTAAGAAGTGGGGTCCCCCAAGGCTCTGTACTGGGACCGCTGCTTTTTAATTTATTCATAAATTGTCTAGAAGTTGGGGTAAGCAGTGAGGTGGCCAAATTTGCAGATGATACCAAACTACTTAGGGTAGAGGAATCAAAAACAGATTGTGAGGAGCTCCGAAAGGATCTCTCCACACTGGGGGAGTGAGTAATAAAATGACAAATGCAGTTCAATGTTGGCAAGTGTAAAGTGATGCACATTGGGATGAAAAACCCCAATTTCAAGTATACGTTGATGGGATCTGAGCTGTCAGAGGCTGACTAGGAGAGGGATCTTGGGGTTGTGGTGGACAGCTCGTTGAAAATGTCGACAAAATGTGCGGCAGCTGTGAAAAAGGCCAATTCCATGCTAGAGATCATTTGCAAGGGGGTTGAAAATAAAACTGCTATTATTATAATGCCCTAAAACAGAACTGTGGTGCGGCCACACTTGGAGTACTGCATACAATTCTGGTCTAAAAAAAGGACATTGTAGGACTGGAAAAGGTGCAGAAGAGGGCAACAAAGATGATCAGGGGCCTAGAGCACCTTCTTTATGAAGCAAGGCTACAACACCTGGGGCTTTTTAGTTTAGAAAAAAGATGACCGTGGGGAGACATGAAAGAGGTCTATAAAATCATGCATGGCGTGGAGAAAGTGGAGAGAGAGAAATTCTTCTCCCTCTAACACTAGAACCGGGGAGGGGCATCCCATTAAATTGATTGCCAGGAAATTTAGGACCAACAAATTGAAGTACTTTTTCACACAACACATAATCAACTTGTGGAATTCACTGCCACAAGACGTGGTGACAGCCAACAACCTGGATGGCTTTAAGAGGGGTTTGGATAACTTCTTGGTGGAGGGGTCTATAGGCCACCTCCAGCCTCAGAGGCAGGATGTCTCTGAATACCTGTTGCAGGGAAGTAACAGCAGGAGAGAGGGCATGCCCTTAACTCCTGCCTGTAGGCTCCCAGTGGCATCTGGTGGACCACTATGTGAAACAGGATGTTGGACTAGATGGGCCTTGGGCCTGATCCAGCAGGGCTGTTCTTATGTTATGTTATGTCCTGATACCCCTCCCAGCATGTACAAACAAGTATCTGGAGTGTATATAGAATGACCATTCGGATGAACAACAGCCATGCAATAAAGGGATGTGCCAGGAGGGCATCAGGATGCAGAAGATGTCCTGCATCCTGATGCCCCCCAGGATGCTTAAGAGAGGAGACATTCGACATATCTCCTTCCCAGTTGTGTGGGCAGAGACAGTCATCCCAAGCAGCTCTAGGTGTGCATATATAGCAATTCTCACCAGCCTTCAAGGATGCTCTGCTACATGTCTTTTGCATCCTTTCCCCTATTCTTGCTGCCTAATGGAACCTCTCTCCTTTTAAAAATATGTTTTGTGTTTGATTCCATATGCCAGTACAGAAATTACAAGAAAGGCATTGAAAACAGTCCAGATACTGACCACTAAATGTTTTCTGCACACGGAGCTTCCTTATTTTGTGCAGGCTAGCATTTGGGTATACACAAATACGTACTATTTTGGACATGCTTGCATTTTATGTAGCCCCTGGTAGAAATATTAATAAGCTATATAAACTCATTGGTGGAGGTGTGCCAACTTTGAACCATTTATTTGCAGGATTACAATCCACCATTGTGCATATTGCCACAGCCGTGCCTTATCCAGCATGAACATCTACTGAAGTCAAGGAAAAGATGTAAATGTCCCACAAGGGATCAATTGCTCAAGTATTAATCATCCAGCAAATTCTTCTATTCTTCATTTTTATAGCAAGATTAGCCCACATAAAGGCTTGCCCAAGTTCTGAGACATTTGGTTATTCTTTGCAGGTTTCTGGGGGCACTAGACTTGAGCTAAGGTTATCTTAAGTAATCAGCTTCCAGACATAACTCAAATCATGAGTTTCTTGCTTGCAAGATGGCATGTGGGTGAGGCTATGAATGCTGCTGTTTGTCCTGACAACCATTTTCAAAATGACTGAGATTATGGCAAGAGGTGAATGTGTGGGTGGGCTGCTGTTCTGGACCAACAGTGTTTGTAACAAGCAAAGCTTTTGGATTGACTCCAAATGTCCTGTTCCAGCAGGATAAGAGCCCATGAGCAAGATATGGAGGAGACCAAATTAAAATAGAGGCAATCTACAGCAAGGTAGCAGCTACACAAGCAGGGAGAGTAACACAAGTCTTGTGGCACAGAGAACTGGTCAAAGTAGAGAAACACAGCACCTAGGACAGCTCCCAGGAACAACAGGGAATTGATCTGATGAAGTCTCAAACTAAAAAAAGACCTTCTATCCTCAAGAAGGATATAGCCAAGCCCTTACAATGGATCAGTCTCAGGACTGTGAGACCTACCCCATGCCCCAGACAGATGATTTTGGCTCAAGCACCCCTGCTAACTTGGCAAAGAGGCACCTTTAAACATAGTGATTCTCTTTATTCAGCAGGGGGAGAGTAACTGGCCCTATTAACCCCCAGCACAGTACTTCCAGTGACTGTCCCTGTCTATCTTATGTTTCTTTTAGATTGTGAGCCCTTTAAGGACAGGGATCCATCTTATTTATTTGTTATTTCTCTGTGTAAACCGCCCTGAGCCATTTTTGGAAGGGTGGTATAGAAATTGAATAAACAATAATTATCATCATCATCATCATCATAATCAGAGAGGTCACTACTGGTGGGGTGTGGAGGCCAGGTCCCAATTCAGGCTATTCAGATTCCGGAAAGCAGTACAATGCAGGTCTTTGAAGCCAACTTCTATTATCAAGATACATTCTATGCAGTTGCCCATTATTTCTTCTTTTGTTATTCTTAGAGTGATCTATTATCTTCAGCATGCCTGCCCCAGAGAAACCATCTACTACCCACAACCGTTGCCTCTGTAGTTTTCCTGCTGTGCAATTTTCTTTGTAGGCCATTTGAAAATATAACCAAGTAGCAGGTATTTGTGATGCTTAGACGAATTACACATATTATACAGCACAATTCTCCACGTGTTTTCTCAGAAGTAGGTCCCACTGTGTTCAGTGCGGCTTACTTCCAGCAAAGTGTGCATGGAATTGTTGCCTTAATTGCGACAGTCCCGCCTTCATTGTCTTTTATTCTAATCTAAAAAGGCCCAAATGCTTCAGTGTATCGTAACTTTCCATTCCCAGCTCCCACAGCAACACACACAGCAAGGAAGCAATTAGCAAAAGATACAAATAGTGCTATCAAGAAGTTCTTCCAAAGTGAGCCCACCTGTTTGTCTGTGCACTGGTCCCTCTTGCAAATATCCTTCTATAAAGGATTACTATTGACTAACTTCTTTGACAAATTCGCCATCTCCTTCAGCCACATCTCCAAGTCTTGATACAGCAGACTCCCTCATCTCTATGCTAATTTGACTACATCTACTTCAAAGAGGGAAACTGTTTATTAAAAACCGCCCACTCCCATCTCAGTTCGGCACCATCTCCTTATTTACCCATGAAGTTAGGGGGAAGCTGAACAAAAGCACTCTTTCTTTTATGAGCTATTCTCTAGGTGATCAAAGGAAGCCATTTAGCTAGCTCTGAAGATCAAAGACTGTCCAGCTGACAGCAACTAGCTGAAGAAACTCCCAAGTTCCTCCAACAGATGTATAATTAAAGAATGAGTTTAGTCTTAAACAGTTTGATTACACATGGTGTATGTGTGTGTGGGAGAATATTTCCCTATTATGTGATCCTCACAACAATGCGGCTGAATCTTCCTTCTTTACCTTTTATCTTGATTAAAAGTAAAGTAGTAATCACCTTCCCACACACCCACTCATCAGTTAGTTTATATTCAATCTTTTTGGACAGACTCACTTGATTAATTTATAGTAGTATGAAAAACCAGGATAAGCTATTCCCATATGTGATGATGGTATACAAGAGTAGTGTCCAAGTTACCATGGGATATAACCCATATAAACTTCTATTGGGTGAGACATAAGTCTACTAGTGGGACAGAAACCTCAGGGCAGTATGCAAATGCCCATGAATATATGCAGCAACTGGCTGGGTATTTAAGCACCAAGCTCAAGTCACCCAGTGACAGAAAGATCATTATGACCTCCATGTTAACATCCCAGCCTTATGAGAGTAAGAGGGCTAGTCTGGATACTGAGTGAGTTTCAGTGAAGCAGGCAATGCAAGACGTTCGAGCAGAAGTGTCATGGGCCCTACCAGGGTTGCCAAGCCTGGGTCTTCTGTGCTGTATGAATTGGACAGTTGGAGCACCCAGACTTGGATAGTACTGTACACGCAATTGAAACCATACATACGATTGTTAGGACAAGCAGAACTGAAACTTGATTATATTCTGAGAGGAGGAGGTTCCAGATGGGTTCAGACCCTTGCAGCACCGGAAATCGTATGTACAGAACACCCCAGAAGACTTGATTCCAGGGTGGCTGGCACAAGAGGGGGACAGATGCAGGGGGTTCTAACATATGTTCCATAGCCTGACAAGATGGATGGGTGGGGAGTTTCTGCAGCCAATGTAGAACCAAGGCCAGAGAACACAGCAGAGCAAGTGATGGGGCCAGTGGAGCAAGTGACTGAATCAGCAAAGAGTCACCCTGAAGCCAGTGATGTGCCAGAATGAGCTGAGATGTCTGTGGAAAGTTCCCATACAGCAGAGACCACACAAGAACAGGGCCTGCCAGCTTAGTTGCACGATTTTGTCATGGGCTAACTGGAATGTAGGGACACATTCCTTTTTAAGGGAGAAGGTGATGTAGTGAATTGGGGTGTGTCTGGATGGAAGTGGGGAATCTCTTGGAGTGTGTGAGGTATGAGGGAAGAGAAGATCCTTGGAGAGCAATGTTAGGAGGAAAGGAGTTATGTTATGACAGTTGGGGGAGTCATTTGGGCTGGGAATAAGGATGGAGGGTATATAAGATCCCTAGATTAGAAATAGTTTGGGAAATTGGCTGACTTGTTTGGAACTGCATCTGCATGAATAATCAAAATCAAAACTATTAACATCACATGCATAAGCAAATATCACTTGATGCTGAATGTTTGATTGCTGTTCCTTTAAGAATACATTGAGGTCATCTACACAATCACAAACTGTTTTCTACCTGGATTTAGTAGCTGTGTGTGTTGCTAATTTTTTGTTGTATGGACGCAAGGTAGGAGGAAAAAACCAGAGTAGAAGTGATTGTCTGGAAACAAGATAGGAGGAAAAGCTACCCAGGAAAACACACAGCTCCTAAATCCAGGTAGAACATAGTTTTTGATTGTGTGAATGGCCTCATTACATTATTAATTTTGACCTGGCCTCTCCAAAACCCACATATCTGAGGTATGAAGGGCTACTACAAAGTGAAGTAACTTACTAGTATAGTAAGATATCATCTTAGCTTCAGCAAAGCAGCTCTATCATGTGTCCTCAGACCATGCCTTAAGGTTATCCTGGTTTGTTCCCCCTAACTGTGGTTTTACTCAGGGAACACAGTTCTCTGAGTCCATGCATAACATGGAACTGTGATTTAGTAGAATCCCAAGTAAATGTTTTCTCTTTTCTCATGTATGAAAGAGGAAAGAGGAGTGTGTGAACCCATGGGAGAGAGAGACTTATTCTTGTAGTAGGACATCATGGTTTCCAGTTATGTCTGAACAAAGCCATAGAAGTATATATTTTTTACATTTTTATTTTTCTTAGGGCAGTGCACATGGTTCTGTCTCCCACACTGTATCCTCACAACAACCCTAGAAGAGAGGTTAGGTTACACAGTGATAACTGGCAAAGGTTACTCAGGCTGATTCAACCCGGTCTGTACCCAACATTCTCTGCTATACCACACTGGCTCTTCCATACATTGTAACTAGGAATGTTTTGCTCATCCAGGCAAAACTTTGTCAAGGATGTGACAATGCTCAGCAGCTGGGAAGTATCCTATTGTAGTATGTGGAGAACTACATTTGTAACGGCTGGATATTTGCTGAAATAGGGCTTGCCTAGGTCATAGGCTTCTAATGAGCCCCCCCCCCCTTCTTCTCTTATAGGATCTTCCATGGCTTCAGATTGTTCATTGAGGGAACATGAAAAACTGCTTGTAGAATTGTTGTGTGGTAGTAGAGGAGAATCTTGGGTGGGGAATGAAGGGGCCTCGTACAGAGCTCCAAATAAAACGCACTCCTCTTCTCATTTATTTCTTCTGCTGTATGGCTGATTGTGTTGTCTTTGAATTTGATTCCAGGAGTTACATTTCTATCTTTTTCCATTAGCATGAACAGCCTCCCAGCCTTCTTCCCTCAGCCCCAATAATTCTATGCAGTCTGCTATAATACAAATTCTGCTTTATGCACATCAAGCAAATTGATTTTGTATTGGAGTTTAACCTGTTCTTTGTTTGCGTTTTTATAGTTTGAGGGAGGGATCCACGTAGTATTTGTCTCCTGCAAGCTTTCCTTCACCTCTCCCCCCACCCCCCACCCCTTTACCTTTTTCTTCTTCTTTGGGTCCTTTTTCCTCTTGTGAAGAAAATTTTCCCAGCCTTAATCAAACTGTTTGAGAAGCAGGAGCCCTATCATTAGTCTATATAGAGAAGATGGCTTCCTATAGGAGCTGGCTAAATCTAGATCAGAAAAGGTCCCGTTTTATGGTACCTACCAATTCTTGGTGAATCCCAATTCCTATTTTGTCCCTGTTGTGACTTTTGGGGAAATCTGCTTTTTAGGGATGCCTTTTAAATGTTTCATAAGTGTGCACTAGAATTCTACAGGCTTCAATCCTCTCCACTGGTCTCTAGAAGTGAAAGTCACTGATGGAACAGGGCCAATGCACTTGGTCTTGCACACATACTTGTAAATACACACACGGACCTAGGGGATTGGGGGCCTGTGTTCATCCCATCTCCCTGGTGGCCCCTTGAAGTGAGGGAGGTAATAAAGAAAATAAGGAAAATAAGGAGGGTTGAAGCTGGGGGCCCCTTGGAGCCCATCTGCTCAGTTATAGCTACACCCCTGACATGGACACAAAAAGCAAACACACTGCTTCTTCCCTTCTCATAATAATAGTAATTTTGTTCTATGTATTCTATACTAAGCATAACAAGAGCCATTGTGAGACTAAAACGCTCAATTAAGAAAGTCTTTAATTGTTTTGAAGGGAACCTGTTAGAGTCAGTCTACTATGAGGCAGGAAAGAGCCTGCCTGCACTGTCTCTTTACGAGGTAAACCCATAAGGCTTCAGGATAAGGAGGCCATGTTAGAGAGTGAAAGGAACTTTTTCGGTTTTGCAGCAGAAGTCTGTGCAAGCGGCTGGACTGAGCAATCCTAGGCTGAGAGGCAACAGAAACTAGAGACAGTCACTCAGATAGGTTGTGCTTCCTCCATCTCCCTTCAACAATCAAAGTTTTATGCACTGGGCTGTTCTATTATTTATTTATTTAGTACATTTTATATCCCACTCTTCTACCAAGGAGCCCAGAGCGGTGTACTACATACTTCAGTTTCTCCTCACAACAACCCTGTGACCAAGGTTAGGCTGAGAGAGAAGTGACTGGCCCAGAGTCACCCAGCATGTCTCATGGCTGAATGGGGATTTGAACTCGGGTCTCCCTAGTCCTAGTCCAGCACACTCTAACCACTACACCATGCTGGCTCTCTTTTCTAGTGGGCTGTTTGCAATAAAGAGTGGTATTAGAAGCCTGTTGTGTGGTGATCTTACATATTCAGTACAGCAATGTATAATGGGCAGGTTTGGGAGGGGCAATCCTCAGGTTCTTAAAATACACAAAAGTCCCATTTTTTGTTTGTGAAATATTGGAGTGTATGACTTTTCAGAAGGGACGATGTGATTTCTACAATTAAATCTAGGGGCTAAACTCGGTTGGTGCGCTGGAGGGCTGAAGGCAGAAGAGTTTCCTTTCCAGGAAACCAGGTGAGGTGGTTGCCTCATAAAGCAGATTATAGGGCACCAAGAGGCAGCAGGATGCCCTCTGACACCCCCCCCCCACACACACACTTTAAATAAAGGAAAGAGGGAGGGAGGTGTGCACAAGGGGGAATGGCATTTGGTACCCTGTCTCTAGAACACAGCGTCTTAAGCCACCACTGGCAGAAAGTGTACTTTCTTTCCCTTTCGGGATGAGTCAGCCATCAGTGTCTCAAACAGAGCAAGCGGACACCCTTTTCATATTAGCACTGCCTGAGTGTTAAAACAGAAGCTTGACACATAGAAATTGAGTATGTGTAGAGACAGTTAAGGGGGAGAATATTATTGACTTGATTTCTGTCTCTTCACTGAGGCGGCACAATCCTGTGTCTGAGACGTTCCACTGCAGAAGGCTGGAAAAAGGTTTGAGCTTAGCCTTTCCCCATGTAACTATCTCTGCAGAAGGAATGTTTTGCTTGAAGGAGCATTCAGTCATGGGATTGCCTCCCTGCAAACCGATGTGGTATAGCCACGTAAGCTTAGGACTTAGTAAGTCTGGGCCCTTGGATGAATAGAGGCCAGGATTCAAAGAGCCTCTTGCATGCACTTTGTGCTGTACTGAATGCAATACAGCACAATACTCTGGAAAGTCCTCTCTATGTAAGTGGTTTTTCAGTGGACAACATGAGGGATTGGCTTTGGTTGGGATGACCACTATATTGTGATCCCTAACAGCTGCAATGGGCAAACTTGGCTTTCCAGCTGTTGCTGAACAACACCTCCATTATTTGCAGTCCAAATGTATTGTGGTCAGGGATAATGAGAGTTGTAGTTCAACAACAGCTGGAGAGTTAAGGTTGCCTACCCCTATTTTACAGAACAGAGAAACAATATACATTTCCCACATAAATAATCCACTATTAACCTTGTTGTCCAATCCCTTACTTTTCCTCATTGGTGACTCATAGGAACATAGGAAACTGCCATATATTGAGTCAGACCATTGGTCTATCTAGCTCAATATTGTCTTCACAGACTGGCAGTGGCTTCTCCAAGGTTGCAGGCAGGAATCCCTCTCAGCCCTATCTTGGAGAAGCCAGGGAGGGAACTTGAAACCTTCTGCTCTTCCCAGAGCGGCTTCATCCCCCGAGGGGAATATCTTGCAGTGCTCACACATCAAGTCTCCCATTTATCTGCAACCAGGGCAGACCCTACTTAGCTATGGGGACAAGTCATGCTTGCTACCACAAGACCAGCTCTCCCCTCCCAGTGGTGGCCCTGTCCAAAGCCAGCATTTCAGGTCTCTCTAGAAACTGTTTCACCCACTCACATGCTTCTGTCATTCCACATGTAGAGCCCCACCTCTTCTTCCAAGTCAATCCTCTGTCTCAGGCATTGGTGGCTGGTGCCTCCAAAAGGTTGGAGGGGAGCCATTACCACTCAGTCCTTACCCTCTTCCCTTTTATTTTTTCTTACCTTTGTCACCCATTCCCACTACAGGATTGATTGATTGATTGATTGATCAGTTTTTATACCGCCTTTTGTTATGAACAGTCATAACTTATCAGAACCAGAGATACCAACTCAGAAGTATGGGGAAATATAGACCTGTGTCTGATTTTAGTTTATTAAGAAATGATACCTGAACTCGAGGTGAACTGGCACCCAGGTCAAACTGCTCTTTGGAGCAGGAGGAATATAGCATTGTGTTACTAAAATGGATATGCAAGAAACAAAGGCTTTGGCCTGAGCTTTCATATGCTAAAAATGTGACTCACTATGTCTGTGGAAGGGTTTGCCCGACCTGTTGAGTTCCTCCTTCCATTGTCAGTGATGGCCCTGCAATGCCCAAGTGATTAGCTCAATTGCTGTCTATAGAAATTCAACATAGCCAAATGGATACAGAGAAAATGCCTCTGGACTTTAAATTCTTACCTCACTGCGGTGTCTGCCTAGCTAAATGTATTGAATGTCTCGCACATGCATGTATACTTTAAAATATTCTCTTGTTTTCAATTAAACACTGGGTAGAGGTACACAAGCTGTCTCACACAGAATATCCTGAATCCCCTTACTAACTGCTGACTTTTTAACACCTTCTGGGGGCCAGACTGCCAAAATGTAATTTGCAGCATCTTAGATGCAGATTTGCTGTGGGCAATGTCCCCCTCCCTCCCTTCCTGAAGAGCACAGAGTTTACAGAAGATGAGATTCAGAGATCTCTCTGGACTGGCCGATATCCTGAATAATTAAGATTTTGTTCAGTAGGTAACAGCTTTGTCACCTTTTTGGACACCCAGGCGAAGAGGAGACTTTGAATAGATTCTATTCAAGGATCAAAGAGAAAATCACTATAAAGAATGAGGCTTTTGAGACAGAGAGCTAGCAATCTTTGCCTACTGCAAAGCTGCTCACAAGATCCCAGAGTTTGCTGCTAAAGCTGTGGGGCAAAGCAGGAACTCTGTTCATGAACAGAAACTACAGCAATGCCTGAGTTCTGCTGCCCAAGCTGCCTGATCTGAAGCAACTGCACAGCTCTTGTCTCCACCAGCACCTCACTCCTTCAACTGAAGTGATTCTTCTCTCTCCAGCCTCGGATCCTGGGTAAATATGCTGCTCCTTTATAGTCCTTGGATTCCCCTCCATCTTTTCCCTGCTCCCTTCTCCTTCCCCCCCTTCTCCCCTTCCTTTCCTATACTAACTCCAAACCATGCCAGCCCTCAGCCTCTCTCAAACCCACCTCCCCCTTTTCTGCCTGTATTTGAAATGTATTAGAATCTAGGAAGATTTAATTACACACACATAAGCTAGTTAGGCACAGGGTGAATATTGGTACTGGTTAGGACGTTCTGTTTAATTACTGTTGCTAAAATTGATAGAGGGTTCTGCTTTTTGCCTTGCTAGATTAAGTCTTTTAAACTCAATAAAGCCCATTGAATCTTGAGGACTGGTTTGGTCTCCTTTCTTCTTTGCATCCAGATCATACACGGTCACCATATAAAAGAACTTGAAGCCAGACCTAATTTTATATACTAGCTAATGAGCATATTTAGTATATAGATCAGGCCTGGTCTGTAACACTTTCATAAGGCATCCCAAGGTGGTTTACAAAAGTTACAGTACAATAAAACTCCATAAAAATCACATATAAAACCTTAAAATCTGATAAACAGTAAAAACCATAACGCACCAAAAAACAACCACCATAAAAAAGGCAAACAGAAGCAAAAGAGCTGAGAGACCTGGCAGCCCCTGAGGGGCCTTTAGTCATTCATTAAAAGCAGCCACAAATGTCAAAGAGCGGGCATTCACTGGGAGAGCATTCCAGAGCCTGAGGGCAACAACAGAGAAGGCCCTGTCCCGCATGCACAACAATTTAGTTTCTCTCATTGTTGGCACATGGAGCAAAGGCCCCTCTGACAACCTTGTTGGTCAGGGATAAACCCTTGGGAGCAGGCAATCCTTCAGGTATCCAGGGCCCAAGCCATTTAGGACTTCAAATATCATAACCAGCACCTTGAATTGGATCTGGAAGCAAATTGGCAGCCAGTGCAGCTCACTGCAGAATAGGTGTAATATGCTCTGAGCAAGCAGTTCTAGAGAGAACCCTGGCAGATGCATTCTGCACCAACAAAAGTTTCTGAATATTCTTCAAGGGCAGCCCCACATAAAATGCATTGCAGTAATCTAGTCATGACGTGTCTAAGGTATGGGTAACCGTGGCCAGATCTGCCTTCTTGAGAAAAGGACTCAGCTGGCTCACTAGCCAAAACTGTGCAAAGGTAACCCTGGCCACCACCTCAGCATCCAAAGGCAGAGTCAGGTCCAGCAATATCCCCAAGCTGCACATTTGTTCTTTCAAGAGACACACTCCCCCTGTATAGTTCCCGGTGTAGGTCATCCACCACGGCAACCAATGCATTTTCAGTCCCAAAGCCAGGGCAAAAGCCAGATTGAAAAGGGTCTCATAATCCGTATCATCCAAGACCCTTCGCAGCTGCACCGACACCACACACTCTACCACCTTGCTTTAAAATGTTGGTAGAAACAAGCGAGGGCTTTTTAATAGTGGTCTTACCTCCACCTGCTTGAGGCTTGATGGCATCTTGCCCTTCCTTAAAGGAAAGATTGTGCCGTCGAGTCAGTGTCGACTCCTAGCGACCACAGAGCCATGTGGCTTTCTTGGTAGAATACAGCCATGGAGTAGCCCCTAAAACCAGTTCTAGCCTGTGTTTGGTCAGATTTGTTACAGGTCTACAACAACCATTCTCACTATTGGGCATAGTTCAGTGGCAGCCAGTTCCTCCCCCCAAATTTTGTACTCTGCTAAAGAAGACCACATCACCCGTCCTCTCAGCCCAAAGCACTGCTTCAGAAAATAGGACCATAGCTCAAACAGTCTCCAAATGGTGACAGTTCTTTGGCACCATTCTTTGGCAGCTGCATGTCAGCCCTGATTGGTCATAGTCGGTCATATGTTTTCAGTGTTCTAGCAGCCAAAGTGGGGAGGAGCCTGATGCGGCTGCCGTGCATCAAGTGTATCCCATTGAGAAGGATGAAGTGGCAGTTGCCTGGGCGGTGGGTCCTGCTGGCAGCTGCTTTGATTGAACGGAGCCTGCCGTCGCCGAGATTGGCCAACAGGTCCAGCATTCGGATTCTCTTCTTGATCATTCTGCAGACTACACAATATAAGCTGGGTCGTTATGATGCTATTAAGAGTTTGTTTGTGTTGTTGTTTTGGAACAGAGTCATAACACATGTCCTGGTCTTGAGGAGAGCTGGTCTTGTGGTAGCAAGCATGACTTGTCCCCATAGCTAAGCAGGGTCTGCCCTGGTTGCATATGAATGGGAGACTAGAAGTGTGAGCACTGTAAGATATTTCCCTCAGGGGATTGAGCCACGCTGGGAAGAGCAGAAGGTTTCAAGTTCCCTCCCTGGCTTCTCCAAGATAGGGCTGAGAGAGATTCCTGCCTGCAACCTTGGAGAAGCCGCTGCCAGTCTGTGAAGACAATACTGAGCTAGATAGACCAATGGTCTGACTCAGTATATGGCAGCTTCCTATGTTCCTATGTTCCTATGACCACTTTTAAAATTAAAGATCTGACAGCACTTTACATGAAAGAAAGGGTGTGTTAGTCCTGCTGTCCAGGCTGAATTCCAAGATGAGTAATTAAATTCTGTTTACACCTCCCCATGTGCTTTACTTGGCTCTGATATTCTTAATCCTCACCTTTAAAACATTGCCTAGTTTGGCAGTGAAGGGCTGCTGCTATTGCCAGCAGTTGGCCCTCAGTGTGATAATTTCCAGGTTGTATCTTGACAACCAGTGAAATGACTCCACATATGGCTCAATTCTGCCCTAGGGTATGACTCAGGAACTCCTATCAATAGTGGTGCTAAATACAGAGACCCCCTTACAGTAGTTAAAGTGGGAATGGTGGAGAAGTCAAAGACTGCAATCACGAATATCACTACTGTACCAGCCAAATGCCATCATTATGTAACATAGACTGTATAACTCTGATTTTAAGCAGAGGATATTCTACACATCCGTCTGTGCTGCTTCAGAATCACAGTCTTACATGGGTAGACGTGGCATAGCTGACCATAATTCATGAAAAGTAAATAACTGGCACTGATTCCTCATTTATTTTTGTGAACAAGAAGATCTTTATACAATGAACCAGAGGCGGGCAGCTAATGTATTTGGCATTAATTGGTTGGAAAGCAAAGGGCACTAGAACATGAGGACCTTGCAGCCTCCTTCCGCAAGCACATCTTTAACTGATCAAGGTTGTTGCTAAGGAATGTTTTCACTAAAACTCATGAAGTGACGCTACAAGATGCAATGATCCTATTACTAGGCAGGGCGCCAGTTTTCCTGGTCTCCAAAGAAAAGATTTAGGATGTAATGCTGGAAGTTGTGATAGCTCCATACTCCCACTGGCTTCACAGGGTGCATTTCATACAACTCAGAACTGGATTGACCTGCTCCCTGGTCAGTCCCCCCTCCCCACATTCTGGCAAACACGCGATTGAAGCCCAATTTATCATTTTGAATTATGATGGTCCTATCCCCCTTTAACATATATAACTCTAATTTTAATCAATAGGAAGGAGGCCTGCTTAAGGATGACTGTTCACCATCTGCAACTGATTGTGAAGATCCGTGATTTATACCATCATAAATCAGGGTTTACATTTAACGAGGCCTTGATTTAAGTCAGGAGCCCCAGAACCTGCTTTTAATATCAGGACTCAGCCCTGAAGTACACAAAGCAATAATAATAATAATACAAATCAGATAGTTCTTCAGAATAAATGCAGAGTGTTTTCCCTTCTCCACCGAATAATTGCCGTTCACCCTGCCCGGTTCCTGCTCCATGCAATCACATGCAGTATGCAACTGGCAGATTTGGAGGGGCTTTCTCCAGTTAGGACTTTGCCTGGTGAGTTCCTGTGCTCATGTTTTAGAGACCTCATTCGGTCTTAAAAGGTACACCGACAGGCAATTCGCAGGCAGTTGTCACTGTGCCTGGGTACTAGAGGAACAGGAACAGTCCAGTCTCGCTTCCTCACTAGACACACACATGCTGGTGTGCTCCATAGACACTCCCCCACCCCAGCGCTTTCTGAGTTCCAATTCTGAGGTGGCAGAATTGGGACTTGGGAGAATAACAGGCTCTTAGGCATTCTCAGTAGATGGTCTAGGGACATTCCACAAATGTGTGTGTTTTTTTCAATGTAAATCATTAGTTATGTTAGACATATAAGGGAAAATATGGCAGTACTGGATCCAATTTCTTGGTATGCTCCACTCTTTCAGTATGCTGGTTAATGAGTTCATAGTCATTGGGATGACTGACAGCCACCTGAATTCTTAGGTGTTTAATTTTGGGGGACTACACTACTTACTTACTTACTTACTTATTTATATTTATTTGATTTCTATACCACCCTTCCAAAAATGGCTCAGGGTGGTTTACACAGAGAAATAATACATAAATAAGATGGATCCCTGTCCCCAAAGGGCTCACAATCTAAAAAGAAACATAAGGTAGACACCAGCAACAGTCACTGGAGATACTGTGCTGGGGGTGGCTAGGGCCAGTTACTCTCCCCCTGCTAAATAAAAGAGAATCACCATGTTAAAAGGTGCCTCTTTGCCAAGTTAGCAGGGGTTATCAATAGGGGTTATCAAGTTATCAAGCAGGGGTTATCAAGTTAGCAGGGATCATCAATATTTAACATTTTAAGACCATATACATAACCATGAGAGGAGCAGGGAGGGAGGGGAAATGGCAGGGATGGATGAGCCTACCTCCCCCCCCAGATGATCAATAATCTCCTCTTTGGAGTACTGGTACACACCCACACAATCCATGGTGCTCTGAGCAGCACAGAATCACTGGAGGTTGGGGAAATGAGTCCCGGCCTCCAGGAATCCCAAAATGCACCTCACGAGCAGTGTGGCGAATTGGGGAATTCCTCTGTGAGTTGGGCGTTCTGCTTCTGTGTGTGCTCGGGCTGCATGCAGCATGTCACAGACACGGCCCTGTACCTGGGGCAAAGGGTGCACTTGCCCAGATGAAAAACTCAGGCTTGCGGGGCAGTAGCCGCCAGGATCGGCCCCAATCCCTGCACTTCACACAGGGCTGCCCAAGCCTGGGTTTGGCTGCACATGTGCACCATCTCGTTATCTAATTTTAAACATATCCCATGACTGATTGATGATGCCCCCTCCACTATCAGCACTACAACATTTCTATGGATTTGCTTTGAACAAGAAAGGGCATATTCTAGAGTGCTGAAATAGCATCCTTCCTGGACTGTATCGCTTCAGATTGCCGATGGAAGTTCACATGTCCAAATGCTTCCTCGTGGAACTTAAGTTCAAACAGATTTGATTCCTTGTTTTTAGGTCCGTGTTGATTTGCATTGACACAGATTGCTGACCCCATGATACTTTAGCCAAACACCCTTCCCATCACAGGATTCCAGACTGTAGGCCTGTCTCTAACTATAAAGAACTCTGACTCAACCAAAAAACAAAAAGTTTTATTTCTCTGGGTCTTGCATTTTTCTCCAAATGATTTTTAAAAAAGCGTTTGCACACGTGCACATACACACATTTTCTGTAACAGTTTGTGTTATTGTTGTAATACTGAAGAAGTATGAGGTGTTTTTGAGACATTATGTTCCAGATATGAAGTGACTTCATTTCAATAGCAGCCAGATACAATTCCTTTATTTTATGACTTAATATAGGAAAGCTGTGATTCTGTAGTGTAGTCCAGAACATGTGAAATTCTTTGTCAGAATCAATAAATAATAATTTCCTGGGAAACCTGGCTATTCTAAAGACTGATTACATCTTTTCCTGCAATGAAGACAACTTTTTCATTTTCCTTTTTTCTAAATGTCAAAGATATATTTTCCAAATGATTTGACCCATTTGACAGGGACCTCAGGAGAAAGTCTGTATGTTTTATGGCAGATTAATGAGTCAGAAAGTTTTATTACCTAGGATTGGGGAATGCTTGACCTCGTTCTCTGCAAACACTAAATGCATGTTAACTCTTTTGTCCTGTGGATGTGCCCAGGATGCCTGATAGGGACACTGCTTTCCTGTCAATATGAATATTGTACTGAATCATACCAACACTGCAAAAAAGAAATCTACTATTAAAAAATAAAACTCGTCCATGAGATTAAAATTGTTTTCATTAATTTGGAGTCGACGTATAACATTAATGGAGAACAGAAATCTGTTAAACAAAAATTCAAAGCTGGTAGACAGTAAAGGAGACTATAGATAGAGAGAAAGATTAGATGCAAACAGACATGTATCTAGGCCATCAGTATGTTAAAGACTAAATTTCAAATGTCTGGTTATCTGGAACATTCAACTTTCCAGCTGAGGGTTGGACAAGATAATGACTGGTCAGATATCCACTGTCAAAAATCTAACAGTTCCAGTTTCAATTAGCCATTTTAATGACGTTAATTTCATTTCCATTTTTCATAAAAGGTAGTAACCACAAAGTATTTAAAGCAATAAAGCTGCAGCTCTGTTTTCCATATACACCCAGCGGGGCCAGCCGAAGGTATTATGGCACTTGAGGTGAAACGAAATATGCCGCTTCACCTTGCCTCAACCCCTGCCTGCTGCAGCATTTTTAAAGAGGGCAGGGTTGAGGAGAGAAAGCGGCATGCTGTCACTTTCTTCTCACCTTGCCTTGCTTCCACAAGGCGGGGGGGGGGAGCAATGAGAAGACGCTGCCAGCAAGCAGCATAGGGATGTTCATGAAATGCTTCGCCACAGGGGGCGGGGACCTTTAAAAGGAGGCAGGCAGGTCCTACCTTCTCCTCTGGTGAGCCACTGCCACCCTCTGCCATGCTTAAAACTTAACTTCAAGGCAGCAGCCACTCTGCTGTCCTCTTTGAAATGTCGCGCAGATGGGATGCTGCTCCAAGAGTCCTCGCATGGCATCGGCGTGCAAATGGCATTGACGCATGCTCCGATGCCATTTGCGTGGTAAGACCAGACACGGGGCAGTGGGGGGCAGTGGGGGATCACCGGAGGAGCAGGTAGGATCTGCATGCCTCCTTTTAAAGGTACCCCTCACCCTGCGATGATGCTTTTCGGTTTCAGGCGCCCAGATCATTTTGCCACCGCCCCAAAGAGGCGCCAAAATGATTCGGGCACATCCCTATGCTGATCCAGTCCCTTCATCACTCTTTAGAGCCCCAACCAATACTGTCTACATATGTTAAGTGAGTTAGTGTGTAAGAGGGTAAGGGGGTTCCCACTGAGATAAGATACAGGGAACTATGCCCCTTAAATTAAAGGGGGGAGACTGAGGGATAGAGTTCATCTGAAGGGGAAGAAAGTGCCGTGAAAGGACAGAGGGACACAACAAGGATACCTCTGAATATACCAGTTGCAGGGGAGCAACAGTGTGAGAGGGGGCATGCCTTTATCTCCTGATTGTGGGCTACCCAGGGACATTTGGTGGGCCACTGTGGGAAACAGAGTGCTGGACTGGATAGGATCTGGGAATGATCCAGCAAGGCTGTTTTTCTTATGACTGGATAGAACAGAGGTTCCCCTGGAAACCCTGAAGATTCCCAGAGGCTATGCTGCTCTAGGTCAAGCTTGGGTTTCTGTCAAGGCAGGGATCCAGGAGGAAAATGGACCTTAGGCTCCAAGAGGAAAGGGTGTCAAGCTCTCAACTAGTTCCAAGCAGGAATCCACAGGAGCTGGGCCTAGCATCTTAGACCCAGTGCTTCTTGGAGCTTCAGCGCTTCTTGGAGCAGACTGTTAGTTTCTGTTGCTAATGCCCAGGCAGAGTGAATTGGTCCCACCCTTTCTCTAGGGAAGGCTCTGCTGCTTATAAGGGCCTTGCCTGATTTTCTAAGTGCTGAACCAACACTGACCTCCAGTAGACTTAGCAGGTCCTCAGGGGACACCTCAAAATCAGAGGATAAAGGCAGGACAGTATCCTCAGGTCACAGTGGAGGTACTAACTTGCAGGGGTGTATCTAGTGTGGGGCAGACAGGGCACATGTCCCGGGTGCCACATGAATGGGGTGCACCAATTTTTAAAATTAAAAAAAAATGGCCACCAAAACCAAAATGGTAACCGTGCATGCTCAAATGGCCTCTGCAAGGCCCTAGGCCATGCTTGGCCTCAAAGAGGCCATTTGAGCATGTATGGAGGCCATTTTGTTTTCAGCGGCCTTTTTTTTTTTTTAAATGTTTTTTAAAATGGCCACCACACATGCTCAAATGGTCCCTGCGAGGCCCTAGGCCTTGCCAGGCCTCACAGAGGCCATTTGAGCATGCATGGCGGCCTCCAAAATGGCCACCACGCCGATCCACAGGCCTGAAAATCAGCCCAGGATGGGCTGCAGCGGTGAATTAAGAGGCTGATGGGGGGAGGGGAAACCTTTGTAGACCACCTCCCCATGGCATTTAAGAAGCCCCCCGAAGGGGCTACAGGTTAAAAAAAAATTTAATATAATATAAGTCACTGTACACATATTCTGTTTGGCACTATGTACAGAGAATCAGGGCTTGTGAATACTGAGCTGAAGCTTATGAGCTAGGATTGTATTCATTTGCTCTTACTTTGCTTCTTGTGATATTAAATGTGATGTCTTAATAATATGGCTATTAATGGTGAGTTTGTCTTTGAATCAGTGTGAAATCCTTAGTATTAAGGTCCACTGGGAGTTTCTTGCTCTTTTTCTCTCATTTTAACTGTCTTTCTGAATTATTTGAATATATTCCAAGCAGTGACACAGTTTACTCTGCATATCCTTTAATTATTTTCAGAGTATCTGGGAAAAGTCAAATTCTCCATTTATTTTTAAAACTTATGTAATAGTGATGCTACAATGCATAGTAGAGAATTAGTTTTCCAAGTACACCTCCACATAGTATTTTAGTATTTTATGAGCCCCAGCATACTGGAATTTGTCTTTTTCCAGCATTTTTTGGTCTGGCTACATCCACTGATAAATAGTTTTTGAAATATTAAAAGGTTAACGAGCTTGACTTGTATTTTTGAGCTGTTATTATGATAAAGTTATCTGAAATATAGGTGTCAGATGTTTGGACAGGGGGTGCAATTTCAGTGCTTGCCCTAGGCCCTATTTTCCCTAGATACACCTCTGCTAACTTGGATTGCCCTGTTCTCCTGGCTGGGGATCCCAGTGGCATGGGGTCACCCAAGGTCTGGGTCTTCCTGGCATGTTGTCCTCTGAACGGAACGCCTCATCCCATAATTGTTGGGGAGTGGTGTCCCAGGTCTGGGGTCATGACAGAGATTTGGCCAATGTGTCCAACTGATGCCCTAGGATGCCCTAGGACATTTCCTAAAATGCATTGCAACATGTAGGAGTTCTTCAGCAGAGAAGCTGATACAGAAACTGTTTCCATAAGCTAGAAAGTTTGAAAATCCTTGGATAGAGGAATGCTGGAGAGATGGGTAGTGTTTGTGTTTTAAAGTAACCTCTGCTAACTTGGCAAAGAGGCACCTTTTAACATGGTGATTCTCTTTTTTTAGCAGGATATCCACTATCCACCCCCAGCACAGTACCTCCAGTGACTGTTGCTAGTGTCTATCTGATGTTTCTTTTTAGATAGCAAGCCCTTTGAGGACAGGGATCCACTTTATTTCTCTGTGTAAACCACCCTGAGCCATTTTTGGAAGGGCGGTATAGAAATCAAATAAATAAATAAATAAATAAATAAATAATAAGCAGCAAGACTTTAGAATGTTCACTTGGGGCACAGGTCAGATACTAAAGGGTTAATATTGGAATGGCTTTGCAAAGAACGATCTTGTATCTTTATTCTTTGTAAAATATAAAACATTGGGATTGCTCTTTTGGGCTTCTGTTTTCAAACTGGAAACTACACAAAGTATCTTGGATCGGGCAGGATAGACAGACAGATTTGATAATCACTACAGCCTTTCCTTTTCGAAATAAATCTCAATCTGTGGACAAATCTCTCCCTTATCAATCTAGGCATATGCAGCTATGCAATATTAGGCAATGAGAACATTAAAGGTCTACAGAACAAGAATCAATTAGAATGTAATTTCAAATAAAAGAACTGAAAAAACTTCTCAAAGGCTTTCAGGAAGTTCGTAAAATGGAGGACAATAATATTCCTCAAATAAATTATTCACTGAAATTATACACTCTGCTGTAGTGATTAATCTAGAATAGAGCATAAAATATTTAGCTGTATGCTTTTGTGGTCCACAGGAAGGTTAATTGCAATGCTTTTCTTTTTAAAAAATGAAATAAAAATACAGATATACAAGCAATGGCAAGATGGCTGCTTTTAAAAGTACAGTTTCAGATTGTACAGTGTAACTGAATGGTAGGTTTGGGCCTGCATATGTCTGTGTGAAAGCCTGTTAGATTTCATTCTAGAGCGATATCCTGTTCCTTTAAGATCTGAGTGATAAATAACATGTGATGAACTATCTATGGTTCGTTCATGTTACGCCCTGTTCACATATTTTATTTATTTACGTATTTGTTTGTTTATTTAACAATTTTGTATACTGCCCACTACCAAAGTCTCTAGGTGGTTTACAGCATTAAAACAAACTACGAAGTCTTGGCAGTTAAAACATTTTTTTTAAAAAAAATCAAATTAAAATACCTATCAAACTCACAAATAGCTAAAAAGCTTGGCTGAAGAGATGAGTCTTTAGTTGTTTCCTAAAACCCAATAGGAATGGAAAAGCTCTAATCTCACTAGGAAGTGCTTTCCACAGTCCTGGGGCAACTACAGAGAAGGAATACCTTTGAGTCAACACCAGACGAGCTGGCGGCAGTCTCAGATGAACCTTCTCGGAAGATCTTAATACGCTGTGGGGTTCATAATCAAGAATTTGGTGGGGTTCATAATCAGGAAGTGGCAGGGTTCATAAGCACCTCTGCTAACTTGGCAAAGAGGCACCTTTTAATGTGGTGATTTTCTTCATTTAGCAGGGGGAAAGTAACTGGCCCTATTCACCCCCAGCACAGTATCTCCCGTGACTGTTGCTGGTGTCTGTCTTTTGTTTCTTTTTAGATTGTGAGCCCTTTAGGGACATGGATCCATCTTATTTATTTGTTATTTCTCTGTGTAAAGCACCCTGAGCCATTTTTGGAAGGGCAGTATAGAAATTGAATTAATAATAATAATAATAATAATAATAATAATAATAATAATAATAATACAAAACAGTTCAATCACATTTTGCAAGGAGGTGATATTGAACAATGGCTAACAACTAGGAAAACTCATCTCATCATGAAAGACCCAGCAAAAGGTGCAGTTCCAAGTAATTATAGACCGATAACCTGCCTGCCAACCATGTTCAAATTATTAACTGGAATAATAGCAGATGAAGTCATGCAACACTGATTAACTAAAAAACAGCTTCCAGTTGAACAGAAAGGAAATTGCCCGAACACCAGAGGCACAGAAGACCAGCTGCTAATTGACAAAATGATTTTAGAAAACTGCAAGAGAAGAAAAACAAATCTAAGTCTTGCATGGATTGACTACAAGAAAGCCTTCCACTCATTGCCTCACACATGGATACTAAAATGTTTAGAAACAACTGGTGTCAGCAAAAACATTCAGATATTTATTTAAAAAGCAATGAGCATGTGGAGTACACAGTTAACAATCAATGGTGAGACACTTGGACAGGTTAGCATTAGAAGAGGTATTTTCCAAGGGGACTCACTATCCCCTCTGTTGTTTGTAATCGCCATGACTCCACTTTCATAAATATTAAACAAAACAGGCCTCGGATACCAAACCTCTAAAACATCAAGTAAAATAAACCATCTGCTGTACATGGACGATCTGAAGTTGTATGGAAAGTCCCAGTCAGAAATTGAATCGCTGCTAAACACTGTCCATATATTCAGTAGCGATATAGCAATGAAGTTTGGACTAGACAAGTGTGCTGCATTAATAATGAACAGAGGGAAAATAAGAAAAACAGAAGGAACAGAACTGCCCAATGGGAGCAAGATCAAGAACCTGGAAGAGAAAGAACATTACAAATACTTGGGCATTCTCCAGGCTGATAACATTGCACACACTGAAGTTAAAAGAAAAATAGGAAGTGAATACATCAGGAGAGTTGGAAAAATCCTAAAGTCTTAACTCAATGGCAGGAACACCATACAAGCCATAAACACCTGGGCTATACCTGTTAACAGATACACTGCAGGAATAATAGACTGTACTCAGGAAGAGATAGAGATGCTAGATCATAAGACCAGGAAAATAATGACCATCAATCATGCTCTACACACCTGCAGTGATGTAGATAGGCTATACCTCCCTCGCAACTAAGGTGGAAGAGGAATGCTGCAAGTCCATCAAACAGTAGTGGAGGAGAAAAGAGGCCTTTGAAGAATATATCAAGGACAGTGAAGAAGATGCACTTCAAATGGTTAATAACGAGAAACTATTCAACACCAGTGAAACAAAGCAGGCCTACAAGAAAGAACAAGTCAAGAACCGAGCAGAAAAATGGAAAGAGAAGCCCCTGCATGGTCAATAATTGCACAATATAAGTGGAAAATCAGACATCACCAAGACCTGGCAATGGCTTAAGAATGATAACTTGAAGAAAGAAACAGAGGGTTTAATACTGGCTGCACAAGAACAGGCACTAAGAACAAATGCAATAAGAGCAAATGTCGAAAAATCCACAACAAACAGCAAGTGCCGCCTTTGTAAAGAAGCAGATGAAACAGTGGACCACCTTATCAGCTGTTGTAAAAAGATTGCACAGACTGACTACAAACAAAGGCATGACAAGGTAGCAGGGATGATACACTGGAACATCTGCAAAGAATACAAGCTACCTGCAGCCAAAAATTGGTGGGACCTTAAAATTGAAAACGTTGTCGAAAATGAAGATGCAAAAATATTATGTGACTTCCGACTACAAACAGACAAACATCTGCCACACAATACACCAGATATAATTGTAGTTGAGAAGAAAGAAAAACAAGTCAAAATAATCGACATAGCAATACCAGGGGATAGCAGAATAGAAGAAAAAGAAATAGGAAAAAAAATCACAAAATACAAAGATCTACAAATTGAAATTGAAAGGCTGTGGCAGAAGAAGATCAAAATAATCCCAGTGGTAATTGGCGCCCTAGGTGCAATCCCAAAACAACTTGAAGAGCACCTCAATAGGGGCCACAGAAATCACCCTCAGCCAATTACAAAAAGCAACTTTACTGAGAACAGCCTATATTCTGTGACAATATCTATAATAACAGCAACAACATTGATAATAAAATTCAGCCATCCCAGGTCCTTGGGAAGGACTCGATGTCTGGATAAAACAAACCAGTCAAAAACACCTGTCTGACTGTGTAAATAAATAATAAAGTGATGTTTTTAATTGGGGTGGGAGAAACTGGATCCTTCCCCTCTCCTGACTTATTTCTCTATGCTCTGCCACTTCAGGCATTTTCCCTCTGTCCAACTTACTCCCATTATCAAAGCTGGACAGGGAGAAAGTGCTTAGGTGGTGAGGGAGTCAGACAAAGGCTCAGCAACCTCACTCACATTTCCCTTTTGATGTAAAAATTGGGCCCACGTCCTCATTTTAAATGTGAATGCAGTGGGAGAAGATTCATGAGCCACTAAGGTCACCTTTCTCCATCAAGTTTGGTCCTTGTAGACCAGAAAATGTGCCGTATGTGAAATGCCCTTCTCAACCAGCCTGCCAGTGCTATACTTTTTCAGGCACCAGGCCAAAATCTGGAAGGTTCAGAGGACCTTTGGGCTAAACTGACCTTGAATTTAATCTGCTGTGTTTGGGATTGGTTTTCTGCTTTTGTCGGCTGTGTAGATTTGGATTTTATATATTCTGTTGTTTCCTCCTATTTTTATTGTTTTGATATTTATTATTGTTTATGGTAGCCTTTGGTCTGGTTTGCTGTATTTTTAACCATTTTTTGTTTTTTGTGAGCAATTTCAGGCTTTCTTTGACAGGAAAAGCATGATACATATTCTTTTAAATAAATAAATGTGTGCTGTTTCTTCCATTCTAGTTTAGCAGCAGTGGATGACTTTGCACCTCCGAAACCTTTTTCCTGCTTTACTACAAACTAAAAGCAACAGGTGTTGTTGTGGTGGAATCAGTGGTAGCATCAGCCACTTGCTGGGAGGAAGAAAAAGGACTGCATCTAATCCAACTTCTTTCTCCCCCTTACATAGCAGGATCAGGGGAAATGAAGCGGGGAGACAGCCTTGATCTGTATGTGTGGGGAGGAGGAACCCTGAAGAGCACACAGCCTCTTAAAATAATAATAATTTTAAAAAAGAAAACCACTGAAGTTACAAAATATCACAGAATTTTCCTCAGTTTTATTGTCTTGGCCATATACCATCAAAATATCAAAATGCAAATAAGTAACTAACATCAGAGCACACTGGCTCAAAAATCCCCTCAGAAACATATTTGTGCATGCTGAAGATCAGTTCTAGGAAAAGGAGAAAGCAGCAAAAATCACCTCCACCAAACCTGTGCTGCAGGACTCTGAACAGCCCTCGGGGACATATTTTCAGGTCACACAGAGGGCTTCCTGGAAAAAGGGAGTGTGTCAAAAATTGCCACTTCCCAGCTGCACCAGTGCAGTTAGTTGGAAAGTTCTGTTAGGCTGCTCTCTCATACATCCTTGTTCCGTATGTCACAGTCAATATTTTTACATCCAATGCTGATCACAATGATTATAGACCCAATACAGTCCGAGTACAACTGTTGTTCATCAAGCATAAACAGAATAATTCTGCTTTCACAAAAGACTTGGCAGTACAAAGCACAAATGTCTATGTATGGAGATACAGCATGGATATGCCCTTGATTTACAATGGTTTGAATATCCATGACAAGTTGAGATTTATCACAGTTTACAAGCTCCTGCAAGCTAATGAATAAGGTTTGTGTTTTGAGTGAATTTACCGCTAATTAAAATTGATCATCAGTTTGGATGACAAGGAATTATATTTCCATTTCCTTGTTAGCATATGTAATCTTTCATTTGTCAACCACATCATCAACAGTCATAATTACAAGTAATTGATTTGGTTTTTTTAAACTTTTTATTTATCTATCATATTTATAGACCACCTGATATAGGAAGTGTACATGATTTAAAAATATAGCAACCATAAAAACAGAAAAAATTAAAACAATTGCTATAGAATAAAAGCAATTAAAAGTATTTTATTGATCATTGTTTTCTTTCCTTTTTCATAGATACAATGAAATATACCTCCAAAAAGCCATGTCTCTAGTTTGTTATTAAAGATCAATGCTTTAATTGAGTCACAAAAACGTAGTTAGGTAACAAGACATCTCATTTTTAAAACAAATAAAACATTAAATTAGGAAACAATTGGAAACCCAAGGGCCAAATTTGTCCCCCAAAGGAGTACCAGCTCCCCCTCCACTTGCAGTTACAAACCCAGCTTAATGCCGCCTGAGCCTGATTTGTTTGAGACTGTGGGAGAGCCTCTATCTCCCAAATCTTCTCTTCAACCTGAGGATGCCCCCTAACTCTCTCAGTCCCGCACCTCCAGGAAAGGAGGCTGAAGCTGTGCCAACTCCTATCAGTGCTTCAGATACATCAGCATTCTGACTCAAGACGAGTAGGATGGATGTTTGACCACCATGCCAATAGTAGTATTTTTCAACCCACATTTGAAAACATCTGATTTCAAACATCTTTTTTGAAAAAAAATTCACATTTTGATTTATTTTTGTATTTTGAACACACCAGAAAACACTGATGTCATTGCCACCCCAGACCATTCTGGGGATGCCATCTCTGTGCTTACTAGATGCCTGGAAGCTGTTAAGGTCTGGATGACTCAAAAAAGCTCAGACAAAATCCCACTAAGACTAAACTACTTTTAGTCAGCCCTCGTACGGGCCAACAGTTGGATGTGAACCTTTTTTAGAGGGGGTGGCGCTGCCCCCAAAGGAGCTTGTTCGTGATCTGGGGGTTCTTTTGGACTTGTGCCTCCTGCTTGAACAGCAGGTGGAGGCTGCAGCCAGAAGTGCTTTTGCCCAGCTTCATCTGGTTCACCAATTATGCCCTTACCTTGATCGGCAGGCACTAATGACAGTGACTCATGCCCTCATTATCTCCCGCTTTATCTAGGGTTACCTTTGAAGCTACAGAATGCAGTGGCTCACATACTCATGGGTGCCAGAAAATATGACAGGGTAACACCTCTCCTGCAGTCACTGCACTGGTTGGTTACCCATTCGCTTCCGAATTCAATTTAAAGTCCTGGTTCTTACCTTCAAAGCCTTGCGGGGCTTGGCGCCTGTTTACCTATAGAACCGCCTCTCCCACCCAGTTGCATCCCATCCTGTTAGATCATCTCAGATGGCCCTTTTGTCGGTACCTTATTTTTGAGAGGTTCAGAGTTCTAGGACCCGCAAAAGGGCCTTTTCAGTTGCTACCCCACTTCTTTGGAACTCTCTTCCCTTTCAGATTTGTCTAGCCCCTCCCTTACTGATCTTCAAATCTCTATTGAAGACTTTTCTTTTTCGCCAGGCTTTTACCCTGTAGTTTACTTTATTTGTTTACTTTATTTATTTTCTGTTAGCTACTTAATTTAGAATGCAATCTTTAATGTTGCCTTATTTACATGTTTTTGTACACCACTCAGAGTCTTTGGAGTGGGCGGTATATTAAATGTTTCTAATAAATAAATAAATAATAAATAAACACTACATATTTGTAAGCGCAAATGTGAGTTATAGAGCCCTTTCACATGATCATATAGGGGTGGTTTGCAGGAGTAAACAGTTCCTACCCTGGTAGCCATAGAGGAGCACAATCTCCATTTGTAACTGCAAACTCAGCACACACACACAATGGCCATATTCACATGTAACATGAAACAGGAGGTGAAGGGACCTCAAGTTTCAAAAACTGTATGTCTGGATGTGGGTTTCAGTTTCATTTTTAAAATGGACCCACGATTTCCCTCCCTGGACTATGCTTTGTACCTTTAGTCTGTAGTGTGGTCCGCAGCAAGTTTCCCCTCCTCTCTGCAGTCAGCGAGATTGCAGAGAGGGAGCTCTCCATTTTGTCTTAATTCGGATGGGAGAGTAGGGGGAGGTGGAGCGGAGGCATTCCATGTTACGTCTGAAGGCAGTCAATTAAGGCAGTCATGATCTCTATTGAAGAAATCAACAGCTGGATCCTCCGAAGATCAAGTTACCCATCCCAGCATGCATTGTGCTGCCAGTAGACTGGCAAGCCTTGTTGCATCATCCTCTGATCACGAAGGGGCAGGAGATGGGCTCAGCCCTGATGAAGGTACTGCAAGCAACAGGATCAAAGAGTGTGCTTTGCAGGTCATCACATTCGTGGACAGCAGCCCCTGTAGCCATAGTGCTGTATTGTAAACATGGTTGCTGCTTTCCAAGACCTGCTACTGAAGGTAAAAGCACCCAGAAGACCAAACTATTGTGGTAGGAGCACTGTCTTTTCATCCTACCTGGGTAAAGAGTGGGGTAGAAGATCTGGGTTACCCAGATTTGAATGAGCTGCATTGGAAGGGTTACTGTGGGCTCACACAAGCACTAATAGATGGATTTACTGCCTTCTACCTTCTTTTTGCTGTTTGTGAGAATGGTCTCATAGTCCATACAAGATGAAAGGCTTGGAGTTTCCTATATAAACTCTTTAAATTATAAGTTCACAATAAGGCTATGCAGAGGGAGAAATGCCAGAGATTACCAGGCGACATGGCATTCCATGGGAACACTGAATAGATAACTGCCCCTTATAAATCAAGCCCATAATTCTCTACAAGCCAAGATTATAGAGCCCTCTATTCTAGGAACCATGCCAATGAATAGAAAAGATTTCTTGTGCTTATTGTACATGTTCTCAGCCAATGGGGTTCTGCTACCCTCTTTTCTGTGTTAAATTGTTGCAGTGAGCTTTGTTGATTTCATTCATACATACATATATATATATATATATATATATATATATAATTGTTTCCCAATGGATGTGATTTTAGTAATATATTGATGCCCATAAAATACTTGAAGCACATAAAAGACTAATCATACATTTTTATTTGAACCACTGCCTTTGGTTAAAACACATGCTAAACCACAACTCCCAGAAGCATTTTGCGATATTCATGCTCAGCAGACCCAGGTGAATCCTCAAAGCATATGTGCTAGCAGCAGTCTCAGGGGCATCAGTGAGACCGCTGTCCATGTGAATGCTTTGAGGATTGCAGCCAAACTCATTAACTTAGCAATACTGTCAGAACATGAAAGGAAAGAGTTGCTAGAGCGGGCTAGTAAATCTTCCAGCTAAACAGCTCAGGTTTCTTAACCACTGTAAGAAAACTGTATTCAATACTATATAAAAGAAAGGCATCTTTGGGGGTTCATAAATAGAGCTGCTAACTGTAATCCATTTGACTGGTAGATAAATCGACTAACATTTTAGGGCATTATCAGAAACACAGGACTGCTGCTGGAAACAGCAGCTCTGTGTCAGCTTCCTTCCTCCCACTCCATCATGTGGAATTCAATTCATTGCACACCCCAGTGTCATTACACTGAGCATTACCTATCCTTACCATTGCTAACCGGGCAAAGAGGTGCCTTCTAAAAGTTGTGGCTCTTTTATATTTAGCAGGAGGAGAGCAACTGCCCCTATCCACCCCAGCGTCCTGTCCTGTCCCTGCCAATCATTTGGCTCTGTTGTGTACTGTAATAGGGAACGGGAAACAAAATATTAGAAATGATTTTTCCTTCCAACCATGTCAGTAGCTATGCATGTATGTTTGTCACAGGTTTTATATCTCACCTTCCCAACATTGTCCAAGGCAGCTCATAACAGCAAAATACTACAACAGTTACATTAAAAATATAATAAAACCAAGAGAGTGAGAGAGAGAATAATAAAACAGTCAACCTAGAGAAACACAGGCTGACAGACTGTGCAAGGAAATGTAGGTAGTTGGGATACTATCTGGACTGTGTAAACATCATCAATGGTAATGTGTAACAATGCTGTTCTTCTCTGTCATAAACATGCGTGAACACAGTTGTGTGAATGCAGTTATGCAACATGACACCCATTATGTACTAATTAACAAGTTAACTTATGTACACCGCCTAGGGATGCACATGTCAGGCAGTATGGATAAATACATAAATAACATTTTTTCAAATGGGCACTGAGCTATACAACTTTACGACAGACTAGAACAGCGCTGTTCCACAGACACAGCAGCGCAGGCAGTGACTTCTGCTCACTGGGCAAAGAGGCACCTTTTTAATGTGGTGATTCTCTTTATTTAACAGGGGGAGAGTAACTAGCCCTAGCCACCCCCAGCACAGTACCTCCAGTGACTGTTGCTGGTGTCTATCTGATGTTTCTTTTTAGATTGTGAGCTCTTTGGGGACAGGGATCCATCTTACTTATTTATTTGTTGTTTATGTAAACCGCTTTGGAAACATTTGTTGAAAAGCGGTATATAAATATTTGTTGCTGTTGTTGTTGTTGTTGTTGTTGTTGCTACAAACACCCACGTTTCCTTGTAGGGTGTTGTCAACCACTCTATCCAAGGGCTTATTTTAAAAGGAAAATTTTGGCCTGGCAACAGAAAGTCAAGTGAGAGACGGCAAGACACCCTTCCTGAGACATGGCATGGCATCCCACAACTGCAGTGTGGCTACTAAAGGCCCTAACAAACAGATATCTGATTTTGGTGGAACACAGAGCAAGACCGCCGCTATAGAGCTTAGTAACTGGACAGCTTCATCTGGGAGTAGGTGGTCCTTCAGGTGGTCACTTTTGTGCAATAGCTTTAGTTTATTAAACTGTAAGTTAGTTTACACTCCCTTCTTTATCTCATAAGGATATCTATATTGTAGATTTGATAAACAGTTTTCTGATTGATCAACTGCAAGTTCTGTAAATGGTTGTCAGCCCTAATATCTTTGCAAATAATATGTATAAACACAACACATGTTCCACAAATGGCACTTATTTCCCATAACAGACAGACTCCTGGAAATTAACAATTTTATAAATAATTCTGAGCATATATTTAACATTATTCCTTTTTAAAAAAAACAACACCCAATCTTCCTGACAGGGTTGGTAGCCTGGAAACAAAGAGGCAGCACTACAAGTCATCCAGTCTAAGAAGCCAGCCCAGAATCAGTAGCTTGACAGACGCAGATGGGACCAGCCCTGCCGTGAAGTAGGGTGAAATCAGCCGCTTAAGGCTGTATATCTGGGGGCATGTGTCACACTTCGTTTACATATTCACTGTTAAGTGAACTTGCAGTTTCCTACTGTCTCTATACATAGAGACCAGGTGGAACTCTTTTCATATCTATTCCTTATAGCAGATATAAAGGAGAGGGGCAATTTAATAGAAATGGATGGAAAGGGGGTGTGTGGTTTTAACAGAGAAAAAGGGGAAGGGAAGAAGGGGCTATTTGGTGCTCTGCTTAAAGCAGCAAAATTTCTCGGGCCAGCACTGCTATTCACTCCTGTCAACTGTTCCCTGCAGGACTGACAGTTGCAATACCACTGGTTGGCCAGCACGGGTGGTGGTGCTGAAGCAAAGAAACCAGGCCAGGGGTTCCCTTGCTTGCAAGCTGCTGGGGTGGCACCTGCCCTGCCCCCTCCCTCGCATTGCCAGAGGCCCTGATTTACGGCTCCGATGCTTTACATTTAGATATCAAAACCCTTAAGTGAATGTATGATCATGGCTGATCTATTATTATTATTAATTATTATTTCTTGTTTACTCAGTCAGACAGGTGTTATTGACTGGTTTGTTTTATCCAGACATCGAGTCCTTCCCAAGGACCTGGGATGCCAAAATTTTATTGTCAATTGTTATAGATATTGTCGCAAAATATAGGCTGTTCCCAGTAAAGCTGCTTTTTGTAATTGGCTGATGGTGATTTCTGTGGCCCCTATGGTGTTGAGGTGCTCTTCAAGGTCTTTTGGAACTGCACCCAGGGTGCCAATGACCACTGGGATTATTTTGGTCTTTTTCTGCCACAGCCTTTCAATTTCAATTTGTAGATCTTTGTATTTGGTGATTTTTTCTATTTCTTTTTCTTCTATTCTGCTATCCCCTGGTATTGCTATGTCGATTATTTTGACTTGTTTTTCTTTCTTCTCAACTACAGTTATATCTGGTGTATTGTGTGGCAGATGTTTGTCTGTTTGTAGTTGGAAGTCCCATAATATTTTTACATCTTCATTTTCTTCAACTTTTTCAATTTTATGGTCCCACCAATTTTTGGCTACAGGTAGCTTGTATTTTTTGCAGATGTTCCAGTGTATCATCCCTGCTACCTTGTCATGCCTTTGTTTGTAGTCAGTCTGTGCAATCTTTTTACAACAGCTGATTAGGTGGTCCACGGTTTCATCTGCTTCTTTACAAAGGCGGCACTTGCTGTTGTGGATTTTTCAACTTTTGCTCTTATTGCATTTGTTCTTAGTGCCTGTTCTTGTGCAGCCAGTATTAAACCCTCTGTTTCTTTCTTCAAGTTGCCATTCTTAAGCCATTGCCAGGTCTTGCTGATGTCTGATTTTCCACTTATATTGTGCAAATATTGACCATGCAGTGGCTTATTTTTTCCATTTTTCTGCTCGGTTCTTGACTTGTTCTTTCTTGTAGGCCTGCTTTGTTTCATTGGTGTTGAATAGTTTCGCATTATTGACCATTTGAAGTGCATCTTCTTCACTGTCCTTGATATATTCTTCAAGGCCTCTTTTCTCCCCCAGAGCGGTGTATGACATACTTGAGTTTCTCTTTCACAACAACCCTGTGAAGTAGGTTAGGCTGAGAGAGAAGATCTAGTTGCTTATGAACTTTAATGTCAGCCTTTATTTGAGCTCTTTTTTGTATTTTATTATATATTTAACACATTTATATACCGCCCAAAACTTTAGTCACATAGATTTGCTTGTACATGAGAATCTCTGTTTAGGCTTGTGCAATGTGAGGAGGGGGACAGAAGGGAGGAGGCTTGAATGGTGAAACTCTGAGTGACATTTTTAGTATTAAAATATATCTTTTATTTACATCTCTGGAGCAACAAAACCTCTTCTTGTTGTTACTTCTGAAAATTTGCCAAGCTGCTGCTAAATTGTAGGCTGCCTCTTGCAGACAGTTTGTTCTCACCTTCATGTCAGCCAAGAAGTAGAATTCATTGCTGTAATCAATGTAAATGCCTTGTTTGCTTACATTTCTTTCAGGGGATTTCAACCCTTCACACCAAGGCTCTTGTCCACCGAGATGAAAAGAAAAATAGATAAGGAACATCAGATCTTTTCTTCAAAATGGATTGTGAAAGGTATGCAGCTAATCATTTGAGTGTGTTACACATGGGGAAAACATCTCCTTGGTTATTTCATTTATTTTCAGGTTCAGTTAACTCTGGTTGTTACCTGAGAGTGCATGTGAACAGCTCTGTCATGAATAATGGATTCTAGGACAGGTAGGAAACATCTGGGTAGCAATCTCTTCATGCACATTCTGGCAATTCCTCTTTTTTACATATTGCCATAATTGGAACTGCATATTCTGAGAAGCCCCAGAATACAAACACACTGAACACACTTGGTGGTCCGAAACATTTTGCTAAGTTGAAGAACAATGAGTGCATGGGCACTCAGCATTCTCAGGACCTGCTGCCGACTCATTGGAAGTGACAGCAACACATGAGCACTATCAAACTATGGCACCAAGTCAGACATTGGGGGCAAAGGCATTTCTAGCGCCTGCAAGAGCCCATCCCTCCCCACATCTGTGCCTGAGGCGACTGTCTCACTCTGCCTCATGGAGGGGTAACCCCTGCAAACAGCAGCCCCATGTTAAGAGCATACAAAATTGAGAACAGCCCTCTTAAAGAGGGCCAAGGCTCCATCTAGCTCAGCATCTTGTTAGAACAACCCTCTGTTTCAATGCACCCCACTCAATTGTCTCTCCACTAGAGAGAGGGCACCTTAGTTCACCTGTGGGGGGGGGGGGAACTTACGGGAACCAGAGCAACTCTTATGGCAGGAATTCTTCAGTCTAGCTCCAAACCTCAGAACAAAGCAAACCCCATGACCTAAAGCAGGGCTGCACAACATAAGGCTCGTGGACCAGATCTGGCCCGCGGACACTTTTCCCCTGCCTGCTCCCTGCTGGCAGTCACTTGCCCACCACCTGCTTGCCACCCGCACTGCCTTCTGGGTGGTGGGAGGCAGCCCTCAGCTCTCTCCGCTTTTGCCAGCTCCCATCGCTGTTGCCGCCAGCCGCCTGGCTCACCTGGTTCCCAAGCCCATCTGCTTCCATTGAGGCTGGGCGCCTGCTAGGAATGAGGGTGTGCACAGTCCCTGTTGGAGACACAAGGTGCATGCACACCCTCATCCCAGCAGGCTCCTGGCACTGATGGAAGTAGGGCAGGGCTGGAGGCCCTGGCAAATGAGTGGGCAGGTGGCAGGAGTCATGGCAATGAAGCGCTCTACTGCAGGTGCAAGTGTGCCACCACCAGCCGCCTCTCTCACCACTCATCCTGGCTCCCAAGCCTGCCTGCTTCCGCCGAGGCTGAGAGTCTCTTAGGAAGGTTCCATCAGGGCGCGTGAATGTCCTCATTCCCCGCAGGCGCCTAGCTCTGATAGATGGGCTTGGGAGCCAGGACAAGTGGTGGGGGAGGCAGCTGGTGGCAGCAGTGGTGGCAGTGATGGGAGCCATCAGGCGGGGGAGAGCGGAGGGTTGCCTCCCACCATGCACAGTGCAGTGCAGGCCCTGTAGGTCAGCAAAATAGTGAGCAGCAGGAGCAGTTGCAAGGTGGTCGGGGTGGGCATCACCACGAGGGGGAAGCCACCCATCTTCAGTACATGGACACAGGCCCATTTCCACATGGATATGCTTCTGCGGAACTGAAGCTGGGACCTTCTACATGCAAAGCAAGGGGTCTGTTGCTGAAATATAACCCCATCCTCTATGACGGGGAAAGCACTCTGTGTATACTCGTGCAATGTGTGTGTGTGTGTGTGTGTGTGTGTGTGTGTGTGTGTGTGTGTGTGTAATGATAGATAGATAGATAGATAGATAGATAGATAGATAGATAGATAGATAGAGCACTTTAATAATCATTTATTTTTTTGTGAACTGTTAATTTTAATTCAGTAATCAATGCACTAAAAATTGACCTCAGCCCCCACACACCAAGTCATGGATGATTTTGGCCCACTGGGGCATTTGCATTGCACACCCCTGACCTAATAGGATTAGCCAAATCAGCATCTTTGGGGAAAGAAGGAAAGAGTATGTTTCACTCATTTTGACTATCTAAAGAACCAGCTTTGCAGGATAAACAATTCTTTATTTTTAGTTTATCAACCTCAGGGAGAACTAGACGTTGAGTGAGTGAGTGAGTGTCATTGAGTCAATGTCGACTCTTAGCGACCACATAGATAGATTCTCTCCAGGATGATCTGTCTTCAACTTGACCTATTAGGGGTCTCAGTGGTACATTCATTGCTGTCGTAATCTAGTCCATCCACCTTGCTGCTAGTCATCCTCTTCTTCTCTTTCCTTCAGCTTTTCTTAGCATTATAGACTTCTCAAGGGAGCTGTGTTTTCTCATAATGTGTTCGAAGTATGATAGTCTGAGCCTGTGCCTCGAGTGAAAATTCTGGATTGATTTGTTCTATGATCCATTTGTTTGTTTTCCTGGCTGTCCATGGTATCCTCAAAAGTCTTCTCCAGCACCAAAGTTCAAAAGCATCAATACTTTTTCTATCTTACTTCTTCAAAGTCCAGCTTTCGCATCCATAGAGTGTCATGGGAAAAACCATTGTCCAAACGATTCCAATCTTTGTAGGTATAGACATGTCACAGCATCTAAATATCCTTTCCAAGACCTTCATTGCAACCCTACCAAGTGCTAGTCTGCAGCGTATTTCTTGACTGCTGGATAGATAGTAATACATTGGTAAATTTGTGGCTTCTGTTTGGAACGGGCTTCTGTAAATTTCAGAGGTCTGTACTAGACTTGTCTGTGAAATTTTTAGCAATAAGCAACACAATTCCCTAGCCCACGCCTATTGGCTTTGCCTCTGTAGTTTTAATAGCTATCGGCAGCAGATCATCCAATGTCTGGATCCTCTTATGGATTAGTAATTGGTTAAAGAACAGGAAGCCAGAGGGGTAAACAGATAGTTCTCACAGAAGAAAATTAGAAGTGGCTCCTTCAAAATCATGTGATGGTTTTGATACTACTTCATTCATAAATTTTCTATTGCTTTCAAACTCTGCTTGTGAGCATCCTAGAGATATGTGGTTGGCCACTGTGGAAAACAGGATGCTGGACTTGAGGCAACTTCTGATCTAGCAGGGGCATTGTAAAACACCTATGAGTGCTTTGTAATTTTGAAACCTGACTTTGACTAAACCTGACTAAAAACTATGGTACTTTATTATTATTATGCCAAATCTTACTATGGAGGGACACCCTTGTAATTCTAGTGGCTCACATTCTGCACAGTATTAAGGCAGAACAGAGTAGTGTGCCTGCAGAAACGCTGTCTTGGAGCCCAAACAATGTGTTGCTGAGCAGCCAAATAAATGTGAAAGGTGACGGTGGAGTAATTTTCACTGCTCTCTCCTCCCTCCAAAAGTACTTTTGTGGTTCAGAAATATGTTCCTGAGGGCTGTACAATCCAGCACCGAATATGAGCCATATATTTACAGTTTAAGCATTGGTCTTGATGTTGACTGGAAGACTAATCTTATGCAACATGGGAGGACTATAAGAAAATCCTACATCCTGCAATTCAGTTGTTTAATGAAAGCACAGAATCCTAGAGTTTGCTCATGGGTTATCATCTACTGTAACTCCCTGTAAGAATCTTTCCCCAACAAAATTATTCTAGCTCTATCATTATTAATTACACTCTAGAATACGGGGCAAGTGGTGACTACTGGCAATGCTTTCTTGGCTCGATCACTTAAATCTACCTAAACTCATCCAAATAGATGTTTTCCCAGCCTGCTCTTAAAAACCAATGCACATCGAAGCCATTCCTTCTGGGGTCTACCCCCTCGGATCCAAGACACTCTTCAAGTCAGTTAGGCAACCAACAGTGTACTTTGTCACACTGTCTGTTGCTTAACAGAAAATGTGAAAGAATGCAAGCAACCGAAAGCACAGGAAAATGTGAACAAACAGGGCAGGGTAGCAATAGGCATTGTTCCATCCCTGGAACCCCCATAATGTACTGTGCGAGTACATGGTACATTTATGGAGATCCCCCCCTCCCCTCCCCAAAGCCAGCTGGGAGCCCCACAGTCTGCCAATCCCTGGGCAGGACCAGGCTTGGCTTTGTTAGTCTGGTTTTGCCTGCGCATGAGAACAGCCTCACAGTCTCTTTCCAGGAATTCAGGGCCATAGCCAGGGTGAGGCCAATGAGTGGTGCCACCTCATCTGGAGCACTTATCTACCCCACCTAAGGGTTTTTTAGTTTGGAGAAACAGTTGTTTAAACCAATGACATAGTGAGGTCATTCACACGATCAAGAACTTTGTTCTACCCAGGTTTGGGAGCTGTGTGTTTTAAGTTGTGTGGAAGGAAAGTAAGCGGAGAACCTGGGAAGAAGTAATTGGGGTGATTCCCATGACCAACAAAAATTGGGCTAGGAGAGCCTAGCCCAATTTTTGTTGGTCGTAAGAACCACTGGGCTCGCAGCTGAGCCCAGTGGTTCTTGAGCGGGTAACCCGCTCGAGAACCCCTGCTAAAAAGCAGGTTTGCGGAGCGAGCGCTCTAGCAAACCTGCTTTTTATGCTTGTGAGTAGCCATGGAGCGGGTTCGCGCCATGCCTACTCATGAGTAGACCCCCGGCCGGGAGGCGAAAAGCCACCTCCCAGCTCGGGGGTCTCCCCAGTATGCCCTGTGCGCTCGCGCAGGGCATACTGGGGCTTGCAGGGGCCACATGGCCCCTGCTCCCCCCACCCCTGCCGGCTCTGTCATGGAGCCGGCCATCGTGTGGGCAGCCAATCCGGCCGCCCAGGGCTCCCTGCTCACTCGTGAGCGAGGAGAGCGGGCTTAGCCTGCTCATCCCGCTCACCGGTAAAAACCAGGTCTCACTGATCGTGAGACCCGGTCCGTTGTGTGGCAGCAAGGTAGGAGGAACTTTCCTACCTTGCTGCCACACAGTTTACTTCTACTCAGGTTTTTCTCTTACCTTGCTTCCACACAACCAAAAATTGGGAGCACACACAGCTCCCCAAAACCAGATAGAACACAGTTTTTGATATTGTGAATGACCTCGATATGTTCCATTTGAAAATCAAGACCTACTTTTTAGAACAGGAATATTTCTGATTCAAAGCAAATCAGTACCAACTGATCCCCCCCCCCAATTCATTTGCTTGTTTAATGTGGTTATTACAGGTAAGTAAATCTAAAATGAACTGTTCCTATCAGTTTCTTGTTAGCTTTTGAACACTATCAGTTCATAGGCTAGACACTAAAATAGCCCCAGACACGTCGGCTTAGTGAGGGAGCTATAGAAGTTTCTGTTTCATTAAGAGAAAATCACTGATACTCCATTCAGTTCTTGGAAGCGTCACCTGGAGCTTTTTCACACAGGGCTTTTAGTTCTCCTCCAGATGGAGAGTGTGCATTCATAGATCGGCTAGATTTACCCCAAAGTCCCTGTGAGCTATTGGGGAACACTTAACACACGATTTGGGTTTTTCATTGCTGTTAGAATATAGCCTGATTTATATCTGGGGTTTTTTAAAAATCCCAGCTTTACATTGGTTTTTTTGGCCAACTTTGAATTCGCAGTGAAGCCTTGCAGTAAACATGTGGTAAAGCCTGCTGTGAAAATGCTCTTGGAAATATGGAAGCCCCACCTAACAAAGACTCTCACACTACAGATGTGTTTACAGTTATATAAAATACACTTGTTTGACAGCTGTCTGTGGCAAACTTCGCTTCTTAACTTGTTCAGTTACCATATATATAGCCTAACATTTATTGCTTTTAGACCACATGAAACTCTGCATCAGGGTGCATTTGTGCTGTTGGAACCACAGAAACTCACTTCTTGAAGAGATTCAGTTGCACTTGCCTCTTCCAAAAGGGAGCATGACATTCTGTAGTGTTTACATTATGTCGGGTCCTGAATTTTTTAAAAAAACAACTAGCAGGTCAGCTTTGAAATATGGCATTGCTATAGTGCTAGTAGCACTGAAGCCAATCTGAATTTAACCAGGGTGGCATTCTCAATACTGTGGCCTTATTTTTAGCATTCTATCCCCTGGGGTGTTGCAGATTGTGTGCTAATGCGCTTGAGAATTAACTCTTATGAAAATTATGGCACACCACCAGCACCATGACAATGTGCAAAATTAGAGGAATTGGAGAGGGCTGATTCTATGCAGATCTCTCCCTCCCTCCCTTGCACAATGGTGGCACCTTTGTATAGAACGGGATACAAGTAGCAATAAAATGGGGGGGAAACGTTGAGATGTTTTCTTTCCAAATGATCCTGTGGTTTTGAACAAAGCACCTTATTTTTAGAAAAATGGAGGGATTGTTCCAGCTTTGCCCCTGCAGTTTCAATAGCTGTTGAGTGCTTTAAAACCCTGACCTTGAAAAGGAAACCTTTACATTGTAAATGTACTGACAGTATGAAGACTCTATAAGAATCCAATGGGGTGGGGTGGGGTGGGGAAATTAGGTGGCTTTCTTCATTTTGAAAAGCTTAATTCATAGGTCTTTTTTCAATTGTTAAAGGAATCCCTGGAAACTTATCGGCTCAGTTTCAATATAATGCCAAACTATGATTTGGCAATCAGAATTGTCTCTTAGGCTCTCCTCTCCTGTACAGGTTCCTCTTCCACGTCCTGGGTTCTGCTAGCCATTGCTTGTCGTTCACTCTGAATCGGTTTACTATGGTTAGCACCTTGCTACCTGAGTTTGCAAACCCACTTCAAGCCACACTTTCCAGTTGTGGTTTGGAGACTAAACACCGGCCACAGTTTGCCAGGGTCAGCCAAGACATGTTGTTGCTTAATCCACATCCCCTCATGCCCATCACATCCCTCCTGCCCTCATGAGAGCATGATGGCCTCATGCCCATCACATCCCTCCATTCCCACCCCATGTGCCCTCCCCGGCCCAACTCACCTCAATGGGGAGAGAGGTAGAGGGATGTGATGGGCCAGCTGGCTGGTGTGCAGCTGCTCTTCCTCCACCCTCCCCCTTGGAAAATGAAGGGAAGTGGCAAAAGCTCCTCCTCCTCCTCACCCTCAGAGGGCATCTCCCTGTCCTACCTGGACTGACGTATCCCCCTGTCCTACCTGGACTGACCTTCAGTTTGTTAGCCCTCCTCCAAATTGTCACTTAAATCCTATGCTTTTCTCCACTGATTGACTGAACACAGTACCTCCAGTCAGCTGTTGTTTCCCACGCTTGAGCATCATCCTGCTTCCGACTCAATATGCTTCCCCCTCGCTGGATAGGAGAGTGTGCATGCATGTGTACCTCCCTTGTTATAAGGCAGCAGCCGAGGCTCCACATGCATATTTCTGTCAACTAATATATGTTCATGGCCATCAGCTACAGGAAGGGGGTAGCCGGAGGTTAGGTACAGGGCCCGCTCCACACTCGGCCCCTTGGCAAAGAACTGATTGGCATGATTGCCGCTCAGCTGACAAGGCTGCGCCCACACACACTTGGAGCGCAGCCCATAACTGCCGGAGATTTTTGAAGCATGTCAGCTCTCCTCTTTAAAATGTGACATTAGTCCCAGATTACGGAGATAATGTATGTGAAGCACTGTGCGCAGCCCTAAAAGCACCATGTCAATGCTAAGTGTCACTATTAACAATGCACTGACAAGGTGACTAGATGCAGAAGAGGAGATTGCTCCTGAACCTGGGAGAGAAGGACTTTTGGCAGGTGAAAGCTTGTCGTGTAGGGAGGAGGAAAGCTGCAGCTACTGAGAGGTCCTCTTTTATACAGCAGCCCCAGTCCTCCTTTGCATCTGAGAAGCCAATATCATGGTCTACACTTTAAAAGCTAACATATTTTTTACTGGAAATGAATCCTATTTAAATCAGGGGTGTAACTACTATTAGGCAAGGGGAGGCGGCTGCCTGGGGGCCCTCACGCCTCAAGGCCCCCTCAGAGGAAAGTCACATGACTATACATTGTGAAGTGTGTGTGTGTGTGTGTGTGTGTGTGTGTGTGTGTGTGTGTATCAGTGAGGGGCCCATTTTAAAATTTTGTCTCTGGGCCCACTCCAACCTTGTTACGCCCCTGATTTAAATCAACGAGTCTGCCTTCCATTAAAGGTGGCTAGGCTCAGTGTTCAGTCCATTGCGAACATGTGACACATACGGTCAATTTAAAACAGCATTTGCAGGTGTTCGGGGAGCATACCAAGGGCCCCAGCTAGGTACTTCATATGAGTTGCAACCCAGTCAGAAACGTGTGGTTGGCTTAGTGAGGCTCTGGCCCTTCTTACATGAGGGTGGTGGTGTGGGAACTGCCGTAGTGAGGTTCCTTCCTGCATTTCTGTAGTCATGTGAGAAGATGGTTGTGTGGCTGTTACCAGAGGAGTGTAAGGAAGGAGACTGGGCTTCCGTGGGTTTCTTTGAGGAATGGTGACCACACACTAGCCCAAGGGTTGCCAACCGGTGGTACTCCAGAGGTTGCTGAATTACAGCTTCCATCATCCCCAGCCACTATACATTGCACTAGCCCTATTCAGACATTATGCTGCAGATGCATGCAGGAATCGGAACACATTGTACTTCTTTTTATGTGAATGACTATACACGTGTTCATCTTATAAGTGGCCAACAAACTTTTTGTTTATACTATGTTATGTGTTTTTATCTGATGTTTTCTTTTCTTCCCCCCCCCCCTTTTTATATCTCGGATGCTATTCTTCTTTTGTACACTGCCCTGAGTCTGTGGATTGGGCAGTATATTAAATCTCTTAATAAACAAACAAACAAACAAACAAACAAGCAGTTTGTTATGGGAAGCTAACAAATAAAGCTTGTTTGTTTGTTTGTTTGTTTGTTTGCTTGCTTATGTATTACAGCTACTTTCTAATGCAGGCTCCACATAGGAAGAAGTATACTACTGTATGTGTGTGTTCAGCATAATGTGTGACTGGTTTTTATGTACATGCATTGTACAAAACAAGTGAATAGGGCTACTGTGTAATGACAGAGACTCAGAAGAACAGCAATCAGAGTGTTCCACAAGTTGATGTATAAGTGGGGAGAACATCAAGTAAGGAGTAGAAACAGAGAACAGCAACCATTTTATATTTTTCTTGTAGGAGTTGCATCATTTGAGTAAAGTCACTTTATGACACACTCCAGTCTCCTACTGATATCTTTTTTATAAAATATGGAGGAGCAGATCTTATACCCTGACTCACATTTGCTGTGTGATTTATTTCACTGTCTGCCAGGTAGGGTATGCTGTGCAAAAGACTAATGTAGAGCTATTAAGCAGCTGCAACTAACTTGCAGACAGTAGAGATAGGATGCATCATTTCTTCTGCTACTGCACCATCAGAATCTGGAATTTTCAAAACAGGGCGCTCTAGAAATTTCTTGGATCTATGGACACAGCTCATTAAAACTGATGGATCACCTCATCATTCATTCATTCAATTTCTATACCGCCCTTCCAAAAATGGCTCAGAGCGTAATTTGCTCCAGCTGTAGGGAGACACTTTAGGCAAAGGATTTGGAGACTGGGAAGTTTGCATGGAATTCTAGATCTCTACCTGTTTCAACCCACCTGTTTTTCTCACTGACTTTGGGGCTTTTGCCTATTCACTTGCAGAATAAGATCGTATCCCTTGGCTAAATATTCAGCATTGGTCCTGAATGGGTAGATTTCACCACTGAAACTTGTCATGGAGAGCAGCTGAGCAGTGTTACTACTGAAAGGTGCCCAGTACAACCAATTTCCACTGATGTGCTCCTTGTAGGAGTTATGTTGGCATTGTCTTTAGGATCTGGCCTGTAGCCTTTAAATTAAGTCTCCTACTAAATCTCTGAGACAATGACTTGTCGAAGCAGTGCAGATCACAGGCTGATTATCTGCCTGTTTTAGTTATTCAGCAAGCAGATTCTGACTCCTTCAACATATGCTTTTTGTTGGTCAAAATTACAGCCTTTCCTTCTCTCTCTCGCTCTCGTTCTCTTTCTCTCACTCTCACTCTCTTCCCCTTCTCTCGCCCTCTAACTCTCTCAGGAGCCATAAATGCCAGCAGTAAATATCCTCAGCCTCGGTAAACCAGTGCTCGCATCCAAGCTTTGGGCAACGTTCTGTATTCCAAATGGAAACCAAATGATGGTTTTCCCATGGACCATGCTCAATCATCATAATATTTCAACAGCAATAATTAAAATGTATCTAAATCAATGACAGTGTTTCCAAAGTGAGCTCTATGCACCATAAATTTTGTATAAGGTAAAGCTGCTTTGTATTAGCCAAGGATGCATTTTTAAAAAATGAATGAACGGACATTCCTCCCCTCCCCCTTCCTTACACACACAACAAGCATCCTTTTAGGGAGCTGAGGACACAGCTCCATCTTGTGGAAGATTGCATGTGTGGTTTCATTTTCTGCTCATAGCGTGCCTTGCTGCTGCAGTTTCCATTGAGTGGGAAGCATTTGTTGGGATCTCATGCTGGAGAGATGCATAAGATAATAATACCCAAGCCCAACTAGGTACATGAAGAAGCACCACTGCAAATATTATCCGTTCAGCTTTTTCTGGGCACTTTCCTACTGCTGCTTGTGTTTTGTTGAGTGCCTCTGGAAAAGGATTAGAGGGTCTATGCAGACTTTACTCATTAAAGTTCCTTCTCTCTTATTCTGTTATGTTCTCGACATGGTTCAAATCAACATGTGCTACAATTCACCAAGGAGCTACACACCCCCTTCTCTTTGCCCATTTCCTTTTCTAGCCAGGAGGGCTGCCAGGTTTTGGTATTAAAAAATACTGCACACACACCCTCCCTAGCATGCTAAGAGGTAGAGGTAGAATTCAGGCAATTTGGGAAGGGGACAGGGGCAGAGCCACCATTGTGCAGGTGGGGTTTGAAAGAACCTGGGCTGCCATGCCTGGCGCCCCAGCCATGCCCCTGTGCCTGATGTCTGCAAACAGGGCCTCATGGCCCCATTTGCAAGTAAATGCTATCAATCAATCAGCATACATGTAAATAGTAAATTAAAGCCAGAGCCGTGGCTTCCAGAGCGCCTTTCCCTGCTTGTAAAGGCAGGGAGACATATTCCCAGCCCGGCTGGGAGGCCAGCACTGGCTGAAGCTGCTCTCAAATGGAGCTGGAGCTCTCTTCCTTAGCTCCTTCTCCTTGCCAAGCATTCTAACTACTACTATTACTCCATTCCCCCCAACCCCAATCCAGACCAGAAGCCCCACTGTCTTTTTTGCACCATTGACTTCAGATTAAATGAAACGTCATCCAGACAAGATGGAAGTGCTATTAGTTGATGACAATAATCCAGGGCTGTGTGCTAAGCTTCTGTGGGATGGACTTGCACTCCCCCTAAAGTTCATACTTTGGGCATACTTTGAGATCTAACACGGCTTCTGGGTGCTCAGGTAGCAGAGGTGGTCATGAGGATCAACCCCCCCCCTTTCCTTTTAGGGTGATACATCAGCTGGACACCTTTTCTGGTGAGATCTGACGTGGCCACAGTTATGCATGGCATGGTCAGATTAGATTGCTGTCGTGCACTCTGTGTGCAGCTGTACAGAATGTTTGGAGGGCTTCAGCCACTATATAGAATGTTGGGATGAGGGCCCTCATGGGGACCTGTCCGAGGAAGCATATAACTCCATGATTATGCCATTTGTACTGGCTCCTAGTCTGCTTCTGGATTGCATTCAAAGAGCTACCTCTGGCTTTTGAAGCCCTAAACAGCCTGGAATTGGGCTATCTCAAGGACTGCTTCCTTCTCTACAAACCTACCTCTTCTCCTAGTCCTCAGCCAGGCCTGGCTCTGTACATGCCCACCCACACCCACCCCCCCACCCCCGGCCCCAGGAAAAGTTTGAGGAAAGTCTGAGGAAAGGTATGTGCCCTAAAAAGGACAAATTGAAAAGCTGTGATAAACTTCATAGCTGTGGGGTTGTTCAGCATTTAAGAGCATGACTTTCAAACATGTTGAGCCCTGCAGCCTCTCAGTGAGAGGTTCTGTTACCCTGGAATTTTCATACTGGCTGTGGAAGGTTGCTTTGTTTGTTTGTTTGTTTGTTTGTTTGGTTAATTTCACCTTTTTTGCTTTTGGTTCTTGCAAGTTAACGCAATATAAACAACACCCATCTCATTCAGATTAAGCCACACCTTTCCCAAAGAGCTAAGAGGCAACAGCAAAGAAAAAAGAAAAAAAGGAATGAGGATTATTTTTGATGATAATACAGCAGTATTCATAGTACGACTATAAGAATGTGCTTTCCAAAGCTCAGTGTCAACATTCTCATGTATCAGGATATCACGAAGACTTGTCGGTCATGTGTTTAACTAATCTCGTTGTTCATATTTTATAAAGTGTACAGTCTTCTCTGGACAGGCTTGTCAGATATGCTGAAAGGCATCCAGGCATTCTCCCACTGCCATCCCTCTCTGCTTCTCTTCCTCATTTTTCATTTATAACACATGCTGGCTCATCTTCTGAATCTTTTATCAGATTGTTTCATAGCTCAGCTTTGGCAAAGTCCACAAAGTTATGGCATACTCTTCAGACAGATTTCTATATCATATTTACTTGCATATTTCTCTCACTATTTCCCCCATTGTGCTGAAAACCTCTCTCTCTCTCTCTCTCTCTCTCTCTCTCTCTCTCCCATTTTTCTGTACAAGGACTTTGTATCCTTTCCTTCATGGGGAGAAAAACATCAGGGGAAATTTCCAGCAGACAAATTGCAGTAAAAAAAAAGTATTGAACAACTCCTTCCAACTCCCCCACCTTCTGATCTTCTGCTACCAGTTTCAGCCTAATGCCTTGCTCCATTAAAAAAGAAGAAGAAATCACCACAGAACTCTTCATCATGTTTAGTTTAATACTAATACTGTTTAGTTATGTTGTGTGTATAAACTATTCAAAATTTTAGGCCCACATTCAAAATAAAACTAGCAATTCTACTCCCCTCCCGCCCCCCCCCCGACAATTGAATATTGAAAGTAATCTTTTATTCACATTAATATTTCCTTGCAGGAATCTTGTCATTCAATATGCTAAAGAGAATTTCCTTTTTGCTTTATGATGCTTAATGTCCAGTTTTCCATGTTATTTCAAAACTAACAAAACTAAGTTTTGGCCAGGATAGAGCTAGACCTGATGGACAGGAGCATCCATTTAAAAGGTTCTGAGGTGTGGCTGGAGCTGCCAGTACTTCTGTGTACTAAATCACAAGTTTAACCTGTGTTGCCAGAATAAACTGATCTGAATACTGATATTGACTGAAGGGTAAAAATACCAAATGGAGATGGAAAGTGACAGATGGATCTGGATCTGGATCAATTGTGTACAAACTGCAGGCTGGTTGTCACAATTGCCCTAATACTGGATGACTGGGAATCTAACCATTCCCACTGCGTGTGTGCTCCCATGGAGTGTTATCTACAATTTGAACTCAATTTGACAATTTTCATATCTGCTTGGCATGTCGCAAATGTGATTCCTGAAAAATTCTGAGTTCACATGACCTGGGAGCACACTCAGGGCAGGAATAGCTAGATTGCCAGTAATCTGACATTAAGGCAATTGTGAGAGCCAGCCCTGTGTGTTCAGGCAGCTCCTGGCTCTTTTTTTTTTTTTTTTTTTTTGCATGCAGAGTTAAATTAGAAAATGGCAGCCATGCTGATCAGTTGCTTGGGGTAGAGGAGCAGGAAGAATTATCCATTCCCCCAGTGACTGATTGGCACGATCTCCAGTTTTCTAACTGGCCTGTCTCTTCCCCAACATCTAGGTCAGGGGAGGAACCAGGCACACAGCACGGATTGTGCCCACTTCCTAATACAGTTAGGATTAAGAATATGGCCCATAGTTGGATTGGGGTGCTGGGCTTTACTTCTCATCTGCAGCATCTCTGTTTTTTCCCATTTCTAATGTTCAAAATCTTGACTTTGACAAATGCTGATGTTCATTATAAGGACCGTGTGTGTGTGTATGTATATGTATATGTATGTGTGTGTAGTGTGTGTGTGTGTGCGCATATATGAGTGTGTGTGTGTGTAGTGTTGTGTATGTATATGTATATGTGTATGTGTAGTGTGTGTGTGTGTGTGTGTGTATGTATGTGTATGTATGTATGTATATGTGTCTCTCTCTCTCTCTCTCTCTCTCTCTCTCTCTATCTATCTATCTATCTATATGATCCAACCAACATTAAGACTTTCAAGTCCCACTGATTTCAAAAAGAAAGATCTAAGAATGTGCTTAACTGTCCCTTTGAAATTAATAGAGTAGATAAGTGCTTCACTTTGCCTGGATCATTTGCCTGGATCATTTGTGCCTTTAAAAGAAACAAAAAAAACCTTAAAAAAAAAAAAAGCTTTAAGCAGCCATCTTTACTACCTTTCTATAAGCTCCATTTAAGTACCCCTGATGAAATTTCCATTGCACTTGTCGGTGTTACAAAGTGCACAGCCAGCCTGGGTCCAGTAGCCCCCAAATGAGCTGATTCCTTTCATGACAATAGAAAGCAGTGCAGTTTCCAAACACATGCCCTGTCCAGGCCCTTGCTGATTATTTGAACAGCATGCAGTAAGCTGAAGTAGCTCTTTTGTCATATCAGGGTCCAGAAGCCATGGCCAGTACTCCAGGGGACATAATATTACCACCTTCCTTGTTAGGATACACAAGAAGCCATTAACGAGAGCTCACTGACACAATACAACCAACAGGCAAGGAATTCCAATTACCAGTACATGTTAATTCATCATCACTATGCAAATACTTTACAGAAAGGCAATGGGATCACTGGTCATTACAGGGCAAACAATTCACAATATGAATTGAGGTGAGTCAGCTATCAAAGAGTAAATAGTATTAGCCATTCAACAAAGCCAAGCTAATATTGAAGCAAGATTCAGTTTTGAAGACAGAGGGATACTGAAGACCGAGGAGGCAACAGGCTTTGTATTTCTCTCCTCAAGAAGATAGCAAGCAAGGAAACAAATCAATAATTAAAATAAATCAACAAGAAAACCAAAGAGAAAGAACAAGCTGGGTTTGTAAGGGCTAGTAATTTTCTAGGGTTTGATTTCTGGCCGGCTGGAAGTGTGTGTGTTTGACGGAGCAATTGAAGTAAGTCTGAGTTGGGGATTAGTTCCAGGTGAGTGACAAAGCTTGTCAGAGGGGTCATATTCCTGAGGTGACTCAGTTTGCCAACAGATCTTGAAGACAAAGCTCAGACCAGAGGACCTTTGCGAACAGATATTGAAGGGGTTTAGCAGGAGTTTAGCGGGAAACTTGGTGGGGAGGCACAGAAGCGGCCTCCCTTCATCACAGAGAAAACACACACCATGAGGATAGGGTAAGTACTACTCTATTCCTTTAATTTTCTTGGAGGGCAAAGCTTAAAACCTTTAATTAGCTGACAACTTCACCCAAGACATAGCTTCAAGTGAACAAGCCCTACATATTCTAAATAGCCAATCATACCAGTTATGACGGTAGAATGCCAGCAGGGGAGGGGGTGCTTCCCAGTGTATTACACAGAGTGTTGCAAATTTAGGCTGCTAGGTAGCATACTGAAGTACCAGACCCCCACGGTAGTGTTCTCCGAAGTGCTACCTGTTCCGCGCGCAGGGCCAGCGAGACACGCGGAGCTGAGGGGTCTCAATGCATGGACGAGACGATGGTGCCAGGAGGAGGGGTTTAGGTTTATTAAGCACTGGGGTACACTTTGGGGCAAGTGAAGCCTGTACAAAAGGGATGGGCTCCACTTGAACCAAGATGGAACCAGGCTGCTGGCGCTTAAAATAAAAAAGGTTGCAGAGCAGTTTTTAAAATGATGCCTGGGGGATTGCCGACAGGAACTGGATGGTGTCTGGCCAGCAAAATCCCCTAAGGTGTGAGGGTGCACATGTTTTGGGTAAACCAGAAGGGGACATGGTAGAGCCAGGAGTTGAGCAGAAGGAAACACATGACAGCTGGCCAAAGAGGTCAAAGGATGATAAGGGAGATAGCACTCACCAACACCAGGTAAGAGATACCAGGCCTGCACAACATAAGACCCACGGACCCATAAGACCCAGGGACTATTTTACTGGCTCCCAAGTATCCTGCAGCAACACAGGAGCTGGAAACTGCCTTATAGCTCCATCCTGTGCATGCTTTCTCAGAAATATGCTCCATGGTGTGCCCAGTGAGGCTTACTCCCATGTAAGCATGCCCAGCATTGCAGCCTGAAAGCAACAACAATTTAGGGAGAGGAGAGGGCTTGGCATTTTGGGGGGACTGGCATGCACTCTAGGGCCCCACTGATTGAGCAGGGACAGGGCCTGTTCTCTGGCCACTATCCTTGTATGAAACTATGGTTGCATTGACGGGAATAGATCCACAAGTAAGTAATAATATTTTTAACTTTAATGTAATAATGTGCTAAAAATTTGACCTTGGCCCCTGCACACCAAGTTGTGGATGGTTCCAGCCCACTAGGGAATTTGAGTTGTCCCCAGCCCTGCTATATACAAATGCCAGAAGCCTCCAATTGAAGATGGGTGAACTGGAGCGCTGTAATGAAAACATAGATATTTGGCATAACGGAAACCTGGTGGAATGGTGAGAAGTTGAACCAGTGGGACACTGTTATTCCTGGATATAAACTCTACAGAAAGGACAAGGAGGGGAGGACTGGGGGAGGATTAAAGGTAAAGGTAAAGTTTGCCATCTAGTCAGTGTCAACTCCTGTCGATCACAGAGCCCTGTGGTTGCCTTTGGTAGAATACAAGAGGGGTTTACCATTGCCATCTCCCACGCAATATGTGATGATGACTTTCAGCATCTTCCTATATCGTTGCTGCCTGAAATAGGTGTTTCCCATTGTCTGGGGAACATACCAGTGGGGATTCGAACCAGGAACCTCTGGCTTGCTAGTCAAGTCATTTCCCCTCTGCATCATTACACAACCAGGGGGCAGAGGGAGGAGTATATTAAAGAAGTGATAGATTCCAAGAAGCTAGAAAACCTATGTGGATCGGAGTCCTCCACAGAATCATTATGGGTGATAATTCGAGGACTGAAAGGAAATGTGTTACTAGGGACATACTACTGCCTTTGGGATCAAAACATTGAGAATGACCTAGAGTTGGAGAAGCAAATAAGAGAGTCGTCAAAGAGAGACAGAGCAGTAATAATGGATGACTTCAACTACCCATGTATATACTGGGTAAATTCACATTCAGGTAATGACAGAGAGGCAAAATTTGTAGACATGCTAAATGACTGTGCCTTAGAACAGTTAGTCGCAGAACCAACCAGAGAGATGGTGACCTTGGTCCTAATCCTGAGTGGTGCCTAGGACCTGGTGCAAGATGTCAGAGTTGCAGAACTATTGGAGAACAGTGACCATCGTGTGAACCAATTCAGCATATATGTGAGTGGAGAATTGTCAAGGAAGTTCAACACAGATGAAGCAGAAACTTCTCAAAAATGAGGGGACTGGTTAGAAGGAAGCTGAAAGGGAAAGTCAGGAGGGTAAAATCACTCCAGAAAGCATGGAACCTATTTAAAACCACAATACTAGAAGCTCAGTTGGGACATATACCAAGAAGGAGGAAAGGTACTACCAAGTTCAGGACACCAGCATGGCTAACAAGTAGAGTTAGCAAAGCTATAAAAGGGAAGAAGACTTCTTTCAAAAAAAATGGAAGTCCTGCCCAAATGAAGAGAACAGGAAGGAACATAAACGTTGGCAAAAGAAGTACAAGGAAACTATAAGGGATGCAAAAAGAGAGTTTGAGGAGCACATAGCTGGAAAGTGTCAAGGAGAATAACAAAAACCTCTTTAGATATATCAGAAAACCTGCTAGTGAGGTAGTTGGACAGTTAGAAGATGAAGGCGTGAAAGGGATTATTAAGGAGGCCAAAGAGATTGCCGATAAGCTGATGAGTTCTTTGCATCTGTCTTCCTGGCAGAGGATACTGACCATATACCCTCTCTGGAATTGAGCTTCTCAGGTTTAGAGGCTGAAGAACTGGGCCAATTTGAGGTGACAAGGGAAGATGTTCTAAACTGTCTTGAAAAACTAAAAATTAACAAATCTCCTGGATCCACCCAAGAGTTCTGAAGGAACTCAGATGTGAAGTTGCTGCTCTCCTAGCAAAAATATGTAACTTGTCCCTATCTAATCAGGCTCTGCACCAGAAGACTGGAAAGTAACCTATGTAACTCCGATTTTCAAAATGGGATAAAGGGGGATCTGGGAAATTACAGGCCGGTTAGCTTGACTTTTGTGCCAGGTAAGTTGATGAAAACCATACTTAAGAACAAAATTGTTTAACATATAGAATAAAAGGCCTTGCTGAAGGAGGACCAGTATATCTTCTGCAAGGGCAAGTTTTGCCTCACTAACCTTTTGGAGTTCTTTGAGAGTGCCAACAGGCATGTGGATAAAGGTGATCCGAATGACATAGTATACTTGGACTTCCAAAAAGCTTTTGATAAAGTCCCCCACCAAAGGCTCTTGAGTCAACTTAGCAGTCATGGGATAAGGGGACAGATTCATGTGTGGATCGGTAACTGGATGAAGGATAGGAAACAGAGGGTAGGAATAAATGGACACTTCTCGAAATGGAGGGAACTAAGAAGTGGGGTCCCCAGGGATCGGAACTGGGACCAGTGCTCTTTAATATTTCATAAATGATCTAGAAGTTGGGTAAGCAGCAAAGTGGCCAAATTTGAAAATGACACTAAACTATTTAGGATAGTGAAATCCAAAACAGATTGTGAGGAGCTTTAAAAGGATATCTCCAAACTGGAGGAGTGGGCGACTAATTGGCAAATGTGGTTCAATGAAAGCAAGAATAAAGTGATGCATTTGGGGAGGGGGACCCAACTTCATATATATGCTGAAGGGATCTTAGCTGTCAGTGACTGACCAGGAAAGAGATCTTGGGGTCATGTTGGACAGCTCATTCAAAGTGTCGATTTTCCAGTGGCCACATCTGGAGTACTCTGTACAGTTTTGGTCACTGGATTTTAAGAAGGATATTAAAAAACTGGGTAAGGTGCACAAGAGGGCAACCAAGATGATCAGGGGCCTGGAGTATCTTCCTTATGAGGCTAGGCTATAGCATCTGGGGCTCTTTACTTTGGAAAAGAGGCAACTAAGGGGAGACATGATCAAAGTATATAAAATTATGCATGGAGTACAGAGAGTGGACAGAGAAAAAAAATTCTCCCTCTCTCACAACACTAGAACCAGGGGTCATAATATGAAGTGAAGGTCGGGAAATTTAGGACTGACAAGAGGAAGTAATTTTCCACACAGTGCATAATTAATCTATGGAATTCTTTACCATAGGATGTGGTGATGGCCACCAGCTTGGATGGCTTTAAAAAGGGTTCAGAAAAATTCATGGAGGACAGGTCTATCAGTGGCTACTAGTCTAGTGTCTGTGGGCCACCTCCAGCCTCAGAGGCATGATGCTTCTCAATACCACTTGCATGGGAGCAACAACAGGAGAAAGGGCATGTACATACCTCTTGCCTGTGAGCTCCCCAGAGGCATCTGGTGGGCCACTGTGTGAAACAGGATGCTGGACTATATAGGCCTTGGGCCTGATCCAGCAGGGCTGTTCTTATGTTCTTATGTTCAAGATAACCAGCAGAAAGAGAATCTTTGGTGGGGAGGGAGAAATCCTGACACCCGCCCTTCCCAGAGGTAGAATTGTTGCTTCAGCATCTGTTTCAACATGCACGGCAGGCATGGCTGGTCCCTAGAGAGCCGTAAGGTTGGACATCTGCAAAGGTCCTAAGACCATGCCACCATCCTCGTAGAGGAGAGACAGGAAGACCGTTGGTCCATCTATGTCAACACCGCCTGTACTGGCTGGCAGTAGCTCTTCAGAGTGTCAGACAGGGCACTTTCACCACCCCCACTTGCTAGTTCCCCTCTCTCTTGGAATGACTGCAGGCCAAGGAGGACATCTTCTCACTTATAGTGGCCTTGTCCTAGTGTTCTTTCCTTTTGGACAGTGTTTTTCCCCCCAGAAATGGTAAAATTATAAGGCAGAGGCTAAATCTGAGTCCACAGCTGTCATTACTAAACATATTTCGGAGGGATTAATTTAGAGTTATCATCTAAGGATTAGATAATATTTATTTTGTCAGCCTGTCTATTACACAACACTGTAAAAATAAAACTATGACCCTTGATACTTGGTATCAGCACATGTGGCATATAGCTATATGGGGAAAACTGGCCCATACTATTCATCTTTGATTGGATCAGGCTAATCTCAATGTCTTTTTTACCACATGGTCTGATTTTTGTTTTATTTACAAATCACAAAAACTTTGCTTCTTCTCCACCTTCCAACCACATTAGCATCTGGAAAGATTGTTAAATGAGGTGGTTTTGTATTTACGTAGAAACTAGACTATGTGATTAGGTTCTATGTGATTTGTAGAAAGGGATATATTTATATGTGATGCTTGTTGTCTTATTATAAATGACTGTATTTTCTGTGTTATGTTTATCCCATAAAAATATATTGGGGGTGGGGAGGCAGTAAGAAGAAAGAAAGAAAGAAAGAAAGAAAGAAAGAAAGAAAGAAAGAAAATTAATTTTTAATTTTTATTTATTTACATTTTATATCCCGCTCTTCCTCCAAAGAGCCCAGAGCGGTGTACTACATACTTGAGTTTCTCCTCACAACAACCCTGTGAAGTAGGTTAGGCTGAGAGAGAAGTGACTGGCCCAGAGTCACCCAACAAGTATCATGGGTGAATGGGGATTTGAACTCGGATCTCCCCAGTCCTAGTCCAGCACTCTAACCGACTTCCTTCAAGGAAAGCAGGTATTCTTCCCATGACCCATCCCTTCTCATGGTTTGCACAGAGCATCCAAGAAAGTCAGAGACGGCACAAGAAAATCCAGTCAAGGGCCTTTTGATGGTCATGAGCCCTCAGCCAATGCCTGAGTTGACTAATCCCTGGGAGATGGGAAGGTATTTTCCCAAGGTCAAATTAGCTAGTTACCCTATATGGCTTTTTGCTTCCTCCTGTAGTGTAAGGCCCAGGATTGCTGGTAGCCAGAGTTTTATTGGCCTAACCGGAATTTTATCCACTGCCACAGGCTGAAAGAGTCAAAGTCAGAACCAAATCAGCTTGGCTGGATTTTTCTCCCCCCACCCCGCACCCCATGCATGAATATGGTGGCTGCATTTGTACTAGTATATGCTACATTTTGTGAGGTTCAGTTTTCACTCTGAAAGTTACCATTACTGTGGCCATGAAAATGTTCATGGAAACAATCTTCAACCTTTCAGTCTTCCATGCATTGTTTCATGCTTGTTTGCATCGATTCCCCACCCCCACCCCCATTTACAGTGAATGCAAACATGTAGCCTGTGAAGCTATATATACTCCTGCTCCTTAGTATGTGGGAAATGGATGTGCCTGGCATTTAATGAGGTATATTCTGTGTGTGTGTGCGTGCATGAGGACCCACGATTCTGTGCCCCACCCATGCACTTAACTGTCTGCATTTGGATATTAGGGCCAGGACCCAAACTGTAGTCAGGGAGACCGCAGAGAGGAGTGGGATCTGTCTGTGCAGGTGAGGAACTCACTGCTGGCATTCCTCTTTCGCATGAAGGACAGCCAAGGCAGCCAATCGGAATGGAGAAAAGGAGAGGCTTCTTCCCTCGACTCCTGTTTTGGAGAATGCAGCCTTAAGTTCAGAATACAGACATACAGCAAGCGGAGGACAAAGGAGCAGCAAAACCTATTACAGACCAAGGGGTCACCTTGGAGTTTGGGGAGGTAAACCTAGGGTTGCTTTGGTTCCATGTAGTCATACAAGAAATCCAACTTCTGCCCCATTTAACTTTGGTTTCCCATTATGTGCGAATGCGGCCATCCTTTCCCTTAAACTCAAAACAGATTTTTTCCATAACTGTCCATAAAACTGCAGTACATATTTGCAGGCACAAGATGGCAGCAAAGCTACAGGAGCCCTTCCCATTGCCCCACTAAGTATATACATACAAGTGAGTCCATTGATTTCAATGGGCTTATGTGTGCTGAACTCTGCATTGAACCTTAACAGCAAAACATTAATTCCATTCCCCACTGATGGCTTAGAAACACTCGAGTTGAAGGGCTCAGAGAGCTTTGTCTATGTTTCATTTTTGCTGCTGTGTGCAAAAATTCTCCCAACACAGTTCTCTGTTACGTGTGCCTTGCTTTTCCCCACGGGGTGATGGTGCCCATCTGTTTCACCACTTACCTTTTGGATTTGTTTTGGACTGAATGTGGGCCAGAAAAGGGAATTTCCTCGAAATTCCCTGGTTTGCCTTTTGTGAAATGGCTCTGGTGTTGCAGACGCAAATGTTGGATCAAAACAACGGTTTGATGATGTTGATCAAAACAACAGTCAGAAACCACCTCTGCCTTGAGTCAGGTTTTATGGCCTGATAGTTTTCACCATCTAATCCAGCACTTTCTTTCTAACAATGGCTCACCAAATGCCTTTGGGAAGCTTACAAGCAGGCCAGGAGGCTAACAGCATTCCCCTCTGGGTTTTTCCAGCATGCAAAGCAAAAAAGAAGGCTGTATGTTTCCTCATCTGTCCTGCTTTGGTGTCATATTCTCTCTCCTTAAAATGGGAGCACACTGGCCAGCCGCGTAAGTGTATTCTAGTAATGCATTAGTTGCACAACTTAGACTGGAGGAGCATTTTCTGTGGTCTTTATCTCTTGATCTACCAAGTCTCGCCTCCTGACTGTTGACCCTGTTGGCACTAATGGCTTGGCAGGATGGGTGGACCTACCCCTGCGGTTCTGCCTGGAGCCACTGGCCTCAGAGGATCTGAAGCAGCTGGTTGAATCCCAGGAATGTAGTGGGAGGGCGACAAAACTCCAGTTACAGAGGCCCTTTGTCCTTTTCTGTCAAGGCCTTACAGCCTTCATGTCTCCAGGGAGTTATTCGCACCTGGCTGCGGGGTAAATTTTGAGCGAAGCCACTTCGAATCCCACTTGCGGCATTGAGGGGAGCAGCCCCTCCCCTCTGCTCTTGGGTTTTGTTTTGATGCAAGTTCACATGTTTTCTTCTGTGTTTGCCTTCTAGCCAATGGCGGGGGGGGATTACTAAAGAGCTACATCTGCATTTCTAAAGAGAGTATCTTTCTTATCATGCTAATATCTACATCAGTCCCTCTCCCAATTTGCTCCGGCATTTTCAGAAAAAGTAGCTTAATACCAGCATTTAAAAATCCAGAAATGCCTTGAGATAAGCTAGAATTCACAAGACACAGCCCGATTTGTGTGTATAGTGGGTCCAAGGATCTTGAAGGGACTTCGGGATAAGTTTGGCTGGTGTGTGAATGCACACTCTCTCTTCTGAAGAAGATTCAGAGTAGAAGCCCTGTCTGCAAAACCTCCTGGAGAGTGGAACTCCATCAAAATATTTACATTGCTTGATAGGTTTCTCAATAATGTTCAGGCCGATGACAATCTTTTAAACCCTCTCAGCACAACAGAGAAATTGGATGCTGACTCGGATTTCTTTTGAAAACAGCACTCTCAACTTTTCTCTTTTCCTAGGTTTAGTTTTAAGTGCAATGTCAGAGTTAATATTTATGTACTTTCTGCCTACAAAATTAATTTAGAAAATGAACTCAATTAAAATGAATTGAACAAAGGCCATTATTTTGTTAGTAATTGGTGTTGATTTAGTAAGTTCTGCAGAGAAAATGTCAGTGGGATTTGAGGTATGCAACTGCTGGATAAACAGAACAAATTCATTCATTTGTTTGTTTGTTTGGAGCAGGATCCAACAAATCAAATCTCTTTATTTCAGTCAGCAACCAGCATGAGGATCCAACAGTGAAAAACACTTTTTAGTCCCACTGATTTCAATAGGAGGACATTAAACATATGCCAGTGCATTTGTTTAAATCAGCAGGACTTTAAAGAACTTTGGCTGGATCATGCCCCTATTTCATAAATTAATTGCTTCTCAGCTTTAAAATGGTCTCAAAAGAAAATTCCATATTTAAAATAACAGTGGGTGACACTCACATTAGTACGGTACTGGTACAACAGTGCTGACATCCTGATTAACTCTGTGGCATTGTGCCTCACGAAAATATTTCCCTGAGGACTATGCATCCCTCTGGGACATATTTCAGGAGGTATGATGGGCTTCATAGGAAAGGAGAGATTAATCAAAATCATACCCAGTGTGATGATGCAGTCTGGATGTCTGCACTGTCCAGAAGTCCGCCAATGATTTTAAAAATGCTGATCATTTTCAAAAGTAAACTGGGACGAAAGCTTCCCTTGGGAGGGAATGCCAGAGATCTCATGGCCACATATTATATATCAACAGAGTAGAAAGTGCACTGTTCTTAGTGTTGCAGCATCTTGGTCCATTGGCATCAGACCCTATGCCCGTTTGTAGGCTTCAGTCAGTTCAGACTGGGGACCCACCAAAGCCTGAGTATGCAATATGAGACCCATTTCTTAATCTTTTTAAAAACCACATATGTATGGAAGTCACGTCATAGTGCCACCCACGTTAGGCTGTGGGTCCCAAGCTACCAGTTTGAGACCAAAGCTTTAAGCTACATCTCCCCATATCTTGCTGTGTGTCCTGAAGTGCTCCCTGCCTTGACGTGGGCCGCAAAAATAAAATACCTTTGGCATACCAGCTTAGGGAATGTCTTCTATCGCATACACCTCTCTGTTCTTTGAGATCATCAGGAGAGAGCTTGCTATACATTCCTATGTTTCCTAGGATAAGCACTGTGGTCACACGAGGACCTTTCCATCCATGGTCTCCACCACTTGTTTGGCTCTCTCTTCATACAGCTTTCATTGTCAACTGAAAACATGTCAGTTCTCCAGGGTGCTTTGCTGGTGGCTTTTGTTGGACCTCTGTGGTTTTCGGCATTTTCTTTCCATTTTGAAGCTGTTTTCAGTCGACACTAGTTTTTACCTAGTATCGACTTAATACTGGTGCCCAAGACACTAGTATTGGGCACTGCTGGTGAGTGGGAGATGCCACTCATAAATGCGATAAATAAATTCTGTCAGGGATCCTTCTTCAAAATTTGTTTGGAACCCTCTAAACAAATTGACCTTTTTAAATCCATTCCAGCCCTATAACTATAATTCCTTCCAAATTTAAAAAGACACGTAAGTAACATAGATAAATTATCTCTGACAGGCAAGATTGGACAATAGGACAGAGTGAACTCCAACTCAAGCCGGGCAAGCCATGCTCCCTTAAGAGGGTGAATGCTAATAGGGGACACATCCGTGCATTTCTGCCAAACATTACATCATGATAATGGAAAAGACCACCGTTTCCCTGCTGCTGCTGAAAACAGGATTGAGCTCTGGTGATCAGCATTTTTTGTTCTTACTTCAATGGCTTATGATTTGGTGGAGGGTAAGAAATCAAGTCGAGGACAAAAAGATGGACAAGCACACTAGCTTGGAACCTAAACACTCTTCGAATCCAACCGTTTGCTTACAAGATTTGTGCCTTTACACTCCACCGCCATTATTTATCTTTAGTACTGCTGTTGTTGATGATGCTGATATTACTTCTCTCCAGACCTTTTTTATTGCGTAAATTAAAACATAGTAAGAGGGAATTGCAATGTTGATATTTATTTTTTATTATGATTTTTAGATTATGATTGTGATTGTGATTATGGTTAAGTTCACAAAGGGAACTTAGAACTTTTTCACACATAGAAAAAGAAATAAGATAGTTCCCTGTCCCAAAAGGGTTCACAATCTAAAAAATAAATGCAAGGTAGACACCAACAACAGCCACTGGAGGGATGCTGTGCGGCGGATGGATAGGGCCAGTTGCTCTCCCCTTGCTTTAAAAGGTGCGTCTTTGTTCAGTTAGTAGGGGCTAAATCAGGGCTGCACAACTTTGGCCTCCCAGCTGTTGTTGGACTACAATTCCCATCATCCCTGACTATTGGCCACTGAGTGGGGATGATGGGAGCTGCAGTCCAACAACAGCTGGCAGGCTAAAGTTGTGCAGCCCTGCCCATAATGTATACCCTTCGACACATAAGTGCTTATGAAGTGGCTCACAGGATCTGAAGTATAAAAGTGATAAAATTAGAAAGCAATATTAACAAATAATCTAATACAAACATAGAAACAAAACTGAGAAAGAACAGCAGAAGAAAAAGGACACAGTGATAAAATGACTTGGCCACGCTTTAAAGGCCTGGGGAAATAAGTAAGAAATGCCTGGCATATAAAGAGCACTAGACTGTTCGCAGTACTGCACAGGTGCACTCTCAGTAATTCTTCAACAACACTGTAAAGTGAGCCAGTACTATATTATTATCCCCGGAAGATGGGGTGGGCGGCTGGGTTGATGGCTAAGAAAGAGTAGCTTCCCTAAGACACATGCAGCCTGACTTTATGCATGTTTACACAGCTGTAAGTCTCACTCAATTCAATAGACTTGTCCCAGGTATGTATATAGGATTGCTGCCTAGTGAATTAATGTCTGTGTGTGGGCTCAGAAGATGCCTGACTAGGCTGAGTGACCACTGATGCTGGGTCTGGGAAATCAAAGAATGTACACACACACACACACACCGCTGCAAAGTTACCAGTCAACACAGGTGGCCCTTCTATGTGTATTCAGTGTAACTCTCCTCACTTCACAAACAAGGTATGTAGACAATCTCATCATCTTCTTCTAGGCACAGGGCAACCACGTTTTATTGTGCTTTAACAACCGTTAGCACACAGTGATGTCCATTGCCACTCACACTGCACGGAAGTTTAAGAGCAGCCATCACAGTTCAAGAACAATGGCCTATCTCTTCTAGTATCCTGTCTCTCTCATAGTCTCTCTCATAACCTGTCTCTCTCATAACCTGGATCAAGAGGTTATGTTTAACACCCCCGGCTGTCAATGGACTATTCCTTTGACTGCCGTCCAATGCCAATTGCCGCCCACTGAAGCATTTGTACAGCATCCAATACCCCTTCATCAGCAGGCTCTTTGGTTAAGTTGTTTTTGAGGAAGCAAGCAGTCTTTCATTACAGCTCCTGTCCCAAGTTGTTCCAGCCAGTACCTCCATTTTGGCATCCACTTTTCAGGACTGATGCTAAATGGGAACGACACGTTCGGAGCAAATCAAGCATAAAATAGCTTTGCTCTAAAGATTTATTACTGTATGCCTAATAGAGATCAGATCTATTCCAAAATCATTGATCTTCCATTTTTTATGATTTATACCTAAAATGACATGTATTTCCCTAGAATACTGGTAGTCCTGCTTTCCTCTGTCAAAGAGACTGGTGGTTTTTAAAAAGGGGGGGGGGGGTTAAAGAAATAACCCCCAATCCTTGTAATATCCAATATCATGGACACTGTGTTCAATAAAGCTAAAATCCTTCCTTCATCTAATGTGAATTTTGGTAAGCATCACAAAAGAAAAGCTTTATTTTTAAAAATGGACTGCTTCCTCTTCAAAAAGCAAAAATCCCCAAGGATTTTGTATATTTCCTTTTACTACTAATAGAAAACCTATAAATGATCCAAGTTTCATCCATCCTTGTATGTACATTTACAATACATAATGTATATCAAGAAAAGAAGAAGCAACTATGTTTGTGATTTATATAGTAGATGTATTTTAAACAAAATATATAAAAAGCAAGTATCATCTCGTCATTTTCATCTATAGACTCCAACACTATCCAAAAGATTTCCAACAACCACTTTTAAAGGACCACTTGAAAAGGGAGCACCGTCAGCTGTAAGATATTCCTCTTTGGGGATGGGGCTGTATCTCAGTAGTAGAGCATCTGCCTTTTATGCAGATGGTCCCAGGTTCAATCCCTGGCATTTTCAGATAGGGCTGGGGGAAACTCCTGTTTGAATCTTAGAGAGCTGCTGCCAGGCAGTGTAGACAATACTGAGCGAGATAGACATGAGAACATAAGAACAGCCCTGCTGGATCAGGCCCAAGGCCATCTAGTCCAGCTTCCTGTTTCACACAGTGGCCCACCAGAACCCACTGGAAGCCTACAGGCAGGAGTTGAGGGCATGCCCTCTCTCCTGCTGTTACTTCCCTGCAACTGGTATTCAGAGGTATCCTGCCTCTGAGGCTGGAGGAAACCTATAGTCCTCCGACTAGTAGCCGCTGATAGACCTCTCCTTCATGAAGTTATTCAAACCCCTCTTAAAGTCATCCATGTTGTTGGCTGTCACCACATCTTGTGGCAGAGAATCCCACAAGTTGATTATGCATTGTGTGAAAAAGTACTTCCGTTTGTTGGTCCTAGATTTCCTGGCAGTCAATTTCATGGGATGACCCCTGTTTCTAGTGTTGTGCAAGAGGGAGAAAAATTTCTCTTTATCCATTTTCTCCACACTATGTATGATTTTATAGACCTCTTTCATGTCTCCCCACAGTCGTCTTTTTTCTAAACTAAAAAGGCCCAGGTGTTGTAGCCTTACCTCATAAGAAAGGTGCTCTAGGCCCATGATCATCTTGGTTGCCCTCTTCTACACCTTTTCCAGCACTACAATTCCCAGAAGTGTACGCAGTACTCCAGCTGTGGCCACACCATAGTTTTATATAAGGGCATTATAATATTAGCAGTTTTATTTTCAATCCCCTTCCTTTTTTCTTTCTTTCTTTTTTTTTTGCATTTTAAAATTTTATTGGTTTTTACAATATCTTAACAGTCCAATTACATTTAATTAAGTAAATATTGACTTCCCACTTACCAGTCTGCACGGTTCATATTAGCTATACAAATCTACCATTGCTATTATAATTCAAAACACATATACTCCACATTGCAAACTCGATTTTACCCTACCCAACCTGATGTTGTTACTAAATTTCAAACCCTGCTGAAAAGTCCATATTAGAAAAATAGTTCTTTAAGTAAAGTAAGAATGGCTCCCAATCTTCTTTGAAACATTCCAAATTTTCATCCCTTATGACGGGGGGAACTCTATTCCAGCAGCCATCAAACTCTATAAGATCAAGGTGGTTCCTTAATTACTATATGGAGCCCAATTGGGGATGTATGCAAAATTTGGCGAACTCGAAAAAATCCAAACGGGTTTCTTGAGGAAGCTATTTGGCGCCCCCAACTGTGTGTCCAACGCAGTGATCCGCTCAGATGCAGGCATTCTTAAACTGGAGTCCAAGGCCTGGATGTTATCGATAAACTATTGGATAAAACTGCATCTTTTCCCGACAGGATTAATCCCCAAATTACTGGCAGCAGAACCACAAGCATCCTGGTGCAAGGAAATAATGCATAAGCTTTCCTGCTGCGGATTATCTCCCACTTTTTTGTTGGAGGCTGGTGCGACTACAGCACGCAAATTGGTGCAGCAAAGACTGGTCGATAAAGAAATGAGAAAGCTATTTTACCACAATTTTACAAATCTGTACAGTTTAAGACAGATTTAAGTCCAGTTACTTATTTGTTTATGATTACTCATTGTAATCATAGATGGGCCTTCTCTAGGGCGAGGTTTAATGCCTTTCCATCAGCACTATTATACGGGAAGTATAACAAATTGCCCTATGAAAAGCGCATATCCTTGCGCCCAGGAGATCGAGTCAATGGCCCATATTCTTTTAAAGTGCCCACTTTACCAGGATGTAAGACAGCAATTAATTAATCCCCTGCTAAATAATCTGAAGGGGAAAACCAGGGATTTCCTCGTAAAGTATTTATTAGCTGATGAAGATTCAGTAATTTCCAGAATAGTTGCTAAGTACTGTTATGTGGTTTTTAAAATAAGAGTCTCAAAGTTATGAGTGTATTTTAAAATTGCCATTTTTAGATATATGTATATGCTTATTTTAAGGATATTATGTTATTTTATGTCATTTACCATTGTATATCTCTCTTTTGGTCATTGACCGTAAATAAAGTAATCTGAATCTGAATCATCCCTTATGAGTGCTGTAAATTTTGCCATCTCAGCGTATTCCAAAATTTTTATCAACCAATCTTCTTTTGAGGGCATTTTATTATCTTTCCATTTCTGCACATAAACTATTCTAACCACCGTGTTGCATACTTTAAAATCCCCTTCCTAATGACCCCTAGCATGGAATGGACCTTTTTCACAGCTGTCGCACATTGGGTTGACACTTTCAACGAGATGTCCACCACAACCCCCAAATCCCCCTCCTGGTTGGTCACCAACAGCTCAGATCCCATCAGCGTATATGTGAAGTGCGGTTTTTTCATCCCAATGTGCTTCACTTTACACTTGCCAACACTGAACCACATTTGCCATTTTATTGCTCACTCCCCCAGTTTGGAAGGATCCTTTTGGAACTCCTCACAATCTGTTTTGGATTTCACTACCCAAAAGAGTTTGGTGTCATCTGCAGATTTGGCCACCTCGTTACTTACCCCTCATCTATGAATAAATTAAAAAGTACCGGTCCCAGTACAGATCCCTGGGGACCCCACTTCTTACTTCCCTCCATTGTGAAAACGCTGCTAAGTTTTCTCAACAGTCTTTGATGAGGAACTTTTTCAAAAGCTTTTTGGAAGTCCAGGTAGACTATGTCAACTGGATCACCTTGATCCACACACTTGTTGACACTCTCAAAGAATTCCAAAAAGTTTGTGAGGCAAGATTTACCTTTGCAGAAGCCATGCTGGTTCTCCCCCCAGCAGGGCCTGTTCTATGTGCTTAACCATTTTATTTTTGAGAATGCTTTCCATCAATTTGCCTGGAACAGACATTAAGCTAACTGGCCTGTAATTTCCCAGATTGCCTCTGGATCCCTTTTTGAAAATCGGTATTAAATTTGTTACTTTCCAGTCCTCCAGTACAGAGCCTGTTTGTAGGGATAAGTTATATATTTTTGCAAGGAGGTCAGCAATTTCACATTTGAGTTCTTTAAGGACTCTTGGATAGATGCCATCTGGCTCTGGTGATCTGCTAGTTTTTAATTTGTCCACACAGTTGACTTCTATCTGACTCCATTATTTAGCCTCTGTACCCAAAAAGCCTGGTTGAGGAACAGGTATATGCTCAGTATCCTCTGCCATGAAGTCAGATGCAAAGAACGCATTTAGCTTCTCTGCAATCTCCATATCCTCCTTAATAATCCTTTTCGCTCCCTCATTGTCTAATGGTCCAACAGTCTCCCTGGCAGGGTAGCTAAATGTTCCTCAAACTCTCTTTTCGCCTCCCCTATTGTCACCTTGCATTTCTTTTGCCAGAGTTTGTGTTCCTTTCTGTTCTCCTCATTTGGGCAGGCCTTCCAATTTCAGAAGGAAGTCGTCTTCTTTATGGCTTCCTTGATGGTACCTGTTAGCCATGCTGGCATCCTCCTGGACCTAGTAGTACCTTTCTTCCTTTTGGGTATACGTTCTAACTGGGCTTCTAGTCTTGTGGTTTTGAGTAAACTCCATGCATTCTGGAGCGAAGTGACTTTCCCGATTTTCTCTTTCAGTTTTCTTTTCACCATACTCATTTTATTTATATTGATTGATTGATTGATTGATTGATTACATTTATATACCACCCTATCCAAATGGCTCTGGGTGGTACACAACAACAAAAACAAAACCCACAAATCAATCCCCTTATAAACAATCATGACAAAACAATATAAAGACAGCATAAAATCTATTTTAAAACAATCATTACATAACAATTTTAAAACCGCATAAAACCATTAACAATTAAAACAGTTAAAACAATTTAAAAACTCTGGGAGGCCAGGCTTTCCAAACTTTGGAGAAGTTTCCTCTTCTGAAATTCAAAATGTCTGTGTTTGACTTGCTTGGTGATTCTCTCCCTACATGTATGCTAAATTTGATTTCACTATGGTCACCGTTCCCTAAAGAAACCTATGGTCTGATTGAGTATATTGGGCTTCCTATGTTCTTGTGTTCTTTTGTAAGGTCATAATGTTTGGACAAAGATGAAGCCATTAAATCTAATAAATCTTATGTCTCCCAAGTCCCTCTTATATTTAGCTGCTGGTCCTCAGCCTGATGTTTGTGATACTGGAGCAGCTCAGCTAACAGGGGGTGTGATACCCCAACTGCAGAGCCCCATGGGCCATCTACAGTTGATCTGTCACTGGTATCAAGAAATATGGAATAGACAGATAGGTCAAGGAGAATAAAAGAATGGGGAGGTCAGAGAAGAAGGGAGGGTATTGTAGATATTGAATAGATATTGTAGGTATTGTAGAAAGTTACAAAGTTTGAAATGTTTTTTCACTCTTTATTGGAGGATTTCAGTGCTCTGTACATGTATTAAGAAAGTCAGTCGTGTTGCCATTCTGCTCTCTCCCCCACTGATTCTACCCATTGTACAAACAGATAAACTGAAGCCCAGAAAGGCTAATGCCACTGCAGCCCCTCTCCAGAAAAGAATAAGTGGAAGCCAGGTGGTGTAGCCAGCTTTCCTTGGCCCATGTGTTTGGACACAAAAGCCACCTCTTCCATTCCTATGGTGATCATATGGCTTTCACTTACTGAGATGGCTGCTAGCTAAAAGCAAAGTACTATCCTCCACCCACTGCCTCTGTTTTAGTGCCTGGAGCCACTCAGCATTCAATAAATCGCAGGTTGGCAGACCCCTAAATCCAGACATTTGCTCTGTTGAATGCCATTTCCTCATCTAGCTAATTACTTCACTGGACATCTTGCTTTTAGTGTAATTGGATATTACACATCCAGGTAATTTGTACAAATTAAAATGAGTTGCTGTCCCCAGGACATAGGAAGCTCTGCCAATTGGCTAGCGATTACATTAAAATCCCGCATTTAGCCAAACCCTGAGATTCCGGGTTTATCTGCTGCCCCAGTGCATTTACCTGGTAAAGGCAATCATCTTCAGGGAACAATAGCCTATCATGACTCAGAATTTAAGCCAAAGTTGGAAGAACGTGGTAGTGGGAGTATAACACATTCCTAGTGCAACCTTATTGTTGTGAGTTGCCCTGTTAGTTCTAATAGAGCTAAGGGTGGTAGAAGCATACATAATTAGAAAGAACAGTGAAAGACCACCGTGGAGCTTCACTCACTCTGTTGTGGTCAGATCTTCTCCCTAGGACTGAACTCAGGAGAAACAGTTCTGTTGATGAAGCTGGCTGTTGGAAGCACTGATTGGCTGATCTTTGTGTCATGAAGAAGCCACCTCCCCCTCCTTCCCAGAACAATTTTCCAAGTTAAAAAAAAAAAAAGATTTTAAAGTATAAGACACTGAACACATGTTTAATTGGCTAAACCTGCAAATGCTTGAAACACTTTTTAAACAGGCAGGCATTCTGCCTGAAGTTAGGTGAGAGAGGTTAGAAGCAAATCAACCCTGGATCTGGAGACAAGGAGCTGTGTCATTTGAGGAGTTTAGTGTAAGAACACAGCTTTAAATTGGTGGTTTGGGGAAATGCACATTTTCCTGCACATCTCTGATTCGTTAACCTCACCACCTTTGTAAGGCACCTTGCAATGATGAATGTTTGAGACTATCCCATGAAAAACTGAATAAAAGACTACTGTGAAGGATATGGCACAACAGAATCTAGGATGGAAGTACTCAATAAATTTCCCTAAAATCTCAAGAAAGATGTTGGAAGCATTAGGCTATTATCTCTTTCACAAGAGTCATTTTAAATTATGCTCTTCTTACATAACCTTTTGTGCCATCTATGGCACAATTTCCTAATCTAAACCAAGGCCAGGGCTTTTGTTAGCCAGGAAGTGAAGTATCTATTTGAAACTGAAGGAGAAAATATACATATTTCCAAATAAAAAGCATAAGGGTGTCTATAAACGCATATGCAGTACAAATAGGAATCAGTATTTTTGTTTCTTACACAAGAAAAGCTCCACTTCCCACCCCCACCTTTCTCCTCAGTGAAATTATTTACTATTCATGGGGTCAGGCAGTACACCTGGTGGGGTAGCTGTAACTGAGCAGATGGGTTCAAAGAACCCAGGGGCAGGGGGCCCCCAGCTCCACCCCTCCCTATTTTCTTCATTATCTCCCTCACTCCAAGGAGCTGCCGGGGAGAGGAGTGAACACGGGGGCCCCTCTCCTTTATCTATGCCCCTACCTCCAGAAAGCAACAAGCATTGTTTGGGATGGCTTGAGACCTAGGATGGTTTCTCTTGGCATATTGTTGTTGTTGTTGTTATTTATTCGATTTCTATACCACCTTTCCAAAAATGGCTCAGGGCAGTTTACACAGAGAAATAATAAATAAATATGATGGCCTGCTTGAATTACCGGGGTGGGGAGGGGCATGACCTTTTAACACAGCTCCCCTAGCTACAGCTTTTAGAAGGCTACAGGGGGTATCTTCAATTCAGCTAAAACTGACAGGAGCCAGAGGGTGGGCCTCGGGCTTGTGGATTTCCTTAAGGGTCCTCCTAACCATTTCCCCCTAATTTGGCCTGTTTTCTTCCTCTTCATTGTTTCCTTCCTGGGCTTTCTGCTTCTCACAGTTTCCTCTTCTTTCTTCACTCACAGCCAGTACTGTATTCTTCCCACTCCTACCCAGCTGATTCAATATAATGCCAACCATGGAATGCGAGGCCCTGTCCTTTTCTGCCGCAGGATCCGATCATTGTCACCAGCTTGGATGGCTTTAAAAGGGGCTTAGACAATTTCATGGCGATCAGGTCTATCAATGGCAACTAGTCTTGATGGCTATAGACTACCTCCAGTTTCAGAGAGGAGGTTCCTCCAAATATCACTTGCAGGAGAGCAACAGCCAGAGAGGGGCATGCCTCCATCTCCTGCTTGTGGGTTCCCCAGAGGCATCTGGTGGGCCATTGTGGAAAACAGGATTCCAGACTAGACAGGCCTTGGGCCTGATCCATCAAGGCTCTTCTTATATCCTCATGTGCTTGTCAGATCCAGCTGGTCAAGGTGAAGCGCCCATCTCTTGGCATTGTTGCTCTTAGCTGGTCTCATCGCTGTGTGGCTGAGCCCCAAACCTCTTCATCATGGCAGGCTGTCCTCTAGCTCAAGTCCTCTTTCCTTAAACTGTATTTGCTGCAGCTTCCAGGCTCAGCTGATTGCCTAATACAGTGTCAGCCTTCACTCTGAATGGAATACCCTTTATAGATTTTCCTGATTTTTAACCAGGCTTTGGGGTTGTGTAATTGATTGTAGATTATGGAAACAAACATCCATTGTGACAACGTTTGGCAATTTAAAAATGAAACTGAGAAGCTTATAAGGTCATGCAATCATCGTTGACACGAAGGCAGGGCAACAAAGGTTGTTGCTCAGGAATATTGAATATTCAGCCTAAGTGCTTCTTGCACAGTCTGCCAGGGCTGAAGGAGCAGCTGCAGATGCGTCCTGCTGCATCAGATCTCATCAGCAGAAATAGGCCCGGAGTTCTACTAATCAGAAATGTGCAAATATTGCCAGCGTAAAATGGGCTGAATTCAAGTAAGACTTTAACTTGAAGGGACAAAGGGTGTGACATGAGCCTCAGTGAAAAGAGTGATGTTGTGCTTGGTCAGTTGCAACCCAGGCCTGTACAATGTGTGACCCTCTGAACCAGATGCAGCCCATCAGTTGTGTATTGCGGCCTGTCGGGTGCTTGAAAGCCCTACTGAAGGGGTTCCCAACCTGTGGCACTCAATCTACAACAAAGTTCCCAGGAGAACTATGACTCCCATCATACGACTCCCATCATACGACTCCCACTTACAGTAAATTGTTGCTGGGGATGATGGGAGTTGTAGTTCAGCAACATATGGAGTACCACAGGTTGGGGAACCCCTGCCCTGCTGCATTTGTAGTCTTAGGCAGCCAGAAAAACCAGGAGGTTTATTGTACCTCTGATGTTATTCATGGCTGGTGGATGCATTTGGCCTGATGGGTCACAAGTCAGACAGCTCTCCCATTCCCACCAGAAAGGGAATGGGACCAGAGCTCTGTGGCTTGAATTTCCCATCTTCCTGCAAGACAAAGGAGCTGTCCAGCAGATCAAAGAGAAGTAGTTTCCAAGACAAAGTTGCTGAGACTACAGGGCAGGGAGCTGTCCAGCTGGGTAGCTAACGCTATGGCAGAAGTCAGATGAGCTGGGCAGAAGTGTTGCATTAGCACTATCCAACTGAAGGGCTCCATAGATGACTCTACAGACATATCCCTTTCTAGCACATTCATTAAGCTAGTCCTGGACAAACTTAAGTCAAGGACCTTTCATCAGAAACAGTGTTAGGAATGGCCCTATGCTGTATAGTGGGCACTCCATGTCTAGCATTGGGTTCAGTTTGGACTTGTTTGGATTGTTGTTCATCCTCGTAGAGTTTAGGGAATGATCCAAGGGAGTGGTTTGTTTGGGGAGGGTCAGCAATGCATGGGGAAATTTCACAGCTTGTTCACAAGGTCCTGAGGTGCTGACTCTTCATGTAGTGACCCACTGGAATGCAAGGGTTCCAATGACTCTCTTTTCTCTGTTGCTGACATCTCTTCTGAGGAAGACTCTGAGAGGCAGCAGAAAAGTGGCAGGTCTGCTACAATCAAACACCCTCTTCTTCCTGATCACCTTCTTCTTCATGATCCCCACCACTTATTAAGAGCTGCAGAGGTCTGCCTTCAGTTGCCACCAACTCACTGTTGCAGAGTAATTATTTACCCTCTAAGTAATTAAACAAGAAGCCAACTTTAACTGAGAAACAAGGGTTTGATATTTATTACTAACTAAACATAGGCTAAGAAAACAATAAAAGACTAACAGTCTCACATGCAGAGAGAGGGAGAACGTCTCAGTTTGAATTCAAGGCAACAAGTGAAAAGCAGACAAACTGACTCCACCCCCAAGCCAGTACATAGAGACATTTTCATAGAGAAGCATACCCCATACAGAGAACTGAGACAATGTCTATGGAAAACTCCCAACATTTTCCTTCACATTATCATTTGTTTGAATTCCAAGTCCCATGTTTTGTTTTATGGTGTGATGCAATCTTTTCTTTTCCTGATCACACTAATTTATCTGCCTCTGAATATGTCATGCCTTTAATTTTGTGCCAATCTGTAGATTCTGGCATTTTTTAATTAATTCTTGTTCTATCTCAGTCTCCGATTCTTGATTGAATCTCTCTGGTTCCGTCTCAATCTTCCCTTTTTAAACTGGACCTCTCTATTATATCCATGTCTATGATTACTTCTTTATTTTCCTGCTGTGGTTACTTTTTAGCCTCTTCACTTATTGGAAAATCCCAATAAGGATATTTTGAAGGCTATTTGGGAAATTGATTTGGGAAGTCCTATTAAAGAGAGTAAATGGCAATCATTATAGAAGTCTGGGAGATGCCTGTCAGCTTCCATACAAGAGCTACAATGAAAGATTTTACATTAGTGGTATTTAACTCCAGAAAAATTAGCATATATTTCTCATAATTATTCCACTCAGTCTTGGAGGGGGTGTAAGCAAAAGGGAACATTTTATCACATGTGCTGGTCTTGTGAAAAGGTGGTATGTTTGGGGGTGGGGGTGGGAATTGGAGAAATAAGAACTATAAAGAGACAAAATGTGGAGTGTTCCCCCGAAATTAGGGTTATTACATACATTTGTAGGAAATAATGCCCAGTTAAAAAATAAGGAACTTTTTACTTTTTTTAATCTTGGCAGTGAAAACAATAATTCTTCAACAATGGAAATTTCTGGATCAATTAACAATTATGCAGTGGTATAATAAGGTGTGGTCAATTGTGCTCTTAGAAAAGATCACTGATTAGATTAAGACAGGCTGTGAGAATAGAATCACAGTTCTGCCATATTTGGGCAGATTTGTTACATTAACAGTACTAGATCTGATTCTGGATTTTCTTGTGATATATAGAAAATGATTGTTAAATGTACTGTGTTGTTCTGTGAATACCACAAATTTTAAAAAAAACCTTATTGGAAAATCCAGGTCACAGTCAGACATCACATTGGCATTTGATTTTTGCCACTCACCAAAATATGCAACACTATGCAGTTTAACAGTCTCTGTGATAGGACCAAGTATTCTGCAGCAATTGCTATTCAGTGCATAACCTATGACTATTCCTTTCACTTCTGCAGTCTAATTTTCTTCTTAGTTCTTTAGGAATATGTGCATATACTTTGCATCCAAATACTCTAATATGCTTTAAGTTAGGTTTTGCCCCATTCCTCAGTTCAAAGGGTGTTACTTCTTTAGTTTTAGTTGTAAGTCTATTCTGCAAATAAGTTGCGGTCATTACAGCTTCTCCCCAGTATTTGTTTTCCAGACTTGAGTCAAGAAGCATACTTCTAGACATTTCAATCAAAGTTCTGTTCTTTCTCTCTGCTACTCAATTTGCTCTGGAATATAAGGTATTGTTCTCTCATGAGCAATATTAAGTATTGCTCAGTATCCTTCTCAGGATATTCCTCACCATTATCAGTGCACAAAGTCTTAGGTTTGCTTTCAAACTTGTTGCTTACTCTAGCCACATATTCTTTAAGTTCTGGCAACATCCAATTTTTCTCTTTGAGCACGTATGTGTAAGTACAGCAAGAAAAATCATCTATGCAAGTCAGGAAATAGATATTCTTTCCTGGTGTCTTTACTGGAAAGGGCCCACAAATATCACTGTGAATCAAACCCAAAACCTCACTGGATTGCCTTTCTGAGGTTGATGAAAACATGCCCCTTATTGCTTTTGCTTTAACACATTCAGTGCATTTGGCTTCAGATTTGCATGGTTTAACTTGTAGGTTTGTTGCCAATTGTTCTTTTACTAATTTTGAAATGCATTCCTTGCTTGGATTCCCATATTGGCAATGCCATAAACCCATGCAATCTTTGGGTGCTCACTCACTTACTCATTTACAACATTAGCTTGCTCTCTTTTGCAATCTATTTCATACTTTTGATCATCTTTCATCATTCCTTTCATCAGATATTTTCCTCCTCTGAAAATAAAGCAATAGTCCCTTCCGAAAAGAACTCTACATCCATGCCTTGTAGCTCTTTTTACACTCATTAAACTGTTTTGAAAACTTGGAACATAGTATACCCCTGAAATACACACTTCATTCACTCTATTTGCACCAAGATTACACTTCAGATAAACTGTCCCTTTTCCTTCTGCAAAAATGTGCTGCCCATTAGCAAGGTATATAGGACTTTTATGTTCCATGCTTATTTCAAAGAAATCTTGCAAACTATTGAATAAATGTGAAGTAGCTCCACTATCAAATATATATTTTGTTTCTAGTTTGATTTGCATTAACCCTGCAGATGATTTCTTTTGCAGTGTACAATTTTTCATCATTCTCTGCATTATTTTCATTGCTTTCATTTTTGCATAGGCAAGTTTGTTTGTTAGTAAGTCAATTTTTCTGGAATTTGGTCTTATTCCATTTTCTCTGTTTAGAATAATTCCCTTGCTTTTTATTAGGACATGCATTCCTTAAATGCAAGACGCTTCTACATATAAAACATTTCCTACCGTCAGCAACTTTGTAGGCTTTATTTTAATCAATTCCCCGCTTTCTATTTGCCTTTTCAGATTAAATTCTTGCAAACATTCCTGCACAAAAGTCAAAGTCACATTTCTTAAATTTTCAGGAATGTACCCCCTGTTGGGGTAAGAGCTTTACCATCACTAGCAGCATTGAGAAGAGCTCTGAAGTCACCCTGGGCTTGTTCACATGACCGTCAACAAGATAGGGGAAGTACCCAGCCTGGGTAGGAGAGCCGGGCGTGCTCCTGATTTTCAGTTGTGTGCTTGCAAACATTAAGGTTGGAGGTGGGGAGAATGATTATGTGTGAGGCAGCAGCTGGGTAGGACAAGAACACACTACACAGCTTTCCTCCCCAGCATTTTACCAAGTTAGGAGAAAAAGCCACCCTACCCAGTGGCTGCCTCATATGCATTTATTCTCCTTGCTTCCTGCCTTAATGTTTGCAAGCACCCAACTAGGAATGGGCATAAACTGAGGTTCATGCACTGGTTCGGCATGAAGTCCAAACCAGTTCGGTGCTGCGGGGAGGGACAGAGCCAGCGGGATCTTTAAGAAGAAGGAGGGTAGCTCCTTACCTGCTCTCCACTGCCACATGCAGCTTCATGCTGTGGTGGCAATTGTCCCAAGTAACTGTAGGAGAAGAATAGCAGTTCAACTCCCATTGGCAGAGCAAAGCCAGTTTGAGGAGAATTCAGCCAAACAAGAAGTCTGGAGACAGTTCTTTGAGTCTGAAGAACAAGGATTTATTTCAAAGTTACAAAATGATAGGGAAGCTGAGCTTAAGGCTGAAAGGGGAGAGAGACCAAAACAAACAGCCATTGCTGGAGATCAAAATGGAGACTAAAATGGGAAGAACAAAGATGGGAGGAGTCCAGCACTTTTATCCATGACCCTAAAACCCTGCAGTGATCACTATGAGACATTGCAGCTGAAAGCTGATGCTGCCAGGGTCCTAGCTCCAACAGAACCCCATGTGGTGTCAGCACGCACATGATGCCTATGCATAAATGGACACCATTTGTGTGCTCAGCATGGTGTTTCATGCTGGCGCCACATGGGGGTATTGGGGACAAGCACCACTGCATCAGAAAGCTGCATGAGGCGATGGAGAGCAGGTAAGGGCCTGCTCTTCTTTTTCGTAAAGATCCCACTCCCCCTCCCCTCTCCATGCCAGACCAGTGCACAAACATCCCTACACCCAACTGAAAACCGAAGTGCACCTGATTCTTCTCCCCAGGCTGGGGCACTTCTCCTACTCTGCCAGTGGTTGTATGAACATGCCTACTTTTTAAATCAAAACTTCAGCTCGCTGTATGTTGATTCTGCTGCTACTTTCAATGATTTTAAACTGTTTCCCTGGTTTTGTTTACACCGAGGTTTTTATTGTTTTCATTGTTGTGTAAAATTTATTTATTATTTTATTGCCATGAGGTGCATGTTTTTGGTGGTATACAAACTTGCCTAACAAATAATGCTCCACCAACGCTCTACCCTTGCCTTGACTTTTAATGTTCTCAGGAAGAAGTGTAAGGCTTACTAAATGATGGATTACTCTTCTTGCAAGCAAGAGTGTAAAAAATGAGGTGACTCATACCTTCCAGTTCTATCCCCTAAGCCAGTGCTTCCCCAGCATCTGATAGCTAAAACATACTTATTTTGGATTTAAATAGTGAAGGTACTCTTCACTCTTACATTCCACTCCTTTTACTTTTCCAATGCGTTAGGGTAAGGATTACCTGGTCTCAGAGTCACTGAGCTGGTTTGGCTGCCTCACTGGAACAAGGTGAGCCCAGAGCAGCGACGTGTGCAGAGATTCAATGGAAGCCCTCTGCGAGGGAGAGTCATCCTGCTGCATCTCAGTGCCAGGTTGGATTGGCTCATTCAATCACTCCCAGTGGAAAGACACTGCAAAACCGCTCATGCCTAGAGGAGGAGGATTGGAAGGAGGAACACCCCAAGCACTGAACAAAGAGGAGACCTCAAAAGGTACAAAGGAGTCCATTTATTAGGACCCAACACATTTCAAGTGAGGAGAGTTCTTCTGGGACAACTGAAGCAGTTTCTTCAGAGTGATTGCTTAAACCATTTCATACACTATCTGAGCAGACCAGGCATTCAGTTCAATAAAGAATTTGGTTCCTGTTCAGGTCTTCTCTTTCACAGATTTTCAAACATGTAGGGGACAATCCTTCTGTACGTGAGACTGAGGAATTCATGTAGAAGGACCCTCACAGAGCTCAAGAGGACCCAGTTCCTCCCCATCTTGGTGTGCACAGAAACACACAGAAGCAGCTCATTACTATAGGCAGTAGAAGGCCTGTGCATGCCATTCATATCCCAATCCAATCCTCCTCTCTGTTCTCCCTCAAGAACCAGGTTTCAAGTAACTTGGGGTATGTAGAGAGGGAGGGCTGGGTGAGGATATGAGAGGCATGCAGAGACTTCCTATTGTGTGTAATGTCTTGTTGTGTTGTTTCTGCACGCATGTCAAGGTGAGGAGAGGGAAGGAGCAGGGCCATGAGGATCTTTCTGCCCCTTCACTCAAGGAGAAATGGTGCCTTTACTTTAAAAAAATAAAAGAGTAGATGACTGAGTAGTATCTTTTGAATTACCTGCAGCTAGAACCAGAGCAACATTTATTCAGAATTCTTTTCTGTAGCTATAATAGGCTTGTTCTCACAGATAGGAAGAGGAAAATATCATTAAACCAGAAAACAGCCACAAGATAGTAGGCTAATAAGATAGGAAGAAGGTCCAGCCAGGGTTGCAGAGTTGTGCGTGCTCCCGATCGGTGGCCGTGTGCATGCAAAGATCAAGGTAGGAGGAGAGAGTGATCATGTGGGAGCTTTCACTGATGTTGTAACAGGCCCCTGCATAAAGAGCTTTGCTAAAAGTTCAAACCAAGGCCATGTTGTTTGTTTGTTACATTTATAGCATGCTCTTCCTGAAAGGCTCAGAGCAGCTTATAGCATTCTTTAGAAATAATAATTCTAACCCAAAAGGGCTCACAAACTTTATTTAAAAATCAAACAAAAGGGGCGGGAAATTGTCAGAGGGGAGATATCAGATGACAGTCAGTTTTCCTCACTGCTTGCCTCACCCTATGCTGCAGCCTGATGACAATCGCAGTAAAGGTAAAGTGTGCTGTCGAGTCACTGTCAACTCCTGGCAACCACAGAGCCCTGTGGTTGTCTTTGGTAGAATACAGGAGGGGTTTACCATTGCCTCCTCCAGCGCAGTATGAGATGATGACTTTCAGCATCTTCCTATATCACTGCTGCCCAATATAGGTACCAGTGGGGATTCGAACCGGCAACCTCTGGCTTGCTAATCAAGTCATTTCCCCGCTGCGCCATTAGATGGCTTACAATGGCTGTCGAGGACCACTGTTTATGTTCCCACCATATTACACAGAAATGTGCAGTCAACTGAAGAGACCATTCATTCACCTTATCTAGCAGGAGCAACAAGCTCTTTGCACATGCCCACTGCACACTCATTCAATAAAGTTCCCCCACCGCAAAACACACAGACACAAACACCCCACATTAAGGGTATCTGAGGCAAACAACTGGCCCATACGGAAGGCATCCCACAAATAAGATGTGCCTTTTTGCAGCACTTGCAGAAAGCACCATTTTAAAGAACAATTTGTAAGAACCAGTGCCTCACTGTGGAGGCTGCATACACTGCAAGGACCACATGTACAGCCCTCACATGGAGGCAGCAGGTCTCGCAGATGTCACTTCCATATGAACTGTGCCTAGCGACAAGCCCAGCAGAAGATGTTGAAGATACAGTGGAGCACAGGACAATTCTAACTGTTTTGAAAAGCTGGTTATGTGGCTCTCGAGTCTGGGGTGCAGGTTGCTTTGGAAAGCTGGATGAATGAGACAACTTTAGGGCCGGGGCGGAGCCACCATTGAGCAGACGGGTTCAAAGAACCTGGGCCGCTGCCCCTCAGGGGCCACGCCTAGCACCCCAGACGTGCCCCCCATGTCTGACGCCAGGCTAAACACTCCCTGCATCTGACGTCAGATGCAGGGAGTGGGGCTTGGGGGCCAGTGAAGCAGCAGAACCCGGGCTGCCACTCACCTCCTTCTGCCCTAGTTTAGGGCTATTCAAACATCCTGTTGTACAGATGCCTGTATGTGCATACACATTTTCATGTGAATGACTGTACATGAGTTGTTGGATTACTATACATGAGTTGTTAGCATGTCCCCTGCTAACATGGCAAAGAGGCACCTTTTAACGCGGTGATTCTCTTTATTTAGCAGGGGGAGAGTAACTGGCCCTATTCACCGCCAGCACAGTACCTCCAGTGACTGTTGCTGGTGTCTATCTGATGTTTCTTTTTAGATTGTGAGCCCTTTGGGGACAGGGATCCATCTTATCTTATTTAATTATTGTTTCTCTGTGTAAACCGCCCTGAGCCATTTTTGGAAGGGCAGTATAGAAATCGAATTAATAAACAACAACAACCCTAGCCCTTTTCTCATGCAATTTCCCCATGTCTTTACTGAACATGAGGAGTGTGAGACTACCCGCCCCACTCCCCACCATCCCAGCATTGACATCAGTGTCATCATGGCTTCAGCTTTAATGAGAAAGCAGCACTATCTATGAATTCTATGGAAGCAGAAGCCCTGATAAGTCCAGATTCCTGCTTGTATGGCATACACATGTAGGATCCCTTTCTCATGAGAGATCCCTTTCTCAGGAGAGGAGAGCTGGTCTTGTGGTAGCAAGCATGACTTGTCCCCATAGCTAAGCAGGGTCTGCCCTGGTTGCAGATGAATGGGAGACTTGATGTATGAGCACTGCAAGATATTCCCCTCAGGTGATGAAGCCGCTCTGGGAAGAGCAGAAGGTTTCAAGTTCCCTCTCTGGCTTCTCCAAGATAGGGCTGAGATAGATTCCTGCCTGCAACCTTGGAGAAACCGCTGCCTGTTCCTATGAAAACTGACTGTTCATCCTCACGTGTAGTGAGGATAACCAGCAGGGGTGAGGCCAAAAGGCATGGTCCCACTCCCACCACATTCAGTAAGCACATGCGGGGTGGGTTATGTGAGAAGGGCTCATATTTATACTGTAGACAGTTTGCATGTACTATAATGTATAAATAAGACTTTATTTTGTGATGCTTATAGCAATTAAGAAAATGTGATTAGGCCAGTTGATTGTCAGCTCCAGCTCTTTTGAGGGCTTTCCTATGTGCTTTCTCTAGCTAATTATATGTTCCGGGCCCACACAGAAATCAGGCAATTCTAATTAATGCATGCAAAAGAACATGTCCTGTTACAGACCTTTGGGTTACAAAGGTTACTTGCATAATCTCTGAATACAGAGCACAGCATGAGGTTGTGCAAGGTATGATTGGCTGCTTGCAAAACTAGCAAGGGGTGAGATTTCATTGACCTAGGAGCTACAGCAGATTGCATGGACCCAGCTTTCTATAATAAGGACCTCAGTGGCAGGAATCCAAGGCAGGGCAAAGGCCAGGGCAAGAAGGCTCAGCAAGAAGAGGAGTACAAAACAAGGAAAGACATTAAGCAGCTGCAACACCACCACCACAATTGCTTCACCAGAACTAAAGGTAAAGGTAAAGTGTGACATTGTGACTCCTGGTGACCACAGAGCCCTGTGGTTGTCTTTGGTACATCCTTGTAAATTCAGCGCATGTTTATGATCCACTTGAGTGGGACTGTGATTTAATTTTCTTGAGTTTTTAATAATCTCAAGAGTTGTGCTAGTGTAATAAATAAACCAAGAATATGAGTAACTGCGTTAGTTCAATGGGAATCCAAAACAACCTGTTGCCCTCCAGTAAGGGCACAACCCTTTCTAAAATTGTTTGTAAATGTGATATGTATTGACTCTGCTTTAGTTATCTAAAATTAAAGGTAATTTCATTATTTGCAATGACTTATGGCTGATGGCAATAAACCTGAACTGAACATATGCTTAACAACATCTGATACTATACATACTGGACATTTTATTCATCTCCGATAAATTGAGAGCCATTTTTGGCCCAAAGTATATTGTGAGTCCATTTGTTGTTTGTTAAACACAAGTTGGTAATTAGATCTTCTAAATTTTTAATACATTTCTACTACATTTCAGACCTCTAGAAATATAGCTGCAGATTCCCAGGAATGATTCGTTTGTTCATAATAGCTGAAAAATGTGTCATTGTAAATGTGGAGAACTGAAGAGGGTTTGTCAGGTCTCCTAAAACTTAGAACATGAAATTCAAAGAACGGATCTTGGAAACTAAGGAGTAGGGCCCAACAGGTGAATCAGCACAAGCTGTGCCTGTCTGGGAAGGAAAGGTCAGGCAGGTCAAGGAAATAACCTGGTTGTGCCTGTTGCCTTAGGGTCTCTTAGGGAGACTGATTTATTGTGGGGGGCGGGAAGCAATGATAAGCACCTTCAAGCCACAGTGAACATAGCCAATGTCTTTGATTCTGTCCCGTCACCCTGAAAAGAATGCTCAGTTTCTGAAACTTCAGGTCAGACCCTGGGACCTGACAAACCTTCTACTAAAAAGTGTGGCAGTCTCATTTGCTGGTAGGGATGTGCACAAAACTGAAAAAGCCAGTTCTATTCCTTTCTGTGTACACTCAAATTGCACCCGGTTCAAGTTTGGACGAAGCCAGTATGAAAGGCTCGGAGGCCTACTGGTAAAGGGAAATTGGGTGGGTGGCCAGCTGGCGGGGGTGGCTCCCGCCATCACTGCTGGCCTCCCTGTGTGTATCCCAGGCTGGTTCAGGCCTCTGAACAGGCATGAAGGTCACTAAAACGGCCTCCAGGCATGCACAGAGGCCATTTTAGTGACCTCCGTGCCTGCGCAGAGGCCGGAACTGGGCCAGAACCAGCCCGGGCCTTGAAGGGGGATGCTGGCAGGGTGGGGAGGAGCCACTGCCATAGTCGGTGGCAGCACTTCTAAGGTACCTTTTTACTCCCCCTCCCGCCTGCTCTACTTTTACAGAAGTCCCCACCCACCCAATCCTTTAATGGCAAAGGGGAATCTGAGCCAGCTCATTTCAAACTGGGCCCACTTTGGTCCAAACCCAGTCCAAGTGGGCCCACTTTGGCTCGAGCTAAGCCCTTTGAGCCAAAGTGGCTCGAACATGAGCCTGGCTCGATTTGAGCCAGCTCGCACACTCCTAATTGCCGGCTCAGTTTACACACCATGCTTCTTCACTCAGTTGGGGAGCATTGCTGTAAAGTGAGAATTCACCCATATCGGCTGTTTTTATATGGCTTTTGTTTGCACTGCATAGAATACGTTTGTGGTTTTTTAAGCTTAGTTTGGACATCACCTTAGAGATGTCAATAAACAGAGAGTTTAAAAAGCTATAAAATAATAAACTAATTATCCTACTATTAATTATAGGGTGTTTGGGGTTTTTTTTTAAAGAGAATTGGATACACATTTTAGGGCTTTGTCTTTTCACTCACCACATCTTCCACGTGTTTGCTCTGAGCATGGGAGCTTTTGTGGCTCTGACCCCACCCCACCCCCATCTGCAGCCCTCCCATCAAAGGAAAGCTGCAGACATTGGTGCAGGGGGAGACCCCCATGCACCTAACAACTAACACAATGTGCAGTGCTACGGACATGTAATGCTGTGCCCCAGGACTGCTGTGGAGACAGAAGACAGCCCCCATGCGATTTAGAATGGGCAGTTGCATTCCCAACAACATCAGGGCTGCCTTCTGACACCAGAGCAGGCCCGTCGTGCAGCATCATGTCTCCATGACACTGCACATTTTGTTCCAAACTTCGTAGAGCTTATATTAGCAATTTGAATATTGTGTAAATTATAAAAGTATTATTTTAAATGTTAAGCTGGTCTAAGGACCGTAATAGACTGGATTTGCTCATTAATGTACACCTTTAATACATATTTTTTCCCATTAAAATTGATGTTAATCATGCATTAAGACATGGGTTCTCAAAGTGGGGGTGGGGCTCCCCAGAGGGTCCTAAGCAAATGAAAAGTGGGTTAGGAATCACAAAGGAGCTGTTGGGAGGGCAGGGGATCTTACCCGACCTTTCCAGGGCATGGAGACAGACAGGGACGGCAGGAGGCAGACAGAGACAGAAGCCAACTGCCACTTGGCTCCTCTGCTGCTCACCAAGCCAAGGGCAGGCACAACAGTGGCACTTCTTTGGCTGTATGGCCAGAGGAAAGTTCCCTCTCAGGAGACTCTCACTAGCGGTCATCTAGCAAGCGGGCAAAGAAGTGCCCGTGCTGTGCCTGCCCTTGGCTTTGGGAGCAGCGGACGATCCAGATGGTTTCCAGTTCCTGTCTGCCTCCCTGTGCCTTGGGGAAGTCAGAGCACAGCTCTTCGCGTTACACTCCTGACAAGGTCTCTTCCTGAACTGTAGGTAAGCCGAGTACAAAGAATTAAGTGCAAAAGCTATTAAAATGCTGACCCCCTTTGATTGATCCCTGCACCTGATGAAAAAAGGAGGCAATAGTCAGCAATCCCAGCCAAAATGGGCCACACGTATCATGACCAAAATCAGGGAGTAAAAGCAATAAAAATAATTAAATTGAAAACCAGACTAGTTAAAGATCAAACATTAAATCAGCCACTACACTCCAGAGCACTTGGCTGGAGCTGCTGCATCGTTGCGATCTTGCCCCACCTCCCCTCCTGCGGGTGTGAATCACATTTCAGTCACACTTCCAGCAGTCCCAGCTATAAAGAGCAAATTCCACATAACCTGGAACCTGAAATCAGGTTGGTGGTCTCAAACATAAAGCCCAGGTTTGAAAAGGAAGTAGGAGCAAGCAAGCTCGTCCTCATTTAAAAGGAACTGTCACCCCGCCGGACTATTTATACACAGCACGCAGGTGGGGGGAGCATGGCAGCGGCGGTGGCGGTAAATGCATCCTTCCCCGTCCTTAAAGCGAGGGTTCCGGAACTGTTTGGCATTCTAAGAATAGAACACGGAACAGGTTCATGGACATCCCTAATTAAAACCTGCACTCATTCATGATTCTTTGTAACTATTCAAAATGCAGGTGTTTTACAGTTGAACCAGGCCATGGGGTAGAGGACTCACATCCATTTGCAAGCAGGGGAGAACTACAAGAGTGGTGGCCTGGCTGGATATGAAAAGCACTGGGCTCTGAAGTGGAGCACATACCGCATGCTCCAACACCCTAAAAAGAGAGCTATGTATGTTCTGGTGCTGCTGAGGGCCAAGCTAGACCTAGCAGGGCAGCCACTGTAGCTTATTCATGAGCTGTTTCAGAAACAGCTTGTCTTGGGCTGTAGACAGTACCCCTCTATGTGATTTGGAATTGCAGGCTTGCAACTTCCATCTTGGCTACTTGAGCTCACGGAATCGTGAAGTCTGCACATGCCCATATTTGGCAAACTATGCAGTTTGGTCATTTGGCACAAGCAAACATGGGGCAGCACTGCCCAAGGTCAGGTTAGCAAGTGGTACTGGGAGACCCCCCCTGATCTCTCTTTTGCAAAAAAGGAGGAAGCTAGCAAGCAGACTCGGGTCAAAGAGACCTATGCAAAATAGCTAACTAGCTTCGCTAATTGCTTTCGCAACTACTCAGATATGTATGGCACACCCCAGCCTCCTATCACTGTGTTGAATAACTGGCTCGGACCCAAAGGCAGGATCACTAACATAAAAAGAAACCAGGGGTGGAGCCACCATTGAGCAAACGGGTTCAAAGAACCCAGGCCGCTGGCCCTCGGGGACTGTGCCTCACGCCCCAGACACGCCCCCCATGTCTGATGTCAGATGCGGGGGCATGGTTTAGCTCCCACGCTTGAAGTCAGACATAGGGGGCAAGGCTAACCACTCCCTGCATCTGATGTCAGATGCTGAGGCAGGGGGCGGAGCTAGGGTGCAGTGGCAGTGGGCCACTGCTGGCCTTCCTCTGCACCTGAAAGAAACCTCTCTCTCTCAGGAAGAGATACCCTGGTCTCCGATAAGGCTTTTGAGTTCACCTATACAGTACCATATATACACCTCTTCACCAGCCATTCCAGCTTTTATTTATTTATTTTATTATTTATTTATTCATCACATGTATATACCGCCCAAACTTTCATCTCTGGGCGGTTAACATAAAACAATTAAAACACACATTAAAAGTTAAAAGAATTCAACAATTTAAAATCAATCACAAAATTAAAACCAACAAATTTTAAAAGGCTGAGAAAGCTTGGTTAAAAAGATGGGTTTTTAGATGTTTTTTAAAAATTGCCAGAGATGGGGAGGATCGTATCTTAGTGGGGATTGCATTCCACAATCCTTAAAGAACCCTCTTGATTGGTTCATGTAAACCACCACTCCCTTTCTCAGCTTTGAGCTTGGGCAAGTGTTCATCACTATTACATTCAGCTTCATGTTCGGTGGGGTGGGGGGGGGAGAGGAATGCTTGCTATGGCACCTGCTGTAATCAAGTATGGACAGACTGGGCACCCTGAAAATGTGCACTAGGTTGTGCTTGGGCAGGATTATATCCATGGGGTTCAGAAAGAGGTGCTATCTTGAGCAAAGACCAAGACAGTCTGCATGTCAATCAATAATAAAAACGAAGAGGAGCAGATATGCATAGAATTTTAGAAGGAAGAAGAAAAGAAAACAAACCCTGATTAGAGATGTGCACAAACTGAGTTTCAGGCACTGGTTTGGCGCTGAATCAGGTCAGATGAGGAGGTCTGAACCAGTTCGGTGCAGCAGGGAGGGGAGCAGCAAGTGGGATCTTGTAAACATGAACTTCTTTGTTACACGCTAGTTTCAGCCCCTGCAGTCAGGGTGCTTGACTTATGCATTGCCTCAGGATATGTTTCTGAGTACAAAAACCCCCTGGCCTATCCACTTGGCCTCGGGATCAGAATTGGGACAGGAATTGGAATCAGACTCCACCTGGATTTTTGCCCTGCTGCTTCTCAAAGGTTCAAGTTGTAGCACTTTGCTCCTCACCCTTTCTTCTTCCTGCTTTTCTGCTGCCTTCCTACCTGTGAACCCCAACCTGCAAGTGTAACCAACACACCGACAGATTGGGAATGGTAATACTAACTGCCTATCTCTTTACATCTCCTTGCTCCCTTCTCTCTCCTCTTTAAGCCTACATCTTGGTCCTTTTCCCAGTAAAGCCTTAAACTGATTTAATTGACAATTTGGACCTTAAGCTAAAAACGCCTCTATGTGAGACTCTAGTTATTAGTATTAATTAATGTTTTATTGCCTCCTCATCGTCCTTTTATTGCCTCCTCATGCGTCCTTTCCGCCCAAAGCGCCAGTTCGGGCAGAGTCTTTGTTCAGAGAGGAGCACTGCTTGCGCGCTCCTCACTCCCTCTTCAATTCAGGACTTTCTTCGCCCAGCTGACATGGGCCGGTGTAAGGTGGTATCGGAAGTTGGGAGGGAGGGTGGGAGTTTGGCAGCAGCGGCGGGGGCAGCATTTTTTCTTTTAGGCTTTAACGGCCTCCACGCGGCCCCCGGTGTCTGGTCCCTGTCTCCCCGGTGCGGTCTCCTTCGTTCCTGTGGCAATTATCCTCGCCGCCTGTTATCCGGCTTGGCGGCGGCCACTTCTGTTCTTTCTCCGGCCGGGTGAAGCCACCAAGATGGCTGCCTGGTGGCTGTGTCCGTTTTGTCGCGGCCGAACTGGGCATGCGCTCTGCGCATGCCCAGAACAGGCCAGGGAGGCACGGACACACGCCTGGTGTCCGTTCACGGATGGACACCAAGCGTTTTATTAGAGAGGATAAATAGTGGGGCAGGTGGGGGGGCAAACTACTTGTCTGAGGGGGCATTTGCCCACTCTTGCCCCCCAATGGAGCCACCCTTCTAGTGTGCTTCAACACAGTGTAGGAATTCCTGGTATAAGACAAGATGGACTGAATAAAATGCAAATTAAACTATTTCCAAACTTCTTTACTGAATGCTGAAGACTTTTAATGTAACTAAATGCCTTGTCCCTGCTCATTTCTTAGGAAATAATAGGGTTGGTGTATTTCCACTTAACTCTATCCATCTTGATTCATTTTAAATAAGAACAGAACAGCCTGAACTCTTGCAGTTATCCACCATGACCCACAAGATCTCTTTCTGAGTGTCCCAGTGCCAATTTATATCTCATCAGAGTACATGTGAAGTTAAGATGTTTTTGCTCTAATGTGCATCACTTTACACTGCTTACATCAAACCTGATTGGCCATTTTGTTGCTCATTCACCCATCTGTCCAACATCTTCTGCAGTGAATGTTGATGCAAAGCACTAATACAGCCTTTCTGAAATCTCCTTGTCCCCCTGTAACACTCCCTTTTTGTTCAACAGTCTAGCCACGTCCCTGGCTGTTTTCCTGCTAGAGATTGTTTTTATGGCTTTGTTGGTCTTAATCTTTTTAGCAATCTTTTTTTGTTTGCCTTGTCATCAGTGTACATTTAGTCTTGCCAGAAAGTATGCTTCTTTTTGTCTTCCTGATTTGGGCAAGGCTTCCACATTTTAAAGGAAGTCCACTTGCCTTAGCTAAGCAGGGTCTGCCCTGGTTGCATATGAAAGGGAGACTAGAAGTGTGAGTACTATAAGGTATTCCCCTCAGGGGATGGAGCCGCTCTGGTTAGAGCAGAAGGTTTCAAGTTCCCTCCCTGGCAGCATTTCCAAGATAGGGCTGAGAGAGTCTTGGAGAAGCCACTGCCAGTCTGTGAAGACAATACTGAGTGAGATAGACCAATGGTCTGACTTAGTATATGGCAGCTTCCTATGTTCCTATATGTTCCTAACAAGCACAGATCTTGCTCAAATAAGAGAACAAGAAGGAGCATGAGGTGGAGCAGAAGAAAGCAGAAATAAGTGGAGGTTTTGCCATGAGGAACGTACTGGCGGAGCAAAGGGTAAACAATAAATAAATTAAGTTACACAAGAGCCCAAGAGTGAAGTGATTTAACAATAAAAAGTGCTAAGCCAGATCTTCTGAGAAAACAGAAGCCAATTAAGACAAATCTAACAAAAGAAAAAAACAAGGGCAAAACACAATACAGAAAAAAATGTTCAAAAAGGTTATGGGTAGAGGAGAGAGAGTAAACCAGTGTAGTAAAAGGAGGGGGCAAGGATGCATGTGAGTGATATGTACAATCTGGAAATGGCAGGTTGTGTTTTTTTCAGCAGCTTGAATAAAAGAAAAATGAGAGAAGAACCAAAGTGGATTCTAAGGTTTCATACATGAAGAATATAATCATTAAAGACAACAGGAGAAAAGGAAAGAGAGATATAAATCCAGAAAGACCAACAACTGATGATAAGACAGCCAATCAGAAAGAGCAACACAATATTAGAAAAGGAGTACAAAGCTAGATCAGGAAAAGAAAAATGGAGCTTTGTCAGCATAAACCTTATAATGAGTGTTAAAAAAATGAACAATAGGGTGAAGAGGTAAAGAGAGGAGGGTGACAGACTTATTTGAAACCTCTCTCTTTATATATATCTATATCTATATATCTATCAGAGGTGAGCCAAGGTACAAAGAAACACGAAACAAAAGCTTGGGGGAGGTGACGGCAGGGTGATGGACTATTTTACTTTGTGGGGTCGCAAAGAAACTAAACTGTATAGAGTTGTGGGAGAGGAAGGATTGATAAGCGGTAGCTAGATGAAGACTGGCCAACAGGTGAACATGTACACAGATTCAGCGTTTGGAAAAGGAAAATGCCAATAAAGGTGACAGAGAGAACCAAGACAATAGCAGGAATGAAAAGCACTGTAAAATCCTCCTGCTCTGCTCCCTCAATCTGGAAGAGCTGGGGCATGCAAGTTAATAAATTTCTTATGCTCCTTCTCATCTTCTTGGATACTCTACGCAAAGTGATAATAATAGCATGGTTGAGGCAGTGGGTCCCTTGCTGATCTATGGGCCCTGGTGAATGCCCAGCCCCATCACCCTTTGGAGTTGGCCCTGTTCTTATAACATTACACTCTTCTGGAAGGAATGCTATGAAACTTCACAGGAAGACCTCCCCTTTGTTCAAACCTGGCATCCCGCACCCCTGACTGCTCATAGTCCTAGCAGCTGTTGTGTACATCCTTCTTGTCTAGAAAAAATGATGGTATCAATCCAAAAAGTGCATTTCCCCTGCTCTTGGGTGAAACCAATTTTTAATTGGCTGCCTGATAAACAGATGGCTTAGAAAGTTGACAGACTTGCTGATGAGGTTGGTTCCCTTCTTCCTTCTTCTGACTCTCAACATGGTATGACAAATGAATTTCAGATGTAGTTACGCACACTACTTACACTGGCGTCACTATTTTAATCATTTAAAAACATCTGCTTATTCCTTCCTGGCGAACTAATGTTTTCCTACAAAGATAATTTGTGAAAGGTCTGAAATTTTAGGAAGTCCTGGCTTCTTGTGACAGAGCATTCTAGAGCGGAAGCTGCCTCTTGTTTCCTCATTGTTCTTTCTGGTCAGACAGCCAGAAAACCTGGCCAGCTGTATAAACAGGAAGTGAGTTAAACCAGACCTTGAAAATGAAAGTACTGCTGAGGAAATAGGGTTGCCTAGGTCTCTGCGTTTGACCTAAAGTCTCTGCATTTTAGCCTCTTTCTCAGAATCTCCAGGAGCAGGATTTAGGTTACTGGGCAAGCTGCTAGAAGGAAGGAGGCAAGCTCTTATTCACAGGATTCATCTCCAGTCTTTGTAAGCAGAGGAGCACTTAGGTAATTTTGGAGACTGGTCCTAAAGGCCTTTGGAGCCACCCCATTCCCCTGCAAGTTAAGCATCCCGCTCCTACATACACACACATCATGACGCACTCAGTATTTTTAACATGTGGATTCTTGAGGGCACAAACAGCAACTGAACTCATAAGACTGTAAGAATATAAAACAGGTATATTTATGCAAATATGCATTAGCAGAAACATGTCAACACGCAAATTAACATATTCCCATCCTAAATATTTCTTTTCCCCACTCTGTCTCATAGAGGTCATGTGTGGCCGCCTGGCACAGCTCACAATCACTTTCGGCTGCCTGGCACAACATGGGCCACAACATGGAGACCACACCACCTGGGACAGACTAAAGAGGATTGGGCGTGGGGGGGGGCTCCAGGGGTGTGAGGCATGGAACTTCCACCCAGAGGTCCAGGGGTAAGAGCACCACTGTATGTAAGGGGTGCAAATCCCACCCCCAAAATGTTGTAGCCTTGCCTCATAAGAAAGGTGCTCTAGGGGCCCCTGATCATCTTGGTTGCCCTCTTCTGCACCTTTTCCAGTTCTACATTGTTCTTCTTAAGGTATGGTGACCAGAACTGCACACAGTACTCCACATGTGGCTGCACAGTGCACATAGATTTGTATAAACTCTGCTAACTAAGCAAAGAGGCATCTTTCAAAGTGGTGATTCTCTTTATATTTAGCAGAGGGAGAGCAACTGGCCCTATCGAACCCCAGTACAGCATCTCTCCAGTGGCTGTTGCTGGTATCTGCCTTATGTTTCTTTTTAGATTGTGAGCCCTTAGGGGACAGAGGACCATGCTCTTGACGTATTATTTATTTTTCTATGTTTGAGAACTTTGGTTGACAAGCGGTATATATTGTAGTAGAAGAAGGGCATTATAATATTAGCAGTCATGTAAACATTTAGCTCTCAAGGTATAGGAACCAGTAGTACCATTTATAGAGGGTGAGGAGCATGTGATTATTTCTCTAGAAATATGTGTTATCTCTGGTTAATTTGAAGCCTGAAAAGTAAGCTAACCACAACAAATGCTTTTGTAGCAAATAACAGCTTCAGCGAAGGGGGGTGATGTCTAGCAAGAAAAATGGTGCAAGGTAAAAGAGTTAACCTCCCCATGTGATGCAGTCTAGATCTAGATTGGGACCCCATATCTGCTTTTTGTTAAAAAGAGATATTGTCAGACGTAAGCATACCTCTTAATCACATATTTAGCATAATATGTAGTTTGGCCATAAGGTAGTAGTTTGGCATGATAGAAATTTGTAAAATTATGCATGATGTGGTGAAACTGGATAGATTTTTTTCTCAATTTCTCATACTAAAAGAACGCAAGTTATCAAATTAATTTGATTGGCAGTATATTAAAAAAACAAAAGAAAGTACTTAATGCAATGCATAATTTACTTATACAATTCACTTTTATATAGCTTTAAAACTGAATTGAGGAGGGGGTGCCTTAGAAACAGCAGTGCAAAGTGAGTGAGAAGGGAATGTGTGTGTTAATAAATGCCAAGAGAAAAAGATGGAGAGCCTGATCAGGTGGAGAGAGAGAAAGAGAAGGTGGAGAGAGAGAAAGAGAACACTGAGCTAAAGATGCATCAAAACAGCAGTGTGATCCCTCAGAGCTAAAGAAAATGTACAAGATGACTTCAGAGTGATCTGAGTTCTGCATGCCTGTTTCTCAGTAAATATCTAGGGATGGTATTTTCACCTCCAGTAATTTAGAAGAAAAGTACAGCCCGAGCTGCATGAGGAAAACCCATTGTGTTCACTGAGACCGATTTCAAGCTAGGAATACATAAGATCAGCCAAAGTTGTGGAAATTTGATGAAGAGAAATTTAGGAGAACAGAAATTCAGAACCAACAAAAGGAAGTACTTTTTCACACAGAGCACAATTAATCTATGGAATTCTCTGCCACAGAATGTGGTGATGGCCACTAGCTTGGATGGCTTTAAATGGGGCATAGACAAATTTATGGAGGACAGGTCTATCAATGGCTCTTAGTCTGGTGGAAATAGGCCACTTCTAGCTTCAGAGGCATCTCTAAATAACAGCTGAAGGGAAGAAACAGTAGGAGAGAGGAAGCCGTATAGCTATAATTGAGTGGATGGGTTCAAAGAACCTGGGCCCCCCAGCTCCATCCTTCCCTATTTTCTTAATTATTTCCCTCACTCCAAAGGACCACCAGGGAGAGGAACGAACACGGCCCCCTCTCCCCTAGCTACACCCCTGGACAGAGGGCATGTCCTCACCTCTTTCCTGTGGTCTTCTCATAGGCATCTGGTGGGCCACTGTGTGAATCAGGATGCTGGACTAGATAGGCCTTGGGTCTGATCTGGCAGGGCTGTTATGTAAGAGTAGGGAGGGCTTGTTTATTTTTGTACTGGATGAGGTAAATTAATTCAGAAAAGTTAGAAAAATCTGAAATGAAAATCCATTTAAATGTCAGAAGCTAGAAGACAGAAAAATGCCAATAGACCTAATAGTGCTAATAAACAAAAGTATCTTTTGGATTCTGTTCTGCTCTGCAGAGATGATGAAAGAGCCAAGAAAGAAAAAGGTGGAGAGCAGATTAGAGTGTACAGGACTAGAGGAAAAAGAAAGAAGCCCCCACCCCCATCCTCTTTCCAAAATGCTTTATTTTGTTTCTATTATCTCTTTCTTTTTACCCTTGCTAGACATCTAGGTGTATAAAGAGGTTTGCATGCAAGCACTCTGAAATACAGATGCTGACGGGGAATCAACAAATATCTAGGATTCTGGGGCCTCCTTTTTAGGATATGCACAGTCCGATCCTATGTAGGTCTACTCAGAAAAAAGTCCCACTGTGATCAATGGAGCTTACTGCCGGTAAGTGTCCATAAGATTGCAGCCAGAATTACTGACAATCGACAGGCAAGGGGATTTAACCACATTTCTGAATTCTGTCCTGTGAAAGCTTGCTGATGCTGGCCAACAAACTCCCTCTTGAAATTGTGTGCATGATGCATATTATGCATTCGTTATGCATATTATGCATTTAGTTGGGAGTAAAGAACCAATGAGTTCCACACATAGGATATTTTACTCTCAAGTAAGTATGCATAGTTGGATGGTTGCAACCTCAAAATGCACCCCGTTCTGCACCTGTATGTTTGTTTTGCTACTATGTGAAACCTAAAAATGCAAAAAGGGGGAAAGAGGAAGAAAAAAATAGATTGAGACTCAAAGGCACTCTTACCCCTGGACTTCTGGGCCGAAGTCCAGGGCCTCCACAGGCCCTGCCCCAAATCCTCTTTAGTCTGTCCCACATAGTATGGTCACCAAGCCGAGCATGATGATGCTTAATTTGCAGGGGAGTGGGGACCTCCAAAGACCTTTAGGTCCAGGCTTCAAAGTTACCTGTTGAGGGTAATTGGTGGGCAATACTATGAGAAACATGTCAACCTGTAGCTTTTTTATTTATGGAAAGTTGCTACGATCCTCACAATCCCAATCTTCATCACCAAGTGGAAAGAATAAAACAAGCTTACTGATTATCTTGACTAGCACATTGGTACACTGATCCTCCTGTGTATAAGCCCCACCCTTTTTAAAGTCTTTATAAAACAGTTTATAATAGAAAAATTAAAACTTGAATCTTTATCAATTTAAAATGTAACCTTCTCTTACCAAGCTTGGTAAGGCCATAGAGTGAGTCACGTCTTTTAAATATACTCCCAAAGGCTTTCAGCTGTTCCTTATAAATCAAATGATTACCACTGCTCAAAAGGTGAGGGGTTTTGTGTTTTTTTAAAAGGGACCATATTATAACAGGGGGAAAGCCTGTAAAAGTACAAAAGCGTGGACTACAGCATAAGAAACAAATATATATCTACAAAATTACAATATTGACAACAATACACATGCTAAAAACAAAATTTTAAAAGGATCAAATACTATAAAAGAAACTACCCACCACCACCACATATACAGTACACATCAACGGAATTAACAGCCATGTTACCAATTTATTAACCGAACTGAAATGGTGCCAGAAAAGGCTGGGTTTGGCCCTTGCCGCGATTGCTTTTCTTCCTAGCGTCGCTGAAAGCTTTTGGGTTGGGTTTGGAAGAAGAGGGTGGAGCGGGCCGCAAAACGAAAGAGGAGCAGGTCACTATGGGCTATGGCAATGCCTCTCCTGCCTCTGGCAAGATGGCTACTAGGACGGCTCGTAGGTCCCGCGCAGTGGAAAGGTGGGCCCGGCTGGTGCGTTCTTTGTCGCGCGGAGATGACGCAGATCGGGGGAGCGGCGGGTTTCCTCAGCAGCAGCAGCAGCAGCAGGAGCGCGGAGCGGAGTTTCTGGCGGTCGCTCGCGTGAAGATGGCGGGCGTCTCCGATGCCACCGTCCCGGGAAACGGGGATGGCGGGCGACGGGGCGCCCCGGAACATTCGCTGCTCCAGCCGGAGGGGGGGCAGCGGCGGAGCAGCTTCACGGGCGGCGAGTGCCGGGCCCCTCAGCCGTCGCCGTCGCGTTCGCCGCCTTCCGCCTCGAGCCCACCTTCGCCCAACCCCGGGCAGCACCAGCAGCACCACCATCACCATCACAGGACCGAGACTCTGGGCTTCTACGAGAGCGACCGCCACCGGCAGCAGAAGCGCAGCGGGCCCTCAGGTGAGGAAGGGAGGAAGGGAGGGGACGAATTCCCGTGGTGGGCTCAGACCAGGGCTTGAATGGTTCCTCGGGGGGCTCAGCAATTCGCTCCCCGCAGCATCTGTGGCCGGAGCCAGAGACCCGACCCTGCGAAGGTAAGACTAGCCGAAAGTGCCTGTGAGCATGTATAGTGTGTATTTCTTTCAAGTTAGTAGGCTGAGATGCCCTGAGCGCATGCAGAATGCATTTCCCTCGACCCCCAACGAGACAGTATCCCCTTTCTTCTTCCGTGTCGGCGTGGAGGAGGAGAAATCTGGTGTTCCCTAGAAAAAGCAGGAACCATTGGGGCTCAGACCTGCTTGGAAAGGTCTCTGATCATGAAGTCCCAGATGTGTAGGGACAAACCTTTGGCACTGTTGACGGAAATCTGCACCTGCTTCTTGTTTAAGTTGCGGTGGTGTCTTTTTTTCTCCTCCTCCTCTCTAGGAATCAAGGGGTAGGTAGGAGGAATTTTGGTGGTAGAGGACATGGTATCTATCTGACTTCCGTAAGCTTCAGGGCCGGGTAAGAAGTAGTTTGTGAAGTGAGTGAGAAGGGAGCTAAAACAGAGTGTTGTGATCTCACTTCCTCAAGTTGCTGCTTTTTGAAAGATGATGACTTCAGGAAGGCATATGAGTAGTGATGGAGGGATTATCTGTTCTCTCTATGAGTGTGTATTTTGAACCAAGGACCATTCCCTTTACATTAATGGGATCTGGCAGTCCTAGATATTTGGGACAGTATGAATCTTCTGACTGAAATCAAGTACTCTGAGGGTTTCTCTTCCTCTCAAGACAGCAGAGAGGCCTTAACTTGCCAGCTGCTCTCTGATTGGCTGTCTTGTATTTGGCTTTTCCAAGTTGGCTTTTAGATTTGGGTGCTGTCAGAAGTTGTGAACTGTTGAGTTTAGCAAGTGTCTGTGTTGATACCTGTGTGCCACTTGATAACCCCTCTTGTTAGTCTCTGTGTGCAGCAGCTCTGATGCATAAAGTTAGCCTCTGAAGTTTGCTTTTAGGCATGTCAGCAAAGGCTGTCAGTTATTTTGGGGAATCTAATTTTAGGCTCCCAGGTTTGAAAAATTAGCTCAGAGACTCTACAGCTGTTCAAAATGCATGTTGCTGTATCGGAATGTTGTTGCTGATATACTGGTACATGTGTAGAACATGCATGAGTAAACGTGGAAAATTACTATTTGTTCCTCCCAAGCCATACTTTATGAATAGTAGATCTAATAACGACTAAATATATAATTAGCATTGAATTTGACAGCAAAGCTGGTGTGTACAGACCCTTGCATATAGGATGAAGTGTGGCCTTCTATGTACATCTGCGTGTGCAGTTTTAAAAATGAGATTTCTCATGTCTCATTCAATTTTATTAAGTGTAATATTTGCTCCTAGAGTACATCTTAGTAGTTATTGGATCTCCTGCTATTCTCTATCCTGGATTCAGGAGACATGACTTTTAAACCACTTAGGCTTTTAAAGTCTCTAATTCAGATTTACATTAGGGTCAGTTGTCAAGAAAAGGAGCTCAAGAAGTCTTTGTGCTGCCTGCATATAGATAGATTTTAGTATCAGCAAGCTGTAATGGCGATTATGTTGATAGTCAGAGGAAAGCTTTAAACATTTAACAAAATAACTTGGAATAAAATGCACTAAAAGTATTGCTCAGATGGAGTCAGAGACATCGTTCTATCACCCCTTTTTGTGTTAACTATTTCAAGAAGCACTGGGAAGTCTTGACATCTATTATGTGAAAAAACAGTGTTTCAAAATTGCTGCCAGACACCTAGTTTACAGAAATGTGCAGTTGAACTCCTAGTATATATCTGGCATACTTTGCAAGATGAGAGCAAACAGTTGGATGCTTGAGTAGATAAAAATGTTTGTGCTAATTTATTGTGCATTATCTTGTACCCTTTTATGTTTCAAATAACAGCATTTATGTGCTTATTGCAATATCCTAGAAAATGATTTTGGAAGATGAATGGTTAGTGGAATCTAATTATCTGCCACATAGCTCACACAAGTCCATATTGGAATTAGAACCTATTAGAGTATGCATAACTGTTTGTTCAAAGCTGCAGTTCTTTGGAAAGTTGCCAGGGGCTGTGTTATGCACAAATTCTACTGAATTCTGGACTGTTGTGTTATGTCACAAGATCCACAGTATCTCCATATGTGCTTTTCTATATGGATGAAGTGGAATTGCCCCTTTCTCCAGAGTGCAAGTCTACTTGTCCTCCAGTGTACCAGAGGAAAAAGTGTGGTGGCAGGGGTTGGGGGGCAGGCACAGAAGGGGCAAAGTGCATTTCTGGGCGAGTGATGTCTCTCCCGCATATTTTTGAAATTGAAATAATAGTATATTTCACATAAACACTCTCATCCTGAACTTGTTTTCAGTGAAAGAAATCCTGTTGAGTTCATAAATGGGTGTGGGGTGGGGAGTTGCTTGTTTGCAGGGGTGCTTTCCCTCCATACTCCTATCTGAAGCTGCTGCTGTTACCCTGTGTTCTTTGTGGGGTGGGGGCACTGCTGCCATCTTTTGGGTAAGGGAAGGTTGTTGGGGCATGTATTCAGTTTCCCCTAATTTCAGGAGAGGAGAAGACTCTTGATGGCCATGGGTGTGTGGGTACTTGTATACCGATCTCTTCTTTTGTAGGAACTTCAAGGAGAGGGGTGGAGAATGTGCAGGTGTCCTCCTATGAAGCAAGAGGGATCCCCTCCATTGCTTATGCATGCAAGGTTTTTTGTCCTATGTGAGGTGAAGGAATGGAACTGGGATTGCTGTTAGACATTTGCTTAAGGATTGCTTAAGGATTTCTGAGGTGGGACAACCATAAGGGTTCAGTGAAGGTGAGTGTTTAACAGCTGGCTGTTGGGTATGTGTTGTTTATGCAGTGTTGTGTGCTAAAAGTCCAACACCATAGTTCCTACTCGTTTACACTTAGTATTCTGAACATGGCAGGAGGGTGATGTGGCCACATGCCATGTATCTTGAGACATGTGAATTGCCTCTGTGGCTTATAATTTTCTGGAGGTGTTCTGTGATTCAGGTTTAGCCAGAACTCTGCCATCCATCGTGGGTGTAGGAGCAAAGGGAGAGGGGTGAGCAGCCATTTTGAATTCAGTGGAAAGGGAGGGAACTTGGAACCTCAGATGCTCTTCCCAGAGTGGCCCTATCCCCTAAGGGGAGTATCTTACTGTGCTCACATGTAGTCTCCCATTCAAATGCAAGCTGGGCAGACTCTGCTTAGCAAAGGGGACAATTCATGATTGCTACCACAAGACCAGCTCTTTTTCACAGGTGCAGTGTTCTACTGTCAGGGGTGGGACTGTCCCCTCAGCAAGCACAGATTTCTAACTAATTTTTGTTCTTTTCACCATGCCCGCCTTGTTTCCCCCTTTGCACTCATAGTGTTCAGCTGGTACGTTCAATCAGCAAAACAGTGGTGCTATGCCATGCCATTGTAAATTCCCTACACTGGTGTACCTTTGGCCTTTGTCAGTGCAAGGGAACATAGGAGCAATCATATCCTTGCCCAGTAGGCATAAGTAGAGATGTGGTGTTTTTTGTTTTTTTAATAAAGCAGAATTTTTAGGCAATTTGAACTGTATGCCATACTAGTATTTTTTAGCCCGTTACAATAACGGGCGCTAGCGTTCCCCCCCCCCAGCTGCCCGATTCCTCTTCTCCGCCCTCCCCCATGATTAAGGGCCAAATCGGCCCATGCAAGTGCCCCCGCGGCCGCCGCCCGCCCAGCCTCCCAACTGCCGAGTCCTCCTCAGCCCCGGCCCACGTCATTCGGGCGATTAAAGTCCATATTTTGTGCAGAAGAGAGGAGCTCGCAAGCAGAGCTCCTCTCTCTGCAAAGCCTCTTCCCGAACTGGCGCTTTGGGCGCAAAGGACGCCTATTGTGTTCTTTGCGTCCATAGCGCCAGATCGGGCAGAGCCTTTGCACAGAGAGGAGCTCTGTTTGCGAGCTCCTCTCTCCCTTTCAAAATATGGACTTTCATCGCCCGACTAAAGCAGGCCTAAAAGGGTAAGGAGGACTCGGGCAGCTGGGAGGGCGGTCGGTCGGTCGGTCGGCGGCAGCCGCGACAGTAATTTTTTTGATACGATCGGGACAACGATTGGGGCAAAATGGCCAACCGTGGGGCCGGGAGAGGAGGACTCGGGCAGCTGGGAGGGCGGGCAGCGGTAGCGGCCGCGGCGGGAATCGTTAAGGGCAATTTGATCATGTTGGCCAACATGGCCGTCCGTGCCTGGGCGGCCGTATCTTTTTCTTCGGTTCTGGGCATGTGCTCACACGGGCAGCACGGGATCACACTCTACCTCTTTATTATAGAGGATTTTCTTATTGTATCTACATTTTACTGCTTTAAGAATATAAAATGCATCACATATAATTTAGAACAAATAAGTGTACCTGACATCAATATACAAACAGTACAGTTTTAACTTCCTTACTTTTATTCAGACAGTTAAAAGGTGGGATACAGATATAATACTTCTTAAAAATACATGGTTTTAGCAGAGTAGACCAAACATCTCTTTTGTATTTGTACCACTTGGTAAAGATACAAAAATCATTGTGCTATTCTGCAAGTGGGTGGCTTTTCTTCCTGACTAGGACCGGGGAGACCCAAGTTCAGATCCCCATTCAGCCATGGAACTAGCTGGGTGACTCTGGGCCAGTCACTTCTCTCTCAGCCTAACCTACTTCACAGGGATGTTGTGAAAGAGAAACTCAAGTATGTAGTACACTGCTCTGGGCTCCTTGGAGGAAGAGCGGGATATAAATGTAAAAATAATAATAATAATAATTATTATTATTATTTGAGACATTAATGTTTGAGTATTTTCGTTTAACACTTTTAAGCTGGTAATTCAGTATACTTTAAAGAAACATCAGTAGGTGCTTTAGATTTTGGCAAAACTGACACAGTTATAATATCCTTGTTGTCGGTATATGAATTATGTAGAATGCTTCATTACTATTTATTGTTTTCATTACTGCTACTGGTTTGCAGCTGTGGAGTGCAATATATATATTGGATGGTCCAGAAGTTTGGAAATAATGCATGCTTTTTGTGTTGAGGATATCTTATGTTACACTGTAACAAACATGGATTTGTCACTATGTGCATACTCAGCAGGAACCTGCAGCCTATTTTGAATCTCTGAGTGTACCTATGGCAACATCACACGATACATGGCAAGTATGGCTACCACAGGCTGCCGGTTTCTGGTGAGTGCGCAATTCTAGCATAAGCCACAGATTCTGGTCCCAGCGTGTCGTGTGTAATATGTGAAGCGGGTGTATGATGCTCTTCAGTGATAGAATTGTAATACTGAGCTCTGGTCTGAGCTAACTATTTTATTAGAAAGTATGTTCCCCAGACTATGGGAGACACCTGTATTGGGCAGCAGCGATATAGGAAGATGCTGAAAGACATCATCTCATACTGCGTGGGAGGAGGCAATGGCAAACCCCTCTTGTATTTTACCAAAGAAAAACCGCAGGGCTTTGTGGTCGTCAGGAGTTGACACCAACTCGATGGCACCCTTTACCTTTAGTCAACTGAGTGTGTGTGGTATGTGCGCTCATTTATTTAAGTCTTATAACACAATATCAGTGTTCCCTGTAACAGGGATTCCCAGATGATGCTGATTACAATTCCCAGAATCCCAAACTGCAATGGCTTTTGCTTGGGGATTATGGGAGGTGTAGTCAAAAACATCTGGGAATCCTTGTTAGAGGCACAAGATCCATGTGTTTTCCCAACAAGAAGTAAAGACTGTAATATGACCCCAAGAAAAATGAGTTTTGTACTTTCAGGAAAGCCAGTGAATAATTTAAAGTGAAATTATGGGTTTTATTTTTGGAAAAAGCTAACTTAAGGCATTAATACATTTTAAATGATTATGTTTTAGCCACATAAGCAATAGAGCCAAAGACTACAATTTTTAGGAGCTTTCCAATAAATGCCTATAAACATGGATGTAAAAATCCCAGACACCCGTTTTCCTGGGAGCCTAAAAAGATGATACTGGCAACTAAAAGTACACATGGAATAAAATCAACTATCTCTATCACAGCTGCTGCTGTTCCTGTCACTTTGGGAGGCAGCCTTAGGAAAAGAGAGAATTCACGTCATCAGAAGACCACAAGTGTTGAAGCAACCACTGTGTTTGAGATAGAAGTAGTGGAAGGAAATAGGATGGCATTCTCCCCAACCCTAGCAGGAAAGAACAGTGGTAGCTGCAGTTCAAACAGTTTTCCTGCGTTTCAGGAAAGTTAACAGACAATATGGTGGTTTTGAACAAACCCAATATGGTTAGGAACATAAGAACAGCCCTGCTGGATCAGCAGGTCCATCCATCAGGCCAAGGTCCATCTAGTCCAGCATCTTGTTTCACACATTGGTCCACCAGATGCCTCTGGTAATTCCATAGGCAAGAAATGGAGGCATGTCCTTTCTCTGCTGTTGCTCTCCTGCAACTGGTATTCATAGGTAGCCTGACTCTGAGCTGGGTGGTAGTCTGTACCCATCAAGACTAATAGCCTGTGTTTTGGTTGTTTTGAGCAAACTCCTTTCTGCTATGTCACCAAGGTTGGCAGAGTTCTAAGAGACTAGATAGGTACATGCCATTTAGTAACCTAAAAGCAACAGCACAAATATATCTTCCACTTTTTTCTGTGGTTATGTGTACACTGTCTCCTGGCCTTTTTCTTTCTTGAAACCTGGGAAAGGCAAGTATCTGCGGTGCTGATAGTACTGCACAGTGGTGCTCCATTTGTCACTCACTGCCACAAATGGCTCACCTTCCTTTAATTTAAAAAACAACAACCCTCTATCCTGCCTCTCTACAAGCTGAAAGTGACTAATACATACAATTAAAAATCCCAACAAAATTATGACGGTTGTTACAGTTAAAGAAAATGCAGTGGATTAATATTAATGTTAATGAATTAAGTCTGCATAAATGTGTATATGAAGAGAAATCTGAAGTATTATCTGTTTCTAGATTATGCACATGTCACAGTAGGTGTAAGTTCAGAAAGGGCATTCCTTCTGTGTGTGAGGAAGGAGGAGGAATGCCTTTGAAGAAGGCATCTGTTACCCATGGACTGAGAAGTAGCAATTGATGTACTATAAAGGTAAAGGTGTCGACTCCTGGTGACCACAGAGCCATGTGGTTTTCTTTGGTAGAATACAGGAGGGGTTTACCATTGGTACCAGGTTTTTAAAAATCTGAGGCAGCTTCTTAATTTTTTTTAAAAAATTAGATTTTTATTCATTTTAACAATAATAACATTAACATTCACAACAAATAAACAAATATGGACTTCCCGCTCACACCTCCTCGTGAATAATCAACTATAGAATTAACCCTTGCTATAAAAGGCAGCTTCTTAATTGATTAAAAATCTGTGATCCGTCTAATTGGCTAAACATTGCAGTTGCATTATTAATAAAGGTTACAGAATAGTAATCAGCAAAACAATGACATATATGTTTTATAAATATATTTTTAAAGTGGTAAGCTTTAAAACTACCCCTCAGTTGAGAAATACTTCTTTAAATAGATTAGCATTGCACAGCTTCTTAAATGACAACAGCCTTACATGACAGCTTGTTCCTAAACGCTCAGGGCCACTCCTGAGGGAGATTCCTCTCTGTTGATGTCTTACCTTCCTGTAATGATGTTACTTGAGCAGGGCCTTAATCTTGATACATGGTGCTTCATATAGACTAGAAAGGCTTTGCTTAAGATCTGCAGGTTCCAGATCATGCAGGATTTTAAAAAGTTAAATCATTGGTAGCTGGAAACTAGCTGGCAACCAGGGCAACTGCTGCAAAACTGGCTCAATTGGTGCATGCTTCTCCCTTTATTTGAGGTAAGCTGCAGTGTTCTTAGCCAGCTAGAGCTTCCAAGGATAGCCCTGCATGGAGTACATTACAGTGACTTATTTCAGAGGTTACAAAAGTGTGTATAATAGTGACCAAATCATTAAATTCCAATAGAGGTTGCAGCCCATGTATCAGGTATAATTAACAGAAGTTTGCTTCTGGCTACAGCACAGCAGCCACTTGATTTTCAAGTCACATTCCCATATAATATAGGGCAGTCTACCTGTTGTTTGACCACATTTGAATACTGTCAGATGTTTCCATGAAGTCAAACATTTCCTTGTGCAAATGACAATGACCTTTTCATTGCACTGCCTCTGTGTAGTTTGTCAGTAAAATCTGCAATTTATACACATGTGAACATATTTGCTACTGTTTGTATTTTGCTGAGTCCAAAAAGTAAATTATAGAAAGGATCCTCAAGGTTAGTTACTTGTAGACTCTGAACATGAAATTAGATGATCTCTTATTTTAAAGTTGGTAGCTTCAGTCACTGCAATATTGAAGCAAAGATGGTGGGGCATATTTTACAGCTGCTATTTTAGTCTGTCTGAAATGGTGCATGTGAATGCCTGGCTTATACCTTGCTAATGATTTCTCAATTTAACATTTAAGGCCTTTTTTGGATTGAAGCTTAGTACAGGTCTTTTATATCTATGGGGGGGGGAAATCTCTGATCAAAGTGTTATTTTAGTACAGTAGCAATCTTATTTGCCAGGTAGGTAGTAGGTCTCTGTTCCCTGACTATGATTCTTGGTCACTGCAACAGAAATTAAGCTAAGTAACAGATAGTTTGGAATAGATTGAGCCAACAGCTGTCTGTCTGCTGTTTTAGTAGTAAAGGCTATCAAGACAGATTTTGCTTTCTTTCTGGATAAGCTGAAGAGTGACTAATTAGATTTGAACCTGACAACTTGAAAGCTTATCTCTGCCCCCACACCCACACCCCCAAGAGGTTAAAGTATAAGTGCAATTACTAGATGATGCCTTTTGCCCATTGTGGCTGTGAATGATGGGAATTGTAGTCTGACAGTATCTGGGGACCAGAGTTTGAGAACACCTGGCGTATGGTTTAAATAAACACAAAAAGGTGTATACTAGTGCAGCTTTCTTCTCCCACCCCCCTATATTCTCTCTCTTTTACTGATTTGGAAAGGAAGTGATCAAGGTTTAGATTAGAAGATGGTCTGTTCCGAGCTCAGAATGGAATGCAAATGCCCGGATCATTCCGTTGGAGCAATCAGTTGAGCTGGTTGTTCTGATGGAATGGCTCCGTTCCAAATCTGAATGTTCTGAGCGCCATTATGGACTCCAAAATGCTACTTTTCTGGCCTCTGATCATGTGCAGCAGCCATTTGCGTGTTGTTGTTGAATATTTCAAGTGTTCTCAGCCTGGAACAAGCCTGGTTCATGGTTGGAACGTTCTGACCGTGAACTGTTCTGCACATCCCTAGAAGATGGTACAACCGAAGAAAGGAAACCTATGCAAATTTTAAAATGGTGAACCTCTCTTGGAAGCTAGCATAAACATTGTTTGCCAACTTCTTGCCAATACTTTAGGTGCGAGTAATGACAGATGGAAATCCAAATCAGTGGCAGCAGATTATTTATTTAGAGCACTTCTATGCCACCAAAATTTGTGTCTTGGGGTGGTTTACACAATTTAAAATAGGCAGTGGAGGTAAGCTTAGGAGTAAAGAAACCAGTGACGCTGAGAAAAACAGAGGCAGGGTCAGTCCGGAGCAGGCATCCAGTAGTTGAAGGAAATCTGCAGGCACAGCCAGTATTTTTTCCTCAAGAGGCATGTACAGGCAATTGATAGAAAGTGGAAGAAACAGAGCAAGGAGTAGTGGGGTGGGAAGACTGTACACAGTTTATACAATAAGGTAACAGGGTCAAGGCCAGGTAACCTGCTGACAGGATACAGAGGACTGTAAGTTGCTCTGAAAGTTATATTTGGCAGGGAACAGTTGCCTGCTTTGGAGGTGGAGCCATGTAAAGTGGCAGGCCTGCTGTATTGGAGTAATCATAGTAGCTTGTCAAAGGCAAAGTCCCTAGTGAAGCCTCAGTATCTCTAAGATGTGTTGAGAGCTGGTGTGTGGAATTGCAGCATGAGTCCTCCTTGAGAAATGGCATGCTTATTTCAGATTTGCAAAGCCTCATGTGAAGCTCAAGTGTAGGAATATGTTCTGAAATGGAAACATCTCTATATATACTGTAATTATCTAAGGCGTACCCGTGGCTAATCCTGTGTGTGGCAGCTCTCACAAGAGTTTGCAAGCAGAAGCACTGTGGTGACTGGGAAGTGGGGATTCCATATGCAGATAGAGAGGAGGAACCTGTGGCACCATGGTGATTGGGCAGTAGGGATTCCATATGCAGATAGGGAGGAGGAGCCTATGATGGTTAAGGACAGTTGGAATGCAACTGTTACTGGTCGGAAGATGTTCTTGATTGTAGAAGAGAGAAATGTATATCTGTCTGTCTGTTTATCTAATAGAATAGTGGGCAGAGGTCTGCAAAGAGAGGGGTCGTGAGGGAGGAAAGATCCCCTTCAGGAAAAGGAGGCTGCCGTTGTGTGAATTAGTTGAGGAAACAAGATGAACAAGAACTGTTAACTCAGGAAGGGAGTGGGGGGGAGGAAAGAAAGACAGAGGGGAAGAGCGAGTGGAGGAAAGAGAAAAAAAGAAGGGAGGGGAAGAGAGACAGAAGGAAGGGCAAGGGACCGGCCCGGGTCTGTCAGCAGCCTGATGGGAATGAGCTGCCATGGCGGTAGTGGCAGCAAGGAAGGGCCCAGTCAACCACTGCTGCTGCTGTACCTATGGGGAGAAGCAGGAGTGGGGCTCAGGTGGGGAGGTCTCTGGGGATAGGGGGCTGTAGCTTGGCCAATAGGTGCCAACAACGCTGCAGCCACAACCAAGAGGGGCGAGAGGGATGGAATAAAGGGATGGAGGAGTAACCAAGAGGGGTGAGGGGAATGGAAGCAACCGGATGCAGGAGGAGGAGCAGGAGTGCAGCTCAGGTGAGGGCGCTGTGGCAGGAGTGAGGGGAGCATTCAAGTACTAGCACGCAGATACTCTGCTCAGGCTAAGTTAGTAGGAAATATTTCTTCCCACAACAATCTGGTTAAGACATAATATTAAACCATAGTTTAGCACAACCTGAATAAGAACATATTCCCCCCTCTCCTTCACTTTTGCATGTAAGAGGAAGAAAATTAAAGCTTCTCCTTTCAACTGAAGAACAAATTGCAGTTCCCCTGTGTACAAATTCAGGAAACTGAGGATTTTCTTAACTAACTGTAGTTAGAACAAGCCTCCAGGGTACTCCAGTGCGGCTCAGGTGAGGGGGGCTGTTGCAGGAAGTGAGGGGAGCAATCAAGTACTAGCTCTGCTCTGCATGGGTTAAGCTATGTTATTACTAAAGAATTCCTTCTCAATTTTGGGGTGTGGGTGTGTATGTGACATTATTTGGGGGGTGATACTCTAGAATAAAAAATTCCAAGGAGAGCTGCAATTTCTTTTGTGTACCTGTTTTGGTACAGTGAATCTGTACTTTCTTATTATACTGTATACCCATTACTCATGGGGCACTCTAAGTTATATCATTTTAGTTTTGGACATTTAAGGCTCAGTACAATTGCCAGTTGTGGAGTTAATGCCACCTAGAACAAACTTAAGTACTGAGACTTCTCAAATTGGCTGTGTTATCATGACTCTGGCTTCTTCATCTGCAGACAGAGGCTATATTGGCATAAATCTTGGGCCATGTTGGTGGTATGACAACAAATATCAAATTATGAAGATGGGCATTATTAGGCTGGTGTACGTGCAATAGACTTTTAAGAGGCTCATTTAAGCCTGCAGTGCAGATGGGTATTCCATTGAATACAGAGTCCCTCAGGCACTGTAAGAAATGGTAAGAAGTAAGCACTGGGGCCAGCCCTACCATGAAGCAGGCTGCTTTGGTTCAGCACAGCATCCCACTTGGCACCCCCTCTCCGCATCTGAATGGCTGCAGAGGAAGCAAGATGAAATTATTTTCCTTTTCACTTCACAATAGAAAAGGAAAGAAAAAGGAGAGTTGTAGAAAGAAGGAAGGAATTATGGGTGTGGTCTTAACAAAAATGAGGGGAAGGTAAAGGAGGTATGCACTTCAAGCAGTAAAATTTCATGTGCCAACACTGAGTAGCATGCTTTGTGAAGGCCTGGTATCAATTTATTACAATTTATTACAATTTCTTAAGATCATAGCAGTATTTTGTGAGCTCTGAAGCCCAAATGTTTTTGGACAGGACGACAATTCCCAGGCGCCATTGTGCCATGGCGCCTGGAAATTAAGTGTGATGCCTGAGCCAGGCAATGGACTGATGCAACTAGAGGAGGAGTAAGGAAGCAAGGTGTGATGGGTTGCTCCCTCCTTCTCCTGGTTGCATTGGTCCATCACCTACTTGAGCCAGATGGGCACAACCAGAAGGAAGAAGAAGCAACCTGCCCCTGTCATGAGATGCAAGTTTTTGGTGGTATGTAAATATGACAAATAAACAAACCCTACATCCCTGGTAGTGGATCCAGCCATTGTGCAACAACAGCCAAAAATGCTGCAGTACCAAATTGCCCTTCCTTCCTGGAGTATTTGTGCTACTCAAGGAGTATTGGGGGTTGTGGGAGCTACAGAAGGATCTTTTCACTGACTCTCAAGATAGAACACCTGGGAAGCTATTCTAAGGTCCTTGGAGGAAAGGCAGGATACAATTGTGAGACAAATGTGTCGAATGTATATGTATTTGCCCTACCTTGCCATAATTAACTAACAATAATTAGAGTGCCACTTTAGCTGAAGTGAATGCAACCAGTTTGCATTCCAAGGTGAATGCCAGCTGAAAGGAGCAGTAGGGATACTAACTCGTAAAAAGTACACAAGCCATGAAGATGTAAAATTGCTGTGTAAAAAATATCAAATAATGGATGGAAGGATGGCTTTCAGATTTGGGTTGATATTCCCTGGAGCCAAACGGGTTTGTGGAGATGAGGCAGATCAGTGATCAAGATGTGCTGCTAGACTTGGGCCAGCAAGTGAGCAAGCCTACCCCCGCAAAGGGACCCAAGCGAGTACCTCAAGGGCTCTAGTTGATTACCGAAGGAGGGGAATGTGAAAGAATGAGGCAATTACACTGCTGTTTTTTGAACAGCATCATGTATCTCAGAGATACAGCAAACCCATTAAAATAATATTATGGATAAGAAGATAAATTATAGTATATGAGCAAGAATGTATTTTTAATAACATTATGTATATTTAATCCTTTGTTTCTCAAAGCTTTCTCTTTGCAGTATTCATGCTAGAACAGGCATTCTAAAGCTCAGAATTGCCTCTTGAATGAGTGTGTCAGAATGGATTCATGGGGAAATGGCCAAGTTATGAGGAGCAGAAGTTGAAAAGCACACAGGAGATCACGCCACCATGGTTGGGGGAGGTGTGCACGGAACTGGTTTGGAGGCCCTTTATGGGCCTCTGAACTGGTTTGAATGACCAGCGGTTTGGCCAGTTCAAAGGCGGGGAGCATGCCTTTAAGGGTGCCCTTACCCCTCCTGCAGCATTTCCCCTGCTGGCGCTCCATTAAAAAAGTGTCTGTCAGGGCGGCAGCATACCTCTGCTGCCCCGGTGTCCTTTTCGGCAAGAAGTACCCGACGCGCATGCATGTGCTGGGCATATTGTACTCGTGCCCACTCACCAGACATGTGCGCAAGTGAGCGCTACACATGCGTGCACGTGCACATGCAGGCCAGGTATTTCCAGCCCAGGAGGACACTGGAGCGGTAGGGAGGTATGCTGCTGTCCCAACGGACACTTTTAAAATGGACCGCCATTGGGAGAAACGCAGTGGAAGAGCACCCTCCCCCGCCCTTAAAGGTATTATTATTATTTATTCAATTTCTATACCTCCCTTCCAAAAATGGCTCAGTGTGGTGCCCCCCTGTCTTCGAACCCACCCCCCACCAGTTCTGTGCACATCCCTAGTGTCTCCTTCTCTTCCCCACCCCCCTGCCATATTTACAATGGGAGGTTTTGCTAAATAATAGTGAAGCCCAGACTCAGTTCCTTCAGGAAACTGATCTTTCAATAGTCTGTCTTCCTTACGAGGGCATTTCATGGGTTTGTCAAAATACATGTTTTGAATTTCTCCAAATTAAGAAAATGGTTCTAATTAGGTTCTGTAGTCATCAGATCCGCACATGTCCATTAGCAGCCTGCCATCTGTATAGGTTGGAATTTGGGTGAGGAGAGGGAAAGGGGGATGACTAGGCAGAGGAGGGAAGGGAGCAAACAGTGTCTTCTCAGTTCCCTCTGCTCTTGTTGTTTTCTGCCCTGGAAAGAACTGAGAAGGTTCTCTGTCAGGGTTGGTTAATCCAACTCAACCCCCACCCCAGAAAGGAAAAGTGTCTTGAAAATAAAGTGCAGCCATCACACTAGAATGGTTTAACTCCTATAAGGTAAATTGGGCCTCTTCCCCATCACACAGGACTCACTCAGCTGCTTAACAGTGGTAGAGAGACTGCTTCTGACAGTGGACTCCTCCTTCATTTTGCTTCATTTTACATCAGAACTGCTAGGCCCCAGTACTCTTGTTTGGCTTTTACAATTGCCAGACTTGTAAAATATAAAAAGGAAGGGCTGTTGAGTTCCTGGTATCGACCACAGACCCCAATTGCATGATAGGAGGATACTCAACAGGTGAAACTTTGACTAGCATATGAGAGTGCAAGCAGCATCTGTTGATATTTTACCTGTAGTTCATTTGCTTGATAGTCAAAACTTCAACGGGTGCAGTTCTCATCTCCAAATGTTGGGGGGAAACTACTCCACTGACTGAGTTATTGCCTGTCATTCAGCAGTGAGACACAGAGCACTGGGCATGGCAGAAGCATGGTAATTTCTATCGCTGAAGCAACACAGAGGAAACCATTCTTGGTAGAAGATCTTCATGTACTCTTTGGAGTTCCTTTTTGTCCAAAACTGACTGCAGACAGATTATATGTGCGAAAATTATAAATAAAGCTAAAATTATTGTAGAAAGTGGTGTTGGTAATAGTGAGAATGTATTTGGAGGGGTGGGGGACACAGTGTGGATGAAAACTTTTAAAAAACTAATAACTGCATGTTTTAAGCTATTGAATTTTGTAAAATTTCTAATTTTTCTTTTTTTACTTCCCCAAAAAACCACACCTCAAGCATAAGAATATGAAGCCTATACTTACAACTTTTTGCAGCTGAATTAAGAACCTTCTGTCAAGCACATTGGATTGGCTTATCTTGGTAGACCATGACCATGGTTGACCATTTTTAGGCCTGCATGCTTCCTCTTCAGCCTTCCCTTATGCACTCTGATACCCTCTTTGAGTTACTGATTTGTTCATTTTGTAGTTTCTGTTACATCTGAGTTGGCAAACTACAGTTTGCCCATACCCTCTAATCTAGGAATGAAACAAGTTGGCTTAGTCCCCGTCCCGTCCCCCCCCCCCCCCCAAAAAAAAAGTCAAAGACATGTGGGCTGGAATAAGCAGTCTGTTTTGGATTTTCATCTACTTTGTGATTCTGGGCTGGGGGTAGGCAGGACATGATAACTATGTAATATAGGAAAAGGAGCAGAAATGATGCAGAAAGCAGCAGCTCTGGAAAGTAATCTGTATTCCTTAACAATGTTACCAAATTTTGCTGTGTAGTAACCAGTGGTCCCTCTAATTTTTTTTCATCTCTGTGCGGAATAAGTTTTGTTCTGGACGGGAGTATCAAGGCAGTGTGCGCACACCTGCATTCAGAATGTGGCCTTTCTGATTCAGCCTGAGTGCGATCTAAAATGAACTGAGTGGACATCCAAAAACTTGTGAGCCCGCGCACGCCTTAGAGGGAACAGTGGTAGTAACATGTTTTAGGAGTTAGTTTAATCCATTAACATGTTTCATTGTTTAGGAAATATCTGAAGTATTAATGGGGACATTGATTTAAATTGGTTTATTTTTCCATATTGATTTAAATTGCCTTGATTTAAACCAGCCCACTCCAGAAGGGAGCAGGGGAAGAAATATATCCAAGAGAAAAAAATAAATTCTTGGAACAATTTGAATTGTTTTTCATTCAAGGATATTTTGCTTTCTGTTCTCTCCCAATGCAGATCTTTCACTATTGAGGTTCATCAATGCAGAGCTAACAAGGGGTTACTTCCTTGAACATAATGAAGCAAAGTACACAGAACGGAGGGAGAGGGTGTACACGTGCATGCGAATACCAAGAGAATTGGAAAAGGTAAACTACTTACTCAGCAGTCTATTTGAATTAATACATTCAAGTTCTGATCTTTCTTAAAAGTCAGAAAACCTCATATCTCCAAAACATGTCTCTTTAGGGTTAATTAAAAACAACAACTCCAAATCCAAACAAAAAATTATGGATGGAGATCTTCTTTCCTTTAATTTATGTAATATGAGAGTTTTCTTCTGGCTCTTCCTTCGGATGGTTAAAGAATGCTCTGGTGTTCACTTTGGGGCACCAAAGAAGTCATGCAGGTGTTGGAGACAACAGCATGTGCAACTGGAGCTTCATTTGTTACTTTTTCTGCAGCAATCAGTAAAGCAGTGCTTCAGTTTAAGAAGTGGCTTGTCTTTTGTGGTGGAAAGTGTTGCAGAGAAGGTGACAAATTGATGCAAGACATAAGGCCCATTCACATGTTATTTCCAACACTTGTACCATGAGGATACAGTGTACACAGGTACAGATCTGTACACAGGTACAGTTATTCACATGTTGTTCTAAATGTAGGTACAGAAGTACCATGCATATGAAGGGCCTGTATCCAAAATGAACATGGGTACAGTCATTCACACAAACACATGTGCAAACATCTGAACACACATACAGTATAATGTCTGAATTGGGCGATAGTGTTTAGATCTTGTTTCTAGCCTGGAACACAGGAATTACTGGGAATCGCTTAAAATTGCCCTACACGGTTTTGTCTAAATTTAGTTCTGTGGGAGAATCTTAAGGAGCTTTTAAGAACAATTTTTATAATCTAAAAACACCTGGAGAAAACAGTGGCACCACAGTTTTCTCATGGAGAAACTGGCTCACATTCAGACTAGTGTTTATGTGGCAGCACCATTTTTGCCTATCTCCCCTTCCCTCTTTAGCTGCCTCTGTCCTCCAAAAATAGGCCCATAAATGTCCTATAACTCTCAGGGGCATATAAAAAATTGCCCCTCTCACATTGCATGCATAGAATGCTTCTTAGAATGCACAGCATTAGTCTGGATGCCAGCCACTGATCTCAAGATAAGATTGATGTTTGTGATATCCAAGAGTTTTTAATTTGGGTTGTCTCGCATATTATTCTGGTCAAACCCAAGGTTGCCACTGAATGTATGCTTGACAGGAATTGTAGCCAATCCTGGTTGGTTAAGGGCTGGTGTACGTGGGGAGAGGAGGCATCCAGGAAAGATTCATAGGTCACAACCCACCTTACTATGTTTTGTCTGCAATGAATTGCAGCCATGTTTGTCACTTAGGGTAGGTAAAGGGCTTTCTTCATGGAACTGGTGGACAGGCCTCAGGTTTGCAGGATCTGCTTTTCTTTTCTGAGATTTTAGTAAAAATGAACTGAGAACCAGTTGTAAGATGATTCAGGTCATGGGGTGGATGTATACTTAGAATTAAGGAACATGGGGCCTCTAAGCATGTATTCTACTCAGGAATTTGTGTTTGGCACCCAAACTGAGTCTGTAGTGCTTTAACACAAAAATCCACCCCGGTTCTGGCCCCGCGCAGCCCCCCCCCGATCTATATTTATTTGGGTGGACTAATTTGGGAGTGTGAGGGAGACTTATTGTTGCTGCTAATGCTAATCAACTATAAAATCTCCACGGGAGCTATCAGTGGCTCTTAATCTATTGCTTTGTGGTATCAAGATGTTCCCTCAGTAGCATGTTTTCTTGCTTCTTTATATAGCTACCCCCACCCCCTGCAGTACTTGATTTATTATGGAGGACTATTTTTTCTTTGGGAAACTAATTTGTAATAAAGACCAAAAGTCTGGAAACAGGATGGGTTGCTCAGTCTAGTTCTAAGTGAAGCCTGTTTAAAATGATATCCAACCTGGTAAAGAATTGCAGAGAATATTGTACTTCTGTCATTTGCTACTGTGTTTGTGCATGTGTGCGTGCATTCACACCCCTCAAGATTATGGACATTGCAAAAATATAAAATCCTTAAGAGTTCTAAACGTGCAGTTCTGGTGTTTCAGAAGTACTATTTGTTTAGTACTGCCAGTTCCCCATAATCACTTCTTAGTTCCTTTCTAAGCTACTTTTGGATATTAAACAGTTATGTATAAAGTCTACACTTTCTCCCCAGTAAGCATGGACACTGAACAATTAATTACTAATAAGCTTTGCCTCCTTGTAAAAGAAGGCACTAGGTTCCACCACTAACTTTTGTTTCCCTAAAGAAAAGAGTCCTTAACTTTTATACATCTTCTCTCCATGCATATGGAGCAGTATAGCCTAGACACTGCAGTCCCTCTAACTGCCTGAACCTCAGTCAGTATCTAGCCCAGTGTAGGCCAGGAAGGTATGCACAGGAAGTGCTGAGAGGTGCAGTCTTTTCCCTATAGAGCTTTATGGGGAAATTGCTAGAAAGAATACACTTCCTAGTTCTTCCTCGTGCCTTCCCAGCCATTACTGGGGCAGTACAAAACTCTGCTAGTTTGGATGGCTTTAAGAGGGGTTTGGATAACTCCATGGAGGAGAGGTCTATCAACGGCTACTAGTCTGAAGACTATAGGCCACCTCCTGCCTCAGAGGCAGGATGCCTCTGAGTACCAGTTGCAGGGGAGTACCAGTTGCAAGGGAGTAACAGCAGGAGAGAGGACATGCCCTCAGCTCCTGCCCGTAGGCTTCCAGCAGCATCTGGTGGGCCACTGTGTGAAATAGGATGCTGGACTAGAGCCTTGGGCCTGATCCAGCAGCGCTGTTCTTATGCTCCCTGTAAATGAGTATGCCCTTTGCCCTGCAACAGAAGTGTGCAGTACTTGTAGAGATGGGCATGCTATATGCCTTTGCAAGTTTCTGAAAGGGCCATGCACATTATGCAGCTTTGGATGTTCTAAAACACAGCCCTAGTAAGCTTTTGGTCTTCTGTAATCTGTTTGGATTGAATGCAAGCATTGCTATGTTCTAACGAGAGGGTCTTGGATCCAATATGCCTTGCACAATGAAAACGTCTTCATTGTACTTCTCATACAAGCGGGAGGGGCAGGTTCCAGATTTCCACAGATTTTCCTCCCCCTTCTGCAGATCTCCATGCCACATCAAATGTGGTTCTATAGGGTCTCCTGACCCTCAGGAGCATTTTGCGGGGTGGTACAGGGAGCTTCAGTGAGAGGGAAGAGTCTGGAAAGCACTATTTTGTGAACAGAAGTCTTATCTTCTTGTTCCATTCTGGAAAATAACATTTTATGTGTTAGGGATTTTTGTATAGTTACCAGATAGTTAGGTCGCATTGTATTTGAGTTTTCTCTGATAGTGAAGTTCATATCATGTTCAATCTTGAAGGCTTGGTATATAAACACACACTTTGCTTTCGTGTCATTGTCTAATCTGAACTTCTAACAGAGATACAAAATGGTTGATATAACTCAGGGCTGCACAACATTGGCCCTCCTGCAGATGTTGGATTACAGTGCCCATCATACCTGTCCGTTGCCCCTCATGGCCAGGGTTGATGGGAATTGTAGTCCAAAAACATCTGGTGGCCAGCGTTGCACAGCCCTGATTTGTAACAGTTGTTGAAATAGTTATAAACCAATAAGGCTGATGACTTTACTTAAATCCAGTGCTGAGTTTTGGTGAGGTGTTAACCTTTGCTCTACAGAGATTACTACTTATATCCAAACACAGCCCACATTAACAAGAACCTTAGGTTCATGCACCTTCTTTGTTTAATTAGTGTCAAAATGCGAACAGCTTGTCATGAATTTGTGAGACTAAACTTGAGAGAGCACCATCAGAATTTAGTAATTCTAGGAATCTATTATGCCCATAAGGAATGTTTTGTTGTTTGGACTGCTGCATCTTTCAAGGCGTGGATGTAGAATATATCTTCATTCTTGTGCTGTTGAGATGCTGTTCATACAACCTGTCCTGCACATATTTACTTGGTAGTTCCACTGTACTCGATGGATCTCGCTCCCAACTAGATATGTGTAGGATTGGGGCTTTAGGGTGTCAGCAGTGAGCAAACCTTAATGCTAATCTCATCAGTTCACACTAATTTTTTAAAGTAGATTCTCTTTTGCAACAATAAAAATGATATGAGCTAGACATGAACTTCTACAGTTGAAAGTAACTTTGTGAAAACGTAGTAGGGAAAGAGGATAAAATATTTTTTAAATGGAGCTGATATGGTAGCAGTTGTAGTAGACCCTTGTGAGAAAATCCTAGAATGCCAAAGCAAAAGAATGTGTGTTCTCATAGGAGTGCCGTGTGTACCTTTTTTTTTTTTTTGTATTGACTTAATGACAGTTTAGAAAATATGACTGATTAGCACTGGAGGAACCCATGTTGAGAAATTAGTTGGAAAGAAAGAGGCTTTAAGAGGCTGCAATGCAGATTTCTGTAGAGTGGTGATGATGGCCAGTATTTGAAAAGCTTGAAATAGAAACTCCTTATTAAAAAAAAAAAGAGTGAGATCAGTTCCCATGAAATACTACTGATTAGAAAAGCCTTTAGTGGACAAGATGATGGGAGCCAAACTCCTTTCAGAATTGAATTGGCTATTATCTGTCTATGAAAAAGAGGTAGAAGAGAAGGTCTCCTCTAAAAGATTCCTTTTCAAATGCACCCCAAAGGCACTTTATGATTGGAAGAAAAGGTGGTCAACCAAAAGCAGAAATGACAAGAAGATGGAGAAATGGAGGTGAGCAAATAGAATAAAAGTTGGAGTTAGTTACAAATGATAAGTTGAAGAAGGCTGTGTAACTTTCTCCCCCCCACTTTTAGAAGCAGACAAAAAGCAAGAATCCTCCAGTCTACTCTGGATTTGTAGGGCTGTCAACTGGTTAAACAACTTAGGTGAACTGATCAAATGCCTCAACTTGTTAAATGAATTAATTCAGATAATGTTATCAAAACAATAGAGGTACTTGCAGCTCCACCAATTTTACATTTGTCCTCCTAGATTAAAGTTTACTCCCCAGTCTGTCTCACTTTTGGTATTGACTGGGGGGAGTGTGCCTGAAGTGCTGGAGTACAGGAAATGTGGGGGAGGTTTCAGTTCACCTCAGCTGTGTGCCTCCCTTAATGACATAATTGGACCCTCTATTCTGTGTTAGATGAAAATGGATCAGACACATGAATAAAAAATTGTTGCTGTCCATATATCCTTACTGTGTCATCTGCATCATTTTTGCTTTCTAGCTGACCGTTGCATGCTTTGGCAGTACATACTGTCTGACAAATTTGTCTGAATGCAGAATCTCCTTGTTTCAATCATTCATTTTAACCTTCATGATGGTAGCAGGGAGGAGGTATGTGAGCCTAAAGTCCCATTATCAATTCTCTTCCTCCCTGGATGGAATCCCAGAGGTGTAGTATTGTCTAAACTGACCTTAAGTCTGATTCCTTTCTTGGATTTTAAAAAAAAGTGCTTAAAAGGTGTTTTTTTAAGTTTAAAAACCATAGATATAACTATATTGATGCTACCTAGATCAGAAAGACTTGAAGGCACCCAGTCTGAAAATACCTTTCTGCTTTTTATTTAACAAAAAGGCAGCAAGACTTAGTTACTTCGCAATACAGAACTATAGCTTGTTCCCTAGCAGCAGTAAATGTGCTTCTGTTCGTTTTTGAAGCACTTCTTCTTTAGTATGCTACCTAAGTTTCAAATTTTCATATCTAGAATTCATATAACTTACATTTTATATTGTAGTTTATACCGCACTTCTGTCTAGATTTTAATTGTAGGCCACTTTGAGTGAGGCATGCATAAATACAAATAAATAAGCTTGAAAAAAATTGCTCGTAAGCCAGTCTTGTTGTTAAGCCCTTAAAACTAATTCACCCACAAACAATTTTAGTTGCCCGTTCAGCGGGGCGTAATGGCAGATGCAGATTCTGCAGTGTTTGGAGAAGTGTTCCTGTAGAGGTCAGCATGGTGGGAAATGCCTCTCACTTTGAAGGTTTTTGCCAAACTGAACCTCTCCCCCCCTCCACATAGTGCTGTACTCTTCCCAGCATCAGGCAGGCCCCTTTAAGAGAAATGGAGTCTGGTTGAGCCAGAGTGCTATCTTTGGATGCTTGCACAGAGCCCTGCTTCAAATGCCATTGAATCCACTTGTACTGATGCAGGGGGACAGCTAGAGAGAGAAGCCACAAGTTAGCTAGCCAGTTAGCTAGACAGCCCCAGGTTACCAATGGAGACACAGCAAGTGGTTAGGGGCAAGATTGCTATAAACTGAATTGCTGTAATATAAATCTTAAGAGTTGCCAATGCTTCCCTTTTTAACGAGGTACAAGTTGTTAACGTCTTTTCTTGTGTGTTTAACTTCTGGAATTACATGTAGTGGTTGGTATGTAAACTTTGGCTTCCATGAAAGAGTTGCCAGTCGCTCAAGGGGAGTTATTTTCACCAGTTGCTCCTTCACTTTCCAGCCCCAAAACTCTACTCTTGAGGGATGGGTGATCCTCAACAATAAGACTGGGCTGGAGAGGAAAAGGGACATTCATGAATACCCACTCGTATGGAAAACAGAATTTGGATACAATCCACCATTTCTTATTTTCTTCCAGCTCTTCTGTTACCTTTTCTTCGCCCACATTCAAATTTCAAATACTGTTGCACACCTCATGCAACAGTACAGGTTGAGTATTGATGATGTGGGGTGAAACTTTCTGGGATTTTTTTATTTTAACATTCCACTGCTTTTTTTTTTTAATGGAGTAAAAATGCATTTTATGTTCATAAAATTAATGACTCGCATTCTGCACAGTTCACCACAGCCCACAACACTGCATGTGTCTAAAACTCTCAAAGCAAGACCCATGAAACTCAGTAAAATTAACATGATGTACTTTTTTTTAGTTTTGTTTACAAAATACAGGAGGCTCCCTTTATTTGTGTGAGTTCCGTTCCAACCTATTTCCACGGATAACAAAACCCCGAATAAAGAAACTGTAACATAAGAACAGCCCTGCTGGATCAGGCCCAAGGCCCATCTAGTCCAGCATCCTGTTTCGCACAGTGGCCCACCAGATGCCGCTGGAAGCCACAGACAGGAGTTGAGGGTGTGCCCACTCTCCTGCCATTACTCCCGTGCAAGGTACTCAGAGGCATCCTGCCTTTGAGGATGGAGGCGGCCCACAGCCCTCCGACTAGTAGCCATTGATAGACCTCTCCTCCATGAAGTTATCCAAACCCCTCTTAAAGCCATCCAGGTTGTTGGCTGTCACCACATCCTGTGGCAGAGAGTTCCACAAGTGGATCATGCGTTGTGTGAAAAAGTACTTCCGTTTGTTGGTCCTAGAACGCCTGGCAATCAATTTCATGGAGTGACCCCTGGTTCTAGAGTTGTGTGAGAGGGAAAAGAATTTCTCTCTCTCCACTTTCTCCACACCATGCATGATTTTATAGACCTCTATCATGTCTCCCCGCAGTCGTCTTTTTTCTAAACTAAAAAACCCCAGGTGTTGTAGTCTTGCCTCATAAGAAAGGTGCTCTAGGCCCCTGATCATCTTGGTTGCCCTCTTCTGTACCTTCTCCAGTTCAGCAATGTCCTTTTTAAGATGTGGTGCCCAGAATTGTACACAGTACTCCAAATGTGGTCGCACCATAGTTTTGTATAAGGGCATTATAATGTTAACCGTTTTATTTTCAATCCCTTTCCTAATGATCCCTAGCATGGAATTGGCCTTTTTAACAGCTGCCGCACATTGAGTCGACACTTTCAACGAGCTGTCCACCACAACCCCAAGATCCCTCTCCTGGTCAGTCACTGACAGCTCGGATCCCATCAGCATATACTTGAATTTGGCGTTTTTCGTCCCAATGTGCATCACTTTACACTTGCTAACATTGAACCGCATTTGCCATTTTGTCGCCCACTCCCCCAGTTTGGAGAGATCCTTTTGGAGCTCCTAACAATCCGTTTTGGATTTCACTACCCGGAAGAGTTTGGTGTCACATGCAAATTTGGCCACATTGCTGCTTACCCCTGCTTCTAGATCATTTATGAATAAATTTAAAAGCACCGGTCCCAGTATAGATCCCTGGGGGACCCCACTTCTTACTTCCCTCCATTGTGAAAACTCTCCATTTATACCTACTCTCTGTTTCCTGTCTTTCAATCACTTAGCAATCCACATGTGTACTTGTCCCCTTATCCCATGACCGCTAAGTTTCCTCAGGAGTCTTTGATGAGGAACTTTGTCAAAAGCTTTTGGGAAGTCCAGGTAGACTATGTCAACTGGATCACCTTGATCCACACACTCGTTGACACTCTCAAAGAACTCCAAAAGGTTGGTGAGGCAAGATTTACCTTTGCGGAAGCCATTCTGGCTCACTCCCAGCAGGGCCTGTTCTTCTAGGTGCTTGACAATTTTATCCTTGAGGATGATTTCCATCAATTTGCCTGGAACGGATGTTAGGCTAACCGGCCTGTAATTTCCCGGATAGCCCCTGGATCCCTTTTTGAAAATAGGTGTTACATTTTCTACTCTCCAGTCCTCTGGTACAGAGCCCGATTTCAGGGATAAGTTAAATATTTTAGCAAGGAGGTTGGCAATTTCATGTTTGAGTTCTTTGAGGACTCTTGGATGGATGCCATCCGGCCCTGGTGATTTGTTAGCTTTCAGTTTTTCCAGACAGTTAGAACATCATCCATTGTCACTTCTATCTGACTCAGCTCTCTAGCCTCCATCCCTAAAAAGCCTGGTTCAGGAACAGGTATATGCTCAGTATCTTCTGCCGTGAAGACAGATGCAAAGAACTTATTCAGCTTCTCTGCAACCTCCATATCCTCCTTAATAATCTCTCTCACTCCCTCATTGTCTAATGGTCCAACTGCCTCCCTGGCAGGTTTCCTGCTTTGATGTACTTTCTGAAGTTTTTGTTATTCCCCTTGATACTTTTGGAAATGTTCCTCAAACTCTCTTTTTGCCTCCCTTATTGTCACCTTGCATTTCTTTTGCCAGAGTTTGTGTTCCTTTCTGTTCTCTTCGTTTGGACAGGCCTTCCAATTTCGGAAGTAAGTCTTCTTCCCTTTTATGGCTTCCTTGATGGTACCCGTTAGCCATGCTGGCATCCTCCTGGACTTAGTGGTACCTTTCTTCCTTTTGGGTATACAATCTAACTGGGCTTCTAGTATTGTGGTTTTGAGTAAATTCCATGCACTCTGGAGCGAAGTAACTCTCCTGATTTCCCCCCTCAGCTTTCTTTTCACCATACTCCTCATTTTGGAGAAGTTTCCTCTTCTGAAATTCAAAATGTCTGTGTTAGACGTCCTTGGTGATTCTCTCCTCGCATGTATGCTGAATTTGATGGCACTGTGGTCACTGTTCCCTAAAGGGTCGATGACACTGACATCATGCACCAGGTCCTGGGTGTCACTCAGAATTAGATCCAAGGTCGCCTTCTCTCTGGTTGGTTCCATGACCAACTGTTCTAGGGCACAGTCATTTAGCGTATCTAGAAATTTGACCTCTTTGTCCTGACTTGAATGTGAATTTACCCAGTCTGTGTGTGGGTAATTGAAATCGCCCATAATTACAGCCCTGCCTCTCCTTGATGCCTCCCTGATTTCCTCCTGCAACTCCCAGTCACTGTCGGCATTATGATCCGGAGGGCGATAGTCACCCACAGGGTTTCTGTGGAGGACTCCGGTCCACCTAGGTTTTCTAGCTTGTTAGATTCTATCCCTTCTTTAACATACAGTGCTACCCCTCCTCCAAGGCGCCCCTCCCTGTCCTTTCTGTAGAGTTTATACCCAGGGATAACAGTGTCCCAGTGGTTCCACCATGTTTCTGTTATGCCCACTATATCTATTTCTGCGTTAGCAACCAAGCACTCCAGCTCACCCATCTTGGCTCGGAGGCTTCAGGCATTGGCATATAAGCACCTATACACTGAATCTCTCCCCTGATGTATGCTATTCTTTTGACTCTTTGACCTGCTGGCACAGGCTCCCGTCTACTCTTTATGCGGTTCTGCTCTGTCCCCTTCTGTTTTATCTGAATTCTTTGCAGCCTCACACTTTAAAGGATGGCTTTTGCCAAACGGGATACTGCCCAGCTCCCATCGGCTGTTCCCCAGGTGTCATTTTAAAAGCTGCTCTGCAACCTTTTTGATTTTAAGCGCCAGCAGTCTGGTTCCATCTTGGTTCAAGTGCAGCCAGTCCCTTTTGTACAGGCCTTGCTTGCCCCAAAATGTGTCCCAGTGCCTAACAAATCTAAACTCTCCTCTCAGCACCAATGTCTCATCCACACATTGAAACCCCTCAGCTCTGCCTGTCTCACTGTACTTGCGCGTGGAACAGGTAGCATTTCTGAGAATGCTACCTTGGGGGTCCTGGACTTCAAAATGCTACCTATCAGCCTAAATTTGGCTTCCAGGACCTCCCGACTGCATTTCCCCACATTGTTGGTGCCGACGTGCACCACAACAGCTGTCTCCTCCCCAGCACTGCCTAGGAGCCTGCCTAGACGCTGTGTAATGTCCGCAACCTTCGCACCAGGCAGGCAAGTCACCGTGCGGTCAACATGTGGGTCACAAACCCATCTCTCTATCCCCCTAATGATCGAATCACCAACTACAAGGAGGCCCCAACCCCCCAGAGGAGTATCCCCTGTGCGAGAGGATATGGGCTCATCATCCACAGAAAGGGTCCCTTCTAAAGGAGCACTTCCCTCTTCCTCAGACCGATGTCCTCCTTGCCCAAGACCTTCATTCTCCCTGACAGCTGAGGAGATACCAGCCCTGGAGTGGGATGCCTCTATCACATCCCTGAAGGTCTCGTCCACATGCCTCTCTGTCTCTCTGAGCTTCTCCAGATCCGCCACCTTGGTCTCAAGGGAACGGATTTGTTCCCTGAGAGCCAGGAGCTCCTTGCATCGAGCACATACCCATGAATTCTGCCCATGGGGCAAATAGTCATACATGTGCCACTCTGTGCAATACACTGGGAAGTGCCCCTTCCCCTGCTGACCTTCTATCTTCATACTGTTTTAGTTGGCTGTTTACAGTATTTAGGGAGCTTATTGTCCGTTTATTAGATAGTTTATTAGGATAGGTCTCAGCTGTAATGGTCAACTATTTAACTGTCCAAACAGCCTTTCCCAAGAATATGAGGCAAACGAGGGAGGGATGTGTACTTATGTTCTCTTCCCCACCAGGCTCCTTGTGATGGCAGGGGCTTGTTCCAGGCTCCCCCGCACACTTCCCGCTATCCCTGTTTGCTATGCTCTGTTCACTATGCTCTCGGGCCTTCACCTCATATGTAGAGTAGCCTTCCAACTGTCACACAGGATGTGAGTCCTTATGGGGATTGGGGGGTTAGGTTCCTAAACACACTGAAGTGTGCTGAAAATCATAAGAAAAAGCAGTGGGGAGCAAAAATAAGCACAGTACCTAGGACTCCAGCAATGCCCGCAAAACTTCAAAATTCTCAGATTTTTTTCTTTTTTCAGGATTCTTCTTCTTCTTCTTCTTCAGAAAAGAGCCACAAAATGGCAGGAGTAAATGATGTCAAAAGTAATTCTGGCCTCTCAAGAACTGTGGATTGGTAAAAATAACCCTATTTTTGCCCCACAAATAAAGAAACTGGGTCCCTATGACTCAACTGCAGAGACGTGAAACTGTGGGTGCCGAGACGATGGATAATGAGGGCCACCTATATACATAAAATAAAAGCCTTGCAAAATCTGATCCAAATCATTTTAGTGTGCCATCAGAATTTAGGGCATAATTTTGCTGGAAGTGAAGCCCTCTCAAGCTTTGGAGAGGTGTTATACTGGGGTGTTTTGTTTTGGTTTTGGTATATTCATATTCAAGACATATCTGTGTGTTTTATACTTGAGTACTGGAAACCAAGCACAAATGTTATAGAAACAACCCCTAAATGCTGAAGTTTCAAACTTGAGTGAAAAGGTAGATCAAATGAAAAGACACTGCAAATTCCAGTGGAAAGAACAGAGAGAGGTTAGACTCAGTTATGACTTCTAAAATTGTAAATAGAGGCACCTATATTGGGCTATCAGGGGGGAAAAGTCAAAATCAGGATAGTAATGCAATACCTTTTGGTTCACAAAGCAGTGAACTAGATATCACTGACTCCTTTCTCAGGGCTCAAAGTTAAAGAAGAAAAGGATGGGCGGGGGTTGTTGGTAGAGATCATGTGGGAAGCTCCATCTTGGTATACTACATTCTTAAGATGGTAATTTAGGAAGCTCTTTGCTAACTAATTAGGTTAGATTGTTCCCAGTGAAGTAGGGCATAGATTACATCAAGGAATACTTGAACAAAAAGGCAATGGCTACTTTCCCTTTGAAAATATAAAAGCCAGCAGTTATTTGGATCTGTCTCTAGCATTAATTGGTATTAGCAGATCCTTTGTGCAGTAGAGAGCAAAAGTAAACGAAACAAAATACGGTAGTTCCTATATTGCCAAAGATGGAAGCTAATCTTAGAGAGCACACCAAGCACAGAATCAGCTGAGTGGCTGGAGGGTTATATTTTCCTCCTTTAGGAAGTGACTCATTGTTGCATGGTATAATGTCATTTTCTACTAATTCTAAGATGCCCATTCTTAAAAGCCAATAACACTATTCACATGGACTTGTGGTAGCAAGCATGACGTGTCCCCTTTGCTAAGCAGGGGTCCACCCTGGTTTGTATTTGAATGGGAGACATGCATGAACACTGTAAGATATTCCCCTCAGGGGATGGAGATGCTCTTGGAAGAGCAACTGCGTGCTTGCGTGACCTTGCTTGAAAATGAGTGCATGGAATTTTTGTAGTGCTGGTCCAACCTGCCCATTTAAAATACAAAAACATGCAATACAGCAGGTTTGATTAATTATTTAATTACCAAGGAATTTTTGACCGGTGAGATCCTGTACACATTTGCTAGAAAGAAGTCCCACTTATGTTCAGTGGGCTCACTATGAAGTGTTTGTAGAATTGCAGTCTAAATAATTGATTTTAATCAGAATTCCGTGTTTTGAAATTTCTGTATTTTCTAAATAACCATGTACACCAACTGATTACTAAATAGTAATCAACTAAACAACTAAAACACATTGGGTGGCATCCAGACGAATGCCCTGTTACCAGCTTGTGTAAGGGCCCCTTTTCTTCTACTGATGGAGCACTGCTTTGCAAAAGATGTGGATGTTGCATGATACAGCCAAAATTAAACACTTCCAGATTCCATTAATTTTAAGGGAATGAGTGTAAGAAGCTGTTTAATTCTTCCACTGAAACCCTTTAGACTTTAAGCACTTTTAAGTTGGCTGAATCATGCACAATGGTTTGTCCCTAAGTAGAGCCTTTATACAATCTAGGAGCATAATCCAAAATTTTTGGTCATGCAGCTGAGCAAACCTCACATAAGAACAGCCCTGCTGGATCAGGCCCAAGGCCTATTTAGTCCAGTATCACACAGTGGCCCACCAGATGTCTCTGAGAAGCCCACAGGCAAAAGGTGAGGACATGCTCTTTCCTGCTGTTGCTCCCCTGCAACTGGTATTTAGAGGCATCTTGCCTCTGAGGCTGGACACCCAATATCAGTTACAGGGGAGCAACAGCCTGTAGCTGTAGCTGTTAGACCTGTCCACCATGAATTTGTCTCAGTGCCTTTTAAAGCCATCCAAGCTAGTGACCATCACCGCATCCCGTGGCAGAGAATTCCATAGATTAATTATGTTCTATGTGAGACATTAATTTTGTTGGTCCTAAATTTCCTGGCCTTCAGTTTCATGGGGTGACCCCTGATTCTAGTGTTGTGAGAGAGGGAGAAAATTTTCTCTGTCCACTTTCTGTACTCCATGCATAATTTATACCTCTCTGTCATGCTTCCCTTTAGTCACCTCTTTTCCACATGCACTTCACACTATCTCCTTAGTGACAAGGGACAGACTTTTGCTTGCTTCTCATTCTAAACATGCAAATATACTAAGCAAGTGCCTTAGGGTACCTGAAGGCCTATCAAGAGGTACTTAGAGCCTTCCTGCCTGCCCACACTGCAGCCACATCATTTGTTCCCCATCTGAGTATTGCGAGCTTGAAACTAATGCATCCCGTGTGATATGTCTACTTCAGAAGAGGAGGAAGGCAGGTGAACTCCTCCTCCTCTGCTCTTGATTGGCTGCCTATGTGCTGAAGCTCAGTATACCCATCCCCTCAGCCTAACTGACAGGCTTCAAGAAATAAGCACGGTGTACTCCCACTGAAATTAATAGGACAAGTCAACTTAATTGCTTAAATTATATTAATTTCATTAAGACTGCTTATGAGTAACTTTGCATGGATCTGAGCCAGTAACTGTAGAAGCCTGTTTCCCTAATGGTAACACTTAAATTTGTGTGTTCATGTATATATGAGTACACACATACGCATGCACACACACAACTACACAGAATTAAAATGTTACTGTTATCGGCTACTCCAGTCACTGGCTTACATCCAGATTAAGTTCATCATAAATATAGGTGAAGTGTATTGTCGAGTCGGTGTCGACTCCTAGTGACCACAGAGTCCTGTGGTTGTCTGTGGTAGAATACAGGAGGGGTACTTGTCCCATTAATTTCAGTAAGACTGCTTATGAGTAACCTAGTCTGGATGTAAACCACTGACTGAAGTAGCCTGTCTCATAATTGTAAAATTGGGGTGGGGTGCGCATATACACGCACACACACAGGACCACAACCACCCCTCAGGTACCTATGCTGAAGGCTTGTGACGGAAGGGCTACACTTATTTAAAAATGGGGTTGGGATCTCTGTTCTCGGGTACACATTCAGTTCACACAAAACACTCACCATCCCGTCTGGGCTTCATTGTTGCCTCGCATAAACTGAGCATGAACCCTAGAATGTGCATAATACAAAGCTGCAGCTGTGGATTCCAGGGTAAGAACATTTTATGATGCAAAAGTTGTCCTTGAAAAAAGACTGACCACCATCACTCCCCCACCCCCAATTCTGTTAGTTTCTGAGGAACCCCAGAGCAGAACATTATTCCATAAATTGCACCGTAGGCTGGGGATGGGGGGAACTTCCAAAAAGAGAGAGAGAGAGAGAGACTACAATCTCAATATATAATTATCTAAGATGTACCCATGGCTAATCCCATGCGTGGCAGCTCTCACGGGAGTTTGCGAAGGGAGGGGGAGAGGAAAGCGATGTCGGCAGGTAACATAAGGCCAATGTACAGGCCAGCGGGCTGGGCGAGAAAGTGACGGGGGGTGGGGAGAAAGTGGAGGTGGCCATGGGAGAGAAACTGGAGGCAGCCGGGGGATGGTGGAGAAGAAAGCTGTGGCTGGGCAGGGAGAAGAAAGCAGCAGCGGCCAGGAGGGGGGAAGAAAGCGTTGGGCGGATGGAAAAAGAAAAAAACATTGGAAGAGGGGAGGGGGGAGGACTGTGAACAAGGGGCCAAGAATGAGAGAGGGGTGCCGAGAATGAGGGAGAACTAGAGACGCAGATGCTCTGCATGCAGGCCTGCTTGTTAAAATAAATTCTGCAAAAGTTGTCTGTCTTTAGTTGAAAAAGACTATACTCACTGTAACACAAGTGGAAGGTCAGAGCTGATGATCTGAAACTGCGTCCAAGAACAATTCATCTGTTGAGTAAATAGAAGATTGAAATCATTGAGCCATGAACATTTGTAAAGCTTTAAATGTTTGAATCTTATGGAGCATAGTTTCTCTTGAACAGTTTCCAAGTACACAGCGTGTTGTTTCATAAGAGTGCATCAGGCTAAACAAATAGTGCTGTAACATCCATAAGAATCCCCCACCCCCTTCAGCATCTGAGATGACCTAGACAGACACTGCTCAGCATTTTCTCTCTTATGGAGAAAATGTGAGAGAGATGGTGTTGTATTCTCTGGTGTGTCACAGAGATTTGGAATACCTTTTCTAAACTCACCTTGCTTTGTTCTTACTAAGACTTTGGGAAATTGTGGGAATCTATCTGTTGTTCCAGGCCTTTAGTGTACTTAGTATTTCAGCCTGCTGCTACTGATTTTACAGGACATTTTTTATTTTGTGTTTGCTTTTATCTTAAAATTTGTATACCAAAAAGGGCAAAAGGGTCACCACAACTCCTCACACAAATAGCAAAATACAGGAAAACACAAAATATAATAATGTCAGTTAAAAAACAAAAACGTAACAGAACTAAAAAGTGCAGCAAAAGAACAATAATGAATATTAAGGCAGCAGCAGCAACAAAAGCAAAATGAAGCAATTATCCACATTTGAATATTAAAGACCCTTCAAAACAGGAGAGTTCTTACTGCTGTTCTGAAAACTGGCAAGGAAGGGGCCAGTTTGAGGGAGGGAATCTCAAAGTTTGGGTACCACAACAAAGAAGGCCCTGTTCCAAAAATAAACCAAACTCTACCAGTGTTGGGACTTGGAGTAAAGCCTCCCCAATGATCTCAACATGGGCAGGCAGAATTATGCAGGGGAGGCAGTTGTTACAGCTGTTTTCATGTTTTGTTTTGTGTGTGTTCTGCGCATCATTCATGGGTAAGCAGGAGGAGGATTTTTTTAGTTTTAAAAAATATTTGTTTTAATCTGCATAGTATCTTTAAAGGTGATGACTTTATTCTAATTCTTCCTTTTTGTGTGTTTCTTTTCTGCTCTCTAGCTGATGATTTTTGGAATCTTTTTGTGCCTGGACGCTTTTCTTTATGTGTTCACACTCCTCCCATTGAGGGTTTTTTTGGCAGTGTTCAGGTTCATCACATTACCTTGTTATGGCTTGCGGTAAGTTATTTTATTCTTTTTACTTAGTTTGTACAAATTTGTCTATTTCATAGAATAAGATCTTAGTTTGTTTTTGGCGCAGCGGGGAAATGCTTGACTAACAAGCAGAAGGTTGCCGGTTCGAATCTCCACTGGTACTATATTGGGCAGCAGCGATATAGGAAGATACTGAAAGACATCATCTCAGACTGTGCGGGAGGAAGCAATGGTAAACCCCTCCTGTGTTCTACCAAAAGAAAACCACAGGGCTCTGTGGGTGCCAGGAGTCAAAATCAACTTGATGGCACACTTTACCCTTTTTACCTTGTTTTAATCAACCTAGTTAACAGTGTGGTTCTTATTCCTCATTTGGTTTGAAACTGTAAACAGTTTTAAGTGGAATAAACAAAAAAAAATTCCAACACTGAATATTCGTTTCTGAGCCTCACCCCATGGTGGTTCTGTATGGCAGTAAACAGCAAATTGTGATTGGAGAGCAGATAGAACTTTTGAACTTTTTGAAAAACATGCTAAGAATGTTATCTTCTAGATTTTTATTTAGTTAAATTGTAGCTGTTTACACAAGTTAAAAGCATGTTTTCTTTGTGACTGGCAAAGGAAATGAAAACAATAAAGGTGAAGTGTGCCGTCGAGTCAATGTCGACTCCTGGAGACCACAGAGCTCTGTGGTTGTCTTTGGTAGAGTACAGGAGGGATTTACCATTGCCTCTTTCCACGCAGTTTGAGATGATACATTTCTGCATCTTCCTATATCACTGCTGCCTGATATAGGAGTTCCCCATAGTCTGGGAAACATACCAGTGGGGATTCGAAACGGCAACCTCTGGCTTGGTAGTCAAGCCATTTCCCTGGTGTGCCAAAAACAGTAGAGTGGATTATATAGCCAAAGTACACAATGCTTGTGCTACAGCGTGACCACGGTTAAATGTAAGAGTCTTGGGCTAAATCTTTAATAAACAACTTGCAGATGCAGTGGTTTGCAAGTGGAGATTACCCTGGATTATACTCTTTACCAGTAAAAAGCCATAGTGGTATTCTTACCACTAGTCACAGCTTTTGAATTTCCCCCTCATATTGAAAATTCTGTATTGTATTCAGAGGTAGAAACAGGTGGAATTAGCAAGTGGAAACAGAGGGCATCTTTGCCAGTTGAGTTAAAAAAAAAATTAACTTAGATGTCAGGGATGATTTTCGCCCCAGATTTACCAAAAAAGGGAAAAGATGGATTAATGCAGATGAATATATACAGAGTGGAAACTGACCACAGTGTGCATTTTAACCCCTTGGTGAGCTGGACATCTGTACTGACCTGCTAAGCAGCAAGGAGAATTTTACTAGACCCCACTGCCCTAGGTTTCACGTTGGGTGTACAAGTGTAAAAACTTTCTCAAGGATCAGCTTACATAGATCACATGGGACCACTTGTTAATGGTACAGTGTTTTTCTTTAGCTTCCATCTCTTCTCATTGCTACCACTGCAGAAAAGACTGGGAAAGATATTTTTTTCCCATTACAATGTCAACATTGTAACAACAGTTGGTCACATTTTCTGTTAGTAAAACCCTGTAGCGATTAGGTTTTACACAATCTGATTACACTGGTATAGACATTGGTAAAACTACTCAGAACTAAAAATTAATATCTAGGATGGCATTCAGACTTTTGGTGCAACAGTTCACCATTGGAAGAAGCTCCTTCTGTGAAGGAGAGTTCTGTTTGTTTAGGGACCCGCTGTGTGAGTACAATTGCCCATCAGTTCACAGAAGGAGCTCCTACCAATGGCATGTTGCTGCTCCAAAGATCTGGATGTCAGTCACTCTTGGTGGGTAAGTGAGAATGTGTTCTATTTTGCTGAAACATAAAATCATAGGGAAGGTAAAATTGTGATTATTAAATCTCCACCTGAAGAAAGAATTTTCCATATATATATATATATATATATATATATATATATATATATATATATCAACAGACTGAGCTTTACAATTCTGAAAATAGGAATGAATCAAGTACCCTGTGGCAGAGGTGACTTATATTAAAAGTTTTCAGTTAAGATGAGTTGATGAGACTGCAGAAGAATCTGCCTTTGAAATCAAGATATAAGACTTCAGCATATCCAGTGGTATGGGATTTACAAAATAGGCTTTAGTACACAACCCAGTTGGATCAACCTTGGTATTAATTTTCTTGATTTAAATAGGATTGCCAAATCAACAGTTTATTTGCTCCTTTTTTCAAAATATCCCTTTTGAACTCTTTACTCTAAATACATTTTTGCTGCTATCTGATAAGCAGTTTGTTTCCTGAATGCTTTTAAGAGGGTCACTTTATTCAGTATGAAATACATATTTATGATGCACTGTATAGTTGTTTCTCTTGTGTTATAAATGGTTGCTATTCATTTGTTCATTTTTGCATGTTTTTAACAGTTTAAAAAATTGAAAAATGTATTCATCCAAAATCATGTAGGTCTGTTTAACAAATGCCACTTTAGGAAGTAAATTACTGAAATAACTAAGTTGGCTGAGAGTGGATGGTTGCTTTTTGTTTTCCTGTTTTGTGTGGGTATTCTTCCCTTTGCTTTGTTTGAGCTGCTTAAAATGTCTTCCTATAGACACAACATCATATTCCATTCTATTTAGAAACTAAAAGTGCTCCTTCCTTCATTCTGTTTTTTCCAAGATCTCAGTAGAGAGACTAAGTATCCTATATCTCCATCCTTTGTTTGCACTTCATTTATCCTAGTCTCTTGTAAATTATTTGAAATAAAGATTATATTCCCTCATTCTTTATTCCTCTGAAAGCATAAAAATCCTTTTCTTACCCCCCACTTAATCCTTATTCATGGCACCATGAATGGTGTGAAATGCAAACAGATAATTGCATGTAGTCTGATTTCAGCATCCAGTTTCCTGGGCTAGAAAAAAACAGAGCAGAGAGATTGTTTCATAGATAGAATTGTTTCCTGTCTTTTTGTATTTGTGTAACTCAGATCATGTTTTGGCAGATCATGTATGTAGAGAGGAGAGTCATTGAAATGAGGTTGGTTTTTTTTGGCAAGGCTGCCAAACCTATTTTTTAAATCATTGAACTAGACAATTTGTTTATTTAAAAGTTAAAAATATTAAATACTTTTGTTTTTCAAGAAGTTTTCTGTTTGCACTAGAATTTGTAGTTTTGGTTAATATTAGTGAAAAGTCATGCAATAAAGATTTGCTGGTGTCTTTATATCCTGAGAATCTAAAGGTGCTTTCAGCTGGAGGGTTTCAGAATGTCAGGCATATTGATTCAACACACCTAATTTTTGCAGATCAAATGAGATGTGCTACTCCTTGCACACAGAGTGGACTGTGGCCTAATAATAATTTAGCACTTGTGGCATAGTCTAAAAAGCAGCAGTTATGCAGTATTCACTCCCATTGCTGATTTAGGGCTGCAGCACTGAATCCATATTGGCGGAAGCTGCCCGTTGGACAAGCTGTATGGAATTCTTTTCAGCAAAACTTTATTCATCATTTATTTATTATATTTGCATCTTCCTTGTCTGATGAGCTCAGCATAATTTATAGCAATTTCATCAAAGTTATATTTATAACTGTTCCCTATAACACCATGGTAACTTTTGCCATTCATTATTAGAGTCCAGTTTGGTAGCCAGAAATTTTCTGCCCTAATTTTATGGGGAAACATGTATTTTCTCCTTAATCAAGATGATGCCTCCCCCCAAAAAACTTTGTGTCAAGATAGCATTTTAAGAACTTTTGAACAGAGGTTATATCAAGTTTACTGTGATCCCAAAAGCATAAATTAATCCGTATACTTGGATCAGTTTTGTATCCTGCTGTGACAAGTGTATATACTGTTGTCTGAGGTAGTATAGTGTATGTGTGTGTGCACGTGCGTACACACGCACACACATTCTTTCCTTACTAGAGACCATAGGAGCTTCATGATTGTGGGGAGATAGTATGTATATCAATTGCTGACCTAAGTCTACAGAAGAGTGGTAATGCAGGCCTTTAAGAAATGCAGGCTTTCTTCTGTAGTTCTCTTTTGTTTGCCTCATAGTCCAACTCTGATCATTTAAATTTAAACTTCTGCATCAAACTTTGATTTTACTCCATTTTTTGCAGAGGTCTAGCTTCAGGTTCAATTACCCAACATTCTTAAGTAGGCAGAAATAATTATTTCCTTTCATCTCGAAGGGAAAAATACCCTTTTCCTGCTGCAATTTGTGTATGCTACATGAGGGAAAAGAGAGCTTTCAGAATCCCTTTCCCTCTTTTCCATGATGGTCAACATACGTAGTGTAGCAACATTACAACCTTCTTTCTCTCTCTTTCTCTTTTATTTCTTGTAAATCAGACTGAAGGGAAGAGCACTTTCACTTCCTTTATAGGATGGAATGTGATGTCTCATGGAACTTCTCCATGGTGAGTATATATCCTGATTTTTTTCCTATGCTATTGGGTAAAATGGCACCTTCATAGAAACTGTAAATTTGTAGACTGCATTGCTAAAAATGCAGCCAAGTTGCTTAGATCCATAGAATTCATAGATTTCTCCAGCTTTTACAGGTGAGAGGCTTTCAAGGAAACAGAATGTTATCTGACACTTGCAGTAGAACCTATCTTCCTAAATGGTTTTAGAAATAGGTAAATACATTATTAAATTTGTTGCATTCATTTTTTGAGAGGTTGCCCCGCCAGTTTCCGAGAAAACAATGTGTGATTTCTTGCCTGTTTTGCTGGAAATCCTAAAAATAGCTGACATGCAGATTAAATTACTCATGAATAGTCTAGTTGGAAGACTAGCAGAGCCAGCGTGATGTAGTGGTTAGAGTGCTGGACTAGGACCAGGGAGACCTGAGTTCAAATCCCCATTCAACCATGACACTTGCTGGGTGACTCTGGGCCAGTCACTTCTCTCTCAGCCTAACCTACTTCACAGGGTTGTTGTGAAAGAGAAACTCAAGCATGTAGTACACCGCTCTGGGCTCATTGGAGGAAGAGCGGGATATAAAATATAAATAATAATAATAATTATTATTATTGAGACAAGGTGGTCATGACTAACTAGTCCTGTTAATTTCAGTGGGTCTGCTTATCAGTAATGTAATCTGGATGTCAACCAGTGATTCCCAGGATATGGACTGTTAAATGAATTGCTGTAGCAGTCTTGTAAATAGCCACTTGCCTGGTTGTCTATGGCAAGTAAAATTCAGTTCCAGGGACTAGTTAGGAAAGCTTCTATAAGGTGGTTGTTTTCTTTCAGACCGCTGATGTGCCACAAACAGCCTCTGAACCAGTCCGAAGACTGGCGATTCTGCTGGTTCGAAGGTGATGGAGATCTATCTTTAAGAGCAGGGGGAGGCTCTTAAAGGAGTGTACTTACCCCTCCTGTCATTTCCCCCCTGCCAGTGTCCATGTTTTTCAAAGCCCATCGGGGTGGCAGCGTACCTCCCTGCTGCCCCGTTGCCCCCATCTTCCAGATATGATCGGAAGCCGCTGACGTGCTTGTGCTGGTGCACGTAGGTGCCTCGGCGACTTCCGGTCATATCCAGAAGATTGGGGGGCAATGGGGTGGCAGGGAGGTACACTGCCACCGCGGTGGACTTTGAAAAACACGGACACAGTGAAAACACAGACGCCGGCGGAGGGAACCCGGCACGAGTGGTAAGTGCACCCTCCCCCGCTCTTAAAAATAGACCCCCGCCGCGGTTCCATGTGGTTCCATGCACATCCATAGTTGTGGGTTGGTAGGCTAGTGAAAATTCTTGCGGATGAGTAACTTTTGTGAACATATTTGCAAGGCTGTGTTCTTCTAACTTGTGCATGCTGATGGAATGTGGCAGAAGACCAGATTAACTGCTAATGAATTGGAAAATTAACATAGTTCCAGTATAAACTAAATCTAGAACAATTCAAAGCAGATTGAGTGTCTTTTATATAATAGTTTTTCTATTACTGTATATTACATAGTATGCTTTATGTTACCAAAATATTTGGCAATACTGTGTCATAGCCCTGTGAAATTATTCTTTGAACAAATCATGCCCTGTATTACTGAATTTTGCTTCAAAGCTTATTTTTTATACCACAGAGTATCTCTGCCTCATTGGAAGACTGTATGGTCCCCACCACCAATGTGGACAGTTCTGTAGGGCATAGCATACTAAAATATAATGATTATTTTAAATAAAGGACAATACTGTTTCTTATTAACTACCTCACCCAATTATTTTAGATGTAAATTTCTCTAGGGAAAGTTTTCTGACTCTTTTTAGTAATTTCCTACTTTGCCTTGTTTGTTTTTGAGACAGCTCTCACCGGGGCCTAAGGATGAGGTTGGTGTTGGTTTTCTTTCTTAGCATGTTTCTGTGCTGTCTGTGTGCGCATGAAGTTTTGTGGTTAAGCAAACTGCCAATAAATTTGGCAAGTCTTCCTAACTTCTTTAAATATTTCTTATACAAAATGCATGCTTTAACTCCAAACAAGAAACTTGTTCCCTAAGGCTTTTTCCTCACATTATGTGGTTAAAACCAGACTTGTCTTTCTGATGAATACACCTGTATGAGTCACTTCTTTCCAAATGTTACATTTGGCGGAGGTGTGTGTGTGCGTGTATAAAAATGGATGTGTAACATTCACTTGTTACATTTTAGGTATGCCCTTAAAATCTTTAGGTTGCACCTAAAAATGTAACTTATGGATATAGAAAGCTGCTTTATACCAAGTCAGACCATTGGTCCATCTAGCTCAGGATTTTCTACACACACTGGCAGCAGCTTATCCAAGGTTGCAGGCAGGAGTCTCTCTCAGCCCTATCTTGGAGGTGCCAGAGAGGGAACTTGGAACCTTCTGCAGTGCTCTTCCCAGTGTGACCACATACAGTTTTCATGCATGTAGTCTCCCATTCAAATGCAAACCAGGGTGGACCTTGCTTGGCAAGTGGAACAATTCATGCTTGCTACCACAAAACCAGCTCTCTTCCCATAGGAGACCATCTAGTTGCAGCTATTTGAAGTTGTTGATATTTGTTGTCATGTCCAAGCAAAACAAGAGGCATCTCCCTTCATCTAAGGTGTGCTCAGTAATTTAAATAAAACAGAATTTAATTCCAAACAAATTTCAGTAAAAAGCACCTCTTACATCAAAATGCTCAGGAACATGTGCTCTCTAATAATGCTCCCAGAATCAACCCTCTAGGAAATACCTCTCATGCTTTTTAATGATGCCCTCAGTTTCATACCTCATGAAATAATTAAGATAGAAGATTAAATCAAAAACCATCTGAAAAGAGTGCATTTCAAGGTTCAAATTGATATCTAAGTATTCAAATACTTTGAATTAACATACAATTCAAGATCCACTGTGGCCAAAATAAGCAGCACTCTCTGGCAAATGCTGGGGCCCCAGCATGCCAGGAGGGTGTACCACTGCTGATGTCTGTACTGCCACTACACTCTCTAAATCCTTCCTGGTGATGCTCTGTTGAGGGCCAGGCCATTGTTGGGAAACCAAAAGGTCACCGCCAGCCATCCTAGCCCTGAAAATAGTGCCACTGCTTCTTTCAGCCAATGCCAGGTAACTAAGCTCATCAAGTGAGCACCACCCCCGGTGGGCCCAGGTAGGTTTATGCAGCGATGTTAGTGATAACAGCCAGTACAGTTCTTCTCAGTGCTGGCAATCTGGAGGTGCCATTTTAACTTCCCCATAATGCCCCTCCCACTAAGATAGTGGTGGTACATGGGGTCTGGGAAACTGCTGGAGAATTAAAATGGTACTTCCAGCTATTTCAGTGCTGATGCCATTGTTCGTACAGCTGGACAATAACACTCTCTCCTCAGCTAGTGGTCAGAGAGGAAAAGCTTTAGGCCCAGGCAGCTACCCTGGGAGGCCTTGGGCAAAGTGGGTTAAAACTGCTAAACACATACACTCATACTCAAATTGAGCTTCCTTTCCTCTCCTACGCAATCTCACAACCTTCTTTCCTTTAAAAAACAAACTCCCCCCCCCCCCCCTTCAACTCCTCAGGACTCTGTTTTCTCCTTCGGAGAGCTTCACTAACTTAGCACAAAAGAAAAGTACTTACCCTGTTTAAGACAAATGTAGAATAGCAGCAAGGAGGAAACAGAGTGCCAAGGAAACACAAGAAGCTTTGGGTTGAGTTCTAGTACACTGAAAAACATTTTCTGTACCAGTTTTGGGGGGGTTCAGATTCTATTCAGTTCAGTCCCTGGCTAGGATTATGCTTTGTACACCAAACATGTGCAAAGAGTATTTTAGGCACTTTTCTTGCACATTTTGATACTTAAAGGATAATCCGAACCAGGCAGTTTTTTTAGCATAAAACCTGAATCACACCATGGAAAAGATTAAGGCTCTGACTGATGTGGTACACAGGCTTATGCTGGCATTTACAGTTGGTCTGTGTCTAAATGGTGGTCTTATGCCAGAGTGCTCTTGTGCAAATACTTAAACCAGCATACATGTACGTCAGGGTAACTTACATTGGAAATTCTTAAAACAGTTTACACACACTGCATTAAGTATTTGTGCAAGAGCGCTCTTGTGCAAGACTACCGATGTTGCCTTAGATGCCTACAGCAGTGCAGGCTAATTGGGAACTTTAGTGTAAGTCTGTGTAACTTAACAATTTCATCTTATTTTGAATATAGTACTTCTTGAATTGTATGTGAATTCAAAGTATTATGTATTGTTAGAAGTTGGAGATGTGTTCTGTGAAATGATTTTTTAAAAATTTAATATATAAATAGGTTGCCCACCTGTAACTTAAGATCTGGTAGAGATCCGTCAACATCCATAAGAATGGGTTCTGTGCCTGCGCAGGACCCTCGCAGAAGAAGCTTGTTGTGGCAATAGAGCCCCAGCTCCATGCCCCAGTGTGCTATTTAAAGGTGGGCCGGTTGCCATGTTCCTCAATTCTTTTCCGACCGCTGCATTCGGACCTTGGTCTGTCGTTCCTCTTAATAATCTTAATTATTTTATGAGGTACTGAGTTTGTGCTTTTGTTGAACAGCAGTATATATTCTTAATACAGGTTGAGTATCCCTTATCCAAACTGCTTGGGACCAAAAGTGTTCTGGATTTTGGACTTTTCCAGATTTTGGAATATTTGTAATGAGATATTTTGGGCATGGGATCCAAGTCTAAACATGAAAGGTTACTGTACACTGTATTTTATTTTTTAGGTTTTAATGATAGTATAAACATGAATAAGCATTGAATTTACAATAACTAAATAAATGTAATGTAGCTGTAAATGTAATGAAAACTAAGCTGCAAAGAGTTGGTGCTGCGGGCGCACACTGTGGTAGTTTCCGGATTTTGGAGCATTCCGGATTTCGGATGTCTAGATTAGGGATACTCAACCTGTAATAGAAAAGGTGTTTAATTACACTATTTAAGGAAAGATATAATTAGCTTATTGAAAAAAGTACCTTAGGTTTTTTTTTTCTTTTGCAGTAAACAGAGACCAAGACAGTTGATATCTATCCCTACTCTGTATAGATTGCAGGGATATTGGCCTAATCTGAATTAAAGGGGGGAAAACAGTTCAAAAAATTTGGAACTTAACTCGGCCCTAAAATATTTTGGTTGCTTTGAATCTAAACTGAACCCCTAAACTCAAGTGATAATGGGTTCAAAGTAAGTGATTGAATAATCAGGCCTGGACATTCTTTTGGAGGTGGCAAGGACTTCTCTTGCTTCAACTGGGGAGGAACAGTTTTTCCCAGTGAAAGCCATCTGTAAAGAACAGGAGTAGGAGAGAGTGATAAGCAAGTCCTAGGCCTGGAAGAGACTTGCTCGCCACATACTTCTGTTCAGCCAGAAGGTATTAATGTGGAGGATTCTTGAACTGAGTCTGGAACTTGTGTTGCACTTGTTCCTCCTTGCTGCCATTCAACTTTTGTCCTAAGCAATTTATTTTCCTGGGCTTTTTATTACTGTTGTATGTATTTAAGTTTTAAAATGTGCTCAAGTTTAGTAATTATTATTTAATTCATTTTAAATATTGGAGCTGCATCCAAGCAAGAGTTTGATATTGCATGAAATGTATCTAAATGTCTGATGCAGTTATTAAACCACTTCTTAAAGTTTGTATTTGAATCGGAACTGGAGAGTTTTGAAAAATGTACTGATGAATCTGAACCCAAGTTTGCAATTAAAACTCTCTGATAGACTGATAGAATATGTTAACTTTGTAATAGCTTTGTGTCATAATTTCTTGAGCCATTCATCAGTAGTAGACGTCTAAGCTCCACTCCACAAATAGGCGATGACGGTTTTCGTAGTGATGATTTTGTTGCTAATTATTTTCTAATTATCTGAAAAGCTATAATCAAGACAATTCAACAAGATCACTGCAGGACAATACTGGACAGTTCCATTACATAAGGGATAAATTCTGATACTTGTGAATGCCTGTTATCAAACCCTAGTATACACTCTTGTTTAGGAAATATCAAGTTCAAATGGAATTAAATCATTTTTAAATTAGTCTCTTTCTCATGGCAATTTAAATCTGATTGAAATCAGTCCACCTTCCTTTCCCCACTACTCTTCCAGGGCTGGATTATCTGATTACTTTCCCGTGTATTTTTGAAATATTAGATTAGTAATATCATCTCAGTAGAGTACCTTTTGGAATTTTTAAATGATGATCTAGCTGTAGAAATGTCCAGACATTCGCTAAGTTCAAATATTATTCCCAACCTTGGTTTGGGAAATTTAAACCATAGTTTGGTAAGACATTTACAAACTATGTTTACGCTAGGCTGGCAAAGTCCAGGGTTGCAGCAAAAATTGCCATGGAAGTTGGACCTTGATGCTGATTTTCAAGGGCATACAAGAATCCCTTGCCAGCCGTGAGGGTTCAGTTCCTGGAAAACCCTGGGATTGACAAATTGCAATTGGTGAGGCATTAAAACCAATAGGAAATGGGGTTAGGGGAATTGCAATCATGAAAATATCTTTTTAAAAAACCTAAAAATTTAAAAACCCTTAAAACTGCCGAGATTCAGCCACAGGAGTGAGCAGATTGAACCTTGGGAAATTTTTTAATCCCACCCCCCGAATCACAAAAAGGCATGTTTGAACACCCCCAAATGACTCAAGGGTACTTTAAATTGTGTGGAGTCAGCAGGGACAGCAAGAGGAATGAGCAGATAGAATCTCTGAATCCCCCAAAATTGCCTGCCTCGAAAAAACTAAAAAATCTCTCCAACCGCAGAAAGTCGGGTTGCAGTTGGTGAGACTGGTCACAATTTCCCAGTCGTGGTTACTCAAAATCACGATTGGGAAAACCGCAGTTAGTAAGGGATGACTGTACTTGGTGATGGAGTAGGCAGACCATGCAAAGGGATGGGTGGTACTGAAGCCAATCATAGGCAAATATCAGTCATGAACACTAGGTTTTGAGAATTTCTGTATACCACATTTTAAAACAACCATCTGCTTTTTCATCATGTTTGTTGCTTAGGATATCGGCAATAACCTGTTTGTGTTTACTTGGATGAGAAACAATTTGAAGTGTGTGTGTGTAGTTGGTACCTTGAAGTGGTTCACTCAGGTCATATGAGCTCATTGAAGAGCTTTGTGGAGTAAACATACACCCAAAATATATAGTTTTATATAAGATTTTGTTAAATATTAACAACTTATTTCTGTTATACAAAATAGAGCTGCCAAAAATGTCTCTTGTAGTCAGGCTTTCTTGACTGGTAGCTTATCTTTTGTTCAGACACTTCATTGCTTGGAAGCTTTGATAACTAATTCTGTTTCCTGCCAGTAAATAGGGGATTATCCTGTTTTTGATGTTGCATAACTTTGATATGGCTTTTTAAATAGGGATTTGGCATGGACTGATCATCACGTAGTGTACCTGTACTGTGTGTTTGTATAAGTCTTATTTTTTGTCGTCATTGCCCATAGAAATGTTCTTCTTAACCAGCAGATGGAGTCAGTACTCTGATTATGTGTGGCATGAACAGAATGCGTTTAAAATAGTGGCACAGAATACAGATCAATCTGATGGCAATCCATTGGGAACTCATTTTGTTTTAAAATTTTCTGTACTGCCTTTCAATAGTGTATTTAAGGCAATTCACACAATCTGATTGATTGTGTGAACCGAAATTTAAAGCCTTGATATACACCATAAAAGAAGATATAACTTCTTATAGATCCACAGATTAGTACAAATGTCTCCTTTAAAGAGTAGTTTGCATGGCAGTAGTTTAGTTTTTAAAATTTGTTGGAATGTGTAGCATTACCTGATCATAAAGTTTAGGAGGGATAGCAGAATAACAAATATAAAATAACCAGTTAAAAAACATGCTAAATGATAACCTTTTAAATACAGCCCAAGTAAATGGCACATTTAAGGTTAATCTGACTTTAAATCATGACTTTAAAAATATAATGTAATATGCTGGCTTTGACTTCCACCCCAAATATTCAATATACATGTTTTACAGACTCCTATGTTTTCTTTTAAAGTTCCACTTAATCTTACGCTGTCATGTTAATCTCCACAGTGACATCTGCACCAGACATTCAAGAGTTACATGTTAAGCAGTTAGTTCCTATCCATTGCGGTCACCAGAAGCTCCTGGCCACAGTGGATAGAAACTAATTGTTTAAGTTGTAAGGTGGTTAAGTTGTATTAGGTGAAGATGAAGGCAGACTCTGGGTAGATAGTGTGTAATTATAAAGAGAAAACCATACAGGAATCTGTATATGTATATATTGGATATATGTGGTGGAAGTCAAAGTTAGCACATTAACTGGGAATTTATATGTATTTTTAAATCCAGGGTTTTTCCATTTTATCTTCTTGAAAATCTGTTTGAAATGAAATGATTAACATGTTTTCAGTCAGTAGATGTAAAATTAAATTGGAGATACCTTTAGGATCTTTTTAGCCTACTTTCCAGCAGGCTTATGAGATCACCCAGCCTTCTGTGTGTGTGTGTGTGTGTGTGTGTGTGTCTGTCTGTCTGTCTGTCCATCCATCTGCGTGTGTATCCCACCCTCCCACCCCATCAACTTTGCAACTCCTGAACCAATATGAACCAAATCGGGTACAGATGTAGGGACACCTCAACAGTATAGTTTGTGGTTATGTCATCCACCCCAATCCAAGATAGTGGACACATAAATATTTGAGGCTCGTGGGCTAACTTGTGAACCGCCTAACCAATTTGAACCAAATTTGCTACAGCTGTAGGGACACATAGGGATGCCCTAACGGCGTGGTGTGTGTACAGTTGCAGTGAGTGACACACAGGGACACCTCAACTTGAGGACTATCTAACTGATTTGAACCAAATTAGGTACAGTTGTAGTGAGTGACACACAGGGACACCTCAGTGGTGTAGTTAGTAATGATGTCATCCACCTTGATCCAAGATGGTGGACGTCTGAACATTTGAGGTGCAAGAGATCTAACTTGTGGACCTCAATTTGAACCAAATTTAGTCCAGTTGTAGAGAAAGTGAAAGGAAAATCGGCTGATTAGTTCTTACTAGAACAATTTGTTTCATTTTGTCTTGGCTCTCTAAATGCTGGCCAGGGCAGCAGCAGGAGGCAAATGTTGCAACCCTAAAAATTTTGCCTGTCAGACCTTTCTGATCTGCAGATTGGATAAGAGCTTGTCACATGGGGGTTTCCCAACTGGATACAGTGGTTTCATTCTGAGGAATAAGGAGTGGAGAAAGGGGATGGGTTTGAATTTAAGTTGTCTGGGTGGAAAAGAAACCAAGTACTAGAATTAACTATGTGCTGTGATGGTTGCTAGTAATTAGATAGCACTATGGGGACTTGAGACGATGGTTTTTAAAAAGCAGATCATGTTCTAACACAGTCCTTGATAGAAATGAATTTTAATGCAAAGAGAAAGTGGTAGAAAAATGCAATAGAACATGAAATTGATGTATGTTTAGCACTGTTCTCTCTAAGGCGTGAGCATGTGTGTGTGCTCACAAGTTTTTGGATGTCCACTCAGTTCATTTTAGATCCCGCTCAGATTGAATCAGGAAGGCCCCATTCTGCATGCAGGTGTGCACACACTGCCTTGATACTGCTGCCAAGAACAATACTCATTCCTCACAGAGATGAAAAAAATTAGAGGGACCACTGATGTTTAGTTCTCTTACATAGGAGACATTTTAAAGTGTGCTACTTCCTTTATTTTCCCCACGGATGTTCAACAGATATAGAATAGAATATAGAATATCTATATCTATATAGAATATATTCTATATTCTATATAGATATAGAATGTAGAATATCAACAGATATAGTGCTCCTTACCTATTTGTTCTTTCCAGATTTTCCAGTTGAGGAAACAGCATAGATTTTCTGACTGCTATAATGTGAAAAAAATGAGGAGAAGTGAATAGGAGAGCAGCCTGTTTTTTCTCTGCACCTCAGAACTAGAGAGACAGTCATTTCTCTATGATGAACAAATGAATTGTCTGCATATGGATACATTGTTAAATTGCTGTTTAGTAAAATTGATGGAGTTGTAAAAACTTTATTCCTAGTTTATCTTGTTAATAAGTGTCCTGATTCAAATTTTAATAGGCTATCTGCTTACTAATGTGTTCAAATGTGTAATTTGAATCAATACTGACAGAAATATAGACACTTGATAGATGGATCAGCTGCCTTGTCGGTATTATGTTCTTTAGTACAAGCAATCACCATTTAAAAAAAAAGCTAATGTGAATTACTTCCATGTAATCTTTAGAAAAAACAGGAAGTTCTCCCATATGAACTTGTCCATACATTAAGATTTTCAGGAAGGCTCCTGCTCCAGGGTCCACTGCCACTGAAAGTGTGATTGGTGTGCACCAGGGATGGGACAGTTTCAGTGATAGTATGTGGATTATGGAACGCCCCTTCCCTTGAAGTACAGCAGGCCCTTTCATTGGTCAAGTTTTTGTGGGTTTGCTGCTCTGGTTTGTTGCTGCTAGGAGGTTTTATCGCATGCCTGATTTATGCTTGGTTGTATTTATTGATGCTTATATTCACTTGTGAACTATTTTGTGGAAAGGTGGTGTATACATTTTAATAAAATATCGTATTTTAAGTATGGTGATTCCCCCCCACCATTAGTTTCATGTCTTTCTCAAATTGTTTTGTAATTAAAGGCAAGTATAAGTATACATTGAGCACATTACTATCCACAACTGAATGATTCAATCTACAGAAGAAGCAGTAAATAATGCTCAGTGCTGTTAACTGAGTAGTATGAAGAGGAAAGAGATGAAAAGGCAGTGATTTTACTCCTGCCCAGGGCATTATAGACTTCTCTGCAGGTGCAGCATCACAGCACCGGGCATTCTAGAAGCCAGGCCCATAGTACAGCTTTGAACCAATGTATTGCAGTTGGTCAACTGGCTATTGATTTAAGGTTTCAGCAGTGGGAGAGCCACTTCTCTGTGGTGCACTATCACATTGCTAGGTAGTGTGCATGGATATGGGGGACAGTCATGTGGGTCTTTCCCTTCTGATTTGTATCCTCTGCCTTGGAAAAAGTGGTAAAGAACACCCAAATCACTGGCCTCATTTGTAGTTACTTCATTTATATACCCTCCTCACTGGAATAGGATTATGCCATGGGGAAGTCATTCCCTCCCTCTCTATCTCTGGTTGTACAGTATCTTTAAAATTAGTGTATATCTTCTAAAGAGTGCTGGAAATACTTTGTTACAAAGAGCACAGAGCTGAACTGACCTCACACTCACAGCAATATTGCCATCTCCAGAGTACCCAAGATGTGACTCAACAAAAACCCTCTTACATAGAGTACACTCATAGCCCTGTGGGCACAAGGAACAGCCCATCTGGGAAAGTTGTGCACCTTAATCTTACACATGTCATAGAAAAAATATGATTACAACTGACGTATCTACATAATGGCCTACAACCCCACTAAGAGTTGGGTGTGTGTGTGCGGTTTGCGATGTGAAGATTCCATATGCATACGCAGAGAGGGACAATTTCTGGTGATTTCCATTTCCTTTGTAGTCACCTCTGCCTCCTGAAAATGTGTCGCCGTGGTTGGTAAGGAGGTGCAGGTGGCTGCCAAGGGGAGGATTGCTAGTTGTCCCTTGCTAGAAACATTCTGCTTTGTGAAATTCTTCGCTTGGGTGTAGACCAGTGTGTTTAGTGTTGGGTTGATAGAAGTTGGGGAATGGAGAACTGGAAAGCTTTGGGTGATCAGTGTGCTCATAGCTTTGGCCCTCTTTTCTTGCCCCTGTTGCTGCCACAGGTTTCAAACCACCACCCCGCTTCAACCTTTCTTTCCCAGTTCCCCAAAAGGATTGGAGAAATAAGTTTCAAAAATTAGGAAATGACAATTTGATTCAAATAGTGCAAGCAGAATAAAGCCTGCAAATAAACCACACCAACTTGTAGGGAACCCAACCACAAATTTCTACAAACTTTGTGCAGGGTGTTTAAATTTCCTGCTTTACTTTTGGGTTATATTCTAACACTTTTAGAATATTTAACTTCCTGCTTCTCTAGAATTTCTATAAACATCTTTGGCTTCAGAAGGGCAAAGCTATATAACATGCCATGAGCAAAGTTTTGTTAAGCATCTGCTTGATGATCACGCTTTGGATATGCTGGGTCAGTTCTGGGAATTGAGTTTGACCTTGTTTAATTCAGAAAGCTTTTGAAGGTTTTGTGCTTGTAGCAAAACAATTTGTCTGCTTTCCTCTTGCAAATCACTTTCAGTATCCTTTTAATTTGAGAAATGGAAAATGAACATGCCGAGTAGCCCATACTAAAGAGCTAAGTATAAGCCATCAGCCTTACGTGTGAGGTTGACTGGAGTTAAAACCTGCAGAAATGTGCAACATTTCTTTTAAGACTGAAAAGATGATCATTCAAAGCAAATATAACTTGGTAATTTCATGGCTTTTGGACTTGCTTATTTACTTTGTGCAATTGATTTTAAATTGGTGTTATGCATGTACAGCTAACTGTATAAACGTACTTTTGTGTTATGTGTTTTAGTGATAGGCGTTTGCTGCAGCCTGCTCAGGTGTGTGATATTTTCAAAGGAGTCATATTGGTGATCTGCTACTTCATGATGCATTATGTTGACTATTCCATGATGTACCACCTGATAAGAGGACAGTCTGTCATCAAACTGTACATCATCTATAATATGCTTGAGGTAAGGAAAATGGGCATCAAAGCAAACTTTCTTCCTGGACATATCCTAGGGGTTTCAGCGTGTTCTGGATGGAGTTGCACTCCCTCTTGAAGGAGCAGGTTCACAGCTTAGGGGTCTCATTGGACCCAGTGCTGCTCTTAGAGAAACATGTGGCAGCAGTGGCTAGGAGCGTTGCACAGCTTCAGCTGGTGCGCCAGTTGTGCTCCTTAAGAAGGCTGATCAGGGCTCTGTTACCTGTGCCTTGGTTATGTTGCATTTGGATTATTGCAGTGCACCCTCCATGGAGCTGCACTATAGATGATGTAGAATGCAGCAGCCAGACTGATATATCTGGAGCCACCTGGGTTCTCATATTACACCCACTGGCTGCCAGTCTGTTTCTGGGTACAATTCAAGGTGCTGGTTATTACTTCTAAAGTCCTACATGACTTAGACTTCGTGTACTTTAAAAGGATTGCCTGTTCCCATATGACTAGATCTGCCAGGAGAGCTCTGCTTCATGTGCCAACACCTGCTGAAGCTCGTTGGTTGAACATGTGGGGCAGAGCCTGCTCCATGATTGCCCCCAGGCTCTCAGATGAGTCTTTTTAGAGGAAACTGAAGGCTGCCCTTTTTAATTCAGGCCTTGGCCGATGAATAGGTGTCCTCTGATTTCTTTTTAGTTAGTTGTAGTTGTGTATATTGATTTTTAAAAAATGAAATATTGTGACTTGTATTATTTGTTCATCCAGGATGAAGGGCAGGATCTAAATGTAAACAATAAATATCAGACATTGATATTAACAGTGGTAAAGGCTTTTGTGCTTTGAAATACTCTGTCTTTTCTGTCATGTTAGGGAATAAGCTTCCATACATTACAATACTTAAAAGTGATACATATATCTGTTTCACCCTTTTTAGTATTAAAGTTTATTTTAGTGTTTGTCGTAGCCAAATTCATAGAAAAACAAAAGGTCTCAAATTGCAACTTGATAGATATTGACCCAGTTAATAAATACATTCCTAGGAGTATTCTAAATAGTGGCAGGGATTCTTGGAGCTATTTCAGGTGTAGCCAAGGGTTTGGGCATGCCCTGTAGAGTTTCTGACTCTCTTTCTATGATGGCAGACCAGCACCCCCAATGTCAGAAAACAAGTTGTTTTTTAGAACCTCATCTTCAAAACTGGTTTGCTATTGCTATTATAATTAATGTGCAACCTGCCCTTTTCTCATAGGCTCAGGAAGACATACATAGAAATTATCCAATCTTATCCTCACACCAACCCTGTGAGGTAGTTTAGGCTGAGAGTTTCGGCTGAGAGTTTGTGATTGTTCCAAGGTCAAACAGTGAGTTCCATCACTGAGTATAGAAATCTGTTCGGGTCTCCTGTCCAATTCAACACATTTAACTCTCTGTGTTTGAGAAATAATGGCCCAAAGTCCCCTTTAGTATGCACAACTAGTTGCATAGTTCTTTGGATCCCAACCAACAATAATTATAGCTTCCTAGGTAAGTATTGCAGATCTTTGAAGGGAAGTATATATGTTAAGTTTATTTACATATCTGGTATGACGTCAAGCTAACAACAAATCAGTTGTGAAGCAATCAACATAAAGATCTGTTTTTAAATGAAATATTTATTTTCAACTCTCTGTTTCTATTTATTATCCTGTCCTTCAGGATATTTTGTCCAGATTGGCTATCGGTATTTAGGATAACATTCACAAGACTAATGGCTGCAGACTAAAGACAGCTGTGAGCGCTACCCATAGTTAAAACAATACAAATACAAAATAATAAGATGACTAAAACAACAGCATAGCCTAAAGATCATCAGCACGAAATGTACTGTATTTCAAATTGAAAGATCTGGGCAAAGAAAAATGTCTCTGTTCCACATCAGAAAGATATAAGTAAAACATGGGTGAGTCTCTCTGGGGAGAGAATTTCTCAGGGTGTCACCACTGAGAACCTCTTTGCTCAGTCACCACCTACTGTACCTCACCTCTCCAGTGACATCTGGAGAAGGACCTCTGAAGATGATCTCAGTGTTTTGGCAGGTTCATGTGGGTGCTCTGTGCCATGTCTTGAAGCGTTCATAGCTTTAATAGTTGCAGAATTGGGGGGAGCGTCTTGCCTAAAACCATAATTTTGTACTTTGAGAAAGTACAAAAAGACCTGTAGACATTTTCATTTTCAGAGGAGTTTATTTTATACGTTGCAAGTTTCACATGCCAGTGCAGTCATACCTGTAGATTACAATAATCAGCTGAGACTACCCCACAAAAGTAGCCTACAATTAGGTGTCTTTTTTTCTTTTAAACTGGACCATCTTCATTTTCTCTTCTTTTTTTTCTTTTTTTTTTTGCAGGGGCGGGGAGGTTGCTGCTTGCTATCATTTACAGTCAAAATCACTTTTCAGTAATGAAGGATACATCATTCTTTTTTGTTTTCTTTGGGCTGGTTAACACATTGTCACCCATGTGCGTGTAATAAAAATTGCGTGTACAGCTTACTGGGCAATATCTGGGCTAGTTAGTTTTTACTAAGCATCATTAAAGCCAGAGAGACAAGTCAGTCATGATTAAAGTCTCATTAATTTCAGTGAGGCTTACTCATAGCTAATTTAGTTTGAATGTTGCCCACTGTGTCTGCATGCAGGGGGTGACTACAAGGAGACATTATAGAGGTGTATTAAATTATGCAGCACAAGCCTTTACCATTCACAGTACTATTAAGTCTTTTTTTCTTAAAGGTGTTCTTAAACATTGGCACTAAATACCAAGGAGGAGACTAATTTTGTTTTTCCTATTCCCCCCCCACACACACACACACAAACAGAAAAGTCCGACAACCTTATTCTTCCATCAGTGCATATTGAGTATCCAAAGATTTTTTCCCCTCCAACATTTAGAAATGTAACATCCATATTTTTCCTCCCAATAGGCTCTTTCTGGATCTTTCAAATAATTTGCACAGGAAAAGTAGGTTGTGTGGTTCATTTGCTGAACTCCCCCAAAGGAAATCTGGATGAAACATTCAACACAGTTTAAAATGACATTTTTCTCTTTGTTTTTAGATTTATACCCACCGGCTCCTGCTCCTTTATGAACTCCCGATGTATATAATGCTGGTGACACAGCCGCCATCATGGAATTCTTCTGGAGCCTGGAGCCGGAATGTAGGGTTTAGGTAAGTCCAGTTTAAAGAGAGGTGCAATATTGTGTGGTGTTTAAACATTTTAGAATGCTGGTAAAATACAAAGCCAGATATACTAAGAGATGCTTTAAAATAAAAAATAAAAACTCCACACAATATTCCATAAGGGTATTATAGTGAAATTGTTGGTGCTAATACAGTGCATGTTGGAGCATTTCACTTGGAAGGAACTAGAGGACGTTGGCAATTTTGTCCTTAAAAAAAAACCACATTATATTGAGTGTTTTCTGCAACAAACCTTAACTGAATAGGCAAGCAATAAGAGCCATCAAAAAAAAAGCTATGAAAGTATGCATGAATATGCAGAATGGCAGCGTTAAAGAGTTCAGAAGAGGAAGTTGCAGTTCCTTTGGTAAGCTAGGCCTAGAGAAAATGATGTCCAGTTCCAATAGTGCCTCCACATGAAGTGAAAGTGAATCAAATCAGTGGGTCCATCCTACCCCCATGGAGATGCCACTTGATTTAACCAATGTTTCTATGCCACTTGATTTAACCAATGTTTCTACTTGGTTGTGAGTCTGCTAGCAAAATCACACCTCCTATGACATGAGGTCCAGTGAATATGTGTCCTGGGCCCTAGAGATTATGGGTTAGATCCTATCTTAGTGCTCTATGAACAGAAGCTCCTGTTAACCAAAGGAGAGTTGCACTCACAGAAAGAGTCCTGTGGGCATAGCTCCTCCACTTAACAGAAGGAGCTTCTGTTCATGCTAAGTTAGAATCCAGACCTCTGACAAATGACAGTCACAGTTATCATTTCGTAATACTTAGATTAGAAAAGTCTTTCTTCTAATAGTACTGCTGAAGCTTGGTTGCTTGCACACGTTGTTCCAAATTCACAAATATTTGTTGCATCAGAGAAGTTCTTGATATCCATTTAATAATAAATGTCTTAATAATGCACATTGTCTAATATTTCATTTTCAGGGAAGACTTTCTGGCATGCTGACAACTATGACAATCCCTCCCATCAGCTCCGTATTCCAGCTGGCTGACATGACCAAGAGTCCTTATATTGCTAACACCCAAATTTGCAAAGTGATGAAGTTATCTGTAACATAATTAGATATGAAATAATTTCCCTTTTTAGATTCTGACCATTTACGTAACAGATATCCTTTTTCATATCCATTAGGGATTGTAGTGGATTTCAGCCCCAGGCTTTGTCTGAAAGCAAGCCCACGTGAGGGGAAGAAAAATGCTGGATCATCCTCTCTCTTGCTTTCACCCACAAAGGCTGTTACTTTAAACTTAAACCATTCCTTTAGTAGCTCAATCGCTGCCACCACACCCACTCTTAACAGGGTTTAATCCCCCTGCCCGCCCGCCCTGGTGTGGGCAAAATTCCAGGGAACTCTTATTCTCTTTACTATTGGAAAAGTACACAAAAACCTCCATGTGGAAGCCTACACATGATGAGAAAACCTGGTAGGGTTGCTGAGCAATTACAATTGAGACATGTGTTGCACCCCTTTTCCTGAGTTAAAAATCCACTCAGAGGCAGGTAAAATGCAAAGAACAAAAAGAGAAAAGCTTTATTTAAAATACTACAGACTGCTTCCTTTTGAGGCTTTCTCAGCTTCTAGTAACAGATAAAAGAAACATTTAATAGCTGCAAGAATTCTTCAAAAAGCACCCCAGTTGCAAGGAACAGGGATATAGGAACCTTTAAAAGCCCCCTTAGGTTACAGAAACTGTTGCAACACCCTGGATGGACTTGGGCACAGGCTTAGCATTTCTTACATTACAGATAAACAAACTTAGAACTATTGTAAGGATTTGCAAAGCACACCAAAAGAAAGTAATTTAACACACTCTAACACACTGTTCCCTGGCTAAACCTTTCGAAAGCCAAGAGCCCTGGCTTCCTTCCCCCTTTGAACTCACCCCAAACCCCAGGAGAGAATTCAAGCTTCCTGCAATCCTATCTCTCAAGAATCTTCAAATGTCCTTCCATAAGAGAATTCTCCAGGTTAGCTGTTGACCATGAGGCAGCAAGATTCCATCCCTCCTCACTAAGCCTTCCACCCGTCCTCTCTCATCTTTCACCTTGCTCCTTCTGAGAACAAAGACACACTTCTCTTCCTGCTGCAAGGCCCTCTAGGTCCTGCCCACCATGTGCTGAGTGGCTGTTCCCTAGCCTGTCAGCCAGGACAGGGTTTACTTCCGGTTCACTCTTTAGGGTAAGGGAGGGCCGATTGCTACAGGGATAGAAATGTATAATGTGAATACAGTTAAATCAAGTGCACCTTAATGCAAAGCAAATATTCTCACAATTTTTTGAATAGACATTTTCCCCTTAATTTGTTATCAAAGAGCCCCTGGTGGCGTATAATAAAGAGCCCCTGGTGGCGTAGTGGTAAAACTGCTGCCCTGTAACCAGAAGGTTACAAGTTCGATCCTGACCAGGGGCTCAAGGTTGACTCAGCCTTCCATCCTTCCGAGGTCGGTAAAATGAGTACCCAGAATGTTGGGGGCAATATGCTAAATCATTGTAAACCGCTTAGAGAGCTTCCAGCTATAGGGCGGTATATAAATGTAAGTGCTATTGCTATCACCAACATTGTTAATAGAGGTCGGGTTACGGTTGCTGCTGGCTTGTTTGGTGGCGACTCGAAACTGGGCTTTCTCTGTGACTGCCCCGGGGCTTTGGAAAATCCCCCTGTTGAAATAAGAGCATTTCCTTCTCTGTTTGTTTTCAGGAAGACCCTCCAGACTCGCCTGTTTTTGCAGGCTTTTAACTGGAATTACTTTTAATAACCTGTTTTATTAGATTGTTTTATTGTGTTTTGTGGAATTTTAATCAGTTTTTACTCATTTATATTGTGCTTTAAATTTTGTTTACTGCCTAGAAATGTACATCTCAGACAGTATAAAAATATTATAGATAAAAAATTGGCAATATTTACCAAATAGGTTGACTTGTCCTACCATAATACGGTTTGACTGTGCTAAAGACTGCTCAGTGTTATTTTAATGCTGTGGCATATACTACTAATTGGGCTTGACAAGTAGCAGGTGGCAGGGAGCCATGGCACCAAGACATTTAACTGGTGCCTAGACTAGGATTTTATTTGTTTGTTTTATTTGATATACTTCTCTTCCTAAAGTTCCTCAGGGCAGTTTACATTACAATCAGAAATACATAATTAAAATCAGAAACCAATTAAAAGCAGATTTCAGTGGCAATTAAAACTGATTATCATTAAAAACCAGGCTAAAAAGATGGGTCTTTAAGGAAGATATTCCCCTCATATCTGGAGAGAGCACATCCCACAACCTAGGGGCAACAGAGAAGGCCCTATCCCAGGTCACCACCAGATGAACTGGTGGCACCCAAAGACAGACCCCTCCTGAAGATCTCAGTGAGCGGTGGGGATCTTGTAGAGAAAGGCGCGCTCTCAGGTACTACAGACCTAAGCCATTCATCACTTTAAAGGTAGTAACCAGCACTTTGTACTTTGCCCTGAAACGTATCGGCAGCCAGTACAACAGTTTGAGAACAGGCATAATGTCTCTTCAAGATACCATAGAGACCAATCTGGCTTCCGCATTTTGAACTACTGAAGTTCCAAACTACATACAAGGCAGCCCTACATGGAGCGCATTGCAGTAGTCCAACCTCGGGTAATTAGAGGCAATAAAGCCTTTGCTTGTCCCAGGCAGCCCTATTTCTGTTCCAGGTATGTTGCTTGTAAAGAAGATAAAGAGAAGCCCATTTACCCTTCCCCTCCACAATGTCTGTTACTAAGTCTGGTACTCTTTCAAGTGTCCGTTGTCTGGCTCCTAGATACACAGCAATTTTTTCAAGGCCTGCTCACGAACTATACAGTATTGCTATGTTTCCAATGTACTGGAAGTAGAAACAAGTGGTAAGGTTAACATAGGAGAGGAGAGCTGGTCTTGTGGTAGCAAGCATGACTTGTCCCCTTAGCTAAGCAGGGTCTACCCTGGTTGCATATGAATGGGAGACTTGATGTTTGAGCACTGTAAGAGATTCCCCTCGGGATGGAGCCGCTCTGGGAAGAGCAGAAGGTTTCCAGTTCCCTCCCTGGCTTCTCCAAGATAGGGCTGAGAGAGATTCCTGCCTGCAACCTTGGAGAAGCCGCTGCCAGTCTGTGAAGGCAATACTGAGCTAGATAGACCAATGGTCTGACTCATTATATGGCAGCTTCCTATGTTCCTATAAATTGGTTTGTTCTGTTTATTCAGTGACGTACATCCAAACTAAGATGTGCATGTGGGCAATACAATCCCCTCACCCACCCACCCACCCCCGGCAGCACATGTGCTTCCCAAAAATATGTAGGAATTGTATACAGTCTTCCCTTCCTTCAGTGCATTAACAAAAGCATTCCCTTTGTACAACTCTTAGTTTGGAGTGTCAGCCAGCATCTTGAGTTCAGTAGTCTTCATTCAGCCGATATTGAAAAGTTGTCTTAACAGATTGACCTTGCTTTGTTATATGCAATATGCTAGCCATTGTACACAGTGTTCTCTCTAATTTTTTCCATTGGTATGTGGAATGAATTTTGTTCTGGACGGCAGTATCAAGACAGTGTGTGTGCACATGCTTTCAGAGTGGGGCATTCCTAATTCAACCTGAGTGGGATCTAAAATTAACTGAGTGGACATAAAAAAACTTGTGAGCAGCACATGCACTGAGGGAACACTGATTGTATATAGTGCAATCATAGATTTTGTCAAGAATGTTGGAATCCAGTATTTGGCTGTGTCATTGCCAAGTCAGTATGTGCAATATAATATCTCCTTATGGGTTTCTGTGCTTCCTTGACTTTCCACTCCACAAGTCTCTTTACTTCCCAGCCACTTGTCATTTTCACTTTTTCTACCTCTTTCCTCAGGCCTCTCCATGGCAGTACACTGTCTTTCCTATGTTCCCTTCTTCGGATGTCTCCTTTACCACCTCCTCCCCACTCCTTTCCTCTATATAGCTCACAGCGTTTGCTAGGCCTACACGTATTTGAGAGGATTTGCTCAGTGACAACTTGGTGATGCAGATCTGTTGCCGTACCTGCACTGTATCAACAGTCCAGCTGGTTATTCCTCTTCCATAGCTGCAGGAGTTGTGAAAATTATGTGACAGTTCAGCCAGTGACAGTGCACTAGAGATGTGCAAAACGTTCTGAGTCGGAACATTCCAAGCTTGAAACGGGCCCTTTTGAGTATTCCAAGCTCGGAACAGAACAAGCCCGTTCTGTTCAGAACATTCGGAGTGTTCCAGCTTAAAATTAAAAAAAATTAGGAGAGTGAGAGGGTGGCCCTGAGGAGTGGCGAGAGGTACACTTAACATTAAATCCAACTGCTTACATATTCCTTTAAGTTACAGTAATCAAAGCTCTCTTACAGGTACCTTTAACATTAAAGTCATCAAACTCTTTTTAGTTGCCAGCGGTAACGTGGTAGGCCAGCACTGCAAGCTGCTGATGTGATGCTCCGGCCGGCATCCAACACGGCGGTGGCAGCACATCTCCGAAATTCACCTGTCTTCTGCGCATGCTCAGAAGTCGAGTGAACTGTAGAGGACAGGTGAACTCCGGAGATGCACCATTGCCATGCGGGATGCCAGTCAGGGTGCTGCAGTGGCAGCTTTCAGTGCCGGCCCACTGCATTACTGCTTGTAACTAAGAAGACCTGTTATTACTTTAATGTTAAAGGTACCTGTAAGAGAGCTCCGATTCCAAATGGAATGGGCTCATTCTGTGGAATCACCGGCTTGAGTGTTTGCAAAATGGATTTTGTCTTCCATTCTAAGCTCAGAATGGAATGCAAAATGGCCCAAAATATTTTGACCGGAACACTAGGTCGCCCCAATGTTCTAGTCCGAACATTTGGGCCATTTTGTGTTACATTTCGAGCTTGGAACAGAATACGAAACCCATTCTGTGTGCACCCCTACAATGTACAATTAAGTTATACAGTAATGTATGTTGCTGTTCTTGCTTTATAACTTGGTCTTGTGAACAATAGGTCAAGCTAAAGAAAGTACTCGTTTGAAGGCACAAAAATTAGTGGTGTGTGCAGACTGCAGTCCAAATTCGGACCAGCCTGCTGCTCTGTGAACTAGTTTGGCCCAACTGCGAACCAGTTGAACGGTTCAAGGGCCAGCAAGAGGGGTAACAAGTGGCACTTTTAAAAGAAAATAAGCACGTCCTTACTGGCCGTTCCACAGCTGTGCTCCCCCCAGAAACCCTCGTGTGGCCACAGCAGCACTCATCTGGCCTCCACGCATACGGTTAAGCCTTTGTGAATTTGGGCCAACCCACAGACCAATCCATGTGCAGCCCCTAACACAAATATTTCTATATTTTATATTGGTGGTTTCAGACTAGAGTGGACCCTGTGGTTACTTTTGAAAGACTCCTGGATTTTCATATGTCAGAGAAAAGCATCTCTGTCAAGACATTTTGTCTTTCACTACTGTTCTTCCCCTGCAGGGCAGACCCACAATGCTGACAGTGTTCTGGGTTGGACTCTTAGTTCACACAGGACAGTACTAAAGTCCATTTGGTCTTGCTGGTGCTCCTCATAGAGTGTGTTCTCTGGAACACATCCTAAAATCTTCTGCAACACACAAGAATTCTATGGCAGATGTGCAGCAGGGTTCTTCAGTGCAGGATGTGGGAAAAGATCCCTGGAAATTGAAAGCTTGAAAACTGCTGCTTTAAATGATAACTCATGTTTTGATCAGTCCTTTTCATCTTAGATGGTGTCATGTTAAGAAAATGTATTTTACTAATGTAGTAGTAATTCAGAACTTTAAATAGCCTTGTACTGGCCATTTCCCCCCTCATTAAACTGTTATTATTAAAGAAATATTTTCATACACTTTTTAAAAGAAAGGAGCATCGTGCACATATACAACATCATCAGTATGGTGGGAAAGATGTAGAATCAGTATAATAGTATAATGGGACTTCATTTGAAACGTAATTATAAAGCCACATTGGTCCTACATTGTAATTGTATCTGACCTAAATAACAAAGGTTTGGATAATGGTTCATTTATGAATGAGATGAGTGGATACAAATCATTTATAAGAGTCCAAATTACAGGCGTTAATTTTCCCATTAATATCAAGGATCATATTTGTTGATATTATTGTGCTAATGTGGGGCAATCTTGACTTTCCTACTTGTATTATATTTGCAAGCTTGCTGCCAGTAAAAGAGAGAACCACGTTTTCTGGTACAAATTTAATCTTCTTTCTCTCTTTCTCTAGGTAGCTGATCGTCTGTTTTCATCTTTTGGTCAAGATATCTTGGATGCTCTTTATTGGACAGCTACAGAACCAAAGGAGAGAAAAAGGGCACACATAGGTGTGATTCCCCACTTTTTCATGGCGGTGCTGTATGTCTGTATCCTTCAGTCTTGGAATTAGCATTTCTTTTTCATCTCTGTACATGATAAAATAATGAATAAAATCCTCAAACTGATTGTTTTTAAGAAACAAACTACAAACCTACTTCATGTGCTTTACATCTGAAATAGTGTCAGTAAATTCTCCCCTTCTCAAGTAGATTGAAAAGCTTTTATCTGGTTTTACTTATATTAAAGGCAGTTATTTTTCAGTGTAGTTAATGTCCTTCCTAATATGTACAGTTTAGCAAGTAACTTCTATATCAGCCTTGCAGAACAGCCTACAGAAATTACTGGTCCCCCAAACAGTTTACTGGCCTGCGTATCCACATGTATGTTAATCATTTGTGGCCTTTTTAAAAAAAATCTAACTTTTGTAAAGCTGAAATGCCTGGCTGCCCATAGAGAATTACTATTTGCCATTGAATAAGATATTTTCAAGGTTGCTCTAAATGTACATTAATTATGCTTATGAAGGAAGCTTCTGTATACAAATGTTTAAATTACTTTTAATAGATACTGTAAACACTTCTGGTTCAAATTGAAAACTTTACATGTTAATGTTGTCTATATATCTTTTTCTTCATTCTGCGGGGTAACATTTAATCACATATCATTATGACTGTATATAGGATGGGTTCACATGACCACTAGAAAGTAAGGAAGAGGGTTCCTGGTGAATTCGCACTTCCAACATGAGCCGATACTTCTGCCATCACATCTGCACCCGCCAGTGTCAGGTTCTCTCTGCTGCCCAGCATCTGTGACCAGTGCTTGAAGTTAGGTGGAGAGTGTCGAGTGCCAGAGAGAACCTGACATTCTCCGTCTTTTATTGGCAGGTTCAGACATCACTGAAAGGGGCAGAAGTACTAGATTGTGCCGGGAATGCATGCTCAACATGAACCTCCAGTTCTCTTTTCCTTATTTTCTGGTGGCTGTGTAAACAAATCCATTGGTTTTATTAGTTTGCATTTTTGATATTGTGGTGTCTTTAATTGTGCTTTATTCACTGTAAGAAATCTCATGCTTCTGTCAGCATGGAAAAGCAAAGTAGAAATTTATTAAAATAAATAAATCCTAAAGAAGCACTTCCATGATTGTAAAAATTGCTGGCAACCAAGTTCATTTAAAGACTGATAAACACTAATGTTGCCCCATGCAGCATTACATTTTCCAAAGAGGGGCTGCAGTTGCTCATGAGTTGAGGGAACTGACTCTATGTACCAGCTTTAAGCGATTTCACACCTTTTCTAGTCTGTATTGTTAGCTCTTCTTTATTGTTATGCTGTTTCAGTTGCTGTCATCCCAATAGCTTTGCTGGAAGTACTTATCTGTGCAAAGCAGCTATAAATATTTTTGCCAACCGCAGTCAAAACAAGTCTGAAAACGCTAGCTAATTTGTAACTATGTGAAGCAATTATGTTAGCCCCCACCCTCACCCCCGAATTTTCCTACCATATATTTTCTTTCAGACTGTACCGAGTTCTTTTTCAGACCTAGAAGTAGACTGTTCAGAAGCTGCACATAGTATGTAGAGTAAGCATACATCGCTGTCAAAATAAGCTAATGTGGGGGTGAGGAGGATGCCATGTTGCATTGGACTAATGCTAAAATGAAATTGGTTCAGAAACATAACTAATGTAAAGATAACTGTTGTCATTTTTGTAGCATTATGGTGATGCACATACACAAGTGTGTGTTTCTCTTCCCCCACCCCACTGTAGAAACCATTCAATTGTCTCTTGAAACAGTTGGGCTAATGGAGTGAACTAGAGTAATGTACTTACATGCTTTAACAAAATAGTTAAGAAAAACTTTAAGAGTTACTGCATAGTATAGCAGAATTTGAAAGTCTGTGTTGTCTAAGAGAATAGGGTATCTTAAAATATAGGAGAATATACATAGCAAACTAATATTTTCTTCCAGTAGCCTTTTCCTTAACTCATTTGACTACAGTTTTGCATGCTATCCTTATTATGGTCCAAGCAACGACGCTCAATGTAGCATTCAACTCCCACAATAAATCACTTCTTACTATCATGATGTCTAACAATGTAAGTGTTGGATGAATTTAATACTTGCCTTACTGGGTTTAAGAAAATGTTATGTGCTCTGTATCTTTCAAAGAAGCTGTTATGTTGTGACAATATTTTCCTTTCTATTAACTAAGTTGAATTTGATGTTTGTAGAAAATGTCTTTTAAATTAGACTTATTTTGAAAAAAATCTTGAAGTTGGAAATCCTGCTTTTTTTAAATTGCAGTTTGTTGAAATAAAAGGAAGTGTTTTCAAAAAGTTTGAGAAGAACAATCTGTTTCAGATGTCAAACAGTGGTATGTATATTTATGTGGGCTGCTAACTTAGTAAGTGCTACTAATTAGTCCATTTGTCAAAGGCTTTGCATGACTCTGTTGTTTTGGTCCAAGTAGAGGCCTGCTTCCTTCTCTCTCCCAAACATCTGTTCTTCAACACTCACTCAGGTTGAAAGTGGAAGTCCAAAATGGAAGGGAGATTGTTTGGTATCAACAAAACATTGTGGAGGTCATTAGCAGAACTGAGCAGCAGGACAGTTAAAGTGTCTATTACCAGAGGTGCTCTTGTACTGCTGACAAGGGGAAAGCATATAAACAACTGCCAGTGGGATGTTATCTTCTGTGACATTAGCCACTATAAAATGACTGTGTGCATGGCTACTGTTTATCACAGTAGTAATGACCTCTTATTGAAAAGATCACATGTTCAGGCCTCCTAAGCAAATTAAAAAGTTGATTATTCTTTTCAGATATCAAGGAGAGATTCACCAACTATGTGCTGCTGTTGATAGTTTGTCTAAGAAACATGGAACAGTTTTCATGGAATCCAGGTAAGATCTGCTTCCAGGCAAGAAATGCAGAAATGACTGTTAGAGACATGCACATAATTTAGCTGTGCCAGTTTTAATTCAGGAGTTGATCACTTCATTATTTCTTTTAATAACTATCCATTGCATGGTCCTGATTATCAGAGTGTGCCACAGTATTTAATTTGAATTATGTTTGATTTTGATGTAATCATTATTTAATTGTTTTAATTCATGCTAAACCATGTTATATAGTCAATCTTATGGAATGAAACATATTAACAAATTAGGCTCTGTTATCATTTGTATTTCTGAACCTGACATGCCAACTACTGTCCTTTTAGAGAAACTCCAGAGTTAGTCTAGTAGCAGCATAACATCCTGCTAAAATAGGTTTTTTTAAAAAATAAAATACACTGAATAAATATTATTTTGATGATAGCAAATAGATTTGTCCAGGCGTATAGAAAACAGATGTTGCAATGGCTGTGCAGTTCAAGTGAAACACCAACAGAAACCTTATTTCTTAGTTTCCCTTAGCAAAGTAAGTTGCACTTCTTCCACTGGAAGACCTGCATTGTAGAGCATAGGTGCCACAAGACAGAGTGAGGATTTCATGGGGTGGGAAGAAGTAGGTGCTGACTGTCCCTCTAATTCCCGTTCTCTTAGCCAAGCTCCAAACAAGTCCATATAGGGAGAAAACTGGCTGAGGCAGTGTTTCCAAATCCAAGATGGTGGTGTGGGGTGAAACACAGACGGGGATAAGATTCAGCCTTTTCTTACCCTTCTCCACTTTAAAATGTGACCCTCCTTATATCTGTTTGGCAGGACTGTGTTTCTAGTATGTGGGTGATGCTACTGTTGCATCTAGTTAAATCTTCAGATGGCATCTGGATGCAACAGTTGTTTAAGAGCGAGCACTCTTGTATCTTTCTGTACAGTATGTCCCGTAATGAGAGTGCTTGGGCTTTTCAAGGGTTGAGAAACACCCCTGCAGAGGTATAGCACTGATACTGCAGAGCTAAGCCCAACCTAATGAGACCCGTTTGTTGTCATGGCTTCTGGAGTGATGGAGAAAATTGTTGGCTATCCAACATCCTGGTTGGGTGTCCAGATATTTCCACACCATTCATCCATGAATTTTGTTCATCTGTGTGAATGTTTAGTATGTGTACAGATGAACACTTGAGTGGGGTAGGAGAGTCAAAATTGTGTTCTACAGTTTTGTGTTCTACAGAACTGGACAAATGTTCTCTTTGTGTACACAATCGTTCTGTAGATTGACTTATATATGTCAACCACAGTCCAGAATCTCATGTGCACAGGGTTTCTCCCTCCGCCCCCATTCTATAATAGTTTGTGCATGTAAAAAAATTTTAAAAGTGGAAAGCTATATTGGTGTGATAGACCCTCTTGGATTATGGCTGTTCAGGTGGTGGTAAAAGTATGTTCATTGGGTGCTGGCAGTCCATTGTTATAAACCTTTACAGTTCCAAGTTTTGACTTGTGCCAAATCGTACACACATACTTTTCCCCCGACATTGGATTTTGTACCATATTAATTTTGTATTTTAAACATATTTCCTATACTTACAGACCATCTCTGGGTATTGTTTCCGGATGTGTGTATGGTGATTGCATCAGAAATTGCAGTGGACATTGTGAAGCATGCTTTTATAACAAAATTCAATGACATCACGGCTGATGTAAGCATATTGTTGAACTGCTAAATGTTTAAACTGAAATTCATTGAGCCCAATCCATTCTTGGTGTGGGTGCAGAATTTGTGTGCAGAAAATTCCTGTAGGGCTCAAAAACGCCTCCCCGCCCCCTTCTCTGCTTCCTCTTCCTCTCTTGCCTAGATGGGTGCTGGCAGTGCATTGCACTGTTAGAGGGAACGGGAGATAGATGTGCACCTGAGTGGAACTGTATATTACATTTGACATGAGGCTGCTTCTATAATAACAGTATCCCTGAGTTGAGTTCCCTCCCTCGTAACACACAGGACCAGTTACTTCATGTTGTGGTGTCATTGTGTTGGAGCATGGGTGTTGAAACACACAATGGGGCTATTCTCACGATCAGCAAAAATTGGGCTAGGAGAGCCTAGCCCGATTTTTTGCTGATTGTGTAAACCACCGGGCTCACAGGCTTACAAGTGGCTAGCCCGCTTTTGTAGCCCTCCCCTTAGTCCAGGTTTGCGGAGCGAGCGCTCTGCAAACCCAGGCTTCCCGATCGTGAGTAGGTGCGGCACGGCAGCTACTCACGAGGAGACCCCCAGAGGGGAGGCGGAAATCCGGCTCCAGGGGTCTCGCCAGCATGCCCTGCACTGCTGTTCTCCTGAGAATGGATGTGATAGAAAACTCACTAATGCCACAGGTTTTTCTGTCTGTTCTCCTTCTCAGTTGGATGGTTGGGCCTCAGCCTGGCTCTGTCCTCTGAGTTAGCAGGCTAATCCTTCCTGTCCTCATATCACAGTCATGCAAGGGCTGAAAATGCAGGTGCTCAGTTCTACTCTTAATGTTTGAATTGCCTTACTTTGAAGTTTTTGTCAAAGTCTTATAATTGAAGCTTGAGAGTATTCTTTAGTTAGTCACTTTTGTATCCTAGTAGATACTAGGCAAGTACAGCTTTAATGGGCACATCATCCTAAGTGGGCATAACAGGGAACCTTGTTCCTTCATGGGACTGAGATATCTATAGATAATTTACTGTTCCATGAGACCAGGTGCAACCAAGAAACCCAATCATCCACTTGTGGGGAGGCTGGATTATAAACAGAAAGTCCAGGTTTTTCATTCTGAAACCCCTTCCTATACAAGAGTCTTTAATATTTATATTGGAGTTCATTTAAATATGCTGATCTTTACCCAGAACAAAATATAAAGTAGGCCAATTGTTAACCCATTACTGTTATTCCCTGAGAAAGACATAGATGATAGTCTTTGAAATTATGAAGTAGTAATGTTATTTATTTACTTACTTATTGATTGATTGATTGATTGATTGATTGAATTTATAAACCACCCCATCCAAAGGCTCTGGGCGGTGTACAACAAATTGAAAAAGACATAACACACACAATTTAAAACACACTGCTAAAAATAATTTAAAACCATTTAAAACTAATTAAGATACTAAAATTTTTTTTTACAAACCTTGGAAGGCCAGGCCAAACAAGTAAGCCAGGCCAAACAAGTAAGTTTTTAGGACTCTCTTAAAGGCTGGCAGCGGGCCTAATGCGGATATCTGCCTGGCGTGCATTCCGTAGGCAAGGAGCAGCTACAGAAAAGGCCTGGTTCCGTGTCATCACCAGACGTGGCGACTCTCCAGATGACCTCAATGAGCGATGGAGATCATAGGCACTCTCTAAGGTAGCCTGGACACAAGCTATTCAGAGCTTTAAAGATAATAACAAGCACTTTATATTCTGCCCTGAAACATATCGGCAGCCAGTGCAACTGTTTTAAGACAGACATAATATGGTCTCTCCAGGTTACCTCAGAGAGCAGTCTGGCTGCCGCATTTTGAACTAACTGAAGTTTCCGAACTACATACAAAGGCAGCCCCACGTAGAGCACATTGCAGTAGTCGAGCCTGGAGCTTACCAGCTTATGCCTCACTGTTTTGAGGTCATCCTTTTCAAGGAATGGACGCAACTGTCGAATCAACTGAAGTTTATAGAAAGCACTCCTGGCCATAGCCTCCACCTGAGATACCAGGGTGAGGCCTGGATCCAAGAGCACTCCCAAGCTGTGTACCTGTTCCTGCGGGGAGATGGGGTAACCCCATCCAGCACAGGAAGATCTAACTCATCCCTTAAATTCCAAACCTCCACAATGAGCACCTCCATCTTGCTTGGATTCAGCTTCAATTTGTTATCCCTCATCCAGCCCATTACTGCCCATAGGCAGGCATTTAGGAAGTGAATGCCATTTCCTGATGATGATGATGATGAGGAGGAGGAGGAGGAGGAGGAGAAATAGATTTGGGTGTCATCAGCATACTGATAACACCCTGCATCTAATCTCTTGATGACCTCACCCAGTGGTTTCATGTAAATATTAAAAAGCATTGGTGACAGAATGGTACCCTGAGGAACTCCATATAATAGTTCCCGTTTTAAAGAGGAACTGTCACCAAGCACCACCATCTGGAATCTGCCTGAGAGATAGGAGCTGAACCACTGCAAAGCAGTACCTTCTATCCCCAGTTCCCCCAGGCAATCCAGAAGGATACCATGGTCGATGGTATCGAACGCCGTCGAGAGATCCAAAAGAACCAACATAGTCACACTCCCTCCTTCGATTCCCTGGTAAAGGTCAACCAAGGCAGACTCAACCCCATAGCACGCTCTAAAGCCAGTTTGAAATGGGTCTAGATAATCGGTTTCCTCCAAAACTGCCTGGAGCTGGTTAGCCACCACTCTTTCAATCACCTTGCCCAACCATGGGAGATTGGAGACTGGCCTATAACTATCCATCAATGAGGGATCCAGGGAAGGCTTCTTAAGAAGTGATCTAATCATTGCCTCCTTCAAACAAGGAGGCATCTTATCCTCCCTCAGTGATGAGTTAATCATATTAACTAGCCATCTCCAACAATTTCCCTGCTAGAGAGAAGCAGCCAAGTCAGGCAAGGATCCAGAGAACAAGTGGTAGGCCGCACCGCCCCAAGCAGCTTGTCACATCATCAGGCATCACAGATTAAAACTGATCCAATCTAATACTGCAAGAAGAATTGCTGGACAATACCTTAATAGACTTTGCAGAAACAGAGTCCAAGTCGGCCCGAATACAAGAAATATTGTCTGCAACGAACCCATTAAAAGCTTTGCAGCAAAACAAAGTCCCTGGGGATTGGTCTGAATTGGAAGGAGCCTGACTCAAACTCCTCACAACCCGGGCCAGCTCTGCTGGATGCGAACCTGCAGAAGCAATGCATGCAGACCAGAACTGGTTTTTTGCTGCACGCACCGTCTCTGCATAAACCTTCAAATGGCCTCTATGCCGTGTCCTATCACATTCAAATTGAGTTCTCCTCCACTTGCGTTCCAGTCGCCTACCTTGCTGCTTCAGACCCCGCAACTCCTCTGTGTACCAAGGGGCCACTTTTAAAGCAGATTGGAAGGGACACTTAGGAGCAATCGTGTCTACTGCCCTCGTGAGTTCCCTATTCCAGGTTCCCACTGGGGCATCGACAGAATCACTGGCAAGACCAACGTTAAAACCCTCCAAGGCTTTTTGGAATCTTACTGGGTCCAGCAGCCATCTCAGGCAGACCATCTTAATAGGTCCTCCATCCCTGCAGGGTTGAGTTGTGGCTGTGAAACCAACCTTAACCATGTAATGGTCTGTCCATGACAATGGGGAAACCACAGGATCCCCCACCCACAGAACACTCCCCTGATCCGAACAAAAGACCAAATCAAGGGTGTGGCCAGCAACATGAGTTGGTCCTGAAACTAGTTGGGAGAGGCCCATTGTTGTCGTGGCTCTATGAACTCCTGAGCCACACTAGACAAGTCAGCCTAATAATGGATATTGAAGTCCCACAGAACTAAAAGTCTGGGTGACTCCAACACCAACTCCGAGACCAGCTCTGTCAGCTCAGTTAGGGAGTCCGTTGGGCAGCATGGTGGACGGTCTCCCCCATCCAGGTCTCAGTTATACAAGCCAGGTCGGCTCTCTCATCCATGATCAAGTCATAGATGATTTTGGTCTTATTCTGAACTGACCTGGCATTGCAAAGGAGCAAGGCTAGGTTCTATGGGAAGTTGGAACTGCTCCCTGAAGCCAGAGAGCTGACATGGCAGCCAGAAGTGGAAACAGTTACTAAATTACTAGTTTCAATGTATGATAGACATTTGATATCAGTGTATGAACTTGATATCACACACTTCCACCTTATATTTGGCTTTACTAGTATACTTGGATTTTAGGAACCTTATTTTAAATAAGACGAGAGGTGAATTCATATTTTGCCTTCATCCAGATCATTTGGGCATGAAAGTGGTGTGTGCATGGGTGTTTTTAGGAAGCAGAACTGAATTAAGGAATTGCTTCTGGGTTTGGCATCATTGTAAATTAGCAGCAAAGTGTAATGTAGAATCTAGTTTAATAAAGGCACTTAATAAGTTTCCTTAAGCCAGAGGCACTTATACATGCCCTACTTTTTTTCATAAATAGTGCAAAAATGACATGATAACTGGAAATTTAGTGAGCCCCAACCTGCTGGATTTGTTATGAGGGCAGGTTTTTTGTTTATCTCTTTGCCTTGGAGTGATACACAGATTTTAAAAAAATTGATAACCACTAGTCCTTGCTGTTTTTCTTCCAGAGGTTTGAAAATCAGCATTGCTATTTGAATTCAACAGGAATTGCAGATGCTGAAATAGAATAGGGTTTACTTGCCTCAAAGCAGATATTTGCATTTTGAAATTGCGCCTTTCCTATTTTCCACCCACTTGTCCAATTTTAATATTACTTGAAATAATTAGCATAATATCAAAGGACAAGTATGGCACCTTACTTAATTACACTTACTTGGAGTTAAGTCTTTGTTGACTTCAGTGGACCTTAGCTTCCAAACAGGCATGCCTAGGAGAAGCATAGCCTGAGTGTATTTCTGCCTCCCCCATCTTCATGTGTGAATCATACTTAAATGCTTGCAGTGAAGAAGCCTAGACAGATTTAATGATTTCTGGCTCAACATTTTACCTACTTGTACTAGACTGACTCTTGTTCCTAACTGCATAGATTTAGGCCTAGCTTTTGGTGAGGCCATGGTACTTTTCCTGGAACAATGGCCCCAGAAAAACTAGGCCTAAATTTATTTGCTCCAACAGATGGTGTAGCTCTGTGCATTGATCTTTTTGTGTGCTTGAACCTGCCTCCTCCATTTAACAGAATGTGGCAAAATTCCACCCTCATGGGAGTTTGTCATCACTGGAATCTTTACATCTTTATGTGTAGGTAGCTTGCTGCCTTGAAGCAGCATATAATCAAATGGAAATATTATAAACAGTATGCATGGAGCACTAGATTGGGCCAACAGAATTTACTTTTTTGTGTGTTCTGTAATATAGGAATTTGGTTGCCATGCTTGCCTTTCCATAATATAACGCAAAACGGAACACAAAATGCACAAAATCTGAAGGAACAACTGAGCAAGCTGGTTGCTGCACAGAACGACTGCTGGACCATTCCATCCACTATTTTGGATTCCAAAATGGCACTCTTCTGGCCATTTGCATGGTGGTGCTGACCACACAGATGGCCACCATGTATATGTGGTGACCAGAAGAGCACCATTTGGATTCCAAAATGGCAGCAGGACCAGGGTCAGGAGATTCCACCTCAGGGCATTCTGAGCTTGGAACAGGACTCCCTTTTTAAGGGTCTTCTGTTCTGACCTTGGAACACTTGTTTGTTCACAAATGTTCTGCACATCCCCAGTATATGGCACTAAGCAATAATGTCACTAATGTGCAAACAGGTCTGTCCTTAGAGAGCCCGTGCGGGGCCTGGGGCAAATCAGCCAGTGCAGGGCTCCCTTCCAGTTAATTCTAATGGGAGTTAAAAGAGCGGAGCCCAGGGTGATCGCCCTGCTTGCCATGCCCTAAGGACAGCCCTGGGTGCAAGTCTTAAATTATTTTTATAGTTAAAATTTGCAATATTAATAATTCCTATTGCTGCTATAAACTTTGATGATTAGGAACTCGGGGGACAGTTTTGATCTGCCTGTTATGCATGGGGTCACACTCTGCCAGAAGGAACAGGTATGCAGTCTAGGGGTGCTTCTGGATCTGAACTTCTCCCTGGTGTCCCAGGTTGAGGCAGTGGCCAGAGGTGCTTTTTATCAGCTTCGGCTGATATGCCAGCTGCATCTGTTTCTTGAGATGAATGGCCTCAAAATGGTGGTACATATGCTGGTAACCTCTAGGCTGGATTATTGCAATGTGTTCTATGTGAGTCTGCCTTTGTACGTAGTCCGGGAACTGCAGTTGGTCCCAAATGCAGCGGCCAGGTTGGTCTCTGGGTCATCTAGGAGAGACCATATTATTCCTGTGTTGGAAGAACTACACTGGCTGCCAATACATTTCCAGGCAAAATACAAAGTGCTGGTTATTACCTCTAAAACCCTAAATAGTTTAGGCCCTGGGTATTTAAGAGAACATCTTCTTCACCATGAGCCCCACTGCCTGTTAAAATCTCGTTTGGCGGCTACTCCGGAATGGGCCTTCTCCATTGCTGCCCCTGGACTTTGGAATGCACTCCCTCTTGAAATAAGAGGCTCCCCATCTCTGGCAACTTTTAAAAAGGCAATGGAGACACATTTATTCACCCAGGCTTTTAATTCGATTTATAGTTTTAGATAGATAGAGTTTATTACGGTCATTTATAGTTTTAGTATTTTTAATGTTGGCTTTAAATGATTTTAATGTTAATGGTTTTAATAATGATTTTAATGGTTTAATCAATTTAATTTTTGATTTTAATTGTTTTTATTTTGATGTAATACTGATCCATTTTTGGAAGGGCGGTATATAAATCAAATAAATAAATAATAGTGAAAAGACCCATGTACCTTTCTTTGTTTCCAGGTCTACAGTGAATACAGAGCCAGTCTAGCATTTGATCTTGTTAGCAGTCGACAGAAAAATGTAAGTGGGCAAGTAAAAAGGGCTGCTTCTTGTACTGACTATGCCCTTGTTTTTCTTCTGGAAAATGGAAGCCGATAGCTTTTCCTAACACTCGAGCACTTACTTTACTATTTTGCGCAAGTAATTAAAATGTAATGAGATTTTGAGGTTTAATTTTACATTAAAAGAAGTTTGATCTCTATTGCTTTCCTTGCTGTCTTGCTATTTTTAAAAGTAGTTATTTGCAATATTGCAGCAATCTCACCTATCATATTAGTAACTGAGCGGGGAGGGGTTGCTGGGAGACACTGCTGCTTCTGCCAGTCCTCTCAGTTACAGAAACCCTTTGCTTTTACTCATTGCTTTTACACCATATGTCTGTAGAGGCATTAGAATTGGTGCATAGCGTCCTAGTACATAGCTTTCTGTGTCTACATCTCTGCATGAATTTGAGTTTTCTGGTATGGGTTTATTCAAGAACACACCAACCCCCTATGAAAGTGAATAATGTAGTGTTGGATATTGTTTCAGAACACAGTGAAATGCAATCGCATGCCCTCTTTCTCTCTTTCATTCCCTGGTGATAATGAATTGCTAAGCTGATCATGATAATCAGTGTGAAGCACTCTGACCGTTCTAAAGCACTCTACAACGAAGTATTAGAGAACTGTTGTTGTTTAAGAGACAAAACTGAAACAAAACTTTCCTCTTGTCTGAATGTTGTGAGGAGAAACCTAAGTATGTAGTACACCGCTCTGGGCTCCTTGGAGGAAGAGCGGGATATAAAATGTAGTAGTAGTAGTAGTAGTAGTAGTAGTAGTAGTAGTAGTAGTAGTAGTAATAATAATAATAATAATAATAATAATAAAAAATGGGATCGAGCAATATTTTTGAAACAAGGTGTACTATGGCAAAAACAGCATCTATTAATGTCTTACATCTTGCTTTCAAGCTGTGTTTGTCAACCACAGGTCCGTGAACCAGTGCTGGTCCGTGAAGCATCACAAATAAAAATCGCTCCCCAAAAAACAATTTTGGGCTGGTAGGAGCTCTTCGGAATTTATTTCCAGGCAGCCCTTGCTGCTGGATAACGTTCATTTCACTTCCTCAAAATGAACATTATCCAGCAGCAAGGGCTGCCTGGAAATGAGCTCCAGAGAGCTGCCTGAAATTGTTTTTTTGGGAGTGCCTGGGGGTGGAGTTGGGGGTGAGGGGGGGTGACCCCCTTACTAACTTCAGGTCCAGGAAACTGAGTGTGAATAATGTACTGGTCCATGACTCCAAAAACATTGAGAAACACTGCTTTAGAGTGTTCCAGGTGTTTCATATACACTCTCCCAGTCATTCTTTAAACTTCTATGGATATTTGGGGGCACTGCTGTGACTGAGAAATAGCAAATGGTGTAAGGCTACATAGCAAGTTCATGGCAGAAGGGAGATTTGAAGCAGGGCTTCCTGGTTTTCCTTCATGGGTGAGGGAAATAAGTTACCTGTTAATAGTAATGAGTTCTCTGAGCTGTGACTTGAATGACAAATTGTGTGGATATTGGTGGTGACTCATTTGAAAGCAATAAAGGCCCCGTGGGACCAGGTCAAACGCCCATCCAGTCCATCATTCTCCCTCATGCAGTGGCAAGCCAGATGCATCGGCAAATCCCACAAGCAGCCCCTCCCATTGGGTTCCCCAGCACCTGGTGTTCAGGAGCATGCCACTTCTGATCCTGATAGAAATATACAGGATTCAAAGGGAATGTATGAGGTAGCTGTCTTTGTTTTTAAGACTTTTCAGTAACCACGTGGAAATTTTTGTGCATTCTGTCTAAATTAAGAACAGCAATAGATGAATAATTAAAACTAAAATAGAAGGGAAAGAGTGTATTGCAGACACGTAAAGAGTGTGGCTGTTGCATTTCATGTTTTCTTTTATTTTTATGAAGTTGGAGCCCCTTTGTTAGATTAGAAGTAGTATGCCATTAAATGTCTTGGCAGTTAGCTGGTACAGTATCAAATTACTTGACCTTCCTTTATAGCTCAGTAAATTTAAATTGTATTAAATTTAATTGAATTCACACACAAACATATGTTTGCCTGTTTGGGAGTCCAATATCACCAATTTAAACTGAGCTTTTGTTCTTTCCCAGTTTGATACCTTAGACATTGTTGATACGTGTGACCAGTCCCTATAGAACTTGTTCTATTCCTTTTATATTTTGCTTCTTTATTTTAAAATTCAGTTATTTTTCCCCAGGCATACACAGATTACAGCGATTCTGTTTCCAGGAGAATGGGTTTTATTCCTCTCCCGTTGGCTGTTTTAGTAAGTCATGTACTTGTCGCATTACAAAGCCCCTTTAGTAATTGGTAAACTTTTAACCAAGGGACAAAATAGTAAATATTTTTCTGAACCTTTGTGATTCAGAAAATATATTTAATACCTAGTAGTAATGTTGCTATCTTTAAAGAAGAAAGTTAATGTGTATAGACATGAATCATATGATCTATTCATGTTCTTTGGATGAAATTGGGGTAAAAATGACATATACTTTTATTTCAGCTAAGTTTTTTAATGTTAAAAAAATCAATATTTCTATAGACTTTTGAGGTCATGTATGTTTAAAGAAACTGGATCATACCATAAGCTTTAAACTGAAACAACTGAAAGCTGAGGTCCATACTATTCGTTGTTCTTAAAGAAAACACTGATACCATGGCCCTTGGAGAGATGTAACCTTTTTATCTAAACAGCAGCTGCCTTCCCCCAAACCCATGACAAGCTGCTTTAAAATTCCTCCGTAATTTAAAAAAAGCTGTGCTTGGGGAAGGAGGTAGGAAATCAGAATTGTTGACCATGCACAAACTCATAGATGTGAAGACAGGTTTTTGTGTCCTGTTCCCCCACCGCCGACTAGTATTTTTCTGACTAGTAATACTGGAAGTATTTTCTTCCAATAAAGAAAGGCTATACTGACTCACTCGTTAGATTATGTTATAGTCCTAAAAGTGATGGAAATATGAATCAATGACTCAATGAATGAGGTAGCTATCTTTTGTTTTTTCAGTAACCACATGAGTTACCACACTGCAGGTCAGTGTAGATGTAACAATCTCAGTTTCTTAACTATGGATAGGCAATTGTAAGTGCATCAGGAGATTGCCTTCTCCCTTCCCCTGTTTTGCCATAACCATGGTTAATGCTAGCCAGCATTGCCAGTTAACCAGGATTTGCTAAATAGCTTCACAGGCTGCTGTTCACAACTCTGGATAGTGTTAACCAGCAGAGGGAATTTGTGTAGGAAGGGTAAGGGGCTGGGAGGTGAGAACGTTCAATATAATGACTTATACTTAACCATGGTTGAGAGAGTAATGTCATATTACTAGAATCATAACTCGCCGAACAGTCTATATACCGCAATTGATAGTGCAAGGCTTGCTGAGAACAATACTTTACTTTATATGTTCCTACATGTAGCTAATTATCAGAAATTATCATCAGCAAATATCTCCATTTCTATTGCACAAAGTAGTTGTTCCTCTCTTTTGTAAATTTTCTTAATAATTAACTTGCATGCACTTATTCAACCTTTTCCTCCCCTCTAGCTCATAAGAGTTGTCACAAGTTCAGTAAAAGTGCAAGGAGTCTTGGCTTATGCCTGCGTTATCCTATTCTATTGTGGGTAAGTACAAACCAGATATTTGTGGGAAAGTATATCTTCATGTAAGAAACTTTGAAAATCTAACTTAAAAATCAATATAGATGAATAAAGTTAAGATGTTTACAGTTTGTTCCTGTTTAGTCATTATGCCTGTACAAGAAGGTGGCAATAGCCATCTACACAACGCATCTTAATGACTGTTCAGGTGGTAGCCTGATAGCCAGCACAGAGTCCTCCTCTCACTTCAGTTGGGTTCTCAACCCCAGCTTCTTTTTGGTACTAAAAGGTCTTAGCAAACAGGACAATAGTCAATGTCTTTGACATCCTTAGTAAACATAAAGGGCTTGTTTAAATGTTATGGCACAAAGAATCATTTGTAATATTAGGAAGAAGTCTGCATACCTTGGGCAATGGGCTTTGTTTTCTACTTATCTTGGATAAAAGATCAGTACCTCCCCCAGTACATTTAAATGAAGCAATATTTACTTCTGCACTTCGTTTTCAAAGACTGTGTAATTAGAAACTGCACAGGCAAAATTAAGTGCCCAGATGTATAGAAATGTTGGTTCATTTCAGTACAGATCTTTTCCAAAACTTTATCATCAGATTTTGCTTAATAAGGAAGGTTCACTTTGAACCATCTTACTTACAGAACTCACACACAAAGCTATAACCTTATACGTAACTAAAGCTCATTCACCTGATCCTGCTTAAGGTCGTTGTGACTAAACTGCAATCCTTTGCATACTTGGGAGTAAATTACTTTTGAATTCAGGGAAGTATACTTATGAGGAAATGTGTGTAGTTGGCTTTAGCTGGACTGGTGCCCGTGTAACTAACTCTTATTGCTCTTAATTTGAAGTGCATTAGTAGAAAATGTTTGGTGACCTGACTGCCACCCCTCCCACTCCAGTTGTGTTTAATTGCTGAAATACCTAATACAGTGTTAAGACACCTGGTAGTTTGACCGTGACCCTTTAGTCATTGTTTTAAGAGTAAGACAGTCAATGATATCTATTACCCACAGAAGTTATGTTTGCCTTACAAATGGGCCTCTTGAACTATATTTTCTAACCTAGAGGAATCTAACAAAGCCACCACTGTTCAGGAAATGGAATTCAGTCATGAATACTTGTTGCTTTCAGATTAATATCGCTCAAAGTCCTTAACAGCATTGTGCTTTTGGGAAAGTCATGCCAGTATGTCAAAGAAGCAGACATGGAAGAGAAATTGTTCAACCCACCTCCTGCCAGCACCCCTGGCAAACCTCTTGGGAAACCTCAAAGCAAATACAAGTCACCTCAAGGTGAGGAGAACCTTTTTCCTTCCACTGAATTCCACTGTAGCTATCCTGCAGTGATTCTTTGTCCTGAGAAGCTCCAATCACTAGGGCAGAAAGCAGATCTAAAACTAGTCAGCCTGACAGAAGGCATCTTCTCATTTTGCTCAGGTTACATTATATGCCATTTGCGCAAGTCCAAAGTCTTCACAATACAACTCCCCAGGAGAACTCGAGAAATAACCTGAAGTTTGGGGCAAGGCTTACCAAGGGACTGAGCAGCTTGAATGACTTGTAAACAACATTAAGGATCTATATAAAACAGTGTAGTGTTTCCATCAGCGACCTGCTGAATCTTTCTGGGCAGCCAGCTGTTTGTCCCCAGCCTCTGATTCTGAAGGCTCCCTTTTGCTGTCATAGCTTCATAGCTATTGAAAGAATTATTCTCCACAAATTAAACCAAACTGAGATGGGACCACAAATTGGAATGGGGGTGGGTGGGAGGGTTTGCAGAATGTATGGACCTTGCTTGTATGACTGTAGAGTAAGAGCAGACAGGCAGCCTAAGAGAAGTGTGTTACTATATATGCAGAACGTACAGAGTATCACAGCCACAAATACACAGACAAGACAGTCAGACCCACAACTAACAATTTTTCTTCCCCCACCCCCCTTTTTAAAAGGGAGGGGATAGGGAGGGACTGCAAGAATCAAAGGGTGTGGGGGAGGGGATTGGGTAGAATAGGCATGGGACAAAATTGGAACTATGGATCTCAACTGAAACAATGAGCAGAAAATAAAACTAGAATCAGGTAGCCTGGGATTTAAAATCAAAATTTGCAAGCACTCAGACTCGAGCAGATCATAAGGATTCCACCCACCCACCCACGCCCTGTCTTGCAAAAAAGCACCTCAAGCATTATTCCAAAGAGTCATTAACACAAGGGAGGATTTAAACTGAGAGTTCAATATACTATTTCTACATCCCTCCCCGCAAGCACTGTGATTGGAAGGGAACAGAGATGCAGATGAACCAGTTGCTGCTCAAAGCAGGGCATGCTTTGAGCAGCTGCAAGCCTGTGGAGGCATTAAACAGTGTGCAGCTAGAGATGTTGATCACATAACTGCTCTTCTTCTGCCCTCCAGTGTTTTCCATCTATGGCGCATCACTAGATTCAAAGATTTTGGGACATAAAAAACTGAGAAAAGCATGAAAATAGTCATCCAGTCCTCTGATGCAGTTCAGTACAATCTGATAGAATACAGATAATATTGTTATTGAACGATGCCAATATTAGCAGTTTTGCATTGAAAACAATACAATGCAGTTAATGCTGCTAAGAGCGTTCTAAAATCAGATAGAATTATTTTTCCAGTTTGATGAGCAGCTGTATCACATAGTTGACTTGTTAAGAGTTGGAACACATGTTATCATTGCACTGGGAAGGTTCTGAAAGTGGCTTCTTGTGATGAATTATTCCCATCCCAATGGGAACAATTGCGTAAGAGTGCTCATCACATGAATAGGGACCATGATCATAAGTCTTCACACTCCTCCCAACAACCACTGAAAATATGGAACGTGGCAACATCCTGTAGCAACTATAAATGATTACACTGTTATGAGATTGACCCAGTTCGCACAGTCAATAAAACCATGGCTTATTGATTGAGAAAGTGAACCAAACCCCCATACTTCTTCCTCCCCCCCCCCTTTCCTTATATGCCACCAAACATCCTGACTTCTTGTGCCACTGAGGAGTGTGGCATACAAACCAAACTATGAAGCCAACTTCAAACTGTGGTTTCACATCCTGGTTTGAAAGCCAGAATGAAACTACAGTTCCCATCTGTGCAAGAGCTGGGAGGCAGTGTTTTTAAAAGCCATGCTGAGAATGTCACTGCTCCAAAGGCTGAGTCTATGTAAGTTTCAGTAATGCTACAGACATCAGGTGCTCCTAGTCCACATCCAGACTAATGCTGTGCTGGCATTACAGGGGAAGAGCAATTTTCATCAGTCTCTCCTTCCCTCTGCGCAACCCCCAGGGACATATTTTCTGGAGGTACAATGGGCTTCAGGGGGAAGAGAAGATTAGTAACAATAATTACCCCTTCCCTGTAGCACCAGTGCTGCATTAATGTGGATGCTGGCTTTTGTGGAGAGATTTAATCAAAACTGACAGCTCACCATCATACTTTTTCAGTTGTGTCCATATGAGCCACTGTGCTTCTCTGCTTGTTTAGCTTTCATGCACTCATACATGTCTCTAGCAATCCTGAACATATTTTAACTTGCAAACCCTTCAGCTCGCTTACAAGACATATTTATGTAATAAACATCATGCCAAATGGTCTGTGTCTGTGTCTTTCCCCCTGTGGCAAATGGCATCCTACTCGTCAGCCTGGGAAACTTCTAGTGAGGGGGGTCTGTATCCAAAACCTTATGCTTTTGTGGCCCGCTGTTACCAAGAAATATGTATTTCACAGTGTACATGGACAGATAGATAACAATCTGACTGAGGTAGCCACAGCCAGATCACCTGTAGATACAGATCCTGTCCTACCCTGTCCCTCCCTGGAACCCCACCAGTCCCAGAACAGACCCTGTCTCTCTAGATCCCCTCTCTAGCCCTGTCCGCCCCTCTCTCCTGGCTTCTCTAAGCCCTATCTAACACTCTGAGATTACGGAAAGTCAGTTTAACTGCCACTCTCTGCTCAATTGTAAAGCCTCTCCCTTAGGAATCCCACCTGGAGGGTGGTTCCTTGGGCTTTAAAAGGTGATTGACAGGACTGGAGCTGCTAAGAACATAAGAACAGCCCTGTTGGATCAGGCCCAAGGCCCATGTAGTCCAGCATCCTGTTTCACATAGTGGCCCACCAGATAACACGCCTCTCTTTGCCCTAGTCTCATTAGTGCTGCCAACCATCACACCTCCTTAAAGCCCTAATTTCTGTTTTCCACACAGGAATGTCTACAGATGAGAATCTGTCTGCTTCGGTGACAAGTCAGCCTATGCACCAGAAGGAAAATGCAGCACCTCAACTTGTGACAAGCAACTCAGATCAATTCCTGACAACTCCTGATGGAGACGAGAAAGATATTACCGAGGACAATTCAGATTTAAAACACAGATCTGCAAAGAAAGATTTGTTGGAGATAGACAGGTTTACAATTTGTGGAAACAGAATTGACTAAACTTTTGTAAATAGATGTGCTTAGGATACTGAGCTGTTTGGACAGCAAGTGCTACCAGGATGGACAGTTGCCAAACAGGCACTTAAATATTTATTTAAAAACTTAAATTATTAACAGCAAACCTATTACAATGAATAACTTGGCTTGATAACTGGTCAAGCTTCAAATCTTTAACTTGGATCTTTTGGAAGATGTGATGAGTTTTGAGAGAGCTACCGCTTGGCAGAGATACAGCACCGCTTTCCTGGAAATAACGTGTGAAAAAATATTTAAATCCATTTTTGCTCTATGAATCCGTGCTTCCAGAACATACCACTTTTCGTCAAGGTCCCTTCATTAGAAAGATAACTTTGGAAATGTGTTTGCATCTTTAACAAGAAGCATCTGTTTCCACTTGCTTTCATGAGCAGCTGCAGAAAGATTTAAAACTCTTCACCTGCCAAAAGCTTTTTTCAGACTTTCAGTAGAATAAATAATCAAGATATCCTTGCCGCTGGAAAATTGTTCAAGATTCTCAACTAATCCAAATAAATCATCCTTAAATGAAAGTTTTACTGCATAATATTTTTGTCTAAATGTTAATTAAGCTAGTGACCAGTAACTGATCACAAAAATGGAACAGTGGAATGTGCCTGGTAACTGGGCAAATAGAGCTTTTTTTCTGTTCAATTTGCACTGTATTTTAAACATGAAAAGCATCCGTTTATAAATGTGAAAACATGCAAGCTTTGGGGAGAAAGGGCAAAATCATGTTGAGGTGTCACACTTGGCTCTTGCAGATGTTTTAGTTGTAGCTGTGAGACCTTGCACTGGGGTAAATGAAACAAAACAGAGAGGCAGAAATAGGTGGTGGACTTGAAATGGGCTTTGAGTAGAATGAATGTATCTTTATGAAGTGCTTGGGTTTTGAAGTACAAAGCAGTTTTGCTTGGGGCGCACAGGGCTTGGGGGAAATGGCAAAGAGGTGGTCTAGAAAAGCCGAATCAAGAACTGACATTTGCAGTCAGCACTAGAGAGCATGCTGTATGTACTATATACTACAGTGTGCTGACTTGCGATCTGTCAACATTGCCTAATGAACACTTATTGCAATATTTAACACCTTTGTTTTCAACATGAACTTTCTTGTGCTGAATTATTTGCAGATCTTTGCCAATGTATTAGAGTGGCCAAGCAAATATTTAAGAATATTAAAATACATGTGTATTCTCCCAAAGTTACAGAACTATTAATGAGAGGAAATTAGTGTACAGATTATATACAGATGAGCAGGCTTCAAAAAGTGATACTATTTAGGCTGGTATGTTGAAGTGGTGGCTTCACAGTGAACACACTGTGTTCAGATGGGGCCTTTTAAAAAAAAAACCTATGTATCAGCCTCTTTTCTCCCTCAGCTTGGAGAACTGGCCAAAGTGAGAAATGACATGGAGGTAGGAACTTTAAACTGGGTCAGAAATCTACAAAAATGTTTATTTCAAATGTTTTATTTTGATGAACTTGACTCATTTAAATTTTAATTCAGAGTATTTGTGAATTTGTAGTAATTTAATTTTTATTTAACTGTTGCTCAAAGGAAGCTTGGAATGATTTTTTTCCCCTGTTAAGATGTTCTGTATGAATTTTATAAGTGCATCTTGTGTGATACAATAAAAATTCAATTTTGTAACCTTTGTTTAAAAAAAATAATAATAATCTAAGACTCCGCTTCTTTTGCTGGAGTGAAACTGCATACTGCTTGTGTGAAACTGCTGTCTGAAAACCAGGATGCAAACCACCTCCTGTTCCAGAGGGAAATGCTTCTATGCATACTTGGATGAAGGGACACTCTTTCATTCCATCAGCAGCCCATCCTTCTGCCTCATAGGATGCCACTCCAGAGGGCCCCTTGACCGGAGAGGGGGCAGGGAACTGCTGCTGGAAGAGGGAATTGGAAAGCCCACATATACTAGGGAAACACCATCAACCTGCTTAAAACAGTTGAAAACTAACCTACACTTGGAGAACTCCATGCTGTATCCATATTCATCACTGGAGAATTATGGCTTCCAAATAAAAAAAGGCATTTCAACTGAAATTACTAATTGAAAGACTCCAAACTTTTAATGCAGGAATGTTTCTTTTTAAAGAATTTTAGATCATTGCCTTCTCTTCATGGGCAACCAACAGGCACAGCTTGGAAACCAGGTCAGTCAAAAAAAGTCAAGTAGCTCCACCACTCTGTAGTCTTATGCCAGGTTTTGTGTGTTGGTTATTTTAGCAATAGCAATAGCACTTACATTTATATACCGCTCTATAGCCGGAGCTCTCTAAGCGGTTTACAATGATTTAGCATATTGCCCCCCAACATTCTGGGTACTCATTTTACCGACCTCGGAAGGATGGAAGGCTGAGTCAACCTTGAGCCCCTTGGTCAGGATCGAACTTGTAACCTTCTGGTTACAGGGCGGCAGTTTTACCACTGCGCCACCAGGGGCTCATTTTGTGTTCCTCCCCCCCCCCCTGCTTTTTCCTCCCTCCCTTTTTTTTGGTGAGTGGTAGTCATATTGAAAAAAGAGGTTCTCTGCATAAATTGTTTGGACAGGTTGGTGATTTTATGTGGCTTAATTTTCAAATCTGATAAAGGATCCCCCTCAAGAAAATTTTGCCTAGAACTGCAGCCAGTAGAAGCAGCAATGGAGCTACTGAGGGGAAGAAGGATGGGGACGAGAGAGAGAGGGTGAGGGGCATTGCTATTTTTCACACTGACACCTACAATTAACCAGTCTAGCGCCATGATTCCTTTACTCACAGCTAATCAAGGGGTAGATTTAGCACCAAATAGACAGCTGCCAAGTGCTAGTTTGAATGATGCAGATTTTGGTTGAGACGTGGAAACAACTTTACAGATTGGAGAAAACTATGGGCTGGAGATAACCCTTTCACTTCTTTTTAACGTAGGCCTACTATTAGTCCTGCCTATGGTTACCCCTGGCTCCCTCCCCTCCGCCCCCAGTCCTAAGAGTCAGTGGCCACCACTGTACGGAGTCATGCTTTAGCAAGCATAAAATAGCATTTAATTGCACATTGAAAAGTATGCCGATGTTAACAAACACCCATAACTGGTGATACAAAGCAGTCAGTAAGGCAGTTACTGAGAAACAAGAAACAATGGTTTCACACTTGTGGTTAAAGAAGCAATTGCCAACATGTTGAAGGAATTGGTGCAAAAATGAATCTACAAATCGACTACTACAACAATGAATATTTATATACCGATTTTCAACCAAAGTGCTCAAAGTGGTTTACATAGAAAAATAAAAAATACATAAATAAGATGGTCCCCAAAGGGCTCACAATCTAAAAAGAAAACTAAGATCAATACCAGCAACAGCCACTGGAGGAATGCTGTGCTGGGGTTGGATAGGGCCAGTTGCTCTCCCCCTGCTAAATATAAGGATCAATCTATGCACTGTAAGTACATTTCTTGTCTTCATTTTCATCACTAATAGCACAATTTCTGAAAATTATTCTGGAACAGCTGCAAAAATCAGTGTAGGGTAACATACACTTGACATCTGGTCAGACACAGCTGCATAATTACAGCACATCATCTTCAAAACCTCATTGGATGCTGTTCATTCTTCAGTGGTGCCAAAATAGGAATGATGGATTTTGCACTCTTCCCACACCCAAGGGTCCCATATCAGGAAAATCCTGAGTCGATGCTGCTTTCCGAAAGTATGATTTAATATGTTTTCATTTCCTTCTGAAAGACGAGAGAAGTTGGAAATACTAAGTTTCCATTTTGGAGCTTGATGCACTTCTCTCTTAAGATTTCTGTCATATCTTAATTTGTTTCCCTAGCATGCAGTCACAAATGCAGTAGATTCGCTGATATTTGACATAGTGGTATTTATTTATTTATTTATTTATTTATTTATACCTTGCCCCTCCAGTGCAATACTGCTTGGAGCGGCATACAGCAATAAGATAGACACAGATTCAAGTAATAAAATTAATTCTTTTTAAGTCAGTCTAAAAAAAATCATTAGCTTCAAATTAAAACTGAACATTATAAAAAGCTAAAGAACCTACCAGCTATAACAAAATAATAATGATATTTAAAAGCCTCCTTTAAAAGGTGTGTGTTAAGAAGTTTTTTGAAAACACTGAGGGAGGGAGCATGGCGAAGCTCTTCAGGGAGGGCGTTCCAAAGCTGAGGGGTCACAACCAAAAAGGCCCTGTCTCTAGTCTTGGCCAACCCAATATCTGTTAGTGGCGAGTTCATGAGCAGGGCCTGAGATGATGATCGGAGGGCCCTGGCAGATTCGTATGGGCAAATGCAGACTGACAGGTACCTGTCAGTATTAATGTCTCCGTTGTTGAGAATTTTCAGACTTTCTTTAGCACTTTTGGCAATCATTAGCTTTCTAAAGGGAAGCAATATTATTGAAGCCTCTCAAAGCTTGTGGTGGTGGTAGAAGGTATGACTCAATGGCTTTATTCTTTATTATCAATATCCTAGTATTGGCAGCTTTTCCTGTTACACTGGTGCCTTCAAGCAAGAGAGTGAAAGTCCAACTTGAGATAAAATATTGGCAACAAGAAATGTCATTATCACTGGTAGGCTTTCATATTTTCAACGCCGTTGCTGGACATATGTCTCTTCATGGGTAACCCAGAGAACCCCCTTTGCAAGATGATACACCCATTTCGCCATTTCAGAATAGGATCATATCTAAGGTTGCCACTTGTCCAGGAATTGGATGTCCTGTCCAAGATGTAGGAAAAAGTCAGCCTGGATAAGAAATGTCCAGGAATGCAAGTGGGAAGACATTTTACCCATTTTTCTGGGGCTGCTCTACTGGCATTTTAGCTACAGGTCAGTGTTTTAAAGCCCCATATTCTTACCCTTCCTCTGGCACCAGTAGGTTGGTTTTTTATATATAGCTCCATAAACCCCTTTCTCTTCTTTCTGGATCATCTCTAGAACAAGAGTTTATTGATGTGAAATGCTCCTAACCCTCCCTGGTGCAAAGAACAATAGAGAGAAAAGGCATTAAGCAATTGTCAAGCTCCACTGTTGAGCAGTCCAATTCCTGTCAAAAGAGCAGGGTTTTAAAATTTGCACCCCTGCCCCTTTTGATGGATGAGTCCAGGAATTCTCTCCAACAAATGTGGCAACCCTGATCACATCCCATTCATATAACTTTGTATAGTGGGAGGTCACTGCACTTTTGGTACTGCTGTACCTTGATCAGGAGCTGCTTGCAAATTAGTGCTGTGACTTGGGCTTATAAGAAAAGCCATCAAGCATAACTGTGGAGTAAATTAGCTCAGTGCTATAAACCAACTGACATTTCTGTAGTGTTTTAATCATTGTGACTTTTCTAGAGATTCACTAAAACCTTCAGAACAGCCACTTTCCTAATCTTGCATTTCCCACCCCCTGGTGTTTTATGTTTACTTTTCTTTGGCAGATTTTCTAGAGATTACTATAGCACCAGGAGAATTATCATTAGGATTGATTGGATCATTGGATATATTAATCTGTCTCAAATGTTTTTCCTTATGGTTGAAAGTATGTGGATTGTTCCTCTTCATGTGTTGTGATATTCTTCTTAGTATTTGCATTTTAATCCTGTCGGCCAGTTATGGAGAACTGGACTTGTGGTACTGAATATGAATAGTTCCCTTTGCTAAGCAGGATCTGACCTATTTTACATTTGAATGGGAGACTACATGTGAGCAGCCCTAGAAGAAGCCTTAGAAGATGGGGCCACTGTGGAAAGAGCATCTGCATACAGAAGGTTCCAAGTTTCTTCCCTGGCAATTCCAGATAGGGCTGGAAAAGATTCCTGCCTGCAACTTGGGAGAAGCCACTGCCAGTCTGGGCAGACAATAATGAGCTAGATGGACCAATGGCCTGACTCAGCATAAGGCGGCTTCCTATGTCTCTAGGTCTTTTATATATGAAACACTGGCTGACAGAGTGCAATGCTGTGCACACTGAATAAAGTTTCAGATGCATAATGGGGGAGGAGTGATTTTGATGATTTCCTGCCCCGCTTCCTTCTACAGCCCTCAGTTCTGCAACCTCAGGCACATATTTTCAGGAGGCATAGAGGGTGCAGAGGGAAAGGGGTGTTGGCTAAAATTACACATCCCCAATGTGCATGCAAAATGTTATTCAGTGTACCCATTAGTCTAGATGTCAGTCATTTTATTTCTGCAAGTTAAAGGCATCAGGAAGACATAGTCTATAACAAGTATTAAAGTCACCAACAGTATTAAAACAATGAATCTAATTTAGCTGATATGTGTTTTCACATATATTAGGAGGCTGCAAATACCTTTTTTCACCCTGACTCATATAAGAACAGCCCGGCTGGATCAGGCACAAGGCCTATCTACTCCAGCATCCTGTTTCACACAGTGGCCCACCAGGTGCTTCTGGGGAGCCCACAGGCAAGAGGTATGTGCATGCCATCCCTCCTGCTGTTGCTCCGCTGCAACTGGTATTGAGCGGCATCGTGCCTCTGAGGCTGGAGACGGCTCACAGCCATCAGACTAGTAGTCATTGATAGACCTGTCCTCCATGAATCTGTCTAAGCCCCTTTTAAAGCCATCCAAACTGGTGGCCATCACCACATCCCAAGGCAAAGAATTTCATAGATTAGTTATGAGCTGTGTGGAAAAAGTAGTTCCTCTTGTCGGTCCTAAATTTCCCAGCCTTCAGTTTCATGGGGTGACCTCTGGTTCTAGAGGTCTTGTGGTTCTAGAGGAACTTGTGAGACAGGGAGAAAAAATTCTCTCTGACCACCCTCTCCACTCCATGCATAATTTTATATACTTCAATCATGTCTCCCCTTAGTTGCCTCTTTTCCAAAGTAAAGAGCCCCAAATGCTGTAGCCTAGCCTCACAAGGAAGGTGCTCCAGTCCCCTGATCATTTTGGTTGCCCTCTTCTGCACCTTCCCCAGTTCTACAATATCCTTCTAAGATATGGTGACCAAAGCTATACGCAGTACTCCAGATATGGCTGCACCATAGATTTGTATAAAGGCATTATAATATTAGCATTTTTGTTTTCATTCCCCTTCCTAATTATTCCTAGTATGGAATTAGCTTTTTTCACAGCTGCAGTGCACTGAGAGGACACTTTCAATGAGCTTTCCACCACAACCCCAAGATCTCTCTCCTGGTCAGTCACTGACAGCTCAGATCCCATCAGCGTATATGTGAAGTTGGGTTTTTTGCCCCAATGTGCATCACTTTACACTTGCTTACATTGAACCGCATTTGCCATTTTGTCACCCAGTCCCTCAGTTTGGAGATATCTTTTTGGAGTTCCTCACAATCCATTGTGGATTTCACTACCCTACATAGTTTAGTGTCATCCGCAAATTTGGCCACTTTGCTGGTCACCCCAATTTCTAGATCGTTTATGAACAAGTTAAAGAGCACTAGTCCCAGTACCGATCCCTGGGGGACCCCACTTTCTACCTACCTCCATTGCAAAAACTGTCCTTTTATTCCTACTCTCTGTTTCCTGTTCTTCAACCAGTTACCAATCCACACATTAACCTGTCCCCTTATTCCATGACTGCTAAGTTTACTCAAGAGCCTTTGGTAGGGAACTTTATCAAAAGCTTTTGGGAAGTCCAAGTATACCGGATCACCTTACTCCACATGCCTGTTGACACTCTCAAAGAACTCCAAAAGGTTAGTGAGGCAAGACTTACCTTTGAAGAAGCCATGCTGGTTCTCCTTCAACAAGGCCTTTTCTTCTATATGCTTAACAATTTTGTCCTGTTCAGTCACATTTACTGCAATACTGCAAGAGAAAAGTAAAGCAGCTCCAATGTCTTGCCTGCTTTTCTGAATAGTGGTTCCTCTTTCCCACCCAGCCCCCAAACTGCATTAAAAAGCAACAAAAATCCCAAGTTCTCCCCCTCTGGGGGGGAAATTACCTTGTTTTTAATATCTTTACATTCTTGCAAATTCAGTTGGGGGGTGGCAGCTCCAAAGGCCTTTAGGTGATGATGTTAAATTTCAGTGGCGGGGGGGGGTGCGCTCCAATGGGAGTGGGGCTCCAAAGGCTAGGCCCAGGCTCCAAAATTACCTATGCACCACTGGTTTTACAGCCTCCTCAATAACATGGTAGCCAATGATCATGTGCTCCATTTCACATGAACTGACAAGCATAGGAACAGTTAAGATGACATCCTCTGAGGATAACTGAAACTGGGCCTTGATCCATCCCTCACAGAGTATTGGAGTCCTATTTGTTGCTTTCAGTTCCAGTTCACTGCCTATTTCTAGCAGTCCTCCAAGCTTCTTCAGGGGACATTTCAGGAAGATTATCCTTTGCCCACTGGCTAGACACCATGGACACTTATGCCCCTGCATCCCATAAAGCTGGGGTCTTGACTTGGATGAGGAAGCACCAAATAATACATTTCTTTCCCACCAAATGGACTATTCCAGCTTTCTGCTTAGGGGTGAGATGGCAGACATAAGTAGCTCCTGCCACATCCAGCTGTACAGGCAGGGTCCTAGCCAGGGGTGTAGCTATAATTGAGCAAAAGGGTTCAAAGTACCGGGGACCCCAGCTCCTGAGGGCCCTCTAGCTCTATCCCTCCCTATTTTCTTCATTATCTCTCTCACTCTGGGGGGGCGCCAGAGAGAGGGATGAACACGGGCCCCTTCTCCCCTAGCTATGCCCCCGGTCCTGGCCATATGCTTGTTTTGATTCTGGGACCATGCTGTCTGCGTGGTCACTCCCGGACCCTTTGGAAGGACCTTCTGCTGCTTCCCGCCTGAGTATCTTTCTAAGTTAGCCTCCTGGCACGACACCCAGACTGCTAGTGTTCCTCACTTGCACACTGGAAACAATGATTGCATGTGTCCCCTTGTCTAGTCTGTTGGCGGGCTCTGCATCACCTTCTTTGATACTGGCTATCAGTGTATCTTATATTCTCACAGTTTGTACGTTGGTTGGCACTCTGAACAGCTTGCTTTAAAAGGTTGACTTCAGCTTTAACCTCTTTAATTTCATCAAGGCTGGCTTCCAGTTCCTTCATCTCATTCAGCAAGGGATTGCTCTTTTGCTTGAGTGGCAATACAGCACGTCCCTCAGGCTCAGATTCTGGATGCAGATGTTGTACAGTTAAGAGTTTCCCCAGTCTTAGCCCAGGCCACTTGCCCATTTTTTATTCTTTTCTCTCTCCTTACTGACAGTCATGTTCAGGTTTTCAAATAAAAGGTCATCAGTGATCTAGCTGTCCTTTAGTTGAGGTTGCATCAAGACCCAGCCATTATCACTCTTTCCTATAGGAAGGAGTGGAGGAACATATTTTTGAACAAGGGCAGGATCGTACTTTAAGCCAGCAGCTGCTTCCTGTGAGGCAAATAGGAATTTTTGTCTCAAATCCATTTGTCTGACTAGGAAATCCTCAAACTTGTTGTACACTGCCCAGGGCCTTTGGATGGGGTGGTCTATAAATGTAATAAATAAATTAAAAATCAATGAGTCACACACTTATTTTAACTGATCCTCTTACAGTTGCTACAAAAGTCCTTCCACCTCCAAAAGCAGGCTTTCTAAATCATTACCAGCCATAATGCCTCTTGCCTGAGCAGTTCTTACAGTATTATGGTCTCCAGAAATTCCCTCTTCTTGTAGCACTTGGTCCTCCAGAACTGGATACATTTGTCTTTTTTGGGGGGGGTGAAGTCTGTTAAATTTACCCTCCTGCCTGACTCGCCAAAACATTACACTACAATGCAAGGAGATTGTTGGGGGGGGGGAGGGATCAAATCTTTATTGCTTCACAGCTCAGCAGTTACTTTTGCATGCTAATTACTCCCTGTCTAGTCCAACACTAGAACTATTCTGGGGTTTCCCCCTCCCTTTCCCCAGATTTCCATTAGGTTTTCCATTTTAAAGTGGCAATACCATATGAACAATTAATACTAGGGATGTGCATGAACCTGTCCGGAAGCCCTGTTACGGCCTCTGAACAGGTTCGACCACTGGGAGGTTCGAAGGCAGGGGAGGTGTCAGACTTTAAGGGCGGGGGAGGGTGCACTTCCCCCTCCCTCCACTTCCCCCCCCCCACTGGTGCTCAGTTTTAGTAAAGTCCTTCAGGGCGGCAACGTACCTCCCTGCCACCCCGTCCCCTCTTTGGCTGGAAGTACCTGGCGCACGAGAATATGTGTGTGCATGCATGCACACCAGGTACTTCCCACCACTTCCGGCCAAAGAGGGGACAGGGCGGCAGGGAGGTACACTGTTGCCCCAAAGGACTTTACAAGAACCGAGAGCTGGCGGGGGGGTGGAGTGGAGGGAGGGATAAGTGCACCCTCCATGAGCCTTAATGTCTAATACCCCCCCACACCTTTGAACCATCCCCGCCCAGTTCCATGTACATCCCTAATTAATACCAAGAAAACCTTAACCAAACTGGATTGCATTTCAGTTCCTTTCACATATACACTTTGACAAATTCATGCACACCAGGCACACCAAATTCATGCACACCAGGTTCAGAGCCTTTTCATTCACATGTCCATGGTGGCTAAACAGATTAGCAATCCAGAATCCAATACAAATGTCTTATAAATCAGAAAATAGCAGACAACAGATGATAAAAATAGATACAGTCACATTTGAAATTCTAATATGCATCCAATTTAAAATGCATAATTAAAAGGCAGCAACTTGTTCTCAAATCCCTAAATGACCAGCAGCATTAAAAAAAAACAAAAAAACAAAAAACAAAAGCTGTACTGGTGGTTCTCAGGATAAAATGGGATCATATGAGAAAGGGCAGGTTGGTTACAAACAATATTTCAATGGTTCTGTGCCAAATTACCTCAGAGGTGTACAGAAAGGGAAAGCTTGAGAAGCGATTCCTCACTTAATTGTTTTTTTAATGGGGAGAGGAAAGACCCTTGGTGTGGGGCAAATATGGTTTATTACATTTGATGGAGAGCAGTTCAGTAAAATGAAGGGAGGTCTGCATCCCTGAATTACCAAGGCAGGGCTGCCACTGAAAAAGCAAGCCCTGAAAATGAATGGTTTCACTGATATGGTTATTTCCAAAATATAGGAGTGCTGCTTGACAAACAGCCAACTTCTTGAAGTGGCTATCAAGTGGTGGTTTGCGTCCTCAGCAACATTACGTCCTCAAGGCTGACAATGCCAATACAGGCTGGGTTGGCTTCATGGCTCACTTTCCACAATAAATGTGGGGCTATCCCAACTGATAAAGATTCCAGGATATTCCCAGTGTTGTCAATAGTTCACTGACTATAGTGTGGGGAAGCTACAGTTTAGATGTGCCGTTGGTAACATAATCCACTATTTAGTTATCAATATCACTGGAAAGCTTATCCTAAGATGTTTTCCCCACACTTTTAAATACCTCCTCCTTGTTTCCCTGATCACTAGTCTTCAAATGGTAGGATTTGACCTTTGCTGGAACACACTGGCAGCAACCCCCTTTTTAAAGGGGAAAATTGGATAGAGAGAAACACAAGGTCAGATCTAGGTTCAGAGTCAAAATATATACAAGATCATGAAAAAAGGGACATGTTGCATGCTAGGATTCAAAACTGAGCCATGGATCTGTAGATGCTGAAGGTCACCACATTTAGATTATTCAGCACAGCAATCCTCCTGAATTTGAAACTCTGAAAAGAAATTCCAAATGTATTTTCAATTAGCCTAACCAGATTCCTCCTTTTAAAGAACTAAACTGTGTGAGTGAGAACTTGTATTTTATTCACGGTATGGTTTTCAATAGTTGCTGTATGCAAATTGACAGTGTGTGATACATTCAATACACTGCCGCTGAGAAATAAATTATATAGGTTCAAAGCAGGCAGCAGCTGAAATTTCTTTTCCCTAAGAAGAGTGCTTTCTGGATGGCATTAAAAATTGCACAGCCAGACTTCCTCATTTATACAAAGGCCAAAAGGAATCTCTGTGTTGTAAGATGTCATATACACAATTCACTTTGCTCTATGGGAAGGTAAAGTTAAATCTTTTGCCCCAGGTAGAGCTCTTTTAATCCATAATAATATATTTCTTCTGATTACCTTTTCACTTTTGAGTACAAGATCGCTTGAAATTTTCCACAAATTTTCTACCATACCACATTATCTGGACAGTACAATCTGAGTGAATAGATAATTGTATTGATATAGAGCCATGGTTTTCAAACTTCTCACCCTCAATGAACCCTTTCCACATTGATTTGTCTGCCTCCCAGCATACTGCATAGAATCCTGCAATTGTTTTGTTCACACACATTGCTCTCTAGGCATCTCAGGTCACACCATCTCCCTGCATGAACTGACTGGGCACCAGTGTTCCCTCTAAGACATGTGCACATGCACACACTCACAAGTTTTTTGATGTCTGCTCATTTCATTATAGATCCCCCTATAATTCCAAGACTCTGTCTTGGCTTGGAAGAATCTCTGCGGTAAAAATGAACGTATTACCTAAGATGAACTTTCTTTTCCAAATGATCCCTATAAAGATACATGACAAGATACTGAATAAATGGCAGAGTCAGCTCAATTAATTCATCTGGAATTATAAAAAACCCAGGATTCAATTTAAGGTGATGCAAGATTCCAAAGAAAGACGTGGTTTTGGAGTTCCTAATTTGAAGCTTTATTATCACGCCAGTAGCTTGACTTGGATCTTGAACTGGATTTTATCCCCTTACGGAAGTTTTACTCAAATGGAGGAATTTGGTCTTACTAGAGGACTGCATAATTACTTATGTATTTCTGGTTTGAGGAAAGATTTGGAGATACAACAACATACTACTTAGCGATGGATAGTTACAGGCCAATCTCCAATCTCCCTTGGTTGGGCAAGGTGATTGAGAGGGTGGTGGCCGACCAGCTCCAGGCAGTCTTGGAGGAAACTGATTATCTAGACCCATTTCAAACTGGCTTTAGAGCTGGCTATGGGTTGAGACAGCCTTGGTCGGCCTGATGGATGACCTTTACTGGGGAATCGACTGAGGGAATGTGACTCTGCTGGTTCTTCTGGATCTCTCGGCAGCGTTAGATACCATCGACCATGGTATCCTTCTGGATCGCCTGGGGGAGTTGGGGATGGGGGTGCTGCCTTGCAGTGGTTCCGTTCCTATTTCTTGGGCAGATTCCAGATGGTGGAGCTCGGTGACAATTGCTCCTCAAAACCGGAGCTGTTATATGGAGTCCCTCAGGGCTCCATTCTGTGACCAATGCTTTTTAACATCTACACGAAACAGCTGGGTGAGGTCATCAGGAGGTTTGGTGCTGGGTGTTATCAGTATGCTGATGACACCCAAATCTACTTCTCCTTTTCATCTTCAGGAAATGGCACTCATTCTCTAATGCCTGCCTACAGGCAATAATGGGCCGGATGAGGGATAACAAATTGAAGCTGAATCTAAGCAAGAGGGAGGTGCTCATTTTGGGAGCTCAGAATCTGAGGGGTGAGTTAGATCTTCCTGTGCTGAATGGGGTTACACTCCCCAGAAGGAGCAGGTGTGCAGCTTGGGAGTACTCCTGGACCCAGGCCTCACCCTGGTATCTCAGGTGGAGGCCATGGCCAGGAGTGCTTTCTATCAGCTTCAGCTGATTTGACAGCAGCACCCATTCCTTGAAAAGTATGACCTCAAAACAGTGGTGCATCAGCTGGTAACCTCCCAGCTCGACTATTGCAATGCGCTCTATGTGGGGCTGCCTTTGAACATAGTTTGGCAACTTCAGTTAGTTCAAAATACGGCAGCCAGATTGGTCTCTGGGGCAACCCAGAGAGACCATATTATGCCTGTTTTGAAACAGTTACACTGGCTGCCCGATATGTTTCTGGGCAAAATACAAAGAGCCGTTTCAGAAGGGCAGTATAAAAAATCAAATAAATAAATAAATAAATAAATAAATAAATAAATAATACTATCCGACATAGTCTTTTTTATGTTTGTGATAAATATCAGAAAAGAATAAGTCCTAAATTATCACCCTTGGCCTCAATACTGAATGTTTATTTCCACAAAAAAGAATTTTCTTCTAAGTATAATTTCTGGAGAGGCAGTCTATACTCTTTACAAAGTTTGGCCCAATATTTAGCTTTGGACAAATCAATTTCCTCTGGGCAATCAATTCAACAACCATCCTGGTTCCAACAAGCTCGGATCAGCTCAATAGTTTGGAAAGAGTTACAGTTACAGGGTGGGAAACTTAGAGATTTGACTGACTTTGAAGAATTAATCACCCGAAATACTGATCATTTGTTAGGCAAAATTTATAAGCTATTACTGAAGTATGAGATGGAAACCGAGCAGATCAAAGAATGTATGATAAAATGGATTCAACCCACTCAGGCTGAATCAGGAAGGCCCCATTCTGAATGCATGTGCGCACACACTGCCTTGATATTACTGCCTAGAACAAAACTCATTCCACACACAGATGAAAAAAACTAGAGAGAACACTGCTGGGTGCCCTAAAACACACCTAATGTTCCCTTCACTTCTTAGTGAGTGTTGCAGAAGATTAGTACTGGTAGGCAAATTCCCAGGGAAGCTTGTTCACCCTTACTGATCTTCTCATTGAGGCATTCTGAAGTTTCACATTCTGAGAAAGCTGCTGGTTTTGAGGGTTTTTCTTCTTCTTCTTCCCTGTTCTCAAAACTGTTGTGAAGCACACAAGGGGCTTGTGTACTTTCATTAGCACTGGGGATGGAACAGTGTAACTGCTGGATTTTATATTTTCTAAAAATGAGAAAAGCCATGATTGTCTCCTTTTTATCCCAGAAGCCCTGGATGCAGCCTGAGTTCAGCATCTAATACCTAGTAAGACTAATTAACATGAGTCCGCTTAACTCTTCCTGTACTTCCATTAAAAGACTGTGAAGAACTGCAATGAGGACTTCTAGAGATTTGACATCACGCTCCCCTCTTTTTGCTTTCTTTTACATTGAACCCGATGAAGAGTTTGAAAACTCGCTCAAGATTTTGAGTCATGTCAGTTGGTCCTAATAAAGGTATTGGTAGAATCATGACTTTTGCTTTCACATGTTAGTTTAAAGCCAAGACTCTCAACCTTGGATCCCCAGATGTTGTTGGACTACAACTTCCATCATCTTCCAACAATATCTTCCAACAACATCTGAGGACCCAAGCTGGAGTGAAGTTCACCACCCATGGTCATCTGATGTCGCTGCTTTTGGGGGCACTCCAACACTAGACCCAGATGTACCAACCCAGAAGTATATGGAATTCAGGCCTGTGTCTGATTTCATTTTATATTAAGGAATGAATTAATGCCTGAATTCTGATGACCTAACCAGTACATGACACCCAGATTTCATGACTGCCTGGTGAATGATTTGGAAAAGCAGGGGTGATCTAGCATTGTTTATCAGTGTTTGTGGATCTCACAAAAGATTACCAGTCTCACACTGCTGAAATTAACCTGCTCTCCAGTAACCCCCTTACCTCACTGACAGGATGCTTCTGCCTCAGTCAAATGTATTGATTAACTCGCCTCACAGATGTACCCCTTTTGATGTTACTTTAAATATTCTTTTGTTATAATTGCACACTAGATAGAGGTACATAAGAAGTAATTTAATAATAATAATAATAATAATTATTATTATTTAATAATTATTATCCCCCAGTGAGGCACTACCTTGGTGTGGTTGTGGGGCTTGTGTGCTCCGAGGAAGGTGAGAGCTATGCCAGAGGTCCAACCATACTGGACAGGTCTCACCAGAGGAGCCAGACAAAGAGTGCCTCTCCCATCAACAATATGGTGAGACGTAACTTTAATAAATCTATACCGGATCGGTCGTCGCCCGGGTCAACAAGGACCGCGCCAGGTGCTGGAGTCCCTGGACATCTGGTGGCAAGTGGGCAGCAGGACTCAGGATCTTCAGTTGAGCAACCAGGGCTGAAGACAGCAAAGTTACTTGAAGAAACGTCGCTTAACCGAAAATGCCAACAAGGAAATAATGATCTGCTATTACAAGTCTAGTCCAACTAGAAGAGGTTATTTAAAAAGAATGTACCAAATTTGGAAAGAGAAGCATCCAGACACAGAAATAACAAAACAAAGGCTAGCAGACCAGAGAAGATACATAATAAGAAATAAAGTATTCACAGGAGTTGAGCTGGAAGAACTACAAAGAGCAACACAGGCTCAAGACATGGAAGAAGAATTACCACCAATTGAAGAAGTTGCTCAGGCGCAGGTGGAGGAGGTGTGGGAAATAGAGGATACCACTTTTACTGAACTGTTTCAAAATAATAACCAGGCAACCACCCCTTTGCCTTCACCTCAAAAACCTAAATGCTGTTTAACAGAAAAGCAACAAGAACTAAAGCAAAAAATAACTGAGCACATGAACCAAACAACCTCCAGGGTTCGACTTCCAGCTCTAAAAACAGTTGCCAAAAAACAACTCACTCAGGCATTAAAAGATGTCAATGCTGCACTTGCAGAGATAACAACCAATAATTTGCAAGAAACAAACCAACTAATGTACAGTGCAGCAACAATAACAACACAAGAGCTCGGATATAAGATCAGTGGACCTGTAAAAAAAGAAAGCAGTACATCACCTAAATGGAAGATTAGATTAGAAAATAAAATCTCCAGGCTTAGATCAGATGCTAGTAAACGGAAAGATATGAAAGACAAGAAGCTGAAGAATGAAAACACCAAACAGTATCTGATCCAAAAATACCACCTAGATTCAAGGAAAATTAGAGAAGTCCTGGAAATAATAAAGCAGCAAATAACAGCAGTGTCAAAGAAGATTAGCAAATATGAAGCCAGAATTACACAACACAGGCAGAATCTCCAATTCCAGTCGAATCAGAGACGTTTCTACCAAAGCATAGAAGGAGAAACTGCAAGAAACCTAGAAACACCAAATAAAGAAGAAACAGTGCAATTCTGGGGGAAATTATGGGACAATCCAATAGATTATAATAAAAAAGCAGGCTGGATGAAAGAGGTCAAAAATGTAACCAACAAATGCAAGATCTAATAATAACACCAGAATTAATAAGTGAAAGAGCAAAGAAAATTAAAAATTGAACTGCACCAGGCGACGATGAACTGCATGGCTTTTGGCTTAAACACCTAACAAGCCTTCATAAACAACTATCAAAACAGTTCAATCACATTTTGCAAGGAGGCGATACTGAACAATGGCTAACAACTGGGAAAACTCATCTCATAATGAAAGACCCAGCAAAAGGTGCAGTTCCAAGTAATTATAGACCGATAACCTGCCTGCCAACCATGTTCAAATTATTAACTGGAATAATAGCAGATGAAGTAATGCAACACTTATTAACTAACAAACAGCTTCCAGTTGAACAGAAAGGAAATTGCCCAAACACCAGAGGCACAAAAGACCAGCTGCTGATTGACAAAATGATTTTAGAAAATTGCAAGAGAAGAAAAACTAATCTAAGTATTGCATGGATTGACTACAAGAAAGCCTTCGATTCATTGCCTCACACATGGATACTAAAATGTTTAGAAACAACTGGTGTCAGCAAAAACATTCAGATATTTAAAATAAAAGCAATGAGCATGTGGAGTACACACTTAACAATCAATGGCGAGACACTTGGACAGGTTAGCATTAGAAGAGGCATTTTCCAAGGGGACTCAGTATCCCCTCTGTTGTTTGTAATCGCCATGACCCCACTTTCACAAATACTAAACAAAACAGGCCTCGGATACCAAACATCTAAAACATCAAGTCAAATCAACCATCTGCTGTACATGGACGATCTGAAGTTGTATGGAAAGTCCCAGTCAGAAATCGAATCACTGCTAAACACTGTCCGTATATTCAGTAGCGATATAGCAATGGAGTTTGGACTAGACAAGTGTGCTGCATTAATAATGAACAGAGGGAAAATAAGAGAAAGAGAAGGAATAGAACTGCCCAATGGAAGCAAGATCAAGAACCTGGAAGAGAAAGAACATTACAAATACTTGGGCATTCTCCAGGCTGATAACATTGCACACACTGAAGTTAAAAGAAAAATTGGAAGTGAATACATCAGGAGAGTTAGAAAAATCCTCAAGTCCAAACTCAATGGCGGGAACACCATACAAGCCATAAACACCTGGGCTATACCTGTTATCAGATACACTGCAGGGATAATAGACTGGACCCAGGCAGAGCTAGAGACTCTGGATCGTAAGACCAGGAAAATCATGACCATCAATCATGCTCTGCACCCCTGCAGTGATGTAGATAGGCTATACCTCCCTCGCAGCTCAGGTGGAAGAGGAATGCTGCAAGTCCATCAAACAGTAGAGGAGGAGAAAAGAGGCCTTGAAGAATATATCAAGGACAGTGAATAAGATGCACTTCAAATGGTCAATAACACGAAACTATTCAACACCAATGAAAGAAAGCAGGCCTACAAGAAAGAACAAGTCAAGAACCGAGCAGAAAAATGGAGAAATAAGCCCCTGCATGGTCAATATTTGCACAATATAAGTGGAAAATCAGACATCACCAAGACCTGACAATGGCTTAAGAATGACAACTTGAAGAAAGAAACAGAGGGTTTAATACTGGCTGCACAAGAACAGGCACTAAGAACAAATGCAATAAGAGCAAAAGTCGAAAAATCAACAACAAACAGCAAGTGCCGCCTTTGTAAAGAAGCAGATGAAACAGTGGACCACCTAATCAGCTGTTGTAAAAAGATCACACAGACTGACTACAAACAAAGGCATGACAAGGTAGCAGGGATGATACACTGGAACATCTGCAAAAAATACAAGCTACCTGTAGCCAAAAATTGGTGGGACCATCAAATTGAAAAAGTGGTAGAAAATGAAGATGTAAAAATATTATGGGACTTCCAACTACAAACAGACAAACATCTGCCACACAATACACCAGATATAACTGTAGTTGAGAAGAAAGAAAAACAAGTGAAAATAATCAACATAGCAATACCAGGGGATAGCAGAATAGAAGAAAAAGAAATAGAAAAAAATCACCAAATACAAAGATCTACAAATTGAAATTGAAAGGCTGTGGCAGAAAAAGACCAAAATAATCCCAGTGGTAATTGGCGCCCTGGGTGCAGTTCCAAAAGACCTTGAAGAGCACCTCAACACCATAGGGGCCACAGAAATCACCACCAGCCAATTACAAAAAGCAGCTTTACTGGGAACAGCCTATATTCTGCGACGATATCTATAACAACTGACAATAAAATTCAGCCATCCCAGGTCCTTGGGAAGGACTCGATGTCTGGATAAAACAAACCAGTCAATAACACCTGTCTGACTGTGTAAACAAGAAATAATAATAATTATTATTATTATTATTCTGCAACGATATCTATAAGAACTGACAATAAAATTCAGCCATCCCAGGTCCTTGGGAAGGACTCGATGTCTGGATAAAACAAACCAGTTAATAACTCCTGTCTGACTGTGTAAACAAGAAATAATAATTTGATTTCTATATCATCTTCCAGAAATGGCTCAGGGCAGTTTACACAGAGAAATAACAAACAATTAAGATGGAACCCTGTCCCTAAAGGGCTCACATTCGAAAAAGAAACCTAAGATAGACACCAGCAACAGTCACTGGAAGTACTGTGCTGGGGTGGATAGGTCCAGTTACTCTCCCCCTGCTAAATAAAGAGAATCACCACGGTAAAAGGTGCCTCTTTGCCCAGTTAGCAGGCAAATTGCTGTCTCACACAAATATAACTAATTCTTTCACTAACTCCTGACTTTTAACATTCTTGGGACAAGGCAGGAGAAGATGTAGATTTCACTTTCTTTATATTGCATTTATTGTATAGTATTACTGTTTTACAACTTGTGCTGGTCAACGACCGTAATAAAGATTATTATTATTAGATTTGTTTTGGGGAAGGACAATAGAACAGTACTCTGCTAACAGGAGATGAACTGAGACCCTGTTTACCCTGGACAGACCAAATATCCTGAGCTATAATTAAATATCCAGAGGATAACAGGAATGGATGCCTTTTGTGATCCAGAAGACTCAAATGGACATCAAAGGATGGAACCAATATAAGAAGGAGTCTCTGGACATGGCAATTAGCAGTCTTTTGCCTACAAGCAATCTTGCCTAACAAGCATACTTGCTCAAGAGCCATCCCAGAGTTTGCTGCTAAGCCGTGGGGCAACAAGAAGGAACTCTGTCCATGGACAGGAACGCTCTGTGACTTCTGCTGCGCAGTGAGAAGTCAAGACTTCCCCAGCCATGGTGCTCTGACTCTCAGCCTTGCTCTGAGCAAACTGCCTGCTTGATCATTGCTCTCAAAGCTCCTGTCTCCAGCTACAGCCTCTCTCCTTCAGCTGAAAGCCCCACTGCTCTCAAGCCTCTGACCCTGGTAATATGCTGATCCACAAGCCTTGGATCCCTCCATCCTTTCCCCTCCTTCTCCTTTCCTCTCTTCCCTCTACTAATTCCTGATCTCCCCAACCCATACCAGTCCTCAACCTTCCTTACCCCCCCCCTTTTTCCCGTCTATATCTGAATTATATTAGGCTCTAGGAAGATTTAATACACACACATATGTTAGTTAGGAACACTGGGTGAATGTTGTTGCTGGCTATGGTTGAAATATTGTTAGTAATACTGATAATTTTTTCTGTTTTCTGCTCAGATTGATGTTGTTATTCTTTTATACTCAATAAAGCCCATTGAATCATTTAGGATTGCGTTGATCTCCTTTCTTCCTTGCGTGCCCAGATCCTACATGGTCACCATATAAAAGAACTGGTCACTTTGTGTGACATTGATGAAACAGGCCTAATTTTGTATGCTAGCTCATAAGCATATTTAGCATACAAATCAGGCCTAGCTCTCAACACTGTTGGCTTTCCGTTCCTCTCCAGTCATAATGTAAGGTGTTGGTGTTGACTCCTGGATATATAAACAATGGCTGGATCTTTGGAGTCATGCATAGGATCAGGAATTCAGACTATTTACTGTCCACCAGTGTTGCACTATTGGAGCTGAATTAATACAGACTTGTCATTTTACGGCATAGTGGATTGTGAACAGCTTGTATGGTTTTGTATATAAAATGTATCCCAGTTCTTGGAAATAGGATTGTGATCTCAGATTGTCCTGTGTCCATATACTACTACTACAACTGTGTTAAGCAAGGATAACACAGGGAACAGCTGTGTTAAATCTGGCCAACAATGCTTTCTGGCCATAGAAATGGACTATAAAAAGTTGTAATGAGTTGGTCTGTGCCAAGAGAAAGAAGAAACTTTATCTAGAAACTCTAATCATTGACTGATCATGGAGGTGGAAAGTTAGCTGATGTGACTGTGAAGGGAAAGCTGACTCACCCACCCACCCCCCAAACCCCACTACTGGAACTGTCAGTAACCTTACACATGAGTTCGCTGTATGTGTTTTGCCTGGTGGGTTGAGATATGCCTCTGAAAAATAGTATTAATACCCAGTTGCAGGTCTTATGCTCAGTTGCAGTTGTAGGATACAGTACTTATGTGGGCCTGAGGGTAGCAATTCATGTTTGATAGCAAAGCTGGGTGGCCTGGCTGCCTGGAGGAGGTGACAGAAAAATTTTATAACGGAATGAAATCCCAGTTTTCATGCAAGACTAGCTTTTCCCCCCTTATGGGGTGGCAACGACTTCAGCTTATGACTTGCAGGCTATTTATTATAGCAGGTATATATCAATGCCCACTTCCACTGTCTTTGATTGCCTAGATGCACTTAAACAAGTGCATAATTTAAGTACTAGACTAGTCCTGTTCCTGCTGCAGGCAATTTATAAAAATAAACCAACCTTTTGGTTTAAGAAAAAGCATTAAAGTTCTTACAAATGAAGTTTGGTGCCATGTAAGCAATAGGCGTGTTTTATAGTCTCGTATGTTGTGTGTGCGTACAACTTAGTCTCTGTGCATGCAGTTCCCCCCCTTGGCCTTTTACTCAGTCTTCTTCTGCAGGCTGGGGGCAACACCTGGGTCGGGAGTGCGTTATCTTTAATACAAAATACGCCTTTCAATTCTAAACCTTCAATTCCGACAACCAGGTTAAAAAAAATAGTTTCAGCATTGCAAATACTAGAAAAAGAAGACTCCATCTAAAAATCATAGTAAATGTAGCCCAACAGCCACTTAATGGTAACATAACCATATTCTGACATGAATGGTATTACTCAGAAGTAAATTTTAGAAGCACGTATTTATCTTTGTTTTTTTATCTCTGCCAAGCCCTTTCTCCCCCAGGAGCTCATGGAGGCAATTCCATTTCTCTCTACAATAGCCCTTGGAGGCAATTTAGTGATCACTGCTTGACCAAGACCAGACAATGAGTTGCATGGCTGAATAAGGATTTGAACCCAGCTTTCCCCAGGCCATGTCTAGCACTCTCTGTTTCATGGCCTGCACCACAGAGCTCCAGTCCAATCTCTCAAAGTTGGTTTGTACAGAATAACACTTCACTTCACAGGGGGGGGAAGAACACGTTCTTCTATGCAAAGTAGTACCCTTCCAAAAGTAGGTCATTCAAATAAACCCTTAAGAGTCAATAAGGATTTAATTAAGCTCCAGACAGTAAAGCTAATAATTACGCAGATGAAGTGGCTTTGGATACAGACCAAAAAGGGGAGAAAATCTCACCCACATTTAATTTTAAGAATTTGATGTGAAAATACAGTATGTAAAATATTTAGATTTATCCACTGATGATAATGCTTGGTGTAAATTACACATGTGACTATATTCTCGGTTGACTTCAGAATGGATGTGTCATGACACAGGACCGTGGTCAATGTAAAGAGCTGCCAGCATAGGGAGCAGAAGGCACAAGTCCTTCTGATCAAGAGCTGAGGGGAATCTGGCAGGTGAGCAGCAGACGATGCAGTGTGTATGCAACAGCCAGACCCAACAGGCACAGTCAAGACTGACAATTGCCTAGAGAAGCTCAGCCCTGCCCCAGAAGCTTTTTATAGCACCACCAGTGGGATATTCATGAAAGAGATTTCTTGGAGCAGGCCTGCACAACTTGCACTTCTGAATTGTGCCCACCAGCTGAATTTCACCCTATTTCTGTAGTCTCAGGTAAGCAGCAAAAATAAAACCTTGCTGGGATGTGTTAGGCTTGGTGGATCACAAAAGGGGCAGCTCTAGAGAGGACAGGGATTTGCTGAGGCCTCAAGACCAACAAAGGGCCCATTGCTCTAACAGGACCACTGTTCTCAGTTTGCATGGAGCACTTAGGAAGTGGTGTGAAAGAAGAAAGGGAGAGAGATTCTTGTTTGCGCGCGCACACACACACACACACAGCCTTTTCCAGGTTAAGGGGGCCCACTGAGAGAGCCTTGGCAATGGCCCCACAAGTTATACAGGCAGTTATGTTGAGAGAATTCTGGTATGCTGCTGACCCTACAGCCCTCCCTTTTCCTCCTCAGGGCTCTAGCAAGGTTTAATTCTAGCAAGGTTTAATTCCCAAGGTTTAACTGATAGCAAGGTGAAAACACACTGCCTTCAAGCAAATTGCAGTTGCTGTATAACTCTTCAGATTTAGATTGAGCATAGAAGAGATGAGGAAAAAAAATGGGAATACCTTATTCAAAGTCCTCTTTGTAACTATAAATAATGCACCTTTGTATCCCAGTACAAGAAGTTTCCTATTCACTTGACCTCATGCCGTAATAAATAAATGGTCCAGTTACATCCAGGGATTCATTTTAGAAGATGTTCTGTTTTTTCTCATGGCCAAAATTGAGATTCCACTCTTTTTTTGTTGTAATGATGATATTTGATGACAGACAAGAGAAGAATAAATTCTGTGTCACATATGCCACAGATTCCTTTGAAAGGGGATGGTGGGGGAAGATGAGGGGATAAGGTGACAAATTTGACCAGAGGGGTGAGAGACATTGTACACACAAAAAATACACACCAATGAAGAAATAATGGGAACATGGCAGATATTTTAAACATTTTGCAGAAATACAAGTTAAATGTTAACTTGTGCTACTAGAATATTCTAGTCTATGAGGCTGTTCTCATGTACAACCTAACCCAGCTAGGGAGACCCAGCCTAGGTTGGGTTTCCCAACCTAGCGAGCCCTTAACCCTGGCTCTGGGATTGTGTGTTCGCTTGGGCTATACACAGTGCAGTGCGTTGTGGGATATCCAGAGGTCAGGAAGCATCGTCCAGGCCTCTCTAGAGCTTCATGCTGCTCCACGCAGTACGGATCATCTGGAAGCATAGTCTGCACTCCCAGCAACAGACAAGTGCTCTTTTTGGGGGGAAATGAGTTCAGCTAGCCTTCCCCTCTTCCCACTCACCCGGTTGTGTGAATGACCTCTATTTCTGTTACACAACAGTAATGGCTCCAGTCTACAGAAATGCTTGGCATGAGCCAGAGTCTGTTTACTCTGAAGTCCTACTGATTTCAGGGGGACTTCTTCCCAAGAAAGTGTTTCTAGAATTGCAGTGTTCTTAAAACCTGAAACTTTCCCCAACTGGAGGACATCACCATCCTTCATGATGTCACAAGGGGTAGCCTTGGGAATTAATATAATAAGGTCCAGTCTACATATAATAAATAATCTGTGTTGTGCACAGCTGGTTTCTGCTGGTAACTAACAGAATTCATTTCTCCTGGGCTTACACAACTGACTAAAGTAGCATGCGTAAGGGTCCATAGTGTCCCAACCCCTCTAATTATATATGAATATATGAACCCTCTATTAGGGCGGCCATTTGGAAAGGAAGACAAGTCTCCTGTAGCTTTAAGAGATGCACAGAAGAGGGAATTTCAGCAGATGCAGCTTGCAGGGGGGAGAAAAGCTGAAGCTGCAGCTGCTGAAACTCCCTTTTCTGTGCATCTGTGAAAGGTACAAGAGAGCCTTCCAGATGGAAAAGATGATGTCTACCAACCATCCTTCCAATGCTCATGTTGGAGTATGGAAAAGACACAATTCAAGGCCCTTCAAGAGTGAATGGCAAAAATATCCTTTTAACTCTCTGCAACTTTACCTGAAGGATGGGTTTCTGACAGTCATCTGCCATCTCATGGGTACAGAAGAACTCCAGTGTTGGACTTCTTGGTAACCTTGGAAATTTTTCCAGGCTCCACAGCAGCACCCAGGTCTGACCAGCTGCCTATTTGTTTTCTGCAGCTCTTTGTTTTCTGCTGCTGATTGTCTTCTGTTCCAGGTTGGTATTTCTCAGGCTTTGTCTGGCTGAGAGAGAGCAGGTATTTCTTCTCTGTGCACCCATAGCAATGTGGGCTTCTCCCACACAATGATCCCTGCTTCTACAGGGATAATTGTTGATCATTCCAAATCTTAGCAATGAAAAGCCAGAGTGAAGGGATAAAATATGCCCACGTGAGCAAATTTTAAATGTAAAGCAACAATTTAGACCTCAAATACATTTGTTCACATCTGTCTTAAGAACACTGAGAGGTGAAAACTGTTGCAGAGAAATTACTTATCCTCTATAAGTAATTGTATAGGAAGCAACTTTAACTGAGAAACAAATGTTTGATATTCATCACTAACAAAAACATAGTATGTTTATTGTTTTCCTAGCCTAACAGTCTCATATGCAGAGAGAAGGAGAACCTCTCAGTTTGAATTCAGGGTAGCAAGTGAGGAGCAGACAAACAAACCATAACTCCACCCCCAGCCAGTACATAGAGACATTCACATAGAGAAGCGTGCCCCATACAATGAACTGAGGCAATATCTATGGCAGTGATTCTCAAACTCGGGTCCTCAGGTATTATTGGACTTCAACTCCCATAATCCCCAACCAAAGGCCACTGAGACTGGGGATTATGGGAGTTGAAGTCCAATAACACCTGAGGACCCAAGTTTGAGAATCCCTGGTCTATGGCAATATTCCAACAAAAATGGCAGAGTTTTGATGATGATGTGAAAAGGCAGAAAGTAAAGAGCAGAAATGTGTAATCTGATAAGTGAATCTAGCAACACATTGCTTAGACTAACAACCATGAATATAACCAATGAGTGTAGGGGAAAGGGGGATCATAGCAGCAAGCCAAGCATGGTTCCAGGGGCTCATGTCCATCAGAAGTTTCACGCAGCCAATTCCTGAAGCCACTGGTTCCAAAGTTACCCCACAACACTTGTTCAGCCTCCTTGTTAGGCCCTGGGGAGTTTATCAGGTGATGATGGTTAGCAAGTGGCGGGGGGAGGCAGGTGCTGGAGTCTAGCTCTGACTCTGACATCATCAACTGTAATGTTGCCAGGCACCTGCTTTATGCAAGTATGTTTGCACATCTGCAATGTGTGTGTGCGTGCACACAACACACACACACCCACCACATAGGTTCATCCACATGGTCACTGTGCTTTTCTCAGATCTATGACCGTATTAACTGTGTGTACATTTATATGTGTAAATGCATGCAGTGGATGCATAAACATACGTGGCTCAGGTGGATACTGCAGTAGTGCTGTTTTGTGCAACCACCTATTCTTAACTACATTGGGGCTGCCTTCCAAGTTCACCGCAACCCCAGGGCATGGAGTTATGGTGCCATAATGCTGTGCATCATGACAGCCAATGTTTCCGTCATTTCAGCTTCCAGCAAAATGTCAAATCAGGCAGTTCTATTCTTGACTAGAAATGAAAGTGAAGTATGGTAAAAGCAACAAGGCATGTAACAGGTCTGGTTACTAGAGCGTTCCCAGCCAGAAGGAAATAGAACCATATTACTTCTTGCCACCATTTGAGAATGAATTGAATGCTAGGAACACTCAAAAACACACAGGCTTTCAAATCAGACCTCTATAATCAGAGAGAAAACTGAAGAGCACAGATCAGTGTACCTTTTTAATTCCTGCATTCTCATCTAAATAAGGAGAAATAAGGGTATGAATGAATGAATAAAATTTCTGCGCTAATGCATTTACCCTGTCTGCTTTATAGTGTTGAGACCACTTTTCATATTCAATCAAATAGAATGAATGGTAAAAGTGTGGATAATGCTGCATGAGACAATGGTATATTCCACCCCCACCCCAGCTAATACACCTGGTGAAGGATACAAAAAACTCTCCATTCATGATCAAAGGAGACAGTGGCTGGCTAGGAAGCACCAAGGCTGTGAGAGAGCAGCTTAACAGAACACTGTAGCAAACAGCACCAGTGTGGTGTATGAAAGGAGTCCCCGATATAGAGCATCATATGGCAGCAGGCGTGTCTTCTTGCCAGAAAGATATGTACCTGGGAAATTGTTTTATTTTGTTCGTGTGTTTTTTATTGTGTATATATTTGTATTCATGATTTTAATAGTTTATTTGTTTTATTTCTGTGAGAAGGGAGGTGTGGTGTATGTTGCTTTAAATGGTATTGCTCTCCCAGCACACCTGCAGTGTATGAAAGGTATTTATGCAGTTTGTCCTTGGGGAGAGGCATGCCTTCTACCCTGGATGCCTTACTTGGCTGGACTGTTTTGGTCCTGGTCTTCTCTCCTCTTTTAGTTAATAAACTGCCTTGTCACCATTACGGACTTCTGTGTGTTGGATTCCCTGCCGCAACCAAGGACACAACATTACACCAGTGCAGCAGGGAAGACGCCATTTTTGACACCCTCCCCTTTCCCTGGAGGCCCTCTGTGCCACCTGCAAACATGTCCATGAGGGTTGAGCAGTGTTCAAGGATGTATTTTTGAGTGGCACAGATAATATTCTGAGGAAGGGGAGGGTGTTAAGGATTGCTGCTTCCCTGCTGCACCAGTATAGTTAGTTGGGAAGTTCTGTTAGGCTGGGGCTGCCATATGGAAAGGAGAACAAGTCTCCTGCACCTTTAAGAGATGTACAGACGGGGGAACTTCAGCAGGCGCAGCTTGTCATGCAGGGAGAAGAAAACCTGCACCTGCTGAAACTCTTTCTTCTGTTCATCTATTAAAGGTACAAGAGGAGACCCATCCTCTTTTCCATATGGCACCCCTACTTTCACTGCACTAGTATTTCCTCGCTCTGGATGCCATTCAGTACATATTCAGCTTTTGTGAGTGATACTAGCACAGAGGCTCTTGAACTTTACTGTAGTATAGGTCTGGTTTGCTAGTTCTTTGTGGACTGCCACATTTTCTGTCCTCTTGGCTCCCAAATAACAAAATACTTGTGTCGGGCCTTCCTTTCTAGCCGCAGGAGGACCTGATTACTCACCCAGTTGCGGGGCTAAGGAGACAGGGGCCACACCACTCCTGGGTACAGACAAAGTTGGCTGGGACCTTCCCGGTTGCCAGGAAGAGCCAGGAAACCCGGGAACTGATGGACTGTGGGTGGGCCAGCATGGCCAAGCAGATTGCCTTCTGGTGGCGAAGAGAGAAGGCAGAGCCTCAACAGCTGACAAGATGGGCAACAGCTGGAGGAGGGAGGCATCTAGACCAGGGATTCTCAATGTTGGGTCCCCAGATGTTACTGGACTTCAACTCCCATAATCCCCAGCTTGTGGCCTTTGTTTGGGGATTATGGGAGTTGAAGTCCAATAACATCTGGGGACCCAACGTTGAGAATCCCTGATCTAGACTGGAGAGGGTGGAGTCAGGAGAGGGTGATTGAGATTGCCCTGATTGCAGGGCTTTATTTAAAGTCTGGATGGTCAAGGACAATACTGAGCTAGAGGGATCAATGGTCTGACTTGGTAGAAGGCATCTTCCTCTGTTCCTATGTCTAATTTAAGCCCCATTAATTTCAATGTGAAATTAATAACTAATCCCACCATCTGTCTCTATGTGAACTAGAAGCACAGCACAGAAAATGGACTCTGAACTTTTGCTGTTGACAGCTTTTACTCCTTGAGCAGCTGGAATGTTTAAGCACTGTGTAACATTAAACCAGTTTAGCCAATCAGTTTTGGGGACTTCACTACTACAAGTACAAAATAGTATAGAAGAATTCTATGCTTCCTCTAAAATCATGTAGTAATATGTATGGTGACAGGCCCGCAAGGTGATGGGTTGGCCGAGTACCAGTTTTGTACCAGGCCTGAAAAATTCTTAACTGTGCTATTCCTGACTGACTAAATTTTGGATACCAGTGGGTAGAGAGATAAAGATACCCAACAATTTTGTCCATTCTAGTATATCTGTGAAAATATCATTGAGCATTCTAATTTGCTTAGAAAATCTCACATGAAAAGATGAGTATCTTCTCTAAATGACTCAAACAAACCCAATAGCTAGCTTCAGCTGGATCTTGTACATTAGTTGCTAATTAGACTTTTTCTTGAGGCTTTTTCTGTCTCTCGTGTTTTAATTTGCTCAAGGACTAATAAAGAAAAAAATGATGAAAAGAAAAAGAGGCATGCTTTGAAAAATTTGTCTGTTGTTGAGATTGCCTTGAGAAAACACACATTTGCAATTACAGTTTATTCTTTACACAATGTCACCTTGTTGTAGATTGTAACATTCTGTATTCATGAGGCAGTTACCACAATTTGTTGTGAATAAAATTGCAAATGTTTCCTTCACTAAGCTACTTAGGCCGTGAAATCTGCCACTCTTCCTCAAGATGAATGGATGTTTTCAAGCATATCGTCTTTTAGCCTCTGGGGTCGGCATCCATCAAAGTAAATATGATTAACCATATCACAGCATGGTAAGAGTCTTATGACTGGGGTTATCAACCCACCTCAACTGGTGGGGGAGAAAGCCTCCACTTGGGTCAGGATTCCCCACCCACCTCTTTCCTAGAATGCCACACACTGTCCAGGTGTCCTGTCCCCATCTGGCAGTGGCCGCCTCATAGTTGGAGAACTCAGAAACAATGCATCGGATCTGCCAAGGTCCAATATTCATCTTTCTTTTACATAAATGTTTCCTGTACCATAGCATAGAGATTTAAAAGATGGGATGGAGGGGGAGGAAAAGGAGTTCTTGACCCAGCAAAGTTATTCTCCTAGCCATAATGTTACAAATATGCCACATGAATAAAGATACAACTTACTATTTTGTTGTGTACAGTACAATGCTGATAACAACATACAATGCCAAATTATAAACAGAAAAGCATTATTATTTTCCTGCTGTCAGTGCAAGTTTGGCCATTTGTCAGATGATAACGCACTGGCCCGGTGTTGATTTTGTTTATATTCATAAATATCTAAAATGCTTATTTAAGCCTTTTCAAGCCTTCTGTTTGGTTTTCAGTTAATGAATACCTGAGACTGGCTTAACTTCATATTATAGTGTCGAGCTGAGGCTTCTGCGTTGTCAGATGTTGTCAGGAAGTACAATGAATGCATATTGCAGTGTTCATAGATAAAGTGGATAGGAGGTAAGACTTGGACTGGGAAGACCCAGATCCAAATTCCCACTCAGCCACAAAGCCCACTGGGTGACCTGGGGTGGTGGTGGTGGTGGTGGGGTAAGTCACTGTGTCTCAGCCTAATCTATCTAACAGGCTTGATATGAACAGAAATTGGGGAAAGTCCCATGGGGGTGATGGGGCCACCAAGGGGGCCGAGTTCAATGGAAGTGCATCTGCTTTGCATGCAGAAGGTCCCAAGTTCCCTCCCTGGCATCTCCAGGTAGGACTGAAAAAGACTCCTGCCTGAAACCCTGGAGGGCCTCTGCCAGTCAGTAGGCAATACTGAACTAGATGGACCAATGGTCTGACTTGGTACAAGGCAGCTTCTTATGTTCCTGTGGGTGTCCCTGAGCTTCTTCGGGGAACAATGGGATACAATTAAAAAGAAACCAACAACCCAGAAAAATGCTAAAATGTTCACATTCCATTAGACAGAGTAAAATGTTCTGTCCATGATTACCCAAGTCCCTCTAACTGTTTCTGCTTCAAACTAGATTATGTTGCCATCCTATACTGTCATTGCACCTCATGCTGGATATAAACTCTTCCTGCAGGTCTACAGCAAAGTATTTTGATAAAGCACCTCGTAGAACTGAACCACTGGTCAGTAGAAAAATAGTACATAAGAACAGCCCTGCTGGATCAGGCCCAAGGCCTATCTAGTCCAGCATCCTGTTTCACACAGTGGCCCACCAGATGCCTCTGGGGAGCCCACAGGCAAGAGGTGAGGGCATGCCCTCTTTCTTGCTGTTCCTCCCCTACAATTGGTATTGAGAGGCATCGTGCCTCTGAGGCTGGAGATGGCCCAGACACCAGACTAGTAGCCGTTGATAGACCTGTCCTCCATGGACCTAGTACCTAGGTCTTACCCATGAAGTATGCCATACTGTTAGAACTCCCTGCCTGGCCATACCGCCTTGTCTTAACCAGAGCTAGAGCCCTTCTTTGTCACAACTCCCATCTTCCCCTTCATGTGGGAACTTTATATTTTATGGATAAAAATAATAGCAGCCATCCTATCAATTAGGAAAAAGGATCCAAGTGCCAAAGTTGAGTAATGCCTAATGCCTCCTAATAAAGGATACTTTATGGATAGTTCCTTGCATAGCCTTTCTTCCTCTTCATCCAATAAAGCAGCATTCCCGGTGGCAAGGATCCCATAGAAAGTGTGATATTAAGTTCACCAAAACTAGTTTCCCCCACCCACCTTCTGATTAGCATATTATCTTCAACTGAGATTATGGAAGAAGGAAAATACCCTCTGTTAGTCAGGCTAATACCCTCTATTAGTTAGGCTAATAAGACTTAAATTAGTAGGGAGATATTTCCCTGTGGAGACTATTTGGTTCAAAATAATTTCATAATTCCACTGCGATCAAAGGACTCATAAATCTAGACTAAACGTGGTCCAAGACAATTACAAGCAGTGATGTCCTGCAAACTTAGAATGCAAGTGAGGCACCGTGAATATGAAGGTTAACTGAGACAGATTAAAAAACAAGCTCCTGTAAACCTCTTAGTGCTTTTCGAAAAGCTTATTGTGAATGACATTACAGGGCTTCCCGGAATGGACTTAAGAGGCAGAGAAACTTGCAAAGAAAGTTTATCTCATGCAAGAAGCAGAGTGTACTTTAAACTGTACAAGTTACTTTTCAGTAAACAAAATGTATGTACTGCTCAAAGTTACTTTTTTCTAGTTTCCCAACAGAGGATGATGATATTTTAACAGCAGAATGGTATGCACATTTCCTTGGAAGCAACTCCTTTGTTATGCAATGGGACTTACTTCCAAGTAACATATGCATGTGTACCAGGCTTGTGCATTTTGATTTGGGTACAAAACTTTTTGTGCCCGAAAATGGCAATTTCTGAGGTTTTGTAACCAAAACAAAATCAATAATTAAACAACAGAGTTTTTGTTTCCAAATTGAAATGACTGTGTTTTGGACAGAATGCTTTGTTCTTCGGAAAAGCATTGCAATTGAAATGGACTCTGACTCTCTCCACTCCAGCTGAGGCACTGAGTGATTAGCAGAAGATAAGATATGCAAAAAGCTGTTGAGCATGAATGGTTTAGTTAAGTATGTGTTGTATTCAGTGTGATTGAAATGCAAACTGACCTTGCAAAGGGATTTGGATGACAGCATTTTGAGACAGAAATACCCAAATATCTTTGGGAGCTCAATGCAATTCCAAAGCTCTTGCTAAAAGCCATGGTATAAATTGTGTGGAGAAGCTTTTTGAGAAGCTGGTTAGGAAAGTTCTGAAATTACACAGGTTTTTCTTTCCAAAGGTTTAGAAAGAATCTCTTGACTTGTTCAGGGGTCTTTTGAAGAGCTATTTTGTTTTTCTTCTGATTTTTATGAGTTATAGTGGTGTCTAAGTTTTGTTGCCCAAGTTGAGCAATCTAATGTAATTTAGGCCACAATGTAATTTGGTGGGACATGATGTCTAAGCCAGTGGTTCACAACTTTTGCCACTGCAGGGACAGGTCATCCACATGAGACTACAGGAGACAAAAGGAGGGGGGTGGGGAATACCCGTCAGTCTATTGACATCCTCAGGAATCTTAGTTGCTTCTCTCTTTCTTGTAACCATGATCCATGGTTTTGCACTTTCTTAAATGCAGTGATGATAAATCTCAACAATTCTGAATGGTAGGCTGATTTGTTTGGGCTACGGCTCACTCCACTTCAGTTAAATGAATATTTGAAGGTGTTCCATAGTAACAAGGCAGTTCATTGGTCTATCTTGCTATCTCAAATGACCTGTGGTCACTGTTCCATGGGGAGGGAGTGTTTTTATTGAGAGATTGCTTGAATCCACAAATGGGTTGTGCTGCTGTGCTAGTGCCACAGGGACAGGCTCACACGCTCTGCAAAATTCTCAAATAACTGTGCAAAAAAATTTAAGTGTCGTTGTTGTTCATCATTCTCTTCACTCTTTCAGCTTGTTTATGTGGGGCTTCAGGGACAAAACAGTGGGTTGGGTGGCAGTGCCCCAAGGATGGTGCACCCAGATTCCAAATAGGGCAAAGGGCTGATTTCTTAGGAATTTTTGAGGTTTATGCATCTTTAAGATTTTTTCCCATAGGGAATAATGGAGGTTTCAGCAGCCCCATAACTCCATCTGGGGGGCACTGGGATGGCCCGATGCGAGTGGTGGTGTAGTGTACAGAGGCTGCCAACCACCCCCCTGGACTGCTAACACATTGGGGTACTGGGCTTTGTTGTTTCTGAGGTGTTCTGAGTGTAGATTCTCTGGTAGCAAATGAGATTTTCAATGAAAGACCATGAATCCACTCTCATATGCTACTAGAGAATCTACTCTCAGAACACCTCTAGAACGACAAAACCCTGTACTTCATGGGTTGGCAATCCATGTGGGTGGTTGGCACCCCATGTACACTACACCACCACTTGCTCTGGGCCACCCCAGTGCCCCTCAAGTGGAGTTATGGGACTGCAGAAACTTCCATTATACCCTACGAGGAAAATCTGAAAGACGTTTAACTTCATTAATTCTTTAAAAACCAGCCCTTTGCCAAATTCCTCTGAAAAAATTGTGGTAGCTTCCTTGTACCAACTGGGCACTACCACCAACCACACTCCACTCTGGGCCACCCCTCCCCCCCCCCCCGTGTGAAGCTATACTTTTCCTGAAACCTCCATAATACCCTATGGGGAAAATCTGAAAGTCACGCAAACTTCAAAAATTCACCAAAAATCAGCAGTTTGCCCAATTCCTTTGAAATCTTTGTAGTAGCTTCCACTCATTGGGCACTATAACCCCCACTTACTCTTTTGACCATGTGACCCATTTTTTAATCCGAATTAATTCATTTTTGGATTAATTCAGATACAAAACAAAACTGGGGTGATTCGGAAGGGTTAATTTCAGATGAAATACAAAATGGGGTTGATTCGGATTTGGTACAAATCGAAAAAGAAAAAATACAAAACACGCAACCCTAATGTGTACCTGTGCTTGAAAATTAAGCGCGCAAGCGCGCACACACACACACACACGTTAAATAATCCACCCAGAACTTCCAGGCTTCTGGAATCTACAGAATGCTGACCCATGGGGATATGAGTTGTGGGGAAGGAAAATAGAGGAGGGGATTATTGGCCTCTTTGAGCCCCTAAAGGCTTATTAGGGAGGAGTGGGGTAAGTGGGAAGCAGGCTAAAGAGGTGGTGGTTTTTTTAAAAAACTGCTTTTAAATAGCAGTGGGTTTCAGGCAAAAACACTTCCTATGATCCTAATTAATCTCCAAGGATTCTTTCAGCTAAGAGGCACGGTGGGGTGGGGGGTGGGGGTGAGTAGAAGGTATCCTTTTCTTATCCAGAGGTTACAAACCAAAAGACTCCCACCCAATACATTAAGTCTCCTCTGAAGGGCCATGCTGGTGGTGATTATCTTCACAAGAGGAGGTTGGAGGATATTACCCTCTTCCATTCCCAATGCCCATGGTGGTTAACCACTGCACTGTCAGATGCCTTCAGGAATTATGAGCTGGAGAGAGAACCCACCAGTCCTAAATCTGGATACATATACCCATGTTCCTGACCTGGCCCTGAAGAGTTTCCTGACCCATAGATGCCCTGCAAATCAGGTGGCGAGGGCTGGTCCTCTTCTTCTCTTCAGGTGAGAGCAACAAAGAAGAATGGGGTCATCATTAATTCTGCAGACCATACCAGCATGGTGGAGGCAAAGTCCCCCAAATTCCTATTCGGCCTGGTAAATAATATCATCATAGACTTGGTGAGCACCATCAAGGGAGTTGGGAACCAGGAGACCTGCCATCTGAGTAAACAGAGGCATCATACAGGCATGACTTTGACCTCTAAGTCCAGCCTCCTCTGATCCTGTCTGCCCCACCTGTCCCTAGGGTGGGGGTGAGGCCACTGCAGTGCTATCTGCATTATCCCTTCTGGCTCTTCTCACTGTGTGCTGTGTGTTCCTTTTGTTCAACCAGCAAGTGGCTCCATCATCTGCCCCAGGTAAGAACATGTGTGCAGTGTAAGAGATGGAGTGATGAATCCCCAACTTTACTTGGCCAGCAGCAAAAGAGCTGGGATGCTCTGTCTGCTGCAAAGCTTGTGCAGTTGACCAGACTTTCCCCTCTTGCTTGTTTTTGCAGGTGTGATGATTAGGTATTTAAAGGGAGGATGTTCTGCACTTCTTTGCAGGTGTGCTCAGAACTTTGTGAGCACCTGTCAGTCAAAAAGAAACAAAAACTATTGAGGCAGTTGGAGGAAGCAGTTAGACCTAGAGTCTGGTGAGGGTTGGTCCCTAGAAGGGGAGGGTCAGAGACGCTAATTATAATATAATATAATATAATATAATAAATATAATATAATATAATATAATATAATAATTAATAAACTCTCAACAAAAAGACATTTTTGCAGACCACGCTTTGCAGACATTCAAAACTGCAGTTTTGGAGACCGCAGAGAGCAGGGAGAACTTGCTGTACGGGTGGGGGTACTGGCTGAGTGGGCTTCCTTCTGGCATGAAGGACAGCCCTGGCAGCCAATTACAGCTGGAGTGATGGAGGAGTTTCCTCCCTCAGTCCGGTTAGCTTGCTGTAACACCACTACAAGCCGAGGGTTCAAACTGGAGTTTGGGAAGGGAAATCTCGGGACACTTTTCTGATGGGACTGCAGTTGCATGCATTCGGCTGTACAAGAAACACAACCTCAGGGTCCTTCATCTCCAGTTTCCCGTTTCATGTGAATGCAGCCATAGTGGTGCTCTGCTCATACTCTAGTCATTACCAATTCACATTTCATGACTGAACCTGCAAATGACTTAAGATTATGCAGGGGCTAGAGGGGAACTCCTTCTCAAGTGTGAAAAATAGCTGTGGGGTGGGGTGGGGTTTTCATTAGACACTGATATGGTATTTGAGGGACTGCCTGATCCCAAGGGTTGCTGCCCGCTTGACGAGGGCATCTGAGGGGGCCCTGCTCCAGGTGCCGACAATGAGAGAGGCCCGGCTGTCGTGCACTCGGGACAGGGCCTTCTCTGTTGCTGCTCCTAGACTCTGGAATGCTCTCCCAGTGGCCATTCGTTCCTTGGACTCCATCATGGCTTTTAGAAGCTTGTAAAGACTTGGCTTTTTACCCAGGCTTTTACATAATCATTTTTACTGCTGCTTCTGTGTGTTTTTACCTGTTGTGTTGTTTTTATGCCTGTTTTTATATGTTTTTATACTTTTTAGCTTGATGTTTTTATGGCCTTTTAATTGTATGTTTTAACTTTTGTAAACCGCCTTGGGGTTGTCTTTTAACGAAAGGCGGTATATAAATGCAAAAATAAATAAAAAATAAATAAATAAAATATGGAGTTAGTCCAACGTTTCTATTTACAAAATAGATTAATCACATCAACTTTGTGCCCCCCAAACATTATTTCTTGTTTATTATGCTCTTTCCACCTAATATGTGCTGAAGGAATAAGCTTACTTTTTCTTACATTGGCAGGTAACTTCTTTAGGAAGTAATTTAAATGCTCTCATAAGCCTTAGGTGCTGCATATTTACATATGAATTCCCAAAGGTCTTTGAGCAAAAACCTCTTAGTCTTAATCCAACTATTCATATAATTGTGAAATAACTCAGATGCTTACTAGGAATGTTCATGGAACCAACCAGGTCAGGTCGGTTTGAATTCAAACTGAATTTGAACCAACTCGGTCCCGTTCTGGTTGAACTAGACCTGGTCCAGATCGACTGCCAAACCAGTTCACAGACTAGTTCGGAGGTCTACTCATAAAGGGGAATCTGGTGAGGATTCCCCTGTATGGGTAAAGGGTCGGGGGGCTTCCTAGAGCTAGAGGAGAGTCTGGGCTACTTACTTTTAATGGGTCGAGGGTGGCAGTGGCTCCCCCAGCCCCACTGGCCTCCTCCAGAGTAGCCCAAAGGAGGCTGGGGAGGGGAGCTGCTGCTGCTGTATAGCCTGGCAAAGCTTTCAGGTGGTAAGCTGAGCTACATGTTGTTTTTCGCTTAAAATCAGAAAGGTCACAGCGCAGCTTTTAAAATGACACCTGGGGGATATCTGAGAAGAGTTGGCCTGTATCTGGTTTGGCAAATGCCATCCCTTAAGGTGCAAAGGTGTAAATGTTTCAGATAAACCAGAAGGGGACAGAGTGGAACCAGGTAAAGAGGAGACAGAAGGATGTACTAGCTGTTCAAAGAGATCAAATGGCCATCAGAAAAATAGCACACACCAGGTAAGAAATTCAGAACATAGGTGCTTATATGCCAATGCCAGAAGCCTCTGTGCCAAGACTGATGAGCTGGAGTGCTTGGTTGCTAATGAAAACATAGATATAGTGGGCATAATGGAAACATGGTGGAAACCGCTCAGAGACGTACGTTTTTGGTGGTATAGAAATAAGTTAAACAAACAAACAAACAAACAGTGATAACCAGTGGGACACTGTTATTCCTGGATATAAACTCTACAGAAAGGACAGGGAGGGAAGAATTGGGGATGGAGTAGCACTTTATGTAAAAGAAGGGATAGAATCTAACAAGCTAGAGAACCAAGGAAGACTGGAATCCTCCAAAAAACAAAACAACAACAACAACAAAAAAACCAATCACTGTGGATGACAATACAAGGCCTGAAAGGAAATGTGTTACTAGAAACCTGCTGTCACCCTCCTGATCAAAATGCTGACAGTGACTGAGAGTTGCAGAAGGAAATCAGGGAGGTGTCAGAGAGAAAGAGAGAGAGAGAGAGAGAGAGCGAGAGAGCGAGAGCGAGCGAGCGCTGTAATAAGGGTTACTTCAATTACCCACACATAGACTGGGTATATTCACATTCAAGTAATGACAGAGGGCAAATTTCTAGATATACTGAATGACTGTGCCCTATAACAGTTGGTCAAGAAACTACCCAGAGAGAAGGCGACTAGGGATGAGCAGAACTGGTTTGAGACGAATTGCATTTGATTCGAACTGTCCCGATTCAACTGGTTTGAGCTCGAACTGGACCTCGAAATGGAGGCTGGTCCAAGTTCGAGCCGAACCGGGCCCAGTTTGGATTGAATGGGTTCGGCCTGGTTTGATCAGTTCTGCATGCTTGCAAAGGGGAATCCAGTAATGATTCCTCTTTACATGCAAAAGGGGAACACTATGAGCTTGAAAAAGGGTGGAAGGCGGGCAGGATGTCACCTTATGCAGTGCTGCAGCAGTGCGGCTTCTAGGCAGAGGCAGGCCAATGGTGGCTCCCTTAGGCCCCACCGGCTCCATCCTCTCAGTGCAGAATGGCAGGGGCCTGGGGAGGATTGACAGGGGCCCAGGGGGAGGGCTGGCGGGGCCTAGGGGAGCCACTGCCACTGAGGAGCTGTGCCACTGCTGTGGCACGTAAGGTGACCTCCCACCCACTCTTTTTCAAGCTCATAGTGTTCTCCCTTTACTTGTAGAGGGGAATTCATACTGGATTCCCCTTTGCAAGCATGCAGAACTGGGCTGAACTGGTTCAACCTGGTTATAGTGCATTAACCAAACTGCCGACTGGTTCTAATGAACCGGCTTGTGGACCAGGCAGTTCAATTCAAATTCAGTTTGAATTTGAACCCAACTGCTCAAAGTGGTTCTGTACACCACCACCCGCAAAGGTGACCTGGGACTTAATCCAGGACCTGGTGTGAAATGTCAGTGTCATGGAACCTTTAGGGACCAGTGACCATAGTGTGATCAGATTCTGCATATAGGTGAGGAGAGAATCACCAAGGAAATCTAACACAGACACTTTGACCTTCAGAATAGGAAACATTTCTAAAATGAGGAGTTTGGTGAAAAGAAAAATAAATGGGAAAAGCAGGAGAGCCACTTCACTCCAGAACAGGCCCTACTGAAGGCGGACCAGTATGGCTTCTGCAAAGGTAAAACTTGTCTTATCAACCTTTTGGAGTTCTTTGAGACTCCATCAGGCATGTGGATAAAGGAGATCCAGTTGACATAGTATACTTAGACTTTCAAAAAGCTTTCAACAAAATTCCTCATCAAAGGCTCTTGAGCCAACCTAGCAATTAAGAGATAAACATAAATGTTCACGTGTGGTTTGGCAACTGTTTGAAGGACAGGAAACAGTGGGTAGGAATGAATGGGCAGTTTTGACAATGGAGGGAAGTAAGAAGTGGGGTCCACCAGGGATCTGTACTGGGATCAGTGCTTTTTAATTTATTTATAAATGATCTAGAAGTTAGGGGAAGCAACAAAGCAGCCAGATTTGCATGTGACACCAAACTAATTAGGGTAGTAAAATCCAAAACAGATTGTGAAGAGCTCCAAGAGGATCTCTCCAAACAGGGGGAGTGGGCAACCAAACAGCAAGTGCGGTTCAATGTTAAGTGTAAAGTGATGCATATTAGGGCAAAAAACCCCAACTTAACATATGCACTGGTGGGACCTGAGCTGTTGGTGATTGACTAGGAGAGTGATCTTGGGGTTGTGGTAGATAACTCATTGAAAGTGTTGACTTAATGTGTGGCAGCTGTAAAAGAAAAAAGAAAAAAAAGGCCAATTCCATGCTTGGAATCATTAGGAAGGGATTGGAAATAAAACTGCTACTATTATAATGCTCTTTTACAAAACCTTGGCTCAGGGGGACATGATAGAGGTGTTATAAATTGGTGTTATATTGGCTACTTTCCAGTCCTCTGGTACAGGCTGATTGTAGTGACAAGTTATATATTTTTGCCAGGAAATCAGCAATTTCACATTTGATTTCTTAAAGAACTCTCTGGTAGTTGCCATCTGGCCCTGATGATCTGTTATTTTTTAATTGTTCAAGACAGTTTAGAACATCCTCTCTCGTCACCTCAGTTTGACTCAGTCGTTCAGCCTGCATCCCCAGGAAGTTCAGTTCAGACACTCAGTAACATCTGCTGTGAAGACAGGTGCAAATAACTCTTTGGCTCCACTTGTATATGCCCATGCCCTTAGTCACCTCTGCTGGTGGGCCTGCCCCCGACACTTACAAGGACTGGCTCTTCAAGTGGGCCAACTTTCTGAAGGGTTACCAGTGCTGCTGAGTTGTCCTTAGTAATGGGCTGCTCAGCTACCACAGGACTCAAGCTGAAATGTCTCACACCATTTGGGGAACTATCCCGCTGTCAACAGCTCATATTGATATGGAGGACTCCTGAAACAATGTGCTTTCCAATGGGGCAAAAGATATGTCATCTAAAGGCTGCCTCAGAAGTAGTATGGCAGTGGTGGGTAACTGTTCTGGAGCTGGCTAAGACCCAAGGTATTTGTATGGGGAACAACCAGTTAGATTACTCTGGTGGCAAGAGTGAACTGGACAGCACTCTGAAAAACCTTTTAAGTCAGCTGGAGGATCTCAGCATTTGCAACGACCTCATTGCCAAGCACGGGGCAGCTCTCCAGATGGCCCTGAGTAAGTTGGAGAACTTGCAGCTGCCAGCTGAGAGTGAGGAGAAGTTACAAGCTGTCAATGAGTGAGCCACTCTCTTCAGAATCACCTCCAATGTTATGATCAATGTCTGCCGGGATTTTCTGGAGTTAGCAGAGAACCATAGCTGGAAATGGAAGCAAAAGTTTCAGTATGAGTGTTAGCAGCACATCTGCCTTGAGGAAACCATTGAGCAGTTAGCCAAGCAGCACAACAGCTTGGAGTGGGCCTGCCAAGAAGCCCTTGGCCTTGCAACAAATCCTGTCAGCCACTTACTGTAGAAATTAAAATAAAACTGCTTTGAGAATGCTTGTGTTGAAAAGCAGTATATAAATAATGGTAGTCTTAATGCTAGTGAAGTTAAAATTATAAATTTCACGCTCATCTAATGAGGCATGCACAACCACTACCACAGCAGAACAGTGAAACTAATTATTAAGTCCTCCAGATCATTTACCCACTTTGTCCTACAAGGAAAACAACCAGAAACATTACTAACGTTTGTTTTTATCACCAAAAGTTTCCAGTTACAGAAGTCTGCAGAGTGTATAGAATGGCTTTTTGAGCTAGACCAAGGAGACCAGTCCATAGGAATGCATGCAGGCCACCTAAGCAGAGTGTCACCAAAGTTACCTTTCTGTTCTTATACCCTTTTCCATCATCAGAACCCCTATCCAAATATGTCACAGCTTGTTTACATGGTTGATTATTGGCTCTGGTCCAGATTTCTTCTACCAGGTGCACCACTAATTGGTTATCTCATTTGTTCACAAGCTCAGTTCACGTTTGGCATCGTGCTTCCTCCAAATGTGTCTTGTTTTCCTTTATGTCTGCTGTGTGACAGCTACAAGTATTGTTTTTCTGGGTCTGTGTGGAAATCCCTCTGTTCCAATGCATTGTGTTGTGAGGCCTGTACTTCCTGAGTAGTGACCACCTCACTGCAAGTGTTGAGACATCTTTGCCAGGAACTGTCTGGAACTAACAGGACCTCCTGTCTCTTTAAAGCATCAATTCTTAGGCCAAAGAAAGCTAATCCCTCATCAATACTACAAACACTTTTTCTTTATCAATAAGTTGTACATCTTCCCCCTGCTTGATTCTTGGAAAAGGGGATGGGTGGGCTGTAAGGATCCTTACTGCTCCAAATGCATCATAATTATTGTATGCTAATTAACATTTGCTGTTGTGATCTAAATATACATAATTATCTATCTGTTCATTCAAGCTTCACCCATTTGTAATATGAAAGCTATCAGGAAGCTATCAGAATTATCTGAAAGGAATTGAGTGTAGATTCTCTGGTAGCATATAAGATTTTCAAAGACAAACCATGAATCCACTCTCATTTGCTACTAAAGAATCTAAACTCAGAACACCTCAGAAACAACAGAACCCAGTACCCCATGGGTTAGCAAACCCATGGGAGTGGTTGGCACCTTCTGTGCACTACACCACCACTTGCTCTGGGCCACCCCAGCACCCCCCAAGTGTAGTTATGGGGCTGCGACACCTCCATGCTTCTTTGTGGAGAAAAACCTTAAAGACGCGTAAACTTCAAAAATCTCTTAAAAATCAGCCCTTTGCCTAATACCTTCCAAATAATTCTGATAGCTTCCTTGTCCCCCTTCGGAACTACCACCTACCACACTCTGCTCTAGGCCACCCCTTTCCCCCTGACATGAAGCTACACATTTGCTGCAATCCTCATTATTCCCTATGAGGAATTCAAAAACACTTTAAAAATTCACCAATATTGGAGGAGTGTCCAATTGCCTTGGGGTTTTGTGGGTGGTAGGCACCCCTGGGTGCCTACCACCCACCCCACTTTTGTGCCCCTAGGTGCTCCACAATAGGGGATAATGGGCTGGTTCAGGTCCCATTATACCCTATGAGGAAAAAATAAAAATAAATTTCAAAAATTCATAAAAAATCGTACAAGTGTCCGATTGCTTTGGGGTTTGGCTGGTAGGTACCAGCTACCCCCCATCCTCTTTTGGAGGTTTGATCCAGTTTGAACTGGTTTGAACCGGTTCAAAACAAACCAACCCCAGTTTGGTTCAAATTCGAACCTGCAGCTCAAACCTGATGGCTGGTTTGGTTCGAATTGGAACCATGGAACTGAACCAGTTCAAATTTGAACCAGTTCAAATTAGAACCGGTTTGCACATCCCTACTGTGCATTCCAATCAACTTGTAACTTGATTCATCTTTGCTTCCCAGTAAGTAAAGTTACTACATGGAGAATGAGATTCAAAACCCCACTGGCCCTTTGTGGGCCGCTGAGGAATGTTTCAAAAAACTGGTGAGCAACCAGCCAGCTCCCCTTCCATTTTTACTGTATTCGCTACACAATCCCAAACCTGAGCTGAATTGTCCAATTGCTTTGTATTGTTTAAAATATGGGTTTCTAGATATCTGAATTCAGACATCGCTTTTAATATCAAACTTCAGAAGAAAGTCAGTCAGGGACCTGCATCCAATCAGTATTTTCAAAGTGTCATTGATGTCTTAAACCAGAGACAGGCGTTCCTCAAAACAACTTTGTATCCAAGGAGCAGAGAGATAAGAATTGCCTCTTCTCCTGTCCATTGTTACGGTGCACTATGCGACAACACTAAGCAAAAACATAGTGTTTGCAGACAGAAAAATGTGTGATCAGTCTAGCACAGCTGGCTGTGTTCTGCCTTTGAACCATGAAGGAGCTGGGGCGGGGGGTGGGCGGGGAAATAATGTCTAGATAAAGTGCAGGCAAGCTGTAACAGACAAGACGGCCATAATCAAATTCATTTTGCAAGTAAAACACATGTATCATGTTGGATTTGCTGTAGAAGGATTTGGGAAACATCTAAAAAACCCATGTTGTTTAAAGACAAGCCCCAAAAGTGACACAGCATAGTCCACAGCCTGGTTTAAAATCTTATTGTGCACAACAGATACCCACAGTATCATTTTAGTGGCATCCCAATGAACAATAGTTACTAATGCAGTTTGTAAAAGTGATTTTTGTACCCAAAGTGATCATGGTGTTCTATAACTGTGTGTACACTGAATGACCACTGACAATGCTAGCCACCTTTAGAGTTTTTCCTGTGATATTTTGTTCTGTATTAACCCATTGAGGAAGGAGTTGGCCTAGTTAGTGCAATGCCTCACCATGAGATTTTGAGATGCTTATAGACAAATAATCAGCCACTGCCACCACTTGAAACTATCAGCATTCATCCAGAGCCCTCAAGCCTCTCAGAGTTGCTGTGTTGTGTTGGCCCAACAATTCTTCTGTCTTCATATGAATATTGTCAATAAAGTTGCCACTCAGGATAAACAACCACCAAGGATTTATTATTGAATGAAATTAAATGCAACAATTCTCTCCAAAGGTTCAGAGTGGAGGTTGACAAGGGAAACTGCGGGTTGCTTTCCCCCGCAAACTTCATTTTCCTGGGTTTGGATGTTCAGGTTTGGTTTCCCATTATGTATGAACTGGGCCTATAGAACTGTAAATTAAGTCATTTACAGAAAGCCAGCTGCTGTGCTGAGGACCCTCATGAGAATTTCAGAGAATATTTAATAGCTTGGTAGAAAGTTATCAGAATCTTGCTCTCTCATATTCTCTCCCTGAGAAACTTTAGAGAATATTGGGAGGGTTGGGGCATATTCACCCCACGTCTATTGCCTTCCAAGGGCTCTTTCAGCTATGGGGTGAGGGGATATTCTTATCATATCTTACAATATCTGTGAACTGACAGCTGAAAATATAGGGATGTGAGGCATGCATCTCGGATGACCCCAATCCCTCCCACCCATTATCTCAGACAGCATAGGGAGTAGGAGGTAAACATACCCTCCTTCTCACACCATCCTACTCAGGTTCAGGGCTAGAGCAGCAGCTTTCTGTTCACCTAGCCCCGAACTTCAGCAATCATCATTGTAAGCAATTATACTACAATGCTAGACTGCTGAGGTTCAGATCTAGGTGAGTTAAAAGTTATTAATTCAGCCACAAAGCAAAGAAATCTCACATTATTTTGCTATGATAGGAATTTCCCAAATGTTTTTCCTTTACAGGGATTCTTGTACTACTACTACTACTACTACTAGTAGTAGTAGTAGTAGTAGTAAGAACAACAACAATATAATAAAGCAAACATTTCCATAAATCACTTTTGTATACCAGAATGCTACATCCCTTTGCAGCATCCCATCCAACTTATTATTTATTTATTCTATTTATTTATTCAATTTCTGTACTGCCCTTCCAAAAATGCCTCAGGTTGGTTTACACAGAGAAATAATAAATAAATAAGATGGATCCCTGTCCCCAAAGGGCTCACAATCTAAAAAGAATCATAAGACAGACACCAGCAACAGCCACTAGAGGTACTATGCTGGGGGTGGATAGGGCCAATTACTCTCCCCCGCTAAATAAAGAGAATAACCATGGCAAAGCCAGCGTGGTGTAGTGGTTAGAGTGCTGGACTAGGACTGGGGAGACCCGAGTTCAAATCCCCATTCAGCCATGAAACTAGCTGGGTGACTCTGGGCCAGTCACTTCTCTCTCAGCCTAACCTACTTCACAGGGTTGTTGTGAAAGAGAAACTCAAGGATGTAGTACACCGCTCTGGGCTCCCTGGAGGAAGAGCGGGATATAAATGTAAATAATAATAATAATAATAATAATAATAATAATAATAATAATAAAAGGGGCCTCTTTGCCAAGTTAGCAGGGGTAACTTTATCACTTACTTGATAAAAATGCACTTGATCTCCCATGGAATGATACACTTGGGTGTGGGGCAATTTGGAGCAAGGGAAGGTGTGAAGTGGCCCTTTTGTGTCATTTCTCCACTCCTGGTTACCCTGTCTACACAGGACAGGGCAACGGAAGTAGCCCTGTGGAGATGCAAAAAATCTGGAGCTTAAGTGTCTTCTTGTCTCCCTCCGCAGCCTCAGCAGAGGCAGAGCTTTTTGTCTTTTTGTTTTGCAATTTTCACTGCTCTCTCTTCCCTCCAGATTGATTTTTTCTGTACAGGAATCTATCCCTGAGGGTCACATGCTAGCCCTGTGGAGAAAGTAAGCACCTGATTATCAGTGGATTTTCCTATTCTAAAATGGCAGATATGTTAACATGCATTTATGTGTAATTTGAGATTAAGTACCTGGAATAGTGACTTGATATTAGCTGTATTCAGATATGCTGTACGTAAATACAGGTGTCTGTACAATGAAATTTACACATGCTTGTGTGAGTGACTGTACATCTCTCTCTCTCCCTCTCCATATATAAAGAAAGTTCAGTGTGTTTTGCAGGAATATACAGTCCAGTAAATTTTAACAAAAAAAATATTACAGGAAAAAGGAGAAATCTATATGCAAGATTTGCTGCATCTTCAAATGTATTGTTTTTCAAAATTAGGGGGCTTTTAAAAAAAAAACATTTCTACCACATACGATAAAAGGTACCTTTCTGCTCCATACATTTCCTAAAGTCTCCAGGGTATTCATTGTCCATCTTTGAAATCATTGCTGGAGTAATATACCAGCACAGGTACAGTTTTATACCAATTTCCCCTTAGAGTACTGTTCACTGTAAACTTTATATTCACCTTCCATTGAATTCCACTGTTGCATCTCTATTCTATTAAAATTCGGCATCCATTTTATCATAAAGTCTTTCACCTGTTCTGATTCTGAATCATACTTCACTAGTAGTTTTTATATAGGACATAGCATATGCTCTGAATTCTTTGTTATTAAAATTCCAAATTCTGTCAAGTCTCTCAGCTTCCTACCTTGCTTCCACACTTCTTCCTGAATTATACTGTTGATCTGTGAATATAATAGCCAAGAAGGGGTTTCATTCCACTCTTAAACATTGAATGGACTTCATTTTTTATCTTCCTACCATGAGATTTTGCAAGTTGTAGGCTCTCCATTAATCAAATTGTTTTGTATATTCTTCTCTATGGAAATACAGTATATATTTAATATCAAAGTTACAAGCGACAATGCTGGACTCATCCTTTTTTTGTATTTGTCCCATACCTTTAATAAACTGTTCCAAATGGAGTGGTTTTTAATTTCTAAAACTGCTTTCTTTACTTCCAAAATTGGTGTTATATGGTCCCTTCAGGTTGTCCCAGAGACTAACCTGGCTGCCACATTCTGTACCAGCTGCAGTTTCTGGACTATGTACAAAGGCAACCCCACATAGAGTGCGTTATAGTAGTCAAGCCTGAAGGTTACCAGCTTCAGGGGCAGTGTAACCACATCCAGAACTAAACCATCTCTCAGGTTTTGACCCCCCCACAATCAACTTCATTTGGAAATGACATAATGCCTAAATGCCTGCCTGGAGATGGTAATAGGCTGGATGGGGGATAACAAACTGTTGAATCAAATAAGACATAGCAATAGCAATAGCACTTACATGTATATACCGCTCTATAGCCGGAGCTCTCTAAGCGGTTTACAATGATTTAGCATATTGCCCCCAACATTCTGGGTACTCAGGTCTGTATTATTCAGATTCAACTTCAGTGTGTTATCCGTCATCCAGCCCATTACCATCTCCAGGCAGGCATTTAGGGAAGTTATGTCATTTCCTGATGAAGTTGATAGGAAGAAATAGATTTGGGTCTCATCAGCATATTGATAACACCCTGCACCAAATCTCCTGATGATCTCTCTCACTAGTTTCATGTAGATGTTAAAGAGCATTAGAGACAATATTGAGCCTTGTGGAACTCCACATAGTAACTTTCACTTTTCAGTGGGACCATCTGGAATTTACCTGAGAGGTAGGAACCACCGCAGAACAGTGCCAAACAACCCCACCCTCCTCAGGTGATCCAGAAGGATACCATGTTTGATGGTATTGAAAGCCGCTGACAGATCCAAGATCAGCAGAGTCACACTCCCTCTGTTGATAGCCAATTGGAGATCATCCATCAGGTTGATCAAGGCAGTCTTAAACCCATATCCCACTCAAAAGCGGGTTTGAAATGGAACTAGATAATCAGTTTCCTCCAAGACTGTCTGTAGCTGAGAGGCTACTACGCCCTCAGTCACCTTGCCCAACCATGGGAGATTAGAGATGCCAAACTCTGAGGGGTCCAATATACATCCCCCCCCCCCCAAGTATAGTCTAATAATAGCCTCCTTAAGACGAGGAGGCATCTTACCCTCTCTCAGAGAAGCATTTATGATGTTTACCAGACTCTCTCTGACAATCTGATTGTTAGATAAAATAAACCAAGTTGGGCAAATATCAAGAGAGCAGGTGATAGGATTTCCAGTCTGAAACAGCTTGTCCACATCCTCAGGAGTGACAAACTGAAAGTGATCCAGTCTGACCACATAAGAGGAGTTTCTGGGTACCTCCATAACAGACTCTGCCATAATTGTAGAATTTAGTTCAGCTCAAATACAAGAGATTTTGTCCGCGAAAAAATCATTAAAATACATCACAGTGGGTAACTGATGGTTCTAAATTTGGATTTAAGGGGGATGAGGCTCCTACAAGCCCTCCCACAACCCTAGACAACTCTGCCGGCCTTGAACTTGTAGATGCAATGTGGACAGAAAAGAATTGCTAATTTGCTGCACATATTGCCAGAGTTTAGATCTTCAGATGTGCTCTGTGTTGTAACCCGTTAGATTTGAGCAGAGTCTTTCTCCATTTGCTCTCTAGTCGTCTACCTCGCCATTTCAGGTCCTGTAATTCTTCTGAATATCATGGGACCATGGGGTTAATTTCGAAGCAGGTCGGAGAGGACTCTTAGGAGCTATTTTGTCTACTGCTCTAGTGAGTTTGTTATTCCAAGTTTGCACCAGAGCATCAACAGAATCATCGGCAGAGCCAACTCAAAACACTTCCAAGACTTCTTGGAATCCTATTCGATCCAATAAACTTCTTTGGCAGACCAACCTAATGGGCCCTTCATCCGTGCAGAGGTGGGTCGTGGTACCTTAACCAGATGGTGGTCCATACATGGCAATGGAGAATTGTTCCCATGCACAGAACACCACCCTGATCAGAGTAAATGAACAAATCGAGCATGTGACCAGCAACATGCATCAGTCCAGAGACTACTTGGGATAGGCCCATAGTTGTCAGGGTCGCTATGAACTCCTGAGCCGCTCCTGACAACTTGGTCCCATAGTGTTGTTGCCAGCATTGTTATTCTTTGGGCTCCCAGAAGTTTCTCTGCTTATGTCTGAAACCACAGGCTTGTGGTTCTCTCTCTTAACATGCTCAGGAGTCTCACAAGATTGTGGGCTCCGTGTTTGTTGGTATACTGGGGACAAGTCACTTAGAAGACAGTTGGACAGCTGCACCCAGGTTCACCAGCTACCAAGTGAATTGAAAGAGGATTAGCCTTGCACCTGTCCCTATATTAGGGAATATCTAAGTAGACTCAAGTTAACGTTCTGTCTGAAGATTGACCCTTTACTTCCAGTTGCCTCAAACAACCTAATGCTAATCATCTCAGCAGGAAAGTCAGATAAGGCACTGCTAATGCAACTCCCTTCCCCATCACAAAAGAGATGCATGGGCAATAGGAACTCAAAGGTACGCTCATTAAAATTACTGATTGGTTTACCAGGTCCTTCCGACCTAAGAAATATCGTACTTGCACGCTCATTTAGTCCCTCTACATACAAGTTGCTCTCAACCATTCAAGTCATTGTGTTGTACTCCAGCACAAATAAATAAAACTTATTTGTGTGTTACATTTCTACACCACCCCTTTCAAAGGCTCTGGGTGGTTTACAAACTAAAACAAAAAATAATCATTCAAAATGTAAAACCATAAAATCTAAACCAGTGATTCTCAAACTTGGGTCCTCAGGTGTTATTGGACTTCAACTCCCATAATCCCCAACCAAAGGCCACTGAGGCTGGGGATTATGGGAGTTGAAGTCCAATAACACCTGAAGACCCAAGTTTGAGAATCCCTGATCTAAACCATTAAAACAATTAAAACAGTTTTAAAAACCTAGAAGGCCAGACCAAATAAGTCCTAAGGGCTCTCTTAAAGGCTGATAATGTATTTAAACCGCAAATTTCTGTGGGAGTGCATTGCACAATCTAGGAGAAGCTACAGAGAAAACCTGGTCCTGGGTCGCCACCAGACACGCCATTGGCATCTGAAGATGGATCTCTCCAGATGACCTCAACTTGCAGTGGGGATCATACAGAAGAAGGCATTCTCTAAGGTAACCCAGACCTAAGCCATTTAGGGCTTTAAAGATAGTAACCAGCACTTTGTATTTTGCCTGGAAACATATCAGCCACTGCAGCTCTTTAAGTATAGGCATAATAAAGTCTTTCCAGGTTGCCCCAGAGACCAATCTGGCTGCCGCATTTTGAACTAACTGAAATTCCCAAACTAAATACAAAGGGAGCCATATGTAGAATGCATTGCAGTAGTCAAGCCTGGAGGTTACCAGCTGCTGGTGCACCATTGTTTGAGATCGTTCTCTTCAAGCTGGTCTTGTGGTAGCAAGCATGACTTTCCTCTTTAGCTAAGCAGGGTCCGCCCTGCTTGCATATGAACTGTAAGATATTCCCCTCAGGGGATGGAGCCCCTCTGGGAAGAGCAGAAGGTTACAAATTCCCTCCCTGGCTTCTCCAAGATAGGACTGAGAGAGATTCCTGCCTGCAACATTGGAGAAGCCACTGCTAGTTTGTGAAGACAATACTGAGCTAAATAGACCAATGGTCTGACTCAGTATATGGCAGCTTCCTATGTTCCTATGAATGTATGCAGCTGTTGAATCAGCCAAAGCTGATAAAAGGGGCTCCTAGCCATAGCCTCCACCTGAGATATCACCTGAGGCCTGGATCTAAGAGCATCCCCAAACTGTGTACCTGTTCCTTCTGGGAGAGTGTATAACCCTGTCCAGAACAGGAAGATCTATCCCATCCCTCAAATTCCAGTCCCCCACAATGAGCAGCTCCTTCTTACTTGGATTCAGCTTCAATTTGTTATCCCTCATCCAGCCCATTACTGACTGTTGGTGTGCGTTTAGGGAATGAGTGCCTTTTTCTGATGATGATGATGATAAGGAGAAATAGATTTGAGTATCATCAGCATGCTGCTAACACCCAGCACCAAATCCCCTGATGACCTCAACCAGCAGTTTCATGTAGATATTAAAAAGCATTAGTGACAGAATGGAGCCCTGAGGGACCCCATATAATAGCTCCTATTTAGAATAGCAACTGTCACCAAGCATCACCATCTGGAATCTACTTGGGAAATAGGAGCGGAACCACTGCAAAGCAGTGCCTCTTATCTCCTACTCTCTTAGGAAATCCAGAAGGATAATATGGTTTATTGTATTGAAAGCTACTGAGAGATCCAAAAGAACCAGCAGAGTTACACTCCCTCTGTCAATTCCCCCATAGAGGCAATCCATCAGGCTGCCCAAGTCTGTCTCAACCCCATATCCAGCTCTAAAGCCAGTTTGAAATGGGTCTAGATAATCAGTTTCCTCCAAAACCACTTGGAGCTGATTAGCCACCACTCTCTCAATCACCTTGCCCAACCATGGGAGACTGGAGACAGGCCTATAGCTATCTATCACCGAGGGATCCAAGGGATCATAATGTTGAGCATAATGTGTGAATAACTGCACATGTGTATGTCTGTATACTGTACAAAGATTGTATATATGTTGGACATAATGTGAAAAGGGCTATTATGTTCTCTCATTTGTACTATGAACCAACCCTCAAATAATTCCATGCTGTGAAACAAATGTCTACAATAAGATAAAGCAGTAGCTTTTATCACCAATGGACTTCATTTTCCCCAAACCACACTGATTATTACAACTGACTCAAGTCCCGAACTGTCCATCTTGACCTTCAGATGGTAGTGATGGGAAGTTCCTGGATCAAACTCATGACATCAGGGCAGTGTGTTGACAATGTTATAGTACCTCTCCAGACCTTCTTTATTGCGTAAAATGAAGAAGAAATAAAGAAACAAAGATTTATTGTAAGCAATAAAGAAGGTCTGGAGAGGAACATAGTAGCAGATTCATCATGCGTATTGTGTCATGATGTGGAAATCCCACTCTGGAGGCTGCTTTAGTAAGCGGAGGCCATACCATCTGTCAGGTTCAAAGGTTTTTTATTAAAGCAACGACTAGCCGGGTGTACCTCTGCAAAGGCAGACACACCCGATGCTTCAAGCCAGCATATTATACAGAATAAATGACATTGGTCAAGCATGCATTATTGTATTTGCATAAATGCAAATACATAAGTTCCCTTTTTCTATACAAAGAATGCATTACTCACAATCTAATCATGCCTTCTATAGCTGATTGCCCATATATGGTTCGATTTGTCCTTCAAGCCCCTTTTGCCCACTCTCTGGTCACTGACCCACGCATAGTCAGGCCTGCTTTTCTTCATCAGTCACCTGTATTTGAGTTAATGTTATAGTATTTTGCTTCTCTTTAAATCAGAAGTGCAGATCTAACTAATGTTTCAGATAGTGTCTTGTCAGATTTTGTCAGTGTCTCTGGACACTCGTCCTGTCTTACATCACAACCTGTGTGCATTAAAATGTAAGTTGCTGTTATCCTGAAAGCTGGAACTTGTTACATACTGGAACAGACATGTGTCCTGGTGGATCTGTTATTATTTTAAAAATCAGTATCCTGGTGCGATTGATTTATTCTAACAGTACTTTCAAGTAAAAATTAAAATAACATTAGCAAAATGAACTGGCTCATTAGGATCATGCAAAATATTTTAACTTTTCCTAATGACTTTTAAATTGGTTGCTGGCCTATTAGCAGTTCTCACAACAGTGAAAGAACGCTCTCTTTCTTCTAGCCTGGGAGGGGGGACCCACAGCCCATATCTCTATATACAAAATACAGCGAAGCTGTTATAACCTTTACTGAATGCTAGTGCAGAGACAGAATGCATAGTAAGGGGGATGAGGTGGGGAGATAATGCTGTGAGAGAGCGAAAGCTAAACTGTGCTTCTGGGTTTATTTTTGGTACCATTCAGTGCAAACTAGGGCTTATTTGGCAGGGGCCTTTTTTTTTATTTAACAGACACATTCAGCTGCAAGGAATCCATTGTCCTAGCCCCATGCTATGAAACAGCAGGGAAGAAATGCACCTTTGCGAATCACAGTTCAAACTACTTACAATTCCTTGAGTTCTCCCTGAGCTATCAAAGTCCAAGACGAAAATATCCTCAAAAGGACAGCCAACCAGCACATACCAAAGTTCTGCCCTGTATCAGATTTAGGCAGCTCACTGCAGGAGAGTCACACTGCTGTTAAAGTTAATCATAGAAGCTAGAGCTCAGAGGGGCCTTGTCAGGTTAATCCCATGATATGTTGGCCAGTCTCGAGTTGACTCATGTACTGGTAAATCTACTCTGAGTGTGCCACTGAGGGATTCCAAAGGGGACATTATTTGCCTGGGCTCGTCAACGTTAGTGAATAAATTCCATCAGTCATTTAGTTTTATTTATTCCACAGTTGCCTTTAAAACCTTTTAAGACTAGCTTTTATTTGCATGATGCATACTGTAAGTCCAGGGCTGAATTAATGGGAATTGGAGCCTGATACTGAATTGTAATCTGGGGCCTCTTAGATAGGACTTGTAACACATTGTTGTGTATTCCCTACATCCCCAAGCAGTAAGAAGTCCCAGGGATAGTACTAATTGGATTTGACTTCCTCTGGATGAAGTTGCTCAGGAGACTTATGACATTTTTGTTGGAGATGCGAGTTCTACTGCATCGACCTTTTGCATCAACTATCCTAATGACAACTAGGGGCACTGGGAGTAGAGACAGTGAGTCAGGGTCTCCCTATCTGTCCCTACTCTATGACCTCTGATCTGACTCTTCAGCACTTCCTGTGCTGAGTCACACTCCTTCCTTTCCTCCTAGAGGATAGATGGAAATATATCTCTCTCCTTACCTATTCATTATGTAGTCCTTTAGATTAGGATTAGGTTTTTCCTGTCCAAGTGTACTTAACCAATAAATACTTAGTATTTAATTCTACAGGAAACTCCATGTGTTTTCTCTAAACAGCTGCAACAACTAAGCCATCCTCTGCTACCTACTCTGTAACTGGGTGTGTGCTCTCTTCCTTAGTGCTGTGCTGTTTACCTACTGGGGGTAAAATTAACAACCAACAATTTTTGTAACATTTGCTTTGTTTACAAATATACACATAAAGCACATAGAGAAAAAGCGAGATACTTCTACAAGGCAGCAGCTCTACAACACCAGTTCAGAGCCCAAGAAAGAGGCTTGATCATCTGCTATCAATTTGATCTCATCAGCTGACCATACTGGACTCTTAAAAAACAATCTCCCTAAGAAAGGGATGTCCCAAGAAACTGTTAATACCATCCTCAATATGTCTCATTGGGAGTACTGGCTGATGTAACAATAGACAACAGGAGTGAGGGACAAGTCAAGAAACTGGGAGTGGGCACTTCAGACATTGTAGTCTCAAGAGTCCAGGGCAGCAGTGGGATTGTGCTCCCTTTTGAGAGATGTTCTAGTTAGTCTAGAGGCCCTGGAAATCTTCTGCTCCTGGCACAGTATACTGCCAAATGGACTGAACCAGAATGACGTTTACTTCCCCTTCCCAATGCCTTTTCAAACTGCCTGACTGGCAAAGCAATAGCCTTGAAGAGTAGGGACAGTGGAGATTAAAATTTCTAGTAGTGGGAGATAGTACATTAATTTTTTCTTTTGGCTCATAACCCACCCTGTCCTCTAAGGCTGAGCGAGGTTACTTATTCTTAGGATGAGGTTAGAAGACTCAAATAAACCCTGCTTTTTTAAAAAAAAAATCACTTGGGAACCCCTGTATTATCATCCATCTTTATTATAGTCTAGACCAGCAGTAGACTCAAAGGAGGACCCCTGTATACATTGGGAAGGCTCCAGGCATTGGAGGGACGAAACAGTCTGAACAGCATCTCAAACAGGGTTTCCCAACCTTGGGTCCCCAGATGTTGGATTACAACTCGCATCATCCCCAACTGAAATGGCCAGACAGTGATGGGAGTTGTAGTCCAACAACATCTGGCGACCTAACCCCAAGGAAGAAGGTGTTCTTGTACTGCAAGCCAGGCTTTGAAAGGTTTTATTTGCATACTGGAGGGCAGTATTCTCTGTAGCAGAGAATTCCAGGAGTTGTAGACTACAACTCCCAGCATTCCTAGCCAAAGGTCATTGCAGCTGGGGATGCGGGTAGTTGTAGTCAACAACATCTGGGAATCCCTGTTACAGCAAACACTGCTGGAGGGATAATAAAGGGATAAATAGTAGTTTGCTTCCTGATTAATAGTTGTAATCTTTGCTTTTAAAGCAAAGAACATGGATCAATTTCCCGAAGAGGGGTCTGCCTGAGGAAAATGGTAAAGTACCTAATGGCGCAGCGGGGAAATGACTTGACTAGCAAGCCAGAGGTTGCCAGTTCGAATCTCTGCTGGTATGTTTCCCAGACTATGGGAAACACCTATATCGGGCAGCAGCCATATAGGAAGATGCTGAAAGGCATCATCTCATACCGTGTAGGAGATGGCAATGGTAAACCTGTATTCTACCAAAGACAACCACATGGCTCTGTGGTCGCCAGGAGTCGACACCGACTCAGTGGCACACTTTACTTTACCTATTCATAAGCTGAACTAGTCCTGGAAAGCAGGGGTGCTGCTGGTGGAAATTTCAGAGGAGTTTTCTTTACTTTTGTGTGATGCTGTTTCAGGGCTAGTGATAGAAGAAGGCTAGAAGAACTGTGAGGTTGAAAAGCGGTTGCTCTGCAGTGAAGGCTGAAGAAGCTTCTAATTGCTTTCTCGAGAACCAGCAGTAGAAACTGAACAAATTACTTCAGAGAGGAAACAAGAAGGACAACGTTTGCTGAATGACAGAAGAGCAGCTTGAAATTCTGACTCTCTAGTTTTATAGCTCCAGATTGTTCTCTGTGTTGTACCCTCTCATGTGTATTCCAGACTGGCTGACCTACTTCACAGAGGGGAAGGGTGCCCAGACTGTGCTGCCACCACTTAGATCAAAGGTTCTTAGACTTCAGATGTTGTTGGATTATAACTCCCATCATCTGCAGTCACAATGGCCTAGTGGCTGGTGATGACGAGAGCCAGAGGCGTTCTTAGCCCTGGACTTTGGGGCCAAAGTCCAGGGCCTCAAATCCCCTTTAGTCCGTCCTGGGTGGTGTGGTTGCCAGGCGGAGCATGATGACGCTTAATTTGCAGGGTGGGGGCTCCAAAGGCTTTTAGGTCCAGGCTCCAAAGTTACCTAGGTGCACCTCTGATGGGAGCTGTAGTTCAACAACATCTGGAGATTCAAGGCTGAAAAGCCCTGATATAGATAATTGCACTTGCTCACTTGTGAAAAACATAGTGGATTCTGTGACATCTGTAGGGGAGGGGAATAGCACACAGCCAAAAAAATTTCTCAGTTTTGTGTGGGGTTAGTTAGAAAAGCTATCTACAGTGTATGAACCCTTGGGTGGCTCAGATCATCTGCTGAAGACAGGTTTTCAGTCACGGTGTGCCACCGGGATGGTACCAATAGGGCCAAGAGCTGTATTAAAACTAGTCATCCTTTTTCATTACGCATCAAGCAAAATCAAGAGATCACAGAGGACATTCAAACCTCGTTTTCTGCCGGAAATGTGTGGCTTTCCCCCCTTTTAATATCTCTATTTCTGATGTCCCAATTTATCAGGAAGTCAAAGCCCTCAGGCAGAAATAAAAACACAGATTATGGGAATTCACAAGGAGAAAGAGAAAGACTCAAAATGGCACACATGCATTGTATAATCCCTGTCATTTTACATCTTTATTTAGCTGTAAAATCTGCAGAACAAACCAGGGCTTTCTCAGAAGATGGAAAGTGATGAGTATCATTTTAAATCTCCCTTGATGAGTTGTCATTTCCATCTTGCCTGGTTGTGAGAGAGCAGAGGGTAAAAGCAAGACGCATGTGGATGACAACCCAGACTCCCTCAAGGGACTGCAAAGTGATATGCAGCTGGGTAAATCACAGCTCAGATGAAGGCATTCCTTACCAAAATTGGGCCATAAAGTGGCACAAATCAAATGTTTTCAACAAATATAATGTTTGTTTCTTGTCTAAGGTTGGATGTGAAGTAGATCATTTTTCTTGTGCAGATTTTCATTTCCCCCATCTTCCTCTGGAGCAAGAAATTAACTGTGTAGAATATATTTTTCTTTGTTTGTACTCAAAGAGGTCAAACGTTTTGCAATGGCCCTGAATTTGCCATTAGCAGAAGAAAGGGATAGGACTAGAATGCTGGAGGTGTTTAAATGGAACATTGCTAGTGTGTGTTCTGTACTTCAGTCAATATTTATCTCAAGATAACACATATACTGTATTTACCTGAATCCAAGACTAGGTTTTTTTTCAAGTCTTTTGGTATTTGAAATCGGGAGGTCATCTTAGATGCAGAGCACTGTTCCTTTTGATAAGATGCAGGTATAACTTGTACAGTATTCAGCTTTTACCTTTTGAGGGGGTTGTCTTAAATTCAGCAACTTAAGTGGCACAGCGGGGAAACGCTTGGCTAACAAGCAGAAGGTTGCTGGTTCGAATTTCCGCGGTCCTATATCGGGCAGCAGTGATATAGGAAGATGCTGAAAGGCATCATCTCATACTGTGTGGGAGGAGGCAATGGTAAACCCCTCCTGTATTCTATCAAAGAAAACCACAGGGCTCTGTGGGCACCAGGAGTCGAAATCACCTTGACAGCACACTCTTTTACTTAAATTCAGTCATCTGATTTGGTTAAATACAGATATGTTCCCTGTTCTGCAGACTCAGACTGTTTCCAGTACAATTATTAACAAAAATAAGTTACTGCAGAATCCTGTTTCAATACATCCAGGATTGTGATTTCAATCAACAGGGCCTTTTGGAGGCCTATGACAAGAGACCACCAGTGGACCCCTTAACCAGCAAAGGGTGAATGGAGTAGGCTGTACAAACTGAGTTGACACTTCAGTCTTCTCATTAGATTTTATTTATTTATTTTATTTATATTCCACCCTTCATTCTAAGACCCCAGGGTAGTTAACAACAAGATAAAAACAACTCAATAGAAACAGAACAAATACAGCTAAAAGTTTTAAAAGGTCATCTCATTGGCCAAAAGACTGGATAAAAAGAGCAGTCTTCACTTTCCTCCTAAAGGTTGGGAGAGAGCGAGCCATGTGGGTCTCAGCTGAGAGTGAGTGCCACAGCCTGGGGGCAACAACTGAGAAGGCCCTGTCCTGCGTGCTCGACAAATGGGTCTCAACAGTTGTCAAAATGCAGAGTTGAGCCTTACCAGCCAATCTAGTCAGGTGTGTAGATTCAGCTGGGAGCAGATGGTTCTGGAGCCCAAGCCAGTTAGGGCTTTTAAAGGTAATAAACAGTACCTTGAATCGTATCCAGAAACAGACTGGCAGCCAGTGCTGTGCCTTCAAGACTGGAGCAATATGTGAGCACTGTGAGCAGTCCCAGAAATCAATCTGGCAGCTGCACAGTCCAGATGATTCATGCAATCAAGACTAGCCATGGCCCAAATTATTTTTCAGATAAAGCCACGCAAACATGGTGCCCACATAACTAGGGTAATATTTAAAAGGAACCTGAATTCTGCATTAATCCAGAGTAACACCACGGGCAAGGATAGCACTAGCTAAGACTTGAGGAAAAGCAAAGAGCAGATTCTGCTTTTGTCTAATGGTTTTATCCAACTTTCTCTGACTTCCAGCAGGCCCTTCTTGGTTCAGGCTGGGGCCTGGGCCTTGGCCAATGTCCTATCTTGCTGCTCTCTGGAACCAGCAATGAAGATCCAAGGCCATCTCAAACAAAACATGGTTTTTCAAATTAGATGTGACAGTAGCAGATCTATGTGATTAAACCCAAGTATGCCACAATCATGTAAAAAGTGGAAGTGACTAAAGGAATAAAAGGGGCATATAAGTTAGGAGTACAGAATGTATCCCACTGATTGCTTACCTACCTGCAGCAGCTCCCTCCCAAAGTGATCTTCTCCAAGCCCAGCTCTCTTATAGTATCAGAGCTCAGCTGAATGAAAAATGATGTTGGGCAGGGGGGAACAAATTGCAAAGAGGTAAGTCATGGGTGGGGCTACAGTTCTGCACTTCCTACCCATGCATTTAAAATCAAGCCCACCCATCCCCTTTTTGTTTGTGGTGGAACACACCGTTCTGCAATCAGGGTGTCTAGTCTGAGACTAAAATCTCCCACTATAATAATAAAAAATAGAGAAGAACCAGTCAGACACCCTGATTTCTGAAATCCCGCTTCTAAGGTTCCAACTGGGAGTCTCGGCAGTGTTCGCTCTAACACAGATTCCCAGATGTCATTGACTACAACTCCCAGATTCCCCAGCTATAATGAGTTTTGCATAGGAATTCTGGGAGTTATAATCAAGAGCATCTGGGAATCCCTGTTAGAGGGAGTACTGAACCTCGGGCTGAGAATGTAACTTGGTGAGCTTCCTAGGACAATACAGTACTCTATTGAGGACCCAAAGAAGACCCTCTCAGGTATTATATGAACATGGAGAGATACAGCATTGTGCCAGCTTGACCTCTATGTGTTTTCAATGAGATCTAAAAACAGCTTCATGTATACAATTGTGAAGTTCATTTCTCCACAGTTTAGGTTGCACAGTTCTGTTGCTGCCTGCTTCTCCATTTCTGGAAGGAGCCTGGGAACAGAAATGGGTGGCCCATGGGCAAGCAGAGTGAAGTTTCTAGGATAGCCGTAAATATGGCTAATTTTCAGAACTAATACATTTTTATCGTGTGACTGTAGGTTGTAACAATATAAAAGAGAACAATGACATAAAATTGTCAAAACAGCTGAATGAGACAGTCCATGACAACAAAATTGAATAGCTGCCAACAATTCAACAATTTTTGGTCCTTCATAATATTTACAGGGACAAACATTAGAGTTGGTAATTACACTGTCTACAGGAAAATAAATAATTATTAATTATCCCCTTGGCAATTAACAGCGTAGTCATTTAGGAGCATTAGTTTGCAAATATAAAGCATGTCTAGGAAAGCTGCCACCTTATAAATAATTGCACTATTTTCTGAGTCTAACAGACCAATTTCTGGGAAATTGACCAAAAACATTTCCTCTCAATTGAGGGGTTAAATATCTGGCACTTACTTATCTGGTAACAGAACAATATGATATATAAATACTGGCCTTTGGCTCTTACCTAGTCAAGAGAGCAGTACGTTCTGCCTCCTCAAGAGAGAAGGGGCATCCAAAATACAGTACAGCCCCATCCTTCTCAGGCCCAGTAGCTCAGGACCCTTTTATGTCTCAATGCAGGATTAGCTGCAAAGGGTTGGGCCAGGGGCATAGCAAGGTTGGAGTGGGCCCTGGGACAAAAAGGGAAGATGCTCCCCCATCCCCCTGCCTTCTTTGACCAGCTGTATCTTTGCTGCAGAAGAACCGGAGGGCCATGGAAAACCAAAGCATCCTCAGCACACCTTTCCTCTCACATCTATGCAAATAATATCATACAGCCCCCATGCATGCAGACACTTTCTCTCACACACTGTGCTTGCATTCCCCTGGTTCAGAAACATTTTGTAACATCAACAATGCTTCTATCTTTCTTATTTGCCTGTTCACATTCTCTCTCTCTTTCCCCTCTCCCTCCTCCATTTATCTTGTTCTTTTTAACAAGGGCAGGATTAAAAAAGGATCCCCAAGTTCCTTTAAGATCTTTTCAGCTCTGATTCAGCTTTGGTACTTATGACTGCCTGGCTGATGCTTGGCAATATTCCCCTCCCTGTTTTACAGCTGTAGCAAATTTGGTTGAAATTGGTTAGGCAGCTCACAAGCTTCCACAATTGTGCTTCAAAAGTTTATTTGTCTGCCACCTTGAATTGGAGTTGATGACATCATCACAAACTACGCCACTGAGGTGTTCCTGTGTGTCCCTCACTACAACTGTACCTTATTAGGTTCAAATTGGTTAGAAAGTCAACAAGTTAGCTCACACATCTCAAATGTCCACGCATCTGCCATCTTGAATTGGGGTGAATGACATCATCACAAACTACACGATTGGGGCATCCCTACATATATGTCCCTACAGCTGTAGCAAATCTGGTTCAAATCGGTTAGGCGGTTAACAAGTTAGTCCATTTGCACCTCAAAAGTTTACATGTCTGCCATCATGAATCGGGGTGGATAACATCATCACAAACTATGCCACTGAGGTGTCCCTGTGTGTCACTCACAGCAATTTTACCTATTTTGGTTCAAATCGGTTAGACAGTCCACAAGTTAGCCCACTTGTGCCTCAAACATTCATACATCCACCATCTTAGATTGGGGTAGATGGTATCACCACAAACTACGCCATTGAGGTTTCCCCATGTGCCCCCACAGCTGTAGCAAATTTGATTCACATTGGTTAGGCAGTTCACAAATTAGCCCATTTGCACCTCAAATGTTTACGTGTCCACCATCTTGAATCGGGGTGGATGACATCATCACAAACTACGTAGTTGAGGTGTCACCATGTGTCTATACAGCTGCAGAAAATTTGGTTCAAATCGGTTAAGTGAGTTCACAAGTTAGCTCACTTGCGCCTCAAAAGTTTACGCATCCACCATTTTGAATCAGGGTGGATGATATCATCACAAATTACATAGTTGAGGTGTCTCTGTGTGTTACTCACTACAACTGTACCTAATTTAGTTCAAATTGGTTAGACAGTCCACAAGTTAGCCCACTTACACCTCAAACATTCATGCATCTGCCATCTTGGTTTGGGATAGATGACATCATCACAAACTATGCCAATGAGCTTTCCCCATGTGCCCCTACAGCTGTAGCAAATTTGGTTCAAATTGGTCACGTGGTTCACAAGTTAGCCCACTTGCGCCTCAAATGTTTACACGTCTGCCATCTTGAACTGGGGTGGATGACATCACAAACAACGCTGTTGAGGTGTCCCTATATGTCCCTACAACTGTACCCAATATGGTTCATATTGCGAAGTTAATGGGGGACACACACATGGACACACACACAGAGTGCTGGGTGATCTGATAAGCCTCCTGGAAAGTAGGCTTAAAATTGTCAGCCAGTGAGGAGGAAGGAATGGCAATGCTTGACACTCCTCTCCCCTTCTGGAGAGGATTCATCTCACTTGAAGCCAATTTGAGTCGTATGACCAGGAGCCAGCAGTGTGCTAGTGAGATGGAGAGGCAGAAGGGGGAGAGAGAAGAGTGAGCTGTTGCAGTGTGGAGCTGGCGGGCCGCAGCTCCCTTTGCCTCCCCCCCTCCCATTCAATCATAGCTACACCCCTGGACTTTCCCCCTTTCACCCAGGATAGGACAGGAGATGGGAAGCTTTTTCATTGAGGTGCTGCTGTTCAGGCATTATGTGTAATTAATGCAGTTGCTTGGGCAGAGGTACAGAAGGACTGCAGTATAACAGACATTGGTGAGTATCCTGACACACTAGTTAAGCGAAAATGGAATTTTCACTGCCCAGAGAGGCAGGTTTTGGGTGGTGTGTGTGTACACACACACACACACACACACACACACACACACACACACACACGTTAAATAAATAAATACATTTCCATGGGTCAGCTTCTCAGGGCACTGGAACCAGGAGTGACTGCTTCCAATGGAACCCCTTCCAATGGAACCCCTTGGGGGGGATTGTGTGCTTTGCACACTCTAGGGCTCAGTGGGTGGCAACTCAGGTAAAACCTCCCCTAGTACACCTTGATGCTGTCAGGCTACGAAGGAGCAGAAACAATCATGTGACTTCTGCAGGACTCTGAACCTCTCAGCTGAGGAGGGGGGGAGCAGTAACTGTGCTGCAGAAGCCTCACACCAGGCGTTGTACCCCAAACTATAGCTGAGTTAATATGTTTTAGATCTCGGTTATAATTAATTCAACACCTTGTGGCCTGAGTTTTATCCTTATTAGGTTGTCTCATTTCTTACTTGTGGATGTGGGATGAACACCCATCCGGCTATATTTTTTACAATCTTGGCCTTAATTTCCTTGTGGAAAAAATACGAATAATTTAAATAATACACTTTCACTCTACAGCGCTGTTCTTACAGATAAATATATGATAAATATACGAGCATTTGAAACACTCAAATACTATGGCAACCAGTTCCAGAGAAAAGCCCATGAGGAATCTAATAATTCCATATTTAGAGCAGTGCTAGGGCAGTGCGCAGTAAAGAAGACATGGAAGGATAATAAAAACTTACAATGAAAAAGCAATGCTCAGTTAATGAATACCTATTATTTATCATGTGAACTTTAACATGTCAGAGCACCTGCGGAAATAATGATAATGTGAAGCTTTGTCTATGATGGATTTAAAAAAAAAACAACATCACTGAATTCAGATTACAATTTAAAACTTTTTTCACCTCTAGTTTTCTGCTACTATCTCAGAAATCACTCTGAGCTGCCACTTGTTCCTAACTGGGACGGAGAGGCTGTTCTCATGAGCAGCCAAGACTGAGCTAGGGCAGCTAAGCCTGGGGTTGGTTGCCCGTGAGCACTGCCAGGAGCTGTGTGACTCCTGGAGGTGCCTCGGCAGCCAACTGGTTAGCTGAGGTGAAGGCCACGAGCATGCCCTTAACCCGGGCTAACTGCTCATGTATCGGTACTGGCTGTTCCCAGCCGGCACTGACACACGAGCAGGCTCCCACTCCCCACAATGCACTGCACACTTGCGCGGTGCATTGTGGGATTTACGGGGGCTGGGATAATGCATCCCAGCCCCGAAACCTGGGGCGGCAGCGGCTTGTCTAGGCACGCGATCCACGTGCCCAGCAACTCTTCTAGTTCATCTGTGCAGAAGGTAAGCTGCTGCAGCCTTCCTTGCCGCCCGCCCTCAAGCCTGCTCACGGGATTGTAAGAAAGGGCTCTAAGTTTCTCAATAAATGGGTTATTGATAAGTTTGTTTCAATAAATTAACGAATGAACATTTAAAATCTCTCTCTCATTTTGGATGGCAGATTTAAGGGGATACCGCTAAGGAACCAGTTATGTCTGTGTGGTTCAGGTGACCCTGAGTTCGTCTTATACTTCTTTTACACTGCATACTATAGGGACATCCGTACTATCTGGATCAAACCATTTTTTTAAAAGAGGCCTGGCCAATCAGAAGAGTATTACATCTCCTACCTCTTGGCGGATCAACATGCAGTTGTTACAGCGGGGACAGCAAGATTCTGTGTAGACGCCTGTAAACTGAGACAGGAGCAATTGAGTAGCTGTAACTGAGATTTTTGTATACCCTGATGTTTTGCTCTTTAGTTTTACTGCTTTGATTTTGTTTTGTTCTATGCTGATTTGTATTTTGGTATATAAGTTGACTGGTCACTGACTGTAATAAATTATTACTTACTTACTAAATACTGTATCTCTCATGCTCTCAGATCGCTGCAAAGTTTACTCACTGAAGTTACATCTGGCTTATTTCAGGTTATTGGCTACACAATTAATAATTGCCCTCAAATTCAAGAGCCAAAGGAGATAAAATGTTATAAATATACCAAGTGACTATGAAAAGTGGTATTTTCCGAATCCTTGGGGTGGTTTGGTCTGTGATGAATCATAAAGCGATTGTGAAAATAACCAAACTGAGGATTTATTGCTCTAATTCCTTTTGTTATGTAAATTGCTTTGAAAACTTTTTTGTTGAAAAGTGGTATGTTTTTAAAATACAAATTATTATAATAATTGTATGAATTTGATTGTCCTCTCAATATATAAGGGATATTTTAATTTCTTTTAAAAATCACACATTCACATCAAATAATGACTTGCCAATAGGAATGGAAGGTTGCACCTGGTTTTTGCTTTGGTCCCCATGTGGACTTGGTTAAAATCTCATGATCTGGATTGTGCACAGGTTAATGCTCACTTTCATCTTTAAATTGTTTTGATTATTCTGCTTAGTATTCAGAATGTGTTGTGACTAATGGCTGAAACAAACTGAAACTGAACTGAATCATGAAGTTGCCCTTTGTATAGAGGGGGCATTTAGGAATATCATGCTCTCTGCCTGGATGGGAACTGGAAGCCAGGCATTAGGGATGTGCACAAATCGATTTTTAAAAAATTCAATTTGTGCCCAAAACAAATCACCTCAATTTGTTTTGTATCCAAATCTGCCCCCTCCAAATCACCCCAGATTGGATTTATATTTGCTTTGATTCAGATTTGGACCAATTCGGACCACTTAACAAGGTGCTAGGGGCACCAAATTTGGGTGGTGGGTACTTAAAATAAGCCAAATTCTGGGTTATGGCCCATTTGACCCACGACTATACCCCTTGGGTTCTGGTATCCTTGGTGTGTAGTAGGTCCTCATGTGTGCCACCTACCACCCAAATTTCAAGGCAGTGGGACACTTGGTTGAATTTTAATGATTCCCCCAGCCCTGATTTTGAACATTTCTGCCATAGGAAACAATGGGGATTCAAAGTTGCCATATCCTAACCCTAAATCAGATCCCCAGCTTTCAGGTTTTTTAAATTTTGTAAGGTAAGCTCTAGCCCTTATAGAAGTGGAGTTATGGAGCAAACTGTGCAGTAATTATTTTCCAAGTGTTTGGATTATTTGGTGTATAATAACTTTTCCTCATAATGAATCCCTATGAGGATTCAATGCTCACCTTCATTTTTTCTGTTCATTTTGACTGTCACTGGACAGTGCCAACTGTCAACTGCCATGTGCCAACTATACCCCTCCCACCTGCAAGGCAGTGGGGTACTCATTTCATTTTGACTATCATTGGACAGTGCCAACTGTCAACTGCCATGTGTCAACTACACACACACACTGGGGTACTCAGTTTATTTTTAAGGTATTTTTAAAGTGTTTAGATTCTTTGGTGTCTTCATTACACACCTCAATTTCTTCTGTTCATTTTGACCCCACTGCTTTGCAGGTGGGGGTGGGGAATTAGTGGCATCCCATGTTCCAACTACCCTGCAACCAATAAGCCACTGGGTACTCAGTTTATATTTTAGGATTTTTTGAGGTGTTAAGACTCTTTGGTGTGTAATGAATCCTCATAGGGATTCATTATGAGGAAAGGTTATTAGACACTAAAGATCCTAAACACCTGAAAAAAATCCTAGAACTTAAACTGAGTAGTACTCCACTGCCTTGTGGGTGAGAGTGGGGTGTAGTTGGCACATGGTAGTTGACAGCTGGCACTGTTGAAAAGACAGTCTAAATGAATAGAAGAAATCAAGGTGTGTAAAGAATCCTCATAGGGATTCATTGAGGGAAAGTTATTATACACCAAAGAATACGAACACTTGAAAAATAGTGACCACACATTTTGCTCCATAACTCCACTTCAACAAGGGCTAGAGCTTAGCTTTAAAAAAAAAAAAAAGCTGGGAATCTGGGGGAATTAATAGGAGGGATCCGAATCTCTAATCTATTCAAATCAAATCAGGCACAATTCGATTTGTACCCGAATCTAGCCAATGGACCACAGGGGTGGTTTGTTTTGTCTTCAAATCACCCGAATCAGCTAGATTTGGGTACAAGTCGATTTGTACCTGAATCAGTTTGCACATCCCTACCAGGCATTGACACTGATTGGTGGTGATGGGCTGAGGGGAGAAGCAGAGTTGGTTTTAAAAAAAATATTTTTATAAGGCTGCACAACAAGGAAGCATTTTAAAGTTTTTTGCTCTATCCAATTCATTGTCTGGAGGGGCACTGGAGTGTGTCTGCTTTTCCTGCTCACCCAAGATACTGATTCCAGTACCTATGTGTGTCCCACATACCCACAGGAGAGTAGATCATGCACACACATGCGTAGGTCAACATTACATAGTTGATTACTGGATTGTTTCTATTCTGGGGGATCAACTTGGCTATTATGGCCTAAGTGTAGGCCATCTTAGCACAATCTGTTCCTGAATGAATGTGCAGGATAGGTGAAGGCAGGATGCACCAGATGAGCAGGAAAATTAGGTGCACTACAGTACCCCTTCTTGCAATGGGCTGGGTCAAGTAATGGGTATTGCTTGGGATTGCTGCCCAAATCACATTCAGGTGGCATTTCTTTGGCTAACATGCTGTCACTAGGGAAGACAGAAGGCAGGAACACCAGATATGGTAACATCTGACAGGAGCAATGAACCTGCACACTTTGGCATGGCAGGTGGGAATGGAGGACCAATCAGTGGTTCTGTTGCTACTGATACCTGTGCACAGAAAAGACTCGTGAGAAGTTGGATCATCCTAGCAAGTGGCTGTTCCCTTCTTGTGTGGCTTGCTATGCCTGATATAAAGGAATAAAAGACTACTAAGGAAAAGGAACCCAAACTGCTGAGGTTTCGATGTGTGTGGTTTCAATGAGAGATGAACAGAGGGATTTACATGACAAGGAAGAGGGAAAAAAGATAATTTATAACCCTCTTCCCCTCTCCTCATCTGAGTGCATTTGGGGTTGAAGCAGCGGACAAGATATGGTGGGCCAATGAGAGATGAAAGGGCTTGTCACAGCAATCATCTGGTCTGATTCAAGGACATGAACCCAGGAATTTACTCCACTTGAGACAGGAGTGTGAAATCAGCATCTTTGATGAGTGTGATGTAGTGCAATGTCAAAGAGTGAGCTATGAGTCAGGAAGCTCCTGGTATTTACATCCTTTAATAATGTGTGAAGGATGTTCATTGGAATCACCACTCTATATGTGCTATAAAACCTTGGAGTGTGTGTAACAAGGTTATTCTGATGAACGCTCCTCACACACACAGACGTGTTTCTCAGTGCCATCAGGATGGGTGTGTCATTGACAAGGCCTCAGTTTTACCATCTGTAGGATAAGTGTTCATCTGAACTGGTCCCAGGTTGATTGATTAAGTGCCGTCAAGTCAGTGTTGACTCTTAGCGACCATGTAGACAGATTCTCTCCAGGATTATCTGTCTTCAACTTGGCCTTTCAGGTCTCTCAGTGGTGCATTCATTGCTGTCTTAATCAAGTCCATCCACCTTGCTGCTTGTTGTCCTTTTCTTCTCTTTCCTTCAACTTTCCCCAGCATTATGGACTTTTCAAGGGAACTGGGTTTTCACATAATATGTCCAAAGTATGATAATTTGAGCCTAGTCATTTATTTATTTATTTGGTTTCCATACCACCCTTCCAAAAATGGCTCAGGGCGGTTTACAAAGAGAAATAATAAATACAGATGCCTCAAGTGAAAATTCTGGTCATTTGCCTCATGTGCCTCAAGTGAAAATTCTAGATTGATTTGTTCTATGATCTTGCTTCTTCAAAGTCCAGCTTTCACATCCATGGAGAGTCACAGGAGAAATCCATTGTCCGGACAATTTTAATCTTTGTAGGTATAGACACATTACAGCATCTAAATATCCTTTCCAAGGCCTGGTCTCAGGTTAACATTCAAAAATAGTATAGTCTACCTGAAGTCAGAGATGATACCATTCATTTCCCCATCTCTGAACTTATTCTGCTGCAAATATAGACCAGGCTTTACAAATTATCTAAAACCTACACACTGCAGACAATGGGCTGTGGATGAAGGAGGAGAGCTGGTCTTGTGGTAGCAAGCATGACTTGTCCCCTTAGCTAAGCAGGGTCTGTCCAGGTTGCATATGAATGGGAGACTAGAAGTGTGTGCACTGTAAGATATTCCCCCTGGGGGATGAAGCCACTCTGGGAAGAGCAGAAGGTTTCAAGTTCCCTCCCTGGCATCTACAAGATAGGGCTGAAAGAGATTCCTGCTTGCAACCTTGGAGGAGCCGCTGCCAGTCTGTGAAGACAATACTGAGCTAGTTAGACCAATGGTCTGACTCTTCCTATGCTCCAACTACAAATATGTCTCTTCATAGTAGTTACACAAAGATCTCTCATGAAAAGAAAGATGGCAGGGCAGGCCTCTGCTTGGCTGTGTTTGCTCTACACGATAAGTCAGTCGGTCACTCTGATTCCAAAACTAGAATAATGATTTGAGGGGCTGCCTGGAGAAGACAAGTGTGATGTTGGGGAGCAAGAGAGAGATGCTTCAGCTATTTCCTGTTAACATAAGAACAGCCCTGCTGGATCATGCCCAAGGCCCATCTAGTCCAGCATCCTGTTTCGCACAGTGGCCCACCAGATGCCGCTGGAAGCCACAGACAGGAGCTGGGGGTGTGCCCTCTCTCCTGCCATTACTCCCCTGCAACTGGTACTCAGAGGCACCCTGCCCTTGAGGCTGGAGGTGGCCCACAGCCCTCCGAATAGTAGCCATTGGTAGACCTCTCCTCCATGAAGTCATCCAAACCCCTCTTAAAGCCATCCAGGTTGTTGGCTGTCACCACATCCTGTGGCAGAGTTCCACAAGGGGATCACGTGTTGTGTGAAAAAGTACTTCCGTTTGTTGGTCCTAGACCTCCTGGCAATCAATTTCATGGAGTGACCCCTGGTTCTAGTGTTGTGTGAGAGGGAAAATAATTTCTCTCTCTCCACCTTCTCCACACCATGCATGATTTTATAGACCTTTATCAAGTCTCTGCGCAGTCATCTTTTTTCTAAACTAAAAAGCCCCAGGTGTTGTAGTCTTGCCTCATAAGAAGGGTGCTCTAGGCCCCTGATCATCTTGGTTGCCCTCTTCTGTACCTTCTCCAGTTCAACAATGTCCTTTTTAAGATGTGACCTTTTTAAGGTGACCAGAATTGTTCGCAGTATTCCAAGTGTTATCGCACCATAGTTTTGTATAAGGGCATTATAATGTTAGCCGTTTTATTTTCAATCTCCTTTCTAATGATCCCTAGCATGGAATTTGCCTTTTTCACAGCTGCTGCACATTGAGTTGACACTTGTGGAAAGAGACAAAGCCAGTTGCTGTAGCGGGTGTGCAGGCAGCATGCACCCTGGGATGGGGAAAGGATATACGGCAATGGGCTGTGGCCCAGTGTGTGTGCCAAAGTGAGACACATTTTGTGCTTCTCTTCAGATAGCCATATTCTGCCAGGGCAAATGGGCAGCTGCCCCTCGCCTTCAGAAGAGCCCACTGCTGATCCCTGAGGCCACCTCTGCCCAGAGCTTTTAAGCGTGGAGGCAGTTTGTAGAAGCTCCCTGAAATGTGGGGTCGGCCCCGATAGGCATGCCCAACTCTGCATAAGAGTGGGCTGTGTTAGCTACACTTTAATACATCTCTGGCAACTTTTAAAAAGGCACTGAAGACGCATTTATTCACCCAGGCTTTTAATTAGATTCATAGTTTAATTTTGGGGTTTTAAAAATGTTTTTAATGTTAATGTTTTTAATGATTTTGTTTAATTGATTTAGTTTTGATTTTAACTGTTAATTGATTTTAATTGTTTTTAATTGTTGCAAACCGCCCTGAGCCATTTTTGGAGGGACGGTATATCAATCAATCAATATTAGGATCGATTGTATCAAACATCCTGTTGCTGCCTTCTACAGCCTATATGCTTTGCAGTGTCTCTCTTTTCACTTTAAAGTGCTAACAAACCCTCTTGCCCAATGCTAACATGAGAAGCACTGCGGCTCAAGCTGCCCTGGAAGACACACGGCCTGCCTTAGCACACATTTACCTGAAGCCTCACCGAGCACCGTGGCTTTACTTCCAAGTAGGTGTGCATAGGGCTCGGACTGCTCTCTGGACGTTAAGCTTTACAAGCCTCGCGACGCCGCGGTTTCCCGGGCAGGTGCCCAGGCTGCTCTCCTCCCTGCACGACCCACCCACTTTCTCCAGGCGCGCTCCCCGTTCCAGCAGGCAGAGCCCGCTCTGAATAAGTAACGAGTAGAGGGCAGGCGAACCAGCGTGAGTGCGCGTGCGCGGCGGTGGGGGAGGTGGCCCGAAAGCTGATCGAAGCAGCGCGCGCTGAGCGGAGCGAGGGAAAGCGGCTGCGGCGAAGCGATCCCTACAAATGCGAGGTTCGGTTGTGGGAGCATCGCGGCGGAAGGGCGGGGGTGTGCCTGGGTGAGTGCCGCCGCCTCTGCCTCCTTCGATTCGGGTTCCGTGTGCCGACTGGGGAACTGAGATGCAAGCTCGCCTCGGCGGCGCTGGAGGATGCGCGCTAAGTGCGGCTCGCTGCCTGCCTGGTGGGACGGCGGGTGGGGCGGGCTGCTCAGGAGGGGTTTGGGGCTATCACGGGGCGGGAGGTTAGTATGTTCTGTTTGGTTAAAGGAATCGGGACTTTGCCGGAGGAGGGTTCGCTCTTAAGACTGAACGTAGGAGCAAGTCCCATAGAACAACTCGGCGGGATTTGCTCCAGAGTAAACTGGATCGGACTGACATCGTGTGCACGCTTTCTGGGGAAGACACCCCCGTTGAGCACACTGGTGCGACTTACACCTGAGGAAGGGTCAGGCTGCCTGTGGTCGTGAAGCCTTCGCTCGCTTCTCTCGTCCACACAACCCGCTCTTGTGCGCCTTTTGCTTGGGAGGAAGAAGTCCTAGTATAGGCGCCAATTCCCAAGTAAGTGTGCACACGAGTGTAGCCCGATTCTAGAGTTGCTTAAAACCCGCTGAGCTCTATGGAGCCTTCTGCTCAAGTAAGCATGCGTGCCCAGGAATGCTGTCTTATATGGCACAGGTAGAATGGCGAAAGGGTAGTATAGAGAGATTAGTGGCGGTGTTGAGTTCAAGGGATCCCTCTTATGGTCAAAAGCACGGCGGTGGAACTGATCTCCCAAGTTGCAACCCGGTGCTCTAGTCTTGGTGACCAGTTTCATGGAGTGCATACAAAAACGTCAGCCACCCTTTTCAACTGGGTGACAGAGAAGGGAATTGTACCATTTTTCAGTGGATGCTTTTATAGGGCTTTTTGAGGATTGTAATCCACCCTAGCTAGCGACTAGGAGTATGGAATCCAAGAGAATTTGCTGTGAAGAGTTAGTTTGAGGTTGTGATACATATGTGGTGTTGGATAAGTGCAAAGTGGATTTTGGAAAATCCACTTGGTGTTAAAAGCCTGTGGTTTTGTCTGTGTATGGTAAAGCTGACCAGGGGACTTGATTGTTTACTCCTTTCCCTTGCCTTCTAGATTCATATCTGTATCGGGCTGAGAACTCATAGGGGCATCTGCATTTTATAATTTTGGAAAGAAACTGCTTCTCCCTGGGCCCTAGGGTTTAGGTCAACCTTTGTATACCAATCCCCAGAATTATTACCCATCACCCTTTTTATACACTCGTCTCTGTTTTATTGGGGAGACTTTTTGCCCGGAGTCTCACAAGGAATTAGTGAGCAAGCTGTAAGGCTGGTTTAGGTTAATTAGTGGTTTAAGCCTATTAGCTGGAGATAAGGTTAGTAGGGTGCTAGTTTGACTCTCTCTCCATGAAAAACCACCAGGAGGCATTTGGTTTCAGATGGAGTATCTGCTCTCATAACCTCATCATATACCAATAATGTTGTATAGTGGTTAGAGTGTTGGATTAGGACCAGGGAGACCCGAGTTCAAATCCCCATTCAGCCATGAAACTCACTGGGTGACTCCGGGCCAGTTATGTATTTCTCCGCCTAACCTACCTCACAGGGTTGTTATGAGGATAATTATAACCATGTACACCATTCTGGGCTCCCTGGAGGAAGAGCGAGATATAAATGAAATAAATAAATATCTTGAGTTGGAATTAAAACTGAGGAGTGAGGGCACTGGATAAACGGAAAATGCTTATTAAGTACACATTATGCCTTCTAGTGCAGTGTTTCTCAATGTATTTGGAGTCATGGACTGGTACATTCTTCATGTGCAGTTTTTCGGAGCAACAGTTAGTAAAGGGTCACCCACCACCCCAACCCCAGGCTCCCCCAAAACAATTTTGGGCCGTTAGGGGCCACCACTGGGAACTCTCCGGAGTTCATTTCCAGGCAGCCCTCATTGGTGGATAATGTTCATTTGAGGAAGCTAACCGAATGTTATCCAGGAGGGCTGCCTGCCTAGAAATGAGCTCCTTAGAGCTCGCCCAGGCTCTGTGGATCCCAGGCCCAGTCTCTCTACACGTGATGGACCAGTACCCTCACGGACCGGTACCCAACAGCTAGTGAGTCTATTGCAATTGTTTGGAAGCAGCTTCCTGAGGTCGTTTGGGGCCATTTCACATGCTGGGCTTCCTCCCATGAAGCTGTGGCTTTTAGGGGTATGAATGTGGCTCCTAAACCTTTTGAGGGTGTGCTTTCCTCTTTCTCCTTAGCTCCTGAACTTGTGTGCTGCGGAATCCTACCCACACAGCTGTGTGTCTTGTCTGAATCGGGAGCTGCTGTTGAACTTGGTTTACAAAACCTGATTAAACCAGGATGCAAAACTGACTCTGTCCATGAGGCGAGGCAGTTGCTTCAGGCAGCAGATTATTGGGGCATGGGTGAGGCAGAAAGATGTTTTCCGAGTCCTTGCTTTGAGAAAAAAAGAAATGGGGACGAAGGGTGCATGCGGTGGGTGGCATTTGAAGCCCTGCCTCAGGCAGACAGAGGTCTTGAGCCACCACTGGACTCTCTTCTCATATCCTGGTTTATGTGTTGCTTGTAAACTATACTTCTTCAACAATGGTTCCTGGCTTGAACAGGCTGCAGTTGCTAGATGCTGCTGCGCCATGAAACTAGAAGTTCTACCTTCTAATGCATAGGCAGGCAACCTTGGCTCCTCAGCTGTTGTTGAGCTACAGCTCCCATTGTGACTGGGGATGATGGGAGTTGTAGTTCAACAACAGCTGGAGAGTGAAGGTTACCTGCCTCTGTTCTAATGAATGTTGCAAGTGTTACCTTGTGCATGAAAAGTATATGCTCTAACAATAACTAACATAGGATAGAACACAGCATTTCTCAAGAAAGCCAGTGTGGTGTAGTGGTCAGACTGCTGGACTAGGATGCCGGAGACCTGAGTTCAAATCCCCATTCAGCCATGAAACTTGCTGGGTGACTCTGGGCCAGTCACTTCTCTCTCAGCCTAACCTACTTCACAGGGAGGTTGTGACACGAAACTTAAGGATGTAGTACACTGCTCTGGGCTCCTTGGAGGAAGAGCAGGATATAAAATGTTAAAAAAGAAAAGATCACAACCCCATATGCAAGGTATAACGTTTCGGTCTCTAGTTTGCTAGAAAAAACATATGTACAAAAGGGTTGTGTCTTCTGGGTCCTTGTAAAATTCATGTTTATTGGAGTGTTCTCACAACCTCCAAGTTAGCCTATGTCTTTTATTTTGGACTGTTGAATTGGCACTTTCTTGGAGACTTCCATGCTTGAGGGGGAGCAGTCCATGCTTTTCTGATCTTAACCCACCTTAACTCTATAAACAAAAAGGTTGCTTAAGCACTATGCTGATGTCTAAGTGATGGTGTGAACATTTATTCTGTAATGATGGCTAATAGGCTTTAGAAACATTATTGTGAAAAATGTGAGGTAGTAGTTGACATGCTGCTGACTGTTCAGGGGTAATCTACATGTTACGATCTCCTCTATGGCTTTTTGAATCACATGTGTGTTATCCAACCTCAGCATCCCCTTTGGGATTGTGGGTCAGGACCTGTTTTTGTCCATAAGGTGCAGTATACTAGTAATACTGAATGTGCCTGTGTCAGTATATCTCCCTTCACTTGGGAGTGACCAATTTACTGTCTGCAGGTTGAACTGTCACTACCTGATTTGTGGCACTCTTGCCAAAATTGGATAAAGCAGTTGCTCAGTGCATAATTCTTATGGAGAAGGCAATCCCTGCCGTTGTAAGAAACGAGGCATTCCATGCTATGTTTCTTTCTTTCTTGGATTTTGGCATGTAAAAAGTATGTAATATGTAACGTTAATATTTGTTTGTAATCTTAACTGTTTTATGATGTTTGTGAACTGCCCTGAGCTATTTTGTAAGGGCGGTCTAAAAATCAAACAAATAAATAAAATAAATGGTACATCTGAGCATATGTATGCCATCATATGCATGAGCCCCTGGTGGCGCAGTGGTAAAACTGCCACCCTGTAACCAGAAGGTCACAAGTTCGATCCTGACCAGGGGCTCAAGCCTTCCATCCTTCCGAGGTCGGTAAAATGAGTACCCAGAATGTTGGGGGCAATATGCTAAATCATTGTAAACTGCTTAGAGAGCTCCGGCTATAAAGCGGTATATAAATGTAAGTGCTATTGCTATTGCTATAACTGTGAAGTTCTTGTTGCTTGACAGTGCCATTCATAATAGAGCCTAACCATTTTGCGGGGATGGGGGCAGAGACGGCTAATTTTGTGCAGCAAACATTTGACCAGTTCTAGAGTGGCTTGAATGTGAAGAAAATTGCCATATTTGCTTTAATTATGACTCTACTGAAGTTCTGGATATATGTCTCTCCCCATACCTTTTCAGATAATTTGGAGAAATGATGTGGGTTGTAGCACCCAGCATCCTCTTTTCAGCAGTCAGGCCCCAGGAGTAAAATATGGTCCATGTAACTCCTTCATGACTCCTTATTGAAACTGGAAAATTGCTTTTCTAAATTACCTTGCAGGAAGAATACAGACTTTCAAATACACAAAAGTTACTAGTTCACAACTTTTCTGTTCCCTAGTTTGCCTGCCCATATATATCTGTCATTTTTGCTTGAGAAAAAGTACCAGCTTTCTTGCCTGCCTGGCCATTTGAAGGTAGTTCTTATTCACTGTAGGTGAGGGGTTATTTAAAGGCCTAGAATAACAGGAAGAATTATGCACACAGTCCTCCTCGGGAGCCTGTTTCATCCTCAGTTTTGCTCTTTTCCCTACCCCAGCCCTTGCTTCCAACGTGAATCGGAAGCTCTCCCTTGGTTTGCATACACTTTGAAATTTTTCTGTGGATGGTATTACTTTGCTTAATAATGTTTCATGTCTTGCTGCACACTGCCCTCATGGGGAGTACTTATAAATAATAACTGAGCAACTGTGACTTTATTCCAATTAGCAAAATTATAATCCAGGCATTTTGGTAGCTGACTGAAATGCAAACCAGCTGCCAGCTTGGAGGTGGGTAAATCTTGCTTCTGGAGTTAATTCTAGGACGATCACTCTCTGTTGACACTTGCTGTGCTTTAATAAAGCCAATTATGGTGCAGTTCCCAGTTTATAAAGATTGGGTTCTGATTTACCTCAAGGTGTCCTGAAAGCTGTTTTTGAATTGTCGTCTGTCCTAACTGTTGTTGTGTTAACCTTTCTCCCAAAGTGATCTCCACTAGCACTTGAGTACTCAGCTGGGAAATTATCAAGTGCTGTTGTTCATGGTTTTGCTACTATGGATCCAAGTCTCTGAAGTTTTGTTCATAAGGTTAAATATGCTCCCTTCGCCTCCTGTGGTGACAGGCTTCAGTTGCATGAATCTTAGGCAGGTTTATGAGAGGTTTTGCTAGCTATGAGTTCCTACCTTTTATTTGCTGGCTTAAAAAGTAAGATGGTCCTTATCTGCAATTGGATTAGAGGAGGTACACACAATGATAAAGTGAGGTTCCAGACTCCTAACTCTTCAAATTACTGACTAGTGGAATTTTAAAAAACAACACCACTAGTGTATGTGTGGTTTTTTGGTTGTTTTTAAAAAATGCATTGCCTCATCAGTATTGCCCTATATGAGAAACTCTGGGTGGTGGTGGTTGGTGGATTTTGCATTTATGTTACTCAGGGGCACACAAGTCAAAGACCCTGGTGGGCTGGAACCAAACATGACTTGGTATGCAGGGGCCGAGGCAAATATTCAGCACATTAATAATTATTAAAAATATTAATAAAAGCAATTATTAAGTACTCATTAAAATATTAATGAAAGCAATTATTAGTTGCCCATAGCGTGAGAACATAAGAGTAGACTCCTGGCAACCTTTCCTCTTCCCTGTCCCCCATGCACTTTCAGCATTTGCAAATATCAATTTTGAAAGGGGGCTGATCCCCACCAGGTCCATGGGGCAAGGTGGCATATTGCATCTTACCTCAGGCACCACAATACTTTGGGCCGCCCCTGGGGCCAGCAAAAAAGTCCCTGCGGGCCGGATTCGGTCCCCGGGCCTTATGTTGTGCAGGCCTGATGTTACTACTATGCTAGGAGGCTACCACTAGCTATCTGTTCTCTGATTAGTTCTTTGCTCACAGAGTGGATCAGTCCCTGAAAGTGGCTACATCTGTGCATTGAGTGGATCACTGGCACATGCATGAACCGTTTTCTGCTGACATGAAGGGCCTATGCAGAGAGGCTCCTGTTGCTAATCTGCTCAGTGGATTTCGGGGGCAGAGGGCCAGAGATGCGCAGGCTTCCGGGCCAGGAGGTGTAGTCCACTTGCTCTCCACGTGCTGTGTGCATGCACTGAAGAAGATCTGAGGAAGGGTACCATTTTATGCTGATTACTAGTCACTTTAAGCCCGTTAAAATAACGGGCACTAGTAGACCTTTGGGGCCAGCTAACTCTGCCTCCTCTGGCTGAGGCCGCGGCTCTGCCGCAGCCTCGGCCACACCGCGTCCTCCTCCACCCAGCCGGGCCCACCGCCTCCTCTGGCTGAGAGTGGGGGCCCTTTTCTGAGAGTACTGCCCCACTCTCCCTCCCTCCCTTCTGCCCCACACTCTTGCCTCTCTTCCCCTCTCTCCCACCCCTTTCTCTCACCCTCCCCTCCCTGTCAGCCTCCTGCCCCAGTCCCTCCTGCCCTCCCCCTGCCCCACTCCCTCTTGCCCTTCCCTTCCCTTGCCCTCCCCCTGCCCCACTCCCTCTTGTCCTTCCCACTCCCCCTATTGCCATTCCCCCTCACCCCACTCCCTCTTGCCCTTTCCCCCTCCCCCCTGGCCCACTCCCTCTTGCCCTTTCCCCCTCCCCCCTGGCCCACTCCCTCTTGCCCCTCCCCCTCCCCCCTGGCCCACTCCCTCTTGCCCCTCCCCCTGCCCCACTCCTCTTTAGCCCGTTATATTAACGGGCTCATTCTTTGGGGCTGGCTGTTCCCTTCTCTCTCCTGCCCCACTCTCGCTCCCTCCCTTCTGCCCCACACCCCTCCCTGTCAGCCTCCTGCCCCAGTCCCTCCTGCCCTCCCCACTCCCTCTTGCCCTTCCCTTCCCCCTCCCTCTGCCCCACTCCCTCTTGCCTTTCCTTATTCCCAGAACGGCCGAGGGAGACACGGGCGCAGACAAGGACACGGGCGCACACTGAGGGATCTTATTATAGAGGATAGCCAATGTGCCATAGTGAACTTGGGCTGTAGAGATTCTGGCTCAAATCCCCATTCATCCACAAAGCACTGTGCTCTTAAGGTTGTTGGGTTAAAATTGAGGTGTGGTAATGGAGGGAGACTAGGTACGTCACTTTAATGTTCTTGGAGGAAGAGCAGTATAAAAACGTCAGCAATTATTCCTTGACATGCTTTGGAACCTGCCCCACTTTCACATACATTTCACTTTTAAAAGATGTCCTTTTTTTTTTTGTTTAGTTTTAGTATATTCTTATCCCTCTGCCTTTCATAATCCTTAAGGTCCTATAAGCTTACAGGGCTTTGTTCTGGGCTTTGAAAAATTATGTTTACTCTTATTTGATGAATGTTCATAATTCTGCTCACCTAGGGAGCCACAGCCACCTCTCTGCAAGTTTGTTGAAACTGCCACTGTATTTTTAAATGGTCTCATATTACTTCCAAACTTAAAGCAAACTTGGATAGTTAAATGGGTCCCAGAACATGGTCTCAGGGCACACAATACAGCCACGATGCTGAAGCTTAGGAGCTTTAGGTGTGGTTAGTGTTTGGATGGGGGACCCATGTTTACCACCTTTTGGGAGTTGGATTGCATCTCAGGGGTAGAGCAACTACTTTGCAAGCAGAGGGTTCCAGCTTCAGTTCTTGGCATCTCTAGGTAGCTCTGGGAAAGACTCCTGCCCTAAACCTTAGAGAAACCACTGCCAATCAGAATAGACAACACTGAGCTAGATAGATGAATGAGCTGACATGGTATAAGGCAGCTCTCTGTGTTCCTATGATTATTGGTATATTTGATAGGAAATAAGCAAATCTATATGCATTTCATGAAACTACTAGAAAAACCTGGTGTGATTCTGCAGCTGTTAAGTTGCATCACCATTTGCAATTTGTAAAACTATAATATTTGTCATGTTATAAAACCTACTGAAAGTCAATTAATGCCTGCTGGTGTGGATCAAATATGTTGTGTGCCTAGAAATAAGTAACAGAGAAGTGCTGTTAGCAGTTTGTATAGCAAATAGTGGAACGCAGAAACACTTATTGTAGTAGATGTTAAAAGATGAGGGCAATCGTAAATGGAAGTTGAAGGAACATGCAAGTCTCATTCAAAACTGCATACTTCGGCTGCAAAGTGTAGAGACACTGAATCTATAAAGCCTCATTCAGACATTGCATTGTATATCTGATAGTTTGTAACTTGGTGGTTATATGTGGTCAAAGATTGTAATTACCTGACTGACATACAAGTGTCTGTACACATGTACTTGTGTGTTTGTATGAAAGACTGTGCTTGCACTTATTTTAAAAGTGAACCAGGGCATAGGCCCCCTCAAATGCAGGATGCAGGCAAGTGTACTACTGTACATGCATTGAATAGAATGTGTGAATAATTGTATATGTGTACACAGATCATATGCGCATCAAGCATAATATTGAATAGGGCTTTAAATATTTTACAAATTTAAGCAGCAATATTTACACAACCAACTTTCTCCCTTCATGTTTATTGAGCATGAAACTGAAGTAATGTTCATCTCCAGTTTTAAATATTGATTCTTTTGTGTGGTCACGTGTGCGAGGAAAAATAACTATTTTTTATTTTTCTTACAGATTGATCTTGAGACTTGATAACAGAATACACTCTTTTCATGCCTCGAAAACCTTGTTATCCAAGTAGTTGGAGTGGCTGAGTAAGTAGCATTGTATGCCTGTTTATATAAGAAATTAAATGGAGTTGTATAAAGCTCAGAATTGCTTTGTGCAGAGATTTGGTGCTGAATGCTTTGGGGTGGATAATTTTTTTTTTAACATAATGAAGCTTGAATTTCATTTGAAAATGATTTGTACTATATGTTTATGGGCAGGGCCTTGCCTCTTTTCACTCTTATACAATACCTCAGTATTTGGTGGTGTATTTAATAACAATATTAGATATTAAAGAAGGGCCGCTTTACTGGCTATAACATAGCATCTGTTATCTGTGCTGTGTTGATGCATGGGAATTTTATAAGCAGTTCCTGACATTCTGTCTCTGGAGTCAGTCAAAGAGAGAGACTACTGAGAACTGGTTTGAAAGAGGGCAGTTGCTAGGGTGATGAAGTTTCAGGCACTTAGTTCTTTTCCCCACCTAGGCACTTGTAAAGGTCAGAGAGAAAACAATTTAGGTAAAGAAGGGGTGCTGAGTAGGTATAAGGATAAGGGTTGGTGAATGGTGACCCTTCCAGCCTCTCCTTCAGAATGCTCAACCCGCTCATGAAATTTCACAGATTTTTAATAGTCCTTTTTTTCAAAATAAAAGCCAGTTCCTGGATTCTGTGCATTCTAGAATGACCAAGAAACAGAACTAAAAACAGGGCTATGTAGATGAAGGGGTGTGGCCAGGCAGAGTGATTCAAAATGGCTCCCACTAAAATCTGTAGGACCAGGTTGGCAAGTGCCAGTTGGCAAGTAGTTGGCAAGTGCCTTCTCTTCCAAGAAATGAGACTTGTGAGTTGTTGAGATTGGCTTAGCCCAGTCCAGGGGGTATTCAGATGCATCCATTTACTTTTATCCTGTAGGAGTAATTGCCACCATTCACTTATGTGGTAAAGGGCCTGTTTGAGCATAATGTGAAACCTTGGGTAGACTAACCTAAGCTTAATCCCTGAAGCCGTGAATCATCCGATGGACTATCATTCAACTGTGGTTTTTCCAACCCCTATCTTCAAAGCAGAGGGAACCCTCCCTCTTCCTGGTCCACTGAGGCTGCATCCCAGCAAGCTGTGTACTGCATGGATTGTCAGACTGCAGGCAAGGCGTTGGGACATCAGTAAAGCGGCAACCATTGGCCATGATCTTTGAGGGATGTGCCCAGTGCAATAATGCCTTTTCAGCTTCGATTGCCCACCCTCGGCAGGGAAAAGACATTTTAACCCCTTCCTCACACCACTTGTATCACTGACATTGCAAGAGCTATGCAGTTTCACCCAAGCACAATTATTGATACTGGGGAATGGCAAAGGGGCACTAGTTTTCTGTAACTCCAGGAAGAGATCATGATGATGACTTCCTAGGAGGGAATACCGGTATGTATACAAGGGTAGGCAAAGGATCCTAGGGTTTGGTCCATTGTGACAAAGGATGCTCTTGGATTCGCAGACCCGGTCCAAGCAATCCTGGAAGCCACAATACACTCTTGCCTCCTTGCCAGGGATTACCCCCTCTTGTGAGAGGTGCAGTCCACCAGAGAAAAACAGGGGAACCTGTGCTTCAGTTCTCGGTTGGACTGCACACTCATGAGGCAGGCCTTCCAACTATAGGGGACCCTGCTGATGTGGGACTCCCGGTATCTCTGGTTAATAATAGAACTCTTACTCTGTACCCTCCCCTCTCCACTCAACCCTTCCAGACTTCCAAGGAGTCTGATCCGTTTAGTGTGTCTGAACAGTTTTGGGTGGGCAGAGTTAGGAAAGACTGGGGATGGATTCTATGTCCAGAGCTAAACAGGCCAGGTTGAGACCATTGTTGCGGTACATGTAAATCAGCTGCCATGGGGCATCCCAGGGCAGAGCAACTGTGGATTAGAACGATCCCTGACTAGCCAGGTGTCCATGCAGGGGGGAGGGGAAGCATGGATATGTGCTACAGGGAGATCAGACTGTCAGAGGAGCACTTACACTCTTGGTTCACAGCAGTTGCTGGGAGTGGGAAAGAGATTGCTGAGGGACCATTCCCTGGGGCTTGCATGGAATTGGCAACTGGGCTGTAATAGCCCGGCAATAGCCCTCCGGCCCGTATGCGTGTCTCCATGGGCAGGCATACCCATGAGAGAGTGGTCCTTGGGAGAAGGAAATAAGCATCTATTGCATGTTCTGTCATCTCACAAGGCTCTTGAACTCATTTCTTTAGTCCCATTGGACTGCTCTGCTCATGAGGTATGGCTGTGACTGCATGCTTGCACTCCAGGGGAAGGGGCTGGGTCCTCCTTCCCCTACAAAATGGTACAAAAACTGGAACAGGACCACTGAAAAAACAAAGGGCTTTCTTTTAGCCCAAACTTAGGAGTTATCCCATTCATGGTAGGTCTTCCTTTGCCATTACACATAACAGTCTGGGTTGCCTCCAAGCTGGGGGGCCGAGGCTGAACATGTAGATATATACAAATATATGTACAGTTGAGGGCACCTCTCTATACAATTGGAGGGAGCAGTACTGTCCATGGAAACCCTTAAAAATACAAATACTGTGCAGGAATCCAGGGAAATCAGTGCCCTGCTGCCCAACCAGACAGCACATGCAACACCTTTGAAAGGATGCCTAGCTGAGCAACTGCACTACATCAGGTGTGTTATTAATGAAAGGGTTCCTTGTGTGCGTGCCCCTTTTCCTTCCTTGGATGGAAGCTGTCAAAACAATTTGTATGGTAATTGTAAGTAAAGGCTCTGCAACACGCCAAGGTGTATGTTGCAGGTTGCTCAAGAAATTCAGTACAATGGACAGACACACACCAGATTTGTGGGGCTATGTGTTGTCTCTTTAATTGACTGGACAGGAAGGTTGCCATGGCTGGGGTGTCCGCAGGTTTATTCCAGATATAACATTGATGGGAACCTGCTGTGCATGGGGTTGGTGCATTGATATTTCTGATAATTGCCATGGTATTGCTCCCCCAGCGGCCTGGCATGTTTACCCTTTGTGGGGAAACAACCTAGTTGTTCAATTTCTGGTGTTGCTGGAGTTCACGTGTCTTTGCACAAATCTCGGCAGCCCTGAATTGCTGGAGACCTCTCTTGCTGTCTCTTTCTTGTTGTCCCATCCTGTTTGTGTGGATAGAAAAAGGGGCCCCATAAGACACAGGAGAAAGCAGGCTTTCTCCAATGTGCTTCTTTCCCTTTAGGGAGACGGCATCTCTTTTGCCAAACACCGGCAAGAGCAATGCGGTGATGGTGGAGGGCAGGGCACCAGAACCTTAGAGGCAGCCGGTGAGAAACGCGGCCAGCATAGAGCTGACCCATTTCTGGGCTGCTCTGAACTGCCCTCTCTATGGATTTGGGAGGAGCTGGAGCACAAAACCCAGGTGGTGGCGGTGGTGGCAGAATTTGGACAAAACAATGGCTTTTTGGAGCCTGAGGTTTTGGCTGCAAAACTCACTTCAAACCGAAAGTTAAATTTCAGGTTTGGAGGCGAAGGGAGAGCTGCGGTTGCGTGATGAAACCATGGCTTCATGCATTTGGATGACCACAAAGTCAAACCCCTGCCATGTTTACCTCCGGTTTTGCATTATGTCCGAAGGGGGCCAAAAGTAGACTCTGGTCACAAACTTGTAGTGGAGGCCAAATCTGCCACCTCTTGTACTGGGTGGCCTGGCCTCCATCAGAAGAGCTCCTAAGGAGGGGCAGCACAAGCTGATGCACACAGTTCCAAACTATGGGTGATATAGGAACATAGGAACATCGGAAACTGCTGTATACTGAGTCAGACCATTGGTCTATCTAGCTCAGTATTGTCTTCACAGATTGGCAGCAGCTTCTCCAAGGTTGCAGGCAGGAATCTCTCTCAGCCCTATCTTGGAGAAGCCAGGGAGGGAACTTGAAAACCTTCTGCTCTTCCCAGAGCGGTTTCATCCCCTGAGGGGAATATCTTGCAGTGCTCACACATCAAGTCTCCCATTCAGATGCAACCAGGGCAGACCTTGCTTAGCTATGGGGACAAGTCATGCTTACTACCACAAGACTAGCTCTCCTCTCCTCTCCTCTCTATGAGTTTCTGAACCATAGTTTAGAGATGCAACCATAGTTTAGAGTTGCTTGTCCACTTCATTTTGTTGTTGTTTCAGCATTCGGCTTCATAAGTTCATTTTCGTCTTCATAGTGCAGTAGCCTATGAAGGAGAAACAATGGCTGTAACGATGGCATGCTGTAAACTATGATTTGCCAGTTTAGACATTACACCAGACCATAGTTGACACAACCATAGTTTGAAATCCAAGTTGTGGCTTCTGATTCTGGTTTGCCAGATGTTAGCAAGTCATGGCTTCCTTAAACATTATTTGATGCGATACTTATTCATTTCACATAAACCACATTACAAAATACTGAATTATTCTGACAAGTCATGGGAAGATGTGAGGAGCAGGAGCAGATGCTTTGAATCCCTATTATTCAATCAATATATTTATTTCAGTGTTTGACCATCATAAGGTAAAAACAGACCTAGAAGCTATAAAATTAGCCATTATTAAAAGCAGTAGGGTAAAAGCTGTAAAATGAGAATCTATAATCTAAAAGAGAGAATCTATAAAAATAGATAAAGCTAGAAGATTAAACAAAGGCTTATAAACTCTATAAATCTATAGAATCAGTAAATCTAAAAAGGATGCAAGATTAAACAAAAGCTATGCAAGCTGTAAGGTTAAAACAATGACTATGAACTGACCAGAGGAATCCCTATTATTAAGTTCTAGGCTTGGAGATCTTATAGCAAACAAACTGTGCTTTTAAAGGGACTTGGGTATTTAATTTGTATACATTAATATTTTTTTACTAGCTGGATTTATTTTAAGTTTAACTTGTTTGATATAAGCTTTTTTCTGATGCAAACTTGTGCTTCTACTATAGGCAGTCCTTGACTTAAGACAGAGTTAGTATCTCTCTTAGCCTCTCAGAGAACAATTTATGGGCCGGCTTTATAAATAAAATTATTAAAGTTAAGATGCTCTGAGTTAAGGTGTTGGTTAATTGCCGCTTTCTTTCAACTTCATAACACTCACTGATAGATAGATAGATAGATGCATTAAATAAATAATTGGCTTTTAGTTTATGATGTGTTAGAGTTTTATTTACAGTAGTTTTAATCTGCTTTATATGATTTTGGGTTTTAGTTGTTTGTTTTTTAGGTTGTAAACCACCTTGAGATTTTATATGGGGCAGTATATAAATAGATGGTATGTGGGGGCCAGAAGAAAAGGAGGCAATAATGGTGGCTCAGGCTCACATTGTCAATGGGACTGGCAGTCCTGGTGGTAGCTGTTGCTGTGTCTGAGGCTGCGAAGGGATTGATTGACTTGCCCATTCAAGATGTTGGCCCCCCCCCCCGCTCCTGGAGAAGGAGCCAAGGCAGATCTTGTGGTAGCAAGCATGACTTGTCCCTTTAGCTAAGCATGGTCCACCCTGTTTGCGTATGAATGGGAGACTACATGTATGAGCACTGTAAGATATTCCCCTTGGGGGATGGAGCTGCTCTTGGAAGAGCATCTAGGTTCCAAGTTCCCTCCCTGGCATCTCCAAGATAGGGCTGAGAGAGATTCCTGCCCGCAACCTTGGAGAAGCCACAGTCAGTCTGTGTAGACAATTCTGAGCTAGATAGACTAATGGTCTGACTCGGTATATGGCAGCTTGCTATGTTCCTATGTGGCTGTTGTGCTGTGATGGTAAAAGGGAGAGAGCCTGGCCTGATCCCAGCCCACATACCACTTCTTGCCTGCCCACCTTCCTTCTCTCTCTCTGTTGCCGAGGAGGAGATGAAAGCAAGCTCCATGGAAAAGTGAGAGAGCCAGGAAGGGAGTGGGTGGCAGGGGTGAGCAACCTTTAATTCTCTATCATGAATTTTTCTTCTGCAGGTCGGTGATTGACACACCATCTTCTTTGATGGCAGCAAATAAAATTCTTTTCACTTTCTGTCTTGTTCAGGAGCCAACCCTCCATTTATAATGTTGTTTCTTGTGGAAAATCAGTTCTGAGTTAAGACACAATTTTCAGGAACCAATTGTGTTGTAAGTCTGAGGACTTCTCATGCTTATTTTTGTGTCTTGTTTAACATGCCAATTTGCTAAAAAACTGAGTTAGCATCAGACACGAGCACTCAACCTTGTCTGACTCTCACATGCGCTCCCCTCTATTGAGCTTGGTGAAAAAAGAGAAGTCTTTGTTTTAGGAATTTATATCCTGCTTTTCATATCCGCCTCAAGGCTAACAAAAAGTGTATCACAAAACATCAAACTATAATAAGTGAAGCAGCAGTTAAAAAATAAAATAAGTACAGAACTAAAACGATGCCTGGAACAGCAGTCAAGCTATTAAAAGCCCAGAAGAGCAGGATGGACTTTGCCCAGTGTCTTCAAGTATCAAAGATGGCCCTATGTAAACATGCCTAGGGAGTAATTTTTACTCCCTAATCAGCACCACCACAGAAAAGACCACACTCTTTGATAGCCATCTAACCTCTGAAGGTGGAGGCCGCTGCTTTAAACCTAAGCTATTTAGGTCCCTGGCACTCTCTCCCAGTCTTCCCAACAGGCTTCAAGCAGAACTACCAATCTAAGGAAAGACCTTCTCCTTATAATCCCTCACAGCCCCAACCAAAGATACTCTGACTCTCATTGTCTTTTGCAGGAGACTGCACAGCTGAGATACACGTGATAAGCATGCTGACAGTCTTTGCCCAATTCAGAATACGATTACTGTTAAAAACTGATTGCCGATAAGAGTTTTTATTGTTTACTACTGCGAACAATGGGCTATGGTTGGAGAACAAGCTTCCATGTAATTCATTACTCAGTTGATCCTGGATTCAGAGATGTGAAATCAGTATTTCTTTAGCTAAGCCATGGTTTCATATGGCATCTGAACTTGAGCCTGTACACAAACTGTGGTATGTCTGGGGCCAGCGGACTAGGATCTGAAACCTGTGTCTGAGTTCACAGACGACTGACAAACCACAGTTGGGACCATCAAGAAACTGCTGTTCCATGGAAACAAGAGTGAGCTTAGAAGTCTAACTACTGAGCTGATGAGAAGCACAAGCAGATAAAACTGTGGTTTGCCGACTGTACATCTGGAGTCTCAAATCATGGTGTAAGTTGTTAGCTAATTAGCACAAGCCATGGTTTTGTGCTGCTTCTGAACCCAGCCTAAGAGATCTTGGGGCTGGTAGTACGACTGAGGGCAGAAGGTTTCTCTTGTCTCAGTATGATGTTAATAAGAAATTATGTTGCTTGAAAATAAAATGCAATGACTAGGTGTCTTCAACTGGCTTATATTTTTGGTAGGGCTATTTCTAGGGGCCACCTAGATTGATGCATTTTTTGATCAAAATATTATAAGGATGTGACAGAAATGTCCTTTGAAGGATGTTTATGCCTGCTTTGATGTTTGGATTAATGCAACAAGGTGGAAGATAAATAGGAAACCTCATGAGTAAGATCAGTAAATCTCATTTGTAGTTGCACAACCACTGTCCATGTGATTTGAGTGTGTGCCCTAAAAAAAAAAAAAGAAAGCCTCAGAATCCTTTGCAATGGACAAGGGTTGCATGGCAAGCATGCAAGGGTTCCTTGGCATAGGAACATAGGAAGCTGCCATATACCGAGTCAGACCATTGGTCTATCTAGCTAAGTATTGTCTACATAGACCTACAGTGGCTTCTCCAAGGCTGCAGGCAAGATTCTCGCTCAGCCCTGTCTTGGAGATTCTAGGGAGGGAACCTGAAACCTTCTGCTCTTCCCAGAGTGGCTCCATCCCATACACACCCTGGGCTCGCTCTCTCTGTGTTGGGCCAAATGTGTGTGTAAAAGCAGAGCTACAGATGAGAGATGTACTGTAGGTGCAGCAGCTTTCGTGTTGCAAAGAGCATTTGTTCATCTAGGAGTGTGGATCTGTGTGCAGTGAAGTCCCTACTAAACACAATCTCTACTAAAATTATTCTTTATTAAGAATACGAGTGACAAGTATTTTTAAAATTCTGCTTCTCTTTGAAAGATGCAGCATTGCATGGAAGAGTTAACAATTTTTCCTCCCTTCTTAATAGGGAACAGTTTCTACGATGTGCACAGGTCTGTTCTATCTGCATAGCTTGCCAGCAAGGTAGCATGTGTTAACATTTCACAGGCAACTGCATGCATTTCACACTGTTGTTAAGCTCCTTTGTGGGGTGAGATGACACTTATTAAACAGCTGTTTTCTTTCTTTGCCAGAGATGGAGCACTAACTGCATTCTGTGAAGACCTGCCAAAAAAGCTTTCAGAAGTGAGCGCACGGTCTGGAGTAAGCAAAGCATTGAGGAGACGGTCTTGTTCCACTTGACAGATCTCATTGCTGCAAAATACACACACATATTTTTTTAATGTGCTGAAGTCTTTATTCCCCTCTCGCCCTTCTACCTCATCTTATGAATTTTGGGCAGCCATGGCTGGGGAACTGTGTTTACTGTTCCTGTTGTTGCTCTGTGGGAGTACTGTGTCCGAAGTGCAGCCTTTATACCAGCCGCCTTCTGAAGCTCTGGATTTTGGGTTTGTCCCTGCAAAGACGTACGATACCAACGCATACTATGAACCTGGAGCAATAGGAATTTTGTTCCGAATAGTCCATGCTTTCCTCTATTTAGTGCAACCGAACTATTTTCCTCAAGGTAAGTGCCTGATATTAAATTGTCCTGAAAAATGGACACTTGACATAGCAAGTTTGTATTGCAAGACTAGTGAGTGTGTGTAGAAACATGTCAAAGTTTCCCCTTGTTGACCAGGTTGAAATCAAACTATATGCCACTGGGAGTTACCACCCCTCATCTGCTAGATGTATTATATTTGTTACAGCTTTTATGGAGCTGGGTAATATTTCTCAAACTTCCTGAACTAGTGGAGCCCCTCAGAACTTTTTGCACCTTCTAGGGATGACCCACTCTCCTTGTACAGGGGTGAATCTTTTAAAATACACTTATTATTCTAAGGATTTGAACCAGACTGAACAATCTAACTGTGGTGGGAGTGGTTTTGAATGTACACTTTCTGCCCTGAAAACACATTCCACAATGCAGGTTCAATCCTCTTTCACCACACAAGATGTCTTCACCATTATATCTTCCTGGACAGGGTCCCAGAGTCTTTCATTCTGATTACAAAACTTAAACAACCAGAATCTGATCAGTAAAGTTGCAGCATTGGGTGTGCCTTGGACCACTCGCTGGATCCAGGTGTCAGAGCCTTTTCAGTTGGCATGAATAGACATTAAAGATTATTTTAGTGATACCCCTTCCCCTCACCCCAGTAGTCTTGAACTCCTCATATGAAACCTGTGTGTGTGTTCACTCTTATTTCTACATTAAAGTGGTTGGGTATATTTTTGGCTTTCATGAATTCAAAGTATCTATATGTATCTGTTTATTACTTTAAGTTTAAATAAGTAGAATTTGAAGAATCTGCAGTTTTCAGTTAAATGCTTCCAACATGATCTGAAGAAGATGCAGACTTCATACATGGTTAATTGAGTGTTCTGAATGACTCTCAATTATGACTTTATATGCTGATCTCATCATAGATGGTACTTAACCTTTTTTTAAAAAAGCAAATTAAAATGTTTATTATGTAAGTGGCAGGAAAGTCTGATGTTAAGAACACAACTAAGATTTTAAAAGTTCAACTAAAAATGATATGTTCTTGATTGTCAAGATTGAAGAATCGGAGGTGGAGGTGGATGTGGAGGTTGATAAGTAACTCTGCTGCTTCTCAGTGGCCAAAACTACAAAACTAAACATGTAGGAGTCTGGAGCTCAAACTACTGTGGAATTCCATGACTCTTCGTGTGTGTGTGGGGGGGGGGGGGAGTGAGAGAGAGACAAAAAGCAAATATGGCAGATCTGAGGCAAGGAAGGGCAAGTGGGGCGTGACTGCCTAACTTCCCCTTCAATGCTGGCATTTCAGCTTTGTCCTCCCCAAGCTGGTTCTTCACCCAAGGGAAAAGATATAGGGTCCCCAAAGCTTTTCCCATCTCCCCCACACTTGGCCCACCCCTACCCTCTGATGGGCAAAAAACCCAGGGTTTTGGAGCACTTGTAGAGGGGCAATTCTGATGATCACCCATTACATGTGCTTACAGAGTGTGCTGAGAATATGTTGGCACATCCTTTAATGATGTCATGGCAGGCATGTGTCAGGCACGTGTCTACACCTTCATTGTGTGTAGAGGTCCATGTTCATGTGAACGGACTCCCTGTCCTCAGACACAGCCTGTCTGGGGCTGCTTGGTTACTACTACTGCTGCTGCAACTGCCACCAAACGCTGTTGATTTGCATCCTAAATAAAATGTCAAGAGTATTAACTTGCTGTGCCATCTTAATTAGCTCCTTGACTTGCTGAAAGATACCAAGCATTGTACTGGGCAGTTCCTTCTATCTGTCTTGAGTAATTGAATTACCTTGATTGCTGTGAATAAAAGGAGAGATCAGTTCTGAGACTGAAGCATGAAAGTGGTATCTACTGGGTATTGAGCTTGCTGCCAGTTCAGTTAAATTCTGTGCCTGTGTTTATGTGTGTGCACACACACCTTGGAGATAGTAAATGGTCTGTAGTAGCTAACTCATTTAGTGTATCTTAGCCTGGTTCTCTTAGAGGTAGCTACTGGGTGGCCCCTGTCCCCAAAAACAAACGGATCATGTGGATTTGAGTAACATCATTTAATTAGCTAATCCATAATCTCCCTCTCACCATATGTTGCTTTGTTTTTCATTCTCAGTGTGGTAGTGATGTCAGGTTTTGTGAACTGCTTTCTAAATAAAGTTTGGAATACAGCTATTTCAAGTGAAGTGAGATGTTTATCTTCAGACTCTCCCAAACACACAGCTCAGAAACAAGGCCCTGCTCCAGAGAATGAAAACAGCAGAAGGCATTACTCTGGTTTCTGTGTCTGCGGACAAGCATATGGAGATGTGAAGGGGGAACAATCTGGTATTCTATGTGCATTATTAGTTTGCTAGATGTGCTCCTTATGCACTGTATTTCTTGCTTAAAAAGAAAATCTGAACTCCATGCCAAGAAAGGCTGAATTTCATAGCCTGTATAAATTACGCAATGTGAGTAAACTTGTGTATAAACACACACACCCCTTCACCGTTCTATGTAATCTTCCTGGATTTGCTAGTTATGGGGCCATGGAGGGCTCTGAAATTCTGTCCGCAGCCTCTCTAAGATTTACTCAGCTTCTGAGTTTTCAGCAGGATGTGCTTACAGCTTCCAAGTGTCTTTTTTGCAGCCACAAAGCTAGACACCTGCTTTCCTTGAAAAATGAAATCTGACATTCTCAGGAATCTGAATTCTGTACTTAATAACACATTCTGCCTCTTCTGTGCTTCCATGAAATCACAGCTTAAGCATGACCCTGCTATTACATGCCCACTACTACAGATCCACATGTAGAAGTCTGTGTTGTGCGTGCAGGCTGTATTCTTTGGTTCGGGGAATTTTCACTGATAATTAGGACTGAGGATTTGGGAGAAACTAAATCCTTAAATGAAGCTGTGTATATGTCAGCTTAACATATCTTGCCATTTTGATATGTTTTCTGAATATCATGCAGCACATACCTGTGGGTATGTGAACAGTCCTGGAGATGAGAAGCAGGAGTTGATGCTAAATTAGTCATAAATGGCCTGATTGGTGGTTGCAGTAGCAATCCTATTCAGTGGGGGAAGAACTTGTAGGACTAGATTGTTGGTCTTTGCTTAGCTGAAGAGTCAGTGGAGTACAGCTATCATCTGTGAGGTTATTGCTGAGCATCTAAGTAGGAATCCTTCCTTTTAAGCTTAAGCTTAGGGCTATGTGGAGAGCCGTCTGTCTTGGGAGATGAGTGTGACTAGAAGGGGGTTTGCATGCCTTCCCTTCAGAGCACTACATATCCATGTAGAAGCTGGTGGTGCTGAGAGAAATGGGGATCTAATTGCCTGATTTGACTCAACAGCCCATGGTTTTCCTTTGCATCCTTTGTTGTGATTGAAACAGCTCTTGCTGCTTTTTCATGAAGCGCCATCAGTAAGTGGGGCATTCAAGTGCAACTTAAGTGAACAAGCAAGTTGTCCTTCAGGTGCTTACAATCTAAGTAGCAGAAAGAGATGGTAAAGGCGTCCAATGCTCATGTCCAAGGGTTGGCAAGTCCTTAGGACAGATCGATAGGCAACTGGCAGGAAGGTAGACTATTGGTCTGTGGTCCAGAAGTTGCCTTGTGACCCCCCCCCCCCGAAGAGATGAGTTGAACATACCGATGGAAAGCAACAGGTCTCATCTGATTTCCCTGACCAGGAGGAACCTGGGTTCTGGTGTGATGACAAAATTCTAGAGCCCTGTGGTGCCTGATGAGAGAGGATGAGGTAAGTGTGTGTGTGCATAAATAAATTAATCAGCTATAGATATGTAGGTATAGTCTGATTGTGCTACAGGAGTGGTTTTCAAACTGTCTTGGGGAGCCCCAGGATTACTTGGAAGCTTATTGTGGAGTTTCTTGATGGTACAATCAATAATGGTGGATAGGATTTCTGATAAGACAGTTGGTTTGCTGTCATCCTGTGCAAATCCCAGCAACAGGAGGGTGTACTCTAGGTTGAACTCTTAAGTGGGACAACAGTGAGGGCCAAAGCTCTTGACCATTGCCCCACATAAAGTAGTTATGCACCCTAAACAAGGCTTAGTATTCTGAGAGATGCTGAGGATCTGTAGAAGTCTCTCCGGATTCCTTCATACACAAGTCTGTCTTGAAAGTTTTCCTTTAGATAGAAAGTTTGAAAGGCACTCTAGGGCATAAGTGCAGATTGATCAATGGTTAATTTCAGAAAGTGTCGAAGGAAAGTGCCTCATTACATGCAGCAACAATGGAATATCAAGCAGATTGCAGCTTTCCTGGGTATATGGTGATTTTTTAAAAAGACTGCACATATCATAAATTAAAGATCTATTCTAGTATAAATTCGGGAAGGAAGGATGTTTTTACCGTCTTGTAGGGAAAAATAAGGCATACATTTTCAATACATAGTAATTTATCATAGTACTTTGGCAGAGAGAGATGTAGTGGTAAATGCAATTGCAGATGAAAGACTTGAATACTATATGCTATACTGTCAGGCTTCTTAGTGATGTACACATACTATTGCAATATTTCTCAGACTGAGAGGGTTACACAGGCTAGAGTTTCACTGAACACCGGGGATGAGAAAAACATACATGACTGTAGACTGCAAGTGTTAACAGCAATAGATGTCCTGACTGCTGGATGCCATCTCACCTGTGGCTCTCTCCATGATTTTTAAGCAGCCACTCCACTCCCTTTTATAGGCTTGGCCTAAGCCCCCTGCTCTGCTTTCTTGCCCCAAAGCAGGAAAAGGAGATGCAGGGCTTGTTGATTTGGCCATGCTTGACCAAGGTGCCTTAGGCTTTGGAACAGTAGAAAAAGAAGCCCCCACCCTGTTTCCTAAATTAGATTATGGTATTTCTCTTTGTTCAAGGTATCCTAAAAAGTCTTCTCTAGCACCAAAGTTCAAAACAGCCAGGAAAACAAATAAATGGATCATAGAACAAATCAATCCAGAATTTTTAGTCGAGGCACAAATGACCAGGCTCAAAATATTATACTATACTATATTATTATATTATACACATTATGCGAAAAACCAGTTCCCTTGAGAAGTACCTAATGCTGACAAAAGCTGAAGGAAAGAGAAGAAGAGGACGACCAGCATCAAGGTCAATGGACTTGATTACGACAGCAATGAATGCAATACTGAGAGACCTTAAAGGCCAAGTTGAAGACAGATCATCTTGGATAGAATCTATCTATGTGGTCACTAAGAGTTGACAATGACTTGACGGCACTTAATCATTTCTCTTTGTTTCCACTTGGATGTTTCACTCGGTATATCTAGGACTAAACTTCTTTTCTTCTGAAGCTGTCTTCTCTATATTCATTGACAACCTCACCATCTGCCCTGTTGAACAGGCACAGAGTTTAGGCTTTCTATTGGATATTTTCTCCCCTTACTGTCTCCCTTGTGCTAATCTTTAGATGTAAACTCCACAGGCAGGGAAAAATTCTTTGCATTTTTGTTAAGTGCTGTGCACATAGATGCCACTAAATAACTCCTGGCATGTTCTGCTTGCTCCTGTCTCAGGAGGTAATCTGGCTTTCGCTCTCTGCACTCCACTGCCCACCCTCCCTAAATTAATGGCTGATCCTTTCACTGTCAAATTCAGACACCTCTACTCTGTTCTCCTCCTCTTTGACTTTTCTGCTACTGTTGACCACACTTGTGCTTGACTCCCTCTGTGCCTTAAGCATCTGTGATTGTGTTCTCACTTGGCTGCTTCTCATCCTACCTGTCAAATCACTCACTCAGTATTTCCATGGGAGAAAACACCTTCTTAGCTTTCTTGTCTTGGTTGGAGCTTGTCAGAGAGCCATTGTTGGCCCTCTGCTGTTCTCTCTGCACAATCTTTATCTCCCTGGGTGATCTCAATCCATATCAATCAGTGTTTCCTACGTCTGACTACACCCAGCTTTATCTTTCCATCCCAATATTTTTCCTTGCCTACAATTCTGCATTTCCATTCACCCATTACTTCTGTTTTATGTTGTTGCCATTTCAAATTACAAATATGAATACGATGAATATTTATATACCGCTTTGCAACAAAAGTTCCCAAAGTGGTTTACATATAAATAAATAAAATGGCTCCCTGTCCCCAAAGGGCTCACAGTCTGAAAAAGAAACATAAGATAGACACCAGCAACAGCCACTGGAGGGATGCTTTGCAGGGGATGGATAGGGCCAGTTGCTCTCCCCCTGCTCAATAAAGAGAATCGCCACTTTAAAAAGGTGCCTCTTTGCTCTGTTAACAGATATGCACATTCTCCATATCCAAGACTGTGCTTCTAATCTTCTCCACCCACCCTACCAGCCTCCCCTAGATAGAGATCACTTTCTGCCATTTACCCTATGAACCAGGCATGAAGCTTTGACTTGATCTTTGACTCATGGCTCCCCAAATGTAGTCAGTCATATTGCTCTTTCCAATAAGATAGCAAAACTCTGGCCCTTCCTTTTGGTTAAGATTCTAGTTTATACTCTGGTCACATCCCACCTTAACCACTGCAACCTTTTCCCTGGGCTGGTTCGGATCATATTGCATTCATCTGGCTTACCATAAGTGATGAGGGCATGCTCTGATTGCATGGCAGGGTAGGCAGTTAGCCCTCTACACTAAAAACATTAGTTTAAACAAGTATTTCTGGCCTGTATAAAAGCATAGTTTGGATGAAATATGCCCCCACCCCCACCATGCAATTAGGAAAAGGTGCCTCTATGTTCCTGGAGAGGCAAAAGGCATGTGTGTTTACAGTGTGTGCACATTCTCAAAGCATGTGATCAGTCAGGCAGATGAAGTATTGTCCAACCTGGGCTTCTGACTTTGTTTTGTTGCACTTCAGCTCTTGCCCCTGTCTAGAACTGCTGCCAAAATAATTTGCCTCCCTTGCTGTTTGGACCACGTGATGCCTCTCCAGGCTTCCTGTCTTGTTCCTTCTCTAGTACAAGCTCTCTGTCTTTGCCTTTAAAGCCTTCCATGGAATCATTTTATCATTGTTCTGCCCTTAGATCTTCAAACTCAACTATCCAAAGGTCTCCTGCTCCTTTAAACTCCTCCACTCGTTCTCTCTTGCTGGCTCTTGTTCAGCAAACTTTCTCAGACATGTACAGGCCATTTCAGACAAAATATGGACTGGTCCTTGCCACTTGATGCAGGATGTGAGTGTGCGTATCCTGCATACCATCCTTCAGCCACATGATCATGTGCAACAGGGGGCAAACAAAGGGTGAGATGTGCATGCTTTTGTCCCATGTTGTGTGTGGGTGAGGATAGCCCAGATTGGTCCTGTATCATGCCAGCTCTTTCTCTTCCTTCAAAACCTGTAGAGAAGGGCCCAGCTGCAGAAAAAACTACTTTATACAATTGGCCTGCATTTGCACTTATTCCTTGGACTCTTTCTATCAGATTGCTAGTGGGGAGGGGGAGAGAGAGAAACTTGTGCTGTCTAAGTTGCTCCTTACCATCCCTTAACAATTGGCTGTTAAAATCATAGAAGTTTGCGAATATTATTGAGAATGCATTTGAAGAGTTTTGAAACTTTAGTAAGCTGTCTACATACAGATTATTATTATATTGTACCCACACCATTTTAATGTTAGAATGAGGGCAAGATTGTATTTTTGCTGTGGGGAGCATGATGTTGAGAGGTTTGGTTTTTGGGTGGGTGGGTACTCTCTTAGATTTGTGGAAGACTTAAAATTGAGCCTTGCTGAACTGAAACATAGGTCCTGCTTTCTGTTTCCCACCGTGGCTGAACTAAATGCTCCTGGGGAGCCCAGAAGTGGAACATAGAGGCAAATCGCTCCCTCCAACTGTTGCTTCTCAGAATCTGATATACAGAAGCATAGTATGCTTGGCATACTGCCTCTGCACCTTGAGGTAGCATGTCACAATCCTGACCTGTCCTCCATGAATTTGTCTTCACCCCTTTTTACAGCCATCAGAATATATGACAGACACCATATGTTGTACATGACAGTGAACTCTACAAATTGTTTTGTGCAGAAGTACTTTTTTGTCCATCCTTAAGGTCCTGCCAGTTGGTTTCATTTGTGATAGGAGAGGAAGGGAAAATGTCTCTCTGTTTCTTTTGCACAATGCATAAATTTATGAACCTCCATGTCACTCGTGGTCTAAGGCAGGGATTCTCAGTGTTGGGTCTCCAAATTTTATTGGACTTCAGCTCCCATAATCCCCAGTCCCAGTGGCCTTTGGTTGGGAATTATGGGAGTTGAAGTCCAATAGCATCCGGGGACCCAACATTGAGAGTCGCTGGTCTTGGAGTAGCAAGAATGAATTGTTCCCTTTACTAAGCAAGGTGTCCCCTGGTTTGCATTTGAGTGGGAGACTACATGCATGAGCACTATAAGATATTCCCCTTAGGGGATGGGCCACTCTGGGAAGAGCACTTGTGTGCAGAAGGTTCCAAGTTCACTCCCTGGCATCTCTAAGATAGGACAGAGGGAAACTCCTGCCTGCAACCTTGGAGAAGCTGCTGCCAGTCTGTGTAGACAATACTGAGTGAGGAAGGTATTAACCCTAACCCTAACCCTAGCTGTTTTTCTAAATTAAAAAGCCACAGATATAGATTTACCTCATAAGGAAGGTGCTCCAGCCCCCCACCCCCGGTCTGGACAAGATGGCAGTGATGCTGGTAGGGTATGCTCAAAGCCTCAAATGAATTAATACTAAACCTGCGCAGAGTATCTGTGCGCTAGTACTTGATTGCTCCCTTCACCCCCTGCCACAGCCCCCCTCACCTCAGAGATCTCTCCGCCCTCACCTGAGCTGCACTCCTGCTCCTCCTCCTCCATCCTGTTGCTTCCATCCCCCTCACCCCTCTTGGTCACTCCTCCATCCCTTTACTCCATTCTCCTCACCTCTCATGGTTGTGGCTACAGCGTTGCTGGTGCCTGTTGGCCAAGCTGCAGCCTCCTATCCCCAGAGACCGCCCTGACTTCATCTGAGTCCCGCTCCTGCTCCTCCCCACAGGAGGAACTTCCTTGCAGCCACCACCACCATGGCCACTCGTTTCCCTCAGGCGGCTGACAGGCCTTGGCCCGTCCCTTGCCTTCCTGCCTCCTTCTGACAATGGCCTTGGTAGCTCCTAGCAGCAGCAGTGGTTGACTGGACCCTTCCTTGCTGCTGGTGCCACCATGGCCACTCATTCCCCTGAGGCTGCTGACAGGCTCGGGCCCGTCCCTCACCCTTCCATCAGTCTCTCTTCCCTCTCCCTTCTTTCTCTCTCCTCCACTTGCTCTTCCCTGCTCTTTCTTCCCTCTCCATGTTTCTCCTCTCCCTCCCTCCCCTGAGTTAACAGATCTTGTTCATCTTGTCTCCTCATCTAATTCACACAGCGGCAACCTCCTTCTCCTGAAGGGGCTCTTTCCTCCCTCATGACTCCTCTCTTTGCAGACCCCTGCCTTCTATCCATCTCTATATATTCATATCCCTTTCCACTACAATCAAGGACATCTTCCAACCAGTAACAGTTGCATTCCAACTGACCTTAACCATCACAGGCTCCTCCTCCCTTTCTGCATATGGAATCCCCACTGCCCGATCAGGTGCTTCTGCTTGCAAATTCTCACAAGAGCTGCCACACATGGGATTAGCCACGGGTACACCTTAGAGTATTAAATATATAGAAGATTCTTCTGACATAAGGGGTAGCTTTATTTGCTACTGATCAGATGGTTCTAGGAATGTTTTGACTCACCATTTGCTCCCCCCACCACCAAAAAAACAGGCTTGTCCCAAGTATATTTTGAAACTAGTTCTAAGAGAAGTGGGATATTAATCCCTAAAATCAACAAACAGCTGTGGCTAGAGATGCTTATTACCATCTGCATTTGTTGAATAGGCTCTGTCTGTTCTAGACAGAGAGCGCTTTGGTGTGCTGATCTGAGTTGTAATTTTCAGGCATGTCTACTGTAACATAGAGCTGCTGTTCATGTTGGCTCAAATGTTACAGCTGAGCAAAATGCTGCTGCTCTTCTGACAGGTGGCATGCTCATATTGGCCCTGTGCTAGGCCAGTTGCATTGACCACCTGTGAGCTTTTGGGCTCAATTCAAGGTGCTGGTATTGATCTTTTTAAAGTCCTTCATGGCCTAGGAGGAATTGCCTAAACCTCTCCCTATATTGGCCAAAATGCTCAATTTCTAAAGGTTGGGAGCAGGTCTTGGGTTCTAGAATGATTCAGCTGTGGAGATGGCAAGAAGCACCTCTCAACAATAATGAACAAGTTATTCTAGTGAGAACTAATCAGCCTACTTTCCTTTTACTGTCTCCACAATTTGACTAAATTTGGTTCAAATCAAGGTCCGCAAGTTAGATCTCTTGCACCTCAAATGTTCAGCTGTCCACCATCTTGGATTGGGGTGGATGACATCATTTATTTACTTATTTATTATCACAAACTACTCTGTTGAGGTGTCCCTATGTGTCCCTTCAACTGTACCTGATTTGGTTCATATTGGTCCAGGCGTTTAGAAGTTGATGGCGTGGGGGCAGCACATGGACGGACACACACAGAAAGCCAGATGATTTCATAAGCCTACTGGAAAGTAGGCTAAAGATGGTGTTATGTATGTTCTTGAGCTGAGTTCTTCTATCTGTTCTTTGTAATGTGTGTTATACATTTCTGCAAAAATTAAAAATACAAAGCAGGTGGGGGGCATCTCTCTCCCTCCCCACCCACCCCTCACACTTGTAAGGGATACAAAACTTGTGTGTTCCAACCAGTGGTCTCTCTAATTATTTTCATCTCTGTGTGGAATAAATTTTGTTCTGGGTGGCAGTATCAAGGCAGTGTGTGCGCACATGCATTCAGAACGGGGCCTTCCTGATTCAACCTGAGCGGGATCGAAAATGAACTGAGCAGACATCCAAAAACCTGTGAGTGTGCACACACCTTAGAGGGAACAGTGGTTCCATCATTTTCTTGGCTGCCTTCCTGGTAAGTTGGCTGCATTAATCTGGTGGCTTTTATTCTGTGAAAGCTGCTCTGACACCTTTTGGAAAAGCAACCTAGTCGTGTTAACTGCATTTGACTGAACCATGAGCAATAACTGCAAGGTTTCCTGTTTCCTAGGTTGTGCCTGTTACTTCAGTCTAGGGGGATTTAATGATGAAATGCATTGCCATTAAGTCTATGAGACATAATCTGTCTTGTCTTTTTTGCTTGTAATGCAGATGAATATTTATAGTCCTATCAAGTCCAGGAACATTACAAGCAATTTGTGTCATTCACATAGCCAGTTTCTAGGGTGTGTGTGTGTGTGTGTGTGTATGTGTGTGTTCGTGTTCCCTTCACCTGAACTAAATTTCATGTGGCAGCATGTTTATGACATTGCTTGCTGCTTGAGATTGTACAGTATTTGCTCTATATGATTCTTTGCCACTCTGAATGTATTAAAGTGGCTTCTGCTTGTTCCTGCGGAAACCAGGTAGTAGTCCTAATGTGATAATGATCTGGTCCACCACCCACCCTACCCCAAGCGGGATTTTTGCAGCAAGTCTTCAGCTTAGTTTACTTCTCCTAGCTGAAGAGTTAGTAAGGGAAGCATGTGAAAATAGAGGAAATGGTTTTTACATACCTGTCACTATTTTCATGAATGTGTACATGTGTTCTATTGAATTTAACCCTATACAAGTGTTGGGTTCAACGCATGTGCAATCTGTGTACAGTGAACCTGTATTCAGATCTGAATGCATGTAAACTGTTCACACATTCAACACACACATCAGTGCACAATGCACATTTCTATCTTTAACCTATTCAGAGGGCCTTACCCAGATTCACTTGTAAAATGAATGTACTTAGTCATTCACACACAGAAACCTGAACACATGCATAACATGTTTGAATAGGACTATTAAGTGCACTCAGGCATTGGGACTCTGGGGGCTTTTGAAACACGTGCTGCAGCATGCAATAAGGATGAGCTTGCACTGATGTCACAGAAGGATGTCCTGATGTGCTTGTGGGATATCCTTTACTCCTGTGAGGGAGAGTGTTAACTTGAATTGTCCACATGTTTTTGGAGTGTGCGCACACACCTTTGGGGTGTGTGTGTGTGTGTGTGTGTGTGTATATAGAGGAACGATTCAGATAAATGGCCCCTCACATTAGGGGTGTGCATTTTGAATTTTTGGTGTTTCAATTCAAATCTGAATCGAAACACCCCTGATTTGTATTTGGGTCCAAATCTGACCCGTCTGAATCACCCCAGATTTGATTTGGATCCAAATTAATCTGAATCGATTTTGACAAAAAAAAAAAAAAAAAAAAACACAGGCCCAAGGGCCAAAGGAGTGGGGTGGGGTGGGGTGGTAGTGCCTAATGGGTGGAAGCTACCACCCAAACTGCAGAGGAATTGGGCAAAGGGCTGATTTTTGGTGATTTGTTGAAGTTTACACATCTTTAAGGTTTTTCTCCATAGGGAATCATGTAGGTTTCAGCAGCCCCATAACTGCACTTGGGGGGGCGCTGGGGTGGTCCAGAGTGAGCAGCGGTGTAGTGAACAGAGAGTGCCAGCCACCCCCATGTGTTTCTAACCCATTGGGTACAGGGTTCTGTTGTTTCTGTGGTGTTCTGAGTGTGGATTCTCTGATAGCAAATGAGAGTGGATTCATGGTTTGTATTGAAAATCTCATTTGCTACCAGAGAATCTATACTCAGAACACCTCAGAAACAGAACCCTGCACCACATGGGTTAGAAACCCATGGGGGTGGCTGGCCCTCTCTTCACTACACTGCCACTCACTCTGGGCCACCCCAGCGCGTGCCCCCTCCCCCCCCCCAAGTGCAGTTATGGGGCTGCTGAAACTTACATGATTCCCTATGGAGAAAAACCTTAAAGATGTGTAAACTTCAACAAATCAGCTCTCTGCCCAATCCTTTGAAAAAACTTTGGTAGCTTCCTTGCCCCCCTTGGGCACTACCACCAACCCTGCACCACTCTAGGCCACCCCTTTCCCCCCCGACATGAAGCAATACACCTCCATTATACCTTATGGGGAAAAACCTAAAAGACGTGTGAACTTCAACAATTCACCAAAAATCAGCCCATTGCCCAACCCCCCTGCAATTTGGGTGGTAGCTTCCACCCATTAGGCACTACCACCCCATCCCACTTTATGCCCCAAATCTACCCCAAAGACACTAAAACTTCAACAATTCACCAAAAACCAGCCCTTTGCCCAATTCATCTGCAATTTAGATGGTAGCCTCTACCCATTAGGCACTTAACTTAAACTAAGTAGTACTCCACTGCCTTGTGGGTGGGAGTGGGGTGTAGTTGGCACATGGCAGTTGACAGTTGGCACTGTCGAAAAGACAGTCAAAATGAATAGAAGAAATGAAGGTGTGTAATGAATCCTCATAAGGATTCATTGAGTGCAAGTTATTATAGAATCCAAACACTTGAAAAATAGTGACCACACATTTTGCTCCATAACTCCATTTCTATGAGGGCTAGAGCTTAGCTTGTTTAAAAAAATGAAAGCTGGGAATCTGGGGGAATTAATTGGAGGGATCCAAAACTCGAATTGATTCGAATCGAATTAGGCGCGATTTGATTTGTACCCGAATCTATTTGTTTTGTCTCCAAATCACCCAAATCGGCTAGATCCGGGTACAAATTGATTTGTACCCGAAACAATTTGCACATCCCTACCTCACATGATTAAATGACACCCTGGCAGCATATTGTGATGTCATCCTGTGACGTCAGGGTGGGCAGGTGCTTCCGGCACAACCTTGTCCTGCTTGTGTGTTACAGCTAGTACTAATCTGAACTGTTTTGCTATATGTCTTGGAAAAAGCAAAAGAATGGTGTTTGGGTGTCTTCAGCTTTGAATACAAATGTTTGAGGGAGCAGAAAGGCATGCACACTGTTAGTACAGTGAACAAGATCTTGCTTTTATAACTCAGCACCTTGGAGCCAAGCTAGATATTGCACTGTCTGTGGGGAAAATTAGAATCTGCCTTAGACAGAGATGGGAACAGAAGACTGGAGAAGGCTGCCCAATCCTTTTATCGCCTGCCATTTGTCCAATAAAAACCAACCACCCTGATTATCCCCCCACCCAATCCATGGCATGAAGGAAAATGTAAGGTTTTGAAAATGAAGTCCTGAAGATAACAGAAAGGAACATAAACGCTGGCAAAAGAAATACAAGGAGACAATAAGGGAAGCAAAAAGAGTTTGAGGGGGCATATAGCTGGAAGTGTCAGGGGAATAACAAACTTCTTTAAATACATCAGAAGCAGAAAACCTGCCAGGGAGACGGTTGGACCCTTAGATGATGAGGGCGTGAAAGGGATTATTAAGGAGAATACAGAGATTTCAGAGAAGCTGAATGAGTTCTTTGCTTCTGTCTTCACAGCAGTGGATACTGACCACATAACCACTTTGGAACTGAGTTTCTTGGGCTTAGAGGCTAAAGAACTGGGTCAATCTGAAGTGATGAGAGGATGTTCTAAACTGTCTTGCAAAACTAAAAATTTAACAAATTGTCAGGGCCAGATGGCATCCACCCAAGAGTTCAGAAAGAATTCAAATGTGAAATTGCTAATCTCCTAGCAAAAATATGTAACTTGTCCCTACAATCAGGCTCTGTACCAAAGGACTGGAAAGTACCTAACATAACTCTGATTCTCAAAAAAGGCTCCAGGTGGGATCCAGGAAACTACAGGCCAGTTAGCTTAACTTCTGTGCCAGGTAAATTGATGGAAATCATAAATTTCAAAATTGTTAAACATATAGAATAGGCCTTGCTGAAGGAGAACCAGTATGGCTTCTGCAACAGCCAGTCTTGCCTTGCTAAACCTTTGGAGTTCTTAGAGTGGTAGCAGACATATGGATAAAGGTGATCTGGTTAACACAGTATATTTGGACTTTCAAAAGGTTTGACCGAGTTCTCCATCAAAGGCTCTTGAGTAAACTTTAGCAGTCATGGGATAAGGGAACAGGTTCATATGTGGATTGCCAAATGATTGAAGGACAGGAAACAGAGGGTAGGAATAAATGGTCAGTTTTCACAGTGGAGGGAAGTAAGAAGTGGGGTCCCCCCAGTGTTCTTTAGGATCATAGGAAGCTGCCATATACCAAGTCAGACCATTGGTCTATCTATCTCAGTATTGTCTACACAGACTGGCAGCGGCTTCTCCAAGGTTGCAGGCAGGAATCTCTCTCAGCCCTATCTTGGAGATGCCAGGGAAGGAACTTGGAGCCTAGATGCCCTTCCCAGAGCAGCTCCATCCCCTAAGGGGAATATTTTACAGTGCTCACACTTCTAGACTCCCTTTCGTATGCAACCAGGGCAGATGCTGCTTAGCTTAAGGGGACAAGTCATACCTGCTACTACAAGACCAGCTCTCCTCCCATGTTCTTTAACATGTTCATAATTGATCTAGAAGTTGGGGTAGAAAGTGAGGTGGTCAAATTTGCAGATGACACTAAACTATTTAGGGTAGTGAAATCCACAAGATTGTGAGGAGCTCCAAAAGGATATCTCCAAACTGAATGAGTGGGTGACAAAATGGCAAATGCCCATAGACCAGGTGAGTGATGGAGCTGCACCATGGCTGCGTGTGGGCTGTGGGCGGGGTGTGTGTGTGAGGTGAGGACTACTACCACAGCAGGAAGCTGCCTGGAGTGGTGGTCACACTGGAAAGTATCAGCATCTTTACTTTTAAAGGTGCTGCTTGCCACCATTGATCTCTGCCTCGCCCTGTGCTACCTTGAAAGGCTGGACTGTTTCACCGTGTGACTGGACTGGACTGAATTAGTTTGCCATACTGCGAACCGGTCCGAATTTGGACTGGACGTCAAACCACAGTACACACACACACTTCTCCACAGGATGTGGTGAAGACCACTAGCTTGGATGGCTTTGAAAGAGGCTTAAACAAATTCATGAAGGAAAGGTCTATCAATGGCTACTAGTTTGGTGGCTATAGGCCACCTCCAGCATTGGAGGCAAAATGCCTCTAAATACCAGTTGCAGGAGAGCAACAGCAAGAGAGAAGGTATGCCCTCACCTCTTGCTGTGGGCTTCTGAGAGACTTGGTGGGCCACTGTTTGAAAGAGAATACTGGACTAGATAGGCCTTGGGCCTGATCCAGCAGGGCTATTCTTATGTTCTTACGTAGTGTCTAGTTTGGTCCTTAAGTAGTCAGACTGTTTTAGATAAAGGTGACTGACAAAAATGCATTCCCCAATATAAAACAAATCCTCATATCTTAAGGCATTGTAGGAATCCTATCTCTGCATTAAGCTGTTATTTTGGAAGTGTTTCAGAGAATGAGGAGAAGCAGCCTCTTTGCCATCACATATTAAGACATCTAGCACTAGTATTTTATGTACTACTGGCGTCCTAGACTCACTCCTCATGTTCAGACATCATGTTGTATTTCATACAGATGACTGTATACACGTACAGCTTGTGTGTGGATGACTCCATATATTCATTTAAAAAGTAAACCTGGGTACAGGCCAGAGCCAGGATGAGGGGTAGGCAAGGATGACTAGGACGCAGCACACATAGGGGCACAATGAGTGACAGTCTTAACTATTAAGGATTGTACTTTACAGATATATTTTTAATATGGAAAAACTCCTTCTGTGGCATGTTTTGCGATGCTATCAGGTCTTGGCCATTAAAAAGAAGGCCCAAAGCCTTCTGTTGGACAGTACTACACAGATATTTGGCAGTTTGCATTGTGAAGGAGATTACCTGCACCATTGCAAAAGGTGGAGAGAAAAAGCAACAGTGTGAAACAAGAATCCCATCCTCTCTTCAATAGCAATTCACTAATCCTACACTGTGAAATATACACACCATCCTCTGCCACCGTCTCTTTCCGACCCCGATTCATCATTGGCTGGGGAATTAAATAATTCCTGACTAATTGATCCAGGTTAGGGGGGCGGGATCTGAGATGGTGAAATCCCAAGCTCCTGCGCAGCTGCCCTAGATTCACGCCTTCTCTGTGTTCTCCCTCCTGGCTTCACACTTGCAAGCCCCTATAGCTGAAGGACAAATGCTTTGTCCCAGCTCTTGTGCAGGACCTCTCAAATGCAGGATACAGATAGGACGTGTACAACTATACATGCATTAAACACGTGAAGAACTGATCCTCTGTACAGATCTGTACATGTGTACTATATACAGATTGTACATGTATTGAAAGTAATGTCAATAAGGATAAAGCGAGAGAAATCAAACTACATAACTTTCTGAGAAAATCAAAGTACGATTCTACATTTAGCACAAATCAAAAACATCTGTCACTTGCTTAAATTCTGCCTAGGACTAGTGGCCCCTGTCTGCCGGCATAGCAGTATATTTCTTTGCCACTGAAGTATGCACAGAAGCTTTTGATAGTTGGCATTCTTATATTTGTCTTGTGCTGCAACTAATGAACTAGATTGCAATCCTGTTGATTGACTTGTTTGGAAGTAAACCCCATTGGACATAATGGGACTTACTTTTGAGTGAATTGACACAAAAGGTATTCAGACGTGACACAAAGTGCTCAAGAGCCTGAAAAGTATTAGAAGATTTCTGTATTAGTATAAAAGCTTCTTAGACCTTTCCTCTTTTCTTCTTCTGCTCTCAGGAATTTCTGGCCTCTTTTTCTGCACTGTGGATTTTTTTGGGTACAGTAGTGCTAAAAGTAGAAACCACTAATGGTGCCGCAAAAACACCAATTTATCTCCTAATATTCAGAAATAAGTCTTTATTAGACATTATTAATGATATATATTGTTAAAGTCATTTTATTTTATTTAGATTGATGTAAACTGCTTTGTAAAAGCAGTATATAAATACTCATCATATTTGTATTCTGTCCTCAAGGCTTTTAATATCTTGAATAGATGTGCTGAAGTGGCATTTCCGATTCCTTAAATCCAGCTGTGGGGTACTTTGTTGGTGCAAACTGGTGTGTTTGTATCAGCTAGCACTGACACTTTCTCCTTGCAAGATGTTGGTACACCATGCTTTTAGAAAGGGTCTGCAGAGGTCACCAACTTAAGTCATGAGGTAGGTGGTGATTGGGGAAAGGGCCTTCTTAGTTGTGGTGCCCAACTTGCGAATCTTTCTTCCCTGGGGGGTCTGCCTATCTCCTATGTGGCTGTTGTCCTTCAGGTGCCTAGTAAATACTTCATTGTTGCCACTGCAGGATTTTTAGAAACCATGGTTCTAGTCCTGTTTTAATCTGCTGTGCTTAATTATGTTCCTGGTGTTCTATGAATACAAATACTATGAATATTTACACACCACTTTTCAACAAAAGTTCCCAAAGTGGTTGACATAGATACTAGCTGGCCCGGGCTCAGAACATCTGTGCCTCTAGTCCTCCCCATTCTCGGCCCCCCTCACTTGTTCTTGGTCCCTCGTTCTCAGACCTTTTCCCTCCGATGTTTTCTCTCTTTCTCTGGACAGCTGCCTTTGCTTTCTCTCGCTGCCACCTCTTCCTCTCCCCGCCCACCAGCCTGCCTGTCCGTTGGCCTAATGTTCCCCACTACCGTTGCTTTCCTCTCCCCCTCCCCTTGTTTGCGAACTCTCGCAAGAGCTGCCATGCATGGGATTAGCAACGGGTATGTCTAAGAGAATTATAGATGGAAGATAGATAACCTGGCTCCCTGTCCCCAAAGGGCTCACAATCTGAAAAAGAAATAGAAGAGAGACACCAGCAACAACCACTGGAGGGATGCTGTGCTGCGGATGGATAGGGCCAGTTGCTCTCCCCCTGCTCAGTAAAGAGAATCACCACTCTTTAAAGGTGCCTCTTTACACTTTTAGCAGGGTTTATCTACTGTATTATTTGTGGTGCTTGCTGCTTTCCAGTTCTGGTATCTTAAAAAAAAAAAAAAGGCAGAAACAAATCTACATGAAGGCACTGAAAGAGTTTTTATGGCTTGTAGTCTGATGTAGATGAAACCCAGCTCTCTACAGCATAGTGTCGGAATAGAGCTAGAAAGTGTACAGATGCCTGTACCCTCATATCTGTATTTGTGTGAATTATTGTACATGTATTTGTTTTTAAAAGTGAACCTGGGTACAGGCCTTTCATGCGAGGTGCATATAATGTGAATAAATATGCCTGTGTAGACTACAGACACATATGAGTGTTGAACATAATGTCTGAATAGGGGTTCTCTCTCCTCTTTTCAGCTCTGTGTGTAGCAATGTTTTAAGTCCCCTTAAGGCTGTTGTGAAAGGCAAGATAATAACTACTACATGTTGTCATAATTCCTGCTCGATCAGACAAAGGATCCATAAAGTCTTGCCACATCAGCCTACCAAATGCCTTTTAGGACCCTACAAGCAGGCCATGTCAACATTCCCTGTCCTTTGTGGCTCCCCAGTAAATGGTATTCAGTGATATACTGGCTCTGAACATAGCCATCATAGCTAATAACTGGGCAACTGGACGCCGACATGCAAGATGTGAAGGCAATCTACTGTTGTGTCTCAGTAAATTGGTATGCAGAGGTTGATTGCCTCTGAACCTATAGGCTCCATTCAGTGATTGGTTAATAGCATCAGTACACCTCTCCTCTATGAATGGGTCTAATCTCTTTTAAAGCTATCTTAGCCAGTGGCCATTGCCACATCTTGTGGCAGTAAATTCCATAAGTTAATTATGCATTGCTTGAAGTATTTTCCTTTGTCCTTAATTTGCTGCCCATCACTTTCATTGGGTGACCGAGTTTTTTGATATTAGAAATCAGGAAGCTGTCTTAAATTCAGAGCCCTGTTCCTTTTAAGTAAATGCAGGTATAACCTGTATTTAACCTCTGCTTTTTAAGGAGATCATCTTAAATCTAGAGTCATCTTTGATTCAGGTAAATAAGGTAGTTTTTATGAATTGCCAACAGATGTTACCAGAACTGCTTTGAGGTGCTGGCTGGACATCTCATCCATGCTTTTGGCTTAAAGTTGGGAAGTTAGCTTGGCTTGGAGAGCCGTTTGGCTTCATTATCTATTTGAGCAAGTTTTGACATATTGGAAAAGATGAGGCATAGGTGAAGTTCAAAGGCTTTATTAATGATAAATGGAGGTACAGAAGGTAAAAAGGATTGGTTAGGCAGAATCTTCAGAACATTAGTTTAACAGTAATCTTGGTTGCAATAACTTGGGTTAAGGTTTTAAACCAGAGCCCGGCTATAGGTTTGTTTTAAACAGTGCCTGAGAGGCGAAGGGGGAAGCAGAGGAGGGAGAAAAGTGGTGAGGAGACTTAGAAGGGCAAGTGATTGGTTAACCTATGCTTCCTGTGTGAAGTTGATGTGTGTGTTTGCATGTTGGTCTCCTCATGATTAGCAAGCAGGAAGCCCACACTTGCTCATGCAAGCGACCAGCCATGAATCTTTGCCAACCCTCAGCAGGGTGAAATGTTGAAATGGGGGCTAGTAGCCTCCTGTAGCCTCGCATTGTGCAGTGCAATCCAAAATCCAATAGAGGGGTGCTTTCTGTGCTACCCCAAAAGTGAGCTGACTGGTAACAGAGATGATTATTAGATACTAGTGTTTTTTAGCCCGTTACAATAACGGACGCTAGCGTTTCTCCCCCCCCCGCACCTCCCGTTTCCTCCGTCTCTGGCCAGTGGGCCACGCCCAGTCCTCTCCCGCCTCTGCTGCCATTGGCCCCAGTCGCCCTGCAAGCGGCCACCGCCGCCAGCGGGGCCAGTCTCTCCGCCGGCGGCCGCCAGTGGGCCCAGTCTTGCGGTCGCTCGGCCGTAGGCTTCCCCCGCCGCCGCCTCCTCCCCCCCGGCTTCGGCGGCGCCCGGGCTGGACCCGCCGCCGCCCGCCCACCCTCCCAGCTGGCAGAGTCCTCCTCACCCCCGTCTTTGGCCCGTGTCAGTCGGGCTGTCAGGGACCATAATCTGAGAAGGAGAGAGGAGCTCGTAAACAGAGCTCCTCTCTCTGCAAAGCCTCTGCCTGAACTGGCGCTTTGGGAGCAAAGGACGCCTGTTGCGTCCTTTGCGCCCAAAGCGCCAGTTCGGGCAGAGGCTTTGCAGAGAGAGGAGCTCTGTTTGCGAGCTCCTCTCTCCTTCTCAGATTATGGTCCTTGACCGCCCGACTGATGCGGGCCGAAGATGGGGGTGAGGAGGACTCGGGCAGCTGGGCGGCCAGGCGGTGGCGGCCACAGCAGCATTTGTTTGGGCAGATTTGGCCCTTAATCAGGTGGGGGGGCGGCGGGGGCGACTGGTGGCGGTAGAAGTGTCCGGCCTGACTGCTATTGCCTCTCAGCTCTCGGGGGGGGGGGGGGGCGTGACTGCTGTTGGTGTCTCTGATCGTCTCCGGTGGGTTGGGGGGGGGCGTCGGCTGGGGCCGTTGTTCTTGATATGTGTTTCCCGTGGCTGTGTGTGCTTTTTAACTCTCTGTTGCAGCCGCCAACGTGGCCGCCCTGCTGCCGCCGCTGCCTTTTCCTGCCCCGAGTTTTTCCCTGCCACGTCTTTCCCCGCTCCCTTCTCTCAGTCTGGGAGCCAACATGGCCGCCTGTGTATGGGCGGCCGTATCGTTCTCTGCGGTTCTGGGCATGCGAGAACTGCCGAGAAAGACACGGGCGGCACGGCCACACACTCCTTTATTATAGAGGATCAGAGTTTTCACCCAGGAATGAATGAATTGCTTTATTGCAATCAGTGATAAGTTATTTATAGTTATAGATATAGATATATACACACACACAGATTGACTTTTATTAGAGAATGTTTAACATATGGTTTACATAAGCAACAGTGAATAGAACTTCCCGATAAAACACGGCCGCGTACTAACAAATATGTGGTTGCAATGGTAGAGATAATATAGCACTGTAGGGTTAAAAGAGTTCAGTGAGAGGAATGTCCAAAATGTCCAAGGGAGGGACAGATCCCAGCCTCACCTTGCGTGTGGCCGGCAGGGCAAGGCCAGTCTTCTTACTACATTCAGATAAGAAGTAAACAGGGACGTAGCTATAATTGAGTGAAAGGGTTCAAAGAACACGGGCCCCCAGCTCCTGAGGGCCCTCCAGCTCCATCCCTCCCTATTTTCTTCATTGTCTCCCTCACTCTGGGAGGCCGCCAGAGAGAGGGATGAACACGGGTCCCCTGTCCCCTAGCTACACCCCTGAGTAAATCATAGATAATACACCAACATAGAAGCCTCCTGTAACAACATTTAAAAAGGACTGGAGGTTAGCTGTTGAGAGAACTTAGCAGCTGCACAAAATTTGGCAACCTTGTAGGTGGTAGAAGGTTTCTTATTTGCAAGGAGGAATATGGCGTAAAATTCAGCAGTCTGGCCAGGAAAGTGTGATAGCAAGGGAGAAATAAGACTGCACCGTCTATCATCATAAAAAGGACAAAACAGCAGCTCATGGTGGACAGATTTCACCTGAGCCACAAGGGCATAACCGACTGGCCAGAGGGGTTTTCAGAAACCTTCCAGATAAAACTGCTGATGGTGAGGCATCATATCTTGCTTTGAGGAAAACCCCCGTGATGGCTTGGTAAAGAGGGACAATAGCTAGCTAGCAGTTTCCCCGTTAAAATCATCAGGGTGCCCTCTTGTGGTGTCCAGGATGGAACTTAGATTGTTCTGATGTTCAATGTCCAAGACCCTCTGTTTGAGGATCGCCTTGGTTTGACTGTACTTTAATAATGGCAAATGTTCAGCAGATAGGCCGAGTGATGTCAGTTTACCCATCAGTGCTCGTGTCCAGGTGGATTGAAACCTATCGGCCAACATAAGAGGGATCAGTCCCAGAGGGGAGAAATGTATCCTAAGCCAATAATTGAGGATTAAAATCCATGCTTTTGTTTCCATCCTCTGGAGGCCCGTTTCCAACCTCAGTGCTGCATTGGAGACACATCGAGGGACCCTGAATACTGCTCTAATGAACTTGGATTGGATTATTTCCAGCAGCCTATAGTTAGGGTAGGGGCCCAGTTAGCAGCAAATAACTTTAACCCTGCAGGGATAACCTCTCCACCTTTGGAGCGAAAGAATCTTAACATTGCTGAAGCACTTCTTTGTGCCTGTTGGGCAACGTAGTCCACATGGGCCTTCCATGACCCAGTGGCTTCCCCCCAGTAATTAATGTCAATATTGACATTGCTGCCCGTCTCTTGCTTCTACCTGAGGTTCCAAATTATACAGGCACTCTGATGCTCGTATAGTTGGTGCTTCAGCATTTTCAGTATAAAGCTTGAACATTCTATTGTGAAAAATATTCTATCTAAACTTCTCCTCTCCCTAATCTAAACAAGAATAGACTGCATTGCATGACTAACAGTTCTTTAATTACTGAACAAATTATAATAAAACAGGAATCCTGTGGGAATAACAAAAATGACCTACCTTATGGATTTCATGTAAAGTTTACAGAGAGATGTGTGAAGGGCTTTGAATAACTTCTTTGGAGCTCTAGAATATTGAGCATCCGTGCTTTAAGTTAATCCCCATCTCCCCTAATCATTCAGTAAATTTCCTTATCAAAAGCAGTGTAGTTCCTAGGTTAAAAAACTATGAAATAAGATTGGCCTCTGCAACAAGTTGTTTTAAAACAAATACAATATTTAGAATTTATAAGCAGAAAAGTCTGATGTTAATGCTTTAATAATTACTCTCCTGGGTTTAGTTTTGGTTAAAGATGAACAAGATTGGACTGTGGTGTTGAAGATAGGCTTTGCATAAGGTTGGTTGTCAAAATTAAAAGTAATTTTATATTTTTTTAAAGCCCTGTCTATCATATTAAACATTGATTTTGCATTGACTCCAGCTTTGTTGCCTGCAGTGCAGAGGAAGACACTGGGTCTGAAAGATCAAGGAAATGTGTGGGTGCATAGAGGGTTAAGTTGTAAGCAAGCACAGCATGTGTTAACTTCCACACCACATTAGCAGTTAATGTAGGCACACAGATTTACAATGTTTATGGTGCATGGATAAATTTGTAAGCACTAACTCCTTTTTAAATCCTAGATCTTAGCAAAGTGTTGTATGTCTTTTGTTAAATGTATTTTAAATGGAGGATAATTTAAATGTAAATTGTTTTGAGAAGCTTCTTTGAAATAACCGCAGTCCACAGTAGAGCTGTGGAGACAATTGGGTGAGATCAGCTGAGTTACAATTGTAGCAATTAAGAATAGCTAGGTTTGGCAAACAAATGTCATTAGGCTTCTTACTTTGGCAGAGGGAAGATACATACCTGTGTGGGAGAAAGACAGTGTGCTATTATATTACATATTGCCACTATAACAAGACAGACAAGGTAAATCCAATTCTGTGCATATGCATTGTAGCAGGAAGGTGAATTAAGAAATTGAATTGAACTGTTGATTAGAGAAAAATCAAAGGTCAATCAGTTCATTAATGCAATATCATTGCTATGTCTGAAATAGATTCAGTGCCAGTTTGTAAATGAATTATTCTGTGTTTGTTATTTACATTTATATCTCACTCTTCCTTCAGGTTGCTCAGAGCAGTGTACATGCTTATGTTAATCCTCACAACAACCTTGTGAGGTAGGTTAGGTGAAGGGATAAGTGACTGCCCAGAGGGTCGTTACTCTTTTTAAAAACTGTATTAAAACAAATTTACAACGCTAAACAGTATTGATCCAAACACAAACAGCAAAACATAATACGACAAACCCTAATCTGTCAATAAGAAAACAACCATAATTTCCCCTGTTAATGTAAAGAATAAAATGTGACCCAATTACATAAACATTATTTGTAGTCTGGTTTGAACAGTTAGCTTTTCTGAGATTGTGATATGTCATAGGTTCTTCTATCAGATGTCCATCAACATGGTTTGATTTTTCCAGTGTTTGGCAATAGCTAACCTGGCAGCAGTTACCATATACACAATTAAGTTATTTGATGTCACATATGTATTGATCCTAGAAAATACATTTCATGACTGACTGGGAATTTGAACTCTGGTCTCCCTGGTCCTAGTCCATCACTCTCACATCACCATCTGATGGGATGCCGATCTAATAATACCTATTTTGATAAAAGCCTTTTAAAATGCCATATACTAATAATGAATTAATTGATAGCTCTCATCCCGAACAGTAATGTGTTTATGTGGTGGTTTTCCAACCTGTGCCCAAATGTTCCTCTAGCATCAGAAAACATTGTAGGGGGAAAACAAATAATTGTATAATCATGCTAGTCAAAGGAATTGAGATGTTTAAGGAAACAACTCCAGAAATCTGGAGGGCTGAGCCTATTTTTTGAAAAGTCATTCATCTCTGTGAGCATCTTCTTTTAGAAGATAAACTAGGTCAGCAAATGTGATTTTATATCTGTTTCTGTGACTCATGATTCATGATATAATGAATGTAAAATAATAATAATAATAAATAATAATGTGAATGGAACTGGAATTGTGTTTTGTTAATGCTAAAGATGATCATTTTATATAGCACATCTGAGTGTTCCAAGGGCTTCACATATGTTTGGTTGTAATGGTTACACCAACACTATAAGATCACTGTTGTGATCACCATATTGTAAATGAGCAATTAAGGCTGAGAGGGTGTGCTTTGTTCAGGATTGACTTGATTTGAATCAAATCTGTCTAACCTGCCTTACAGGGTTGTTGTGAGGAAAACACAATAATGACTTTGGGCTTCTTAGAGGAAGAACAGGATATCAATATATATATATTTTTTAATTCATTCTCTCCCACTGGTGAGAATACCTCTTTCAAGATGGTACCTGTTCAGATAAAGGTGGTCATCATTTACAAGGAAAATGTATCTTCTTTCTTTTAAACTATCCATAAGCAGATTAATTGAGCTTTATTTAATTGATCAATTAACTTGTATTGTCAGTTAAGAGTTCTTTAATTGGGTGACCATCCTGATAAATATTGAATGTGCATTGCAGCCAATGTAGGTTTTGCATTGTGCTGGAAATTGATTTTTTTTTTACAAAGCCTCTTGTTGGAAAATGCCCCTTGGTATAATGCTCTGAGGGCTTATTTAAACTATCAGTATTCAGCTGCTCTCCTCTCTGACTTTTTAGCAAGGGATTCACGTAATCTTTGTTCTTTGGCTGGCCAACACAAATGACTTGTAGGGGAGATAGTCATCCCTCTTGCAGCGGATAAATATCTGGGATGAATTACAAATGAATTACATGTGTTTGTCATGTTTAGTATTATCTAAAGATTTAAAATGACTTCTGTCAAACTTGTGAGCTGTATAAATCATCAGAAAATTGAAACTTAAGAACAAATGTTTAATTTTTGCATGTAGGAAGACTGAGAACCAGTGTGGTGTAGTGGTTAGAGTTTCTCACTAGGTCCCAGGACAGCTGGGTTCACATCCCCATTCAGATCCCCTCCCTGCTGGGTGACTTCAGCCAGTCACTTAACTTTCAGCCCAACTTACCTCACAGGGTAAAATAAAATAACCCATGTACATCACTCTAAGCTCCTTGGAGAAGAGCAGGATATAAGTGTCAAGAAAAGAGAAAAGAAGCTTCTTAACTAGATGCTAGAACTGGTCACATTCCTATGGACGTACCCTCTAATTCAGTGGTCTTCACTATTTTTTTTATAGTGGGGGGGGCACAGCTGCAAGGCCTCGTTCTGAGGAGGGGAGAGAAAAGGGACTCGACGGCACCCTTCACCTATTATACACCTGCAGACTGAAGGTTGCTGCTATTTGTATACTTTGAAACTTTTTAATGTATGCATTGTTCTTGTGCCAGCCAAGCACCCATTTTCATTTGGAAAGGCAAAGATCTCTGGATCTTCACTCCTATAGTGTGGAATGTCTAATACTCCTGCCAGCTTCAGGCTGTAGTCTAAGCGATACTGGGGCTGCAGTCAATGTGGTGGAAGGTGGCTCATGCAAACTACTTTCTCGCACATGGTTTGAATACCAGTTTGAATTTAAATTGGGTCTGAGGAGGTGGTTCAGACAAATCCCCTCTCCACACACCATTATGGAAAGTTGAATGGCACACCCAAAGTTGGAGAGGATTGTGTGTGCTGCTTCCGCTATCAGGCTCACTATCTCTTTGTCTGCTTAAAACTGGTTAGAAGCATTTTGGAATAGAGGGTCCTCTTTCATTGAAAGCAGTTGGGGTAGAAGATCTCAGGACTAAAAAGGTATTGAACAGGGGCGTAGCTAGGGGAGAGGGGGCCTGTGTTCACCCTTCTCCCTGTCAGCCCCTCTGAGTGAGGGAGATAATAAAGTAAATAGGGAGGGGTGGAGCTGGGGAACCCATCTGCTCAATTATAGTTACACTCCTGGTATTAAAGGTATGTTTGCTGATACCACCAGTGCTATTTCCAGATGAAATGAATCCCACAATGCACGTATTTTTATGCTATTCTGATTTTAAGAGCTTTCTGGTCAATGAAAGGCTATTCTTGCTGAGGGGTGTGAGGAGAAACATTAAAACCCTCACACAGCAAAATAGGCTCTGTTTGTAAAGCAGTTCAGCCCAAGAAATTGTCTGGAGACCTTAGGTTGAGTTCAAAAAAGAAAGATTTATTAAACTATAAAACACTGTACACTAAGAGAGAGACATAGAATAACATACCCAAGCAGGCACTAGACTTCAACAACTGAATACTTCTAACTGACCAAGACAGATGTATTAATATCTCACTAGCGAACGCCTCACACAGAGCATCTGTGCACTCTTTGGGGTCGGCGGTTCCCCCCTCCCCCCACCTCTCCTGCCCCAGTCTCTCTCCTTGCCTCACCTCCTTTTTGCCGCGGCCAAGCCTCGCTGCAGCTGGGTCCAGCGGCTCTTCCTCACTCACGCCCGGGCCCAGCCTTTCCTTCTTTTTGCAGTGGCCCGGCCTCTCCACTGCCTCGGCTCTGCCTCACCCTGGCCCAGGTCCACCGGCTCTGGCTCACCACGGGCCAGACCCGGCCTTTCCTCCTTCTTGCTGCAGCCCGGCCTCACTGCTGCCGGCCTCTGTTCTCCACCACTGAGACGTGCCTCAGCCAATCAGGTGCGTCCCTCTGCTCCGCTGCCTAGCCAATCAGCTGGGTTGCCAGAACGCATCCCCACAGAGGCTGAGGCACGTCTACGAGAATTAAATATATAGATAGATACATAATGCCTCTAGTGGCCAGAAGTGGTTACTGCGGTGCTAAGATAATGCTTTAGAGAGAATTCTCACTTCTAACAAATTATTTGGGGAGGGGAGGGGCTGGGCCCTAGCTTGGCCACCTGCTTTGCATGTTCAATCCCTGGCATCTCCAGAAAGGACTGCAAAAAACCTTTGTCTGAAACCCTGTAGAGCAGTGTTTCTCAACCAGTGGTCCGCGGACTGCTGCCGGTCCGCGAGGCATTGGGTACCAGTCTGTGAGGCATCACTAATAACACCCCCCCCCCAAAAAAACCCCACAATTTTGGGCTGGGGGACCACCGGGAGCTCATTTCCAGGCAGCCCTCACTGCTGGATAATGTTCATTTCACTTCCTTGAAATGAACATTATCCAACAGCAAGGGCTTCCTGGAAATGAGCCCTGGAGAACTGCCCAAAATTGTTCATTGGGAGGTGCCTGGGGGTGGGGGTGGGGTCCAAGAACTGCTGGTCCAGGAACCTGCACATGAATAATGTACCGGTCCATGACTCCAAAAACATTGAGAAACACTGCTGTAGAGAAGCTGCCGGTTAGTGCAGGCAATACTGATCTAGATGGACCGTTCATCTGACTTGGTATAAGGCAGCTTCCTGCATATCCACATGTATGAAAAGGCTGCTCCTTTTAGATGGAAGGACTTTGGGCCTGCCTTGTGCAAGTTTAGTGTGCGATGTGTAGCTAGCCCCTGAGGCAGTACTGTATGTTAGCCCAACTGTTTACCTGTCTCCCACTCATGTAACACTTGCTTGGCAGGAGACTGATGTTCCAGTTTCTTGTTGGTGCTTAGTGTCTAGGGAGATTATTGTTAAGCCTTTGTTCTCTCTTGCCATCTCTTCAGTTTGTGGGTGGAGTGTTTGTGTTGTGAGGCAAGAGTTGTTGGTGGGGTTTTTTTTGCCAGTGGCCCAGATTCTTCTATTTTGAATGCTGAGCTGGTATTTGAAAATGCAACTGTCAGATAAGATTGACTTCAGCCCCTTCCCAAAGAGATTTGGTATACATATGAAAAATGTTAGTACTCCACTGTGATCAGGAAATCTGATGAGGCAGATGGTACTCTTGAATGTGTAAGTAGACTGGGAAAGCGACTGAGTAAAGCATTAATATAATTAGGCCTGCTAGTGAGCTTTACAAGCTAAATCCCTTTTAACCTCTGTGATGAAACATGTGCTATGTTAAAGGCTGGGATTATTAGTCATACTGGAAAGAAAAACCACCTGCATCTGCTCTAGCATAGAGGAAAAAAGTAATTTTAGTTAGTTGGTAAATAATGTTGCAGTCAAGCCACTTAATTTGGATTTCAGTATTTTCAGACAGAATGCGCATGTAGGTTCTGGCCTGGTATACATGTGCAACACACTGAGGTGGTAAAGACCCTGAGGTGGTAGACTTGGCTTTTCAATTGCAGGAGAAGGAAGGGTATAAGTCTAGGGAAGTGCACAGAACTGTTCAGAGCTCCATTCTAGGGTGCGCGTGCATGCACCCATCACTTCTGGTCTGACAGGGCAGCAGGGAAGTATGCTGCCACCCCTCTGGACCCTATTAAACTGCAGCGCTGGTGGGGGAAACATGGCGGGAGGGGTAAGAGCATTCTCCCCCACCCTTAAAGATATCCCCTCCCTTCACCCTCGAGCTGCCCCTGCCAGTTCCGTTCACATCCCTATTAGAGGCTATTAGATCCTGGGGTGGGGGCTAGAACTGAAGAGGTGAAAGGCCACCATCTGTCTGCTATATTAGTTACCTTGCAGGGAGCTTTGTATTTAAATGTAGGGGCCCATTCAGAATCTTGATCCCTCATCCATAGTCTAAAATAATGCAATAAATTCCACAGGTTCTGACCACCTCATTCATCTGCATGTGTATATCTGGCCTCTCTGTATATGTTGTTGTCAGATTGTGGAGGCCCTGGTTTCTAGATTTTTGGAGGGGGAGCAGAAGGGGAGGCTTTCATGCCAGGAGGATGTAGGGCTATATAGATGTCTTTGGGAGCAGAAGGGGAGAGCTTAGAACATAAACTATTGTTCAGGTGAGTTAATATCTCATATTGGTGAGTTGAGGGGCGGGAGCAGAGAAAGGAAGAATACTCCTTTCTTCTCTCTTGTTTCCATGTTTTGGAGTTGTCGCTTTAGTGGAGAAGTCACCATTGATTCCTGTTGGCAGACTTAGAGACTGTACATGGGTAATAGGCTGGGAGCTGGTTCAAAGAGCAGCCTACCATGGAAGACTCTTTTGCCTCTAGAGACATCAATGGTGAGTTGCTTTTACCCCCCCCCCGGCCACCCACTCCTGAGCCATTTTTAGCCTGCTTTCCAGTAGGCTTATGTTCTGTGTGTCCGTGTGTGTGTGTCCCCCGTATCAACTTCACAATGCCTGGACCAATATGAACCAAATTGGGTACAGTTGTAGGGACACCTCAGTGATGTAGTTTGTGATGATGTCATCCACACTGATTCAAGATGGCAGACGCATAAACTTTGGAGACACAAGTGCACTAACATGGACAGTCTAACCGATTTTAACCAAATTCCGTTTGCAGACTTTGAAAGCAATGGGGATAACTACAAGTTGTTCTAGTAAGAACTAATCAGCTTACTTTCCTTTCACTGTCTCTACAACTGGACTAAATCTGGTTCAAATCCACAAGTTAGTGCTCTTTTGCCTGCAAAGTTTACATGTCCATCATCTTGAATTGGTGTAGATGACAACATCACAAACTATGCCATTGAGGTCTCCCTGTGTACTGCAGATGAACCCAATTTGGTTCAAATGGGTTAGAGAGTCCACAAGTTAGTTGGCTTGTGCCTCAGATGTTCATGCTCCCACGATCTTGGATTAGGGAAGATGACATTATCACAATCTATGCCATTGACGTGTCCCTATGTGTCCTTACAGCTGCAGTAACTTTGGTTCAAATCGGTTAAGTGGTTCACAAAGATAACCCACTGGAACCTCAAAAGTTTACACATCCACCATCTTGAGTCAGTGTGGATGACATCAAACCAAACTACACCACTGAAGTGTCCCTACAACTGCACCCAATTTGGTTCATATTGGTCGAGGCATTGCAAAGTTGATGAGGCGGCGGGGACACATGCATGGAGACACACAAAATGTTGGGTGATTACATAAGCCTACTGGAAAGCAGGCTTAAAATGAATGAAGTAATGAAAAGCAAGTGTTTCATTACTCATTTGCTTTGCTAACTGCATGGATGAAGTTTGTTTAATTCATTAAGACATTCATGCATACCCCTAGTGTCACTTTTTAATGCTCTATGGGTATCTTATTCCAAACTTTTGGGAGAAATTTTCAGCTGAAAGAGCCTCCAGTTACAAAGTCCTATGAATGAGACATACTGTAAATCAATCATTCTGGTTTATTAGCCAGCATTGTGTCTAGAACAGGGCTACTCAACTTTGGCCTTCCTGCAGATGTTGGCCTACAACTCCCATAATCCCTGGCTCTTGGCCACTGTGGCTGGGGATTATGGGAGTTGTAGTTCAAAAACAGCTAAGGAGCCCAAGTTGAGTAGGCCTGGTCTAGAAGGAAGTTGAATGCTAGACTGAACTGAAGCTTAGCCCAACTGCTGTGGACATCTCCTCCCTGACATCCATGTTAGATGGGTAATGACTGACTTCCTTCAGCATCCTTCTCCTTTCAGAAAGAGACAAGCATACAGAGTGGTAGATAGAAAGTGTGCTTGTGGACCCTTCTAGCTGTACTTCCAGAAGATTAGTGGCAGACAACATGAACTGTGAAATTGTGTATGCATGTGTGTAGCTTTGATAAAAGTGGATGGCTAACATTTCACCTGAAGGGCTACAGTGCACAAACTGTTCCAACTGTCTTGCTTGCAAAGTTTCTAATGTGAAAAGTGTGTATGTCACAAAAAATTGTTTTTGCCTTGTTCAGATCCTTTGCCTTGAGCAATACCATTTGGGGCAGGGCTCTTGTGAATTGGGAGTTTGCTCTCCTCTTGCATCCTAAACTTGTTTCTGTTGTTACCACAAGAAGAGTTCAGACTGAGCAAGTGATGTAATTCATTTTCACTAACCTCTAAAACATTTAAGTAAGCTTAGTTTTCCAAATATCTTGAAGAATTCTGTGTCTCTTTTGAGTGTCAAAAGGCATGTGACATAAACCTTGAACAGTTAGTTAAAGTAAACGTGGGGGCATTATTTCACCAATCTGTACCTTAATTATAATTTCATTTTTTAGAGTAATGTTTAAATGATCACGTTTACAAAATTCTTTCTCTAAATTTGAGAATGTTCTTGCTTATTTTCAGATCTTATTAAAAAGCTAGCACAGCAAAAGTTTGGAAGTGTGCCGGGTGATTATCAAAAGGTAACTTTTTCTGTTTGTACTAGTGGTGGCGGGTGTGTGGGGGTGTGTGGAGTACCTTTAGACAGAGCATTGTGTGTTAAACTATACATAGATGTAGCATAGTTACTTTATGAATAACGACCTTCCAGAGTTCATTGTGCCAACACTGCATGATAAGGCCCCATAAATGTTTCATTTTGTCCACTTTCAGTGTTTCTCATAATCTATTACTGGGTTCAGATGTCCCAGCAAATCCTGGCTTGTTCTAAACCAGGGCTGCTCAACTTTGGCCCTTGTGCAGATGTTGGCCTACAGTTCCCATACTCCCTGGCTATTGACCATTGTGGCTGGGGATAATGGGAGTTGTAGTCCAAAAACAGCTGGGGGGCCTAAGTTGAGCAGGCCTATGAACCAAGACTGGATGTTTAAAAACTTCTTCCGCTTGTGTGTGTGAAGAAGGAAGAGTTCTTAAGCCTGAGGCTAATGTATGTACATTGTCCAGAACCATGGCTATGGGGTGATGTCTGAACTAGGTAATAGATGCTTAAGGATTTTTCCAACAGAAATGTGAATTATACAAACACACTTGTAGTTGCTCACTGTTAATTGCTTTTATATATGGAGCCCACATCTTGAGTACTGGCTTCTGATATTGGTCCAAATGTACTTGTTCATTTCTCTTTTTTGTTTCCTCATTCTGTTCCATTATCAGCTCCAGAACTCTTCACAAATTATACTTCTCATTGTAAAGTGGGATGGATTAACACATAGGCATGATAGTCACTTGCCTACGGAAGCAAATTTGGGGAGTCGGGGGCAAGTTAAATCTATTTTTAAACTTGTTTTCAACTGCCACTGTGCGTGAGGAGAGACCAAGGCAGAGGCATCGGCAAGAGCTCCTTCCCTGAGCCTACCTGCCTCCCAAATAACAAGTTGGGCCATTTTTACCCATTTTGGGACTCTCTGCAAATGTGTTTGCCTACAGGCGGCAAAAAGCTTAATCCGACCTCATTGTAAAGCAACTGCTCTCTTTCAGACAACAATTTCTTTAGAAAGAAGACAGATCCCATTGTACCAGACAAAACAAATACACGGAGCGGAACGGATCCCTTAAAATCCTACAGCTTCCAGAGATAAATATATTAATGCCAGTTGTATAAATACCAACACCTTTTGGAACCTTTTAAAACTGTGGCTTTCTTATATTTAGCCGGGGATGAGCCACTGTCCCTGTTTAACTTGGCATGGTTTCCCTTCCAGTGACTATTGCTGGCATTTCCTTGTGTTATTTTTGGGACAGGAAACTGTCTTTGCTTCTTTTCTGCCATTCAGACTGCTTTGAGAACTTTTTTTTCCCTTGAAGTGCTATGCAGATATTCTGCATTTGTTATGAGCAAGTAGCTCTTCATCAGGTGGCTGTTAGTAACAATGACCTACTAGTAGGTCATTAGCATCTTTTGGAGCAAAGTTGTTAAATAAATAAATAATAAATAAATAAAAATTATAGTAGATGCTAACTACTCATTTTCTGACAAGTCACTGAAGAAAAGCTATTTGCTGCAGCCTAGTGGCATCAATCAATTTATCTCTTGCATGACTCTTTCCTCCCCTGCTATGCAGTGCTGCCCTTCTGCTGTGTGGTGTTAGAACAAATATAATAGCCCGGTTATTCAGTCCCCTGTAATATCAATAACATTTAGCTGCTACAGAAGACTTTACATGAATTTTAACTTCATGCTCAAATTATCAAGGTAGCATGAAAACCGTTTTTTATTAAAAACAAATTGCAAGTGAGAACTGATGTGGTGTGTCTAGTGGATGACTGAGTTTATGAATCAGTTCAGATCTTGCCTTTGCCGTGAACTTGCTTGATGGATTTAGGCAAGTCACTCTATTTGCAATATGGGATGAGCATTTACTTACCTTACAAGGTGGTTGCAAGGATTACAAAAAGAGTATGCAAAGTGCTTTTGCATACCCTAAAGTGCTATGTAAATTGTAAATGCTTGCTTATAGATTTAGTATTATACGTGGATGCTTGGTAAATTATTCTCAACCAGTTGAAATTTTTGAGGGCTGAAGCACAGTAAATATATCCTACACTTGGATGGAGATTCTTAATATCTTTCCATCGTGTCAGTAACCTTTCTCCTTTCAATACGTCACGGTGGCTTCAGCTGTACCACTAAGCCATGATTATACCATGGTTTAGTGTTGCTAGCACAAGCCTCAGACTCGTGCTTCCCCATCCCTTTCACATGTAAGGGGAGGAAAATTGCTGCTTCTGTTCCTGGTTTAAAACAAACTGCTGTGTGTGTCAGTGTGCCTAAACTGGGGATGTGCAGAACCAGTTCGATCGCAAACTGGACTGCCACTAACTGGGCTTGTTTGAGTAGTTCAATCATGAACAGCTTCGAGCTGGTTCGTCAAACTGACCAGCCCAGATGATCGGTATGACCGAACTGGTTCGTGTATCCATGATCTGGTCCAAATTCGTATCAAACGGTCTGTGCGCACCCCTAGCCTAAGCCTGGCAAACTGTAGTCTGTTCTTACTGTGGTTTATAAACAAGCCAGGTAACCAGGAACCAAAACCAACAGATTTCCTCCCCTAGCATGTAAAAGGAAGTGGGGAGCATGCAAGCCTCATCACTGCATTTGAATGTTGGCAAATGCCTTTTTAAGTGTAGTAGATTATTTTCTGAAATTACAGCTGATGGGTGCTCCTCCAAAAAAAACCAAGGCTAATTGCATGGGACTGACATGACAATGGACTTGATAGGAAAGCCCCCTCTCCCTAGCTACTCATCTAGCGTAGGGATGTGTGGTTGACCCTTGAGCTGGTTCGACATTGAGCCGGTCTGACTCGAGGGCTCGCCCTTGAGCCGGGCCTGGTCTGGCTTGCACTGAATCTCCCCCGGGCTGATTCAGCGGTTCTACAGTTAATTTTTTAAAAAAAACCTTGTCCACTCCCCTGAGGCTCTCTGGTTCCCCCTCTCCCACCGGTCTCCCCCTGGTCTCTTGGTCTTTTGGGGCTGTTCCAGCCCTTGCTGAGGTAGCAGCGGTGGCCTTTGTGGAGGCCACCGCATATGCACCCTAGTGATTTACATGGCCAGGTCATGACCTAGGCCACACAAATGGCCAGGGCACATGGGTGGCAGCCTCCAAAATGGCCACTGCCACCTCAGCAAGGGCTGGAATGGGCTGGAACGGCCCGAGAGAAACCAGGGGGAGACCAGCGGGGGGAGGGGAACTGCTGGACACACACACACACACACACACACACACACACACACACACACACACACACCCGTGGCCACCAGCAGCACTCCCGGGGGAGTCAGTAAGTCCACCACTTAAAACAAAAAAAGTCCTTGAATCTGAGCCAGGCCCCTCATTTGGGGTGCCAAAACTGAACTTGCCAGGTGTGGTTCAAGCCCAGTTCGGATTTGAACCTAACTGGGAAAAGCGGTTTTGTGCATCTCTACTCCAGAGTTTTATAAGCATGTGAAGATATCCAGGACTGGACATACCATAGTCTTGCAGTGAACTTTGAGCCCCTCCAAACATCTAAGTGGTAGGGGACATTGTTTATGCTTACCAATTGTAAGACAAGAGTGGTTTCTTTCTCTTGTGATTTGTTTGAGCTGCTGTTTAAATTGTGTTTGATGTGAAAAATCATTGCTGACCAAAAACAAGTGTAGAATACTTTAACAGATACAATGCTATATTATAGTTTTGATGCTGCAGTGCAAGTAAAAGCCTTCAAAAGGTCTTTGACTCTCATGCTCCCCTTTCTCTGCTCCCCCACGTACAAAAAAATCTTAATCTCCTTTCCTGGTTTGAAGCAAACTGTGGTTTGCTACTTTGTCTGAACTGCCAAACTAAAGTTTGCATTTGCCCTACAAATCAAGGATGGCAAACAGGGTTGTATCCTGGCTCGCTTCAAGCCAGGATTAGAAGAGGGGAACTGTATATGGGAGAAGCAGGGAGGTGGGCTTGAAACTCCCTGAAGCAACCTCATTCTTGTAGTACTAAACCATGGTTTGCATTCTGTCTTGAACCAACAGTGTGTGTCATAGCTGTATACCTGATCCTTTAATAAATCCCAAGCTACTGCCTTTTCCACTGCTATAGCAATAGAGGCTTGTCTTTGTGGAACAAGTAGAAGTTTGCTTTCAGATGACTCCTTTTTATTTTATTTTATTTTATTTTATTTTATTTTTGAATGCACAGCAGGGAAGGGCAATAAATAATTCAGGTCTGCCCTTGTGGAAATGAAGATTCTGCTTTGCTTGAACATGTGTAAATAAAACTTAAATGTAAAGGCTGATTCATGACCCCCTTTTACGCAGCTGCTTCATTCAAATACCAGAAAGGTCTCAACTCCCTACATAATAGATGGGGGAGCTTTAAACTTTGTAAATAAGAGTTTAAGAAGAGTAAATTTTCTGTAATGTTCTCCAATGTGTAATCTTCCCCTTGGGGTAATTCTGTTCAACAAGTCATTTTTAAAACTAACTATTTAGTCACAATGGTAAAAAAAAATTATTTTTTTTTGAGTTCAGGTAGTAGTAATAATAAGTAAGCAAACTGCAGAGCTATGTTACCACTGCCTCCCCCCAACCCCAAACAAATCTTAAAAGAACCAACAAAGATACTTGGGAAGTAAAAGTTTAGTGTCTATAAGAAAATGCCATGTAAATCCTAAATCATTTGCAAGATACCCCTGGAAGTAAACTGAAATTGGGTTTCTTTTTTTATATGTGTGATTACTTACTGTTCTCATGATTTTTAGCTTGATAGTATCTAAAACACTATAAATGTCTTTGGGTGCTTCATTTATTGCTCACCTGCCTTGTTTTTATGCATGCTGCTTGCGCATCATACACACTTTCCATCTGCCTTGACTTCCACAGCCAGAAAATGTTGTCCTGACTCTTCAGGTAAAACTTATGTTATATCTGATGCTCTGTCCGTTGTTTGGAAAATGTAACCTGTAACCAGTAACCACAAGCTGCCTCTCTCTTTTCTGTTTTCCTTATCGCTACCTTAGCTAGTTGTTCATTCTAACCATTTTGGTTGGGTAGTTCCAAAATTGTTGCTTTCAGCTTGTTAAAACCACGGTTTTGTGATTCTTAACAGAAAACAGGTTAAATATTCCCATTTCCCTGTGGCTAACACACATGCTTAACTCTCCTTGTAACTCTAATTAGGTCAATGGGTGTAAATGACCATGCATGGTAGCTGTTTCTGCTTGGAGCTATTTTCATTGAGGAAGTAGGGAAATGTGAGGCAGATTCACTGAGAGCAGAATTGGAGCATGATGAGATGTAGCTAGTGAGAAGCTGACTTGTAACTGGCCCTACAGGAAAATGCCCGGCAGCTGTTCTCCCTCTGTGCTTGTAATAGGCTGGTACTTATAAATGCCTAATAGTGGTAGAAGAGGAGCCAAGGAAGGTACAGAATAGCAGTGAATTAAATGGGCAACATCCACGACCCAGTGAAATTAATTGGATTTGAGTTAGTCATGACTTGTCTTTTTCTTCCGTATAGGGAGGCCATCCTCTTAACACTGCATTGTCAGTCACTGCATGCTCCTAGACAGGGCCAATCAAAATTGAGCAGGCTGGTTCCCGTAGTCCAAGTAGCTGTCAATCATGCCCCAGTTCTGGTCCTGTTTTGCTCCAGACTGTTAGCACTTGAAAATAATTCTCCTTGATTTGTTGCTTTTTCTTCTTCTTGCAGGCTAGTTCTGTTTTCTTTTGCTCCTTTTCGTTTCTCCATGTGCAAGGTGGTGGGGGGAAGGGAGTATTTTCACCTTAAAAAAAATTAATTTAAGTTATTGTTTCTCGCTGCTCCACTCATTGAGGTGACTCAGATTGGCGATATGTTGGCACTTGAGCATAAGAAGCACCACGCTGATCAGACCAAAGGTCCATCTAGTCCAGCATCTCATTTCTGGTTCTGACCAGCCAGATGCTTCCAGGTATTCTACAAGCAGGACATGAAGGCAACAGCCTTTCACCTGTGGCATTATCTGGCATGCTGCCTCTGGAGGTTCCTTTTAGCTGTCCTGGCCAATAGCCATTGATAAGCTTTTCTGCTCTAAAAATATGTCTGTGTCCCCTCTTAAAAAGCCTCAAGCCAGTGGTTGTCATGCATTTTGTACTAGCTAATTCCAGAAGTTCTGTGCTATATGAAGAAGTACCTCTCTGCCGATAGTTACTGCCCATAAGCTCCATTGGGTGGCCCCCAGTTTTGTACATGAGTTCTTTTTGCTTACATGTGCAAGAAGGGCACATTGCTTTGGAGAATCTACTTGTATTTCCTCATAGTTGCACTTTTGTTGTAGGTGTATTGCAGTTCCTACCATTCAAACTATGGTAACCTGTTACACTAGGAAAACTCTTCCTGCCTCCACTTAGGAACCCCTCCCCTCCCATTTGCATGTACATGTACACTGTTGTTCAGGTATGTATAAAGATGCTCATGTGGATGCTGTGTTTACATAGCATGAGCCTCCAAAGGAGCAAGGTGTTGCTTGTGCTTTGTCAGTGCCTTTGTGCTGAACCCCATGGAGAAGCATTTAGATGTACCTGAACCTGTGTGGGAGGAACTGTGGAGGCAGCATCATCCACACCGTACAAGTATATGTAAAAGGCATTGCAGTGCATGAGTTGCAGTTGTGAGCACGGTGTGCAGTGTTTTACAATCGCTTCAAAAGCAAATCCCATTGTGCTTCTGCCCTGCAGCCCCTCTTTCCTTCTGGAACACATTTCCCTTAATCTTGGATCATGAACTGCTTAACTTTGGAGGTGGCGGTTGTTTTAGGGAGAGGGTAGGCAGTGTTCCCAAGTGTGCTACGAGCTAATGTTAGGTCATCTTTGGCCCCCAGAAGGGTTGCCCAATAGGATTCCCAGCAATCAAGGATGGCAATACCTTAAACAGAACAAGAGAGCTTATACTAACTTGCATAATTCATAGGGGGTTGCAGAATTCAGCGTTTTTAGCGCAAAAGCTTGATAACCTAAAGTACACACAGCCCATAACATAAAGTACACATTACTAATGGCCTCGAAGTCACTCAAAAGAGGGAGAAGCTTGTATATATGTAAGAAGGGAGAAGCTTGTATGTTCCCTTGAATCCTCCACATGGCTCTAAGGAGGCACGGCTGTCTTTGAGAGCAATTGTTAAAGTGCACCATTTCCTAAGGCTTTCCCCCTTCAAATGAAGGTTTTTATTGTTTTCAGAAATGAGTAGTGCATCCACCTTTGGGGACAGGGGGCCATCTTATTTAGGTATTTTTCTATGTAAACCGCTTTGAGAATTTTTTGAAGAGCAGTATATCAATATAGTAGTAGTAGTAGTAGCATAGGTGACTTTTCAAAGTATAAATTAGAAACACATATACACACACACCCTATGTATGTTGAGAGGGGGAAGAGGACCATGTCTGCTGACCCCACACACCAGTGCCCATCTACCTGGGGGCTGCACCTCTGTGACCACTGTCAGTGTTTTTGAGAGGGGGTGCCCATATACACCACAGGAGCAGGAAACCTGGGGGGGGGGCTCCTGCTTCTGTGGTGTATGCAAGTACCACCCCCTTCTCAATAGTGCCAAATACATGGCCAAGCAGGGATGTGGCTGGTGGGTGTGTTGGCATCAGGAAGCTGGGCTAGCCGGCACAGTCCTGCTCTCTCTTTCTGAATTTAAGGGAACATGAAGGGAGGAAATAACATGAGCACAAAGCTTTAGTTATAAATTGCGGGACACAGGATTTCTCCTGCGTTAAAACTGGAAGCGCACTTAGTCCTTTTACTAAGGGGGAGAAAAGCATATTCTCCATTGATTCCCAAAGCAGTGGGCAGGAATCTTTCTTGCAGCTCTCAGATACTCCAGTTTTCATGTTTGCTTTCAGGCATCCCCTGTTAGTGCTGTCAGGGCTTGGAGATGGGGCTGTCCTTTCTGAATAGTGGTGGTACTTATGAGATTCTCCCGTACCTGTCAGCTGAAGCATGGGCTGTAGCAGGGAATCCTAGTGCATGTTTCCTCTGTCGAGATCATGACAGTGACTGTCATCAGCTATCTTCTCTGCTGAGATGTTTGCCCACATATTAGCAGAGAAGAAGGTAGTATAGAATCAGTTCTACATGGGGCCTCCCAGTTTGGGGGGCATAGAGTGGTGAATGTATCTAAAATGATGGCTTCATTTGCAGAGGCATATTTTAGGCCCACACTAGTCTTGCCTCAGGGCTTAGTTTGAGAATTGCTGGCTTAGTGGTTGGAAGATAGATTGGCTTGTTCTAGTGATGGTAACAAGAGTTAGTTTGCTTCTCTGTAACATGAATCCATTAATATCTGCTCTTGCTGTTTCTGTCCACACCGCAGGGAATTTACTATGAAATCGGTTTTCTCATCTGCGCTGCTTTGGGCATACTGTTTGTTCTGTTGTTGCCGCTGGTGGGGCTTTGCTTCTGCATGTGTCGTTGCTGTGACAACTGCGGTGGGGAGATGCACCAAAGACAGAAGAAAAACGCCGAGTGTCAGAGGGGCTGTTTTGCTACAACTCTTTTCGTTGCTTCTTTACTAATCAGGCAAGTACGGCAAAGTTGGGCACAATGTGCATTTTGCTTTGGCATATGGGAAAGGTGTATTACGTCTGGCTTATTATGCAGCCTAAACTTGTTGTTGGACTGGAACTAATCTGGACAAGTTAAAGCAGGGGAAAGTTATTTGTTGCTTCAGTCGATGCCTACAATTTACTGCCCAACTATTGTATTCTGAAGGAGTTGGCCTCAAATCACATGAGCAGCCTCACTGGCTGTAAGACAAACCAAAACCAAAAGGAGACCAATCTGCTTAGTAGTCCAGGAGGAAAAAATCTTTCCCAGCCGTGGCAACTGGCCTTAGTCCACAGCAAATTGTTGTTTAGCTAAACCCTGTACAGGTGAACCCTAGTATCCACAGGGGTTCCATTCTTTGCTACTGAACCGCAGATGTTGAGTCAATGGGACTCAGGGGTTTGGTTCCTGGAAGCACCAAAAAAGGCAATAAAGGGCCCTAAAAACGGTTTGTTTTAAAATGTTCTACTGTGCTCTGCAGGTCTCTAGGTATCCAGCCATGCCTCCCAAAAGTCCCAAATCCGACATTTTTGCATTAAATATTGCAGGTTTCTTTAAACAAAAAAAACAAATGAGCCACAAAATGGCTCTGTTCAACAAAATAGTGACCAGAAATTACCTCAGAGGTCATTTCCAACCACTCCCAACTACACAAAATTAACCCTTTGTGCACTCCCCCCCCACACACATATGCCAGAATCGGGTGTCAGTTACCTGACCACGGATATGCGGAACTGCAGATGTTGGATCTGTGAATGGCAACGTTTGCCTGTAAGCACAGCGTCCCCCTGAAGTCTTCTCCAGGGCTTTGCCAGGAGCAGTCCCCACTATGTCTTTTCCCATTTTCTGTAGTGTCTGATAAAGAAGGAAGTTGGTCTCCCCTTCCCGCCTTTCTCATTCCACCTGAAGATGTCAATCAGTCTTGTGATGAGCTGGTCCTAAGGCACAGGCTTCTGTGCTTCTCATCTTGAAGGCTTACAAGACATGATTAACCAGAATGTACAAGCCACTGCCAATGGCCTCAAAACTGATTTTCCCCCATAAGACCTATGGTTTCTCATCCCCATTAGGTAAGAATTGTTCCCATAAGACCTATGATTTCTTATCCCCATTAGATAAGAATTTCATATTGCTCACTACTTTTGCTACTGTAGGGTAGTAAATAATACATGTTGCGTGTAGACGTGAAGCTGAGTTGTTCTCCTGAGCAAATGTTTTAATGCAGTGTATCCTAGAAATAATTTCTTGAAAAATGTTACATTAATCTGGATATGTGCACGTTAAATAGTCCGATGCAAATGCACTGAAAACTGTCAGCTTGTATTGGCTGAGCATATAAGAGTGACTGCAAAAACCCCATCTTATCCACTCTCTTAGCTTCCTAATAATTAGCCGAGGCATTCTCTGGAATCTGAAATGTAGGTTAAGAGTGTCTGAAGCTGGCATCTTCCAAGTGGTAAATAATTGGCATGAATGTTTCCTGAACTCCCATTTAGTTCTCCAGCACCACCTGCTGGTTAACAATGGATTGTGAGGCATTTTTGAATTCCGGATTAAAGGAAGCAGCAGGGAAGTGACTTACCAGCAAGAGGTTGCTGGTTCGAATCCCCATTGCTATGTTTCCCAGGCTATGGCAAACACCTATATTGGGCAGCAGTGATATAGGAAGGTGCTGAAAGGCATCATCTCATACTGCGCGGGAGACGGCAATGGTAAACCCCTCCTGTATTCTACCAAAGATAACCATAGGGCTCTGTGGTCACCAGAGTTGACACCAACTCGACGGCACAACACCTACTCTTGAATTCAGGACCAGAGCCTGTTCTCTGTGTAGGTATTGGTTTTACCTCCACTCATAGGCATGTTTCGTTACTGCTTTATGCTGACGATATTGTTCTACTATCTCAAACCATGATAGGGTTAAGCTGTGCCTTAACTTCCCTGAGTGTCTATACTGTGAAGGAGGCCTTGGAGGTAAACTATACCAAGACTAAGGCGATGGTTTTTGCAAAACGCCCAAAATCCCATAAATGGACATAATATTGAACAGGTCAAGGTTTTCAAGTATTTAGGGGTTGTATTTCATTCCAGCGGATCCTGGAAAGCTCATCTTAGCTTAGTTTCTCACAGTGCCCAACAGATGGCAAATGTGATTAAATCTTTTTACTTCTCGAGAGGTGCTCTTTTTATCCCAGCGGCTGTCAAATTATTGAAAGCTAAAATATACCCTCAAATTCTTTATGGTGCACAAATTGGGCCATTTGATAATTTTACAATATTAGAAGCAGTTCAAACTAAATTCTTGAATTCTTGCCATCCTTCAAGCCCCCAGAGGCACAGCTAATGTGGTTCTTCATAGAGAGGTTGGGGTTACCACCTTGAAAATGAAAATCTAGTTTTGTATAATCAAATTCTGGCTGCATTTGGTTTTCTTCCCAGTCGGTTTAGCACCTTTAGTATTAATTGACAGCTTTACATCTAAATGTGAAATAGCTCTGAAAACGAAATTGCATCAACTGGGCACGTCCCAAGAAAAGCTTATAGGAGGGGTTTAGATCAGGCGATATGTTTTGTTAGGCAATGACTATTGGACATAGATCTGCAGGAGGAGTGTGCTCGACTACCAAGGGGAATCTATATTGGCTCTCAAAACTTCAGCCACAAACCGGCTGAATATTTAGATCATATGTTTTTACCTAAGTTTAGGAGAGCATTGACTCTTGCTCGTTTGAATGCCCTTCCCTCTGCCTTCCTAGATGGGAAATATAAACAAGTTCCATATGCATTGTGTCGTTGCCCTTGTGGCTCAGGGGATATAGAGTCAGTTCATGTTATTCTGTATTGTCAATTTTATACGGATGCTCGTATTAAGTTTATTGCTCCTCTCTTAAAGAATCATCCTGGCCATACGGATCAATTTTACTTGGATTTTTTTGCTGTCAAATTTTAAATCTGTTACTTCTATAAATGTGGCCAAGTTTTGTTTTGTTGCATCCAAACTTCGTAGAGCTTGTATTAGCAATTTGAATATTTTGTAAATTATAAATGTATTATTTTAAATGTTAAGCTGGTCTAAGGACTGTAACAAAATTTATCTACCTACCTATCTCCACTCCAAAACAGGTGAGTGTGTGCTTGCCATACTAAAATATTTCCCTTTTCTCTTTGGTCCATAGTATTGGGGTACTATTTGCTTATGCTGCTAACCAGCATCTCACAAGTCAAATCAGAGGAGCAAGGAAACTGATGAGTAGTAATTTCAAAGACATGAGGATTTTCCTGAACGATACTCCAGGGGTAAAGTGACACTTTTCTTTTGGTTAAAGTGATTAAGATAGAAATGTAGCAGTGATACCCTTAACCAAATGGCTTGATTCAGATGTCATGTCAAACAGGGTTTGGGCTATTTAGTTCTAAATGGCTTGGGACTGGTTTTAATGGTGAAAAGGTAGGATAACAATGTGCATCACTATTAATGCACAATGATAGCCTGCCTTTTCACTATTTAAAAAGTGAAGCTATAGTATAGGGTTCTAAACTATTATTATTTCACTTCTGAATGTGAAGTGGGCAAGCCATGATTGTCTGCTTTTTTGAGTTGGCCAGTCAGCTTCAAAAGTTCATTCATATTTTCATGGCCCAGCAGCCTCTGAAGGCAAAGTGACCGTTGGAACTGTGATTTTCAATTCAGTTTGCAAACTTACTTCAAATGATGGCTTTTGATTCCAGTTTGCTGGCTGATCACGAACAACCCCCCTGAAAATGTGTTGAGAGATCCAATCACAGGGATCTTCCATTTAAGATATAGTTTGACCCTAAGTTGTATCAAGATGCATCAAAGAAACAGCCATGAAACATTAAAACCACTTACCTATAGCAGTGATTGTTGTGTTTCTATTTCTCCTTGTTGTTGCCAATCATTAGGCCTTATGAAAGCGTGGGGGATAAATAACACACTAGCTGATGTGGCACAGAGCATCTGTATCCCTAGTTCTCCCTATCTTCCCCCATCTTCATTTTGTGCTCTCCCCCTTCAGTCCCATTTTATGCTTCCTTGCTTTTCCTCCCCGGCAGCTCGGCTGTTCTCCTGCCCGTCCCTGTCACTAATTGGCAGCTCGCTTGCAAACTCTTGCGATAGCTGCCACACATTGGATTAGCGACGGGTTCGTTTAAGAGAGAAAGATTTCACATGGAAAACGTATATTTTGGGAAACCTTGGCAGTAAATCTGAATTGGCAGCTTTCCCTAGGAAATTTTAACTTGGATAAAAATTGGGATTCCAAATTCTAAAAGGATACTCAGCCACTTTTTCAAAGGTCAATTTAAAAAAAAACAAAAAACCCTCCCAAACTCTACTACTTACAGCCACAAGGAGGGTAATCTTCTATAAAGCAGCAAGGTAATGAGTGCCTAATAGAAGCAGCATTCCCTTTTCATATTGTTTGAGGACATCCTGAGAAATCAGTATCTGTGCCTCTTTGGTTTCTAAAGGAAGCAACAGCTTAGGCTACATTTGGGTGAGTGTTTGTTCCATTGGAGACTCTTCATTTAAGGATTTGTTCCTAGAACTGCAGCTTTTGAAATATGAAATTTAAATGTGCTGGTGTATTTATGTGTGATCACATTTTTTAAAATCTTTGAATAAAAATACATTTATTTATTTATTTATTTTAGCAAATTGACTATTTGGTGAGCCAATATAATACTACCAAGAAGAAAGCACTTTACGACCTTAATAGTAAGTAAACTTAATACGATTATCCTACAGTACACGGGGCTTGCCTTAGACAAACTATTATTCTCTCAGCCCTCAGCTTCCAATTGGAAATGATAGTGTTGGCATATCTTATACCTAAAATGTATTATTAGATGCTAAGTACAAAAATAACCATGCTAATAATAAAGCGTTTAAATAGTAGGTTAATGTGCTACAAACCAAACCCAGGTTAAGATCTGATGCAAAATTTGTGATTGCAACTGAGTTGTTAAACACAAGTAAAGTCTTAGTAAGGCTGTGCTTTGGAGTATCTGAAGCCAAATAACATGTTAGGAACATAGGAAGCTGCCATATACTGAGTCAGACCATTGGTCTATCTAGCTCAGTATTGTCTTCACAGACTGGCAGCGGCTTCTCCAAGGTTGCAGGCAGGAATCTCTCTTAGCTCTATCTTGGAGGAGCCAGGGAGGGAACTTGGAACCTTGGAACCTTCTGCTCTTCCCAGAGCGGCTCCATCCCCTGAGGGGAAGATCTCATAGTGCTCACACTTCTAGTCTCCCTTTCATATGCAACCAGGGCAGACCCTGCTTAGCTAAGGGGACAAGTCATGCTTGCTACCACGAGACCAGCTCTCCTCTCCTATGTTGCTCTGCAAAGTTGTCAGCCTTGCAAATTGGGGAAGAACTCAGCCTCTGTCATAACAACGATATACCTCTTGAAGAGGAAAAATGCCTTCATATTTGGTGAAGCCCCTGGTGGCGCAGTGGTAAAACTGCCGCCCTGTAACCAGAAGGTTACAAGTTCGATCCTGACCAGGGGCTCAAGGTTGACTCAGCCTTCCATGCTTCCGAGGTCGGTAAAATGAGTACCCAGAATGTTGGGGGCAATATGCTAAATCATTGTAAACCGCTTAGAGAGCTCCGGCTATAGAGCGGTATATAAATGTAAGTGCTATTGCTATTGCTATATCTGGAGAACTACCATTTTATGAGGACTCATTTTCTTTCTATAAATGATTTTCTCTTCTGAAGAGGAGAAGAAAAGAGTTGCAATATACTCATGATACATGAAAAAGTTAATGTTTTAACTATCGCTAACTTTGAAACTGCAACGGCAGCATTGAGACATCAAGCCCAGTTAGATTGTATACCCAAAAGGAGGAAAGGTACCACTAAGTCCAGGAGGATGCCAGCATGGCTAACAGGTAATGCCAAGTAAGCCATAAAAGGAAAGAGAACTTCTTTCTGAAATTGGAAGACCTGTCCAAATGAAGAGAACAGCAAGGAACACAAACTCTGGAAAAAGAAATGCAAGGTGACAATAAGAGAGGCAAAAAGAGTTTGAGGAACGTTTAGCTAAAAGCATCAAGGGGAATAACAAAAACTTCTTTAAATTCATCAGAAGCAGGAAACCTGCCAGGGAGGCAGTTGGACCATTAGACAATGAGGGCGTGAAAGGGATTATTGAGGATAATATGGACGTTGCAGAGAAGCTAAATGAGTTTTTTGTATCCATCTTCATAGCAGAGGATACTGAGCATATACCTGTTCCTGCACCATGCTTTTTAGGGATGGAGGCTAAAGAACTAAGTCAGATAGAAGTGACAAGAGATGATGTTCTTAACTGTCTGGAAAAACTGAAAACAAATCGCCGGGACCAGATGGCATCCATCGAAGAGTCCTCAGAAGAACTCAGATGTGAAATTGCTGACCTCCTTGCCAAAATAAATCACTTATCCCTGCAATCGGACTCTGTACCGGACCGGAGGACTGGAGAGTAGCAAATGTAACACAGATTTTCAAAAACTGATCCAGGGATGATCCAGGAAATTACAGGCCGGTTAGCTTAACGTCCTTTCCAGGAAAATTGATGGCAAGCAATCAAGGATAAAATTGTAAAGCACGTAGAAGAACAGGCCCTGCTGGGAGAGAACCAGCATGGCTTTTGCACAGGTAAATCTTGCCTCACACTCTCTTTGGAGTTCTTTGAGAGTGTCAGCAAGTGTGTGGATCAAGGTGATCCAGTTGACATAGTATACATGGACTTCCAAAAAGCTTTCGACAAAGTTCCTCATCAAAGATTCCTGAGGAAACTTAGCAGTCATAGGATAAGGGGACAAGTACATGTGTGGATTGCTATCTGGTTGAAGGACAGGAAACAGAGGGTAGGTATAAATGGAGAGTTTTCACAATGGAGGGAAATAAGAAGTGGGGTCACCCAGGGATCTGTCTTGGACTGGTGCTCTTTAAATTTATTCATAAACGATCTAGAAGCAGGGGTAAGCAGTGAGGTGGACAAATTTGTAGATGATACCAAACTCTTTCAGATAGTGAAATTCCAAGCGGATTGTGAGGAGCTCCAAAAGGATCTCTCCAAACTGGATGGGTGGGCGACAAAATGGCAAATGCAGTTCAATGTTGGCATGTGTAAAGTGATGCACATTGGGATGAAAAACCCCAACTTCAAGTATACGCTGATGGGATCTGAGCTGTTGGTGACTGACCAGGAGAGGGATCTTGGGGTCATGGTGGACAGCTCGTTGAAAGTGTCGACTCAATGCGTGGCAGCTGTGAAAAAGTTCAATTCCATGCTAGGGATCATTAGGAAGGGGATTGAAAATAAAACTGCTAATATTATAATGCCCTTATACTAAACTATGGTGTGACCACACCTGGAGTACTGCGTACAATTCTGGTTACCACATCTAAAAATGGACATTGTAAAACTGGAAAAGGTGCAGAAGAGGGCAATGAAGATGATCAGGGGCCTAGAGCACTTTCTTTTTGAGGCAAGGCTACAACAGCTGGGGCTATTTAGTTTAGAAAAAAGACAACTGCGGGGAGACATGATAGAGGTGTATAAAATCATGTGTGGGTAGGAGAATGTAGACAGAGAGAAATTCTTCTCCCTCTCACATAACGCTAGAACCAGGGGTCATCCCATGAAATTGATTGCCAGGAAATTTAGGACCAGCAAACAGAAGTATTTTTTCACACAATGCATAATCGACTTGTGGAATTCTCTCTACAAGATGTGGTGACAGCCAACAACCTGGATGGCTTTAAGAAGGGTTTGGATAACTTCATGGAGCTACTAGTCGGTGGGCGGCTACTAGTTGGTGGGCGGTAGGCCACCTCCAGCCTCAAAGGCAGGATGCCTCTGAGTACCAGTTGCAGGAGAGTAACAGTAGGAGAGAGGGCATGCCCTCAACTCCTGCCTGTAGGCTTCCAGTGGCATCTGGTGGGCCACTGTGTGAAACAGGATGCTGGACTAGATGGGCCTTGGGCCTGATCCAGCAGGGCTGTTCTTATGTTGTTAAGTACAAATATGCCCCCTCACCCGTGTCCTGTGTATTAATGGTTCTTAAGCTTTTAAGGGTTATCTAATCAAATGATAATGTACTTCATTTACTTTTGTTGAAGTGGGGCTATAAATCAATAATGCCACCTCCATGAAACATTTAAATGGGTAGATTGGTTTAATATTTAATAGTTGGAGGCTTTGTTATTCCTGGCTGCTTTGAACATAAGAAGCTACCTTGTACCAAGTCAGACAATTAGTCCATCTATGCAGACCCTGCTTAGCAAATTGGTCCTTGGCATGCAAACCAAGGCATACCCTGCTTAGCAAAGGGGACAATTCATGTTTGCTACCACAAAACCAGCTGTCCTCCCTAAATGACTAAAAATGATGACCACAGTGGCTTTTTTACACCAAACTAGAACTTGATCTCCTGACTAAATTTAGAAAAATAAAGTTTAGGGGTTTGTTTAGATGCATGTCATTTTGATCACATTAAAGGTATGGCATTGAAAAGGTGCACAGCTGTATTAAACCAATACTGTATATTAAACCAATATGGACCTGATTATATCCCGTCTCTTTTCCAACAGATGTCGGGCTATTGCTTGGCAGCCGAGTTCAGGAGCAACTGGGAAAGGAGGTGCGCCCTGCCCTTGATTCAGCTCTAACCATGGCCGGAGGTAACAGCAGACATTTACTGCTAGTCATCTTTTTGGCCTTCATGACTTTCCAGAGAGGCTTTTGTAATGAGACTAAGATCTGAAGAATTTGCACTACTAGTTCTGTGTTCCCCAGAGCCATCTTCGGGCTTGAGTTTCTTAGACGGCACCTCTTTATGCCCCATGGTGAATCGCTTGTGAGACTGAGGGGACTTTCAGAATCATGTACGACTTACTAAAATCGTCTTTCTATCCTGCCTTACAAGTATAAATTTAAAAGGCTGCTAACAAAATGTTATAGCAGTCACAGAATTAACATGAAATGATTAATGAAATCTAAACACAGATGTCGCAGCGTAACTGAGCAGCAGAAACCCAGCAGCCAGAAATGAAATGTATCTCTCCCCCCTCTCAGAAAAACACCCCTCTACGAAATAAAACTGCCTTTGCCTGGTGCCTCAAAACCAACAGAGGTGAGGCATCCTTGGGAAAGGAGTTCAACCATTTCTTCTGTGAAGACCTCATCTTACGGGATCAGATGGTGAGGGAACATGGAGCAGGGCTCCTGAAAAATCTTTAATGTAGGTTTGTATGTGAGAAGGCAGTCCTTGAGGTATTCTGGACTCGGACTGTATAGGGCTTTAAAAGTCAGAAAGAGCTCTTAGACTGGGCCCATCTAGAAGCCAGTGAAGATACCACAAAACCAGCATTATATGCTTCATGTGGCTTCCTCTGGTCAACATCCAGTTGTTTTCTTCAAAGATTGCTCCTCTACATACAGAATAGAACAGTAGTTTTAATCTTGGTGTCATCAAGGCTTCAGCTACTATGCCCAGGCCACCTTGTCAGGAAAAGGGTGCAGCTGGCAGCCCACCTGAAGCTGGTGTAATATGCCTTTGGCCACCACTGTCACTTGGCCATCCAGGAGCAATGCAGGATCCAAAAACACACCCAAGCTGCAGATGTAAGACTTCAGGAGGCGTGTAATACCATCCAACACAGGTTGTATTCCTACTCCAGGAGCAGACATCGTCCCAGCCAACAGTACTCATATCTTTCCTGGGTTGAGTTTGTTTGTCCACCAACACTAGTCCATCACTGGCTTCAGACTCTCTCGTGCTTCCCTATCTAGATTTGATGGTATAAGAGAAGGCTGGATGTTAGCAGCATACTGAGGATACCCCAGCCCAAATCTACAGGCAACCTTACCAAATAATGATCCAACCAATATACTGTAAGATCACTGTGTCTGTGCGGGAATTCTTGTTGATGGATGATATCTGCATTTAATAGGCTTTCTCACAGTGCCCACAACTTATTGGAGTTGCAAGGGTATCACGTGATGCCATTTTATGAGTTCCATATCTCATGCGATATGGCATACAGAAGTGTAGGTATGGCACAGAATCCCATTTCAAAACTGAATGAAATTGGGAGGACGTCATTGTGACTTCAAACTGTTCAGTACCACCTCCCATAAGTCAAGGCTGCATGGATCAACTTGCCTGCTGGGCTGTTCTTGGCCCCCATGACATTAACAAGGCCAGGAACTCCTGTGTTTTTCACCTTGCTTCCCAGGCCACCTGCAAAGCTTCCCCCCCTACCCCATTTGGGTGAGGTTGAAGTGGGATTCCTTTTCAACTGAGGCTTAACAGTACCCAGTTCTGCAAAAGCATTGGCATGAGAAGGTTTCCGCTCCCTTCAGTAATGCCCTTGGTGTACAAATGTTACCTGATGCTTTATTATTGCATGTCTCTTTTCAACTTAATCTTCTTCCAGAAAAAAATATTCATGTCATTTTCCCATTACTTGTAATAAATGCTTAGCAATAGGGATATGCATGAAACAGATTTTGCATTTTTTTTGAGCTTGAAACAAAATGCAGATGGTCAAAACAGCTGTTTCAACAAACCAAAACTCAAAACCTTTTGAGTGTTTCAGCCATAGGAAACAATGGGGACCACCTTCCAAACCACAAAAGAAATGGGCAAGCGGGTGATTTTTAACAGAATTCATAACCTTTCCCCAAAACCCTCATAGGATCCATAGGTTTTGCGGGAAGGTCTTGGTTTTGCCACCTTGTGGTGATATGCACATTAGTGAGTTTTTGCCCTCAAGCGAAGCTGTTTTTAAGTATGCTTGGCTTAAGGCCACAGAACACGCTTCCATCTGGGTTTAATGAGGCTTGAATTATAGACCTGAAACTCAGTGAATCTGACTGGTGAAAGTCATTTTAGAACCTGCTTTGCTGCGATGATGTTAATGGAGCAACAATGTTTCTCTACCATCATTGTATTCTTGGAGAGAGCCATCCAGCAGAATTATTTTGATTAGTTCAAAATAATCCTTCATCTTGGTTATCAAGAGAATGTTCAAGATCCATTGAGATCTGCTAGACACTTTGAGTGGGGAAAGGGATCTCGTCTATATGTAGTGACTTGGGTGCTATTTTATCCACTGTACAGTCTGTGAATGCATCCAGAGCCCCTTTTGGTCACATGTGCTGGATGAACTTCAGTAGTTGAAGCTTGAGGTCTCTTCCCGACCCACCACCAGTGTCCTCAGCCGTTGCCCTTCTAGGCTTATAACCTGGGGTTTGCATACTTGATCAGATTCTCAAATGAGTGCCAGCAGAAATAGTTTTGACACTCAAACATCAGACGTCATCATCATAATCTTACTTGCTTGCTACCTGCTCCCTCCCTCCTTCATCCAGCTGGCTGCTCCTGCTGCTGCCGTCTCCTGCCTCGCCCCCACCCCTGTTCCTGCTTCCCATGCTGCTGCTGCCCCTCACCTCATCTGTTGCTGCTGTTCCTGCTGCATGTGGTGCTGCCCACCAACTTGCCAGCCAGCTCAGGTGCTGCTTGCCTGCTGCTGAGTGGCCCCGGAGCCAGTTGGGGGTGGAAGGGAGGCGCAGGTAGGGGGAGCAGGAGGCAGTAGCAGCAGGGGTTGCCAGCTGGCCGGCGAGGGGAGGAGGAGGATGCATTTGCACGTTTTTGGAAACTTTGAAGTAGGCTTTTCAAATTTTAGCCACACATGCATACCTGTGTGCTACTTACTATTTATTTATTTGATTGATTGATTGATTTCTATACTGCCCTTCCATAAATGGCTCAGGGCGGTTTACACAGAAAAACAACAAATACATAAGATGGATCCCTGTCCCCAAAGGGCTCACAATCTAAAAAGAAACATAAGAGAGACACCAGCAACAGTCACTGGAGGTACTGTGCTGGGGGTGGATAGAGCCAGTTACTCTCCCCCTGCTAAATAAAGAGAATCACCACGTTAAAAGGTGCCTCTATGCCAAGTTAGCAGGGGTATGTGAACCGCCGCTTTTAATATCTAGCGTGAGAGGATTGTCTTAAATTTATCTTTACAGACAGGGGGGTCTTGGCCACCTTGAAGAAGCATCATAAGTGATCTTCAGTGGCATAATTGCAAGGTAGTGGGAATACCTAACCATTCTCCCAGCAACTAAGCACCTGTCAGTCCCCACCCCCCAACCCTCCTGGTAGGGTTCTGCATGTGCAGATGTTATGTTCAGGGGCGTAACTGCAATTAGGCAGGGGGAGGCCGTTGTCTTGGGGCCCCCCGCCTTGGGGGGGGCCCTCAGAGGCTCTCCCCCACCCAGCGCCTACCCGATCTTCACCGCCGAGGAGGCAGCCCTGGAAAGTTCATGGCAGGTTTTTGAAATCAAAGGACAGGAGTCTGCACAAGAGAGATGCCCCCACCCAAGCCCAGGGAGAAGCGCGGAAGGCAGCTTCCTCTTTGGTGGGCTCCTCGTGTGCCTGGTGGGGGGCGGCGGCGGCGGCAGCTCTGCTTGCAACTGTACTGCCGCGCGCGCAGGGACCAGGCAGCCGCTGCGGCTGCGGTGACTTGGGGGAGAAAAAAGTCGGGGGGGGGGATTGCACCTGCCTGGTTTCCTGAGAACAGCTGATCTCCTGGGGAGAGACTGCGAAGAAGCCCTGGCGAGTGGTGCAAAGGAGCCGAGCCGACCCAAAGACGGGGACATAGCCGCCGGCCTGGGCCAACTGGGGAGAGGAGAGGTGGCTGGAGAGCACAAGCCAGCAAGAGTCCGTGCTCAGGGCTACAGCCCAGAGGCCGCATATGTGGGGCGCGGGGCAAGTCCGTTGAAGTCTGCGGCACTAAGTAAATGTGACGTGCCGTACGATCGGGATGCACGGTTGCTTGAACTCGCATACTCTCTGGCCTGGCTAGCAGCTCTCGCCCGTAATCCCCGATCGTGAGCTGTGAGCAGGCCGTGGGAAAGAAAGGGCACATTGCGCATGTGTGTCTGTGGCTGTCATCGCTCTCTTCTTGTCTGAAGTGTCGAGCCTGTGTCTGGAGCTAAGGGGCTCCTGCTGCTGCTGCCAAAAGCACTGGGCAGGGAGGGGGGAGCGGAGAAATGGAGCATGCAGCAAGCACGGGGGGAACTTCCGGTAAATGCCACCGCTCATAGAGGTCACGAACTTGCTGGTTTTTCTTTCCTTTTGAAGTCATTAAAAAAAAATTTCTTGGTGGGGGGCCCATTTAAGAATCTTGTCTCAGGGCTCACTCCAACCTAGTTACGCCCCTGGTTATGTTGTGGGGGAAAGCAACTAGGGGAGAGTAGTTGAATGGGGAAAGTGGCTGGCAAGGGAAGGGTTAGGTACCCTACTTCCACTTAGTGGTGTTCTGCTGCAGATTAGCCTTTCATACCACTGTTTTGTGGCTGTTTAGTAGACTTGGATCTCCAGACTAGGGCCTGCTCCCAAACATGTAGTTCAGTCATAGTCTGAATAAAGATTGTTTGTATAGCCAGTGTCCTGGGTTAAGGTGCTTTGGGAAGCTGGTGGCTTGTAGATAGACTAGCTGTGCATGTCAGATGTAGATACCTCTAGCATGTTTGCTCACTGCTATGAGTATAACTTTGCATTGTGTGTTGGCAATTGAAAGTGTGCATGCCATACCAAAATATTATCTCATTCTACATCCTCATTTTCCTCTCTTTGCTTTATTTTTCTGTTTGTCTTGAAGTCAAAGTGGAAAGGGCCATTAAAGGTAACATTTCTTGAATGCTTTGTGTGAAGTTGTTCCTGTCTTGCTTCAGCCCTCTTGTGTGGTTTGTTAAGATTGCACATTTCCTTGTTTTGGCTCATTAGGATGGATATCAAAAGCAAAGCTGAAATAGCTGTTGGGTGAAATCCACAATTGGGGGATCCCATTAAAATTGATAGAGCTGCTCTAGAGACAACAGGTGGTGGATTGCAGCCATAGTACTTGCAGTCTGTGGGTAGCAATATGTTTCCAGCCTGTGTAATGTAGCAGGTATGTAGAATCTAGCTGTAGTTTGTAGGCAAGGACTGGCTTGGTTTCTTGTATGGTGAGTCCACCATACTAATGAGTCCACCAGGGTGTGTTGCGTTAACTCCAAATGCCCGGTAAAACCCTACTCTAGTTTATTGAGCTAAGCCCTGCAAACAGTGAGTGTGTGTGTAGAGGGAGGTGGTCACCTTGCTAAGAGAGGGGGAAACTGTAACACTTCTATTGTACATAATCTAAACCATTTTTAATGCAAACCCACTTCAAATCAGTGGGCGAGTTCAGATGTCATGAGAAGTCAGGGTTAAACTTTGGCTTTGCATGATATCCCTGAGTCTTGGTGGGAGCACAATCCCCTTTCTTCACACAACTTGGAAGTTGCCTTTGGATTATGGTTAGAAAGAAGTCTGAATTGGTCATATCGGTCAAACCAACTGATCTTGGTTTTTCTACCCACAGTGCATGAAATAAACCTAGATCTGAAGCTCACTCCGAGCCTAGGGCTCAGGACTAGGTTTATTTCAAGCACTGTTATTATAATAAACCAGCATCAGTTGGTTTGGGTGACACAACCGATCCTACTTTCTTTCTAACCGCAATTGGAAAGGGAATACTCCTGACTCTCATAAGGGGACGGGCTAGGGGAGCATGTGTTCCCAAGGCTCATGGACATAGCACAGAGCAAAAGTTTACATGGCACTTGAATCTGTCTACTATTCTGCATCCTCCTGGTTTGAATGACACAGAACTGGAATGTGGGTAGAGGCCTTTAGTAATCTGTACAACTGAAGAGTTTCAGTCTTCCTCTTCAAAACTCTGCTGTTCTGTTGGTAGCAAATTGGCCACATTCTTTTGGCAATAGTCTTTGTTTCTGGCTTATATTTCCTGTACCTTGATTCACTGCTGGGCTTATGCCTAATTGATCCTGTGATGTGAAGTTCTTATGTGATTTTATTATTTTTAATCATTGCAGCTATTAGGGAAACAAAGGAGGCACTGGAGAATGTGAGTGTATCTGTGGAAGTCTTGCAAGAGGGCACCGACAAGCTACATGCCAACCTGACAGAAGTCAAAGGACACTTGATGAACACACTCAACGATTCTGCATGCACAGCTGCCCAAGCTACTTCAATTTGCAATGTTATCAGGAATTCCTTTAATCAACTGAATATTAATGCCAACTTCAGCAGGGTACGATAAAATCAACAATTCTTCTTGGTGGCTTAGTTCTCGTTGTGTACTAAGCCTATATCTTGTCTGCACCACTTCAGATTGAGGGTGGAGGCTCACATAACTGTATGTTTCTCCAAACATGCTCGTCTATGCTCCCTGGACATAGCAAACGAGTATAAAAGGGGGAAAGGTCTCTAGTCTGGTCTTCTCCCTGATGACCATGCACATGAACACATGACCAACATGGCTACCTAGTGTTTGTGATCGCATTCATATTTGACAACATTTTTGAACAAATGAATTAAGTATATTTGTTAGAAGGCTAAGACAAGGATGTTTATAGATATATAAAAAAGCTCTCCCCTACCCAATCCTGAATTACAGCATACAATGGCTTTAATTTGTAACTAAATGGGCTCAATGAATAGGATTAGGAGCACCCAAGGTTGCAACAGCCTGGTGAGGCAGCTGGGAACCACATGTAAGAGTGGTGTGTGTGTTCACTCTTTCTCTGTACTTCTAAGTAAACTTTAGAATGTGGACTAGAATAAACCTGTAACATCACTTTTGTTTGTTTTTTCCTCTTTCCAGTTACCAGGAGTAAGTGTTCAACTAGTCAAAGTCAAAGAAGTCCTTAAAATAGATCTCTCCAGTCTGGTTCAAAAGGTATGTTCCTGAAAGACGCAGCATGTTTTTATTTGAATAACAGATTGGCACTTGGTGTTCAACCAGCTACTCACCTGCGTGGCTTCAGACACTAGCAAAATGCCCCAACAAGCAGATGGGGCATGAAAAGGGGAGAGACACAGGCTCTGTGCCCGTGTTGCTCAGGCTCCTCAGACTGAGAAATTGATGTTTCATTTTGACATGCAAAAAAGGTTCACTTTTCCAGTTGGGTGAACTGGAAGGGTTTTTCCAGGATTATGTCAAAATCAGTGGACCAGTTCAGACGATCAAACAAATGGTGTGTAGTCCCACCCCCCCTTACACACCTAGCTGCAAGGGAAGAATCATGGTTAGTTAAATTAAAGCATTGCCTATCATCCGAACCAGATGACTGACTTGTGTAGCGAAGCAACAGTTAGCCTCCTGAAGGCAGGTGATTCTCCTGTGTCTCTGTATTGGAAATAATTGAAGACTCCAGTGCAGAGATGAGGCAAAACAATCCACAGTGTCCAGCCCACAGTGGAGGCTGATTGGAAGGAGACAAGGTAAGCACAGCGAATAATGCAGTGGGCCTCATCTGCTAGTGAGTATTTTGGTTTCACTGGAAGGTTTAATTGTTTTGTGTGCTCTTTATGGCACACTCTGGTGATTCTCTCATGGCATAGAATGCAGATATTTCTTCTCTACACAAATCTCCCCTGAGCAAATTCTCTTAGCTACTACTGTGGCAGTGCAAGGCAGCTGTGCATCAGTTTGTAGATGCTGCTTAGAATATCTGAAGCTACTGACTTGGTGATAGAGAGTTCACACATGCATGTTCATCACTTCATGGCTGCAGCATCAAGTGGTGACAAACATGTATGAAATGGCCACAGGAGATGCCGTTTCATGGACAGAGCGTTATTGCCTGATGTCTCCCCAGACACAGTGTTTTTCAATGGAGGCAGTTCATGGATTCAGCAGAGAGCATTGCCCCAGTTTCATGTGTTGGTGGCAGCTGGCCCTCATGATGTGAAGGAGAAGGGTGTCTTCCTCTTCACAGTACACATCAAAGAGTGAGGGAGCCTGGTGCTCTGTGATGACACAATGTGAGGGAGTGAGCATGAGCCAATGTGTGGTTGGCTGACTGTGTGTGAGCCAGTTTATCCACATGCTTTAAAATGTGTAGTGAATGGATGGAGAGGTGTATCTGTTGTCCACCACCACATGCTGGCCACTAATAATGTGAATGGGGGATATGATCTCTTATCAAGCAATGAAAATATTGAGTGTACATCTGTGTGAATATAGACAGATCAAATGGGGAAGATGCCTTATGTTCCAGCTCCTTAGAGACTAAGGAGCTGACGACCATTAAATTTTGTGAGTGTAAAACCTTGACTTGGCTTTTTTAAAGATAGAGTAAATATACTGACATTTTATCACCAAGACTCTTTAGGACATCTCAGTTTTTAATTCTAGGGTTATGCAGCATTTAACGATACTCCTGATTTGGTGCTCAATCAGACGAGGAACATTTTATCAGGTGAGGAATAAGAGAATTCGTTCTCTAGCTATAACAGTTTAAAGTGATTGGAGAGAGCTGTTTGAATATCACTTTGGATTTTTATTAGAAACATCCTTGTCTAAAAATAAAATGTAATAAAAATAATTTATCAGAATATAGGTCACTTATGAATTCTTATTTAGACACCTGATAACTTGGAGAAAAGAAGGGAAGGCATCAAATGCAGGAATAAAAAAGGATGAAGTATCAAACACACACAGGAGATGGTTTATTGCCCAATGTATTTTGAGTAGTAATACTCTAAAAAGAAGTTTTGTGTATAATCCATTAACAACTAGTATATAAACTGGTATCATAAAAGGATTTTCTCCATAATAGGATATTTAATTTCTGTATCATATCTTGCAAATGGGCATTACGGTTGTCTGTTGCTGGATGAGGAGATCTCATGTGGGTTATTTTTCCCATGTACTCTAGAGGCAGGAAATTAGATTTCAGAAAATTAGCTGAAAGCTTTAAGAGGCTGGGAAGGATGACCCCATCCGGTTCTTTCTAGTCCTGCATTGAGCTCCAGAGAAACCACCTTCCTTCCAGTTCAGGCCTTTTCTCTCTAACTATTGCTTGCTTTTTCCCCCCCTCCCACCTTCCTCTCTGTGTGCACTTGTTTTTCTTTTTTCTCTCTCTCTCTCTCTTCTTTAAAGAGCCTTTGCTCTCTATTCCTTCTTTGCAGCCTCTGCGCCCCACCCCCCTTCTTTCTTTCTTTTTTTGAGCTGAGATGCAGTCCTCTGGGAAGCAGATCAGGCATGTCTCTCCCAAAGGAAGAACAGCATTTTGCAACGTGCCTCACAAGCCGCTTGGGGGAAATGCTGAACAGCTGGGTCCATCATGGAGCATGCTGAGCATCACTGGGGCCTTGCTGCTAGGCTGCCAAAACTTGCAGGGGGACTCCCAGCAGAGGGCCCCTTGGGTCTCCAACTCATTGGCCACAAGACCCGCCACCCAGCACAGAGCGAGGAGGCTGCACTTCAACAACAGGCCCCAGAGGCGGGCTCACAGCTGCATCCCGCAAAACAACCTCGCTAGGCATTTCTGGCCCAACCTATCATCTCAGAGCTCCAGGTGCCATGCCTTCTTCCTGGACCTCGAGTGCAGGCTGTTCGCAGGGCTCAGTGGGTCCAGCCGCCTCCACCGAAATTGGCCATGCCACTCGGAGTAATAGCAGGGCCGCCAGTATGGACAACACACTGGGATACCTCAAAGAGCAGACCCAGTCAGCTGCCTCCAGAGGCCCCTGGCCTTAACATCACTATCATTTTATTACAAACACCAGCTCCGACAGCGATCTGGTGAGATCCCTGCACTCCCCGCTCATAGGATCCCCACATCCTCTTCCTCCTACATCCCATCCCCCTTCCTTGATGGATGAGCTTCCTCCTGCTTGGTGGGACTGGTTTCAATCTGTGCTGTTCCAGTTCTTTAGCCGGAACAAAAAATCAAGGAGAGAGAAGTGCAAAAACAAAAAGAAGGAATCTTCTTCATCTGATTCTTCCTTTACATCAGCAAGTCCTCCACCTAAGAAACATAAACATGCAAAGCAATCCTCCAGGTCCTCTAAGACTCATTCTACTGCCAAAAATAACAACCCCATCGCATCAGAGGTGTCAGATTATGATTTCCCAGACACTCATCCCTACACCGGATATACTAGTGTACCTGGGTCCTGGAGATCGTTTCTGTGGTGGTGCTGTCTCTGTTACATCCCTAAGGGCTCATCCAACATTATAGACTTGCTATTCTTTCAAGATGGCTCTGACAAAAGATTGAAGGCCACCACACTTAAATGTCAAGCGGCATCTCTTGTGGTTCTCATCTCAGGTATTTCCAAAAAAACACATTACCAATCATTCACAACCTAAATGCTTCCTTAGGGAGCCACCTGTGGTGCACCCCTTTGCCTCTTGGAATCTTCACACAGTCTTACATGTCCTTCATGCATCTCCATTTGAGCCTATCCATTCGACAGGACTCTGTCTGTCTCATTCCTGATCCCTCAATTTGGTCTAAGGTTTGCTCAGTTTTCCTTCAGTTGCAGGACGTTGTCCTTCTGTCCACCTGACCGAAATAGCATGGCACAAATTAGATGTCCATAGATGCTTCAAGGCTTATATTCAATGTACTGTGCCTCACCATCTGTCAGAGGCATTGTTTCTGTCCTTTCTGCCTGCTTCTGTGGGACAAAAGGTTTTTGCTTCAACCATCGCCAGATAGATTAAGGTGTGCATTTCCTTAGCCCATGAGACACAAAATCTTGGATCTCCTACTCCATATTATGGCTCATTCCACTAGATCTGCAGCCACATCTGCCGCTTTTTCCACCAATGCTCCTCTGCATGAAATCTGCAGAGTGGCCACCTGGAAATGCCCCTCTGTGTTCACCAGACACTACAAACTAGATTCCTACTTGTTGGCACAGGCAGCATTTGGCATTGACGCACACTAGTACTTCAGCAGTTACTTCCCCCTCCTTAGGCATGGGCATCCCACCTGGGATAGTTGGCTGTGGCATATCCTCCATCATTATTATTATGATGATTTCTTGTTTACACAGTCAGACAGGTGTTATTGACTGGTTTGTTTTATCCAGACATCGAGTCCTTCCCAAGGACCTGGGATGGCTGAATTTTATCATCAATACTGATGATGATATTATTATTATTATTATTATTATTATTATTATTATTATTATTATTATTAATTTTACATTTATATCCCGCTCTTCCTCCAAGGAGCCCAGAGCGATGTACTACATACTTGAGTTTCTCTTTCACAACAACCCTGTGAAGTAGGTTAGGCTGAGAGAGAAGTGACTGGCCCAGAGTCACCCAGCTAGTTTCATGGCTGAATGGGGATTTGAACTCGGGTCTCCCCGGTCCTAGTCCAGCACTCTAACCACTACACCACGCTGGTTCTGAGGATGAGATGTCCTCATCCAGCAGCAGAAAAAGCATTGTTTATTTACTGTGAAGGCTGCTTCTTGCTGCTGGATTTGAAGACCTCTTGGCCCACCCACTGGGAGCCTTGGCCTACTGAGGTACCTTCTCCTCACCTGCACAGGAGGCCTCTTGTGGCGGGTTCCATTCCGACCTATTGCCACAGACAGGGAAACGGTGAAAGAAGAGAACCTGAGCCTATGGGAATGGGCGCTGGGGTGTGTGTGTGGTTAGATTCCTCACACACTTAAATGTGATCAGATCTCATAAAGGGTGTGTGGGAGGCACAAATAAGAATAGTAAAGCACATTACTTTGATCTCCAGCAATGCCCCCAAACCCCGCAATTCTCCAATTTTTGGACCTTTTTTTGGTGGAAAAATCTCAAAATGGCCACCAGAAGTCATTTAGCCACAAATAGCTGAAAATAACCCTAGTTTTAGGTGCACAAACCAAGAAACCAGGTCTCCATACTACAAATAGCCAAAAATAGGGCTATTTTTGGCCTGCGAATAACATAAACCATAATAGGGGAACCTGTGAAAAATGAGGGTCTCCTGTATTGCCTTTCTGGGCACTTTTCCCTCTTTCATCACATGGGACCTCTTATAGTTGGCTTCTCTACCAGTTATGCTCTCCTGTGCAGAACTGGGTGGGGTCATCCTTGCCAGCCTCTTGTAGCTTTCAGCTAATTTGCACAAGTCCTGCCTCTCGAGCACATGGGAAGGATAACCCACATGGGATGTCCTCTAATCCAGTAGCAAGAAGAAGCCTTCACAGTAAGTAACCAGTGTGCCTTAGGCACAATTTAATTATAGGGTGGACCTTAGTCGCATGTTTACCAAGTTCTCTCTTGTCTATATTGTTGCTGTAGGATCTTCTCTGTTCCTTGACCCAACCATTGCTTTTCTGCTGCTGTTACAGGTTCTCTGTTGTACTCATTGGTAGTTCTCTCTCCTGCCCCACCCCCTACTTCTTTGTAACACAACGCCATCTCCTTTTCTTCCTTAGCAGCGTATGGCCAATAACCATTTGATTTTCCATATAGAGGTGTATATGAACCTTTTGGTTCTTAGTTCAAGTTTATTTTGAGACAGGTCTGGCTTTAGGGGTTGCAAGCCAGGTGCCCACCTGAAAAGGATGCTAATAAACTAACCACTAACCACAATAACGCTGAAAAATTAAACATGGGAGGGGGCATTCTAAAGGCATCCCATGCCCAGGACACTATTTGTACTAGAACCAGGAAAACAAGATGGTTTTGGTTTTAGTATATACTTGAAAGACCTGAATTGGGTATAGATAAATTCCATACAAGAGGGACAGGCTTATACTAACCTTTTGTTTTCAGTATCAATTGATAAATATGAAGAACAAATCTTAACAAATAACTTAGCTGCTGTGAGTATTTAGGGTAAGTATATGTGGTTCATAAAACATAACATATATAACCATATTAAGTTTTTTATTTGATGGGAGCTGATTTTTGTGTTAATCTTAGTGTTGTTTGACATTGTGGTGTGTGTGTGTAAAGAAACAAGATATGAGTTCATAAGTATTTTTGGGATTCAGCTGTCCAGACTGTGATGTTGTATTTTAAAAATTGATGTTCATTTTTGTGTTACGTTAACATACAAGCTTTTATATAGAGTTGTTAATGGGTTATACATGAAACATGTTTAAAGTTGCCCCTCAGAGTTGCCCCTGAGTAAGAGTTTTAATACTTAAAACATACAGGGCGGTCTCTTGTGCACCTGTCTCTTCCCCTCTCATTTGTACATCTAATGACTTGCCAAAATAATGCTGAATTGATTTTGCCTAACACTTAATCATGATACTGACAGTCCTTTTTAAAAAGATGAACAGGAATGTTTTTATTAGTTATAGTGGATTGGGGGATAACCCCACCACATCAAGGATACAAGAATAGGTTCATGTCAAGGGAAAATGACAAAGGAGATGTGGGGAGTGGTGTGGTGGTGCAACATATCAAGGGATGAACTAATTATAAAAATAAGATTAACAAAAATTACTACTACTTTTATGTATATGGCTGCCCCATAACAAATTGTTTTCTGGGTGGCTATGAAAGAAGCCGCAGTCCTGAACCAGGAGCAGGAAGCACAAGCTTTCCAGTGCCATGGCCCAGTGCATTCTCCCAGCCAGGAGCAGCAACTCTTGTAGCCTGCCTGCAAGAGGGAGTGAAGGCCTCTCTCTGCAAGTGAGGTTCTTCTCCTGAGTATGAAGGTGGTGGGGTGAAACATCAGCAAATAGGGGTGCCTTGGGGAGTGGCCTAAAAGAGGCAAAAGGAAGGGAAAAGCTCAGGAATCACGACTCGTATGCTTCTGTATGTTGCAGCAGCAATAGCAGAAAGAGATTGGTGACTCAAGTGATCAGGAAGAAGGTCTAAGGGCCCCACCAGGGGGCAAGGACCACTCCACCTTTGCACATAAGTTTATTTTAAAAAACCGGTTTTGCATGGGTATTAAACCTTAGTGAGAGAAAATGCATAACGTAGATCAGGTATGGCCAGCTTCTGCATTTTTGGCCGCTACTCTGTTCTGTAAATGGTGGTCCAGGAATCAGTGTTTGCTTGCCCCTCAATGTTGATGCTCTTGCCAGTGATAAAGTTGCATATTCTAGGTGCTGGCAACAGGGATTTGCAGTTGAGGAGCATGCTCAGGCATAACACTGGTTGCAAATATGTATATTTATATTTACGTATGTACATGTAACATCTTTCCTTTGGAATCTTTTATATAACATTGAAGTGTCTCTTATATAACATTGAAGTGTTGAGTATACCTGTTTCTTGCTGTTTCTCCCTTCTGGTTGAATGAACCTTGTGCACAACTAAAACTCAAAACTTTATAGTGCTACCAGAGGCCGGATAAAATAGCTGAAACTAGCCCATGGACTTCCTTTTGGCTATTCATCCTTTAAACATTATTTTACTATAAAATTTGTGTCTCATAACACCAAAGCATTCCAGAACTATACCCTTAAGCACTATAAAAATGACAAACACACTTGTTGTTGCCAAATGGACATAGGCTGGTGTATTCAGAATGTGTATTAATTAATGTCTCTTAACTTTTATTCTTGCATTGTGGACCTGTTCTACCAATATAAGCAGCTGTACCTTGTAAGTTTGCAAAAAAAACCCAATACACAGTATGCACATGACATACTGTGTGACTCATTGAAAACAAATTGCCAAAGCTTTTTCAGAATGTCACATTGCTTCTTAATTTTTCAATCTGGGAGGTGTTAAATATGAAAGTATTTTTGTAGTAATTTAAACATGTATTAATTACGCCTCTAAGCTTTCATCATCTTGCTTCTGTACCTGAGTGAGGGAGCCTGTTGAAGCCCCATTGTTCTGATTCAGAAACTTAACTCTTTCCTCATTTGTGTCTTTGTTCAACTTTGGGTGAAGACAGATGTGATGTATGTGGATTGGTAAAGGCAGTTTGGAATTGGCCTCACTTTGCTCAGTCCAAACATACCTTCTCCTTTTTCATGGCAAGCTCTGAGAAAACACATTATGTGGCATTTTTGGAGTGGTTAATTTAAACGGGAGAAAGCCAGCTATGATAATGCTGATTTGTTGGCTCCTGTGATGTTATACACCTGTGTCCTCTGAGCAGGTTTTCAGCTTTTTAAATCGTTTTGGGGTTTAAGTTTTTCAAAAGGTGATTGAACATTAAATGACTAAATATGTTTGGTACTTAAAAACAAAAACAAAACTGAAGGTTTGCTCGACACTTTGGGGACAATACATGACTGGCAATGGAACCAGTGTTTTGATTCATTGGTATGTATGCCTGAGTTGTGAAGCTGGGCTCATACTGCAGGCAAACTGTGACTTCTGTTTAGAAATGTCTGTCTTCACCCTTTGTTTAGATCAGGGTTGCATAACTTCAGGCTCCCCCTCTCCCTCAGTTGTTGGACTTACAGTTTCCATCATCCCTGACGACTGGCCATTGTGGCTGGGAATGATGAGAGTTGTCATCCCACAACAGTTGGAGGGCCAAAGCTGTGCAGCCCTTTTTGAGATGATGCCGAATGTTTGTACTACTTCAGTACAAAGAACTGAGGAAAGTGAGGGCAGTTGGGAAAATAGTGGTGAAAGCCATGAATAATGAACAGGGAGAATCCTGTAGCTTTTCTAGCAAGCTCCTCCTTAAATGCTACTACTCAAATACAGGGATTGTGGCAGGTTATCTTGAAGGAAAGAGATGCAGATCTCTTGATGAATGAGAAACTTCACAGGGAGCTGCCATATACAGAGTGAGATCATTAGTCCCATCTAGCTCAGTGTTGTCTACATAGACTGACAGTGGCTTCTCCAAGGTTGTAGGCAGGAGTCAGCCCTACCCTGGAGATGCCAGGGAGGGAACTTAGAACCTTCTCCATGCAAGCATGTGGATGCTCTTCCTAGAGCAGCCCCATCCCCTAAGGGGAATATTCTACAGTGCTCATATGTAGTCTCCAATTCAAATACAAACCAGGGTGGACCTTGCTCAGAAAAGGGGACAGTTCATGCTTGTTACTACAAGACCAGCTTTCCTCCCAGCTCTCCTCTTACATACATATTCTAAATTTATAGTTATGGTAAAATGAAGGAGGCAGTCCCACAAACCAAAAATCAGAACTGGAATCAAATAGGTGCAGAAGATGTTAGTTGAAAAAGGTCAAATAGTGGTCCTACTAGTGTATTTGACGTACTGAAATAAACTTGTCTGCTGCATCTACTGGACTCCATTGCTGTTTAAATGCTAGCTTTAGCAGATTGCCAGAAATGTTAACCCTGGATTTCTAATTATACTACAATGCTTACTTAAGAGATGATGGATCTGTCCTCCCATCAGAGGAACAGGGATGCTGTGTTCCTTTCTTAAGGAACACAGAACAGCATTTAGATTTAAAAACCTTTACTACTGTTGTGTAGGGGCAAAGCTCAGCAGAGTGTGTCCTGCACAGACCCCATTGAAATTGTTGGGAGTTAAGTAGCAAAGCCATTCTTGGGCATAATTCCTTTGGTCTCCCGTGGGGCTTGAGCAATGTCTGTGTTTATGGGTCTGATCACTTGTTACTTCCAAGTAGAAATATCTACTTGCTGTGAGTCTTGTGATCTCTCCTGCACCCCTGTCCCTTGCTGTGGGGAGAACAGAATGAGTGAGCTGGGCTGACCAGAGCTTGCACATAGAACTGGAATTCCCATTGAAAGGCCACAGACTGAGTTCAAATAAATGCTGTACAATTTAGTTCCGTTGTTGCATTGTTTCCAGGGTGAGAGTTACGTATTGAGACAAGTATCTGGTAGAGGGTTTCACCCTAGGAAGTGAGGGATGAACATGCTCATAGTGAATCAGGCTTCACGTTTTTAGCCAAATAGTCATAGATATTGTTTAGAGAAAAAAGGATGTCTTTAGTTCTCACTGACATGGCAGACGTGTCTGGATATACCACTTTCAGCTGCAGGTGGAGGCTTATATGATTGAATGCTTCCACCATGGAAAGAGAGATTCATATTCATAGAATATAGACTAGCAAGTCAAGTAGGCGGATAGGCTGGGCTCTTCCTCCCTGATGTGAATTTTTTGTGCACGGATGGTTTCAGTTTGGAGGAGTATTCGTATGAACTTCCACCTGCAGTCTGAAGTGGTATAGCTCTCACACAAGTTTACCTACCTCCGTGAGAGCTAGGTAATTGTTGCATTATAGAAGTAGAACATTCTCTGGCTTCTGCATCAACATGCATCAACTTTTAATTTGGCATTACATTTGTGTATTTGTGAGTGTGGTTTAAAATGCCATCTTATATTGAAATCTTATTTGTGGCTTGCCTTTTCCAGTTTCATGCTTCTTTCCATGCCTTATTCTGCTGCATATGGCTGCAAATCAACAAGCTTTTCTGTTAATGTGCAGTGAACCATGGGGTCTTGTTCAGCATTATAATAGTTGTCATAAACATGCTCACTTTTGCAGATATCAAGAATGTCCTGGAAGCCATTGGTTCAAATATCACAACCTTTACTAAAATGCTTCCTGTCCATAAGGTACTAGCAGACTTCACAATATATCTTACTCAGGGTGAGGCATACGTTCAAGATTATTTTCCATTGGTGGAACAGTATGACTTCTACAGGTATGTGCATGCCACTTTGGTGATCAAGGCGTTGTACCCAGAAACCTTAGAACTATGACAAGAGTCTTGTGGCACCTTAAAACTAACCCAGTTGTTACTCTAGAAATTACAAATCAGGTAACAAGCGGTATGAAAGCCATATTCAGGGCCTAGGGCATTGATGCTGGGACATGGTGAAAGCAACCTTGCTGAAGAAGGCCCTGACGATCTGGTCAACAATTTCTGGCTGGAAGGCCATCTGGGGGAACCCTATGAATACTGCACTGAGCTCTAGAATGGAGAGGCAGGATATAAATATAATAACATTAACATTGATCCTTTGCCCTTTAAAAAAAAGGGGGGGGTTCCATTACCTATGGGAGAAATAAATACCGTCCCTTAACCAGCTTCTTGTGGGCCTTCCAGTTCATATACCGTAAAGTTGCTTCAACAGAATTATGGATTCAGAAAAATCCTTTAGGAACCAAATGAGTGATCCCAAAAAGATTATAGAAAATTATAGCTCCCAAAAGGAGGGTTCAGTTTACCTAGCTTTCATCACTCACAGTCTTTCCTACTATCTGGTCCTAAAGTCTCAATCCTCACACTTGAAAATCGTAATACACCACAAGCTGAGCTGATCTATTTCAGCTTTATTCCCAAATTACAATGTTCTGGCATGGAGAACCTCTGATTAACATACACTATTCTTTTAGACATCATAGATTAGATTATGTTCTTGCAGTATGGGCCCTCCCAAAATGCAAAAGGTAGACTGGATCTCTAGAGCTGTTTCAATGGCTAAACTTAGTTTTGCAACACTGGAGGGTATAGCAATAAAGAATAGACAGAGAATGTGCTGGAACTGAGGATAAAATAAGAAATTGTACATGATTGACATGTAGATAAGCATGATCACATCAGGAGGAAATGCTGATGCTTTGAGGCCAAAGCAACTGAGCTACAACTTTTGACTTTGATCCTGGTTTTCACCACACACAACCCCTTCCCTCTTTAATGTCCCATCCAAACTCTGTTGGTGTGAAATTGGGTCAGGGTAGGCTAGGGAGCGGGTGGATGGGATCGCTTTGTATTGGAGTTTATAATTGTACTGCTGATTTCAATCAATCTTTATTACGGTCTCAGACAAGCGCAAGATAAAAGGAGCATGTAACAGATGATATTAAAAGCAATAGTCTATGTCAATTAGTATAAAGACTGTAAGGTTACTGTCAGATTAAAAACTGCGTATGTCTGTAAAAGGTGATAAAGGAGCTATAAAATTGCTAAAACGTTAGCATGTGACAATGGAGTCATGGTAGGGCTAAAATCTATGAGATAAAATCTAATCGAAAGTTACATGCTATAAGCTATAAATTGCTAAAAATTGTAAAAGATAAACTGAGACTTTAAAAGCAGTAGGGCTGAATGATTGATGAAGTTAGTTCTTGATGGTGGTCAGAGCCCAGTGAATTCTGCATGCTGCCACTCAGAATTTAACAACATTGTATATTATCGGTGGATTATAGTCTGAGAGTAATAGTCTTGGCCTGAGCATCCTGGTGACCTGTCAAGGAGTGGAAGAATAAGGGTGTTTCGTACATCTCTATAGAACAGGTAGTGAAGGAGGACATGCTCAATAGTTTCAACCTGTCCCGAGTTGCTGGGGCACAGACTTTCCGGGAAAGGGGTCTTCCTTTAAGGACAGCTGGGGGATGTGCATCGCAGTGAGCCAGGGTAAATGTGGTTAGGTACTTCTGTGTAAGGTATCCAGCAGGTGTTACGTACCCTAGATTTTCAGAGAGAAAAGAGTTGGGGGATCTGTCAAGCAGTGTTCCCTATTACAAGGAATTGCAGATGTTGTTGACTACAGCTCCCACAATCCCCAGCTTTAATAGTCTTTGGCTGGGAGTTATAGTCAACTACATCTGGAAATCCCTATTACAGAGAACACTGCTTTCAAGGTCGGTTTGGCAATCTGCGTCCATTGTGCACTGGTTGATAAATGTTCCAGCTCGCTCGTAACCAAGAGAAGTAGGTGGGGAGGGGAGAGTCCAAGTAAGAATAGTTTCACAGATAGAAATCGCTTCCATGTGGATCGGAAGCCATCCATCAATGTGGAGGGGCCTAGGCCTATTGGGAAGAGGGATAATCTCAGCTGGTGGTTGAATATGGACAGCCAGACTCTGGCCTTCACTTTCACCAGGCCTACTTCCAATAGCAGGGTGGCATTAGAGAGACAATGGGCGACTTGCAGTACTGCTCCTAGGAATTTGGATTGGATGGGCTCTAGAGGTAAGTTTTGGGCAGTATAAAATATCTTAAATAAATAGAGGGGCAAAGTTGGAAAAGGGGCCATGCTGGTATAGAAGTTGTGCCATTGACTTAGTTTCAGATAGCTTAAGGACAGAGGGTATGTATTGCCTCCCTTTTGATTGGAAGAATTTTAGAATGGCAGCGGCGCTACTCTGGGCGTCTTGGGCAACATAGGTGTCATGGGCCTTCCTAGTCCCAGAAGTGTGGAAAACCACCCCCAGAAATTTGAATCATGAGACCTGGTCGATGTCATTCCCATTTATAAGTGTGCCCTAGGTGTCTTAGCAAAGTCCATGATTTTGGTTTTATGGTAATTGGTTTCCACTAGGTCTCCCTTGCAGTATTGGGTGAGGGCCCTCAGTGTTTTTTTAAAGTCCTATGGGGGTCCTTGAGAGAATTGACATGTCTGCATAGAGCAAGGTGGAGATGTTTCTTTTCCAGCTTCAGGGGTGGATGTCTGGGTTGTTTAGGTGGCCCACCCTATAGTTTATGTAGAAGTTGAATAGAGGAGCAAGTATGCAACCTTGTTTGATGCCCTTATGGGTTGGTACGGCATTAGATAAGTGTCCTTGGGGGTTGAATCTGACTTTCAGGGATGTGTTGTCATGCAGAGCATGAATGAAGAATAGCAGGCATCGGTCAATCAAGGAGGCTTCCAGTTTTCCCCATAATTTGGGTTGTGAGATTGAAAAAGCAGACTTGAGATCAGTGAAGACTGCATACAGGGAGACTGAGTTGTGAGTGGCATATTTTTCAATTAGGTGCTGAAATACAAGGCATTGGTCAGTTGTAGACTGTCCCTCCCTGAATCCAGCCTGCTCCTCCAGCAGGATGTTTTCTTGTTCCAGCCAGTCCCTTAGTTTCCAGTAAAGATGTCTAGCGTAGAGTTTACTGTCTGTGCTGAGCAGGCTGTTAGGTCTATAATGGACTGGGTCATCCTTGCTGCCTTTTTAAAAGATGGAAACAATTACTGTGTTCCTTCAGTCCTCGGGTATGCATCTGTGCTTGTCAATTGATGTGAACAGTGCAGCCAGAATGGGAGCCTGCCATGCTGGGTTGTTTTTTATAAGCTAGTTCGTTGCCAAGAGTCTTCCCAGGTCTCAGCTGGGAGATCAAGTCCATGATCTCAGCTGCTGCCACCAGCAGCCGTGGGGGCCCGTCCTCTGCGTCTTGCTGAAGGCATCCGTGGTCCACCTCTTCACTTTTGTATAGTTTAGTGAAGTGCTGTTCCCAGGCCTCTGCTATCAGACCTATGGTTGTCCGTGGTGATGTGCCAGAATAGGGCCGAATCTTTGCTCGAAGGTGTGACCAACTGGCTTTCATAGCATCTCTTTTTGTGTGTTTGAGGAGTTGCTTGTATTGCCTTTTCTGCTTGAGAAGGTCCTGTGCTTTCACTAGATTTGTGTTGGTGTTGTAGTTAGTGGTGAGCATTTTTTTTTTCTTAATTCAGAGTCCAGCCAAGGTTTGGAGCAATGTAGGGGTGGCGTGGGATGGCTGTTGTTTCTGTTGGTTAAGTGCTTTTGTAGTTCCTGCACTAGGTTGCTATAGCTTTTGAGGATTAAGTTAGAGGAATGTGCAGAGAGCAAGGAGGGGGCGAATGGATTGAAAGTGTTCTGAGGAGAGTTGTTACGTTATTGCATTGTACAGCTGGGAGGACCATTTGATGTGGCAGGCTCTTCATACTAGTCGGATGTGAGGTTGGTAAAGAGCCTCTACGTGGAGCTGCCAGGCAAAAGGTTTTAGGCGGAGGTTAACTGGAAAATGCTTGCTGTTGAATTAAGGTGTGACCTCCACAGTGGTCTTCAAAGTGGAGTAGGTTCCCAGAGACAACTACATAGGCAATGACACTCATTTTAGTCTCAGCCCAGAAGGTAAATTCTGCAGGGTGGTCAGTTTCAACAGAGCCATTGAGGATGGGGAGAATAAGTCTGTTAGAAATTTGACCAGCGTAATTTGACTTCAAACAGTGCCCTAGCAATCTGCTTGAGGATCGTGTGGGCAGCATTGTTGGTGTACATATAAGGTGCCATCAGGACCTAACCTGGCATTAAAGTTCTCTCCTACCACATTGGTGATGGAGGATAACAGGTCAGTTAGGTAGTTCCAGTTCATGCCACTGTCTCCTGGCCTGAGATTTCTGTTTCTATGGGGATGGATAGATATTGATTACTAGTAAGATTCAGTGTCTGAAACAGATTGCCACCACTATGGCATGTTGCTTGAATGGAGGATATCTTGTCGATGATGGACACGTAGTGGAAACTAACTTTCCCAGTCCACCCTTGGGTCTGCCCCTACCCACTCTGGCTTTTGCCTCAAGAGAGTGTGAGCATTAGCTATTACGTGCTAGGTCTGCGGATGTCCAGGTTTTGTGTACTGTTGTGATGTCATGCGTGGGGATGTAATTTATGAAGGAGACAACCCTACAGCTGGAGTTCCAGCTGGCCACATTCTAGGTCAGGAGGGAAACATTATGCTGATCTTCTGGATGTCAGTCTGTATTGGTATTGGCATTGGCAGGGGGCAATGTAGGGAATCCCAGTGGGGTAGTGGTGCAGGGAGCCACAATTGAGGGAGGTAGTTTCCGCGGGTGGGTTCTGCTGCGGCTAGTTCTAGCTGTACTTCCAGCAATGCAACAGGCAGAGACTGGAGATTATTCTCATGTTTCTGGCATGAAGATGGTAGAAGCATGGAATCTTGAGCTCTCAGCTCAGGGGTCAGCAAACCTCTCCCTGAGCATACAGACTCCACAGAGGAAGCAGGCAGCTCCCACATCTCGGGCAAACAAACTGGGGAGATTAGAGCAGTGATGTCATCAAAATGAAGATCGTTGGCAAAGATTCCAGGGCCCATAGCAGACAAGACAGTGTCCCTGGGGATTGTGTGTGATGACTGCTGCTTTTGGGGTGATGAGTATGATATAGAGACACTTTCCTGTAGGGTAGCAGTGTCTGTATGTAGGGTCTGGAGTTCTTCAGCAGCAGTAGGAGGAGGTTTGCATAATGCAGTTATGACCTGCGTCTGGGTTAGGGGCCTCTTCCTTTTGGGTTCCTGTGTCTGAAGAGCATTTGAGGGTCTTCAGCACCAGGAGGGAGCATAGAGTTGTCTTGGCTATACACATGGCTCTGTTTGCGGGAAGGTAGGAGTCAATCCTCAACCACTTCCCTGCCTTGGTTGATAGGTTTGTTTGGGCTGTTCCAGTGTTTTCTTGCTTTTATTTGTCATAGTTGAGGTTTGTGTAGTTCTTGCTAAATAATTTCAGCTCCAGTGAAGAGAAGTCCAGTTTTAAGGCAAGGGCTTGTGAATAGTGCTGCTAGCTAGTAGCCATCTTAAAATTTAAGATTAGATAACTAACACAAATATTCAGGAGGTGTTTAGAATCTTGCATTCCCTCCCCCTGCCAAAATAATCATCTGTGTAGCTTTTCTCTCCTTTGAGCTCAGTGTTAAGTTGCACCATGCCATACATGTTTATCTTGTAACTGTGTTTATTGGTTTGCATAGGTGGCTGGGTTGCTTAATTCTCTGCTGCATGGTGATACTGATCCTCTTATTTTACTATCTCGGATTGTTATGTGGTACCTGTGGTTATGACAAAAATGCCACTCCAACAACCAGAGGCTGCGTTTCGAACACTGGAGGAAATTTCCTGATGGCGTGAGTGCTTTATTTCTTCAGAAATGTATCAAACTAAGTGGCATGCATCAAAGAAATAAGTTTGGGAGTAAAAATCAAAATGGGAAAAACACCAACCAATCAAGATACTCAGTGCAATGACATCTTGAGTTTCGTAGAATTCATCCTTGGACAGGTGTTAAACAAAACCCAAATTACAAAAGGTGTTTAAAGCAGGTGGCATTGAGCCCCATCAGCAGTTTATTAAACTTCTAAAATGATGATGGGGGGGGGGGGCTACAGTCTGCATTAAGACTTGAGCCTTGTACAAATGTTCTCTCTTCTCCACAGTGTGATGGTGCATATGTTGAGGAAAATTGGAATACAATTAATGTGTAAGGGTGCTTCTCACATTATGTTATTTAGGTGTACACCAAAGATGATTTGCATGCACCTTAAAGTGTTACATGTGAATGTAATTAGCATATTTGCAAATACACGCACCACGCAAACACACTTTTCATGGAGCTGGGCTTGATGGATTCATTGCCAGTCATGTGCTTGTTGCTAAACCTTGGAGTTTTTTGCCACTTAGAGGGCCAGCTCAGACTGCAAACATGGCTTTGAACGCTCTTGTGTACCTCCTCCTACTGAGCTCCAGTGCAGAGTATGAGCACTGTGGTTTGTTCAGCCACATCTCTGCAGCTCGTCCAAATTTGGAACAATTGTTTGACTGGGGTTTACCAATCACGACTAAACCAGGAAGCCAGTTCAAGTTCTTTTTCGTGTCTTGGTTTAATCGTAGCTGGTAAACCACAGTTAAACAATAGTTACGAATTTAGATGACCTGTGGAGTTATGGATCAGCGTAAATCACAGTGTTCAGACCAGAGCTCTGCATTAGAGCTCAGTGGGGGAAGCGCACAGATTTGGGGTGGTTAGAAGTCATATCCACTCTCACAAACAAACCATGCTTTGTTGATAGTGTGAAACCAGTTGCATACAAAAGGTTTAAAACAAACAAAACTTGAAGAGAACTCTGTAGTAGTTTAAATAGCTGATTGGGCTAATATTTTTTTAGGAGAATGAAGCATGTTACTGTGATGAAACCATTTTTGCTAACAAGCAACTATTTTTAAACCAGCTTGGGAATTGTGAACTTCTTTAAAAAAAAAAAAAAAGTAATGCTAATTACATTTTAAAAGGAGCCCTGCACTGTGCTTTCTAAAGTAAATTTGTTTTGAAGCAGGCATTTCAAAATCTGTCTGAAGTCCCAGAGGAGAAGGGGGAGAACTTCCTATGACAGAAGGGTAGAGAATACTAATACAGTCTGTTGCTGTGTATGCTGATTTGCAGGAAGGAAAGTGGGTTTGTGGCTAACCATCCCTCAGGCAATGGTATGAGTTTTAATGCTCATCCTAATTCTTGGAAAGGCAGGGAGATATCATGGGAAGCAAGGAGTACATGTTCGGGAGGTCATTTGAACAGACAGAATGCTACTGATGCCCATCCATATTATGGAGTTCCTGGTGCTTATTTGTTTCTGGTTAGGCTTGAACTGGCATTTTACTTTGCCCTTTGATTTCACAAATCTTTCTCACAAGTTGTCACCTGAACACAAAATTCTTCAGCAAACTGGATTCTGTGTGGTAAGCCTATATCTCTCTTCATTCCCCCCAAGGATATCTACTTTTGATGGGGGAAATATATAGTATAAATGTATGCAGTATAAATATTGTTTTGCCTTAAAATCATCATTTTCAATGGCCATCAATTGTGCAACTGCATTTGAACAATTGTTCGTGCAGTTGCACAAGAGCACCCTTGCACACAATGCACAAATGCAGTTGTACAATTGACAGCTATTGGAAAAAATGACAGTTGTGCAACTGCGTTTGTGCAATTCTTGCATTGTGTGCAAGGGTGCTCTTGTGCAACTCTGTGAACATTCTGTTGCAAAGTTCATGGAACATGGCACAATATATTAGCCACTGAGTCAGATCATTGGCCCGTCTTCCTCAGTATTGTCTGTCTGTCAGATCCTGGCAAGCTCCTACTAGTGAGAGGTCTTTCCCATCACCTGCCACCTAATCCTTTATATGGAGATCCCATGGATTGGAACTGGGACCTTCTGCATTCAAAGTATGCAATCTGCCACTGAGTTCTAGTCCTTTCCAATAAAGAGCTCTTATACAGCTGGCCAAATGTAATATTTTCCTTTGCTCTTTTTTTCCAGTGGAGTTGGATTCAGTTTCCTCTTCGCCTGGGCTCTGATGCTAATAGTAGTGGTTACTTTCATTACTGGTGGAAATATGGAGAAGCTTGTCTGTGAGCCATTTGAAGACAAGACTTTATTCAAAGTAAGGCCATCCATATTAAGGACATTCAGTGATCAAAAAGAAGACACACCTCCCTCTCAATATTAAAATTTGTTTACTGCCTTATAGCACCATGGTTACATTTTCCTATTTCTGCACAAATGATGATGATAGCAATACTTAGCACGCTTTATTTATTGATTGATTGATTGAAAATTGTTCAAAGCTCTCTATATAAAGCAGGAGCTAGCAAAATGAATGCAGGTGGCAGAAGCTGTTGAGCAAAAGTGCCCTCATGTTAACTGGTACTTTTTCTTTATGATATCTCCTCTCCCCAACTAACACTACTACTACTACTACTACCACCACTACAAACAACAAAAAATACCACCGCTTTTCAACAAAAGTTCTCAAAGATATTATGTAGAAAATAATAAAGATGCTTCTCTGTGCACAGGGAAGTGTGGTGGGGCAGGGAACCAGATGTGATGATATCACAATGATGAGTCTTCCTAAATGTCATGGGGAGAAAGAGGCAAGTTTTGCTGCATTTTATGGTTCCCACACCTGGGAAGCATGTTGGAAATAGCAGGGATGTGGGTCAGAACCTTAAGAGACGTTCTCACTGGGGCAATCCTAGCAGAAGTGAGAAATAATTATGCGGAGTGATGAGGAAACGCACATATAAAATTTAGACACTTGGAGCTCTTGGGTCTGAAATGCAGGAAGATTAAAACCTTGTCTTGTTCCATTCCAGCTTTTGGACACTCCCTACTTGCTGAATCGACACTGGAAATACTACCTTTCTGGCATCATTTTAAGAAATCCAGAGATTGACTTGACCTTTGAAAAGGTTTACAGGTAACTTTTCCAAGTATTTTGATTACAAACGATGAAGCTATGTCACTTGAAATTCTCAACCACTGTGAGCTGATTTGGACGAAACAGCCACTAACACATGTTAATAGGAAGGGGATGTGCTGAGAAAGCATCTGCTGGGATGTCCTCCCAGCATGTTCCTTTATCGTGTGTGTGTGGGGTGGTGGTGGTGGTTGTTTAAACAAGTACTGGGAGGGTGTGAGTGTGGGCTATTCAGATTAACGGCCTCCCATGCGGTAAAGGGAAGCACCAAGAGACCATCAGAATCACATTTGCCTGTATAGTCCAACCTGGGACTTTGTGTATTGTATTAACTGCCTGCCAACTGAGAGCCAGTGTGATACAGTGATTAGGACTGGATCTATTGTTATTTAAGTGTAGTTGGGGAAGCAAGCCTTCATAAGCTTCAAGGTTTTGTTTTTGTTTTGGAAGAGCCTGTACTCTTTCTAGGCAAGTGGAAGATGGCCATCCTTCTGCATTAGACATAATAGGCACAGGACAAATTGAGCTTTTGCAGTATTTCATGCTGCTTAGCTGAAGCTGCTGCTTCATTAAGTTGCACCAAGAATAGTCAGGAGTTTTTCTGACTTGTGAGTGGGCTGAGGGAGGGGGTGGAGATGCAGGATTCACACACTGTTCTTATGCAATCATTCCCCAACTTAAAAGCATGGGGGAAACTTGCAGTATGAATGTAAATTAATCTGGACCTTCTAGGTATTATGTCATGGGTTGCTCTCTGGTTATTGTGAATAGGATGGCCATTATAGTTTTGCCTTAAGGCTATGGCCAATCCAAGTTGTGGATTTGACAAAGAAAGTTAAGTCAAGTCAAGTTTTATTTACGGTCCTAGACCAAACAAGAAAGTTAATATTCTGTAATGGTCGCTTGATGTCTCTAAAATTTGAGTAGGCAGCAAAATGTCAAAAAGTGAAATTCACAGCAAATGTCAGGGTTCTTGCCAAGGACAATTTTCAAGGGAAGCAAAATACGTTTCTATACATTAAATGAAATTTCACAGGGAAATTCAGATCCCTACAATGGGAGCTAAGAGATGGTTTCTGGAGACAGGTATCTCTGTGGAATATTTGGAATAGGGTGAGTGAGTAAACATTTGGCAGCTTTTGGACTTGGGCAGAAAACTGAAAGCATTCTGGCATTTAGTGTGTATAGGTAGAAGGTCTGCTGATCTCCACTTACGCTGTGTATGTATTTATGAATAAAGCAATTATTACCACCAAAACAGTCCAAATGCTCTTTCCTCCAGAGGAAGCCAAATCCAGGTGGTGCTACTGCTTGGAGATGTGGAGAGCATGGAACATTATTATGGGGTTTTAAAATGAAAATATTGTGGTATTCAAGCCCAAACCTAGAACATGTGTGTGTACAAGGAACATGTCTACTGTAAGCAGTACTGACTGAAATAAAAGTGGACACTTGGGGCATTTTCATAGAAACTGCATTTATTTGGTTTGTAATGCTGCATGCATTTAGCTATTTAAATCCCATTGACTTCTGCAGTTCAACTCTGTGCAGGGTTGCAGCTTTCATCTTTAATGAGAGAAATGATTAATTACTATAATTGGAACTTGGGAGAGCTTATCCTTTTAGTACTATTGACACAAGACTATAGGCTTTGTAAATTTGAATTTAGCCAATTAGCTTAATAAACAGGCAATTAATTATAGTTTTCTAGTTATTAAGCTAATAGACTAAATTCAAACTTGCATTTTTCAATGAAATGCTCTTTTGGGGTGAAACTTGAAAGAAGGGGATAGTTTGTCAAGTAGAAATTAAGATAGAGATGAATGACTGGAAGCTGCCACTTTTTACTAGGAGAAAAGACTATCTTCTAATATTTTCCTTTTTAATCAAACTTGAATGTTCCCATTTATAGTAACCCAATAAAGCCAATGTAATGCTAAGAAAATAGACTGGTTCAGGACCCAGTATTGTATAACAGAGTCAAATGTTATAGTAACATGCTCAGTATTTTTAACTGAACACTATCTGTTTCAGTTCTCATTCTCTCTCTCTCTCTTTTAACATTTATATCCCGCTCATCCTTCAAGGAGCTCAGAGCAGTGTACTTGCTTATTTTTATCCTCACAACAACCCTGTGAGGTAGGTTAGGCTGAGAGATACATGACTGGCCCAGAGTCACCCAGTGAGTTTCCTGGTTGAATTGGGATTCGAACTCGGTCTTCCCGGTCCTAGCCCAACACTCTAACCACTACACTATGCCCTGAAGCGCAGACCAGATAATATCTTTGGCTATCAGCTGTTCAGAAGAGCTATATTTAAGTTTACTTCTTCTCATATTTGACTCTGGAAGGAAGGGAATTGTCATGGCTAAGCTTTTTATCCAACAGTTCTTCAAAGCAGTACTTAGGAATGCTACACTTGCATACAATGTATCAATTTTTGATACAATCAAGACATCAATTTTTATGATGTCTGAAGAGTGTTGCAGTCCTAGTCATATCCAGTGGAATTTTGGACACTTCCTTTGAATGGTAGACTTCCATCGCAGATTGCTTCCATTTTTTGATATGGGGGGCTGCTATTTGCGAAACACAAAATCAAAACCCTCCCTTGGACATACTAACTTCCTGGTTCTTTAGGCCATTTTTATTTTTGTAAATCTGATTTCAGTGTCTCCTTTTTCAACTAAGTACACATTTTAATGACAATTACTACCATCTAAAATTGGTTTCCCTGATTATGTATACCTATGTCTTTTTAGTGACTGCAAGGAAAATAAAGGCATTTACACCTCACTCAACTTAGAAAACCTCTTCAATATCCATGAATTTCTGAATGTTAGCATGGTAAGTTAACTTAGCTTGTGGTGTGTGTTTTAGTACTGAATATGCACATTTTTTAAAAATTGGGATTCTGCCAGGTTACCCTACAGGGATGTTTGCTTGTATGCTATTACTAATGACCGAAGACATTTTGTCTGCAGTTAGCATTGAATTTCTCACCTGGTAGACAGATAATAGACACTATATTATCTTGATGTATGTTAAAAGCCCAAACTGGCATAGTGTAATACAGATCATCCAATTCACATGAGCAAGTCTGTGGGTGGTGGTGGTTGTTTTTTTATGAATACTGAGTCCTCCAAATGGAGGTGCAGGAAATAAAACACAATGCACATTTGCTTTTTGAGATGACTAAAGAAATTGGAAATAAGTTGGGGGGGAAATGTAATTGTCACCTGACAAAAACATTTGTGGAAAATGTCTTATGCAACTTGCATTTTAAACTTAAGTATCAGCATTATTCATGGTGAAACAGTGAACATATGAAAAGGTGATAAACTATTTGATAGCCATGAAACATGTAGTTATCCAAATGGAGAAAGCCAGCAGTCATTCACAGGCATTCCTTATTATCTATAAAGGAGGACTTCGATATTCCCGGGGGTTCCATTCCATGCTACAGCTGCAGATAGAGAAACTGTGAATATTGAGTCATTGGGGCAATGGGGAATTGGGGGTTAGGTTCCCAGTCACTGGAGAACCTTGCTAAAACATCGAATTTCAGAGGGGGATGTTGCAGGAAAATCCTCTGGAACCTTGCCATCCTGTTTAATTCAGTCCCTTGCTTTCATCCTTCCATCAGATTTGATAGAGAATGGGGTAAAACTAAAGAGGATTAGACAGGGTTCCCGCATTAGAACCCGTTGCCTGACAGAACTGAGTCAAATTCAACGAGGGGTGTGTGCTCAAATAAGCTTTTTATTCATGATCATGAAGGCACAGCACAAGTCAAAAAAGTCTGACAAGCACTGCGCCCCGAAGGTACACAGTTGCTAGTTTATATAGATTTTTTAAAAGCAAGCAAATCAGTAAATCCTTCAATACATGTCTTTGTAATTAAACAGATGTTTTCATGTGGTGCCACTTAGCCTTGGACATGAGCTACTGTTTGGCCTATCCACCCTCCCTACTCCTTATCGGTATCTTGTGATGCCTGCTATGTTTCTTTTTCTGCGGAGTGAGAAATTTGTCTCATTACCCTGGCTACATACAGTATCTCTTGTCAGGCTGCGGTATTTGCTACCCCTTGGCCGAGGGCCTCACATTCTTAAACAATCTTGTGCAGGCCTACTGGCCCTGCATTCTATTTAGAAGCCTGAACCAAACTTTTATACACTTATTTGTCAGCCTGGATTAAACATTTCGTTATCAGGGATGTGGGGGGGAAACTGCCTACAGTTTTCGCTTCTCCCCCGAGTCGTGCTGTGCCCCTGAATGATGCCAAATTGACCAAAAACCACCAGTCCTCCCCCTGCTTTTTTTTAAACAGAGCCATTTTGAATGTCCTCCAAAACACAAAATGGCAACCAGAAATTACCTCTGTGGTCATTTTCAACCACCACTGGCCCACAGATACACAGGGTCGATATGTGATTTCTCTGTGGTTTTTTCTTCTTCCGCGTATGTCAAGGTCGGGTGCCTATTACCCGACTGCGGATACGTGAATCTGTGGATGTATACTCTGTGGATATCAAGGTCCTCCTGTATGCTATTACCAAAAGAGCTGGAAATATTAATTGCCCCATGAATGGAGAATTGGAGCACCTGCAGGCAAGTGGGAAGTACCAACAGACTTGAGGTAACCCACAGACGTGTCAGTTATCAGAAGAATCTGAAGAAAACCCTAAGGAGGCAAAAAACACAAACAAAAAACACATCGCTAGACAGAATGATGGTGTGCTTAGGCAGTTAAGACAAGCAGGTAGGTGGAGTTTATAGAACTCGGTGTCAAGGTGTGGGAGTTAAGCAGGGCTTCAGCAAAAAGTGGGGACATTTCTCGGCTTGAACAATCCCTTCTGCTTCTGAGGGGGAAAGCTGCCTAATGGTCTCCACAGAAGAAAATGCTGAAACTCTGTGGCTTCCTCATAGCTCGGATAACCCTGTTTTGTTTCTGAAGGGGAAGAGATTTGACACAGTTAATCTCTTGGTGATATGAAGGTACTGCCCTCCCAGGTACTGTTGGGCAAGTTTTGAGGGAATTTCCTCACAACTCTCCAGCTTTATGGGGACACTCTGGAGGTCAGATAACCACTATAAGAAGAAACCTGCCTTAGCCCACTCGGTAGCAGTTACACAAACCTGAAGCACCCTGCTTAACGTTAACTCTTGAAGCTTTAGGGCTGGGTGAAAAGGAGCTGGGATGGAGCATCTGCACCTCCCCTCCCCACCCCCCAAAACCCAGAAAATATGGGGGGGGGAGATTCTGCATGAATAAAGCCCCAAGTTTGAGCAGGGCCTCCTGTCTTAGTTGCTCACTTTTGTTTTTTCACCATGCTTGGGCACAGGCTCAGGTAACACATGCACACCAGAGACAGACTGCAACATTCTGTTGCAGGTCCATACTTACAGTGAGGGAAATAAGTATTTGAATCCCTGCTGATTTTGTCCGTTTGCCCTCTGACACAGATATGACCAGGCTATAATTGGAATGGTAGGTTTATTGTAGCTGTGAGAGACAGAATAACAACAAACAAACCCTCAAAAGCCCAGTGCCCCAAAGTCAGCGATGGATTTGCATTGTAGTGAGGGAAATAAGTATTCGATCCCTTCACAAAAGATGTCTTAGTACTTGGTGGCAAAACCCTTGTTGGCAATCACAGAGGTCAGACGGTTCTTGTAGTTGGCCACCAGGTTTGCACACAACCCAGGAGGGATGTTGTCCCACTCCTCTTTGCAGATCCTCTCCAAGTCAGAAAGGTTTCGAGGCTGATGTTTGGCAACCCGAACCTTCAGCTCCCTCCACAGATTTTCTATGGGATTAAGGTCTGGAGACTGGCTGGGCCACTCCAGGACCTTCATGTGCTTCTTCTTGAGCCACTCCTTTGTTGCCTTGGCTGTGTGTTTTGGGTCATTGTCTTGCTAGAATACCCATCCACAACCCATTCTCAATGCCGTGGCTGAGGGAAGGAGGTGCTCACCCAAGATCTGACGGTACATGGTCCCATCCATCGTCCCTTCGATGCAGTGAAGGTGTCCTGTCCCCTTAGCAGAAAAACACCCCCAAAGCATAATGTGTCCACCTCCATGTTTGATGGTGGGGATGGTGTTCTTGGGCTCATAGGCAGCATTCCTCCTCCTCCACACACAGCGAGTTGAGTTGATGCCAAAGAGCTCGATTTTGGTCTCATCTGACCACAACACTTTCGCCCAGTTCTCCTCTGGATCATTCAGATGTGCATTGGCAAACTGCAGACGGGCCTGTACATGTGCTGCCTTGAGCAGGGGGACCTTGCGGGCACTGCAAGATTTCAGTCCTTCACGGCGTAGTGTGTTACCAATTGTTTTCTTGGTGACTATGGTTCCAGCTGCCCTGAGATCATTGACAAGTTCCCCCCGTGTAGTTCTGGGCTGCTTTGTCACCATTCTCATGATCATTGCAACTCCACGAGGTGAGATCTTGCATGGAGCCCCAGACCGAGGGAGATTGACAGTTATTTTGTGTTTCTTCCATTTGCGAGTTATCGTGCCAACTGTAGTCACCTTCTCACCAAGCTGCTTGGCAATAGTCTTGTAGCCCAGTCCAGCCTTGTGCAGGTCTACAACCTTGTCCCTGACATCCTTTGACAGCTCTTTGGTCTTGGGCATGGTGGTGAGTTTGGAAGCTGAGTGATTGCTTGCTTCTATGGACAGGTGTCTTTTATACAGGTACTGTATCAAGCTGGGATTAGGAGCACTCCCTTACAGAGGGTGTTCCTCATCTCAGCTCGTTACCTGCATATAGTGAAAAGACACCTGGGAGCCTGAAATCTTGCTGGTTGATAGGGGATCGAATACTTATTTTCCTCACTACAATGCAAATCCATCGCTGACTTTTGGGCACTGGGCTTTTGAGGGTTTGTTTGTTGTTATTCTGTCTCTCACAGCTACAATAAAAGTACCATTCCAATTATAGCCTGGTCATTTCTGTGTCAGAGGGCAAACGGACAAAATCAGCAGGGGATCAAATACTTATTTCCCTCACTGTATTACTGTTATTAGTATGAACAATTGCATACTTGGGGTATATATCAGTTACTTGAATGAAATCTGGCTGGGTCGGTGCATGCAGCAGAGTGGAGTGGTACGGTCTTGATGTGGTAGAGTGGACTGTGCCACTTCATGCTGCATATAGAGCAGGAGGGTCACATTTTTGAATGGTTCCTTGCATTAGCGAAAAATCCTTGCAAGTAGAAAAGGAACACAACAGAAGAGGTTCTAGCCCAGTCCTTTCTCTTTCATGTGCTACTGTTCTTACTGTTCTTTGCAGTGGGTATTCCTATGGAAGGGAAAGGTGATATCCTCTCTCCACAATCAGTAGTAGCATATATATCTTTATTTTAAGACATCTTAACACCATGGTTTTACTATGAAAGCCTTTAAAGCAGGTTTAAAAATTAACAAAACATATATAATAATTGAAGGAAACCACATGGCTCTGTGGTTGCCAGGAGTCGACACCGACGCGATGGCACAACTTTACCTTTACCTTACAGTCTGCCAACTACAACGCTGCATGTGGATCAGGCGTATGCGTGTCTTGAATGAGCAGTTGGCAGTAGGGACTAGTGACTAGTGACTTGCTATTGTGATTGTTCTGATGTTGGGGAGTTGGGAACTGTTTGTTTCTGCTTTTTCCTTCCATAGTATGCAGAAGATGTGACACACAAAATCAAGCACATTAGCGTAAATCTAAGCAGTATAGTTTTGCTGGATGAAATTGGAAAGGAGAATCTGTTGGATTTCAGTTCTTCAGGAATAAGTGAGATAAACTTTGCAGCATATTTGTCCGAGGTAAGATATGGGTGTAATCTCCATTTTCAAATGCCTTGGAGAGAGATTTTTGTCACTAGAAACAGTGCCGTTGCTGATTTTGACGATGAGGCATCTATTTAATTTCTTTTAAGCAAATGATGGTAGAAATCTATGTATAGATGTGTTTATACAACACCATCAATGTGTGTAGCACCTTACAGAATTTCATAAACAAAGCGAAAAAATCAGGTTCCCCGCCCAACCCTAAGGAGATGAATCTGTGGGTGGGGAAAATGGCAAAAGGAAGGAGAGAGGTGAGGACAGTAAGAGATTTTTATATCCATTATACATACTTGGGCCTGACTGCAGTGTTGGAGGATGATAAAAGGATGAGATCAAGCTTCCTGGTCTTGGGAAGAGACCAGTGAGGATTTGAGGGAGAGTTTGGTTAGAGCAGGCCTGCACAACATGCGGCCCGGGGGCCGTATGCGGCCCGCGAGGCCTTTTTCCTGGCCCCCAGGCTATTACCTCTTCCTCCCCCTGCTGTTTACAAAACACCTCCTCAAAAAAAATTCCAGCCGCTGCACGTCCGAGGAGATGGCTGCGGGGGTGTGGGTGTTCTTCCTTACCCTCCCCCATGGCAGCAGTGGCGCACAGCGGCAGAAACCAGAGCAACACTCGGGCCTGCCATTTGGTCCGGTGTTGCTTCCCAACTGCGAGGCGCGCCTGCGCAGTTAAGTCTCTTAAGTCTCTCTCTCTCTCTCTCTCTCTCTCCCCCCCCACCAAGACTGCGCCATATTCTCTCTCTCTCTCTCTCTCTCTCTCTCTCTCTCTCTCTCTCCCACCAAGACTACTCCATTCTCTCTCTCTCTCTCTCTCCCACCAAGACTACTCCATTCTCTCTCTCTCTCTCTCTCCCACCAAGACTACTCCATTCTCTCTCTCTCTCTCTCTCCCACCAAGACTACTCCATTCTCTCTCTCTCTCTCTCTCCCACCAAGACTACTCCATTCTCTCTCTCTCTCTCTCTCCCACCAAGACTACTCCATTCTCTCTCTCTCTCTCTCTCCCACCAAGACTACTCCATTCTCTCTCTCTCTCTCTCCCCCACCAAGACTACTCCATTCTCTTTCTCTCTCTCTCTCCCACCAAGACTGCTCCATATTCTCTCTCTCTCTCCCCCCCCCCGCCAAGACTGCTCCATTCTCTCTCTCTCTCAGGCCAAGCCTCCTGCTGCATCCTTTCCATCTTTCTTTCCCCTTCTCCATTCTTTTCCAAAATTATGAGAAGAGGTTCTCTTCTCCCCCCCCCCTTAAAAGTGTTCCATGTTTTGTGTGATGATTTGGCAGAGGTGGAAAGGAAGAACAATGCATTTTATTATGTATTTTTGTACAGATTGTATAATATTTATATTATTAGAATGAATTTTAATTCAACTTATTTCATGTTAATTTAAATCAATCTTGGCCTGCCAGAACATCAAAAGTTAAATATTGAGTAAATTCATTTTAAATTCATTTTTAATTCATTTCACTTTAATTCAGTTGATTGGTTGATTGATTGGTATTAAGTGTTACTTTAATAATCAGCACCCTAGGAATTGACCTCGGCCCCCATGAACCAAGTCACGGTTGGTTTCGGCCTGCCAGGTCATTTGAGTTGTGCAGGCCTGGGTTAGAGGCACCTTGTAGATACTCTGCGAAGGAATGTCAAGCATCAGAGGCAGCAAGAGAGAATTGGCAGCTATTTAGGAGAGCTTTGGGTGGCACCTACAAATAAATGACTGTGGAATAAATTCTTTCAAGATTGAACATGTTTAAGGGTACCTTTGTACGTGTGTGTTCTTGCTCTGTTTTTCTTGGACAGTTCTGTGGTCCTCCAGACTTGTTCTAGTCAAATTTGATTTATTCATACTGCTGATGGGCAAATTCCCAGGTGTTCAACATTGTGTCGTGGAGTAGGAAGCCAGAAACACTGGCCCAAATGTATTCATTGCGAACCATAAATAAGATCAACATTAAACCTTTGAAGCAGGCTTTCTCAAAATGAACTGGGGCATGATAGTGTGACTTGAATGAATGGCCCATATGCCATGAGAAATATGTTACTATAATTGAAGGCTTCTGTGCGCCTCTGGGTGTGCCTCCTTCCACTGAGCCTCTTGTAGGCTGGTAAACTTTTTCTGTGTGTCTGCAACAGGAGTGATTGGATAAGTAGATCCAATAAGCAGATGTGCACCCAAATTAGTTACCCTCAGGGGAGGTCACTCCCCTGTGTGTCAGCAAGTCATTTCTTGGGGTGTGCTTCCTTTGTTTTCTCAAGTGAAGGAATGCATTTTAATGCAAAACAATAGTGTCTCGGCTCTCAGAAGTCAGAGAAAACGACCTTTAAAAGCAACAGTGATATGACTTGTTCTGTCTTCTGCAGATCAATAAGAGTGTTACCAAGGTGGATCTCTTGTCCTTTGCTAATGATCTGGAAGCAAGAGCAGACCAACTGGTGAGTTTTATTGGACTGAAATAAACAGTGGCAAAGTGTGTGTTCTGACAGGACTTCCCACATATTCCAAATCAGAGAAACTGTCCATTAAACATGTTCCATTGTTGAGACATAGCAGTAAATGCTGGGATACATTCTTAAAATAGGCATTTCTATGTCCACACATGTGCAGAATATTCTGATGCCTGTCCTGGATAGAGGGATTCATATAATAGGGCAGGGCTACACAACTTGGGCCCTCCTGCAAGTGTTGGACTACAGCTCCCGTCATCCCTGACTATTGGCCACTGTGTTTGGGGATGCTGGGAGCTGTAGTCCAACAATGGCTGAAGTTGTGCAGCCCTGTCATAGGAGATTGTGTGTACTTATGTTGTGCCTTTATGAGCTAACTGACTGGGATATCTTGGTAAGTGAATGTATCTGTACTTTCATGTGGTAATTTAAAGTTGAGCTGAGCCAAAATGGCCCCCTGACATTTTGCTACTTCATTTGCAGGCAGGGTCATTTTGTGGGATTTCTTAGTGGCTTAGGGTTTGAAAAACAAGTATAACCTCTACAAAAAATATGATTTACCATCAAATAAAAATACGTATTTTATATACTAATGGTTATAAAGCAATGACTGCTATATCAAAAACAAATCATCCCTAAAGCCAGTTGGAGGATATGACACATTACCTGGAGTACTGCAGAGCCCTGACATTGGCCCAATGCAATGCCTTGTGCACAGCTGTGTTGGAAGGGAGATATCAAATAATTCCATATGGAGAGCATATTTGCCCCTGTGGCTCTGGTGAGATTGAAACGGCACCTCGTGTACTCTTGTACTGTCACTATTACCGTGATATTCGGCATAAGCTCATTTCTTCAGATATTAGCTCATATCCAGGCTGTACTGATTCCTTTTACCTAGATTTCCTCTTGGCAGATCAGAATGACTCTAGATCCTATAATGTGGCTAAGTTCTGCCTTATAGCTAGCAAAATTCATTTAGAGCTCATTAAGGACTAAATATTCTAAAGCCTATATGTATGTTGCCTCCACTCGCTGGATATGCTGCTGCCATACATAGTATAGAATACAATATGGCATGAGATTTAACCCCGCTCTGTATTAATTACATAATTTTGCTGTCTTGCTACCTTTATACTCAGTGTCATTCTGTTATCAGTGTTTGACTAACTTTGTATATAGTTTGTTCATAGTTTTAACCTAGCTTCTACTTATTATGCTAAGTAATTTTATAGAGACTTTTTATTATTTTGTAGGAGTAGATTGTTTGAAGCGTTTTTGGCTGTTATGCTGGTCAAAGACCGAAATAAAGACTCTGCTATGCACATTACCTGGTTGCCTATTGGATCAATGGATTTCAAATGTTTCCCAGTATGTTTCTGAAAAATAGAAGTTGTAGGGACTTGAATAATATTTTCCTTTAGTAGCCACATCTGTCACCCTTCTGCTGAGGCTTGAACCTTGGAATTGAAAAGTGAGGTTACGCCATGCCTGCAAAATTCTCTGTGTAAACTGCCCTGAGCCATTTTTGGAAGGGCGGAATAGAAATCAAATAAATAAATAAATAATAAAAGTTATGTTTTGAAGGGAGTGGTCATTTCTCAGTGGTGAAAAGCATGTTTTGCATGCATAAGGTCCTAGATTCAGCCCCAAAGCATTTCTTATTGAAGGAACGTAACCAAAGCTGGGAAAGACCTTTTGCTGGAGTCCTTGGGGTCTAAAGTAATATTTGTGGCCCACCTGGCTAACCCTTACTACTCTGTGTAACTACTGCCCTACGGACTGTGTAAGACAGCTTCGTATACGTGCAATTTTGTGTTTCCAGCTGGCCAGTGTTGCTGAGACCAGGCAATAACCTCCTCTTCTTATTTGAAGAACTACCATCTTTGAACAAGGATATTATTCTCAATCTTGCAACAAAAATCTAATCAAATCTGTAACTCTGCATTTCTGCCATGCCCCTACCACTCACCCAAAGAAGGAACTGATTTTACTTGGCCCCTCGCCCTCAAATCATACCCTATATATTTTTCCAGCTGCTGTTCAGATGCTTAATCTCTCTTTTCTTAATTATAAATGGACATTTAGACATCAAACAGCTCAGTGGAGGGCACCATTACCTCTTCTTAGCCAATGGAGAAATAATTGTAGTTTGCTTTAAAGAAAAATGTATCCTGATTAATAGAATGAAAGTTAAGGTTTACCTGTACTTTTTAGTATAGCAAACTGCTATAATTTAATTCGCCTCTGGGATGTTTTTCTTATACTTCTAATATAATAGAAGTATATAGGTAGAATAGATGAGCATATCTCTCACTAAACCTCTCATAGCATTTTCCTGTTCTTGACATTGCATAAGAAATGTGCTACTATTTGTTTGTTTGGAAGAGGAGAATATCTAATTTGCATAATCCTTTATTTGTATTTTCAGCCCAAAGGAGCATTGGAGAATGCCTTAAAAGGACATGCAAATAATATTCGGATGATACATAACCAACAAGTTGTTCCATTGGAGCAAGCAATGGTAAAAATCTTAAATTGTTGTGCTGGGAAGAGATTGGAGAGGCAAATTTTGTAAACTACAAAACAAAGTCTTGGTTGATAACCCATAATCTAGATATGGTCCAGCTTTTCATGAAAAATGAAGCAGCCTGCAAAACGTTGGTCCTATATTCTCAAACTATTGGCCACTGTGTCTGTGTTGGAATTTGGGGTTCCTAGCAACTGGCACACCTCACCTCACCTTTTGGGTAGCATCAATTTCTTTTTAATCTGGTTAGCTGTGACTGTAATTTCCTCAGGTGTCACTAGGCATCAATGTGCTGTTTGGCTGGCTGTGCTTTCAATTAAGAATAGCAGTCCTAAGTGCCAGTTAACCACGAATTCGAATTATCCAATTTAGACACTGATCCATAGGGCTGCTCTGTATTAAGGATAGCCTAAGACCATGCCATTGTGTCCACTGGTAATCTGTAGGTTCCACCCAAATATGCTATTACCACTTTGGGGTGCTGCTTCCTGCCAGGGAAATTCACTAGTAAAAACTTAGTTGTGATCTCCTCTGCTCACAACACTGGAAATTCCACTCTAAGGAAAACAGCTGCTGATGCTGGAGGTTCTGCTCCTAATCGAGGAGGGATCTGCACACAACACTGGAGCTCAGCTCAGAGGTATAGTTCCACGTGTGGAGGAATTTTTGGCTAGCTCAGCCCTCACTTTTGGTGACTAGAGACTGACTTCTTCCCTGCCTGGGAGGTTGCCTATTCAACCAAAAGGGGTGCCTAGAGGGCTTTGCCTGCCTGACCAATTAGACTGTAGCCTCCAGTCACGAGACCTGTGGGGAAACAGCTTCTAAGAGGTGCTCTGATCTGGAAGTGTAATGCAGAGGAATTGGCTCCTAAACAGAAACATAAGCTCTGCGGATCCATTACAAGTCTCGGGGGCACAATCAGAAGTTCCACTCTGAGGAAAGCTCTGCCCTGTCTTGGGCCTGGGAAGATTCACTAATCAGTCTACTTCAGCTGGGACGCCAGGCTTGCTTCCCATTAGGAGGACTTATCAGCTCTTCCCAGGTTTCCTAGATCCCACAGATTAGTTATCTCTCAATTCTGCCAAATCATCCCCCAGTTGGGATTCTTCCTGTGTGGATGTCACACCAAGCATGTCTTTTGTTACTTTACTGAAGAATATAAAAGCATACAGAATAAGGGCTAGGCAGGCAAACTAGAATTTCCTAACCTATCAAGTACAACTCTTGAAAGGAAGGGGTAGGGAAGACATTTAGGAGAAATATCCATTTCAAATGTTGCATGGCTCATTTGATAGGCCAATTGTGGCTGGAGATGATGGGAGTTGTAGTTCAAAAACAGCTGGAGGGCCAAGGTTCCCCACCCCTGAGCTAGAGAGTGAAGAGGCAATACATGTTGGAGTGGAGTAGATCTTCTCTAACCTCTTGCCCTGGAGCAGAAGCAGTTATACCTTTTGGGTCTTTCTAATTAATTAATCAATCAATCAATTAATTAATTACATTCGTGCACTGCCCCAAACCTTCGTCTCTGGGTGGCTAACAATAGCATAAAACAAGTAAAATATATACAAAAAACTTAAAACAATGTAACAATTTAAAAATCATCCGCAAATTAAAACCCTAAAATTGTTAAGGAGAGTCTTTTGTTGCCTCTTTGGGTCAATCAATTCTCAGGTCCCCAGTCAGCCACTTACATTGGACCATGTCAATTCTGATACATCCAAAATGTCCAAATCTGGGGTTCCAGCAGATGTTTTCATACTTTTGCCAAGTGTGGGCCCAAAGTGTCTTGAACTCTACATCCTTAACTTTCACAAGATGTCCCATGTTAGGATGGCAGTCAGATTAAAAAGGCTTTCTTTTAGACAGTGGCTGCATTAACAGGCTTTTCAGCCTCTTTGTAAATCTTTCCCTTTAAATATCCCCCCTGTGAAAGTGCCATGAGACTACAGAGCAGCTGTGGAATTATGGATCTTGCTATACAACAGACTTGAATCTGGCTTTTCTTGCTGCTTTACTCCTTCATGATGCTACTTTTCATTTTGCAATAACTTTCTTCTTGAAAATTACTGGTGATATTGTTTTTGTTCTTGTTTTGTTTTTCTCCTACTCTCTTTCTCTTCTAATTAACTTTTAATCCTTCTCAACCTTCTTTTTTCCAAAAACTGACTGTCAAGAAATATGTTAGAGCTAGGGTAAGTGTGTTTGTTCTTCTCTTCTTACATTGTAAGCAAGGGGTTAGTCAGTCCCCATTTCAAGCTGCTGGCTTTTCAAGTTAAACTTTAATATTGTACTTTACTAATCAAAGTATGATCGTGGTGGTGACATTAAGAACACAAGAACAGCCGTGCTGGATCAGGCCCAAGGCCCATCTAGGCCAGCATCCTGTTTCACACAGTAGCCCACCAGATGCCACTGGAAGCCTACAGACAGGAGTTGAGGGCATGCCCTCTCTCCTGCTGTTACTCCCCTGTAACAAATTTGTTACTCCCTCCCCAAATTCCTTCAGTTTGCTTTCCAGAGTAGCATAACCAAAGGGGTGGGGGCAAGTCACTGTCCCAAAGAGCTTACAGCCTTAATTTCAACAGTGGGGATGCAATAAAGGGAGGAGGGAAACGAGAGAAAGGGATAAAAAAGATGAATGAGTACAAAATGCACTATAATTAGACTTGGTTTCAATTGGGGATGAGGAGTAAGGGCTCAATCAAAGGCTTCGGAGTTGGGATTTGTTCCTAGTATTTCCGGCTCTTAAAGCCTGCAGTAGTTGTACTGTAAAGAAGACTCTCTTGAGGCACTTTCGAAAAGGGACCTCGCACAGGTGCAGAGATTGTTCTTTACAGAAGGGTGCCTGGCAACATCTTGCAGCCTTAAGTTAATACGATACATTACAATCGATCATAGTAATAGAAAACTAACTAATCAGAGCAGAACTGTATCTTGTTACGAGAAACACCCCTGTTCCCCTCCATAATATGTGGTATAACTTGCCACCTCTACTAGTGGCAGCTATGAGGATGGAGCCGGAGATGGGGAAATCACAGTGTGATGGTCTGACAGCCTCGTATTTTCAAACATATTGTTCCATCCTTATGCAGGAGTATTAGGATTTCAGTTGTGTGTTTTTCCCCAGTTGGCTTCTTCCCCCATTGAGAGAGACTTGCACGGAGAGCTTGAAGGAAGTTGAGTGGGCATGCCTCCTTCTGAACAACTCTCCATGCTGCCGTTCAGTGCAATTTCAAGACTAGCTAGAACAGCGCAATCTATTAAGGGGAGTGGGTAAGATGAGTGGTTTCTCTATTTTTAAGCACTTACATTTTCCACTGATTTGACTTCAGTGTAGCGTAAAATTGCCGCACTGAAAGTCTGGGAAGCTACCAAGTAGACTTCATACATTTATGCACCTATGCATAATACATTTAAACATTTATATATACTATATTTGGAATATAGCTTTACATCACAGAATCTCTTGCTCTTGGTTAGAGTACATTTACCTTTACCTTTATTAGACTAACACCCAGGGAGTATGGCTGAACCAGTTATTGGATCAAAATGTGTTTGTTTGGGTATGTTATGGGCAGATGATGTGCGTTTTTTCTTTCTTTTTTAACCAGAGCACTCTAAACCAGAGCATAAGGCTACTGCAAAAGACATCATCAGAACTTACAGTAAGTTCCTGACACTCTCCCCCAGCCCCCAGATATAAATCATGCTTGTAAGGTGTGTTTCCCTCACCCTCATATGTTGGGCAGCATTCTGTGTTCATGTTGCTCTAGCAAATAGTTGTGACTGCACAAAACTTTCTAGGGTCTAATTAAAATCATTGTGAATAGATGAAGGAATATCAGATAGAGATATGTATATATAGAGAGAGATGGGGGGGGTCTTTTCATTGTTCACTAGCTTTAGCAAAGAGACAATTAAAATAGCACTGAGGACCGAGAGCTGTTTCAGACCTTATGGGCGCCATCCAAACCGTGTTAATCATTAACTAGAAGAGGAATAAAGTGTGCCGTCAAGTCCACTCCTGCCATCCGCAGAGCCCTGTGGTTGTCTTTGGTAGAACACAGGAGGGGTTTCCCATTGCCATCTCCCGCGCAGTACGAGATGATGCCTTTCAGCATCTTCCTATATCGCTGCTGCCCCATATAGGTGCCAGTGGGGATTTGAACTGGCAACCTTCTGCTTGTTAAGCATTTTCCCGCTGTGCCACCGAATGGCACAATGGGGAAATGACTAGATTAGCAAGCCAGAGGTTGCCGGTTCAAATCCCCACTGGTATGTTTCACAGACTATGGGAAACACCTATATCGGGCAGCAGCGCTATAGGAAGATGCTGAAAGCATTCATCTCATACTGTGCAGGAGGAGGCAATGGTAAACCCCTCCTGTATTCTTCCAAAGACAACCACAGGGCTCAATGCCAGGAGTTGACACCGACTCAACGGCACACTTTACCTTTTAGAAGAGGAATATTTCCTTCTAGGGCAGTTGTTCCCAAACCCTTTGGCATTCCCTTTTCCTGTATAGTATTAGCCAGTCTTCCAGACTTGATAAGGATATCCTAGAGCAGGATTCCCAACCTGTGGCACTCCAGATGTTGCTAAACTGCAGTTACCATCACCCCCAGCTACAATTTATTGTGGCTGGAGTTGATGGAAGTTCTAGTTCAGCAACATCTGGAGTACCACTGGTTGGGCACCCCTGTCCTAGAGGCACAGTTGTGAGATCCATGGCCTTCGTGCTCTGCTGGCTTAAGAGGAGAACCACTTGGTTGCCAAATGTCTCTCTAGCAGCAGATCTCCCTGATTCGGTTTTATCTACTCTCACAACAGTGATAAGGAACAGAAAACTATTTCATCTTGTTTTGCCTAGATTTGCTCTGGTTTGCCCAGTCAGCTTTTTAAATACATTTTTGCCCATCAATACTAAATATCTCTCTAATTCATATCCTGGACCAATCTAAATACACAAGAAAGAGCCCAGAGAAGGAGAGACACATAGAATAGTTTATGAAAAATCTGTCCCTTTCGGGGGAAAGACTTGGAATGGTCTGTGCTATGGCTCCCCAACAGGTGTATGATCCAAGCGTTTGCAAGATGCATTGGACCTGAATGCAACAAATTCTCATGGAAGTGATAAAGCTGTATGTGAGTTGTACCACTTAAAAACAAAACTTGAACAGGACTTTCTCTTTCATACTGGGAAAACCAACCCTTCCTGGTAGAAAACTAGATGTCAAAGGGAAGTGTTTTAGCCTAGCCTTATACCTCATATGTTAGATGTCTAAATAGAGCGGATTTCTTAATACAGATAAGTATTCATTAGTTCCCATTTCCAATCTGAAGTGGTTAAAGTTAATCACTCCACTGAAAACTGGGCCTCTGCCTTTGGTTTTTAAGTTTACAGCTAAAAATGCAATGTGTGAATCCACTGAAGCTTGCCGCTGTATGAATGATTATGGTTTCGACAGCAAACGAGAATGGCGAGAAACAGCCATAATGGAGCAACTACCGCAGATGGAGCTTTTGTCTCTCCTCATACAGTGGCTTGCATCCTGACTAATGATGCATGCATGTAAGGAGGCTCTGCAGGGATGTGCTGGGAGCCCACACCCAACTCCCTAGTCGGCCTATGCATGCACAATTTGCACCAGCGAGCTCAGGCTTCCAAGTGCTGCTCGTACTCCAGCAACACATTGTTGACCCTCAGCAATACATGTCCAGTCTTGCCCACTACTTCCCTTTAGAGCCGCCTTACATGTGCACTTTATTAGTCAGGATGTCTGCCAGTATGTTCTTAGGGCAACCATTTGCCCATTTGCCTATGACTTCGGGCCAAACTACGTGTAATGAGATCTCTGTGACTGGCTTTCTTTACATATTTTTCTTTGATTCAAGTGTTGTTCAGGGTAGGATTTGGATCAGGGCTGCAGCGCTGCTGGAGAGACTTTAATTTTCACCCCTCATGCTGTCCTCTGGCTTCCCAGCAGCTGCTACTTACAACCGAATGAAAAATATGGCAGGAGGGTCTGATTGTGCTTCTTCCAATTTGCCACTCACTAAGTGGTGAATCAACCAGTGGCGACATCAAGTAATGAACATGAATCCATCCTAAGTGCTGGTTTATGTGTCTGTTTTGCCTAAAGAAGTCTTTTTCTTTTCTCTTTCTTTTTAACGTTGCAATAATTGGAAGACTGGGTTGGCTTAAATGCATACTTGTCTACCCCCAACCCCTCCTTCTTCTTCCAGGGAAAAGTGAAAAATGTGATAAGTGCTGTCGATGCTGCTCAACTTCTTATAAACAATAATGCATCATTGGTTATTGTCCAGGTAAACCACTTCCTTATTTAAAAGGTTTTTTGTTTGCTTACAGTGTAATGTGCACAGAATTCTCAAGTGTTAATACATGCATTCTTTTCTCTTCTCTACAAAGGAAACAAAAAAGTACATGGATACAATAATTGGTTACTTTGAGCAGTATGCTGAATGGGTCAAGGAATCGGTAAGACTCCTCTCCCCGACACTATAGCAGTCTGAAGAACTCAAACGTTAAATATAAATACTTAGTATTGTGCCATCAATGTATGTACTGTATACAAAGCTTTACAAAGCAAAACCACCGCAACATTAAAATATAGCTTTAATTTTCTTTTCTAATATGATTATCAGATTTGATAGTAACAAAATGTTCTATCTTACATTAGCATAAAAGGCTTTTTATTGGGAACTTTCATCAGATATTCAATACAGTCTTGTTTCTGATCTTTTGTAGATTACCATGGAAGTGGCAACATGTAAGCCTATTGCCAATGTGGTAGATACAGCTGTAGATATATTTTTATGCAGCTATGTGACAGATTCTTTGGTAAGAATACTTTGCATTCTTGCAAACCTAGTTGTGCGGTAGTGGGGAAAGGTGTATTGGTGGTGGGGGGCAGGGAAGACCGATATTTTATTTGCTGTCAATGTGAATGGTACTTTAGAGAGCATTAGAGGACCGGTTTTGCCCTGATGACAGTTTTAAATTGAACATAGGGGAGACGTTGAGTGACCATGAAATGTAATTGTGAACTACAGAGCAGCTTCCCAAATGTGGCAGTTCACATGCTGTTCAATAACTTAAAAACCATGTATCTGGGAAAGTAATCTTGAAACAGCCCATACTTTAGAAATGCTACTCAATGTCATACCAATGTTGGTTGATGTTTTCTGGTTTGGACATGGTGGGAAAATTGCTGTTTGGCCATGTTGTCACCAGACTTCCAGTTGTAGGTTCCTTTGTGAATTATAACTGCTATACAGACCAATTTTATGCTGTTGTCAAACTGCCACAAAAAGACAAGCAGAAGCTCAGGTTTGGGTGATGTCACAAAAGCACATACCAGGAGCCCTGCTGGATCAGACCAGGGCCCATCTAATCCAGAGTTCTATTCTTCAACAGTTCTAGAATGCTTACAAATGAGGCACGAGGGAAACTGCTTTCCCCCTGCATAGGAACATAGGAAGTTGCCATATACCAAATCAGACCATTGGTCCATCTAGATCAGTATTGTCTACACAGACTGGCAATGGCTTCTCCAAGGTTGCAGGCAGGAGTCTTTCTCAGTCCTATCTGGTGATGCCAGGGAGGGAACTTGAAGCCTTCTGCATGCAAGCATGCAGGTGCTCTTCCCAGAGCAGCCCCATCCCCTAAAAAGAATATCTTATAGTACTCACATGTAGTCACCCATTCAAATGCAAAGCAGACTAGACTCTGCTTAGGGGACAATTCATGGACCAGAGCCACCTAATGGCACAGGGGGAGGTGACTTGACTAGCAAGCCAGAGCTTGCCAGTTCGAATCCCCACTGCTTTGTTCCCCAGACTATGGGAAACACCTATATCGGGCAGCAGTGATATAGGAAGATTCTGAAAGGCATAATCTCATACTATGCAGGAGGAAGCAATGGTAAACTCCTCCTGTGGTCTGTGGTCGCCAGGAGTTGACACAGACTTGACAGCCCACTCTTAACTTTACCACAAGACCAGCTCTCCGATCACTGGTGCCAATGGCAGCTTTCCTCCCATAGCAAATTACAGATTTTGGGGAAGCCGTGTTAATTGGGGCCACAGCAGGAGTAGGTAAAGCTTAGCCCTTTCTTCCTCATGTGTCATCGTCCTGGTTGGAGGTTGGGACTCCCTGTGGCTGCTGCTTTACTTACACCCCACCCACCCCCCACACACTTAAAATGTCGTCTACTTTGACCCTGAATGTATGTATGTTATCATCCATATGTCGCCATAACTCCAGGTTAGTTTTTCTAGATGATCACAACCAGTTGAGAGAGAAATGAACTTTATTACAGAAACATTAACAGTTGAGATTGCATTTTTGCCGCCAGTGTACATCACTCTGCACTTTCTTCTCTTGAATTCCATTTACCTTTTCTTTTTCTGGCCTAGTTTGAATACATGGCACAGATTAAGTTAGTCATGACTAGGGATGTGTGAAACGATTCGGGTACAAAGCTATTTGTACTATAATCTGGCCGATTCAGGAGATCTGTAGACAAAACAAATCACTCCTGTCCTCATTTGCCCAGATTCGGGTACAAAACAAATCACCCCAGATTCGGACCCAAAAATTTCGGAGATTCATATCTCCATTTTTTGGCCAAAGTGGATTGGGTGGTAGGGCCCAATGGGTGGAAGCTACCACCCAAATTTCAAAGCAATTGGACAATGACAAACATTGAATTCACTCTCAGAACACCTCAGAAACAACAAAACCAAGTGCCCCATGGGCTTGTGGGTTTGGGGTGGTTGGCACCCTATGTGTATACCACTCGCTCTGGGCCACCCTGGTGCCCCCAAAGTGGAGTAATGGGGCTGCTGAAATCCCCATTATTCCCTATGGGAAAAAGCTTAAAGATGCGCAAACTTCAGAAATTCTTTTAAAATCACCCCTTTCACCAATGTATTTGAAATCTGGATAGTAGCGGGCACCCATTGGGGCACTACCACCTGACCCACTCTTATGCTCCCAAAACCCCTTTTCTGCCCTGAATCTGCCCCAAAGACATGGCATCATCAAAAATTCTTTAAAAATCACCCCTTTGCCCAATTTACTTGAAATTCGGGTGGTAGCTACCACCCACCCCACTCTTTGCCCCCGGGACCCCCTTTTTGCCCTGAATCAATTTGGATTTGGAAAATTCAGGTACAAACCGAATCTGGGGTGACAGGGTGGGTCAGATTCAGACCCAACACAAATCAGGGGTCATTTGATTCCAGTACAAATCAAAATGAAAAATTGATTCATGCACATCCCTAATCATGACTAAGCACTATTGAAATAAATGAGAGAAGTTAGCCATGATTAACTTAAGTCCTATTAATTCAGTGAGACCTAGTCATGACTAGCTTAGTTTGGATCCTGCCCATAGTTCAGAGTTATTTGGTTTGATGTGAGAGACTTTCCATTGAAGCCAATAGAGGAATTTATATTTCAAAAATCCATTAAGAACTTCTGCTCCAGAAATAAATCTAGAACACTAATCTGGGTTTATTTCTGGACAGTGAGATTGTTCACTGATGCCTTTTGTGTTGTGATGGCAACATGTACCTTTTCTAAGTGCCCTGAGAAGCATAGAAATGGTATATTTGCGTGGGGGGTGGGATACAAAAAGAATCTTAAAAACCTGTTAAACTCACCTCACCTCAGTTATTCTTTATCATTATTGCTAATTTTTGTAAGCTGCCTCAAACACTGAGGTAAGATAAAATTTTATAAATAAAACTAATCTGGGAATCAACCCAGTAATGTAAAGTGTGCCGTCAAGTTGATTTTGACTCCTGGTGCCCACAGACCCCTGTGGTTGTCTTTGGTAGACTACAGGAGGGGTTTACCATTGCCTCCTCCTGCACAGTCTGAGATTATGCCTTTCAGCATCTTCCTATATCGCTGCTGCTCAATATAGTTCCAGCGGGGATTCGAACTGGCAACCTTCTGCTTGTTAGTCAAGCATTAAAAAGTTAAAAACTGCACCTAATACGCTTATGCGAACACCATTGTGATGCTGCTTATAGAAGGGATCAGGCAGTTCATTTGAGCAAAATAGCTCCAGGAGGACAAAAGAAGCAAGCCATCCCACCATGTTAGCAGTGTAAGACCCAAAATGGATGAAATGCAATAAAATAACCCTAAAGTCAGTAGTCAATTTCATCCTAATTTCATCCATTTATGCTTGACTAACAAGCAGAAGGTTGCCAGTTCGAATCCCCGCTGGAACTATATTGAGCAGCAGCGATATAGGAAGATGCTGAACGGCATCATCTCATCCTGCACGGGCGGAGGCAATGGTAAACCCCTCCTGTATTGCCCAAATTTGATACTAGGGCTCCTGGAGGATTAAGTAATACTGAGTCACACTATTCAGCAAGCAAGGCAGACTGAACTGGAGGTAGCTAAAAGGCCCAGGAATACGTTTTGTGCTCTGCTGCTTAAGCTGGAAGGGACCTGAATTTTTAAAGTACAGCTGGATAAACAAGTCCAGACTTACTGAAACCAAAATGTGAAACCACTTTTTTAACAGGCAAAGCTAATTGGCCTGATCTGTGTAATCACTGACTTGATTCTTTCTTGTATAAATGGCATTTACTGACCCAGAAAATGCCACTCAGGTACCGTGGAACGACTCCATTTCCAGGCAAGGGATAAGGCTGCTTCTGTTAAACAGAATGGCAGAAGGAAAGCCTGGCCACAATATTAATCTCCTGAGACACATGCATACCTTGTGGTTTGCTTGTGGCTGGTTGGATGAAGCAATGCAATTGAGTGACTGTTTTTTTTTAAGTAGCTGCCCACGTTTTCAGATGCTTCTGTCCAGTGCACAGCCAGACTGACGGCACGCTCCCACGGAGTTTAGCTTGGCTTGAGACTGTGTTTTGGTTTGAGCAATTGCCTTACAAAGAGTGAGGTGGTTCCCCAGTTTATTTACTTTCCCTAAAAATTCTGAGAACTTGCCAGTATAGGGCTTGTGATAGCATCAAGATGCCTCCAGCTACAACCCAGTGCATAACCCCTCTCAGTATTTAGGAGACCTGGATAATGAGACCCACCATGCTGAATGCAGCCCACCCAGCCCTGCCTGGCAGCCCAGCGGGGCTTGATGAACCTGCTACAGTGGCTGCTTGCCTGGAAATGCAAGGAGGAGCCTGGGTTGGGGGACCTCTGCACAAAGTTCCTGTGCCCACTTGGAGGCAGTTGCCCTTCCCCATGTCTCAGCCCATTCCTGAGGGTACCCCAAACTTCAGGATGGCTTTCTCGGAGACATGGGGCTATTGTACGGAGGAGAGGGGCAGGAATTTCATTTTGTCCACAGGTACTACTTGGGATATGGCCTAGAGTTTCCCGGCTGACTTAGATCTGAAATGTTAAACTGTGGTTGAGGTTTCTGTTTAACTGGGATCTAAAACCACAGTTTAAAGTGTGTTTCAGAGCTTGGATATTGATGCCAGCAAATTGTGGTTAAGGTGGGAGGGGGGATTCAAGGGGCGCAAGGAGCTTTGTGGAGAAAGTGAACATTCCCAAGTTTGGCTCCCAATTTCTTCACCACCACTAAGAAGGATCCAGCATTACATCTGTGCTGTCTCCTGTTTTGCTGCATTTCTCAAAGCTGCCACTGACAGCTTACAGAATATGTGAGGAGGACAGGATAATGGAGACCCAGTGTGGCGGCTGGAGTGCTGGACTTGGACCAGGCAGTCCAACGTTCAAACTTCTGCTCTGTTGCAAAGATTACTTGAGTATCCTTGGGCCAGTCACTACCTCTTAGTCTAACCCACCTCACAGGGTGGTTGTGAGGGGAAAATGAAAGGAATGAACTATGTAGCCTGTCATGAGCTGCTTGGAGGAAGGGTGGATGAGAATGTATTGAAAGAATACGGAACACTGCAGGCACACTGTCCCTGCTAACTGGACAAAGAGGCACCTTTTAAATGTGGCGGTTCTCCTTATTTAGCAGGGAGAGAGTAATTGGCTCTATCCACCCCCAGCACAGGACCTCCAGTGACTGTTGCTGGTGTCTGTCTTCTGTTTCTTTTTAGATCATAAGCCATTTGGGGGCAGGGAGCCTTTATTCATTCATTCATTTCTCTATGTAAACCACTTTGGAAACTTTTTATTGAAAAGTGGTATATAAATATTTGTTTGTTGCTGAATGCCTCAACTTATATTGCTGTTTCTTGTCTTGCCTAGAATGCCTTCTGGTTTGGTTTGGGAGGCTGTTCGGTCTTTCTAATCCCTGCTATCATTTGTGCAGTAAAACTAGCCAAATTCTACCGTAGGATGGATACTGAAGATGTGTATGATGAGTAAGTACACAGACAATGTTAAATCAGAAAACGATGGAAATGCAACAAAGCATGTCATATGAGCTCTGTTTAAAGCATCTTTGAGATAAGCGGTACCATATCTTTGAGGAAACAATGCAGATTTTGTAGTAGTGCAAATAGGGATGTCTCAGGGCCAAACTAGATATGATTTTGACCATGTCCTTTGCCTTGCATGTTAGAGTGAGTGTGTGTGTGTGTGTGTGTGTGTGTGTGTGTGTGTGTGTGTGTGTGTGTGAATAGTAGCCATGGGAAAACCACTCTGGATCACAGCATGGGAAGGAGTTAATCTCCCATCATGCTGCTGTCTCAGTCATGATTGTCACCCCCTGCAACTGCTATTTATCCACGAGAAAGAGAAAGGGAGAGGAGCATGCAAGGACAAGCAATGTGATTTAGTCTTCTCTAATGTGGTCCATAGATGGGTCCTGGTAGAACATCTGGCATGGAGCTGCTTGTTTCTACAGTGTTATCTACATTCATAGCATTTTACAGTGTTTCACAGGTTAAAAGTGATCAGTCACTTCTGCAAGGAACTTGCTATCTAAATTCCAATAGTTGATCAGATCACAGGGGAAATGGAGGCAGGGAAGTAGAGTGGGAGAGACATGGGCAAAAAGGGATGAAACGTAGTCTGGCCCGCAGGAATAGATCTATATATAACATTATATGGAGTGTTACCGTTCATGACTTCCCTTCTCCCCCACCCCAAAAGAATTTGAGGAAATGTCATTTGGTGAAGGTACTGAGAAATCTCCAAGAGATCCCTCTCTCCCGCCCAGTACTGCAGTTCCCTGAGTTCTCTGGAAAGGGACAACTGTTGAACTAGGTCAAGTCTGTAGTATAGCAGGCTCTTGTATTCCACAGATGGGAACAAGGATGCTCCTATGCAGGGCTAGTGTCAGGGGGCCGCACACTTGGGCAGTTGGCAGGGAAAGTGGCAGTGATTTTCTCTCTCTCTCCCTCATATATCCTATGTCTTTCAATCTTCCATCCTCCTCCCCCCCACCCCCAGTCTCTTTGGGCTGCAAGAAGCAGAGAAAACAAGCTAATTATAAGTGTCTACATTTATCACTAAGGCTTTGGGGAAGAAAGTTCAAAGGGATCTTGAGTTCTTCAGTGAGAACTTAATTATGAGGAGCTACTATTGTCAGTTCAGATGATATCTACTCCACCTATGTGATTAGGAAGGGGATGCGCAGAGAGAGAGTCCATTGGGACGGGAATCCTAGCACTTTTCTAGGACATCCCCTTATCACAGTGGGGTGGGGGGCAGTATTCATTAGAATGGCTTTTCCATGCTCTCCAAATACTTGTTCATCCAAATATTTGGATGAGCAGCACCCCCCCCCCATGCAATAAAAGGAATATGCTGGGAGGTATTGGGACGTTCCCATGGGCATGCTCTCAGTGCATCCCCTTCTAATCGCATGCATGGGGGTGGTATTGTCCAAACCACACCATTATACACCGTAGTGTGTTTCACCATAAGATTATGTCAGGGACATAGTGGTTTATAAACAAGTGTGGTAGACAACACTTTTTTGACTGATGTATAGTGCAAAATAAATAAATCACTGCTCTTTTAAAGATTGGGGCAGCTGAAGGGTGGGCAGTGAAAATAGTGGTGGTCACAGCTAACTTGGACAGTGGGAGGGTAACATGTAGATATGCCCTGTAAGTGATATTGCCACATGAAATCTTTAGTGGATAACCTGTATGAAAAGTACTCCCTAATGCAATAGAATCACCCTAGTGACAGCTATGACCTTGATATGTATTAGTTCTGCTTTGAATTTTCCTTGCTGCAGCTCTTTGCTTTTGTCTTAGTAGTGATCCTGCTCTTCCTAACCAGTCTTCTTTTCTTCCACTTGCAGTTCCTCTGTCTCAGGGACTTGGCATTTTACTTTATGATAGCTGTTTTTACTTATTTTTCTCTTGTCTTCAGTTTACCTTTTGGTGGTTGTTGGCCATTTTTCTGTAAGTCTGTCCAGTGCCTTTTTTGGATTATTATTATTTTTTAAATCATTTTATGTAGATCATTTTAACTTTCTACTGTTACTAGAATAGCTGTGTAAAAAAACCAGGGAAAATACTGCTAAGCCAAATATTCACACGCACAATTATGTATCAACACAGAAGATAACCAATTCTTTTTTTATATTTTGTAGTGTTGAAACTATGCCCATGAAAAAGTAAGCTTTTTAAAACTGATATTATGGCATGTTAAATGGGAGGGGTTTGTTTTTGAAAATTGAACTTAAAAGATATTTGTAAGCTTATTTGAAATGCATTACATTTCGTTAATACGCCTATGGCATATTGCTCTGCAAAAGTATTATAAATAGTTGAATGCAGAGCACATTGAAATAGTGTTCTCTAGAATTAATTTGCTGAAAATGTCATAATACAGTCCTGGTTTTTCTGCAGACTCCAATAAGGATGTCCCTAGTTAACACTATTTTAAGTATTGAGGTGTTTTAGTTCTCTTATTACATTCTGAACTTTTTGGTGTTTGTAAATTGCCTTAGGCAAAGCATTCTGGGAAAGGCAGTTGATAACATTTTTAGCCTTATTTATTTTAGTTATCATCATCTTTGTAACCATGGTGTGTATGGAGTTGCATCTTATCATTAACACAGTCCTTTCTTGGTATATTTTTATTTTATTACAGTTTGGAAAATGGTAATAATGGTTATCATAAAGAGCATTTATATGGTATACACAATCCAATTATGACAAGGTAAACCAAGTTTGAAACTGCCTGCTTTTTAAGTGCTCTTAATTTGTTGTGTGTTAAACCACTCAACACATTCTGCCCCATTTAAGTTCAATACTTTTTTCTTTTTGCATGACTTACCATTGCTTAACTCTCCCTCCGTAAAATATGCCCTATATAGTATTAGATCTTGTTATTTGCAATGGAATTGCACATATCTCAGTTTTTAAGTCTCTCATGCGTACTCAAAACTTGTAAGGTTTTCATTCCTGTGTAGGAAATTGGACATTTGCAGGATATGTGCTCGAAACTGCAGGCATAAAATATTCAGGACTATTTTTGGAGAATACTACTAGGTAGATCCAGAACTGCTCCCCACTTTCTTGTGCATTTCTAGTTGGCTTCATAATGTTGTGATTTTGTTCTACAGTTTCTGATTTGAATAGGATCACTCATGTGACTAACTGAGATGGAAGCAGCTGTTAGAAAAGCTACAAGTTATTTGAGGATTGAGATGTTCAACAAGAAAAATACATTTCAAAGAATTTATGCTAGCCTTAGTTGGACTTAAAGTGGATTAGAGTTAGTAGATGAGTCTAAATGTTACAAAAATGTATAATTCCCCACCCCTACCTCAAAGTATAGAGGTAGGTTGCATACTTGTATATAAATAGGCTGCATAAGGCCAGCCAAAGTTAGGTTCTGCAAACTGCAAGGTACCTGAAATAAAACTCAGATCATGGAAGAGATCATCAATCTTGCTTATCATTCAAAAGACTGGTCCTGTCTTGCCAGGGACAGATGATGCTGTAGCCATTCCAAAATAAGCAAATACAGCACTAATTTCGAAAATACAGTGAAAATGGTTGTATCTGAAAAGGTGGCTCCATTTACTTTTTCCTTCCCTAACACAAGGTTTTTAAAAAATAGACCTGAGACAGAGTTTGAAACATTGTGTGAATTGCTTTCCCCTGCTCCTGAGTACGAGAGCCTTGCCACTTCCCTTCTCTTTGTACTTAGCATGGTCCTCCTACCCTTTCCCAGTTTTCAGCTCATATAGTATTTTCTTCCTACTCCTTTTAAGTGGTTTTAAGGGGTCTTGTGCCTTTGCTAGTAAATGAGAGACTAAATCATGGTCTAGATTTACTATCAGATTTTCTGATTCTAAATGCATGTGCTAGTTATGCTGAGAGATAACTAAACTACGTGGTGGTTGCTCTTCATGTCTAACCTAGGGATAACAGTTAAAGTACATAAAGGTGAAACTCGGAAAATTAGAATATTGTGCAAAAGTCCATTAATTTCAGTAATGCAAATTAAAAGGTGAAACTGATATATGAGACAGATGCATTACATGCAAAGTAAGATAAGTCAAGCCTTAATTTGTTATAATTGTGATGATCATGGCGTACAGCTCATGAAAACCCCAAATCCACAATCTCAGAAAATTAGAATATTACATGGAACCAAGAAGACAAGGATTGAAGAATAGAACAATATCGGACCTCTGAAAAGTATAAGCATGCATATGTATTCAGTACTTGGTTTGGGCCCCTTTTGCAGCAATTACTGCCTCAATGTGGCGTGGCATGGATGCTATCAGCCTGTGGCACTGATGAGGTATTATGGAAGACCAGGATGCTTCATTAGCGGCCTTCAGCAGTTCTGCATTGTTTGGTCTCATGTCTCTCATCCTTCTCTTGGCAATGCCCCATAGATTCTCTATGGGGTCAGGGCAGGCGAGTTTGCTGGCCAATCAAGCACAGTACACTGTATACTTTTCAGAGGTCCGATATTGTTCTATTCTTCAATCCTTGTCTTCTTGGTTCCATGTAATATTCTAATTTTCTGAGATTGTGGATTTGGGGTTTTCATGAGCTGTACGCCATGATCATCACAATTATAACAAATTAAGGCTTGACTTATCTCGCTTTGCATGTAATGCGTCTGTCTCATATATCAGTTTCACCTTTTAATTTGCATTACTGAAATTAATGGACTTTTGCACAATATTCTAATTTTCCGAGTTTCACCTGTAGATAATGCTTTAAATTTAAATCTTCATAAGCAAATAAGAGGGCTGTTTAAGTTTCCTTGCCTGCAAATTCTCAGAGAGAAACTTAATTTGTGGTATCTAAAACGTATTCAGTTTGTTTAAAAAAAAAGGCAATTCTTTTGCTTTTTAATTTTTATTTTGCATTAATGTTTGCTCTGTATTCAGTGTCTATCTTGTATTATAGCAGTGTTTCAGACTATACATATTGATACAGTATGCCCCCCAAAGATGTGATTGTATGCTTTCTTGTAGCTCTGCAGAACAGTGGTAGTACATACTGGAGATATTAAAGGTAAGTTGCATGGTTTATTTTTGGGTGCTTAAAAAAAAAAAAAGGTTTGGCCTTAAGGATGGATAGCTGGCAAAGTATAGCGCCCCCCTCCCCACTTAGAGACACTAGTTCTCATAATTGGCACCTTAACATCAGGTCTGCCTATCATGAGTCTGGCAGTCTGTCCTCTCCCCCCATTTTCCTGTAATCCCAAGACACTCAGGGAGGTAGCTGTACAGTATGTGCAGCTACCTCCCTGATACAGCTACTAGGGGTGTGCACAAATCTATTTTCTCCCAAATTCAATTTGGGTGATTTGTTTTGTGTCTAAATCTACCCCCCAAATCTATCCTGGATTTGTTTTGTGTCCAAATCTACCCCACAAATCACCCCAGATTGGATTTGTATTTGATTTGATTTGGATTTGGATTGATTTGGACTGCTTATAAAGGTCCTAGGTGTATCAGATTTTGTTGGTGGGTAAATCCCCATGGGTGCCACCTACCACCCAAACCTCAAGGCAGTGGGGCACTTGGTTGATTGTTAACGACATTTTTAAAGTTTTTATTGGTTTTGTATATTTCCGCCATAGGAAATAATGGAGATTTGAAGTCGCCCTATCCCAACCATAACACGGCCCCCAAGTTTTTCTTTAAAAAATAAAAATAAAAAAAGCTAAGCTCTAGCCCTTGTAGAAGCAAAGTTATGGAGCAAAATGTCCCTATGAGGATTAATTGCACACCTTCGTTACTTCTGTTCATTTTTAATGTTATTGGACAGTGCCAACTGCCATGTAGCAACTATACACACACGCACGCACGCACAGGGGTACTCAGTTTATTTTTTAGGCATGTTTGACATGTTTAGATTCTTTGGTGTCTTCATTACACACCTTCATCTCTTCTGTTCATTTTGACCGCACTGCTTTGTGGGTGGGAGTGGGGAATTAATGGCATTCCATGTGCCAACTATCCTCCAAGCCACTGGTGTACTCAGTTTATATTTTAGGAATTTTTGAGATATTTTAGTCTCTTTTGTGCGTAATGAATCCTCATAGGCAGGCCTGCTCAACTTAGGCCCCCCAGGTGTTTTTGAACTACAAATCCCATAATCCCCAGCCACAGTGGCCAATAGCCGGGGATTATGGGAATTGTATGCCAACATCTGAAGGAGGGCCGAAGTTGAGCAGCCCTGCTCATAGGGATTCATTATGAGGAAAGGTTATTAGACACCAAAGATTCTAAACACTTGAAAAAATTCCTAGAACATAAACTGAGTAATACCCCACTGCCTTGCGGGTGGGAGCGGCGTGTAGTTGGCACGTGGCAGTTGATTATAGGCACTATCCAAAGACAGTCAAAATGAATAGAAGAAATAAAGGTGTGTAATGAATCCTCATAGGGATTCATTGAGGAAAAGTTATTATACACCAAAGAATCCAAACACTTGAAAAATAGTGACCACACACTTTGCTCTGTAACTCCACTTCTACAATTGCTAGAACCTAGCTTTTTAAAAATGAAAGCTGGGAATCTGTGGAAATTAATAGGATGGATCAGAATCTCAAACTGATTGAAATCAGACACGATTTGATTTGGACCCTAATCTAGCCAATGGGCCACAGGGGTGATTTGTTCTGTCTCCTAATCACATGAATCAGCTAGATTTGGGTACAAATCGATTTGTACCCAAATTGTTTCGCACATCCCTAACAGCTACTTCCCTGAAATTTCACATCATGACAAGGAAGGACACTTTCCATTATTTTGCTTCTCTTGTAATGTGGCTGTTAAGAAACTGAAACACAAAATAGGGTTTATTGCTGATCCAAAAAAGAATGTCAATGCCAAAAAAAGATCAGAACAAGAAACTAATGTAATAATAGGCTGCCAAAAATTCAGAATGTTCCTGAAAATGGGTATATTAATTTAGTTTACAAGTTCTACATAGAACTACACATATTTAAAATCATACCATAAAAACATTCCTATGCAGACAACAATATAATACAAAATCACATAAAGAAATATATAAAAATGTCCCTTGATAGTCAAAGTAGGCTCACAGTGAGCCAAAATCTTTATGAAGACCGAATGCCTTTCCCCCAAACAATAAGAAGTCTTTTCAAAGTGCGAGAGTCCTTTTCAGTGGGTCATTTCCAACAGGTCAGTTTCAGTGGGTTCAAAATGACCCACTGAAAAGGACTCTCTTACACCTTCAAAAGACTTCTTATTGTTTTGGGGAAAGGCATTCAGTCTTCATAAGGATTTTGGCTCACTGTGAGCCTACTTTGACTACATAGGAAGCTGCCATATTCCAGACCATTGGTTCATCCAGCTCAGTATTGTCTACACAGACTGGCTGTGGCTTCTCCAAGGTTGCAGGCAGGAATCTCTCTCAGCCCTATCTTGGAGAAGCCAGGGAGGGAACTTGGAACCTTCTGCTCTTCCCAGAGTGGCTCCATCCCACAAGAGGAATATCTTACAGTGCTCACACATCAAGGCTCCCATTCAAATGCAACCAGGGCAGACCCTGCTTAGTTAAGGGGACAAGTCATGCTTGCTTCCACAAGACCAGCTCTTCTCTCTAGACCAGCTCTCTTCTCAAGGACATTTTTATATATTCCTTTATGTGACTTTGTATTATATATTATCTGCACAGGAATGTTTTTTATGGTGAGTTTAAATGTGTGTAGTTCTAAGTAGAACTTGTAAATTATATTAATATACCCATTGTCGAAGTACACTCTGAATTTTGGGCAACCTGTTATTACATTAGTTTCTTGTTCTGGTCTTTTTTGGCATCTGCAGTTAGGAAACAACTCTGAATTTTCTCTTCTGACTTCATTTGCAGCCTCTGGAAAGAATGCTTCAGATTATGCTCTGGGAAAACATTTCCAATCCATGGCAAGTTATGTATTTACATGATGAATCCTGACCCCTCTTGTTTGGGGTCTGTATAGTAAATCAATTTTGAATGAATAAAAAAACGACTGAACCTCATGCCAGTAAATGCCAGGCAGGCTCATGGTGACTAGACCACCTGATATCAGTTATTTACTGTCCAGTACCATTAAACATTTGAATTAGTGGTTCGCATTCTTGTTTTCAGTCTGGAGTGTCATGATATTAATTTAGCTTTCACTGGGTTCTTCGGGTTTTGTTTTTCTGTTTCAGATTATGTTGATCAGTCAGAATTACTCAATTTTTGTTAAAATGTTCAGAGATGTTAATACTGTGTATATATAAATCTGTGTTTACATGAAGAATACATTTTGTGTACAGACCCACTTTTGTATCTGTGTTTTTTACAGCTGTCTTGCAGCAGATTTTTTAATACTGTTTGTTATACTTCACAAGCGACCTGTTCAGCATGATCAGTGTGTTTTTGGTGCTGTCAGATGGCCCCGTTTGACTGTAAAAAGTATGGAAACCTGCAGTAACTTGTGTTGTCTTCAGAAAAGTTAATGTAATTGAAAAGTTATTCTGCCCTCTTTCTGAATTATTATTTAATGTACTGCATCATTAAAACCAAAATACATATTTTTCTGAAAGCAATTAGCTTTATAAGTTGTAGACAAATGTGCAAAGGGAAGGGAATAGCAAACGTTCCTCCTTGGAACTTGCAGAAATATAGCCGGGTAGGAGATGTTGAAAGACCTATTCACGTCGTCACAGATCGCTTACTCTGAATGTGTGGTGTCTTATGTACCAGCCTGCTTTGGTTTTGCAACCCCATATTTGATATAACGCCTAAATGTATTAAACGTCCATACATATTTACATGCATGCCTAGCATACAGGCATAATTCCTAATTCACACACCATTTTGAAGAGAGAGCAATGACTCTCATGTCCTGCTGCATATCATGGGTGTTGCTGTGCCACTGCAGGGTTCTACCATGCGTGGTGGTGGTGCAGTGCAATGGAGTGTGCTGTCACTACTGATCACATGTCGTGTGCTTCTTCCATGGGGGGAATTAAAGTAGCACACAAGATGCAATCATACACCACATATATGTGGTAGTGTGCAGGGTAGGTGAGCCAAGGCATTGGATGTACATTCATAGGGATGGAAACCCATTACCCCCAATTCGATGTTACAGCAAAGTGAGGCGATAAGATGGAGGCATTACACAATCCCACCCCATTTCATGGTTGGTTTACTCAACTTGACAACAGTGTGATGTAGGCCTCAAGTTATCACACTCTGCCAAGTTCTTGATAGACTTTAATTTAAGTGCGTTTTGGGGGGAAAGGGAATAGGTGGTATTTTGCTAACTAAATGCAAGGTGTTAAGATTTCAGAAGTATGTGAAAGCCGTTCTTGAATTTGAGTGTGAAAGTTTCTAGTATTACTGACCTGTAATTTCAGAGGGGCTATACATAACTACATGAATGTGAAGAAATACGGGCATCTTGCACTAATAGGTGGCACTGTTTTGATGCCAATCTTGTAGGAGTGCTTTCTGATCTTTCGGCAACAGTCAGCACTGGGGAATTAGTCCTTGCAATGTGTTTACGATCACTGGTTGATGACATAACTAACATAGCATGCATGTTAGGAGTCTCTGCAGGGATGTGACAGGGGCCTGCACACAATTCTCCCAGTCTGCCACATGCTGTGTTGCGCCAGTGGGTGAAATTTCCCAGCTCTGGCTGCAAAATGCGACACTGACCCTCTCTTGCAGAACACTTCTAGAGTATGGGCAGAGCTGGGATGCTTTGCCCACTTGTGCAGTAGCACATGCCAAGTCGGACTGGGAGAGTTGTGTCGGGCCCCTCTTGCCTCCCCAGAGAGCTTCCTAATGCACACACTGTTAGGATATCAGCCACGGAAGTTGTTAATAGGTTTCATTCACATGGGACTCCTTTACTGGAGTTTCTAGCAAGAATTATTTGAGATAATCTTAGGGTTGCTTAATTCTATGAGGTTTACGCATCAGTTGCCCAGTCTGTGCACTTCGGCTGAATTGAGCTTGTGTGTCATGCTTCATCCAGTGAAAGTGTATTTAGCATACCTGTTGAGAAAATGCCACACCTGAAGCATCTCTGACTGAACGGAAATTGGTATAGCATGTTTCACTGACAGGGCAAATGAATTATTGCTACTAGAAAATGTGTAGAATACTTCAATTTGTGTATGTATATATTATATATAATGTTCAAAATTGTAGGATTTTAATAAGTTCTTATTTTTAATTTGATAATGTCCTCAAATCATTTAAATAAAGTGAAAACTTGATTAATATCTGTGTCATTTTTAAATGTAAAAAGCTCACGCACAGGGTTAGAGTTCTGGTTCAGACCAGAAGTAAAATGGATCTCTACTTATTTGGGGAAAGGATTTTTACAATTCATCTTGATGTGATTTTTGCCTACTGTTAAATCTGGATATTCCTAGGAAAAGAATGGGAGATATTCTTTCTTTCTTTATTTTTTGCACTTTATTTTTGTTAGTTTTCTACATATCAATGTGACTTCCAGTTCATCTTTCAGCACAGTTATACTACAACATCCATATTTGCTCTCATGTGAAAATGGGAAGAATGGGAGATATTCATAGTGGCTTGACAACTTGAGAGAGACCTGAGTCTCTGATCACATTCTGTGGATCTGTGTAGTGGTATATGTTGTGAGATTTGCTCCTCTTTCCAGAATGGCAGCCTGTGCCATGTTATAAGCTGCTTTTAAAACTCCCAAGTTTTAAAAATCAGCTTGTGCATAGAATGGAAAAACACTGACTACTGCACTATGCTGGTGGGGAAACTTTGAAATCAGTGGGAAGGACCGCCAAGCATAGTGCATAGCGGACATCACCTCCCACTGTTCACCTCACCCACACTGCTTGGCACTGCCCACTCTTCATATGGTATCCTGGTAAGATGGAGTTGCTTCTCAGAATACGGTAATGCTGGGGTCAGATGGCTGCCCAGACCTCACAGTCTGAAGGCAGAAACTTACCAGCCACTGCAGTGGTGTTGGTGGAGATCAGTATCTGTGGGAATGGAGAGAATGCTCCATTATTCACTCTTCTGAGCAACAGCCCAGCTCCTTTAGACTAGCCAATCAGTCAGTCCTTTGACAGGCAATGGTGGGCTTTGATCCCAAGGAGTGTTACTTTCCTCTCTCCCCTTGGGTGTATTCCTCTTCCACACATCCCTGAAACGGACCCTTGAAAACTAGTTTTCATGCCACATGGAGGCCAATATACCTTTCCCTTGGAAGCAGAAGGGCTGCCTTCTCACACAGCATAATCTTCCAATCCAAGGCCATTCTAAGCAATCACAAACCAGTTGGCACTTACGCTGAGATGTAAAGTAACCATTAGGGAAATCCTAACCTTGCAAAAATTACCTATCTGTTTTTACAACATCTCTCTATCTGGACAAATGTTCTTCTTCAGTCTAATCAGACAAGACCTGACATGGAAAGTGACTATAAGGCAACTGGAAAATAGAAAATGTCATCTGTTAAAAATCCCGTGTGATTTGAGCATGTTAGGTAGGAGCATATCTTTCAGTTATACAACTGCTGTGCTGTGTTAGGGTAGCAAGACTGATCTTGTTTCCTCCCTGAATGTTCGCAGGTTATTTGGCATTCCCTTGAGCTATAAATTATGGCCATATGCTTACGCCAGGGGAGTTTATTTAAAAGGGGGCTGGGTGAGAAAACCACATATAACCCAACTTGCAAAAGTGAGGAGAGAGACTTCTTTGTACACCAACAACCTTTTAAAGGAGCCCAGTTCTGCATCCTCTCACTTGCGTCAAACTGAGTGGTTCTAAGAGATCCAACTCTCTGCTCCACTATGAAGGTGGCCACAATCTTTTTCATCCTTTTTATCAGTTTCATGGGAGGGTTAGCACAAAATCCAAAGCCAAAGAAAAGGAGCCACAGCGAAGAGATACATTTTCTGACTAAAGTTAAAGATGCCTGCACAATGAATATGAGTGGAAATGGTGAAGTGAGGCTAAGAATTGAATGCAGCAATCAAGGCAAGATGTACTGGTGTGAATATACTGGAAAGCCATCCATTTGCCGCCCTTTTAAAAACAACCCAAGGACTTACTGGAATCAGATTGCTCTGGAACTAAGGAAACGGATCAACGCCTGCCATTCAAATCTAGTTCTGAAGCCCACAATGTGTCAGAAAGCTCCTTCTGAAGCTCATATGAAGCAAGTGGCTTCCAACATCAAGCCAAACCCAAATCCTATCCAACAGGCAGATGTCAACCACGCAAAGACAGTCTTAAAGCCGCTAGCTGCTGCAAAGCAGATTAAAGAGAGCCAAGCAGGGAAAAGCTATCTAAAAAAATCAGGAAAAACCAAGCCATCTCCTCTACCTCCTATAAAACCAACCCAACAAGGTCAAGGGTCTGAAAGGTATTCTGAAGCAATGAAATTGGCACGGGAGCATTGCTGGGAGTCGCTGCATAACATCTGTTCCTATATCATCAGCATCTTTAGAGGCTGAGGAGGAAAAGGTAAACTTGTCTATTAAACTAAGGTGCAGCCTTGTGTGTTTAGAAGTACTTTCCAGAAGTATAATTTGTTCCCAAGAGTCAAACAAACCAAAAAACAAATAATGGAACTGTAATTTTAAAAGTGGGTGTGTGTCAACACTACGGAGAATGTTGAAATTCTGTCTATGTGGCCTAAGACACACTGATTTACTAGTAGATGCTGGAAATGACATACAGCAGTCCAAAATTTAAGACCAAGTGTTGATCTCATAATAGAAGGCTAGCATTCCAGCACAAAGCAACTAAGCTGCACATGGAAGTATGTGTGTGGGGGCGGGGGGAGGGAATAGCATGTGGATGCTTAAACCTATGCATATAGAATGCAAGCTGAATTTATTGGTATGTGCATATGAAGCCACTTTTGTCATTATTAGAGGAAAGGCTCGCTCTACTTGTGCCAAATGGCATAGGAAGTATACCAATGCAAGCAATTAAAGACCTAGCAGTGTTTAGACTGAAGATGCCATGTGTCAAATACAGCAGCTTTCTGAATTACTGGTTACTTCTTCTTTTGCAGGGCAAAATTCTTACAGTTGAGAAGATCCCAGAAGTGTGGCCTTCCCAGCTGAGTTTCTATACAATTTTCATTTTTTGTGTGCACCTGAATTTTTTTGTAACAGTAGATCAATTTTTATATGTTTGTAATAGAGAGATGGCATACAGCACGTGCCAGTTTGATCACATTGTGTATTAAATTATACTGTGTGGGCATATTAAGTGCTCATTGAAAACTGAAGATGGGCACTATAACTATTCCAGTTTCTACAGCTAATTAAAAAAAAAAAATCAAAGCCATCTATTTGTGTTTCTTTATATATGCTGTGGGGATCCTAAGTCCAATTCCCATTTCAGAATAACCTTTTAATGGAACTGGAAAAAAGAGGTAAATCTTGTAATGAAGAAAGAAGAATTAAGCTGCAAAAATAATCGTAATTTAAAGTACAATCGTAAGGTAGTTGATCAAATTGCTTCTCAAGCACAGGTTCTCCTGATCATCCCAAAGCAATATATAAACATGACTTGAATTAGAATTCTGTTGAAGTCAATAGCGACCCTCTTCCGAGATCCGAGCCATTGCTTCGCGGCTTCTTCCTGCTCCTTGAAGGTCAAGCAAGTCCTAGATAATGTGGGAGGACACACAATACAGCCCTATGAGCATCGTTCCTTTTAAAAATATGAACTATGCTCCAGCCAGTTTAAGCAGTTAAGCATTTCAGTGAGGCTGGAGCTAAAGAGCCCTAGGCAGAAAGATGATAGCCATATGTGCTGTTCCACAATAGACTTGCCATAATAATGGGTTTGTGCAATAGTGCTAGGATGAAAATAGTAGTTCCCATACTTCTGCTTGGATGGAGGTTGCTCAAGTAGCAAAACATTTTTGAATTTAGTATTGTGTTTTTCATGCAGTGCTCTAGTATGAGCCCTTCCATGAGCAGAAGCTACTTATCATAGGGAAGGACAGATTTTGGATCTGAACGATCTGACTGGGCATATGCTTAACACTTAGATTGTAATCAATTGCTTCTCGGCCTTTTGGCCAAGATCCTGTCTGTCTGAACACACTGAAATCAATGAGACTGTAGCCCTCTAAAGGCATTAGGTTGTATGTATGTACACAGCAGTGTTCCCTCTAAAACATGCACGCATGCATGCGCTCACACATTTTTGATGTCTGCTCAATTAATTTTAGATTTCCACTCAGGTTGAATCAGGAAGGTCCCACTCTGAATGCACACACTGCCTTGATACTGCCACCCAGAACAAAACTCAATCCACACAGAGATGGAAAAAAAATTAGAGAGAAGTTTGGTAATAGCTACTGCGTAATGGAATGAATGAGTAGACTTGATTGGCTGAATGGCTCTCTTTGTTTGCTTCAGGTTTACAAGTGAAGGTTTTAGCCTTTAAACCAGATCACTTTGGACTAGAATAGATCATGTCTGTATTTTACAGCTCCTGGTTGCACATAGAGATGTGCAAATACACCTGTGCCTCCAGTTTCTGCAAATAGCAATGGTGGGAATAGGGTTTTTTTGCAATGCATATTGCTCTTGCCTCACCACTGCAATGTGCCCATAGATATTTTCTACATAGACTACACTTACTACAGGGCAAATAACAGCTTCAGGGAGCAATTCTTGCCAGGAAAATGCCATGGGGGAAGGGAATAACCCTTCTCCAACCGCTGCTACTTGCCAAAACTTCAGAGATGGAGATTCATTCATGTATCTCCATCATAATGTGTACTTTGGCCTCTTCCTTGAATTTGTCTCTTCCTGCTGCCTGCCAAAAGGAAATTTCAATCTGTTTTTCTTGGAGTTCCTGATTGCCCTCTTCGCTTCCTTTGGACAGCACTGCATTTTCACTGGCTAGCAGGCACAGTGGCTATAGGTGTATATATCACACATATTTTCCTTCCATGGATGTAATTCTGGATCGCTATGTAGCATTAATTTCAGTGCGTAAAACATTCCAGCTACAGAGCCTGAAAGCTTTCCTGCTCCCCTCCATTCCCCACTCCCTTAGCAAAGAAGACAGGTTATTCACTATATAATGATCATGGCCCTGGGAAGGGATTGCTATATAATAAAGTGCTTGTGGAAACATAATTGTATTTTATTATTTATTAATTTTTATACCGCCCCCATCCAAAGGCTCTGCTTTTAATTCTGCTTCTAGCAATAAGAGAGATTTACAATAGGGATATCACACTGCAGCCCTTCTGCAGATGTTGGCCTTCAGTTCCCATCATCCATGGCCACTGGCCATTATGATTGGGGATGATGGGAGTGGTAGTCCAGCAGCAGCTGGTGGGCTGCAGTTTGGGACCCCTGATTTTTAAAATAATATTTCTTATGATCATCCACTGAAGCCGTAGAGGCAGTGTCAGGGCCATATGTAAAGGTAAAGTTGTGCCGCCGAGTTTGTGTCAACTCTTGGTGACCACAGATCCCTGTGGTTGTCTTTGGTAGAATACATGAGGGGTTTGCCATTGCCATCTACCACGCAGTATGAGATGGTGCCTTTCAGCATCTTCCTATATTGCTGCTGCTTAATATAGGTGTTTCTCATAGTCTAGGAAATATACCAGTCAGGATTCGCACCAGCAACCTCCTGCTCCCCAGGCAGGTTACTTCCCCACTGTGCGATTGAGTGGCTATATGTAGATTAAGGATGTGCAAAATGTTTCAACTGAAAATGGGCTGTTTTGAGTATCTCAAGCTTGAAACAAATCAAATGTTACCATGGGCAACTGTGCCCCCATTGGCTGGGTGAATGCTACATTTGCAGTGCTTGTGTGGATCTAAGCCTGAGAGAATCCATGGAACCTTTACTTGACCAGTCTTGTTCATAATGTAATGCACTCTATTAAACTAGATGCAGGTAATGATGAAATAGGTTCTGTGGAAGGTTCTTGCAAAGTCTATTTGCACCTGTGTTTACACTTCCAACTGACTCATAGATGACTCTCATGAAGGTATTGCACAACTTGCTCGCATACCTACAATCAGATCCTTGTAGCCCAGCAACTAATTTCAAGGCATGGAGTCAGTCACGGGCATTTTCCATGCATCTTTGATATTCCTGTTACATTATTAGGTGGCAAGCAGAGGGGAGAGTGACTTCTACTTCTGAAACTGTATTTATTAGATTATTATTTTTAAATAAAAATCCTCCTTTTCAACCAAAGTTATCATAAGAACAGCCCTGCTGGATCAGGCTCATGGCCCATCTAGTCCAGCATCCTGTTTCACACAGTGGCCCATCAGATGCTGCTGGAAACCTACAGGCAGGAGTTGAGGGCATGCCCTCTCCCCTACAACTGGTACTCAGAGGCATCCTGCCTCTGAGGCTGAAGATAGCCTATAGCCCTCCGACTAGTAGCCATTAATAGACCTCTCTTCCATGAAGTTATCCAAACCTCTCTTAAAGCCATCCAGGTTGTTGGCTGTCACCACATCTTGTGGCAGAGAATTCCACAAGTTGGTCATGCATTGTGTGAAAAAGTACCTCCGTTTGCTGGTCCTAAATTTCCTGGCAATCAATTTCATGGGATGATCCCCATACAGTTCCCAACAATTATGAGTTTGGTTTTTTTTAATTATAACTTTAAGGTCATTTACACAACTGGGCAGATGGGGTGGCGCAGAGAGGGGGGAGGCTGGTTGTACCACACTGTGTCCCACAGCACAGAGCTCCAGAAGCCGGGATGCTGCATGGATAGCGCACAATGCACCGTGCGATGTGTGCAATGCATTGGGGGATTCCCCTAGGTGAGGGGCACTGTAGGTGCCCATCCCTTTTCCAGTGGGACGGAACATCGCCCCAGTGAACACACTCTCCTGGAGCCCGTGTTAAAGGTTTGCTCGAGCCCTTGACCCTGGCTAAGAGCCAGGTTTCAAAATGGGGCTAGACAATACTGCCCCGCCACAATCAGGCGCGATTCTGGAAGTTCTGATGCACAACCTAACCAAGGCTGGGCTTCCCATATAGCTTCTATATGTTTGCCACCTTGGATGCCTTTTGACTAACACATTTTTAAAAATAAAATGCACGACCCAATCCATGGGGAGAGGTGCTATACAAAAAGGAGAATAAAGATGCAGTCCCTGTACGCAGGCTCTAAAAAGACAAGGCACACAAGGGAAGGGCCGTGGAGGTAAAAGGCAGGAAGGGAAATTCATTTTAGCCAGGCCAGAATAGAGAGAGGTAACTTATCAGGCATGAATTATTTATTATTATTATTATTATTATTTCTTGTTTACACAATCAGACAGGTGTTATTGACTGGTTTGTTTTATCCAGACATCGAGTCCTTCCCAAGGACCTGGGATGCCAGAATTTTATTGTCAATGGTTATAGATATCGTTGCAGAATATAGGCTGTTCCCAGTAAAGCTGCTTTTTGTAATTGGCTGATGGTGATTGCTGTGGCCCCTATGGTGTTGAGGTGCTCTTCAAGGTCTTTTGGAACTGCACCCAGGGCGCCAATTACCACTCGGATTATTTGGGTCTTCTTCTGCCACAGCCTTTCAATTTAAATTTGTAGATCTTTGTATTTGGTGATTTTTTCTATTTCTTTTTCTTCTATTCTGCTGTCCCCTAATATTGCTATGTCGATTATTTTGACTTGTTTTTCTTTCTTCTCGACTACAGTGATATCTGGTGTATTGTGTGGCAGACGTTTGTCTGTTTGTAGTCGGAAGTCCCATAATATTTTTACATCTTCATTTTCTTCAACTTTTTCAATTTTATGGTCCCACCCATTCTTGGCTACAGGTAGCTTGTATTTTTTGCAGATGTTCCAGTGTATCATCCCTGCTACCTTGTCATGCCTTTGTTTGTAGTCAGTCTGTGCAATCTTCTTACAACAGCTCATCAGGTGGTCTACTGTTTCATCTGCTTCTTTACAAAGGCGGCACTTGCTGTTTGTTGTTGATTTTTCGACTTTTGCTCTTATTGCATTTGTTCTTAGTGCCTGTTCTTGTGCAGCCAGTATTAAACCCTCTGATTCTTTCTTCAAGTTGCCATTCTTAAGCCATTGCCAGGTCTTGGTGATGTTCCACTTATATTGTGTAAATATTGACCATGCAGGGGCTTATTTCTCCATTTTTCTGCTCGGTTCTTGACTTGTTCTTTCTTGTAGGCCTGTTTTGTTTCATTGGTGTTGAATAGTTTCGCGTTCTTGACCATTTGAAGTGCATCTTCTTCACTTTCCCTTATATATTCTTCAAGGCCTCTTTTCTCTTCCTCTACTGTTTGATGGACTTGCAGCATTCCTCTTCCACCTGAGCTGCGAGGGAGGTATAGCCTATCTACATCACTGCGGGGGTGCAGAGCATGATTGATGGTCATGATTTTCCTAGTCTTACGATCTAGCGTCTCTAGCTCTGCCTGGGTCCAGTCTATTATTCCTGCAGTGTATCTAATAACAGGTATAGCCCAGGTGTTTATGGCTTTTATGATGTTCCCGCCATTGAGTTTGGACTTGAGGATTTTTCTAACTCTCCTGATGTATTCACTTCCAATTTTTCTTTTAACTTCAGTGTGTGCGATGTTATCAGCCTGGAGAATGCCCAAGTATTTGTAAGGTTCTTTCTCTTCCAGGTTCTTGATGTTGCTTCCATTGGGCAGTTCTATTCCTTCTGTTTTTCTTATTTTTCCTCTGTTCATTATTAATGCAGCACACTTGTCTAGTCCAAACTCCATTGCTATATCGCTACTGAATATACGGACAGTGTTTAGCAGTGATTCGATTTTTGACTGGGACTTTCCATACAACTTCAGATCGTCCATGCACAGCAGATGGTTGATTTTACTGGATGTTTTAGATGTTTGGTATCCGAGGCTTGTTTTGTTTAGTATTTGTGAAAGTGGGGTCATGGTGATTACAAACTATTATTATTATTATTATTATTATTATTATTATTATTATTAATAATAATAATTCAATTTCTATACCGCCCTTCCAAAAATGACTCAGGGCGCTTTACAAAGAGAGATAACAAAGAAATAAGATGGCTCCCTGTCCCCAAAGGGCTCACATTCTAAAAAGAAACAGAAGACACACACCAGCAACAGTCACTGGAGGTACTGTGCTGGGGGTGGATAGGGCCAGTTACTCTCCCACTGCTAAATAAAGAGAATCACCATGGTAAAAGGTGCCTCTTTGCCCAGTTAGCATGGGTCCACTTGGGATCAATCAAATCTTCTCTTGGTGGTATTTGGGGTGATAGTGGTGCAACTCCACTATCCTTCCCTTCACTGCTGTAGCCACAGGGCATCTAACCATGGCAGCAGAGAGCTTTCTGGGACGAAAAGGGAGGCCAGTTCTAGTCTTGGTATTTCTGGCCAATGGCGGCAGCCCACAACTGTCATTCCCTTTCTATGGTGGCCTTCCTGGCGTCAGGAAGTAGAACTTCCCAGCCACTCCTAGCAGAGACCAGTGTGGCCTCAATAGCAAATAATGCAACATATTCATCTGCTTTGAAGGAGAATTCTTCAGGTAAATTTCAGTTCCGTGAACCTGAAACAAGGAACAGTAAACCATACCTATGAATAACAAGGGAAGGGGGAACAAATGTGTACTGTATTTCCCTGAATCAAAGACTAGTCAGTTTCCACCCAAGTTTTTTTTATTTATTTCAGGCCTTAAATTCAGAGTCCTGTTCCTGTTGAGTAAATGCAGGTATAGGTAAATTTAACCTCTACTTTTTAAGGAGGTCATCTTAAATTCAGAGTCATCTTTGATTATGTAAATACGGTACTTGAAGCAACACTGAATGTATAGGCAGAAATTACTCTCAGGTATTTTAATCAACAAAATAGTTTTTGATTGCTTACATCGCCAGTAAGTAAAAGAAAGGTGCTCTGTTGTCTCATGACTAAAACCTCTGTATGGCTAAAGCAATTAGGAAACATACCACAGGAAGAAATACATCCTGCAGGTAAATTGGCTAGGCAAATGGATTTTATAGCACATTTCATCAAATGGAGCAGGGCCCCAGCCATAATAACTCAAATATCAGCTTTCTTTCCCCTGCTTGATGCTGTACAGTGGTTGTTTTAAACACTAAGTGCCATTTTCTATAATGCTTGCCCTTTGTGTGCCATAAGAGAGGAGAGCTGGTCTTGCGGTAGCAAGTATGAATTGTCCTCTTTGGTAAACAGGGTCCACCCTGGTTTGCATGTGAATGAGAATACATGTGAACACTGTAAAATATTCCCCTTAGGGGATGGGTCTGCTCTAGGAAGAGTATCGGCATGCTTGCATGTAGATGGTTCCAAGTTCCCTCTCTGGCATCTTCAGATAGGGCTGAAAAAGACACCTGCCTGTAACCTGTTGCTGCCAGCCTGTGTAGCCTAGATGGACCAATGATCTGACTCAGTATATGGCAGCTTCCTATGTTTCTACTCCATGTTCGAAAGTTATGAGATCAGTTCCCTGTACAATATTTGTTTGCCCACTGGGTGGCAGTGCAGCTGTAGGACAGACCAGGAATCCTGAGGGAAACCTCTATTCTGCGCATCCCTTGCCCAATACACATAGGACTGTCTGTATAATGCATGGGGAACAACTAGCAGACACATGCTATTGGCACTGCATACTATTACTAAGGCCAAGGTAATGTATTCTGTTCCTTTTCCCAGCAACTTGTGTATGGAGTGCTTAGTGTACAAAATGTGTTAAAATTTCCATCCACCTTCATAGCAGCATCCAAACAGGGAGTTTCTCGCATGTTGACCAGGAGAGAGAACTTGGGGTTGTGGTGGACCCCTCGTTGAAAGTGCTGACTCAGTGTGCGGCAGCTGTGAAAAAGGTCAATTCCATACTAGGGATCATTAGGAAGGGGACTGAAAACAAAAATGCTAATATGATAATGCCCTTATACCGATCTATGGTGTGGCCACATTTGGAGTACTGCATGCAGTTCTGGTCATCGTATCTTAAGGAGGACACTGCAGAACAGGAACAGGTGCAGAAGAGGACAACCAAGATGATTAGGGGCCTGGAGCACCTTCCTTATGAGGCAAGGCTACAGCATCTCGGGCTTTTTAAGACATGATAGAGGTATATAAAATTATGCATGGAGTAGACATAGTGGATAGAAAGAAATATTTCTCCCTCACTCATAATACTAGGAGTCATCCCATGAAATTGAAGGCTGGAAAATGTAGGACCAACAAAAGGAAGTACTTTTTCACACCGCACATAATCTATGGAATTCTCTGCCACGGGATGTGGTGATGGCCACTAGCTTGGATGGCTTTAAAAGGGGCTTAGACAAACTCATGGAGACCCCACCACCACCACCACCACTTTTGAAGGCCACCTGGAAAGCATGATTTGGCTAAAACTGTACAGACCAGCGGCTGTCCTCTGGCTGTCCACTAATTCTACAGCTGCAACATCATCTAGTGGGCAGGTGCATTTCAAGAAGGGTCCCCCATAACTGAAGTTCTGGAGGCAAAACTCACTTCACGTTTTATTTATTTTATTTATTGTTAAATTTATACACCACCTTCCATTCAAAACAATCCCAAGGCGGTTTACACAAAAAATTAAAAACAAGACTATAAAAAAAGATACAATTAAAATATTAAGCTAAACTATAAAACAAATTAATTTTAAAGATTTAAAATACAAACATAAAAACTGTACAAAATACAAAGAAGCAGCAGTATTATTATTACATTTATATCTCGCTCTTCCTCCAAGGAGCCCAGAGCGGTGTACTACATACTTAAGTTTCTCTTTCACAACAACCCTGTGAAGTAGGCTAGGCTGAGAGAGAAGTGACTGGCCCAGAGTCACCCAGCTAGTATTATGGCTGAATGGGGATTTGAACTCGGGTCTCCCCGGTCCTAGTCCAGCACTCTAAAAGCCTGGGTAAAAAGCCAAGATTTAATGTGCTTTCTAAAAACTGTGATGGAGACTGAGGAGCTAATAGCCACTGGGATTGCATTCCAGAGTTTGGGGGCAGCAACAGAGAAGGCCCTGTCCCACGTGCACGACAACCGAGTCTCCTTTATTGTCGGCACCTGACAATGTTCCTAGCTGCATGCATAAGCATTAATTGTAATGGAATGCTTCCTTTTCAATCAACATGAATGTCACTATGCTATGTAAATGAAATGAGAAGCTGCAACTAAGAAGAATGGGGGAAGGCATCAGTAAGACCACTCAGATTGTGGGTGACAGAATGGAAAAGAGAAAAGTGTCCTGTGCTTTCTTAAATAGTGGTTTGAATAAGGGCCTGTGTGCAGGTTTTATTTCAGGGCTGAGGGGCGGGGAGAAGTGCCTGCAACTGTTCAATGGACATGAGCATTTGTCTGTTTTGCATTGGGCCATCCTCAGGTATCTGGCTCTTCCTGTCTCCAGGCTATTCTAAGAAGCACAGAGGCAAAGGCAACTGAAGTCCATCCACAAGGGGAGAATTCTGACAGACGTTCACTTGCTATTCATGCTAGAGGAGGAAAGGGTTAAAGAGCCCTTTGCTGGAGTTTGAGCTGAGGAGAGAGTGATCGAAATCTGTGTTTTAATTTATGTAAAGCAAGATTGACAGCCAAAGCGACTTACAATTAAAATGCACACAAAGGTACAAGTACACAGAACAGGGATATAGGAGGGTGTGTATAGCAAAGTCTTCTGGTCCATGGTGATGACACTGTCCAGATTCCAGGTGCTTCCTTGTAAAGGGAAGGAGCAAAAGGAGTTGCCGATGACTCTGAGGCTGGCTGACAGCCAAGATGCCAACCCACCATTAACAGGGAGGGATGGTCTGCAGGAACAGAGGGTGTGCTGCAGTCTGGCTATGACTCCTGGGCTCCCAGTTATCGATCTCCTGTTCTAAAATGGAATTAACCAGATAATTTCAATCTGGCTTCCGCCCCGGGTATGGGACTGAGACTGCCTTGGTTGCTCTAGTGGATGACCTACGCCGGGAACTAGACGGGGGGAGTGCGTCCCTGTTGGTTCTGCTGGACCTCTCGGCGGCGTTCGATACCATCGACCATGATATCCTTCTGGGCCGCCTCTCGAGTATGGGAATCAGAGGCACTACGTTGCGGTGGTTCCGGTCCTTTCTTGAGGGGAGGGTCCAGAAGGTGGTGCTGGGGGACTACTGCTCGGCCCCGTGGGGTTCGGTCTTGTCCCCCATGCTGTTTAACATCTACATGAAGCCGCTGGGAGAGGTCAACCGGGGATTTGGACTGAGTTGTCAGCAATATGCGGATGACACTCAGCTCTATCTCTCCTTGTCATCTGATCCTAGGGAGGTGGTGGATGTCCTGAATCGGGGGCTGGAGGCCGTGATGGGTTGGATGTGGGCTAACAAACTGAAATTAAATCCAGACAAGACGGAGGTAATGTTCGTCAGTAGGAGAGCCAATCGGGATGAAGAGATTTTACCGGTTTTGGATGGGGTTGCACTCCCCTTGAAGGAGCAAGTATGCAGCTTGGGGGTACAACTGGACACGGCTCTGCTTTTGGAAGCTCAGGTGGAGGCGGTGGCCAGGGGTGCCTTTGCACAGCTTCGGCTGGTGCGCCAGCTGCGTCCCTTTCTCAAGAAGGCAGATCTGGCCACGGTTACCCATGCCTTAGTCACGTCGCAGCTGGATTACTGCAACGCGCTCTACATGGGGCTGCCCTTGAAGAATATCCGGAAACTACAGCTAGTGCAAAACGTGGCAGCGAGGGTTGTATCCGGAGCTGCCCGTTGGGACCATATCACCCCCATTTTGAAAGAGCTGCACTGGCTGCCGGTTCGTTTCCGGGTCGAATTCAAGGTGCTGGTTTTGACCTTTAAAGCCCTAAATGGTTTGGGCCCGGGGTATTTGAGGGACCGCCTGCTCCCAAGGGTTGCTTCCCGCTTGACGAGGACATCTGAGGGGGCCCTGCTCCGGATGCCGACAATGAGGGAGGCCCGGCTGTCGTGCACTCGGGACAGGGCCTTCTCTGTTGCTGCTCCTAGACTCTGGAATGCTCTCCCAGTGGCCATTCGTTCCTCAGACTCCATCACGGCTTTTAGAAAGCTTTTAAAGACTTGGCTTTTTACCCAGGCTTTTACATGATTGTTTTTACTGCTGCTTCTGTGTGTTTTTATCTGTTGTATTGTAAATAAAATAAAATAAAATAAAATAAAATAAAATAAAATAAAATAAAATAAATAAATAATTCATATACACCCTAAAAGGTGGCTCCAGGGTTGGTCCCCAGGTTACAGGGACCTTTGGAAACATGCCTGTGGGGTGGGGGTCATCCTCCTCTCCACCCAGGAGGTCCAATCCTCTCTGCCATGCTACCCAAGAGAGAGGGTGAGCAAGTGGGCACATGTGCTCACTACAGGGAACCCCACTGAGCCCAATTCTCCCTGCTGCACCTCCCCACAGAGAAAGGAGTTGAGCCCTCAGTGGTGGTTACTGCTTGTAACTGTCAATCACTGGCCCACTTTTGCAGGTGGGCTGTGATAAGCTGCATTTAGAAAGCCCTGTTTAACCTTTGCTTAGCTCCTAATACCCTTGAAACCATTGCAGGCCATTGGAACCAAAGCTGGAACTCTTGAGGACTGCTGGGAACTGGAACAAGCCTGGCTCTATGTGTGACCTTCAAGGTACAGCAATAGATGTTTTGAACTACAAGATGGCTGAACCACTGAGCATAATTAGATTTCTTTGTAGTGGTCACCGTACCTCAACAACTGACTTCATGCACACATTGGAGCCCAATCAGGAACCTTCCAAGCTGTTCCACAATCTCTATTTTGCTGGTAGCCATGCCCCCATTCCCTGCTTCAAAGGAAGGCTAATCCCTGTTACTCCTTCAGTTCTTTCATTCATTCATATCTATCTGTCTATCTATCTATCTAACTAATTTGTACACCTCCCCAAACTTCTGTTTCTGGTTAACATTTAACCTCGCTGTGCTCGCTCAGAGAACTTTCCATAGCTAAGTGACCTTACTTTCCTATTTATTTGGTTTTTTTCTCTTTTCTTCACTCATGTACATTTCTCTCTCTCCATTGTTTGGCATTTTTATTTACTCTGGTTTCCCACCCCTCACTTTTTGGGGGTGGGGGTTGTTTCCAGAAATGGTACAGTGACAAAGATATCCTTTAAAAGATGCACACAGTGGGGGATAATTTTACCTTCTCCCTCTCAGGGGAGTTGCTGGAGGAGGTGGTGGTGGTGGGGTCCACGGAGGCGCCCCCTCCCCACGCCAACTCTCCTTATGCCCCTCCTCCAGCTGGTTTGGCCGGTTTTCGGCCTTCTCTGCTTGGCATGGTGGCCATTTTGGAGGCCACGCACCTGCACGATTGGCCTCTTCGCGGCCCAGGCCTGTTGGTTCTTTTGGACCTTTCTATGGCTTTCAATACTATTGACCATGGTATCCTTTTGGATCGTTTGGGGGATTTGGGAATAGATGGTACTGCTCTACAGTGGTTCCATTCCTATCTCTCAGGTGGATTCCAGATGCTGCCGCTATGAGATAGTTGCTCTCTGAAACAAGAGTTATTGTATGGTGACCCTCAGAGCTCCATCCTATATCTGATGCGACATGAAACTGTTGTGTGAGATCATCAGGAGATTTGGAGCAGGGTCTTATCAATATGCTAATTATATCCAAATCTATTTCTCCATCATCATCATCATCATCATCATCATCATCAGGAAATGGCATAACACCCCTGCCCCCATGACTGCCTACAGGCAGTAATGGACTGGATGAGGGATAATACATTGAAACTGAATCCAAACTAGATGGAGGTACTCTTCCTGATCTTAATGGGGTTGCACTCCCCTCAAAGGAACAGGCACATAGCTTGGAAGTGCTTCTGGACCCAGGCCTCACTCTGGTTTCTCAGGGCGAGGCTATGGCCAGGAGCACTTTCAACTTCGGTTGATATGACAACTGCGTCCATTCCTTGAAAATAATGATCTCAGAAATGTGGTGCACTCTCTGGTAACCTCTAGGCATGACTACTACAATGCGCTCTACATGGGGCTGCCTTTGTATGTAGTTTGGAAACTTCTGTTGGTCCAGAATGCTGCAGCTAGATTGGTCTCTGGGGTTTCTCTGAGACCATATTTTGCCTGTTTTAAAACAACTGCATTGGCTGCCAATAAGTTTCCAGGCAAAACCACCCAGAGACGCAAGTTTTGGGTGGTATAAAAATATGTTAAATAAATAAAATAAAAATACAAATTGCTGGGAATAATCTTTAAAGCCTTAAACAGCTTAGGACTTGGTTACCTGGGATAACACCTTCTTCTGCATGATATCCACCACACAATAAGGTCATCAAGAGAGGTCCATCTCCAGATGCTGCCAGCTCATCTGTTGGTGATTTGGGAGCTGGCTTCTCTGTAGTTGCTCCTGGGCTGTGGCATTCCACAGCCCATATAGATATTTGTGGCTTAACATTTGCAACAGTCTTTAAAAGAGATATTAAGACACTTTTTTTTTTAGCCTGGCTTTTAGTAATCTTTGAATATTTTAAATGGTTCTAAATCATTTTGGTTTTAATAATTTGTTTTATTGTGCTTTTATTGTATTTACTGTTGTGAACTGCCTAGAGCTTTGGAGTCAGGCGGTATATACATTAAATAAATAAACTAAATACATAATAAAATTAAGTGTTCCAAACTCAAAACGATGCCCTTTGGTCTTTCCACAGTGCCTTGGGTATACACCAAGTCCATGGCATATTTCCAAGAACAGGGTATTCAGATCTTCCCTTATCTAGACTGGCTTCTCACAGGAAGGTCCAGCGAAAGTTTGACTCACAACATATGCCCCACCGTAGTCCTCTTGTCTGCCCTAGGTCTCAAAATCAAGTTCAAGAAATCCCACTTATTTTGTCCAGATCCATAAAGTTCCTAGGAATCATTTTTTACTCAGTTCAGCAGGCCATTTTTCTCCCTGTGGAGCAAATTCAGACCATCCACAGCTTAGCTTCACATCGTATGCATCATCCTAGGTACATTGCCATGACAAGGCAATGCCTGCTAGGCCACATGGCCTCTACAACTTCAGTCCTACCCCATGCACAGCTGCGCATGAGAGTCCTACAAAGATTGTTTCTAGACAACTACAACTCACATTCTCAACCTCAGTCAACCATCCCTCACAGTAGCTCCTCAAGTGTGTCAAGAAAGTGGTGGACACTTGTCTCAAATCTCAAGGGCCACATGAGTTTCTGTTCTCCTACCTGTACTGGGGACCAGTACCACTATCTGTGGTGACAAGCTGCATCACCACAGGTTGGAGGTTGGGAGGCACATCTCTGAAACATAATGGTTAGAGGCTTGTGTTCTTGTTCAGAAAAACGCAACTACATAACTTACTTAGAACTTTTGAGGGCCTTTTCAAGGCCTTCAAGTGCCTGGCACAGCACATATGAAGCTTGAAAGTTCAGATAAGAACCAACAATACCATGGCGAGTGCATATCTCAACTGCCAGGGCAGTACAGGGTCCCAACCTTTGCTAAACCTCACCCTTCTCTTTTGGTAATGAGCTATTTGCCAGAAACGATATACATAAAAAGGAAAGGAAAATACACTGGCAGATTTCTTTAGCAGGACTCATGGAATCACAAATGGACCCTAGCCTTAGAGCCACCATGGGACATATTCAGGATATGGGACACACCACTTCTTTGTGCCCCCACAAAACACTCAATGTCACATGTTCTGCTTCAGGGCAGGAATTGGTCAGAATTCTCTAGGCATCAGTGAATCTTTGCTCTCCATTGGGGCATTCCTCCTCTACATGTTCCTCCCCGATTTCACTCCTGCCAAGATTAGAATATTACAGAAGATCAGGGAAGACAAAGCTTCCTGCATACTAATCACACCCTAGTGGCTGAGGAGGCCCTGGTTTCCTCACCTGCTCTGGCTATCCAACAACGATTATAGTTATATTTTTGTATGGGGCAGTATATAAATGTACTAAACAAACAAACAAACACTTACCATTGCCTGCCGGGTCATCCCCATCTTCTCACACAAGATCAGGGTTCTCTGACACACTTGGATGACCTCAGACTAATGGAGTGGAGAATACAGAGATGTGGCTTCAGGAAGTAGAGTTGATCCTGACAACATCCCTGAAGCCGTTCACAAGAGAGTTCTATAACACGAAGTGGAAGAGATTTTCTGCACAGGCAGCACATGAAGGGATCACTCCAAGGTCTGTACTGAAGACCGATATTCTGCTCTATTAAATACAACTAAAGAAGTCCGGCATATCTATGTTGTCTACGAGTACATTTAGCCACTATAGCTGCACATTGGACAGCACCATCGGACATGCTGTATGGTCTGATCCAGCAGTCAAACAATTCCTGAAATGACTGACCAATCTATAACCAGATGTTCCTAATATTTTCCCCCATGAAATTAACCCCTAGTTCTCTTCAGCCTTATGGGAAGTCCTTTGAGCCAGTGCAGCCAGAACCTAAGGGGTATACTCGTGAGTCAAATGGGCCGTAACCCAAAATTTGGCTTTTAAAAAGCCAAATCTGGCAACAGAGCTTTGAGCCCATGGCATCTTGTGACTGTGTTTCTTCACCTTGAAGATCACTTTTCTAGTGGCAATAGCATCTGCATACAGAGTAGCTGGGTTAAGGGCCCTCCAGTTAGACCAGGCTTCCTCAAACTGCGGCCCTCCAGATGTTGCTGAACTACAACTCCCAGAATACCCAGCCACATAAAATTGTGTCTAGGGATGCTGGGAGTTGTAGTTCAGCAACATCTGGAGGGCCGCAGTTTGGGGAAGCCTGAGTTAGACCCACCCCTCATACCTAGTCTTCCATTGAGACAAAGTAGTTCTACGCTCTGACTTACAATTCCTCCCTAAAGAAGTCTCTACATTTCACAGAGCACAACAGTTGTCACTTTCCGTCTTCTATACAAACTCCACTTCAGATGGTGAGAAAAGACTCCACACGCTAGATGTCAGAAGGGCACTGGCATCTATGTACAAAGGACAGAATCCATCCAGACTACCAACTTCCTCTTCCTTACTTGTGGAGACAACCAGACAGAGAATAGAGGAAGGAGAACTTTGAAACAATCTGTCTCTAGATGGATTGTAGCGACCATCGTGTTCTGCTATGAAATTGCCAGAAACCCTATACCAGAAGGGATACAAGCCCATTTGATACAGGCATAAACTACATCTGCAACATCTGACTGGACTATCCCTTTGGATTTGATTCGTTTTCCTTTGCTTTCTTCCTTCATGAAGCATTACGCGTTAGACACCAAAGCTCGACAGGATACTGCCCGAACGAGCAGTTCTTCAGTCTGTCTTCATCTGATGGCACCACAAAGGGCTCCTGCTCGCTCCAAGTCAGCTTGGCATGCAGCCAGTTGTGTGAGGTACAGTGACCACTATGAAGAACAGCAGGTTGCTTACCTGTAATGGTAGTTATTCTGGTGGTCAGCTGTACTTTCACACAGACACCCTCCCTTCTGCAGGAAGGTAATTTTGTTGGGCATGGCAGACGACAGAACTGAGGGAGTAAAGGGGAATAGCCTTGCTTTCAAGCTGAGATTGGGGGCATGTCTACCACCAAAAAAAAAGAGTGTGTAGAATAGCTTGGAAGGTTCCCAATCGGGCTCCAGCACAAGGGTGCCTCAATACATCTTTGCTAATTCATTTCAGTAAAATGAGTCTGTCAGTGATCTTTGAGTCTGTGTGTGTTCCGTTCTGGTTAAGCAGTTAGCTCAGTGGGGTGATGTAAGGACCTCGTTTTCAAGTAGTAGCTGGCCTGTGCCATCTCCCCTCTGAATCTGGGGATGGGGTAGGCAGTCAAGGGAGCAGAAACTTGTGCTGCTGTGGGTGGAGACAGCCGCAGGCCACTGAGGAAGGGGCTCACCAACCCAAGAGAGCCCAAATATCCGAGGTGGTGGTGTCCATAGTGGTGGTGGTGGCTTCTGCTCCTCAGTAGTAGCTGATCAGGGACTGGCACTAGTGGGCCCTACTGAGGCCTCAGCGACTGCTCAAGCCCTGACACCAGCCCACATTTTGGGGGGCAAATAAAGGCAACATTATTCTGCTGCCACCTTTCTGCTTATCAGAGCCAAATGAGCTGAGACTTTGAACAGATCATTTGGCTTCCATGTCTGTGTGTCTGTGTTTGTATGTGCATATAAATAACAGATGTAAAGGGCCCAAATCTGGATCAGGAACACCGCTTGGGGGGAGACTTTTAACACTTTTTTTGGCCCTGTGGTCTAGTTTCAGACTGGTCCCCTCTGCAGCTGCCACTTACCCAAGGAAGAAACCTCTCCCTCACCCCCAGACAAACAGCCATTGGGGACAGGATGCAGATCCAAGCTATCTGGGGAAAGAGTTAAATCTCTCTCGTTCCGTTCTACAGCTCTGATGTAGATCAGGGGCCCCATGGCTGCCACAGACACAAACAAACAAAACTCAGAAGGCCAAATGGCTAGATTAAAGTCACAGCTAGTTTGGCCCGATTACAGCACTTGATCTCATCAGCTAAGGAATTCCAGCCTTTGTTGCCCTCAAGCCAATTTCTTTCACCATTTCTAAATTTGTGTCAGTGATAGAGAATTAAGTGAAAATGCTGCCTTAACTTGTTTTCCAAATGACACAAGTGATGCCAGAATTCCAGGTACTTCCATAATAGGAATTGCATTGGAGTTCCATAAGATCAGAGCATTCTGAACCTATAAGAGTCAAGGTTTGCAAGTTAGCACTCATTCAATGAGATTTCAGCACTGTACCGAACTGCAGCCCTCGACTTTCTTTCAAATATTGTTAGCACTGTCTGTAGCTGTCCCTCTTTCATCTTAAATAAACACAGTATTTATATTAGCGATGTATCACCCACGTTAGCATTTAAATAAAACTTAGCAGCTGAATAACAAAAACTAGTATAGTAATAAATATCAAACTTAAATAATTAACAAAACGAACACAGCAAACAACCAAAGTAATCAAATGAGGCATCACCTCAGCAAATTAAAAGGGCGATCTCAATGAATAAAGAAGGAGAGGGGAAAACCTTTATTATAGCAACAGGAAAGAAGCAAAGATTTCTAGATATTAATCTTGCCTAGAAATGAACAATTTACCAAGACAGACTGATCACTATCCGAGAAATAAGCTGTGATTGACCAGTTCCTGCCAGCAATCTAGTATCAGCATTTTGTATCAGGTGAAGGTACTGGACACTTTTTAAGGACAGTCCCACATAGATTGCATTGCAGCAGTCCAACATGGGGCCAAATATCAACTGGGTTAACCCCATGGTTGTTACGGAGGCCATGAAAACCTGAGGCACAATAGACCTGGGACTTTTGGTGTGAATGCTGAGATCTCTTGGAATAACTAGTCTAGCAGTCTTCAACACCATAAATAAGACTACAGTCATCAGCTTAGGCAATGGTTGGGTAGTACATCAACAGAGTCTCTTTCCTGTCCTGAGCACCCAAATTCATATACTAGAAATTAGTTGATTGTACCAATCAAGAAAGCACAAGCATATTGTTCTTCTATATAAACAATTCTTATTAATAGTGCCCATATATTAGATGTATAGATGTTTATAATCCAAGAAAAACAACTGTTCTGAAGGCCTGAAATAATAATCTTCTACTAAATAATAATTCTTGGGAAGCAAATTTGTGCTTACATGTCATTTTAACATGATCTTTTAACAGGACTGATCTGTCATTCACACAGACCAATCAATGTAGACAACACCTGATAATGTAACATGAAATAGAGCTCTTAGTCAAAGAGGTTTAAAGCTCTATAGCTATGCCTCAGAAGGCCGATGTACATTTTATGTACTATGCACACATAGGTTCTCTATGCCCCCTGTTATATAGAGTTCCCAATGGTGTGGAAATGTGTACACATACAGTTTACACACACACACACACACACACACACACACACTACACAGTATACTATTCATTATATTTTATTCATATATAGTATATTTTAGTACTATACTATACTAAAACTAGACATAAGAGAGCCAAAACAGGCAATATGACCAACACCTTGAAAATTCCTCTGCTCCTTTATCCAAGCAATTTAAGAAACATTTTTCTACATAAGATATGCACATCAGGAATGAGGATACAGTATAAGCAGTTACAAGCAGCAGAAATGGATAAGAGAAGTGCAGTCTAGCTTTTTACTAGTGACTAATTGATTAGCCAGCAGGAACCACTTTATAAGAGTCAAATCTTTCCATTTCTGCAAAGTAACCAAGCTAGCTTCTGCTTGCTGTTATGCCACCCACTCATCAAGAAAGCCTGTGTGCAGGCAGGCAGGCCCTGCTAGTGAGGAGGATGAGCTGCTGCCATGTGCTGTACATTGATTGTGCCATCTAAGTAGTAGTAGTAGTAGTAGTAATAATAATAATAATAATAATAATAATTATTATTATTATTATTATTATTATTATTATTAATCCCCCAGTGAGGCACTACCTTGGCGTGGTTGTGGGGCTTGTGTGCTCTGAGGAAGGTGAGAGCTATGCCAGAGGTCCAACCATACTGGAAAGGTCTCACCAGAGGAGCCAGACAAAGAGTGCCTCTCCCATCAACAATATGGTGAGACGTAACTTTAATAAATCTATACCGGATTGGTCGTCGCCCGGGTCAACAAGGACCACGCCAGGTGCTATAGTCCCTGGACATCTGGTGGCAAGTGGGCAACAGGACAGGATCTTCAGTTGAGCAACCAGGGCTGGAGACAGCAAAGTTACTGGAAGAAACGTTGCTTAACCGAAAAAAAATACGAAAAATGCCAACAAGGAAATAATGATCTGCTATTACAAGTCTAGTCCAACTAGAAGAGGTTATTTAAAAAGAATGTACCAAATTTGGAAAGAGAAGCATCCAGATACAAAAATAACAGAACAAAGGCTAGCAGACCAGAGAAGATACATAATAAGAAATAAAGTATTCACAGGAGTTGAGCTGGAAGAACTGCAAAGAGCAACACAGGCTAAAGATATGGAAGAAGAATTACCACCAATTGAAGAAGTTGCTCAGGCGCAGGTGGAGGAGCTGTTGGAAACCGAGGATGCCACTGTTACTGAACTGTTTCAAAATCAAAACCAGGCAACCACCCCTTTGCCTTCACCTCAAAAACACAAATGCTGTTTAACAGAAAAGCAACAAGAACTAAAGCAAAAAATAACTGAGCACATGAACCAAACAACCACCAGGGTTCGACTTCCAGCTCTAAAAACAGTTGCCAAAAAACAACTCACTCAGGCATTAAAAGATGTCAATGTTGCACTTGCAGAGAAAACAACCAAGAATTAGCAAGAAACAAACCAACTAATGTACAGTGCAGCAACAATAACAACACAAGAGCTCGGATATAAGATCAGTGGACCTGTAAAAAAAGAAAGCAGTACATCACCTAAATGGAAGATTAGATTAGAAAATAAAATCTCCAGGCTTAGATCAGATGCTAGTAAATTGAAAGATATGAAAGACCAGAAGCTGAAGAATGAAAACACCAAACAGTATCTGATCCAAAAATACCACCTCGATTCAAGGAAAATTAGAGAAGTTCTGGAAATAATAAAGCAGCAAATAACAGCAGTGTCAAAGAAGATTAGCAGGTATGAAGCCAGAATTACACAACACAGGCAGAATCTCCAATTCCAGTCGAATCAGAGGTGTGTCTACCAAAGCATAGAAGGAGAAACTGCAAGAAACCTAGAAACACCAAATAAAGAAGAAACAGTGCAATTCTGGGGGAAATTATGGGACAATCCAATAGATTATAATAAAAAAGCAGGCTGGATGAAAGAGGTCAAAAAATGTAACCAACAAATGCAAGATCTAATAATAACACCAGAATTAATAAGTGAAAGAGCAAAGAAAATTAAAAATTGGACTGCGCCAAGCGACGATGAACTGCATGGCTTTTGGCTTAAACGCCTAACAAGCCTTCATAAACAACTATCAAAACAGTTCAATCACATTTTGCAAGGAGGTGATATTGAACAATGGCTGACAACAGGGAAAACTCATCTCATAATGAAAGATCCAACAAAAGGTGCAGTTCCAAGTAATTATAGACCGATAACCTGCCTGCCAACTATGTTCAAATTATTAACTGGAATAATAGCAGATGAAGTGATGCAACACTTATTAACTAACAAACAGCTTCCAGTTGAACAGAAAGGAAATTGCCCTAACACCAGAGGCACAAAAGACCAGCTGCTGATTGACAAAATGATTTTAGAAAATTGCAAGAGAAGAAAAACCAATCTAAGTGTTGCATGGATTGACTACAAGAAAGCATTTGATTCATTGCCTCACACATGGATACTAAAATGTTTAGAAACAACTGGGGTCAGCAAAAACATTCAGATATTTATTTTAAAAAGCAATGAGCATGTGGAGTACACAGTTAACAATCAATGGCGAGACACTTGGACAGGTTAGCATTAGAAGAGGCATTTTCCAAGGGGACTCAGTATCCCCTCTGTTGTTTGTAATCGCCATGACCCCACTTTCACAAATACTAAACAAAACAGCCCTCGGATACCAAACATCTAAAACATCAAGTCAAATCAACCATCTGCTGTACATGGACGATCTGAAGTTGTATGGAAAGTCCCAGTCAGAAATCGAATCACTGCTAAACACTGTCCGTATATTCAGTAGCGATATAGCCATGGAGTTTGGACTAGAAAAGTGTGCTGCATTAATAATGAACAGAGGAAAAATAAGAAAAACAGAAGGAATAGAACTACCCAATGGAAGCAACATCAAGAACCTGGAAGAGAAAGAACATTATAAATACTTGGGCATTCTCCAGGCTGATAACATCGCACACACTGAAGTTAAAAGAAAAATTGGAAGTGAATACATCAGGAGAGTTAGAAAAATCCTCAAGTCCAAACTCAATGGCGGGAACACCATACAAGCCATAAACACCTGGGCTATACCTGTTATCAGATACACTGCAGGAATAATAGACTGGGCCCAGGCAGAGCTAGAGATGCTAGATTGTAAGACCAGGAAAATCATGACCATCAATCATGCTCTGCACCCCCGCAGTGATGTCGATAGGCTATACCTCCCTCGCAGCTGAGGTGGAAGAGGAATGCTGCAAGTCCATCAAACATTAGAGGAGGAGAAAAGAGGCCTTGAAGAATATATAAAGGACAGTGAAGAAGATACACTTCAAATGGTCAATAACACGAAACTATTCAACACCAATGAAAGAAAGCAGGCCTACAAGAAAGAACAAGTCAAGAACCGAGCAGAAAAATGGAGAAATAAGCCACTGCATGGTCAATATTTGCACAATATAAGTGGAAAATCAGACATCACCAAGACCTGGCAATGGCTTAAGAATGGCAACCTGAAGGAAGAAACAGAGGGTTTAATACTGGCTGCACAAGAACAGGCACCAAGAACGAATGCAATAAAAGCAAAAGTAGAAAAGTCAACAACAAACAGCAAGTGCCACCTTTGTAAAGAAGCAGAAGAAACAGTGGACCACCTAATCAGCTGTTGTAAAAAGATCGCACAGACTGACTACAAACAAAGGCATGACAAGGTAGCAGGGATGATACACTGGAACATCTGCAAAAAATACAAGCTACCTGTAGCCAAAAATTGGTGAGACCAAAAAATTGAAAAAGTTGTAGAAAATGGAGATGCAAAAATATTATGTGACTTTCAACTGCAAACAGGCAAACATCTGCCACACAATACACCAGATATAACTGTAGTCAAGAAGAAAGAAGAACAAGTTAAAATATAGCAATACCAGGTGAAAACATAGCAATACCAGGTGAAAGCAGAATAGAAGAAAAAGAAATAGAAAAAATAACAAAGTACAAGGATTTACAAATTGAAATTGAAAGGCTGTGGCAGAAGAAAACCAAAATAATCCCAGTACTAACTAGCACCCTAGGTGCAATTCCAAAACCACTTGAAGAGCACCTCAACACCATAGGGGCCACAGAAATCACCATCAGCCAATTACAAAAAGCAACTTTACTGGGAACATCCTATATTTTGCGACGATATCTGTAATAATAACAATATTGATAATAAAATTCAGCCATCCCAGGTCCTTGGGAAGGACTCGATGTCTGGATAAAACAAACCAGTCAATAACACCTTTCTGACTGTGTAAACAAGAAATAATAATAGAAAATTACTAAAATGTTAGGTAGGAGTCTGTTGCTTCGAAACTGACCCTGTTCACTATGGCTCTCCTGTGTGATATGACACTCCCTCCCCATTGCTACTGTCACTGCTCATTTGCTCAAGCAGGTGTGGAAGCCAGTAATTGGTGATAGTGCCAAGGCACCAGTGGTAGGTTGGGGACAGCGGTGTGCTCAGCTGTTTTGTCTCAACAGTTGCTGAAGAATGTGGACTCCTGACCTTCCCTGTCCACGTCCAATACTATGTATCCTATATCACATCAGTCTTGCAAATTGAGGGAAAATTCTGGTTCTAGGACACCTTGTAGAGCAAGGTTTTATGCCATTATGAAATGTTCTCCTACATAAAGCCCTAGATTAGTTCTTATATATATGGCCACTGAAAAGGGGTGTGTGTGTGTTCATCTTCCACAAATGAAAGTCGACAGAGTTGGGACTGCTGCTGTGACTACTGAGAGAAGCTACCTAAGGGCTCATCTCCCAAGAAGAATACTTGTCATTTAATTTTTTTAACCTATTGGATGGGCAGTGAGGAGAGAAGCTAGACTGTGCTCAAATTCACCAGGCAGCCAGTCTGCTTCCAGGAGTAGGTAGTGTGGCTGAAGAGGCTCAGGGCCTTATCAATGGCAAAATGGTTTTGATTATCAATTCCAGCAGTCAAGATTGAGAATCCACTCCAGTCAATCATGTACAGTACAGGGAAATGCAAAGTGCATGCTGGGCAGGGATGTGCACAAATCGCGATCCATACTTGCTCTCCTCCCTTTTAAATGTGCTGAGGCTGTGCTGCAAATCACTGTTTGAATCATGATTCATGCACATCCTTAACGCTGGGTGAGGATCTCAGAGCATCCCACCATACACTTTTGTAGGAAGCAGAAAAGGACAGAAAAGAAAAAACTCAGCTGAATGTTAAATAAATTTCTCAGCAGTTTTACTGTGCATATTTCACAACAGAATTCTTTGTTAATAAAAGACAGCTTTAATCATTAATCAGGACAGCTTTTCTATAATTAATTGATATGAGTAAGAATTGCATTGAATGAGTTTCCCATAAAACATGTCATTCTTGACACAGAGGGGTTTTCCAGGTAGCTGCTCCCTGCAGCAATGACAGCACTAAATAGGAAAGCGTGGGAAAGAAGGAATATCACACAGAAGAGGGAGAGTAATGTTCTGCTTAACATTACACAGAATAGAAGAGTCACAGTGAATGGGCATTTTCAAAGCCCCAGCCTAATATAGTTATTAAGGGGAGAGGAACTGTCTGTAGCGTTTCCCATTCACGAAAGTGGGGATAAATAAATTCTGCAAGTGCAACTGCTGGTTCCCTAGTAGTGGTGTCACCACTACTTCTGAGTAGGAATGTGCAAACAGATTCGAACTCAAACTGGTTCAGTTTGAAGGTTCGAACTTGGACCAAACAGGGCATTGCATTGGTAATGCCCGTCCAAGTTCGCAGCAAGACTGGCATTGCCAATGCAATGCCCTGTTTGGTCTGAGTTCGAACCGATCGAGTCAGGTTCAGTTCGTGCCTGTTCAAGCCGGTTCAACGGTTCTAGAGGCCATTTTAGATATTGTCCTCCATTTTGTGTGACTTGTGTTGCTTGGTTTCATTGGTTGAGCTCTTGCTTTCCTGATTGGCCAGATGAGTCTGGCTCTCTGGTAGGCACTGCACTGTGCCAGTCCTTGAGAACTGGCACTCTGTTGGCCAGGGGGGAGAGCAAAGGTGGGGGCTCCCAAAGGAGGGAGTTTCAAATCCTATTTAAAGCTAAGCCTCTAGCCTAGCAAAATTACTCTGGCTGCAGTCTTTCTTGGCTTCCTTCTGGCTTGCTGCTGCTACTGCTGGTGTGGTGAGAGTCTGCCTGGCAGACTGCTGTATTTTTTGTTCTCAATCTTCCCTTCTGCCTGTCCCCCACTTCTTTAAAGCTCCCCCCCCCCGGTGTGAATGTGTGTGTCTGTTTGTTCTGCTGCTTTTATTTCCCCCCCTGAGTGAGTGTCTGTCTTTCTCTCTCCCCTCTCCTCTGGGCCGGGGGGCCCAGGTTCTTTGACCTGAGGCCTCTCTCTGTCCCATTTCCCTAACTCAGTCCCCACTTCCCCCCACCTTTTTTGCTTTTGTGCTGGCTGCTGCTTTAAAATCTGTTGGCTGAGTTGAGAGCCTCCTACTCAGCTCAGCAGCCACTACCAGTTATTTTTATTTTATTCTGGGTTACTTGGGGGTCCTCCCCCCTTATTTTCTCTGGAGCAGGTGCTTTTCTTTGTTAATCCTTTTCTTGCTATGCTTAGCACACTGCCTGCTCCAGAGTCCAGCACCTCTGTCCTCCCCTTTTCTTCCCTCCCCTCCCCCACCCCGCACTTTGCCAGCCTGCCACTGGTCTGGAATTCCTTCTTTTTTCTCTTGACCAGTTTGTGGGGCAGAAGATCTCCAGGACAAGGGGGTAAGTGATTACTTTTTATTGGCCCCTTTATCCCCTTTAGTGTTCCTTAAATAGGGCCTCACCAAAATAGTTTAGGTGTGGGGAAGTATATTTTCTGAGTTTTTTCTTTACAGGTTGTTTCTTGTTTTCATAGATTCCCCCTTAGTTGCCACCCCCCATTATGTACTTTATTGTATTGTTTTTTATTGTATTGTATTGTTGTGGGTGGAGTGGATGGGTAGGTTTGTTTTTAAAAGGGTTTTCTTTATATAGGGGTTTTGTGTTGTTGTTTTTAAAGCCCCCCCCCTCAAAATAGGGGTTGTTTTTTAAAAAGAAATTTTTTATAGAGCCTGGCGATGTGGGGGACTCTCCTGCCAGGGAAGCTTCTTCCGTGGGGAGTGGGGTGGGGTGGAGGGCAGGGGCTTGTCAGTGCAGCCAGATTTTCCCTCCCTCTTGCGGCCCCTCCAATGCTCCTCTCACCACTCAGTGGGGGCCCACCTGATGATGCCAAGGTCGTGGCAGAGTCCAGTGCTGGGTCCTCCCAGTCTAGCACCGAAGGTGAAGGGTCTGCTGCTGAGGTGGAGAGAGCGGCCCCATGTCCAGTGAAGTTGGGCCCTTCTTCTTCCATGCAGGATGGAAGGGGGGTGGGTGATGGCAGCTAATGAGCACCAGCAGCCCTCCAGGTCCGCTATCACCCAAGAGGCCCAGGATGGCAACCAGGGTATCAGAAACCACCCAGAGCAGTGATGTTTGGTGGCATTTTGGGGTCCCTCAAGATGCTCCAACTGCTGCTCGCTCTGTCCACACCAGGGCACAGGTCAGTCGGGGTGAGGATGCTAAGCATCTGGGGATGACCTCCATGTGGCAACACATGAGACAGCATCACCTGGATCTCCTTGACTCCACCGGCAGTGCTAGAGCACCTCGTGTGCCTGCGACTAGCATTGACAAGGGCAGTGCACCAGGTTCCATGAAGCAGGGCATGCTGCCAGTCAAGCAGTGGACGTAGTCGTCGGGCAAGAAGTGCCCTGGTCATGTGGACCCATATCTCCTCACCCGTCTCATGGGGGAAATGATGGCCACTGACAACCAGCCTTTCCAGGTGGTCGAGAACTCAGGCTTCCACCGGATACTCCAGCTGCTAGCACCCGACTAACAGTGTCAGTGGGATGCACGCTGCTTTCCTGACCCTGACTGCCTACTGGTGAGGTCCGGAAAGAGCAGGGATCTCCGGTGCTGCCTTTGGCTCCAGCGTGTCTCACACCGCATTTCGGCACAGGTGGGCCATCTTGCACACCAAGGAGGAGGTGGCAGCCATACTTGGCCACCAAATTCAGGAGTTGATAGGCGGGTTGCCACACCTCACCTGGGGCTTCATTGTGACAGACAATGGCTCCAATGTACTGGCAGCGGTAGAGTTGGATAACTTCATTGAGGAGAGGTCTATCATCGGCTACTAGTTGGAGGGCTATAGGCCACCTCCAGCCTCAAAGGCAGGATGCTTCTGAGTACCAGTTGCAGGAGAGTAACAGCAGGAGAGAGGGCATGTCCTCAACTCCTGCCTGTAGCTTCCAACAGCATCTGATGGGCCACTGTGTGAAATAGTATGCTGGACTAGATGGGCCTTGGGCCTGATCCAGCAAGGCTGTTCTTATGTTCTTATGCTCTTAGTCAGTGTTGGAGTGTGTGAATATCCACTGTATGGCACACATGCTCCACCTGACTGTCAGGGATGCCCTTGGCCTCAAGGAGGCGAAGGCGTCCAGGGAATATGGCCGCCCTATGGTAGGTACTGATGCTGCCATGGCTGCGCTTGTGGAGAAGTCCTGCAAGATTGAAGCCCACTTCCACTTGAATAGAAGTCCAGGCTCCTGCTTCATGAGCGGCAGCATGTCAATGGGCTTCCATAACATCTCATCCTCATGAATGTAGATACCCACTGGAGCAGGCGGTGGCCCTCAACGACCTGGCAAGGAACAAGCCCTTGGGCATGTGTGACCTATCCAGCTTGGAGTGCAAGCTCATGTCTGAGATGGTGTTGGCACTCGAGCCCTTCCTGTTTGCCATGAAGAGCTTGTGTGTCAACACCACTTCTCTGAGCCAAGCCATGCCCACAGCTCTCCTCCTAGAGAAGCTGATGGGTGAACTCTGGAGTTCGTTGACCATGTCAGAGGGGCATGCTCTGACTGGAAGGCTGAGGGCCAGGTCTGTTGACAGGCTGGTCGATGAGTTGGGTGAGGAGTATGTCTTGGCTTGTTTCTGTGACCCAACCATCAAGGGCAATGTCATTTGCGCAGATGACTTGCCCAGGTGGAGGGACCTCCTGGTCGATAGGGAAGAGGGGGTCATTAGGACCAGCAGAGACCAAGAGGGTGGTGGTGCGCCCCCCGAGCATATGCAACCCACACCCAGCAGCAGCAGTTTGGGCGACCCTTCAACTCCCACCCCTTCTTCTTCCTGGTCCAGCAGCGCAGCATCCCAGGCAGCAGCACCAACACAGCAGGCAGTTCCTCCTGCTAAATCAGCTCAGTGGTTTAAGTGGGTGTGCCTTGGCACCTTGCCTGGTTTGCAGCAGGCTTGGCCTACCAGGCCCACCAGTATTGCGCAATGCATTGCCCAGTACTTGGAGGAGCCTGTGGAGGAAGACCCAGAAATGGACCTCACGCAGTTCTAGGCAACCCACCATCAAGTCTGGCCAGACCTGGTGGTGGTTGCTTTGCGCCTCCTCTCCTGCCCGCCAACCAGTGTCCAGAGTGAGTGGGTGTTTTCACGTGCTGGCGATATGGTAGCACCTGCTCAGTCCCGGTTGGACCCTGGCTTGGTCGAGCAGCTGATTTTCCTCAAGGTTAACCTCCCCCTGCTGTGCTACCCCGAGCTGGAGGTTGAGCTGGGCGAGTGATTGGCCCATGGTTGACCCATGGTGCCGGTCACCTGCCCGGCAGCAGCTTCCACTCATCCCTACCCTCCCCCCTTCCTCCTTCAGCCATGCCACGTCGCAATGTGCCCTCTAGTGCTGTGACTTGGCAACTGGATACACCTCCCCACTGGCGTAACCCGATGCTGAACTAGCTCCTGGTTCCACCTGACCACAGCACTTGGGGGGCCATGGGCACACACACAGACACTAGATGGTTTCTGCCAGTGTGGCACTGTGTAGGTGTGTAAATATGTTGATGTGTGTTGTATTGCTTGCTGTTGTACATAGTTGACTTGTGGGGGGAGGGCAGTGGGACTGCCAAAATGTATATTTGTAAATATTTCAGTGTGTGCTTGTGTAGATAGAAGTGTTATGTGTGCATATGTGTGTGAGAGTGTGTGCGTGGATGGAGGTTTCTTCTGGTGTGTGTGTGTGTGTGTGTGTGTGTGTGTGTGTGTGTGTGTGTGGTGGATGTTGTCAGTAGTAGTAGTAGAGGTTATTCCTTTCCTTTCTGTAGATAGTGTTTTTTGTTTGGTTTATGTAGATAGATAGTTGCTGTTGGTGTAAATATTACTGTATAGCTGCTGTACAGATGAATTTGTATATATACTTGGGTGTATATATGTATTTGTTAATTGTTTTTATTAATTGTGCCCTCCCCTCTTTCCCCTCTCCAGTTTGGTTCTGCTGACATTCACGCAAACACACAAACCAGACACGCATGCACCAGCCATGATGAGTAGGTGGTCTCCCACCACACCACGTCGTGTGTGGCCTCCACTGACCCGCCTCTGAGCCGGACTTTCCTATCTCTTTGATTTTTTCAGAGCCTCCTTCTCTTTCCCCTCTTCTAGCTAGCAGCACACACACGCACACACCAAACGCAAACACGCATGGACACCACTGATGACTATATGTGATCTGGTGCCACCATGTGCCAGCAAAGATGTGGTGGACCAGACACTCTGAGGCGTTTCTTTCCCCACAGGCAAAACACATGCATTGCACATGAAGAGAAGAGCAGAAGAACCAGGTGCATGGTGTGTGTTACTTTAAGTTCTCCTTCAGTGTGTTGGTGTGGTTTTGCCTTGCCTCTCTTTCTTTGCAGTTTGCATACCGGGTTCCTTAAAATAAATAAATAAATATATATATCAGAATTGCAATTGCAGTTACTCAAGGAAGAACAACTTTATGTCTCAGTGCATTGATACTCAGGACCTCAGAGCAATGGAGAGGTGCAGAGGTAGAGGACAAACCTTCTCCTCTAGGGTTGCTAGGTCCAGATGGCAAAAATAGTTGAAATCCATCACCAAAGCAGTGGAAATAGTGGGTGCTATTCACCAGTAAAGTCTACAAGAACTCTCCACTTTGTATAAAATGTGCATCTGTTGATTGGTATAATATATGCATATTTTGCATATTTGGACAAATCTGGTGCATTAGTAAGGGGGGGGGGAATGAAAGCTACCACACATGCCCACTTCTCAACAGGTCAAACACCCTTCTCTGGATCACAGAATCCCATTGGGACAAATGGTGCAAATAATTTATTTGTAAGTGGGGGAAAGGACCAGTCTGGCCTGCATTTGAATGGGAGACTACTTGTGAGCACTGTAAGATATTCCCCTTGTAGCTCAGTGAAAGAGCATCTACTTTGCATGCAAAAGGTCCCAGGTTCACTCCCTAACAGCATCTCCAGGAAGGGCTGAGAGAAACTCCTATCTGAAACCTTGGAGAGCTGACTGAGCTAGATGGACCAATAATCTGACTGAATAAGGCAGCTTCCTATGTTCCTATGCATATTTATGTTGACTTTTAGCTACATGCATGCACGCCAGTTCTAACCATGTAAGCTCAAATGAAAACTCAGTGCTAAAAAAATCCCGATCACAGTAGTAAGTAGTCCAGTTTGACTCCTTCTATGAACTACATTTAAGCAAAAAGCATATCCATTTATAGTGCATATCCAACAGAAGGAAAAGTCACCAGTTTGATGCCAGTGTAGAGCTATATACTCAGCACCCTGATTTGAAACAGGACATCAGAATGGAGTTATCTCAGTTGCTTAGGATATAAAGAAAGGCAAGCATTTCAAGAGCAAGGGAGCCTTTAAAACACATCCTCCCTCTATTTGCAGTCTTATTTTGAAGCAAGTGCATAAAAACAGGCCAAAAAATGTACTTGTGATGGAGAGAGGGAGAAATGCTTAATGCTTATTTTAGCAATTTGTGAAGAGTGAAGCCATATGCAAGAATTTGGGCCCAATCCAAGTTTATTTTTAAAAAGACAATATGTAAAATAGGAGCTATTGTTACAAGCACAGAGCAAAATAAAATAAACATTAAAAGAAGAACCATCTCGGGGTAAAGAACCATTTTTCTCATTTTAAAAAAAATATTTAAGCCAGTTTCAGAACTTTGTTGCTAAAAAGGGAGCGAATAAATATTTCTAATAAATAACAATAATGGCAAAGGGACAAGAAAAAGAAAAGAAAAACCAGAGACCAAATTAGAGCTAATAAGCAACCTACTATCTTCAAACCCAGCAGCCACCATGTGGTAAACCAAAAAGCAGAAAGAGAAAACAAAAACAGATCACTTTTGCTAGAGCATCTCTCCCCTCCCCCACCTCCCCACCTCTCTCTGGAGCTTTTTGATACTTTTGTACTAATTTCCTCAATAAAGTGAACTGTGGGGGTGGAGAGAGTTTTTCTTACAAGTTTGTAAGCTAACAGTTTTAGCATATGTTTGTTCACATCTTGTTGTACTGCTTAGAAAATCCTTTTTTTTTTTAGTTGAAAATCTCTCACTCAGAGCGGGGGCTTTCAAGGGGTGGGATCTCTCTCTCTCTCTCTCTCACACACACACACGACTCATAAATGTGAGAAAGAGAAGAACACACAATAGCTTCTTGTTGGAAGTTAAAGGACTTTGTGCTGTCTCTTTGCCTCAGACAGTGGAGGACAGACTAGTAAGTCAGAGGGCTAGAGGGTCAAGACATTGGTCATCCCTTCTCCACTGCTCTGATGCTATCCCTTTGAAATGTAGATTGCTAATCTTAGGGGATTCAACTTCCTTCCTCCTTCTCTCTCTTTCTACTTGCCTGCCTACCTTGCAACATGGCAAGCTTCTCTCCCTGCACTATATGTGCAGAGAGGATGCAGAATCCATCTGCATCCAGCTAGATAGATAGATTAGAGATCCTAACTCCTCACTTTCCTATCTAGAATGGAGTTCCTTAATAAATGCCTTTTATATTGATTTGAAACTATGAATTGGCTCCAAGTTACTTTACTCTCAGCACACACTCATGCCTAACTAAACCGCTGTGTTGTGCCTCTGTGCACTCTGCTATAATGAGAAAGGGATTGAGAAGAACACACAATAGCTTCTAAGGGGAAGAAATCACACACAAAAAGACAAATAAGGGTGTGTTTGTTTTACTTTCCCTGAGGAAGACAAGCCAAGCAGACAGCTTCTGCCTCCAGCTCCTGTCATACATATTATACACAAAAGGCTGCCCCACAAAAAAAATGGAGGCACCTCTACACATAAGCAGAGGGTCAGGCAGCCCTGCCTCCCCAAACAAAAGTGGTATCATGTGTGGCCAAAATATCCACAAAGAATCATCCAGATGTCTTTCATGGTTCTAGTAGTCATTTCACATTTCTCTGAAATAAAAACAGTCCCATTTATTCTATTTTTTTATTTTCCTGATTGTATGGGATAGATACTCCCAGTAATGTTAACATATTGCTGCATTATTGCTATTATTTGTTTGTGAAACTGCTTTGTTTTGGTCCCCCCTGCCCTTTTTTTCTTTAAAACATTATGTAAAACTGATTAATAAGAATTTTTTTTTAAAAAAAATCACCTGAACCTGCCTAGGGTGTGTGGGTGGGGGGGCAGGTGGCTGGGAGAAGAACAACTTAAGTAAGCATAAGGGTGCTTATGATCGTGGAAAATCCACACCAAACTGTGGGAAACCTTGAGAAAGCAGAGCTATGCAGGGCAAGTGGGTGGAGTGTGCAGCTCACTTTTGGGAGGTGGGGATGTGATGGATGACAACCAGTTTCCCTAGAATTCCTTTTTAACTGCAACTGTCTCAGCTCATAAGCCCAAGTTCTTTAAACTGAGGCTTTCATGTCACAAATTAAAAAGCCAGCTTCCCCCTGAAAAATCTTAAGTGGAGCTAAGCAGTGCTTTAGGAGGGCTGGTGCACCCACTGGCCTTATCCTGGCCACAACCCGGGTCCAATAATTTCAGTGTATTAAATCAATCCCCCCCCACCGCCCCCAATCACTGTAGCTGACATACAGATACAAGTGGCCTGTTTGGGGAAAGTTCTCCCCTTGTCAAAACACCTACTGAAATTAAATGAACCCTTTAAAAATCAGAAGAAATAGGTTGCGGCTAATATCTAGCCCCAACAAATATCCCACAACAACCACAACCAGTTCCCTTTTTTTTTTTTTTTTTTAGTCCATTCATTTATGCTTGTAGTGTGTTAGCAACTAGCCCTTCCCTGTTCCGATCATGCATTTGTCAAGAGGGTGTATGCTTTGCTTCCATTGTGAAGCAAGAAAAGGGAAGGAGTTGGCATAAGTCTTCCTCAACTCAGATATACTTCTACTACCACACTGTAATCTGGGAAAAAAAGAAAAAATCAACACTTACAAGGCTGCCCGGGCATATTTCCAGAAGGTGTGTCTGCAGGAGCAAATAAGGTATGGAAGCATGCTATTGTGGAGTAACAGCCTTCTGAAGGCATGTGGGTGTGTCTCGGACTCTCTATATAAGCACCCACTTCCAGTACTTTAAACAAGACGGGTGTCACCTTGTGTTTTATAAGTTGGATACGTTCACAGACAGCAAGAGGTATGTGTTACAGCTATCTTACATTTGTTTGTCTGCCAGCACTAAGAGGCTAGATTCCCTGGTTACTTGCTGAGGACCAAACCACACATTATATGCAGTGGTTTGTTTCTTTCCCCAAACATATTTTATCTGGAAAAGAGACTTGGGAGCTTCAGTCAAGAGCAGAAGAGCAGCACAGGTAGAGAAGTTGCTTAACCCTTTTCTCCTCCAGCCTCTTCAACCCAACAGGGGAAAGGAACGTGCCACTGTATGTATTGTGAAATTTGGCCCCAAGTGCCCTTAGGCTGCTTAAATCTTATTGACTGCCATAAGATATGAAGTCTAAGCCTATGCCTAGTCTCAGTTATTTCAATGGGACTTCATCCAAAGTAAGTTCATGTAGAATTTCCACCTTAAGCCTTAATTGTCACATCTACTGCTTTGGTAGTAGGTGCTGCCCTGTGTACAGGACTGCTTCTAGCAGCATCTACTAAAGGCCACTGATCCTCATAGACCACAGTGATCTGGGACTCTGGAATGACTCTTCTGAAATCTGTGGGCTGAGGATTCCAGTGTTAGATTTTCACTCCCCATGAGACTGTTGGAGAGGAGGAGATAATTGTAGTCCCTACTTTCCCTGTCTAAATGCTCAGCATTTAGATGAGAAATATTCTGATTGAATAGAACATCTCTCACATGTGAATAAACTTTGCCTTTTGCTAGGGCATGCTTTAGTTTACTCATTTTAAAACTGTCTGTTGTAGGAGGAGTGGTTGGTATTATTGAATGAATGAAAATGTGCCCAGATATCACACATGTTCATAATTCCATACTAATGACTGTTATAGAACATGCAAGAGTTGTCACTGGGATCTCTAATCAAAGATGTTTCAAGCTGATCCACAGAGGGGATTTTTGTTGTAACAAAAAGAGCTGCATACCAGCAGAGGCGTTCAGGTTCACTGAACAACTTATCAGAGGGAAACTAATTCAAAATGTGCATTTATCCCATAAGTTTTCTGTACAGCTGCATTTTTAAAAAGGGGAACTTTTGGATGGGACTCGCTCCTAAGTAAGTGTGCATAGAACCGTAGCCTTTTGCTGTGATTCAGAGGTTCTTTTTAGAGGCATCGGTAGTTAATAGCTGAGTGTTTTTTTAATCAACAATTTCTTTCAAGCAAGACCCAGATGAACCACCATTTTAAATGCCATGGCTTCTGTTGAATCTGTCAGACACTTTGTGGGGTCCTTAGTTTATGCTTCAGTCACCTGGTTTGATTGAAATGAAAGTATAGGAACAGTAACAAAGAACAGTAGATGCTGTCATGAAGCAACCAGGCGAACAGTTTTTACTTAATATAAATCTGAAGTCATATTTGATGAAAGTGATGCTTCAGCCACAGGAAAGTGTGGTCTGAAGTATTGCCCCATGCAAGCTCACACACCTGCAACTGTTGAGTGGAGGAAGGAAACACCCTTACACAGATGAGTCATAGGTCCAGATGTGACTCAAGAATGGAATTAGAAATCAGTGTCACCAAGTTAATTATTGCAGCTGACATCCAGTCTAAATTACACATGAGTAGTCCCACAGAAATTAATTCACTTGTCCCATTAATTGCAACGGGACTATTCATGAGTAATTTAGTCTGGCTAGAAGCCAGCTTTTTCACTTTTCAGACACAATTTATCCAAAGGTCTAAGAGAAAGTCGTGAGGTAGTTTCAAAACTTTTTTCCAGCTTTGGGGCAATCTTGCCACTTCACTTTTAATTTTCTGTTCATGGCTATGAACTAACTCCTTGCTCTGGGTTAAGAAACAAGCAGGATCAACAGTCACAATATATGGCTTGCCTTGGTCCTTGCCAAACCAAGACAGATAAAGTTTTAATATTTTATTTTATAATTAGACACCTTGTCTGTTACTTCATCATAAATGAAGTTCTAATTTCCTCATTACTGATAGAAGTATAATAATTCCAATTAAGAAAAAATCTTAATTTCCTAATTACTGAGTGTATGTTTCCCTTTGTTCATGTGATTTATATCTACCGTGTAGGTATGTCATAAGTTCTGAAAATCAAATACTTTTGCTCAGTGCAGATGTCTCTGACGTGCACAATGGAATGTATAGAGGGGGATTGGAATCACGTCCTCCTGGTCCTGAGCCTTACATGCACATGTTAAAGGTCCTGTTAGGATAAGGATCTGTGTGTGATTCATGACCTGCACGAAGGAAGGATACAGAGGGTGCACATTGCTGTTGCTTTTAAAAAACCTCATAGTGTTTACTATACTGCATGATTATTTTTGTTGGTAATGTCTGACTAATCTCTTTGATTTTGATGCCAACATGACTAAAGCTAAGAATTTAGATGAGTAACATGGAGTAGATTTTTACAAATTGTTTTCATTTCCAAAACAGTTTGAAAACTAACAGGAGCCATGAAGATCACACATTTTGCTCTTCTGGGTGCACTGATTGTCTTGGCTCAGATGAGACAAGGTGACTGTGAAAGACAGAAAGAGAGAAACAAGGAAAGGGCAAGTCGTGGAAAAGGTGGAAGGCCAGAGCCTGGAGCCAGTGACCAGAACAGAAGGGCTCAGAAAACCCATGGACAGAAAGGCTCCCTGAAAGGCAAGTTTGTCAACAAGGAGAAAGCTGAATGCACTTGGGCACTGAATGAAGCAGAGACTACTACCTTAAAAGTAGATTGCAAAGTGGGGGAAAGCAGCTTCTCCTGTGAATTTGCAGGCAACCCATCCACCTGTCCACAATATTCAGAAAACAGGAAGGCCTTCTGGAAGCAAATTACCAGATCTCTCAAGAAGCAGAAGAAGATCTGTGAGGACCCAAAGAGCATCTTAAAATCTAAAATATGTAAGAGAGGGCCATCAAGTGCCCACTTTAGACTGATAACATCACAGAGTCCCAAAGAAGAAATGCCAGCTCACCATGGAAGGGAAGCAACTCTGGCACCCATGCCTCCTGCTGCATCTGAAAAGCGACCAGAGGAAGCATCCAGAGACTGTGTTGACGATATTGATTATGTGGATCAAAAGAAGGTGGCTGAACAGTACTGTTCAGACTCATGGCTCTCTTTGTGCAACTTCTTCATTTCAATGATACAGGATAAAAAGTGCAAATAGAAATGCAAGAATGTTGGCAAAGTTTCCTGAGTTACAACAGGCACAACTGTATCTCAGGCAGTATGAGGATAAACTATTCTAGATAGCTCTTATATCTATCATTAGATACATTATAGCTCGGATCAAAAACAAAATTTAATGAAGGGCCACTCTGGAGCTGTGGGAACAGCTTGCCACTCCCTCCTCAAAGTGGGCTGCTGCTAAATCCATGGCCATAACCACTATGCACCCCACACCACTCCTACACTTCTTGTCCCCATGGTAGCAACCTTGAGAAGGAGGGTCAGATGATGTAATTCAAGTGCCCAGATTTGATCCAGAGTCTGGCAATTTTTTATATGCACACTATGATGTAGAAATCAAGGGGAAACAAACAAAGCCAACATGTAAACATATTTGCAGACTTTTCTTGACACCCCCCCCCCACCAAGACATTGCTATGTTTCCGGTCACCAAGGATGCTCTATATTTTATTTTCCTATAACGAAGAATTGGTGTGTGTGTGTGTGTGTGTGTGTGTGTGTGTGTGTACATACACACACACTACACACACACACACACATATAACAATAAATATTGGTATATAAAGTGCTGTGTAAATGTTACATTTGGATGTTACAAACTGTACCAATGTACAGATTATGCCTTGTTAGGTGTTCCACCAACCCCCACCCTGGCTTTGTTAGGTTTAGTTCTATGCACTTTTCAGTTATTATTATTTCAGTTCTATGCACTTTTTCATTTTTTTAAAAAATTCAGAACTGCAAAAAATAAAGTTGAATGCCTTATCTACCTTGTTCTCTCTGTGTGCTTTCTATACAAAGATTATAGATAATCTATCCACCTACAATAACCAGTCCCCAAATTTCTCTTTCTTTGTCATGCGCAAGCATGGACTTCCATGGATGGCACTCTGGAGATAGGTTCCGTTGTAATCAGGGGCGTAGCAAGGTTGTAGTGGGCCCAGAGACAAGATTTTAAAATGCCCCTCCATGAAGTTAAGAAATCTTAAATGAGGATGAATAGTGGTAACAAAAAGCATAGTAAAATTTATCTATATCTATATCATCTAATGTTCCACAATAGAACATCACCCTAAATTATTTTTGTGAAGGTTTTGTAAATTGTGGACGATGCAAGTCATTTAATGGTCCTAGAGAAAGACATGCTGTTCTGGTAGCTCCAGGTCTTAACACTCACATCAATTTCGGAGGATGAATACAACTGAAGGAAGCCCGGCCGGGTGTGCGGCTGGGGGAGTCAGTCATGTGACTTGCCGGGGGGGGCAAGGCAGTGGGCCCCCAGACAACTGTCTCCTCTTGCCCTATTATAGTTATGCCCCTGGTTGTAATTGGCTCTTGGCATCAAGGTCGGCATCAGGGTTTAGCATTATTGAGCTGTTGCTACTGAGGACTCACTGCTGATCCCCCCAAACGCTGCTGTGCCTTTGTGTGGCAATAGCAGAGGGACTCCCTCAGAAACCACCCAAGTAGAAGGAAGGCCCATGGAGGGCAGTTTTCAGAGGGCACCCTGAAACCACCAACCCACCTCCTGTCAAATTCTGAGCATGGTTGAGAGAGGGAGAAAACATGTTTCTAGTTCTGTCTTATTTTTATATTTTTTTATACATTCAAGTGAATGGAGTATGCAAATCAATTCTCCTCTGAGAATGTCATTTCTGAACTCAAAGTTTAATAGTGGTAGAACATCCCCACCACTATCAGAAACCAAACCATTCTTAATTTTATTTTGATTTTATTCCACATCTTTTGCCCGAAGCTGAAACTAAAGTATGTGGGTTGAAGCAGAAGAAGGGCAAACACACATGTAAATGTTCTCTTTTTTTGTTTTGTTAATTTATCACAAAATCAGTAACATTGTGAACATTTTCATATAATGTATACTACAATATAAAGTACTACAGAGCCTTGCAGCATTCCCTCTAACAGAGAATTCCAGAGGTTGTTGACTACAACTCCCAGCATCCCCAGCTGCAATGGCCTTTGGCTGGGAATTATGGGAGTTCTAGTCAACAACCTCTGGGATTCCCTATTAGAGGGAACACTGGAGCCTTGAGCACTGGTACTGTTCTTTTAAGGAACGTCTCCAGCTTACTAGGAAAGACATCTACCAGACATGGTGTCTATTTGATATAATATACAGCTTTACCCAGAGGGAGTCTGACAAATGCTACATAGACTGCCATCTTAGCAGGTTTCTCTTGTCAGACTTGTCAGAGATGGCTGGCCAATATGTTTAACCCTCAGATAAACAGATAGGTTTTGCATACACTTTACTACAAGTGACTTGTTCTGCTGGTTACTGGGCCAGTGCGTAATTAACAGGATCACATTAATTCAAGATGGTCCTTTGTTACAAACCCACGTGCACACAATTCAAATGCAGCCCCCTCCACTAAAAATTCTGGGTAGTTTTCTGTAGAACATACAGAACTGAGTCAGATGGAGGAGACAAGAGATGATGTTCTAAACTGTCTGGAAAAATTAAAAATTAACAAAATCACCAGGGCCAGATGGCATCCACCCAAAAGTACTTAAAGAACTCAAATGTGAGATTGCCGACCTCCTTGCAAAAATATACAACTTATCCCTGAAATCGGGCTCTGTACCAGAGGACTGGAAAGTAGCAAATGTAACACCAATTTTCAAAAAGGGATCCGGGGGGATCCGGGAAATTACAGGCCACTTAGCTTCTGATGCAAGCAAATTGATGGAAGGCATCCTCACGGATAAAATTGTTAAGCATATAGAAGAACAGGCCCTGCTGAAGGAGAACCAGAATGGTTTCTGCAAAAGGAAATCTTGCCTCACTAATGTTTTGGAGTTCTTTGAGAATGACAACAGGTCTGTGGGTAAAGCTGATCCAATTGACACAGTTTCTCTCTCAGCCCTGGCTTCTCCAAGATAGGGCTGAGAGGGATTCCTGCCTGCAACCTTGGAAAAGCCGCTGCCAGTCTGTGAAGACAGTACTGAGCTAGATAGACCAATGGTCTGACTCAGTATATGGCAGCTTCCTATGTTCCTATGTTCTTAGTACATCTGGACTTTCAAAAAGCTTTTGACACAGTTCCTCATCAAAGACTCTTAAGAAAACTTACCAGTCATGGGATAAGGGGACAGGTTCATGTAACTATTTGAAGGACAGGAAACAGAGGGTAGGAATAAACTGACATTTTTCACAATGGAGGGAAGTAAGAAGTGGGGTCCCCCAGCGATCAGTTCTGGGACCAGTGCTCTTTAACTTGTTCATAAATGATCTAGAAGTTGGGGAAAGTAGTGAGGTGGCTAAATTTGCAGATGACATCAAACTATTTAAGGTAGTGAAATCCAAAAGAGATTGTGAGGAGCTCCAAAAGGATCTCTCCGAACTGGGGGAGTGGGTGACAAAATGGCAAATGCGGTTCAATGTAAGCAAGTGTAAAGTGATGCATATTGGGGCAAAAAACCCAACTTCACATATACACTGATGGAACTGACCAGGAGAGGGGTCTTGGGGTTGTGGTGGACAGCTTGTTAAAAGTGTCAACTCAGTGTGCGGCAGCTGTGAAAAAGGCCAATCCCATACTTGGAATCATTAGGAAGGGGAATGAAAATAAAGCTGCTAATATTATAATGCCCTTATACAAAACTATGGTGCGGCCACATTTGGAATACTGTGTGCAGTTCTGGTCATCTTAAGAAGGACTGTAGAAATGGAAAAGGTGCAGAAGAGGGCAGCCAAGATTATTAGGGGCCTGGAGCATCTTCATTACGAGGCAAGGCTACAACACCTGGGCTTTTTCATTTAGAAAAAAAAGATGACTGAGGGGAGACATGATAGATGTCTCTAAAATCATGTATGGTGCGGAGAAAGTTGATAATAAAAGGAAATATTTTTTCACACAATGTATAATCAACCTTTGGAATTCTCTGCCACAAAGTGTTCTGACAGCCAACAGCCTGGATGACTTTAAGAGGGGTTTCCACAAAAAAGGGAGTTCAGGGATCAGGGTGTTGTAAAATAGGTTCTGAAACAAAAAGTCTCTTTAACCCGTCAAAGGCCTGTTGTGCTTCTGGTCCCCACTGGAATGAAGTTTTGCTTCTAAGCAAATCTGAAAAAGGGGCTGTGAGGTGAGCGAAGCCAACAATAGTAGTTCGCAAATCCCAGAAAGCGCTGGACATCTTTCACATTTCGGGGGGGTTGCCAGGATACCACTGCCTCTATCTTTTCTGGATCCATCTCAGTTCTCTTGAGTGAAATATGATGTCCTAAAAAGTCCACCTCCAGAAGATCGAATGCACACTTTTTACATTTAGCATACAAATGGTATTCCCGTAGCCTCTGTAAAACAGCCCGAACATGAACATAATGGGCTTGTGGTGTTGGAGAATAAATCAAGACATCACCCAAATAAACAATCATAAATCTATCCAGATAATCCCAGAAAATATTATTCATTAGATGTTGAAAAACCTCGGGGGCGTTATATAAACCGAATGGCATTACTTTATATTCATAATGCCCATACCAGGTCTGAAATGCCGTTTTCCATTCATCCCCCTTTCTGATGCACACCAAATTGTACACACCTTTCAAAGCCAATTTGGTAGAAATGGTGGCACCCTGAAGTCTCTCCAAGAGTTCTACAATGAGAGGCAGCGGATAACAATTTTGAATGGTGATTTTATTAAGGGCCTGATAATCATTACAAAAATCTCAGTTCCCTGCAATTTTTCTTTACAAATAGGACTGGTGCAGTGACAGGAGAAGAGGAGGGTTGAATAAAACCCTTCCTCAAATTATTTTCAAAGGAATCTCGCAGAGCAGCCAACTCTGGTTCAGATAGGGAGTAAATTCTCCCCACTGGCAGTACTGCTCCAGGTACAAGATCAATAGCACGATCATATGGTCTATGCGAGGGTAATTGATCGGCTTCCTTCTTATCAAATACATCAGCAAAGTCCATCAGAATACATCAGAATACTTCTCAGGCGACTTCGCTGTAGAAACTGAGGATGTTGATTCCATCCCCACCTTGGCCAAGACTGGCCAGCAATGCTCGCGACAATGGTCTGACGAAAAAACCACTTCCCCTCGAGACCACGTAATACAAGGGTCACATAAAGAAAGCCAATTCACCTGCAAGACCAAAGGATAGGGTGAAATAGTAGTCCTCAAAAAATGAATTATCTCCATATGTTCCTGGATTTCCAACTTGAGAGGCTCGGTCTGCTCAGTTACAGGCCCTGAAACTAGGGGTTGCCCGTCCACTGCCAGAGGAGATTCCAACAGTTTCTAGTGAATCTGGTGGGCATTGGCCAAATCACAGTCTATGAAGTTACTGGAAGCTCTGGAGTTGACCATGACAACAGTCCTCACTGGCATTTGCCCCGGGCAACAAAATGTGACCTGCAAACAGAGTGAGGAGGGGTGGGATCTGATAGGAGCCCCTACTTGACTCCTACAACCCAGACTTAGGATCCCAACTAAGGCCGGGCAGAGTCGTTTCCCGAAACAGCAGGGTGGGACTGCTTTACAGGGCAAGCATTTGCACAGTGTCTTCCCTGACCACAGTACAGACACAGTCCTGCTTGCCTGCGACAATTCTTCTCTTCCACAATTAGTCAAGGACATGCTGCTCCCAGCTGCATGAGTTCCTCCCCCAACCTATCTGAAGCAGCCAGGGTCACTGAAGGAGTGGCCCTAGGAAGCAGTCTAGCCCCCCTTCTTCCTGCCGACGTCTGGCGGAAAAGCGGATGGCTTTCTAGCTGGCCATCAATCCTCATGCCTAGTTCTATCAAGGCTTTGAGAGTAGGAGGTTGCTCTGCCCTCGCAAGTTCATCCAGGACTTTGTCTGACAAACCCTCCTGACATTGTTCCATAAGAGCTGCACCATTCCAATCTAAGTCTTGGCTCAACAAAAGAAAGGAACTGGCATACACAGCTACAGAGTCTTTTCCTTGATGCAAATGTCAAATCTGCCTGTTGGCAGTCTCTGCCTTTGAAGGATCTTCATAAGTGGCCCACAACTCAGCCACAAAATCTGCATAGTTTACAAGAAGAGGTGCTCCTTGAAGCAAAAAGGGAGTAGCCCATTTGGCTGCAGGCCCAGTCAGGAGGCTTATAACAAACCCCACTTTAAATCAATCATTTGGAAAGTCCTCTGCTGTTAATTGCATGAAGAGTTCACACTGTGCTAAGGAAGCATAGAACTTAGCCAGAGATCCATCAAACTTATCTGGAACTGCCACAGGGCAATTAGGATTTACAGCCAGACATTGAGCCACTAACTGCGTTTGAAGAGCTCTACCACAGTGGTTAACTGGTCAACCTGGTTTTGGATGGGTTCTGTCATCTTCCCTGGGCACTCCAAGAATTAAAGGGGCTGGAAACAAGCTGTCACAAGCTCACTCGACGGCTTTATATCTGCCATATGGGCAACCCCCCCGCCCCGCCGTCAAATACCAGGGAATCGATCCAGCCAAAGCTTAGCACTTTTAAATCTCATGTATTTTGAAATCATTGGAGCCTAACGGTTCTAACCTTGAGCAGGGAGTGATGGAATAATGTCCCAGGTTGTTTGGATTCCCAGAGCTTCCTTAGTAGGTAAGAGGATTGTTCTATAGCCTTGGAAGTCTCATGTATCTCCCTCAGTAACCCAACAGTCAATGACATGTTTAATCTTTTTGGCAAAGTAAATAAATATCATACAGAATAGAGACTGCTAAGACCTTCCCCTTCACTTCCATATAGCACCATTTTCTGTGCCGAGGAGCGACACATTTTGCCATCAGCTTGTATGCAGCCCAGACTATGTTGTTGCCACTCTATGCCTTCCCCCTCCCTCCCCACCACTTTCTGGCTTTTCCCCTCAGGGAGCCCCTTAACATTTCTTCCTCCTCTCTTTATGGCCTCATTATCAAGGAGGTAACAAATCTGTGTTTGAGTTATACCATCTCAGGTGTGTGTGTGTGTGTGTGCAAATAATAAAATGTTTTTCCATACAAAGAATATGGATAGAGTGCATAGGCCCTCTCTCACAACACTTGAACCAGGGGTCATCCCATTTATTATTATTATTATTATTATTATTATTATTAGCGTGCGTGTGACGTATGCGGCGCCAGGCGCGCGCGCGCCGCAGCGCACGCATGTGTGTTGGCTTCTAAGCTACTTCCGGGCAACGACGGGGGCTGGGGCGACAGGGAAGAACGCTGCCGCCCCGAAAACTACGATTTTAAAAGCAGCGCCGGAGGGGGAAGAGCGGCGGGAGGGGTAAGTTCTACCCCCCCGCCCTTAAAGATAGCCACCCCCCCTTGCCAGTCCGGATGGATCCGGACCAATGCACACCACTACTACTACTACTATTATTATTATTATTATTTACATTTTATATCCCAATCTTCCTCCAAGGAGCCCAGAGCGGTGTACTACATACTTAGGTTTCTCCTCACAACAACCCTGTGAAGTAGGTTAGGCTGAGAGAGAAGTGACTGGCCCAGAGTCACTCAGCAAGTATCATGGCTGAATGGGCATTTGAACTTAGGTCTCCCCGGTCTATGGAATTCTCTGCCACAGGATACGAATATGATGAATATTTATATACCGCTTTTCAACAAAAGTTCCAAAAGCAGCTTGCTTAGATAGATAGATAGATAGATAGATAGATAGATAGAAATAAAATGGCTCCCTGTCCCCAAAGGGCTCACAATCTAAAAAAGAAAAGATAGACACCAGCAACAGCCACTGGAGGGATGTTGTGCTGGGGATGGATAGGGCCAGTTACTCTCTTCCTGCTAAATAAAGATAATCACCACTTTAAAAAGGTACCCAAGTAGGAGGTCAAGAACGTGAGCTGTGAGCCAAAAAGCTCCTCTGTTCAAATCTAACCTCAGGCACGAACTCAGTAGGTGGCTTTGGGTAAGCTACTATGTCTCAGTTCCCACGTCTGTAATGGGGTGTGCACAGATCAATGTTTGCTGTTCAGTCCAAATTCACACCAAAATGTGGGTCCGCAAACCGGTTCAGCTCATTCAGCGGTTCAGCTTGAACCGGTTTGGCAGTTTGAGGGCTGGTGAGGGCAGTGCCAGCAGCAGGTGGAGGGGGGTGAGAGAGGCACCATTAAAAGTAAATTAGCAGGTCCAACAGCCTTTGTGCTGGTGGTATAGCTCTGGCATGCGCCTGGCCTCTGCACATGCACGGAGGCCAGATGCGTGCGGTAGGCACCCTGCCACCATGCGGGCGCGCCGCCACACCTGGAAGCTGCCTGGAGTGGTAATACTGTTGGTAAGGACCTACAATTTTACTTTTAATGGTGCCTCTCATTGCTCCCATCAGTTTGCGGACTCATGGTTCAGTCCGAATTCGAACCAAATGGTGAACATTGGTTTGTACACACCCCTAATCTTAATATGTGGATAATGAGTTGATATACAAGTGAAATATCTGTGGAACACTTTGAATGTTCCAGGAATTAAATACATGCTAAATAGATTATTACAGCAAGTGCTTTCAGAAAATGTAGGTGGCTTGCCCTCTGAGAAATGCCAGCCGTGGAGATTACACTGCTCACACTGGCCTGATGTATAGGAGAATCTTCATGTTCACATGAAGCCTCTTTGTACACAGGCAGTGTACCTTTGGGCAGAGATGCTCAGGTACTGCAGTTCTTTCAATACTTCATGACTGGTTCTAGTATTAAAACTAGAAGCTTGGATTGAAGCCTTTTGACCCTTTATATACTGCTACTTTATTCATCCAGTTTTCTTTCCCATTCACATTCTCTCATGAAAGTACATTTCCGTTCCTTTTACGATCTGCTTCATTCATTCTCTGCTTCATTCATTCACCCACTTGGCACTGGAACAAGCCACACACCTACTTCATTGCATAAGAACCTCCTGGGGATATAGTAATAAGTCAACAGTTACTTCTTCAAATTCACTCCCTCTTTCAGTGAAGGCCAATGACTGACAACCACCTGATATCACCTCACTTGTCTCTGGCCAACCATCGCAGCAGTTTAGTGATCAGTCCCTGTGCACATTTTACACATTCATCTCAGTTCATAGGGACAGTTTATGAGCTCAGATAACAAGTTCCACACCCTTTGATTTGTTAACTCATAGCTGATGGAGCCTGAAGCAATGCAACTCCTTACTTGTTCGCTGCTCTGCTACTTCTGTTGGCCACTGTTGGTGTTTCTGGAATTCTTTCCTTCCTCCTGGGTATCTCCAAGTGTGGCACTCTTTTGATTTTATTAAAAGAAGGGCATAGATGAGATTCTATGAGATGAGATTTTCTGTTAAGAGAGCAGGAAGTGCTACATGTTTTGGCTTGTGACACTTCCTTCCACTCACCTCTGCAGGGTGGGGCAGCCATATATCACTATGGCTTTCATTCAGGTGTTTGATTTCTCCTCAGGGACTAAGAGACATTATGGAAAAGCTCAGGACTTATTCAGAAGGCTAAACTCAGGGTTAATCTATCACCACATATATTAGTAGTAATCTAATGTCTACATGCCCTCCCCCAAGTCCTGCTATGCCACCTCATTGTGGCGTGTGTGTGTGTGTTCCTGGAAGGGAGGAGCGAAGTAAGCTGGGAGGCATACTCCCAGTAGGGTCACCCAAAGCGCAAAGGTCATCCCAGATGCCCAGCTAAAGCAAGCAGGCACCTATATTGGGCAGCAGCAATGTGGGAAGGTGATGGAGGCAGACGATCCCTTCAGTGACAATGACAAAGATATCATTTCATATTGTGCAGGAGGAGGCAATGGTAAACCACTCCTGTATTTTACCAAGAAAACCGCATGGATAGACAAAATAGAATGATTGTCAATGTAGTGCTGGGTGATGGGCCCCTCAAGTCGGATGGTACTCAACATGCTATGGAGGAAGAGCTGAGGATCTTTCAGAGTACCAAAAAGAAGTCAATATGTGCTTTATTGACTGCAAAAAAGACTTTGATTGTGTTGACCATGTCAAGTTGTGGAATATCATTAGGAAAATGGGTGTCCCAGAACATCTCATTGTTCTCATGAGAAACCTATACACAGGACAGGAAGCCACAGTTCAGACAGAACATGGTGAAACAGACTGGTTCCAGATCGGCAAAGGAGTAAGACAAGGCTGTATACTTTCTCCTTATTTATTCAACTTATACGCTGAACATATACTGAGAGAAGCTGGATTGGAAGAAGATGAGCGTGGTTTTAAACTTGGCGGAAGAAACATCAATAACTTGTGCTACACTTAAAAAATGGGACTACTGTATGACTAAATGTAAAGAGGACTAAACTAACGACAACGGGTACAGCAGCCAGCCTCAGACTGGATAATAAAGACGCTGAAGTGGTGGACAGCTTCTGCCTTTTAGGATTGACCATCAACAGTCAAGCATCTAGCAGTCAAGAAATATGCTGCAGACTAGCACTTGGTAGGGTTGCAATGAAAGCCTTGGAAAGGATATTTAGATGCCATGACGTGTCTCTATACCTACAATGATTAGAATTGTTCGGACAATGGGTTTTCCTGTGACACTCTATGGATGCGAAAGCTGGACTTTGAAGAAGCAAGATAGAAAACGTATTGATGCTTTTGAACTTTGGTGCTGGAAAAGACATTTGAGGATACCATGGACACAGAGGCATATCTAGGGAAAATAGCGCCTAGGGCAAACACTGAAATTGCGCCCCCTGTCCAAGCATCTGACACCCATCTTTCAGATAACTTTACCATAATATCAGCTGAAAAATACAAGTCAGGCTCGTTAATCTTTTAATATTTCAAAAACTATTTTAGCAGTGGACTTAGCCAGATCAAAAAATTCTGGAAAACTACAAATTTCAGTATGCTGGGGCTCATGAAATACCCCAATACTATGTGGAGGTGTACTTGGAAAACTAAACACAAGTGCCTGTCTAATTCTCTACTATGTATTGTAGCATCACCATTACATAAGTTTTAAAAATAAATGGAGAATTTGACTTTTCCCAGATACTCTGTAAATAATTAAAGGATATGCAGAGTAAACTGTGTCACTGCTTGGAATATATTCTAGTCTTTCAGAAAGACAGTTAAAATGAGAGAAAGAGAGCAAGAAACTCCCAGTGGGCCTTAATATTAAGGATTTCACACTGATTCAAAGACAAATTCACCATTAATAGCCATATTAGCAAGACATCACATTTAACTCACTTATCACAAGAAGCAAAGTAAGAGCAAATGAATACAATCCTAGCTCTTAAAAGAGCATCAGCTCAGTATTCACAAGCCCTGCTTCTCTGTACATAGTGCCAATCTGAATATGTGTACAGTGACTTATATTATATATTATTATTTTTTTACCTGTAGCCCCTTCGGGGGGCTTCCTAAAGGCTGGGGGGTTTGCAAAGGTTCCTCCTCCCCCCACTGGCCTCTAGGGCCTCGCAGGGACCATTTGAGCATGTGCGGTGGCCATTTTAAAAAATCTTTTTTTTTAAATGGCCACTGAAAACAAAATGGCCACCGTGCATGCTCAAATGGCCTCTGCCAGGCTTGGCATGACCTAGGGCCTCACAGAGGCCATCTGAGCATGCACGGTGGCCATTTTGTTTTTGGCAGCCTTTTTTAAAAAAAAAATAATTTTACAAAATGGTGCCCCCCTTCAAGTGGCACCCAGGGCACGTGCCCTGCCTGCCCTGCCCCTAGATATGCCCCTGCATGGACAGCCAGGAAAACAAACAAATGGATCATAGAACAAATCAATCCAGAATTTTTACTCGAGGCACAAATGACCAGGCTCAAACTATCATACTTTGGAATCAATCCAGAATTTTCACTCGAGGCACAAATGACCAGGCAAAAACTATCATACTTTGGACACATTATGCAAAAACCCAGCTCCCTGGAGAAGTTCATAATGCTGAGAAAATTTGAAGGAAAGAAAAGAAGAGGATGACCAGCAGCAAAGTGGATGGACTCGATTACAACAACAATGAATGCACCACTGCAAAACCTTAATAACACATCCTGGCCCCTGGCCCCTCTGCACGCCCAGCACAGGAAAAGTGGTCAACTGCAGGGAAGCTAAGTCCGAAGCACCTTCCCTGCAGCCCGCTCTGGAGCCCTTCTCACTGGTTGTGAGAAGAGGCTCAGAATCAAATTTAAGCTGATTGACAAGGTAATAATAATAATAATAATAATAATAATAATAATTAATAATTCGATTTCTATACCGCCCTTCCAAAAATGACTCAGGGTGGTTTACAAAGAGAAATAACAAATAAGATGGCTCCCTGTCCCCAAAGGGCTCACATTCTAAAAAGAAACAGAAGACACACACCAGCAACAGTCACTGGAAGTACTGTGCTGGGGGTGGATAGGGCCAGTTACTCTCCCCCTGCTAAATAAAGAGAATCACCACGGTAAAAGGTGCCTCTTTGCCCAGTTAGCAGGTAGTGGGGCTAATGAACCCCAAGCATAATTTTGGAACCTTATGGATTTGAAACCGATCCACCAGTAGCAGGTTTATTTAAACAGACAGTAGAACACATTTTCTGATTCATAACTTGACCAAATAAGAACAATATCAACACTGTGCCACTGAAAATATTGATACATTTGCTGTGTTGCTTATTAGGGCTATATTAATAGGTTAAGGCTGAATTGAATTGCTTGCATCTAGTTAATAATCAAATAGGTCAGTTATAAGTGAAAAGTGTTTGGGGGTTCATACCGCAAAGCAGGCGCGTAACAACGATAGGGCAAGGGGAGGCAGTTGTCTGGGGGCCCCACTGCCTGGAGGGGCCCCCCAGAGGCACCTCACGTGACTCCCCATTGCCGCCTGCCCAGCCCCAAGGCCCCTCAGCCACTTGCCCTGTTCGCCGTCTCTCCAGCTTGTTCTCCTGGCCGGCAATGCAGGCAGCAGACAAGCTGCAAAGAGCTCCTTTTCTCCCGCCTCTCAGCTGATCGGCGGGTGGGCGGGGCTTCCACGGAGGTCTGGTGTAGGCCTCTGTGAATCCTGAACTCCAGTAGGGCCCAAGCCAGCCAGGAAGGAGGAGGCAGCCAGAGAGGCCTCCACTGTTCTCTGCAGCAGAAGACCCCCTGCTGCCAGGTAGTGTGAACTCCTTTTTGTGGTTACCTTCCCCACCCCCCCACCCGGATATATAGGGATCTGCTTGCCATAGGGCTTTGATATGGGGGGGAGGGACTGAGAAGTCTCTGAATATTTATTTTTAAACAGCTTGGAAAATTTGCTGGCTTAAAAAAACTTCTTAAAAGTCCTATAAGTGGCTTGTTTCATGGCAGAAAATTACAAAAACTTCTGGAAGAAACAGTATTATATTTATTTTATTCATTCATTTATAAATGCACTTATGTTCAAGTTGTTTTGCAACCCAGAAGGTCTGAGTGAGAACTGTGAAGCATGTCTTCTGCTTTTATTTTATTTTATTTTTCTTGTGTGTGAACTGCTCCCCAATAACTTGCAGGGACTTCAGGGTAAATCTGGCCAACATGTGAATGCAGCACCTCCATTCCAGAGGAGATGTGTCTTAAAGGGCTTTAAAAGCCTCCTGTGAAGAACCTCCTGGAATCGAACTTGACTGAATTTGTTCAGAATTCTGAGAAAACAAACATAGGCTCACCCTGCATGGTTGAAAGTCTCCTTGGCTAATCTGCAGCGAGGGGCCCATTTTAATCATTCATCTTTCTAGTGTGTTCTAGGCATTAAAAGTAAAACAAATGTATAGTACTCAATGTATATCACTATATATTGTGAGGTGTGCGTGTGTGTATTCAGTGAAATGTATTTCCAGGCAGCATACTTATTTTGGAATATCAGACTTAAATCCTTGGGGGCCTGGGGTGTGCGGAGGCCCTGGACTTTGAGTGGGCGGGCCCCATTTTAAAATCTTGTCTCTGGGCCCACTCCAACCTTGCTACGCCCCTGCCGCAAAGTATGAGAGTTGGTCTCTTTTTACCACTTTCAGCCTATCAGACTGTTGGACTGGAATCTATTTTTCCTCCAAGACTTTTCCTCATACTAAGATTATGCAAGCATGGGATGATTTGGGGCTTAAGTTAGGTGTGCAGGGCTCTGTTCCAGCTTTAAATTTCTCTCAGCAGCCTGTAGAATCAATTAGTCAAATGTTGGAGCCATCTCCTGTACCTCTGGTCAGGGACGTAGCTAGGGGAGAGGGGGCTCATGTTCATCCCTCTCTCTGGTGGCCCCCCAGAGTGAGGGAGATAATGAAGACAATAGGGAGGGGTGGAGCTGGAGGGCCCTCGGGAGCTGGGGGCCTATGTTCTTTGAACCTTTTCGCTCAATTATAGCTACGCCCCTGCCTCTGGTACAGTGTTTGGGGCAACTGAGGCAGGAAATTTTAGATACAACTATCTATATAATTTTGAAAGTGGGTTTTACAGTAAAACAAAAGGGAAGTGGTGCACATGTATGCTTCAGCTCTCCAAAATAGATCTGCCTATTGCTCTGACTGTAAAGCAGGTTTGGTTCACGGTCTACTTTTTATTCAGTCGCTATCATATAACAGGAAGCCAAGTGGATTCCCTAAAACTTGATTAGACAAGGTTGTTTTGCTCTAGCATTGGTCCTCACCACAGTTTCTGTTCAGTGCAGTATGACTAATGCTTTTTATGCTGAGAAATCAGTTAGGTACCAGGTCTGGAGAGGTGGTGTGATTGAATGATTATGCCTCCTAATGATTCATAATAACATTATATAGTGGTGTAATCACAAATTCAGAAGTGCAGGCACTCACCATGCCAACCCACATAGTCACACCCACCCCAACAGCCCTGCCCTATAGCCACACCTACCTCAACAGCCACACCCCATAGCTGCTTCCCCAATGCAAAAAATACCAAGCAAATGACCACTTTATATTATTTGTATTTTAAAGTGCAGTTTCATTGTTTTATGTGCAAACATGCAAGCTGTGGAAAAAAATCTTTTAAAAAAGAAACTTGTCCAAAATGTATTGGACTATATCAGCACCACCTGTCATTAATATTCTGAGGTAAAGCGGTGGTGATAAGAGCAGGGCACTATACAACTGGGAGGACACCCATCGTACAAGTGGCCACAGTGGACAATAATCAGGAATATTGGACCAACTTGTAAATGCTGGGGAAAGTTGAAGGAAAGAGAAGAAGAGGATCATGGCCAGCAGCAGCAAGGTGAATGGACTTGATTACAACAGCAATGAATGCATCACTGAGAGACCTTCAAGACCAAGTGGAAGACAGATCATCCTGGAGAGAATCTATCTATGTGGTCGCTAAGAGTCAACACTGACTTGACGGCACTTAATCAATCAATCAATCAGTCGATCGATCAAGACCAACATCAGCAGGAGAGCCAAAGTGGGGCAGCCCCAGCCTACACTGAATAGCAGCAGCACTCCAGTGTTTCAGGTGGGAGCCTTCCCCAGCCCTAGAGAGATGCCAGGAGTGGAATCCAGGACCTTCTGGGAAAGATGCAGATGCTCTTCCACTGAGCTATGGCACCATTTATTATTATTATTATTATTATTATTATTATTATTATTATTATTATTATTAACATTTATATCCCACTCTTCCTCCAAGGAGCCCAGAGCGGTGTACTACATCCTTGAGTTTCTCTTTCACAACAACCCTGTGAAGTAGGTTAGGCTGAGAGAGAAGTGATTGGCCCAGAGTCACCCAGCTAGTATTATGGCTAAATGGGGATTTGAAATTGGGTCTCCCCGATCCTAGTCCAGCACTCTAACCACTACACCACCATTTATTTATTTATTTATTGTTCAATTTTAATACTGCCTTTCATAAGACACCCCCAACGCGGTTCACAAAAAGTTAAAATACAATAGAACTCCATAAAAATCACATTTAAAACCTTAAATTTATTTATTTATTTACTTATTAGATTTATATACCACCCTTCCAAAATGGCTCAGGGTGGTTTACAGCACAATAAAACCAATTAAAACAAGTTAACAATTAAAATCAAACTATTAAAACGCAATAAAACCAATTAAACAGCTAAAAGCCCTGGAAAAATCAATTAAACAGGAAAAACCATCACATACACACACACACACACACACACACACAAAACCATAAAAAAGACAAACAGAAGCAGGAAAGCTGCCCCTAAAGGGTAAAAGCCTGAACAAATGAAAAGGTATTTAGTTGTTTTTTTAAAAGCAGCCACAGATGTCAAAGAGCGGACATTCGCTGGGAGAGCATTCCAGAGCCATCCCCTAAGGGGAATATCTTACAGTGCTCACATGTAGTCTCCCATTCAAATGCAAGCCAAGGAGGCACATACTTAGAAAAGGGACATTGCATGTTCACTTCCACTAGACCAGCTCTCCTCCTGAGAGGTCACCCAGTCCACCCCACCCTGCTCATAATGGATTACAGGAACCAAATACAGAATAATTACCACTACAAATATTCATACTTTGTTAAGGGGCAGTTATGTTGGGAGCAGTTACTTATATAGCAGAGTATTTCAAGAGCTAACTCACTCCCATTACTGCAGAAGTTAACAGAGTCTCAGGGGCAACAGTTTGTAAATGATAAGCATAGAGATTCATGTAAAGTTAAACTAATCTAAAGTGGTCCCTCGACTTACGAAGCACTTGACATCCGAAGATTTTGACATACGAACAACAAAAAATACCGGAAGTCGTTGCCGGTTTAGATGCGGCTTCCTCGACCTATGAATTTTTAGATGCGGTTTCCTCGACTTACGAGTGTTCCGGACCTCTGTGGATGCGCTTTTCGACTTACGAAAATTCCGACCTACGAACGTGCGTTCGGATCGGATTATCTTCGTAAGTCGAGGGACCACTGTACTTTATTCAGAAGTCCATGATGACAAGAAAGACCTATATCTAACCACTGGCTACATAGTGGTCAGAGAGAGACGTATAGAAGCATGGCGCTCAGAGAGAGAGCGCGCTAGAAGCATTCTGGGAAGAAGAAGATGAAGGAAGTCACTCCCAGGAAGTTCCTGAGTACATGATTCTATCCATAGAGGGGTCATAGAGGCAGAGATAAACAAGAGACCCGAGCTATCTATCTCTACTCCCAATGCCCCTAGTGGTCATTAGGGTTACTGGTGCAAAAGGTAGATGCCACCTGGAGCTGGATCTCCAAGAAGTTACACACACTCCCCAAATTTATTTCCTGGTCTCAGAAGTTGAGAAGACAGCACAAAGGACTTGCTTTGCAACACCACCATGCAGGAAAGATGCAGCAAGAGTTGGTGGAGGCACACTAACATCAGCAGCAGACTCAGTTGGCAGCAACAACCCCTTGCAGTACTTTTAAATTAATTTGAAATTAGTGGGTGCTTTAATGGGATATACTATCCTGACTTATTATGTGCTGCTCTTGCGGTGGTGCCAGGGTAGGGAAAGGTATGTTTTCCTCTCTCCTATATTCACAGAGGTTTTGACTGGTGGGGCACCAGTCAAGTTTTGACTGGTGGGGCACCATACTTTACATGAAGAGGTTTTCTGCCTGGTTGCACCACTAAGAGACCTTAAAGGCCAAGTTGAAGACAGATCATCCTGGAGAGAATCTATCTAGGTGATCGCTAAGAGTTGACACCGACTTGACGGCACTTAATCAATCAATCAATCAATCAATCAATCAACCATAACATTTTGCTGCCTCTTTTGGTCCACATTTATTCCTGGAAAAACTCAGTGTTTGGGGCTGTCTAAGCACCCAGTGTTTGGAAACCTGGAAACACCCAGTGTCTGGAGCTCTCAGTGGTAGTTTGGACCTCTCTGTCAGTGGCCAACATGGTCCTTTCTCATGTATTTTTGGAAAAGGAATAGGAGCGGACTTTTTTGTGAATGTGAGTACATGCATAGGCCTGGTATTTTGAGGCTTAATGGGTTGCCTCAGAAAGTGGGCTATTTTTGGTGATGCTGGGAAGAAAGAGAAGGGTATTCAGAATATTTCCCATTACCCAATATTTGTAGCTATTACCTATAGAAATTGTGTAAATGTTAAGGTCTCCTTTAACAATAGAATTGTATTTGTTCAATGAAATGGTGAGGTCTGAAAGTAACTGTATGGGTTTTAGCCCAATATCTAAGTGATTATTTTGGCCTTTTTTATTATGAGATTGAATGGTGTGCACAATGTTTGTGCAAAAAAAAAAAATAACGTTGGTAACCTAACCAACAATGTAGAAGTAGAAGTAGTGTGAGGTCCAGAATATTTATCATGAGGACACCTCAGCAGCAACCACTCTAAAGGGGATTGTCACTTGAACTTGGATTGTCTCTCCAAACTGGGTGAGTGGGTGACAAAATGGCAAATGTGGTTCAATGTAAGCAAGTGTGATATGATGCATATTGGGGCAAAAAACCCCAGCTTCACATATACACTGATGGGATCTGAGCTGTCGGTGACTGACCAGGAGAGGGATCTTGGGGACATGGTGGACAGCTCATTGAAAATGTCAGCTCAGTGCACAGCAGCTGTGCAAAATACTAATTCCATGCTAGGAATAATTAGGAAGGGGATTGAAAATAAAAATGCTAATATTATAATGCCTTTATACAAATCTATGGTGTGGCCACATCTGGAGTACTACTACTTAGTACAGCTTTGGTCACTGTATCTTAAGAAGGATATTGCAGAAAAGGTGCAGAAGAAGGCAACCAAAATGATCAGGGGCCTGGAGTGACTTCCTTATGAGGCCAGGCTACATCATCTGGGGCTCTTTACCTTGGAAAAGAGGCGACTAAGGGGAGACATGATCAAGGTGTATAAAATTATGCATGGAGTGGAGAGGGTGGACAGAAAGAAATTTTTCTCCCTCTTTCACATCGCTAGAACCAGGGATCATCCCAGGAAACTGAAGGTTGGGAAATTTAGGATGGACAAGAGGAAGTACTTTTTCACATAGTGCATAATTAATCTATGGAATTCATGGCCATAGGGTGTGGTGAAGGCCACCAGCTTGAATGGCTTTAAAAGGGTCTGAGACAAATTCATGGTGGACAAGTCTATCAAGGGCTACTAGTCTGGTGGCTGTGGGCCACCTCCAGCCTCAGAGCCATGATGCCTCTCAATACCAGTTGCAGGGGAGCAACAGCAGGAGAGAGGGCATGCATACACCTCTTGTCTGTGGGCTCCTCAGTCTGAGGCATCTGGTGGGCCACTGTGTGAAACAGGATGCTGGACTAGATAGGCCTTAAGCCTGATCCAGCAGGGCTGTTCTTAGGTTCTTAACGTCAAATAGGGAGTAGGAGACAGTTCTGGATCCTCCTGTTCTTTCTCTTTAGGATCCTTGTCTCTTGCTTCTAATCAATCTCATACAAGTCCCTTTGTTAAACTTCACCACCTGTGTTTTTTTTTGTTGTTCCATCCTGGTCCCTTTTCAACCCCCTTACTTCAGTCACTTCAACCACTAGCTACTGCAGCAGCTAGCCTCTGCTTCCTGCAGTTTCATCTGGACTGAAAGTAGCCACTTCTCTTTTTCTGGGGTGATCCCTGGGCTGGAGCAAGTTACTTGGGCACTGAAAGATACTGATACTGATTTTGGTTGTCCTGAATTTGGTCAATGAATCCTGAAGTTGTGCTGCCAGATATTTTGGCAGAGAGACTTACTTTACCTTCAGCATGTTGCCTCTTCACATATTATCACATCATAAGTTAACAAGAGCTTTGCTCACATTTGAAAAGAAAGGAAATGTTCCCTCGAAAATAATTACGACCACCAAGACTTCAGTAGGGGAGCTGTTATTATATGTCTTTCACACTTCCACGTATGGAAGCTTTCTCCCTGAAGCCTCAGTGTGAGCTTCTTGAGCTGAATGCATTTATTTCAGCCCAGGGGCTTATGTATGTGTGTTTCTGTTTGCTTTAACTGGTTTCTGTGGAGTAGAATGTGTTCACAGTGGAGATCTGGCTTTCCTGCCTCTGGATTCCAACTGGCTTTTGTGCCCCTGGGTGCTTTCCAGATGGCAACTTAAAATTGCTTCGCTACATATAGGTTTGGTGTGCGTTCGTACCATCTGGATTTTGACACTGTCTTGCATATTGGAGCAGCAAGGTGCCGTTCATACAGCCACAAATTGTATTCAGATCTTATCTTGACGTTTCAGGTTTAAAGCATCGTATATGCATGAGAAAATAGTACCTAGGTCTCTTAAAGTTTTCAGAACAGTTTGCAGGCTTGCTGGGCTTACTCAGAAGTATATGATTTAGTTCAATAGGCTTCCTCCCAAACAAGAGTGCATAGGATCGCAGCTGTAGAAGTGTGGCTTGCACAGAGGCAGACTATTCCCCCCCCCCTCTTCTGTGCCTTTTAGGGTGTGTGTGTTTCTGTATCTGTGTTTTTTTAAAATTATTGTTGAGTCTGGGTAAATAATTGAAATGACCTGTCTGCTGCTTGTTCTAGGGATACAGCTTATTTATTTATTTATTGCTACATTTATATACTGCCTTTCATTAGAAACAACCCCAAGGCATGTGTTTGGCTTTGGTGCTCCCTTTCATTCTCTTGTGCAACGGTACCAGCGGTACTACCTTTGGTTGCAATCACCAATCCTGCCCCCAAGAGCCTGGTGCTCTTGTGCAAATTCACCAGGGTTGGGTGGGGAGGAGGGAAGGGAAAGCCTTTGTGTCACCCACCCCCTCCTCCTCTTCTCTCTCTCATAGCGTGGGAGGATATGGTGTAAAACCTGACAGCTAACTCTAACCAGCTTCAAAACATTAGGGCTAGCATTTGGATTTTACACCACTTCCTCCCACGCAGTCTGGAAGGCACCATGGATTCCATCCACAGGCTAAGTGTTTACTGCCCTGGAATGCTGTGAGGACACAGAATGAGAGATGGGCAGACTAGATATTAAAGACTGAGGTCATCCAAAGTGTCTGTTGCACTTTTAAATGAGAACTGTGACCAACAGGCACCTGTGATTAAACTTCAGTTTTGCCAAGACTTTTGTTGAGTGCAAAAAAAAGTGTATCATCTGCACCAATTGGGAGAAAGAATTGTGGTTTGGAGTAATTGCCAGCAGGAATAAGCATCTGTCATACATTTATGGGATTATGCAATCCAACTTTTGTTTGTGTCCCTTTGCAAAAACTAGACATGAGAGATAGTTTAGAGGGTTGATACCTGTAGTATCAATGGCAATTTGCTTCCAGATCCAGAGCCAGATGGGGTATTGTGAGCTCACTTTTGTGGAGTGAGTGCTATATGCAGCTAATTTTTCATTTAAATGCAGTCAAGCATACAATTGCATTAGAGGCTATGATTAGGGGAAGATTTAGTGGATACATTGCAGCAGAATGGCAGAAAATAGATTGAGATGAAGTTATGCATGCTTGCAGTTGAAGGTTTCCCCACTTCCGCAGTGCAGGCAAGCAGAGGGAGAACTAAACTATGTTGATCTTCCTTGCCTCTGAAAGTGCTCTGTGCCTTTCAAAAAATATGTCCTTGGGGGTCACTCAGCCCTCAGGGACATATTTTTTGGATGGCACAGAGCACTTTCAGAGGCAAGGAAGATCAGCAAAAATGGCTTCCTCCCCCTGCACATTCTGCAGAATGCTGTAATTCCTGATTGTTTTGCCCCATAAATATGCCATGCTAGCCTCATACTGGAAAGGATAGAGACAGGAGACAATAACAATGCTAGGTAGAAGTATGCTCACTGGCACAATAGAATATTGCTAGGTGACCATGGGAAGGATCAGTTAGCCTAGAGGGCATCCTGGAGTAATGACCAGTAAACAGGTCTTCCTCCACTGACCGCAAGAGAAAGCCCTATAGAAAACCCATTACAAGTACTAAATTAGAGAATAGTAAAACAAATATAAATATTACAAGGCAATTTTCATTGGGAATGCTATCTGCTGATGCTTTGAACAATATGTTGGTATATTGCTACTTTGTAATATGTGTTCTTTGATTTGAAATATATTCTGGCATATTGAATGCATGAGTGAGCTTGTGGTACAGTCAGAATTAGGAGATTTTACAAGTTCTTTTGACCAAGCATAAGGCATAGGGAAGATAAGAAACTGGAGTGTTTCCTCTGATATGGAGCAAAACATGCAGCTGACATGAGGATGGTATGTAATTAGTTATGAAATATTTTCTTGGACACTTTGACTGGGAGGGGGAGAAGAGGAGAAATGGTGTGATTTGTGGCCAGTTAGGAAGGTCACTCCACTTCTTATCTGGTCAGTTAGACTGTAAAAAGGGGGACTTGTAGGTACCTAAGAAAGAAGAACAATCCCACCTAGATGCTGCATGAGTAGAAAACAACATCCAGCTCTCCAACAAGCAAGGGCCCTGACTTTCTACATGATGCCTGAATAGCAATACTATAGTGTGAAAGGCAGCATGAAACATGGGGGTAGGATTAGCTTCATAATATAGTTAATTTGATGTTAGTTGGTGACTTAAGGCATTGTTAGTGTGCACATGTGAGTGGCTTGATAAGGGTTTAGGTGCTGCAACAGGAACTTTCATAATGGTGATATGAAACTGATGTTTGTGTTTGGGTTGATTTATGTACATTTGGGAAATGCAAACCACTGTGACTATGAGAGCCCTGCTGGAGCCAGGGGCAGAGCTAGCAATGTTCCACTACTTTTGAAGAATGTGGGCCACTGGGGTGCTGCCATGGCTTTGCCATTTGCCTCGGCCCCACTCCTGCCACCTGTGCTGCTGCTCCTGCCACCCACTTCTGCTTGGGCAGTCAGAAGCTGGAAGGGCCCCTTACTTCTCTGACTGGCCTACCAGCTGGCTAGGGATGGAAGGTACACATGCAGAGGGCACTTTTGAAGGCCCTGGCAGAAGCTATCTAATGATGTTGACCCTTGACACCAGGCCTGCCTTAGGTTGATCCATGAAGCAATCCATAGGAATTAAAGCATTGAAACAACCATTTAAATGGCTACGTTGTTAATGGCAAACACCCCTGACTAATTTTGGGGCTTGTGTGGGGAGCTAGCAAGCTTGAATGGAGCAGCCTACCTCAGAATAAATTTGTTGCAAAGCTTCGGTTTCAGAAATAATTGATAGAGAGTTTGACGTTCAAAAAGAGAATCAGATTTATTTTAGGGTTCAGGGGTACAGGAAATGAAATATTGATTAAGAGGCAACACAATATTAACTAGCAAAACTAACAAGACTAACAAATCAATAAGACTACGTTACAGCTCACGAAGAGGCAATTTGGCTTGAGATCCAAACTGAGTGCACTCAGGGCTGACCAGAAAAATGGTCTTAGAGAACAGTTTTGGATTTTAGGAGTGAGAAAGGAGGGGAGCAAGAGGCTTGAAGGCAGGGATTAATTATACTACCTAATTCAGTCTGGTGGGGTGAATGAACTCTTGTAGAATGCTGAAGGTTTTGGATGCTGAAGGGAGGGCAGCATCCTTCTGAGCTCTTCTTTTAATCATTATTATTTTCTTTTTTTCAGTTCTTTTGAGTTTCTTTTTCTTTTTGTGTGTGTTATCTTTTACTGCTAACATAGAATCCATCAGCAAGGCATTTCAAGGTCGGCACCTGGAGTTGGAGTCGCAAGTTTGAGGCTCCTGGCTGGTGCTTATGTTTGTTGACTCAGCTTGAGCTAGCTTTCAGCGGGTTATAATGGGGAGAAAGAGGTCGAGAAATAGCCTGTGTAATCTGACCTCAGAGCCCAGCAAGCGTGCAAAGCAAGTGTCAAAGCAAGCCTTAGTTCGTCATTACCTGCCTACCACAGATATTGTGAGTTCTCTGGAAACATGTTCCCCATCTACTAATTTATTGTTGCAGGGCAGCACGCAAATCTCAGGCTTATCAGAGTAAGATCTTATTCAAATTATGCACACCCATGAGAGAAATGGAGCGTTCCAGAAGCTGCTAAGCTCAGGGAATGGCTCGTCAACTTTTACAACAGAACAGCCTACATCTAGAGCTATGGGGAGGGAACTGAGATCTCATCAAGAAAATTCCCAGAACTCTAGTAGTAATGAGAAGACAGGAAAACGATCAGCTCCAAAGGCTCAGACAATTAAAAAGCCCCAGACTCAGCTGATTACAGATTCCTCATCTTGTCACTTGGTAGCCAAAACGCTTAAGGCTGTGTTGATAGAATTTCGTCACTAGAGAGGAAATTGGACACTGTTAAGATTCTTTTGCAAGAACTGTTCAAAGGGCAGACTAAGAAGGGGAGGATCAACAATGATAATAGCGGTAATCAACCCAAGAACTTAGCTAGGATAACAGACGATAAGAAGCACAGTTGTGGTTGTGGTACTTCTCAGATCTGCCATAATTCCCCCATGATTTCAGGAGGAAGAAACAAAGTTAATAGAATATTACAACCACATCTTATCTCCCTTGTAGGATACTTAAATAGGGTAAACAACAACAAGTGGTATAATTTTAATACCAACAAGTGGTATAATTAATTCTGTATTGGAGACAGAATCCAATATGTCTGACCTATTTTCGCCCATGGAATCACACCCAGCTCGTTTGCGGTACCCTTGTTCACCCAACTGCACTGGTATTTTCCTGGGAGGCTTTAAAGTTAAAGGCTCCAAAATGGTATTGACAAAACAGGGAAGATTTCAAAACTTTCAATCCAGGATTTTCTTTGGAAAATCCTATTCGGAATCCAAGTGGAATAAAAATCCAATATGAACCTACTTTGAAGATAGTTAGATGGCAACCTCTCAAAGCGTTAAAGATCTACATCTCTCAGACTACAATTCAAGAGCTGACTTAACGAGTATCTAATGGCATAAAAATTGTACCACTTGTTGTTGTTTACCCTATTTAAGTATCCTACAAGGGAGAAACGATGCGGTTGTAATATTCTATTAACTTTGTTTCTTCCTCCTGAAATCATGGGGGAATTATGGCAGATCTGAGAAGTACCACAATCACAACTGTGCTTCTTATCGTCTGTTATCCTTTTCTATGCAATTTACAGAGGGGATTAACGTTACAATTGATGAGTTGAACCCTTCGGTAATTAGCATTTCTTCAATGAGAGATGAATTGGCAGCTATAAGTAATCAGCCTATTTGGAGACATTCTGGGGAGTTGATGGATAGCAACGCAGATCTTCTTTCTTCCTCACCAGTCAAGCCTAGTGAACATATGCCTCCCTCACAAGGTCGGGAGGAAGTTGACCTGCAACACAAGCTGGAATTAATCAAGGCAGATCCTCCTCTTTTAGTACACAATCAGTCGAAAACTCCTCCCAAGAAAGATCGTTGTTTCAGTTTGTTGGCTGACCCTCACTTTGCAGCTGCCATGCGACTCTTGAAGCCAAGTCAAGAATGTTTTAAAATTACAGACTCCTCAATTAAAAGCAATACCCTTGAAATTCAAACTGCTATGCTGAATCCGAACACCTCTGTTGCTCCATTGCAAATTCTAACTTATCATATTGACTAACTCAATGGTTTTGAAGGAAATGAGCCCCTGGTGGCGCAGTAGTAAAACTGCCACCCTGTAACCAGAAGGTTACAAGTTCAATCCTGACCAGGGGCTCAAGGTTGACTCAGCCTTCCATCCTTCCGAGGTCGGTAAAATGAGTACCCAGAATGTTGGGGGCAATATGCTAAATCACTGTAAACCACTTAGAGAGCTCTGGCTATAGAGCGGTATATAAATGTAAGTGCTATTGCTATTGCTATTGCTAAATGCAAGAAACTTCCCCCCTGGAGACAGGTCAAGCAACCTTAGCTCAGGAAGCTCTTGGGAGCAGAGAGGCCCTGGTCAGCCATTGAAGGGAGGCAGACTAACATGAGCTTGCTTTAGTGTCATGGAATGTTGGGGGATGGGAAGTTAGATCTAAGGAGCCTTCATGTTTGAGGTTTTTGGATAGATTTGACATCATATTGATGCAAGAAACCAGGGTGCTCTCTGAATTGATAATGGATTTTGTGTATTTTCCCTTCAGGCTGTGAAGAGTAAGAAAAAGGGTAGACCAAGCGGGGGCCTCAGGACATTCATTTCAACTAAGTTATGAGCATCACCAAAATGGATCTCCTCTTTAGGCAACATAGCACCGACAGTGGAAATTGCTTATAATCAGACTGTAGTGTTGATAGTCAACATATATCTCCCCCCGAAACACAGGGCCCAGGAAATCAGGGAAATTTGGGGGAAGTTGGAAGGGTACATTGCTGCCCTTACAGAGGAATTCTCCAATGCAAGTATAATCCTAGGAGGTGATTTTAATGCAAGAATGGGCCCTAATGATGCAACACTTTACACCCGATACAAGAGAAGCCCCACTATTCGGGAAAAGAATGTGCTTCCGTATGTGCGCCTTTCTAAGGATAATATCTCAAATTTGGGTGGGTATTGCTTGGCCCAAATGACCTACAGTTTAGATCTATTTGTTTTAAATGGCTCAGTGGACAATGATCATCCGGCAGAGTTAACATTTTGGGCGGGGAGGAGAGCAAGCGCCATCGATTATTTCATTATTACAAGGCGGCTGGCTCAGTGCTCCCCGAGATTGGAGGTGGTCCCACAATTGGAAAGTGACCACCACTTAGTGACTCTGCTGTTGCAAAATCCATTGGGCCCCAAACAGTATGAGTTAGAGTCCTTTGTGAAAACAGAAGACAACTGCTGTCGTGTTAGATGGTCCCAGAGTTTGGCTGTTATAATTTCCACTCTTTTCCAGACGCAATACCGACAGACATTGAGCCAAGACATGCTTGCTCTATCTGATCCAATTCAAATTTTACAAGTTTATAATTCCATTATGCTGGAATTAAGAAAACATCTTACATCTAAACAGCATGAACCCTCTAACAGACAGTGGAGATCTTCCAAACCATGGTTTGATCAAGATTGTGTGGAACATAGGCGTCTTCTTTTGGCCAGATTTCAATCTTATAAGACAAACCCTGTTTCAACATTAGCCCAAGAATTGATGCTACAGAAAAAGCAATACAAACAGCTGATTAGACAGAAAAAGTGGGACTATGTGAAATCTTCTTGGGATTTGCTATTGTATTCAATTCGATCAAGACAACAGTCCCTTTTCTGGAGAACTGTGGCAGGCAATCCTCTTGGAAGATTTCTGATGCCCGATGCTCATATCCATCCAGGGCTTTGGGAGAGGCACTTTCAAAAGTTATCTCAGGAGGAAGGGAATGTGCCAGGCCCTTTAATATTCAATAAGGAGTTACTACCTGAATGGCCTCCTGTTACAACAACAGAAGTCTCCGACCTAATACATCAATTGAAGTCGGGCAAGGCTCCCAGCGTTGACCATGTCCTACTGGAGTTGGTTTTGTCCAGTGTGGCCTGGTGGGTGCCAGTGCTCGCTTCGCTGTTTACTGCCATTGATAGATCAGGGTGTATACCGAAAGACTGGGGCTTGGCCATCATTGTACCTATCTATAAGAAAGGGTGCAGAAGTGAGCCAGGCAATTATAGGCCAATCAGTCTTCTGAGTATAATCAGCAAACTTTATGCTAAACACCTTTATTGGAAGATGAGGGACTGGATGGAACAGGACAATATTCTTGCAGAAGAACAAGCGGGGTTCAGGGAAGGGAGGTCTACTGTTGACCACTGTTTTGTACTTCAACACTTAGCACAGAAGTATGCTCAGGCTTTGCATGTTGCCTTTGTAGCTCTCAGGTTTGCTTTTGACTCAATTCCACGGAATAGGCTCTGTGACAAACTGAGAGCTTCCTCTGTTTATCGGCGACTTTTAGCTCTAATTAGAGCCCTACATGTATCATCAACTATGAGAGTTAGGTGTAATCCACAGGGAGGACTGACCAGAGCTATTTCAATTGGAAAGGGGGTCAGACAAGGATATGTGTTGGCGCCCTTGCTGTTTAACTTTTTTAAAATCAACGATATGGTGATTCACCTTGATAGTAATGATTTTCATCCTCCTAAGTTAGCTGGAAGAAGTATTTCAGTTCTGTTGTATGCGGATAATGCGACCATCCCAGCTAGAACCCCGGTTGGGCCAAGGAGGGCCCTGGGGGCATTGGCTGTTTATTGTAAGAGAGAATGTCTTAGTATTAATTAGAAAATGAAGGTGCTCTCCTCTGTCGGGAGACCTAAGAGACAGGTATGGAAGATTGATGGACAAAGGACAGAAAAGGTCAAAAGCTTTGTATACTTGGGCGTGGCCTTCCATTTGTTGGGGTCAAGATGGGCCCACGCTTCCTATGTGGCCCAGATTGCCCAAAATAGTGCCTGAGCTATTCTGTAGTTCTATAAAACTAGGTGTGGACATCTTATTCCAGCAGCTTTAAAACCTTTTCAAGTAAAACCGCTGGCACAGTTATTGTATGGTGCCCAATTAGGACCCTATCCAGATCTCTTGCCCCTGGAAGTGGTGCAGTCCAAATTTTTGAGAGCAATATCCCAAATACTTAAGTGTACTTCCAACACGAGGCTCAAATTGGGGGCGGGTCTCATAAGAGTGGAGGCTAGGTGTTGGCAAATTGCGCTATTGGCTGAGGGTTTTTTCCTTGGCTACAGGGCTGAGCTGCTTGATATTGGAGGATTCCTACCAGTCGGCCTGGAAGTGTGCTTTGAACCGAAAGCTGACCATTTTGGGCCTTGATCAGTCTGCTTTGCTTATGCAAAATCTGGAGACCGCTAGGAAGCTCATCAAACAGAGAACTGATGACATAGAGAGGCAGATGGATTTAGCGAGGGCACCTGACTTTCAGAGCCAGGAGTCATTTAGATATAGATTGGTTCCAGCACCCTACCTTACTATCTTGGAGGTGCCCTCCCTTAGAAGAGTCTTTACTCTGGCGAGACATAATGCCCTGCCTTCAACCCTTTTAGAGGGCAGATATAGAGGGATTCCCTATAGGGAGAGGCTTTGTCCGTGTGGGGAAGGACAAGTGGAAACGGTCTCTCATGTGCTGTTTGAATGCTTGTTTTATAGAGACCTGAGGCGGGATCTCATTCACCCTCTGATGGCTAAATGGCTAGGTTTTGACCCCCCTCAGGCGATAGGCAGGCTGCTGGAAGGAATTCCATTACCATCAGACAGGTGGCCAAATTTTGTGTCGTAGCCCTCTATTTGCGTAAGTGTCTGACAACAGGAAAGTAGGTGACCGTTTTAAGGCCAGAGTAATTTTTGTAGGCATAGAGTGGATAATTAGCAAATTCTGCAACCATATGCATACTAGCAGTAAAATTAACAACTAAATCTTCCTGAGCCTTTTAATTGTTTAATCCCCTCAGGAGTTAGGAAGGCAGTTGTTTAAGTTTTGATCTGTATGTAATAATTTTATAAGTATGAAATGGTGCTGTCTCATTGTTACTTCAAGCTCTATATTTTTAGTTGATCTATTTTAGAAGGATTTTCTTAGTTTATGTGGTTTTTATTGGTTGAAATAGAAGCTTGACTAGTTTCTCTTTTATGTTTGTTTTAACTTTATGCTGACCATCTACCGAAATAAAGATTTGATTGATTGATTACTACCTAATTCCGTCTGGTGGGGTGAATGAACTCTTGTAGCTCAGCCAATGCCAATGGACCTGTCTCCTCTGGGACAGGCAGGAAGGCAGAAGACCGAAACGGGGCCACCACAAGTGCCAAGCGAAGGTCCGGAAACCAGGCAAAAACCAAAGGGTATCTGATCTCGGGAGACTAGTGTCTCTCAGCTAAGCGTGCCAAAGATCAGGCTTGGGGAAAGGTCTGATCTGGAGGCAACAAGCGGAGTGGGAGCAAAAGCCCAGCCAAGGCAAGATGGAGTGGCCAATGCCTAAATGTACAAACATGCAATTGTTGAATCTGAGGAAGAGGCACACTGATTGATTGTGTCTTAGCTAGAAATAGACAGCATCTTGCCCTGAGGCAGCATGCTGACTACAGCCTTCTGTTGACAAAGGTGATCAAAATAGTGAACAAAAGAGTACATTGTGTCCGTTTTGGACTTTTGCTGGATGTGCTTCTAACAGCACAATGGGATGAGTAGGTTAAGAAACCTGTGTAGGGAGAAATGAAATGAGCACTTCAGAGCGTATCCCGCGTGGTCAGGAAAGACATTGCGAGTGCCTAAGAATGTTTTTAACAAACTAGCTTCCAGTGCCCAGAACCAGCCATTATCACTTTGTTAGAGGAGGAGATGAGCTTGTTACCTCTTATCTATCCCTTCTTGTGAAGGTGATAGCATTAAACTGATCTGATGTGTGAACATAGGGGGAGAATATTTGGCTAATTCTGTAAAAGAAAAGCACTTAATTGATTCCCATCCACTCTGGTTTCCCGACCTGAAAACTAACCTATAGTTTGTATTGTTACAATCTATTGTTGTAAACCGCCCAGAGACTTGCGTTTTGGGCGGTATACTGTACAAATGTGTCAAATAAATAAGTAAATAATCAATCAATCAATCAATCAATGAGGCGAGCACAGGGATAGTCCTCCTACAGTCCTGGGTTTGACCAAAAACCACTTTCCCCCAGGCTATGTGCCAGGTGACATACCCCATGAGTTAGCACATGCAAATGAAATGGTGAGCTCACGATCCCATGGGAGTTCTGACAAGGCAAAAGTGGAAACTAAAAACCTCTAGCTCCAAACCAGGTGTAGCAATGCTCCTGGAAGCTCCCAAACAAGCTATCTTAGTAACAACATTCAGCTCCATATGGAAGCTACCAGTCCACAGCATAACCTTCGGTGAGGTGTGTGTGTGGAGCTTAGGGTGTTGCAACAAAGATTAGTGATCAATATCATTTATGGAACAATTTTGTGCTTCATGTCACTAAGGATGCTATACGTTTTATTTTCTTGTAGAGAAGAATTGGCGTCTGTGTGTATGTCTGTGTGCATGTGGAGAAAGAGAAAGAGCTGTGCAAATGTTACCATTGGATAAGGGGTAGGCAATATGTAACTCTCCAGATGTTGGTGAACTACAACTCCCATCATCCCCAGTCACAATTTATTACATCTGGGGATGATGGGAGCTGTAGTCTATCTGGAAAGCCACACGTTGCCTACTCCTGCTTTTGATGTTACAAACTCTGTAAAAATGTACAATTATGCCTTGTTGCCCTCCCCCACCTCATTGGGTATTTTGCTAAAGTGATAGTTTCAGTGCTATGCATGTTTTGTGATACTTTTGATTTCAGAACTGCTGAAAATAAAGTAATATGCCCTTTATAGCTTGTTCTCTATGTGTGCTAAACAAACATTTATTCCTATGTGATAATTATGGATCATCTATCCATCTACAATAGCCACTTCTGAAATTTCTCTTTGTGTGTCATACTCAGGCAGGACTAAGAAATGGATTCTGGGATGGAACTCTGTAACATCTCTCTCTTCCATTGCTACTGACTCCTGGCACCAAGGTAAGCATCAGGGGTCAGCAATGGATATCCTATTGGTGAGGAACTAAGGCTGTCCCTTGACCACCAAGGAGGAACTGATTCCACAGGTGTATGCTTTGGTGCACTCTGTTTGAGACAGATGTCTACCCCTCTCATGATCACTTGGAGGACTGAAAAGGGCTGGGCGGAATGAGCCCCTCTCTGCTCATATGATGGGAGAGGGCTTTGGGTGTGGCCAAAGAACTGGACATATTTTGCATGAGAAATGTTTGTTTAGCACAAGTGACGTGCCAGATAGGATTTGTGCGGCTTAGCCCACTCTCCCCAGAGACGAGCTGTTGCTTGTTGCTGGGCAGCCACATTGGCCACCCAGATGACTGGCTGCTCTGGTTGGGCGCTTCTGTGCCCAAACTCCAGGGGTCAGGGGAAGGCGAGCACCACCGCGCAATTCCCCAGCCTCCCAAACCCCAGGAAGGTACCGCCTGAGTGTGCGGTGCCTTCCTGGGGTCCCCCTCCCCTCTCCCCCCCAATCCAAGTGTGCTACATGAACAAAGGAAAGAGGTTAACAGAGCACTCGCTCTGTTAACCTCTTTTAGGGGTGGGGTTTTTTAGGCAGGCTAGCCACCAGAGAACCACCGGGCATGCCGGCGAGCCCAGTGGTTCTCACGATTGCTCAAAACCAGGCTGGGCTCCCATAGCCTGGTTTTGAGCAATCGCGTGAATAGCTTCATAGTCAGCAAGCTTTTCTATACCACAATAAAGCATGCTATGAACAAAGCTTGCAAATAAATATAAAGTGAGAGTTTACAGAGAATCCAGACACTCTCGCAGATTGTCACTGTATTTTCTTCCGAGATCATAGAGAAAGAAACCTCCTGGCACACTTTCCACTGCACCTCCTGCTGGCCAGCAGTTGCTTTCCATGATTAATTCACATTCGCCAGAAAAGAAGTTTGAAAAGTTGTGCATTAATTACAGAATGCAGTAGCTGGCCAGCTGGTGGCACAAAGGGAAACTTGCCAGGAGCCTTCTTCCCATGAGCCCTCCCCATCAGATCCCAGAAGAAAAGATAGCGGCAATCTGCAGGAGGGTCTGCATTTTCTGTAAGCTCTTGCCTAATATTTATTTGCAAGGATTGCTCGTAGTGTGTTTCACCGCCATCTAGAAAAGATCAGCTTCCTGATTAGAGGTTGACTGGGAAGAACTGGCAGTCTTCCACCGCAGAGGCAATCATGGAGGGAGGAGGAGTTAGGACTGGGCTTTGACTTGAAAGAAGGATTCTTGTCAGCCTCCCTCTGCTACCAAAGCAATCATGAGGCAGTTGGTAGATGGTAGGCAGAAGAAATTGACTTGGATGAAGCATTCCCAATTCTCCCCACCTTCTGTGTTCAGGGAGGGAAGTAGGCTGAGGAAGCCTAACCCATGTTGGTATTCTTGTTAGTATTCAACAAGAATACAAGCTGCCAATGAGAGCAATGGAGGATTCTTTAAGATTAAGAAATATTTTTGTAGCATAAGCTTCCATAGGCTATAGCCCATTTCGTCAAATGCATCTAAGGCAGTGGGCTATAGCAGGGGCAGAGCCACTATTGAGCCAACGGGTTCAAAGAACCTGGGCCGCACTCAATCAGGGGCCGCGCCTCGCAGCCCCAACACCCCCCCCCCACATCTGATGTCAGATGTGGGGGTACTGGTTTAGCTCCCGAGTGGGGACCATGCTCCAACTCCCGAATGGAGCCTCAAGGCACCGTTCGGGAGCCAGATCACGCCCCCTGTGTCTGATGTCAGACGTAGGGGCCCCCACATCTGACATCAGACGCTGGGGGCAGGATTAGCGGGGCTGCTGCCGCGGCCACACACGGACCGCTGCTGGTCAGGCTCTGCACCTGGTCCACAAATACTTACATTGGTTGTTTCATGTATTTCACCAGCTTTTTTCTAGTGTAGCACTGGTGGTGCGGATGGCCTGGCCTGATAATGGCAACGAAGTGTTCATAAAATCTATTCAGTTACCTAGTTCGGGATTCTGCTTTTCCTGTACATGCTTAATGATCTGAGCTACCCTTTCTGTTGTCCTATTAAAAAGATAGTGATCAGGGGGAATGAGTGCCTGTATGACAAACAAGTGTTCCTTAAAAACTCAGCTGCTTTTTGAAACCGCGAAAGGTGCCCATTCTCAGACACAATCTATCCCAGCAGCCTATAGACTACCACTAATTTAAAGGTAAAGTATGCCGTCAAGTCGATTTCGACTCCTGGCACCCACAGAGCCCTGTGGTTTTCTTTTGGTAGAATACAGGAGGGGTTTACCGTTGCCTCCTCCCACGCAAAATGAGAAGATGCCTTTCAGCATCTTCCTCTATGGCTGCTGCCCAATATAGTACACCACTAATTTACTGACTCTTAATTTATAGTTTGTGTTGGCAGGGGCATACCAAAGTTCCACAAAGTTGACTCAGTGGGTCCTGAGCCAAAAAGTGAAGATGGGCCCCTCCTCACTGCCTTTTTCTTCAGAGAGGTTCAGAGAGGAAAGCAAAGCACAACCTAGCCAGCGCCCTCCCTCCCTCAGAGGCCAGGAATATCTCTGTCCCCTCCCTTGTCCAATTGTGGCTATGACCTGATATCAAGCGATCTCTACCCATCTGCAATTGGTTTCCCATAACAGCATGGGTTTACTTTAACTATGCTTTTCAAGACATCTGCATAATATTTCTGCCATAGTTGATTCCAAAGAAAGACCTGAGCTGGATTTATTAAGCTGGCTTAATAAAAGCATAATCTATTAAGTTAAAAAATTGCTTTAATTTAAGCAAGATTTATTAATTAAGACCACAGCTCTGAGTCAAAAATGTCATTGATTTGCCTAGAGTGGGCCCAGCTATGCTGCCAGATTTTATCTTCATTTTAGAAAGGCCCCCATACAAATGGGCACGAACCCCAGCATTGCTCTCAGTGCTTCAGGTTTTACTGTTCCAAACTTGCATAAGAAATATTCATTTTCCACAATGCTTTCCCACTTCCTGTCATAAAAAGCATGAAACCTGGCTATGTGATCTGATCGGGTTAGCCCTCAGAAGCCCACCTGTACACTCAGGATGGTAGCTGATGGTGTTGCCTTTGTAGCAACTTTGGCTGAGAAAGCTAGTTTGTCTGGAAAATCTGCTTGGCAGAGTGCATGGAGCCGCTCCTGTGACTGGCAAGCGGGAGGGGGCACCTGCATTTGGAGGCTGCATGAAAGGCTTAAACAATATATTTTAAGGACAGGAAGCCAGAATAAGAGCCCAGGGCTGAGGCTGAGCAGCTGACAATGAAGGAATGTTTATCTCTATATTTCTACCCATCTTTCCTCCTGGCAAAGTCTTCGTTTACAATTAGAATTCAGAATTAAAGAGCTTACAAACTGTGGACTACTACTGACTTCATAGAGTTACTCGTAAAATTTTGTCAAACCATCCACCAAGCTAAAGCCTCTTTTGAAATCTGTGCATGCACAGTTTCTACCTTGGAGAGTGTCCAACATGTATAAACCATCATCTCCTCTGTCCTTTCTGGCAACAGATGAGAGATAACTGCCCCCACACTAACAGTGAAGTACCACAGGCAGAAAGAGCAGGATCAAGGTGTACTAAAATAGAGGTTCTGGTGTCAGGCTGTTTGGCTTGCTGAAATGTTTGCTGACAAGTGGGTGCTAGTCATTTATACAGTAGTTTTACCACTGTAGAGAGTTCTGGAATGAACCTTCTCCTACTGGAGCATTTCCAGATGAGGCTTTTAGCTTGGAATGGAAGTTGTGCTTTCACACATTGGCCAGATTTGTGCTGAAGTCTGTGCAAGATATTGGGGAGCACTTCACACATGATTTGGTTTTTTCACTGCATGTTAGAGCCTAGCCTGATTTATGTCCAGGGTAAACAAATCCACTTTTTGCATCGGTTTTGGGGGGAAATTCTAACTCACAGTAAAGCCTGGAAGTAACCCATGGTAAAGCCTGCTCTCTGGGAAAGCTCCTGGTGAAAAACATGGAAAATTCAGGAAGGAAATATCCCAAGATGCCATAGAACACTATATATTTTTTTAATTTACCCAATCTGATTTTCTGTAAATTGGTGCAATTCCCTCATTTCTGAGTAGAAATATGGCATATGTGCGCACACGCATGCGCACACACACACATTTTGTTGACCTTTAGCTCTTTAGATTTCAGTCTCAGGGCAATGACTTCCAAATGTCTCAAATGAGTTTGTAATTTATTGTCTAAAATTGTCCTTTATAAAGCTGAAGCTCAGCTGCTAGTAGCAAATATTGTGATCTCATTCCAAGGCTAATTTTGATTGCACTTGAATGGCAGTGGTCGAAAAGTGATGTGTGAAGTTCACATGTTCAGAAAGTCCGTAGGGCTAATGCCACCTCACTAGTTTTGACTTCACTCAGCCTTTGATAACACAATATCTCTCACTATTGATGATAAATATAATTTATCTGGGTTTTCCAACTGATTTCAGGAGTTTATTATGCATTAATAAAGTTAGAAGGCAGACACATCAGCTGGACTCTGTGTGTGTATGTGTGTATATAGTTAGTTAGTTAGTGTTATTGTGTGTGTGTGTGTGTGTGTGTGTGTGTGTGTGTGTGTGCGTGATATCTTCCTGATGTTTTAATTAACTCATCTTGGTTTTTATAATCTTACTGTCTAAACTGCCTGAAAAAACCCTTTTTGAAGGCAGGGAAAACTGCTAATACTATGAATATTTATATATTACTTCCAACAAAAGTTCTCAGAGTGGTTTATATAGAAAAGTAAATAATAGATAAGATGGTTACCTGCTCCAAAAGGGCTCACAATATGGAGGGCGGGAGCAGTGTTCCTTCTAACAAGGATTCCTAGATGTTGTTCACTATAACTCCCAGCATCCCCAGCTGCAATGGCCTTTGGCTGGGGATTCTGGGAGTTGTAGTCAACAACATCTGGGAATTCCTGTTAGAGGGAACACTGTGGGGGGAGGGGCGGGCAGCAACCAATAACTAGCTACTAACTCTGGGGTTCCCAGCCTTGGGTCCACAGATGTTACTGTACTACAATGCCCATCATCCTCAGCCATAATGACTGAAGGCCATGTAGCTGGGGAATATGGGGGTGGTTGTCCAAAACCTTCCCAAGGATGGAAGCCCCCTGAGCTAAGCACATTCATACATTGTCCCAAAATGGCTCACAATCTAAAAAACCAAACAAACTAGCCAACAAATTAAACACACTTACACACTGCTGTGTGTCTGTACACCTTGTTTATACAGATGTACAAATAATCATCTACAAATGATAAATAACTGGAGATGCTTACATTGATTTGGAAGGCTCCCTCACCACTGAGGGAATTTCCCACCTCCATTGGGGAGGGACATTGGGCTTAGAGGATGCATGCCTGGAGGAAGTCTGAGCATGCATGAGACAAATCCCCACCCACATCATTTCAGTGAAGGAAGGGGAGTCTCCCTTGCAACTGAAAGGATTGTTTGGCAGACAAGAAATTAGGCTTGGAGAGCAATACAGCAGCAGTGGCTAATTCTTTCCTTCCCTCCCCTTGTGCTGAAGGGGAGCAAACAGCAGGTGTCTAGGAGCCTCCCACATGCCTCAGATGAACATCCAACCCCACAAGCCCAGACATATAACCATGTGGAGAGTTGGGCTGGCCCAAGCCTTGGGTGGGAAACTTGAAGGGAGGCAGAAAGAGCTAGCTAGAGCAGTGCATCCAGGTCCCTGAGTCCTCCAAGAGTTAGATCCCTTCTTACTGGATCCTTTCCATCACAGTGGCCCAGATCAAGTCTGATTGGTTCATCCCACTTCCTTCTCAGTTTTCCAGCTTTTCTGGATAAGCATAGAGGGCTTCAGGGACATCACTACTCTTGTGGTCCCCATTTTCCTTAATCTGATCTGGGAAGGGTCTGGCATATATGGGTGTCCCCATGATACCTGACCCCTTTGCAAAAGGCCCGCATGGTGCAAATTTATTTTAATTTTTAAAAATCCATAATTCTTATTATTAAATCCTTGTCTTTAGCAAGGAAGTATTGAAATGATATATAATAGGTAGGAAGAATTAATGTTATTGTTATTATTGATAATAAATAAATAATTAAATAATTTTGATTATCCCCATCTGGAGATTTGCAAATGGAGCAGTACAGAAGTGTGTCAAAAAGATAAATAAATAAAACTAGCTGGCCAGGCGCAGTGCATCTGCGCCTCCTAGTTGTCCCCTTTTCCTCCCCCTCCTTTCCCCCCCCTCATTCTTGGCTCTCCCCCCATTCTTGCCCCCCCCGACCACTGCTGCTTTCTCTCTCTCCTGGCCTCCACAGCTGCTGCTGCTTTCTCTTCCCCCCAGCCACTGCCACTTTCTCTTCTCCCTGGCCACGCTGTCGTTTTCTCTCCCCCTCCCGGCAGCTTGCTTGCGAACTCTTACGAGAGCTGCCACACATGGGATTGGCCACGGATACATCTTAGCTAATTTATACACACACACACACACACACACACACACACACACACACTCATCTATTAAAAATAGACTCCCTGAAGCAACCAGGAAGTGCATTTTAACCCATTATTTTAGTCCTTCCTGGGGGCAGTGCCAGGAGGTGCCCCCTAGGAATCAGATTGGCTGGAGCAGCTTGAGTAGCAGGTGTTCCAGCCAGTAAGAACAAAACAAAAAGTTACAGTCAGGTGATGAGGGGCTGGAAGAAGCTCCCTGCTCTGAAGGTTTCCCTGGCTGCTGGTAAGTCTGATCCTTTATTAGCTTGTTTGTTTTTATTGGGGGGGGGGCAGTGCCCCTTTTGCCCTTACTGACCAGCCACCAGTGAACCAATGAGTGTTTCCAGACTTGGGTGTTTTTATGTCCCCCAATTGTTGTTTTTCCACTTCAAGCAGCAAGTTCTGCCTCTCTGGTAAGTTACACAGTAAGGGCTGCAATGGCTGTTAAAAGAGGGAAACGGCGGGGGGGATTACAGAGCATTATTGCAGAACTAAGGTGTAATATTTAGCAAATGATCTGCTAGACACATATATGAATGGACATCATATCATATCGGTATGTTGAGGTATTCTTCAATGGGTGCCTGTCCTAGTGGAGTGGATTTGTGGGAAATGCTTTCTTGTTATACAGTCAGGATAACTACATCACTCCTAAGACATCTTTATTTGCTATTGCTGTGTATAATAAAAACTACAGCCAAATTTATTCAACTGATTGCCGTTTTTTGTTCCAGTGACCATTTAATATAAGATAGCTGATTTTCTGATGATACCCGGCAAGCTTTTCATTCTTCATATATTTTGAGATCACCCCATCCAATTGAAATCTGATATATTTGTAAATATACTACAAGTAATATCTTTAGCTGTGTGGCTGTGTTTTGGACTCCTTTCTCTTTGAGGTATCGTTGTGAGATTTGACTTGTAATGATCTATGATTAAGAATTACGCACTGTGGTTTCTTTTGTTTAGTGGCAAAATTATAGAGAAACAGCATACATGAAGTTAGTATGCACAAAGCACTACAAAACTACATGTATATACACAAAGCGTTGCAAAAACAATGGATACTACAGGCTTGGTTTACAGGTTATGGTATAATTGCATATTTACTGGGAGCATTACATTGGTCCTTAAACACAGTTTATATTTAAGAGGCTGACATACTAACAGAGATCACTGCTGTGAATTGTGAAGTCATCATCTGATGACTCCAGCAGCAGAAGTGTCAGCATCAGAATGGTATCTGCGGTTGAAACTGACAGTTGCTGGATGAAGTTGTTGAATGAAAGCAGATGAGCCTTATCGAGGACAAAGCCATTCCTAGTCTTCACTGGCCATTAAAAGTAGACCTGATTTGAGTCAAAATACACCTTACGGGAAACACTTGTTTAGTGAACTTGCTTAGCACGTCCATGTTAGGTTCTTACAGTAAATACCAACCACATGTGGGCCTCCAAGAATTCGGAATGTGGCGGGATGGGAGGATTTAACTCTATCCTGACCATAGTCCCAATCCCACCCCCAACCCCAACCCCTGCTATTTATCATGAAACAAATGTTTTCATTGGCAGGAACAGCCATTGGTGATAATTTGGATTTGAGCTATGGTAAGAGTTGATTTAAAGTTCCCCTCTCACTGCTGCAGGTCCAGTCCCTGGGAAGGGCAATCTAGCTGCTACTTATTGGGTTGTTTTGTTTTGTTTTAAAAGACCAATCACAGAAGTACAACGCATACACTTCCTGCAGTATGTCTTCTTCTTATCATCCCCCCCCCTCCACACCACCCACCCACATTCTTTCTTACCCAGAATGTTGGGGGCAATATGCTAAATCATTGTAAACTGCTTAGAGAGCTCCAGCTATAAAGCGGTATATAAATGTAAGTGCTATTGCTATTGCTATTAGATGTGCTTCTCATGTCTTGGATCAAGTACAATTTGCAAGAGGGTCACAGCTCCTACATTGTCTACTATGCTGCCTCTACTAAATGCCCCACAAGGCTCTGTGAAGATGACCACCCCTGTAAGCACCTGCTGACTGAAGCCATTTCATCCCTGCACACTGGCTTCCTTATCAGATGGTGCAAACAACACACCCTTGCTGCCCCCTCCTAAAATGCTTTGTGCTATAAGAGGCAAAACTGGACTCTGCTTGCTTTGAAAATGTTGAGATGTGCTTTCCTTAGATTGATTCCTAAATAGGCCTGCTATCGCCAACCATCCCTTGCGTGGTGTAGTGGTTAGAGTGCTGGACTAGGACTGGGGAGACCGGAGTTCAAATCCCCATTCAGCCATGATACTAGCTGGGTGACTCTGGGCCAGTCACTTCTCTCTCAGCCTAGCCTACTTCACAGGGTTGTTGTGAAAGAGAAACTTAAGTATGTAGTACACCGCTCTGGGTTCCTTGGAAGAAGAGCAAGATATAAATGAAATAACAATAATAATAATAATTAACAATTAATAATAATAAACATGGATACTAACATGTTTAGAAACAACTGGTGTCAGCAAAAACATTCAGATATTTATTTAAAAAGCAATGAGCATGTGGAGTACACAGTTAACAATCAATGGCGAGACACTTGGACAGGTTAGCATTAGAAGAGGTGTTTTCCAAGGGGACTCACTATCCTCTCTGTTGTTTGTAATCTCCATGACCCCACTTTCACAAATACTAAACAAAACAGGCCTCGGATACCAAACATCTAAAACATCCTGTAAAATAAACCATCTGCTGTACATTGACGATCTGAAGTTGTATGGAAAGTCCCAGTCAGAAATCGAATCACTGCTAAGCACTGTCCGTATATTCAGTAGCGATATAGCAATGGAGTTTGGACTAGACAAGTGTGCTGCATTAATAATGAACAGAGGAAACATAAGAAAAACAGAAGGAACAGAACTGCCCAATGGAAGCAACATCAAGAACCTAGAAGAGAAAAAACATTACAAATACTTGGGCATTCTCCAGGCTGATAACATCGCACACGCTGAAGTTAAAAGAAAAATTGGAAGTGAATACATCAGGAGAGTTAGAAAAATCCTCAAGTCCAAACTCAATGGCGGGAACACCATACAAGCCATAAACACCTGGGCTATACATGTCATCAGATACAGTGCAGGAATAATAGACTGGACCCAGGCAGAGCTAGAGACGCTAGATCGTAAGACCAGGATGATGATGATGATAATAATAATAATAATAATTATTATTATTAATTCAATTTCTATACCGCACTTCCAAAAATGGCTCAGGGCAGTTTACACAGAGAAATAATAAATAAATAAGATGGCTCCCTGTCCCCAAAGGGCTCACATTCTAAAAATGGCCATCAATCATGCTCTGCAACCCCGCAGTGATGTCGATAGGCTATACCTCCCTTGCAGCTCAGGTGGAAGAGGAATGCTGCAAGTCCATCAAACAGTAGAGGAGGAGAAAAGAGGTCTTGAAGAATATATCAAGGACAGTGAATAAGATGCACTTAAAATGGTCGATAACGAGAAACTATTCAACACCAATGAAACAAAGCAGGCCTACAAGAAAGAGCAAGTCAAGAACCGAGCAGAAAAATGGAAAAATAAGCCACTGCATGGTCAATATTTGCACAATATAACTGGAAAACCAGACATCAACAAGACCTGGCAATGGCTTAAGAATGGCAACTTGAAGAAAGAAACAGAGGGTTTAATACTGGCTGCACAAGAACTGGCACTAAGAACAAATGCAATAAGAGCAAAAGTAGAAAAATCAACAACAAACAGCAAGTGCTGCCTTTGTAAAGAAGCAGATGAAACAGTGGACCACCTAATCAGCTGTTGTAAAAAGATCGCACAGACTGACTACAAACAAAGGCATGACAAGGTAGCAGGGATAATACACTGAACATCTCCAAAAAATACAAGCATCCTGTAGCCAAACATTGGTGGGACCATAAAATTGAAAAAGTTGTAGAAAACGAAGATGCAAAAATATTATGGGACTTCCGACTACAAACAGACAAACATCTGCCACACAATAAACCAGATATAACCATAGTCAAGAAGAAAGAAAAACAAGTTAAAATAATCGACATAGCAGTACCAGGGGATAGCAGAATAGAAGAAAAAGAAATAGAAAAAATAACAAAATACAAAGATCTACAAATTGAAATTGAAAGGCTGTGGCAGAAGAAGACCAAAATAATCCCAGTGGTAATTGGTGCCCTAGATGCAATTCCAAAACAACTTGAAGAGCACCTCAACACCATAGGGGCCACGGAAATCACTATCAGCCAATTACAAAAAGCAGTTTTACTGGGAAAATCCTATATTTTGCGACAATATCTATAACAGCAGCAACAACATTGACAATAGAATTCAGCCATCCCAGGTCCTTGGGAAGGACTCGATGTCTGGATAAAACAAACCAGTCAATATCTCCTGTCTGACTGTGTAAATTAATAATAATAATAAAATTTGGAATCTGAGTCCTTGACCGGAAAATCTATGCGGCAGGAGGGACAGCAACCCATTTATGTCAAAGCATCACCTCTCAGAAACACAAAAGCTCTGTGGAATGCTTGGCTCCAGCTACAAATACTTGAAAGTATGGTTGAAAGCTATAGCTCCTTGGGAATTTTTGTTCTGTCTCAAGACACCTATGCCATGGCCAGTGACGATGAGTCCTACTCACAACCAATGGTGGAGTACATTCCAAAAAGCAAGGGAAGGCAGCCTCTGGTGCCCATGGGTGAAGCCAGGAGTTGCTTTGTTGCAACTGTCCTGGATGGAATGATTTATGTGCCAGGGCTATTGTCTTGTTCCTCTGAACAATACAATCAGAGGCGTAACTAGGGAAAACGGTGCCCGGGGCAAGCACTGAAATGGCGCCCCCCCCCGCCCCCCAACATACTACATTATACTTAGGTTTTTCCTCACAAGTGCCCGCCGCCGCCAAGCCAGGCCACTGACTGGCCACCATGTGCCAGCAAAGCAATGGGGGGGCGCAGGTGGCGCGGAAGGGACCACTCGTGGGGGAGGGGGTGCCGACGCGCTCCCTTGACTGCTGCAGCGCTGCTGCACTGAGCAGGAAACATTTGTATTGACAATTTTTTTTTAAAAAAATTAAATAATATATTTTTTGTCATGGCGGCGCCCCCCATGTGACCGGAAAAGATGGCGCCCGGGGCACGTGCCCCCCCTGCCCCCCCTATAGTTACGCCTCTGAATACAATCCCAGCAAGGACTCCCAGGAGACAGTTGCTCTGATGGTTAAACAAAATAATCAACTTTGGTGTAAGGTTTATGCTGGGCTTCATTTTTGCCATTGGCACAATGGTGGGTCTTACTTGTCCAAGATTGATACAACTCTTTTCAAAACCAAAACCAATTTATCTTGAAACAAGAAGCACTGTGTTGCCTGAAGTAAGTGCAAAACCTCCCTGGCTTGTAGAGCGTTGTCAATTTAACTTTGCTAAAGATGAGGGCTTGTTTAAGTGTGCCATACAACCAAACGATCATGTTGCTAGATGTCTGGCTGGATCTTTGCACTGAGAGACCATAATTGCTTCACAATATTTTATGAATAGTTAACTAAAGAGGTCCCTGCCCATAATAATTTTTTGTAAATAAACATGTGTAAATTATTAAAAGTTTGTAAATAATGAATGCCATAGTGCATTTGCCTCCACTTACTCTCACCCCTTTGTTTTACTAACATTTAAAGGAGATGTATTACGTTAGCAAATTCAGTGCTTTTATAGCCCTCTTCTTGTTGGACCAGGCTATGCATCTAACAGGCCTACTCAACTTAGGCCCCCCCCAGATGTTTTTGAACTACAGTTCCCATAATCCCCAGCCATAGTGGCCAATAGCCAGGGATTATGGGAATTGTAGGCCAAAATCTACAGGAGGGCCGAAGTTGAGCAGCCCTGATTCTAAGACCTTACTCTTTAACCCTTTCCCTTATCTGAATCGGAGGGTCTTAGCTTACATGCTTAATGTGGAGATAAAACTCTGCAAGTCCCTGTGCCTCTAAGGAAAGACAATTATAACTATGTTGGCTTGGTTCTTCAAATACTCAGAAAACAATCTGCCAGGCTTAGAAGCAATGCCTCTCTATCCCATTTTGCTGCCTGAAGCTGAGCACCAAACAGTACTCCCTCCCTTTCCCCCATCCTCTTCCCCGCCTTTTACAATTATACCCCAATGACTACCTGCCTTTTACATCTCTCCCCTTTCCTAATGGAAGAGGAGGGAAGCAGCACTGTGCCATTTTGCTTTGCTTCCTCAACAAGCCATCCATGGGGGGAGAGAGCTGGTGGGCTCATAATCTGCTGCCTGAGGTGGCCTGCTTCACTTTCCTTCATGGTGTGGCTGGCTGGCCCTGCTTAGAAGAACAGAGGGAGAGAAGTAACAAGGGTGTGGGAGGAGAACCTGAGAGGAAGGGTATGCTCTAGCTCAGGGATTCTCGACGTTGGGTCCCCAGATGTTATTGGACTTCAATTCCCATAATCCCCAACCAAAGGCCACTGGAGCTGGGAATTATGGGAGTTGAAGGCCAATACCATCTGGGGACCCAACGTTGAGAATCCCTGCTCTAGCCTGCCACTCCCCTCTCCTCTCCACATTTATTTATTTAAAAATTATACCCCACTTTTCTCCATGATGGATTCAAGGCAGCTTACAGCTATTGGTTAGAAGCAATACTAACAATCAAAAAGATTACAGCAGCAGTGATAAAACAGAGGAAGGCAGAGGGATCACTGTAATAATCAGTGGGGATAAGAAATGGGAGGTCAGAGGAAGAGGAACTCTCTCTCCCTGCCCCCATTCAAATACAGCACATCAAGGAGGAGGAGAATCGGAGCAGCCCTTTGCAACTGTCACTGAGCCAGAAGGTGGCAGCAAGCAGGGGAAACAGAGGTGGAGGGCAGGTGAGGTGGCACGGTCAGGGGTAGCATTTGGTGTCCTACCTCAGACATACAAGGGGCTATCTCTGAGTAAAGGTAAAGTTGTGCCATCGAGTCAAGTGTCGACTCCTGGTGACCACAGAGCCATGTGGTTTTCTTTGGTAGAAAACAGGAGCGGTTTACCATTGCCATCTATGAGATGACGCCTTTCAGCATCTTCCTATATCACTGCTGCCCGATATAGGAGTTTCCTATGGTCTGGGAAACATACCAGCAGGGATTCAAACTGGCAACCTCTTGCTCCCTAGGCAAATTACTTCCCTGCTGCGCCAGTAGGATCTACTTAATTTCCTTTTTCAGGAGTTAGGTTTATGCTAACACAGAAAAGGGCTTTTGTTGTTGTCCTGACCTGTGGCATACCTTGCCTGGAGGCCTGCCTGGCAGTATATCCGTATATTCTTGTTGCTAGCTTGTAAAATTCTGTCTGTCTGGGCTTTTTCTGGGAAGTCTGAGATTGGTTCGCTGCATTCCTGCTGGAATGCGATAGTTGTTGCTGTTTGTGTTGGTTTTATTGGACAGTACATTGAATACGTGAACAGAACAACCATTTATAAGTAATTAAAAACCCTATGTGCTTAAATACACACACACACACACACACACACACACACACACCCTGCCTGACTCCAAAGGCAATAGGCAGTTCACAAAAATAAACACAAGAAAAACAAAATAAGCCAAACTGTGAAAAACAGCAATTTAAAAATTTAAAACGTTCAGACTTTGGGACCATTCTCAGGGCACTGCTTTGTTGCTCAGCTCCTGACATGCAATTAGAGGTGGATCAGGACCATCTTGCCTTGTAGAGCTCTGCGATGCATTTAGGATGGAAGTGTGGGAGCAACTGCAACCGATTTCTGCCTAGGCTTCCTGCCATGCAGCTCCCATCATCAATTTCCAGCAACAATCTTGTTTTACAGTAATCTTCCTTTTGCTTCACACACATAAACATATGTTGTTAAATGTTTCATAGCAACACTCTGATTTCCTGTTTCCATAGAAGCATCTAAGCTAGTTTCAACACCACCAACAAATACGCTGATTGGCTCATTAAAATCTCCTCATATTCCATCTTCTAATTGTTGCTGTGTAAAGAATCTGCAGGTGTTGCATGATGCCTAGCGAGATCCCTGGGTCTTGGTAATTGGAATGAGTTTCAGGGCAGATTTCCAGCTCACAAGTCAAGCCCAGATTTCCTAGCAATGTGTTTGACATATAACACACATGCAGGAGTGGGGAGGCATGTGCAAGAGAAGCTCAAAGGCCAGAAGAGGCATACTTCAGCCTCCCCATTCCCACTGCTTCTCCTACACAAGTTCCCCTCTGCCGCTTGAGTCCTTTTCCCCCCTATCAGCCCCCCAAGACCAGAAATTAGCGTAGCTAGGAAAGGGGAAATGGTTGAGGAGGGGGCAAAACTTTCTCACAGATCCACTCAATCCCTTATGTTTTCAGTATTTCAGCACAGAGGTTTAGGAATATAAGTGTGCCAAGTTAACGTAGTTCCACCACTTGCAGGCTCAGGGTGATCTGGACATGTACAAATGGAAAAAGCAAATTTCTACATTGCCTGACTTAGAACTCAGAACAGGCACTTCCCCTTAGGGATGTGCAGAATGTTTCGACGGTGAAATGTTTTGAATTGAAACACGACATTTTGACGTTGTAAATAAGGGGCCTGCTTCGAGCTTGGAGCAGAACAACCTTGTTTCAATTGAAATGTTCCGATGTTTTGAGTGCCATTTTGGAGGCCTGTTTTCCCCTTGCTGATTGGTTTTCTGGCACTGGCTTCCGATTCGCTTGTAATCACCTTGCTTCTTGGTTGGCTTTTTATCATACAAATCAATTCTTGTAATTGGCAACCGTGCCCACATTGACTGGGGAGAGGGAGGAGGGTGAGCGGAACACAAAAGGAGGGAATTTCAAAATATATTCAAGGGGACTGGGAGGCAGAGAGAACGCTTATACTATGCCTCTCTTGAAGAAGAGGAGATACCAGGAGACAAGAGGAGGAAGGAAGGTTTGATTTTGTGGTTTCTTTTCTCAGCACTGAGTATAATATGATGTCCTATTGCTGCTATAACTATCTGGTTTTTCTGGATCTCAGATTGACAGAGGCAGAACTTGGGTACCTGCATTCCTTGGGTTGTGGTTTGTTTTGTTTGTGAAATAGTGTTGTGGTGAGAAATGGACAGTGGCAACTCTCTCTCTCTCTCTCTCTCTCTCTCTCTCTCTCTCTCTCTCTCTCTCTCAAATTTCTTGGTGATTGTTGTGATGAGCTCCATATCTGGCCTTGAGAATTACTTTTGCTTCACTCACTGCTCTGGTCTGCTCTGCAATCTACAATTCAAGTTGTACTCAATCAAAAAATGTGGCTGCAGTTGTTCAAGTTGAGCTTATGGCTATACTTATGTTGTTCAAGTTGAGCTTATGGCCCTTCTAAGTAAGGGTGCTGCTGTGGCAGCTGTTGTAATGCTAGGAAGTAACATAAGGAGTCATAATTGTGTGTGTGAGAGAGAGAGCAATCTGTGCCCATGGTCAGTGCAGCACAGGCACTGTGGCTGGCAGTGGATTCTGGGTCAGTGATTCTTTTTTGGCCATTTTTGGACTATGTTTGAAATGTGTGTTCTGTGTTGGGAGGAACAGATTCCCTTTTACTGTGTGCTTCTGCAGTGTTTTTCAAGGCAGGTTTGCAAACTGCATTGCAAATTGCAATGCAAAACTTGTGTCTGCACTCTGTGAGTGCAGCTTGTTCTGGCCATAGGGAACAATGGGGTAACTTGCAACTAGGGGTGTGCATAAAACTGGCTGGCCCGGTTCGAGTCCAGACTGGACTCAAACCTGACCAGACCAGTTCAGTCCAGCATGCCTTCGAACCTCCCCACCCCCACCCCCCCGGTCCAGTTCGGGAGGGGGTAGCAAATTTTTTATTTTTTAATTAAAAAAAAAAAAAAACCTTCAGCCCCTTCGAGGGGCTTCCTGTAGGTGAAGGTTCCGTGGTTTCCCCATCCCCCCGCCAGCCTCTCACATCACCGCCGTGGCCCGTCTGGAGCCTCTTTTCTGGCCTGTTCAGGACTCCGTAGATCAGCGCGGTGGCCATTTTGGAGGCTTCCGCACATGCATAAATGGCCTCTGTGAGGCATGGCATGGCCCAGGGCCTCACAGAGACCATTTGCGCATGCACGGTGGCCATTTGGGGGGGGGCGGCCATTTATTTATTTATTTATTTATTTATTTATTTATTTATTTATTATTTAAAATGGCTGCCACACATGCGCAAATGGTCTCTGCAAGGCCCTGGGTCATGCCAGGCCTTTCAGAGGCCATTTGTGCATGTGCGGCGGCCTCCAAAATGGTCATTACACTGATCTTCGGAGGCCTGAACAGGCCAGAAAAGAGGCTCCGGACGGGCCATGGCAGTGATGTGGGAGGCCGGCAGGGGGAGGGGGAACCCTCCCCCCACGCAGCTTAAAGGAAGCCCCCCGAAGGGGCTAAAGGTTTTTGGTTCTTTTAAAAGAATTTTGTGGACTTGTGCGGGGGTTCCGTTCCGTTCCGGTCCAGATGGAACCGTGTGTGTGTGTGTTTCGGTTTGACCCCAAACCGAACCCCCAGACTGGTTCCGCACATCCCTACTTGCAACACAACGTTGTTCCCCATGTGTAGTTCCTATGGTCACCAAAGTGGGTTGTGTGGCATGATGGGTGCTAGCTATCACCCAACCCACAAAAGAAATGGGGGTTTGGGGAAAAGGTTAAAAAGTTGTTAAAAATCACCCACTTTCCCATTTCTTTTGTGGGTTTGGTGATAGGTAGCACCCATCATGCCCTAGCGGACAACCCACTTTGGTGTCCCTAGGAGCTAACCATGGAGAACAATGCAGTGTTGCAAGTTGCCCCATTGTTCCCTATGGCTGAACACTCAAAGCATTTTGAATTTTGTTTAATCGGAACAGCCATCTTGACCGTTGTTTTTGATAAAATGCTTCGGCTATATGCATTTTGTTTCCAGCTCAAAATGGAATGCAAAATGCATTTCGTGCACATCCCTACTTCCCTTGTCTACATCTAATAGTTCAAACTTGCAAGTTGCTTCAAGTTCCCTCCCCACCCACCTTCGAAAAACCCCATTCACATACTCATGGATCATGTATATAAGAAAAGTAAGCAGGACCGTCCATTCTGTCCCTACTCCTTATCTCTACTTATCTGCAGAGAACCTGCATGCAGTGCGGAGCATGTAACTCAGGAAGGCAGGGTGGGCAGCTGAGAGCCAGCGTGGTATAGTGGTATAAGTGCTGGACTAGGATTAGGGAGATCAGTGTTCAAATTGCCACTCAACCATGACACTCCCTGAGCGGCCTAGGGTCAGGCACTATCAGCCTTCACAATCACAAGGTGGTTGTGAAGATAATTAGGAAGAGAACCATACTGGCCATGCTGAGCTCCTTGAAGGAACAATTAAATATGCAAATAGTATATGTGTATGTCAATGGGCTCATGTAATCCGATTGGGATGCTTGTGTTCCTGATTGCATGGCAAGGGATCTATGTGCACATAGGCTGCAGATCTTTATCTGAGTCTGTGGATATTGGGAGCAGAAGTGGCATGTGAGGTCCATCATACTCTTCCACTTCTATGCACCTTCCTTTCCCTTCTATGCTTCTGAATAGGGCTCAGGTGTAATTTGAAACAGTTTAATAGATTTTAAGCTTTGAAACGATCCTTGCACTTTTTGAATGGATTTGAATTACAGCATAAGTCTCTTACTATTAGAATGTTAACCTTTTGGATTAATGATTGCATTTGACATATATAGTCATTTTAAAAGGTACTATCAGTCTCTTAAGTGGCGCAGCAGAGAAACGCTTGACTAACAAGCAGAAGGTTGCCGGTTCAAATACCTGGTGGTACTATATCAGGCAGCAGCGATTAGGGATGTGCATGGAACCAGCTGGCCTGGTTCAGTTCAAGTCCCGAGGGGACTCAAATCCAACCAGACCAGTTCAGTTTGGCACCCCCTCGAACACCCCCAGCTCGGTTCGGTCCGGGGGGGGGGGGCGGTTGCAGACCTTTTATCGTTTAATTTTTTAAAAAATCTTATGGCCCTCAGGGGAGTTTCTGGAGACGGGGGAGGGAGTCTGGTTCAGCTGGCTCTTCGGCCAGTTTTTGGCCTTCCCTGCACGGCGCAGCAGTCATTTTGGAGGCTGCACGCCTTCATGATTGGCCTCTGCGTAGCCTGGGCCACATAGAGGTCAATTGCACAGGCACTCAGCCTCCAAAATGGCCACCATGCCAAGGGGAGAAGGCCGAAAACTGGCCGAAGAGCCGGCCGAACTCCCGGCTGGAGGAGAGCATATAGAAAGCCAATGGGGAGAACCTCCGCGGACCCTCCCCCCACCTCCAGGAACTCCCCTGAGGGAGATAAGGTAAAAATAAAAAAACAAAAAAACCCCAAAAACGGTCTGTGAACACCCGAAACATTTGGGGGGGGTGTTCAGTCCGGGGTTGGACCCAACAGGGAGTGGTTTGGTTTGACCCTGAACCATTGAACTGAACTGGCTTGACATCGAACTGGCTTGGCGTCAAACCAGTTTGCACATACCTAGCAGCAATATAGGAAGATGCTGAAAGGCATCATCTCATACTGCGTGGGAGGAGGCAATGGTAAATCCCTCCTGTATTCTACCAAAGAAAACCACAGGGCTCTGTGGGCACCATGTGTCAAAATCGACTCGATGGCACACTTTACCTCTTTACCTTATCAGTCTCTTAGGAACCAAGAACAATCAGGTGAAAAGAACAAAGGCATAACAGAAAACAATGTTTGGTGTTATGCCCAATGCCCATAGACCTTATGTAGACTCAATAACATTCTCTTAGGAGCATAGGAACATAGGAAGCTGCTATATACTGAGTCAGACCATTGGTCTATCTAGCTCAGTATTGTCTTCACAGACTGGCAGCGGCTTCTCCAAGGTTGCAGGCAGGAATCTCTCTCAGCCCTATTTTGGAGAAGCCAGGGAGGGAACTTGAAAGCTTCTGCTCTTCCCAGAGTGGCTCCATCCCCTGAGGGGAAGATCTTACAGTGCTCACACTTCTAGTCTCCCATTCATATGCAACCAGGGAAGAGCCTGCTTAGCTAAGGGGACGTCATGCTTGCTACCACAAGACCTGCTCTCCTCTCTTTTAGCTCTCCATTTTGAATTCCAGCTCAGAAACAGTAACTATGGTCCAGCCAAAGTGAAACACTTTTAAGTGCCAAGGATTTCTTCTAGAAAAAAACACATACTTAACTATCACTTTGCAATCAATGAGATTTCAAAAAAGTGTTTAGCATTGGCTGGATTGTACCTAGTATTTAAATTCTGCCTCTAAAATGGATAATGGGGGGAAAAATCAAGAAATCCCAATGTGTCATACAATATCTGAGGCTCGATTTTTCTTCTGTGACTATAGCCAGTGTATCATGTTTGTTAAATGACTGAGCAGGAGCGCAGAGATAACCTGGGCAGTGTCAGAAATGTTTGGATCACAACACTCAATTTGGGTTTGGGGCTTAGGGCAAAATATAGTCTTCAGGCCCTCCTCCTGCCACCAAATGCTAACAATCAAACCAGTTGGTTGAGAGCCCTCAGCCTTATGAGACTCTGGGGGAGTTTGCCCCCTTTGCCCACCCTCCCTGCACCCTGAAGATTGATATCTGGTCTATATGTGCAGCAGAAAGAGGCAGTGGGATTCTAAGGTGGTACCATTTCAAGGACTGTACCATTTCAAGGTGTCATTGGGGAATGCCATTCTTGGATGTTCCCTATACACCTAAACATCCCTGTGAGAAGAAAGCTAGCAGATGAGAGGAAGAGGGTCTAGCCCAAATGGCTCTATGCTCTTCTAATTACATAGAATAGACTTTGCAAATGTGACCTCCCATTACAGTCTGAAGTGGTCCAGTCTATTCTGTCACTGAGGACTCTACACCTCATTCTCACTGAATTCTGTTGAATGTGTAGACCTGGCCCAAGGGATTTTCAAAAGTCTAGGAATATTTTTACTTTGTAAATTGTCACCAGGCCAGGAATCAAAATAAGAAAAAGGAACATTAAAAGTTTCCTTGTCTCAAAGGGACTCGTAGTCTGAAAAAAAGCACAAGAGAGACACACCAGCAGCCACTAATGGAGGAAGCAATGTTGGATTGAATAGGGACCATTGGCGTTACTATAGGGGGGCAGGGGGGGCACGTGCCCCCGGCGCCATCCTTGTGGGTCACGGGGGGGGCGCCGCCATGACCCCCGCCAATGTCATTTTTTTTTTTAAAAAAAAATTTAAATTAAAAAAAAATTCGTCGGCGCCCCCTCCCCCACGCGGTCCCTTCCGTGCGCCCGCCCGCCCCCCTTGCTTTGCTGACCTCAGCCTGGCTTGCCTTGTTGGCGGCGGGCCGGCGGGTGCCTAATTTCATGCTTGCAGCAACTAGAGAGCAGCGCACGCGCGACTTGGCCGGCGTACCGAGTCGCGCTGTGCATGCGTGAGTACGTGCTCATCCTCGGCTCGCCTTCTGCACGTGGCGCTGCCGCTGAGAGGAGAGCGTTGCTGGGGCTGGCGCAGGCAGGCAGGAGGACCGGGCAGCACGACGGGCCACGGACGGGGACAACACAACAAGGGCCAGCGGGTGGACAGACCTCGAGTCGGGGCCATCAAGCGTGCACTGAACTCTCAGTCAAGGTGTGTGTGTGTTATGTTCTCTGTCTGACCCTGCGGGATCTACAAAATGGTGTTTTTTGGAGGGGTGGTGCGGATCCTGTAATCCTGGTCTCGGTGTTAGTGGCTCAGCACCGCCGGTGGGAAGGGTGAACTGAACTAACTTGATCAGAGTAGTGCCCTTCCTTCTGGAAGGGCCCGGCAGAGCGGAGCAGTCCACTCACTGCGGTGGCGTCCGCCTCCGTCTGGTGGTTTCTTCTAGTTCTAGCAGACAGTGCTCCCCCTTTTCTTGCTGGTGCCGGCGGCCAAGAAGCACACCCCACTTTCCCGCCCGCGGCCCAAACGGGCACGCGTTCTCCGTGCCGAGGGACGCAGCTCAATCCTGGGGCGCGCGCAGCGCAGCCGGGCGTGTAGACTCCGCTCCAATGCTAGATCAGTTAAAGTGGACTTAGGAGTGCCGGACTTGGGGTGCTGTAAAACAAGCCCGCCCCCAAAGAAGGCACAATCCTGCTTCATTTCTTTGAGAGTCGAGCAGGATGACACCCGGCGCGGCGGCGCCTCTAATGCTTGATGTTCCCTCTCGGCCCCTCAGTCTTCGTATGACTCGCAAATCTCCCTAATCCTGCTGGTGATCTTCCTTTCATATCCTCTCCTCTCTGGGCGAGTATTGTTTCCTTCTCGATTTTGTCAAAGCGTTGTTTTCTTGGTGCCACTGGAAGGGAAAGTGGGATCAACTCGAGTTCAGCTTCGCCAGCACTGGGGTAGTGGGTAGGGATACGGGGAGGAGCTCTTCCAGGGAGGCGCAGTTCCACAGTCGTGTGTATAGCCACGACCAGATGTTTGTGTTGGATGCAAATCTGCGTCCTCTTTTGGCTTGACTTTTATTTTGGAGTGGGGAAGCTAATGCTGAACCTGTGTTCAAAATCAACTTTGTACCCAGGCTGCTGATGGGGGAGCCTCCCTCTGTGCTTGCTAACAACCCTCCTGGACCCTTTGATGTGGAACTCTCGGTGAGGAGAGGAAAGAGCCCACAGCCCCCATCAGTTCAGATCTTCCTGTTCCTCTTTTCATCCAAGGCACTCTCTCTCTCTCTTTCTTTCTCTTATCCCTCCCTCCCTCCCTCCCTCTCTCTTTCTCTCTTTCTTTTTCATTTCTTCCTCCCTCTCATTCTCTTTCTCCCTTTCTCTCTTCCTCTCCCTCTCTCTTTTTCCTTCCTTCCTTCCTCTTGTTCTCTTTCTCCCTTTCTCCTCTTCCTCTTTTCTTTTTCCTTCCTTCCTCTCTCACTCTCCCCCCTCTTTCTCCTGAGAAAACAGTGGTTGATCCTGCTCCACAAGGAAAGCTGAGTGGCAACAGTTCTGTAGGCTAAGTTTTCAAAAGAATAATAATTATATATCAATATTAAACTAAAGTGACTCAGTAATTTTCGCTCATAAAAAACTGTTTAAAGCAGCAGATGGACCCACTGTTTCTCTTTGAAACCTGAGTGTTATTTTATAGACTTTGTAAAATCTTGTTTTTTTCTCATGGACTATGTAAGCAAGTCATGTAGCTGCTCTAGTGTTCTAAACACTTTATTTGCTGCCCATAACTGCAAGTATGTTTTCTTTTTGAATCACATGTATATGTGATTGATTTCAATCTATTTGTGTTGGTGAAGTAAGAAGCTGAAGCTTGTGTTCCTTTAGTGGCAAAAAAACTTGTTCATCTGACAAAAGTCTTGATGTTGCCCAACATCTTATGCAATTGCTTAGTTACATTCTCAGCCCAGGCCACTTTAGCTGTATTATTTGACTTTGGAACTGCAGGAGAACTTCCCTAGTGTTATCTTCCCAATGTTATTAGAAGACCTTCATGACCTTCATGAATTGTCTTGTAATGTGATTTACCATTTACTTTTTCTTTTGTATGCTAGCTTATATCTATACCACCAATATAACTGGGTAACACAGATAAATTTAATATATAACTAAGTGAATTCACAGATTACTTCATTAAACAGTTACTGAGATGCTAGACTGATCATATATATGACTAAATAAAAGTTAAAAATGGAAAAGCTATATTTGTTCAGTTGCTGAAAACTTCTTACAACTGCCCTAGTGTAGAACTGTAGCTTGCACAGAATCGTAACTGGTGGTGCAACACAAAGAGGCAATAATGTGTCAGTGAACAGCACATATAGAAGCAACATTGATGGTTCTATATTATACACTGATTATTTTTTTAATGCATTGCTGGAGGCAGGAGGAAGTAGTTTGCTGTGCATAGTTTTCCATTAGGATCTCTGGGGTTTATGTGAAGTTTATTTGTGTAGCAAACATCTTGCAGATGTGGCGTACCAACTTCTGCAGTATTTGAAATTTAAAATAGATATCTGTTGAAAATGAGCACATTAAAAAAAATATCTGTGCATTCTTTAAAGATCTCTATCTTGACTGTTGTCTCACAACCAGTCTTGGAGACTGCTGTGCGTTACCTGTAAAGAAATTACTATCCCTCCAAGTGCCTTAGGACCACCAATGTGCACTTCTGATACTGAAGGTGAATTATGTGGATTTTATTTCTGTACCATTTTATTTACATAGTTCCACCCTGAGGTGTCAGATATCATGGAAACTGGGAGGCATCTAGGACATCTAGGAGTTTCTGTGTAATTTATCAAGTGATTGAAAAAGCTGTGTGTTGGTTACTCCCCACTTGCTTGAGCAATGTTCCAGCTGCCGGCTTGTTTCCTTCAGAGAAGATCCTTCTTTGTAGAAATAACATTGGCAAGAGATTTAAAACGTATATAGAGTGAAGATCTATAGGTGCATACCAGAAGTTGGGAACAAGGTGGCAGTTGCTCTGCTGTTTTTGGCAGCCACATCTAACTTCTTCCCTGAGCATGCACAAGCATTTGCACATCTGGCTGCCATCTTGCTCCCTAGGCAAGTTACTTCCCTGCTGTGCTATTAGGTGTGGCTTGTATTCCTTGTAAATCTAGGAGTAGGCAGTTGTGGGGTGTGTGTGTGTGTGTGGGATCTTGATTATGGAAGTTGGCTGAGTGTCAGGATGGGACAGGTGTCTTGTGTGTGGGCTGCAGTAGTATTTAGGAACATAGGAAGCTGCCATATACTGAGTCAGACCATTGGTCTATCTAGCTCAGTATTGTCTACCCAGTCTGGCAGCGGCTTCTCCAAGGTTGCAGGCAGGAGTCTCTTGCAGCCCTATCTTGGAGATGCTGCCATGGAGGGAACTTGGGACCTAGATGCTCTTCCCAGAGTGGCTCCACCTCCTGAGGGGAATATCTTCCAGTACTCACACTTCTAGTCTCCCATTCAAATGTAAACCAGGGTGGACCCTGCTTAGCTAAGGGGCGGGGGGGGGCGGCGCAATTTCAGTGCTTGCCCCGGGCGCCGTTTTCCCTAGTTACGCCTCTGATAGGGACAATTACTCTCTCCCTGCTAAGTACCAAAGAGAGCACTGTAACTGCAAAAGGTGCCTTTTTGCCCAGTGAGCAAGGGTAAGAGGCTTAGGTCAATGGTTCCCAACCTGGACTTCCCCACAGATGTTGCTGAACCCCCATCAGTCCCAGCTACAATGCTAGATGCTTCTTTGGTCTGAGCCAGCAATGCAGTTCTTATATTCTTATGGGGGCTCTGTGATAGAAGCTTGATGTGATTAGTTTGGCAAAAATGTGTACTGTTTGCTTTCTTACTTTTTACATTTTGATATATGATCCTTTCACCACTCCAATTTTGGCAATGTAAGTGAAAATATTGTGTGTGGGATACATTTATTCTTTGGCATTGCTATAATGCATCTGCCAACATAATATCATTACACTTTGAATTACTGTCCAGAAAAGCTTACACCACTTCATATCTCTCCAGTTTACTGCCTGATTACTTAATGTTACTATATTTAATTACATTAGGCAGTGCTACTTCAAACATGCCTTGGCATGATAAAAACGAACAGAGCAAATTTTCCGGGAATTTGTGAAAGTCACACATGCTTGGAATATGTAAGAGAGTGGTACTCTAGAATCAATGTGTGAAGCATCTTTTTTGCTGTTTTAAAGATGCTCCTAGTCCTCATAGTCTTCAAGTAAAAACATTGGCTGCCATGAAGAAAACTACTCAAAGTAGTTCCATTGAAATTCTCCTTTGCTGGAGGTGAGATCAGGGTGTCTTTCACACACAGGGCTTTTAGCTCGCATCTCCTTCAGAATGGAGGGTGTACATTCACATATTGGCCAGATTTACCCAAAAGTCCCTGTAAGCTATCAGGGGACACTTCATACACGATTCAGGTTCTTCACCGCGTGTTAGAGTGTAGTCTGATTGATATCCAGGGTAAAAAAAAACAATTTATTCTCTCTCTCTCTCTCTAGATATATAGATAGAGAGAGAGAGAGAGAGAATTTGGAAACTTTGAACTTGCACTAAAGCCTCACAGTAAACTTGCAGTAACGCCTGCCATGTGAAAAATGCCCAGGAGGAGGAGAAAAGAGAAGAGTAGCAGTGCTTGTGCCACTACACTGCCAAGTCAGGTAAGGGAGAGAAGCCTCTGGGAGGGTGCCACGAACCAGTGGGAGCTGTGGCTCAACACTGCAGCTCAGGCACTGAGCGGAGCTTGAGCTGGCCCTGGGTGAGGCTTTATTTCTCTCTAGGGGAGAGTGGGTGGGTAGCAGATGGCACCAATCAGGCCTTGATGCAGCCCTCAAAGCCATCCAGGTTGTTGGCTGTCACCACATCCTGTGGCAGAGAGTTCCACAAGTGGATCACATGTTGTGTGAAAAAGTACTTCCGTTTGTTGGTCCTAGACCTCCTGGCAATCAATTTCATGGAGTGACCCCTGGTTCTAGTGTTGTGTGAGAGGGAAAAGAATTTCTCTCTCTCCACTTTCTCCAAACCGTGCATGATTTTATAGACCTCTATCATGTCTCCCCGCAGTCGTCTTTTTTCTAAACTAAAGAGCCCCAGGTGTTGTAGTCTTGCCTCATAAGAAAGGTGCTCTAGGCCCCTGATCATCTTGGTTGCCCTCTTCTGTACCTTCTCCAGTTCAACAATGTCCTTTTTAAGATGTGGTGACCAGAATTGTACGCAGTACTCCAAGTGTGGTCGCACCATCGTTTTGTATAAGGGCATTATATTAGCCATTTTATTTTCAATCCCCTTCCTAATGATCCCTAGCATGGAATTGGCTTTTTTCACAGCTGCCGCACATTGAGTCGACACTTTCAGCGAGCTGTCCACCACGACCCCAAGATCCCTCTCCTGGTTCACCCCCTATGATGTCCAAACAGTTGGAGCCATGGTTCCAGGACCCAACTGCAGCTCCAATTCCCACCCCCAGCCTCTGAACTCTTGGTTGTAATTAAGTTTTACTCACCTAACTGGGGGTCCAGAGGCTGGAGCGTGTTGTCTGGTTTAGGCTAATTACCCAAACTGGAGTTAAGGGAGTAAGCTACTCCTGCTGCTCGAATTGCATTAGCTGGGGTGGCTTTCCTTCCTGAGTCAAAGAAAGTTTGTCACTTCAAGGAGCGGGAGGGTGAAACTCTTGCTGTGAGTCAAGCCACTCTCTAGTAAAAGTGGATGTTTGCAACGATGGAGCACAATGCAATGCATACACTTGCCAGAAGAAAGGGACAAATTGTGTTGCACATTTGAGGAAGTTGCTACTTCAGAGTCAACAATGTTTGTTGTTCAAGTGCCTCTGAAAGATCACCAAAATAAGAAGCCACCATTTGCAAGGATCCAAAGGTTTCATAAAAAGCTCATCCCTCCCTTTCAGCTGTGACTCATAAGCATGCCATCTAAATTTCTAGTTCTCCCTCTGTTAACTTCACTCACAGGGAAGAAGTAAGATTATAAAGTTGTGTACACTTCATATTGGTCAGCGCAAAAAATATGTATGGCATATATTTGGAAAGGCCCCTGTGTTGCACTGGAGTTGAGAAAGTTATGAGACACAGCACTTCAGAGAAACACATTTATTTTGTTCAATTAAAAAGAATACAATCAAATACTTCAGAAAATTATGACATTTTATTATGTTAGGAGAAACATGCATTTTATTAATGCCATACTAGATTTTGAAATAGGTCTACTAATTTAATGCATTTGGATTGCATAGAATTTTAGAGCCGGAAGAGACCTTTCAGGTATTTTAGTCAAATTCCCTGCTCAATGCAGGATTTTCTTCTTTATTATGGTTAAAAAGACATAATTTCCATTTCAGAATAACCCATATCTACTTCAGAGTGACTTAATGACATATATTTACTAGAAGGTTCAAATGGCTTTCCTATACAGAAAAGGAACAGAGCAATTTATTAAAATGACATTTTGCTCCTTTGGAAACCTTCCTTCAACTGTCATATCCCATTGTGGGCTCAAAATATGGCAGATGCTTGAGGAAGGAAAACTCATGGTTTTTACTGGGGAGTTTGTTTGTTTTTAAACTTGGACAAGTTAAAGTTTACCTTTAACCAGGTAAATCAAAATTCAGAAAGGATTGTTATTTGTGGAGTAGTCCTTGTTCATTTTTGTACAAGGACGAATTCATGTGACAGCGGGGGGAGGAATGTTTGTTCCAAACCTGGTTTAATTTTTTTCTTCTCTTTGAGACTGAGGAACTACAAGATAAGAATAATGAGGAACAGCAAAGCATTAGTAGTAGCAGCTGCTTCACACACTTACTGTGAATCTCTATTTTAAGCATAGTTGATCAGAATGTTTCATTATCTTTAATAACAAACCTACAGATGAGAGAACTCTGAAGTAAAAACCAGAACAAAGAATTGAGATTCTTCTGGATGCACACACACGTGTATAAACACACACACACACACACACACACACACACACACACTGGGGAGCCACCAAGTGGCCATTAAACTATTATCTTTCATTTTCCTGACAAGACCACACTAGAGAACTGCGGTTACGTATAGTAGATGATTCTAGTCATCTATGGGCCACACAAGACACAAAGGCAACAGGTCTCTGTGTTTAAACACAGATCAGTCACAAACACATTGAAAAGTTAAGGGGTGGAGAGACAATGTTAAGGAGCCCACTCCTCACGTTCTTGTAGCACCCCCCACACAGCGTTTTCTCCCAAACAGGCTCACTTCTGGTATTTGAACCCAACTATTGTAAGTGACATCAGGGGAGAGAGCGAGCAGAAAGGTAAGCTGCAAGTGGAGGCAGCGGGTAGTGGGGGCTGGTTCTATTTCCCTCACTCTCAACTCGTGCTTTTGATAGGATTGCAGCTGATCTTGGCTTGAAGCACACATCACATTTAGTTTGGCCTTCACATCTTACTCTGTATACATAAACTCCATTCAATATTATACAAAAACTGAACAATGATGTAAACATTAGAAGGCACCAGGTTTTCACTAGGAGCAGAATTTGCAGGTGCTGTGATCTGGATAGCTGGCACACTGGAGGAACTGAACTGGCCTGTTATAAGACAATGAGAAAGACATAAACATGCAGCTCCATATACATTTAGGGGCCGTTTTAGTCAAAGACAGTGTCAAAACTTCAGGAAAAATGTCATTTGAAATATCAGTTCTCTGCCTCCCTTCATAACATAAGGACAATTTCCAATTACTTCTATAAAAAGGTAAATACAAAGCACAATACACAAAGATTACAATCCTCTGCATGCTTATGAAGCAGTAAACTCCACTGAATTCAGTGTACGGGAATGAGCTGCAGATCCACCGAATAGGAGAAAGTGCTGCCAACTAACAAACCCTTCCAGAGAATCCAAAGCTTGTATAAACAGAAATGTCCTGAGGCACTTCTCATTTCAGAAATTAAGCAGTTACATCATTGCCTTCTCAATACCCTTAATTGCAAGAAAGCCATGCCTAGAATTGATCCAGAAGAGAATAGGCTGGCATGCAAACAGCTACTTAAGCACACACTAAGGGGGGTTGCCTGCCCAGTGAATTTTCTTATATTTGAGCAACTTTCTCCCTACCACCTCCATATCACAGTGATTGTAAAATTCCTGTTTCAAAAGCAGTTTTCCATTTGGCATAAGGAGCTGCTGTGTAAGGAAAACAAGTTTAAAGGCCCCATGGAACTAGTTGCTTTCTTTCTTTCCATAATCATTTTTGTTTATTCAAAAATAAAAATAGCGCGTATACATCTCTTGAACTTCCAGAAATTATAAGTAACAATCCAACATTCTACTACCCTCCCTTGCCAGCTCTCCCCCAACTCTCCTCCTTGTATCACATATTGCAGAGAAAGAAGAGACGTAAGTTTTGGGTGGTATAAAAATATGTAAAATAAAAAAACAAACAAAACAAACAAACAATCAATCAATCAATCTCATGCTAACCCCCCCCCCCAAAAAAATCTTGGGTGTGGAGGTTGACCAGATGCTGTATTAAAATTTGTGAAAGGTTCCCAAATAGAGCAAATAATTCCTCTGAATTGTTCCTTAGATAAAGTGTAATCTTAGCCATAGAGGCATATTCCCATAACTTTAATAGCCATTCATTCAAGGTTGGGACTGCTTGTAATCTCCAATTAGCCGCATAAAGAATCCTGGCTGCAATAATCATGTATAAAGACAACTCTGTATGTTTAGTAGGTATATAAGGTTTAGTCATATTTAACAGAAAGAATTCAGGCAAGTAAGCACAGTTTATCTTTAAAATTTTTACATCTTAGAGTGGATTTTCTTCCAGAATTGTTGTGCTTTACTGCAAGTCCACCACATATGATAGAGTCCGAGTGTCCCCACATGGGTCTTACATTTCCAACAAACTCCAGAGTAATTACTGTCCATCTTTACAATCTTCGTGGGAGTAATGTACCAACAGAGATACACTTTGTACCAGTTTTCCCTTAAGATACTATTTGCTGTAAATTTAATATTAACTTTCCATTGATATTCCCATTGTTGCATGTCCTGTTTAAATTTTGCATCCACTTTATCATGAAGGCTTTTATTTGTTCTGTCTCTGAGTCATATTTCAGCAGTAACTTGTAAATCAATCCCAGGAGATGATCTGCATTTTTAGTTATTAGCACTTCACATTGCGTTAAATCTCTGAGTTTACCACCTTGTCCTTGTACATCTTTCTGCACTATAGAACTAATCTGTAAGTATAGGAAGGTTTCTCAGACCATTCTTGAGTAAGAAACTGAATAGATTTGAGTAGTTAGTGGAACTAGATGGGTTTTCCAGTAGATGGGTGCCCTAGCTGCTAAGTAGGGTAGGCCCTGGTTTATTTTTGGATGGGTACCCTGTGGGTCCCGGTTTATTTTTGGATGGGCACACCTGATTGCTAAGCAGGGTGGGTCCTGGTTTCTTTTTTGATGGGCACCCACTTGCTAAACAGGATGGGTCCTGGTTTATTTTTGGATGGGGCAACCCCTGATTGTGAAGCAGGGTGGGTTATGGCTTATTTTGGATGGGCAACCCCCATTGCTAAGCAGGGTGGACCCCAGTTTATTTTTGGATGGGCACCCCAAATGCTAAGCAGGTGTCACAAGCTCACTCAACTGAAGTAATTAGAACTAATTTGTAAGTATAGGAAGGTTCCTCAGACCATTCTTCAGCAAGAATTTGAAAAGATTTGAGTTTTGTTTTTCCAGTAGTTGGTAGAACTAAATGGGTAGTTGGTTTTCCAGTAGATGGGCGCCTTAGCTGCTAGCAGTAGCGAGGTACCCATCCAAAATAAACTGGGACCTACCCTGCTTAGCAATCAGGGGTGCCCATCCAAAAATAAACTAGGACCCACCCTGCTTAGCAGTCATTTGTTTTTGGATGGGCACCCTGAATGCTAAGCAGAGTGGGTCCTGGGCTTTTTGGATGGACACCCTGATTGCTAAGCAGGGTGTGTCCCGGTTTATTTTTTGATGGGCACCCAATTGCTAAGCAGGGTGGGTCCTGGTTTATTTTTGGACTGCTTCAATAGATTTGAATTTTGTTTTTCCAGTAGTTGGTGGAACTAGATGAATAGTTGGTTTCCTGGTAGATGGATGCCCAAGCTGCTAAGCAGGATGAGCCCTGGTTTATTTTTGGATGGGTGCCCATATGCTAAGCAGGGTGGGTCTGCCTTTGATGCTAAGCAGGGTGGGTCCTAGTTTATTTTAGGATGGGCACCCCAAATGATAAGCAGGGAGGGCCCCAGTTTATTTATTTTTAAATCATTTTTTTAAATTTATAAAAATAAATTTATTATTTTTATTGATAAAAATAGCACATATACTTCTCTTGAACTTCTGGAAAATTATAAGTAACAATCCAACATTCAACTACCCTCCCTTGCCAACTCTCCCCCTCATATCAGATATTGCAGAGAAAGAAGAACAGTGAATTAATCAATCTCATGCAAAAAACACACCCCCAAATCTTGGGTGTGGATGTTGACCAATGCTGTATTAAAATTTGTAAAAGGTTCCCAAGTTAGAGCAAATAATTCATCTGAGTTATTGATAAAATATGCTGTGATCTTAGCCTTAGAGGCATATTCCCATAGCTTTAATAGCCATTCATCCAAGGTTGAGACTGCTTGTAATCTCCAATTACAAGCATTAATTGAATCCTGGCTGCTGTAATCATGCATAAAGACAACTCTGCATATTTAGTAAGTATATATGGTTTAGTAATATTTAACAGAAAAAGTTCAGGCAAGTAAGGACAGTTTATCTTTAAAATTTCTTGCAACTTAGAGTGGATTTTCTTTCAAAATTGTGGTCCTTTACTGCAAGTCCACCACATAAGACAGAATGTGTCCATGTGGGTCTTACATTTCTAACAAACTCTAGAATAATTACTGTCCATCTTTGCAATCTTCGTGGGAGTAATGTACCAACGAGATATATTTTGTACCAGTTTCCCCTTAAGGTACTATTTGCTGTAAATTTAATATTGACTTTCCATTGATATTCCCATTGTTGCATATCAATTGTCCAGTTTAAATTTTGCATCCACTTTATCATGCAGGCTTTTATTTGTTCTTTTTCTGAGTCATATTTCAGGAGTAACTTGTAAATCAGTCCCAGTAGATTATCTGCATTTTTAGTTATTAGCACTTCAAATTCCATTAAATCTCTGAGTTTACCACCTTGTCTTTGTATTTATTTCTGCACTATAGAACTAATTTGTAAGTATAGGGTTTCATGGTCCTCTAAATCTTGGCCATAGACTCTGAGGCACTCCAACAAACCAGCCTTGGTATTATAAAACATTGTTCTTCGAAACATTCCATGTCGCAGATTAGAGAGAGAGAGAGAGAGAGAGAGAGAGAGAGAGAGAGATTCTGATCATGTCAGTGATTTAGGGTATTAACTTTAACACCCTAAATCACTGACATGATCAGAATACCTCCCTCTCTTTATAATGTGATGGTGGCACACACGTATTTTTACTCCATGCCTGCCCCATGCACATGTACACACATAAGTGGTATGCATGCTATCTTTACAGTATACACTTGATTGCTCAATGAATTTTTCTTCCCTTCTGGGTCACTTCTGGTATTGGAGATGGGAAGAGAATAGTGCCCAGTACATCCAGCTGTGGGGAAGTTGTGCTTCTCTTCTGAATGCTCCTTTTGGTACTGTTAAATAACCCACCCTCAATTTTATAAATATTCACATGAATGATGGCCCCATCACATCCAATTCTGCCTTTTACCATTTTAAACAAGTTGACAACTAGCACACACAAACACACAAACCATTGCAAATTACCTGTAATTATTTTCACAAGTGGCATTTATTTTTCGGCTTTTTAGGATGTTTGTTAGCGTTGTTATTGAATGTCCTGTGCAAGAGTCCCTGGAAATAAAAACAGGATTTGTGGTTCAAGTGTAATTATGTTCACCGACATTGTAATATTGACAACTGGTTCTGCACAGGTACTTTGAAAAACATTTCAAGATAAATACACACCTATTCTTCAGTCCCTGATCCATTAAACTCAGTTTCTAGACTGAACTCCATTGCCTTCAGTATACAAACCCAAAACCCCCACACCCAGTATTCCTGTGTAACTCCTCATTAACTGTTTGTAAGTACAAGTTAGGGATGTGCCCGGAACCATTCCGGAGGCAGCAGCGGTGTTCCCTTAAGGGCAGGGGAAGGTGGACTTACCCCTCCCACTGCATTTTCCCTGCCAGTGCTCCATTGTAACAAAGCCGCTCGGGGTGGCAGCGTACCTCCCTGCTGCCCCGTTGCCCTCATCGGCCAGAAGTGGGCTGAAGTACCTTCCAGAGGTACTTCTGGCCGATGAGAGCAATGGGGCAGCAGGGAAGTATGCTGCCGCCTCAAGTGGCTTTGCTGCAATGGAGTGCCAGTGGAGGAAATGCAGCGGGAGGAGTAAGTGCACCCAACCCCACATTTGAGGGAACATCCCCGCCGCCTCCAGAAGGCCGAAATAGCCCCGGTGGGGCTATGTTTTGGGGTCAAGCCTAGTACAAGTTACTGTGCTTCCTGTCCCCTTGCACGTTATAGTGCGTCTGTGTGATTCCCCCCACCCAGTCATTTTCTGGGGCTTTGGAACCTAACCCCCCGCCCCCTCCATTCCCATACTCAAGGTCTTGTTATTTGCAGTTTCATTATCCACAGTTGTAGGCATGAATACGAATAATGAACACAAATAATGAGAGCCACCTGTAATGACCACAGGATTTCTCCCCTAGCACCAGAAGTGCAGTTTCAGAAACACCAACCATAAAGAAGCACAAGCACATCAGGAGGGAAAGAACTAATAAACTTCTCATGGCATTTATTTTGACAGAATTACTATGAACAATGTTTCCCTTTATTGCTTCCCCCTCACTTGAGCTTTCTCCTCTTTTTTAGCTGTCCCACCACCATATTTCTTTCTGTGGTCTCTTTACCCCCCTCCCCCTGCCACTTTATCTTCATCCTATGAACTTTGGTGGTTACATTCAAGGGCGTAACTATAATAGGGCAAGGGGAGACAGTTGTCTGGGGGCCCACTGCCTTGCCCCCCCCAGAGGCAAGTCACATGACTGACTCCGCCAGCCGCACACCCGCCCGGGCTTCCTTCAGTTGTGTTCATCCTCCAAAACTGATGCGAGTGTTAAGACCTGGAGCTACCAGAACAGCATGTCTTTCTCTAGTACCATTAACTGACTTGCATCATCCACAATTTATAAAACCTTTTAAAAAATAATTTAGGAATTTAGGATGATCTATTGTGACACATAGGATCTATATCTATAGCTATCTAAAATTTCAGGTGTGTGTGTATATGTGTGTGTGTGTGCGTATAATTATTATGCTTTTTGTTACCACTATTCAGCCTCATTTAAGATTTCTTTACTTCATGAGCTGAGCTTCGGGGGGGGCGCATTTTAAATCTTGTCTCTGGGCCCATGCCAACCTTGCTACGCCCCTGGTTACGTTGTCAGTGGTTATTGACTCAATAAGACAAGGACAACCACTACTCTTCTTTAGCATCAACAAAAATATAAGCAACATTTTTAAAGTAGTAGATAGCCCTCTACTGGCAAGTTCTAGAAACTGCAACCAATCAACTTCTCTTAAATGCAAAGCAGCTACTAGAAAGTCAAAAGCCTGAAGACAGACTATAGTTTTCAAGAGAGTTGAAAACTCAATTTAGGCATTATTCTCTTGATATACACGCTTATTTATTTTCTGCCTGTCACCTCTCTGAAATACTATAATACCTATGAAGAGACATAATTATCATTGGCAAGGATGACCCTACCTTACCACTGTCAGTTCTCAACACTACAGAATTGAATTCATTCAATTCTTATTCTGTTTCTTCAGGAAACCTTGAGAATGGTAGTTCTGTGAAGGTAATTCAATGAATGGTAGATCATCTCAGCATTCTCACTAAATTATAATTACCAAGATTATTTGTAAAATCCATGTTATTCAAACTGGTATAAAAGGGATGCATTTGTAGTGCAGATATGCTTTGTGAAATTCTCTCCAGCCAAGAGATAATGGACTATGGAGCTGCCTTTGTATGTAGTCCATAAATTACAATTGGTACAGAATGCGGCAGCCAGATTGGTCTCTGGGACAACATGAAGGGACCACATAACACTGGTTTTAGAAGAACTGCACTGGCTGCCAATATGTTTCCAGATAAAATGCCAGACTAGAGTCAAGCTCAACAGGGTCTTCTTTCCCCGCTGATTCTGCCAAGCCCATTCCCTTGGTTGTGGTTTCACTAGATAGTAGGTAGGGACAGTGGGAATCTCGTTCATCCATTCATGTGCATCACTAATTAGATGACGAGGCCTTTGGCTACCTTAAGAGAGTCATAGTTACTCCCGCCATTTACCTACACTTAATTGAATTTCTTCACTTTGACATTCAGAGCACTGGGCAGAAATCACATCACGTCAACACCCACCGTGGGCCTTCGCAAAGATAAAATGCAAAATGCTGTTTATTTTCTTTATATATATTTATCTAAGGTGTACCCATTGCTAATCCCATGCGTGGCAGCTCTCGCGAGAGTTTGTGAGCAGCTGCTGATTAATGGTGGGGATGGGTGGAAAGAAACTGCTGACCAGAACAGCCAAGCAGGTGGGGAGAATAAGTGGCAGCCAGGCGGCCGCCAAGGGAGAACAAACTGGGGCTGGGAGAACGAAATGGGGCTGAAGGGAGGAAATGAAATGAAGATGTGAGGAGAGACAGGGAGAACTAGGAGCGCAGATGCTCTGTGCCAGGTCAGTTAGTTACTTATAAAGCCCTTAACAGCTTGGGTCCAGGGTATATAAGAGAGTGCTTCCTTTGTCATAAACCCTGCCACTTATTACAATCTTCTGGAGAGGTCCGGTTATGGTTGCCACCGGCTCATTTGGTGGCAACCCGGGACCAGGCTTTCTCTGTGGCTGCCCCAGGGCTTTGGAATATGCTCCCTGCTGAAATAAGAGCATCTCCTTCTCTCTTTGTTTTCAGGAAGACCCTCAAGACTCACCTGTTCTCGCAGGCTTTTAATTAGAATAAATTAAAAAAAAATTGTTTTAATAATTGTTGTATGCTACTGTTTTTATTGTTTCGTGTATTTTAATCTGTGTAGATTTTTAAATATTGTTTTAAAATGTTTACACCACCTAGAGGTGTACATATCAGGTGGTATAAAAATATGATTAAAAAAATAACTAAATAATTTTAACATGCAAGGGCATTGCCGGGGCAGTCCTTTTGTTGGGTGAAGCAGTCACCTCGGGCAGTGGATTTTTGGGGTGCCAGCAGGGTGCCAAGATGCCCTTCACTTTAATGACTGGAGCAGCTCTTTAGGACAGACCTGACCCTTGTATGCTTTGCAAGGAGCGTAGGGAGAAGAGAAAAGGCTGCCCTCCTCTCCTCACACTCCTGGCAAAGCTTGCCAGAAGCACAAGAGACAGCTGGTGGCCGTCTTCCCTCTCCCTTGCCCTGCCCCGGCCCACTTTCAAAGCTTGCAAAGAGCCATTTTGAAAGTGGTTTGGCCCCTACCAGGGGTGTGAGGCAAGGAAATATTTGGCACACCACCTCAGGTACCGCAATACCTTGTGCCACTTCTGGGCACTGCAATCTATAGAAATGGTTGCTAATAATGTCAAATTAAGAAATGGCTCTCTGAAATGTGTTTTTTCCCGCAGAATCAGAACAGTACAACCAGTAAAGGAGGAAATGTTCTTGGATGAACAAGAGGATCTGTTGAGTAATAGGGTGCCCTTTAAGGCAATCCACATAAAACTGAACCATAGATAAGAGGTATTTTATTCTATACTGGCAAACCATACCTTTGAGGTCCATCAACATCATTCATAAGCCAAATCTGCATTGTGGAGACTTTTTCTGGATTTAGGTGAAAGATTTCAATGCCTCCAAAAAAGCTGGTAGAAGAGGGACATAAAAAGGAACACAAAACCATTTACTAGCCCAACAAGCCGGGTTGTTTGTTTTTTTACACTTTATATAATCCCACCATTAATACTTAGGCCCTGATCCACAAACCCTTGTGCACCAAACTAGACTGTATAAGCAGGGGCATAGGAAGCTGACTCAGACCACTGGTCCATCTAGTCAATATTGCCTACGCAGACTGGCAGTGGCCTCTCCAAGGATGCAGTCAGGAGTCTCTCCCAGCCCTATCTGGAGATGCCGCCAGGGAGGGAACTTGGAACTTTCTATGTTCAAACATGCAGGTGCTCTTCGCAGAGCAGCCCCATCCCCAAAAGGGAACATCCTACAGTGCCCACACATGTAGTCTCCCATTCAAATGCAAAGCAGGGTGGACCCTGCTTAGCAAAGGGGCCAATTCCTGCTTGCTACAACAAAACCAGCAATCCTGGTCTATCAAAACACCAATAATAGGCATGTTTATAGTACTTCCCAGTGCCCAAAGCACTTCATGTGTATTATCCCACAATCTTTACAACCCCTGAGTGTGTACATCCTTGATTAATGGTTGATGTCATGTGGCTATGCGTGTCCACTGTCAATTGACGTGAAGGACTAGCCCACCATGGAAAAAGGAATTCTTGTGCTCAGCCTCAGATGCTGGATGTGGGAACCTCACAATGGAAACCAACACACACAATACCCACTGACACAGTGCAAGAGAGGATCCATACAGCTTTACACAATTGTCCTTAATAGTATGGAGCAGGAAGATAGCAAGGTTTTTATACACACACACACACACACACACACACACACACACACACACACACACATTAGAAGAGAAAGTCTTCAGTAGAATTTTCCAAATGTACTTATTTTGTGATTTGAAGTCTCCCAAACCAATCAGTCAATTAACGAAAAGTATTTGGCATATGACAGTCTTGAGTTCTTTGTTGTTTTGAAGAAAACAAGACCACCTAGAAAAAACAGATCATCTGACCATGTACTAAAACATACTGTTTTAGTACAATAGATGTTACCAACGTTCAGATCCAGCTAAAGCTAATTGTGATTAAGTCCTATTGAATACAAATATGGCCAACTTGTTCCCTAAGTTTCAATAGGACTTAATTCTGAATAACCTTAGTGGGATTGAGTCCCAAATCTTTAAAGAATATGGAAATAGCCCACTGTCTCTCTGCTTCTCTATTCAGTTAGTGACAAGTGTTATTGCAAATAATAAAGCTAGCTTGTTTATTATTAGTGTATCTTTGATGCTTGAACATGCATGGAAGCTAGATCTGAGCTCCGGCTGCCTTCTGAGCCCATGAGATAATGGTAATTAATACTCTACCTATCAATCACTTAGGCTGATAAGTAGAAATATGTATACCCACTATACCATTTGCATGTGGACAGACATCAGCAATGATAAGGAGGAGGATACCTGTTATTTTTGAATGCACCAGCTTCTAGTGAACCATTGAGCATCACTTGGACTGTGCCACATGCTGTCTCTGCAAACTAAAACAAATAATGCAGCATCATTCTTGACTATGAACAAAACAATTAACGGGTATTTGAGGTGTCAACAATTGGCATTACTTTTCTGCAAGAAATAGTTTCCAAAAGTTGTAGATCCAAATCACTATATAATTGTGAATTATATAGTTCAGTTATAATTGCGGGAGTGCTCACCATTCAACCATGAAACTCACTGGGCGACTCTGGGCCAGTCATGTATCTCTCAGCCTAACCTACCTCTGAGGGTTGCTGTGAGGATAAAAATAAGCATGTACTTACTAAAAATAAGGAGCTCTTCCTCTGACCTCCTCAGAGGAAGAACGGGATATAAATGTAATAAACAAATAAATAAACAATCACTCTAGTTCCTCAGGTTGAGGCAGTGACCAGAGGGTGGTATTTATCAGCTTCGGCTGATATGTCAGCTACGCCCATTTCTGGAGGGAAATGACCTTAAAACAGGGGTGCATATTCTGGTAACCTCCAGATTTTACTACTGTAATGCACTCTATGTGAGGCTGCTTTTGCATGTAGCCTGAAAACTACAGTTGGTGCAGAATGCAGCAGCCAGACTGGTCTCTGGGATAACCTGAAGAGAACATATAACACCAATCTTAAAAGAACTGCACTGGCTGCTGCTATGTTTCCGAGTGAAATAAAAAGTGTTGGTTATTACCTATAAATCCCTGAACTGCTTGGGACCAGGGTATTTAAGAGAGTGTGTCCTTGTCATGAACCCTCCCACCTATTAAGATCATCTAGGGAGGTCTGGTTATGGCTACCACTGACTCATTTGGTGGCTACTCAGGACCAGGCCTTCTCTGTGGCTGCCCCAAGGCTCTGGAAGGCACTCCCTATTAAAATCAGAGTTTATCCATCTCTGGCAGTTTTTAAGAAGACCCTTAAGATGCACCTGTTTTCTCAGGCTTTTAAATAATTTTATATCGTAAGTGTGTTAATCATTTGATTCTGTTTTTATATTATATTTTAACTTATGTACACAGCCTAGGGATGAACATATCAGGTGGTATAGAAACATCACAAACAAGGCATTTCCATTAGGCTTTCATATTTATCCCATGCTGTCAGAAAATTACCTCAAGCAGCCATAAAAATCTACATGCGGGCATAACTCATGATTTATTGATTGATTTGATTTGTATACCGCCCCTCCAAAATGGCTCCGGGCGGTTGATCACATTACTCAAAGGGGTTCAGTTTCTAGCCTACAACTGCCAGTAACGAAACCACGAATAACAAATCACTATGCCTGTGGGGATGTGGGGTGTTAGGCTCCTGCTGGGGGTGTTGGGAGATGCAAAAATTAAAAAACAGCACCACAGTAAACACAATAAAAAGCGAGCATCGTACTGTGCTTTGTGGGTGTCCATGTGCCCAGCAATGCCCCCCAAACTGTCAATCGAGCCAATTTCCCATGACAAATAATGGGCGGGGGGTTCCTTTTTTAAAAAACAGAGGAGTCACAAAATGGCTCCTAGTCATAAAATGGCGGTCGGAAATTACCTCCAAAGTCATTTCTGGCCAACTTCAACCCGCGGATGTGAAATTAACCCCTTGTTTTGGGGAGTTCTCTCACGTATGCCAAGGTCAGGCTTCAATCACCTGACTTCAGATACACAAAACTGCAGATAGCAAATCCGCATATAGCGAGGTGTATACAAGATGACCAGTCAAAACACCTTTTTATTAGGGCTGAGCCAGAAGTTGTTTGTAGAATTTTCCCCACTCTAGATTGGAGCTGGTTGTTGTGGTAGTAAAATATTTCATAGAACTAACTCTCACTTTCTTTGCTGCCGCCACCTCTTCATGCCATCCTGCAGGTAGTGACAACACTCTCTGTTGCTGCTGACTGCTTTTTTGCTTCAGTGCTTTGATTATTGTTCTCTGATTTAGTTGCAGATGCCATCCTGTAAGCCAGAATCACTGGCTAAATGACATCATCATGAAGCCAGAGCAGAGTGATGGCAGGAAGCAATGCTTCCTGCCTTCACTCAGGCATTTTGTGTGCGGCAGTTGTCGAAGGAAGAAAACACCACTAAGTAGCTGTGGGGAGTACAACTGCCACCATGGCAACTGAGGCTAAACTTTCACTCCTGTTTATGTATTTCAATTGTTGAAATACATCCCCACACTCTTCATAGTATACAAACAAGGTACTAAATTAGAAAGGGAAGGGTCTTTTACTATTAATTGTGTTTGAATGAACACTTTTAAGGCTTGTTGTGCTAATAGCTTGAAGCCACTTACAGTGCTGTACTAGTCTCAGCTTCTCTCTGAGTAGGCCCCTACCTAGGCAACTGTGAAGAAATGGCAGATTCTTAAACCTTGATCACACCACTACTCAGGGTAAAAGTATTATTATTATTATTATTTATTTATTACATCTCTAGACCACCCCATCCAAAAGGCTCTGAGTGGTGCACAGCAAGTTTTAAAAAAAACATAAAAACAAACACCATTTAAAATACACTGCTTAAAAATATATAAAAACAATTTAAAAACCATTCAGAACCATTTAAAACCAATTAAAATACTTAAAATCAATTTATGGCACTATATATGATTAAAGTATAATATACTTTAGTATTATTGACCAGGGTTCTATGAAACATACCATCTTGGATGCCATTTTCCAGAATAATGTAACGGGGTTGCTATCACAGTCTTTCCACTCTGGGCAAGAGATGTAGTCAATTCCTAAAATAAATATATTTTGAATATAAATATGAGATGGAGATCTTGTGCCCTATGAGAGAAGAGGCAAGAAGAAACAAGCTTTAATGCAAGATCATATAAAAAGGGGAGATTCCGAAACATATTCTAACAAGAGGCTTTGAGGATGAGAGAGACAAGAATGCCAACATTTTAGCTGCTATTGTTGAAATGCGTAAATCCCACTGAAGTTCATAACACTCACTTGAGTGGGCTTAAGTTTCAGGATCATCTGCAGACTCTTGCAGTGTATGTGTGGGAGATTTTAAAGTACCCTTGATTCAATTGCTTCTGTCAGGCAAGCAAGCTATCCTTATATTTGGTGGATTATTGAGAAACCTCTTATCATTTGTGCAGTTTGTCCACATTGCTTGTTGCTATGAATTTTATCGTGTAAGAATGAAACCCCAGTGGAATAACTGTATTGTAAAACACTTCCCACTTCTTTGAATAGTAGAAAGTTCCAAGGGGAGTGTTACCCGGCTTCATTTCTTTCCCTGAGACTTATGATATCTGTGTTTGCTTGTGAATAAAACCAATTTTACAAGTAGAACACAGCGGAAGCAAACACTCCTTCAAACAGCAGATCTGTCAGTCCTGCACCAGAGAGACCCTCATGATTCTTTACTTTCAGCCAACCAACTCACAGCTCTGTCTCCCCAATTCAAACTGCAAATTGGCTCCAAACTGTTTCTCTCTCCCCTCCCATTAGCTGGAGGATGTTACCTTCCCAAACTCTTATGGGCATTGCATTTCAAATGCTAGAAAGAGACTTGCAGCTATCAGGAGAACATCTGGTGTCATTAGTTATCTTTGCTGAAACATCAGCCAGTCATCCTGAATTAGTATAAAGTCATCAGCCTAAATCTCAGCATCTATCACAATAGATTTCATATATCAAAGATTAGATATTCCCCACTTTGAATATATATATCTCCCAATTACTTCAATTTTTTGTATTTAAATGCTGCAACTAATAATTACAATTATCTGATTAGATGTCTTTGAGCATACTGTAGTTACAATAAACCCCTTGATGTCCTTCTCATTTCACTTCACTGCTATAGTAATATGCCAGGAGAGGGGGTGGGGGAGAGAGAGAGAGAGAGAGAGAACATACGAACACAAACACCCTATGATAACTTGGGTGACAAGCCTAAGCTGAGCAAGGATAGTGATGAAAACTTATTTTAGCCAACTGAGTTCTAAGAAGTGCAGAAGTTTACTTCAACATTTTAAAGACATAATGGCTGACATCCAGGCTAATGCTGTACTAGTGCAATAAACAAAGATGTAGCCAATGATGCTCAAAGTTGCTCACTCTTCTTGCAGTCTTGGTCCACTTGTACAAGCATAGCACTTGTGCCACGAGGATAGCGAATAGCTTTGCAACATATATGGAACAAGAAAGAAATATCACCATAAGTTGCTCCACTACAAGTGTAGCCTGGGATGTAAGCTCCTGATGTATATGTGGCTAGCTAGAGCCACTTTCTTGCATAATGCAGCATCAGTCCGGATGGCAGCCAATATTTTCTACTGTCCCCCTAATGTGGGTTATTTTTTTTAACTACTTTAATTTAGTATAGTTAATTCCAACTATCATTATTCTTCTGGAATTATACAGATGTAATGTCTTGTACATGTAGCCCAAACCAAGGCGTATTAGTCTCACGGAGTTCAGGGGAATGTGCCCTAGGGATGTGCAAACAGGTTCGAACTCAAACCGGTTCGGTTCGAAGGTTCATACTCGGATGAAACAGGGCATTGCATTGGCAATGCCAGTCTGAGTTCAAATTGATTGAGCCAGGTTCGGTTCGAGCCTGATTCAGTCGGTTCAAAGGCTCTAGAGGACATTTTAGATGTTCTCCAGCAAAGATGTGGTGGATCAGACACTCTGAGGCGTTTCTTTCCCCACAGGCAAAACATCCATTGTATAAGAAGAGAACAGCAGAAGAACCGGTGCGTGGCGTATGTTACTTTAAGTTCTCCTTCAGTGTGTTGGTGTGTTTTTGCCTTGCCCCTCTTTTTTTGCAGTCTGCGTGCTGGGTTGGTTTTACTACCTTGCTTCGTCTTGTTAGGTCTTGTTGGTTTGTGGCTATTGTTGTGTAGTCTGTGCTGTTGTTTGGTTTGGTCCCCTTGGCTTTGCCGTTGTGCAGACAGAAGCAGCAGGAGGTCTGTTTCTATGGTGGTTTTTTGGTTTGTAGTTAGTTGTCTTCTTAGTTGTGTCACTGTGTGTTGCCATGGTGACCTGCTAGGGGCACAAAACTGGGTGGGTGGTGGGCACCCAGGGGTGCCAAGCACCCACGGAACCTCAAAGCAATCAGACACTTCTATGATTTTAGATTTTTCCCATTTTTGCATTTCTCCCATAGGGAATAATGGAGATTTGAGGCAGCCAAGCCAGCCCATTCTCCCCTTTGGGGGGTGCCAAGGCACCTGAAAGTGGGTCTGGAGGCATGGTGGGTTGTGCCACAACACCCCCCCAGGCAGCCCCAAGCTGGTAGGGTTAATGTTTTTTTCCCCCAGGAGAGATCTTCATAGGGATTCATTGAGAGAACTTATACACATCAGTTCCAAACACAAATTGGATTCTTGGTGTCTGTATGAGTTCTCTTAATGAACCCCTATGAAGATCTCTCCATATACATATATATACAGACCAGAGAAGCTACTCTGACAGAGGTAGACTTGTTAAAAGGACAGTAACTGAAAACAATCCTGGAAAAAACAAACCATGAACCCCACCAGCTTGGGGCTGCCTGGGGGGAGTTGCGGCATAACCTACCATGCCCCCAGACCCACTTTGGGGTACCCTGGCACCCCCAAAGGGGATTATTGGGACTGCCTCAAATCCCCATTATTCCCTATAGGAGAAACGCAAAATTTGGAAAAATCTTCAAAAATTCATTAAAAATCGTAGGAGTGTCCAATTGCTTTGGGGTTCAATGGGTGATTGGCACCCCTGGGTGCCTACCACCCACCCTGGTTTTGTGCCCCTAGGTGCTCTACATAGAGAGTTATGGGCCAGTTCAAGTCCCCATTATTCTCTATGTAGAACCTTTTAGAACTGGTTTGAATTGGGTTCAAATTCAAACTGAACCGGGGTGGGGGGGTTGAGCAAAACCAGAACTGAACCTACCCAACCTGGTTTGAAGCCGAACCAAACAAGCCAAGCCGGTTTTGTGCACATCCCTAATGTACTCCAATCTAAGTGCGTATAGGATTTTTGCTTTGGTGTGCTCATACCAATAAGATATGTGGGAAACCAAACCATTAAAAATACTTAATGAGTGAAAATTAATCTGTCAGAGGATGGCTTAAAAACCCATAATTAATGTTGTTACTGATGCTGTTCTGTTAAAAAAAAAAACTAAAGCAACCTTTTTCACACAAAGATGGGTTATACATATTTTAAAAAAATAAAAGTTTGCCAATCCCCAGGATTTAGAAATGCAGGATCCTACTTTTGTGACCCACAGGGAATTTTAATCAAGCTAAATTGGGCCTTTTAAAAAAAAGATGGATATAGATACATATTTTTTTAAAAATCCAACAATACATGATTGTATTTTTATGGATTTTTTTCATCCTAAAGAAACAGTTTTCAATCTCTTGATGACCAGCTGCCAATCCTTCTATTTCTTGGCAACGAAATGCAATTCCAATCTTCCCATCACACCATTACAAACATGTTACCTTTTCTCTCTCCCTTGCAGACCCAGCAACTCCTCTTACCTGGACTGGTGACACTTCCACACCATGTAAGCCTATCTGCTATGTAGCCCAGCAAAGTATCCTCCAGCGTGAAGAAATCACGATTTGCTTTTGTGTAACGATGCACAAGGTCATTTGTCTTGCTCCAAAACAGTGACTGTAGGTAAGAGAGCAATACTTAATTTATTGCTCAAACATCTTTTCTGCCATTCCAACCTTCCTATATTTATCTTACCAGTGGCCTGAAGGTCACAGTATTGTTCACATATGCTATTGTACGAATGCCTGAACAGAGATTGTATTAGGGTGAAACTAATCTCTCTCTTTTCCCAAACTGTTTCCAACTTGTATCTGAAAGTTTAGTTTTCAGTTATACAACAGTTTTTGTCTTAGGGTCTCCAAACAAAAACAAGCAATCCTATGAGTAACTTCTTCATGCCTATCTCCTAAAAAATAAACAATAAAATGTTCCTCAGACCAATCCAAATGTTTCTTTTGATAGGGGACGATCTGAATGGAATGGACAATATCGTAGAAAGGGCAGTTAAACAAAGTATGTATTAATGTTTCCACCTCAGCAGCTCCACATGGGCACACACGTTCCTCCAAGGATTGCTTGTTTTTGTTTGGTGGCATGTAAAATAAGGTACCTGCAAACTGATTTTTAAATTTTATTTATGTTCTTGTATTGTACTGTATTGCTCTTTGCTGTAGTGTTTATTTGGTCGTTGACCGTAAAAAAATAAGTTAAGTTCTGTCTTAGGGTCTGAAAGACCTACGGCACCCAATATTTGGGCATCAGCACAGTTAGGGAGAAAAAGGCAGCAAGAATGAACAGTTGATTTTGGTTTCTAGGGCACAATTTGATATGTAAACGTCTTCCAGTAAACGTCTTCCATAAGCACTTCTAGTTATGCAGGGAGGCCAATTTCTTCCGTCCAGCTGCAGCTCCTCTCATACCAAATCCTGCACCGTTTTTTATAGGCTCCCCCAATCCTCCAAAGTGGCTTTCCAAGAGAGTGCAGGGGGATTCCACTGGGAGAAGGAGATGGGAAATCCACCAAGTACACTCATGCTTCTCTGAAATTTAAATCTTTGAACTTAATGATGAAGTAACTGCTGAAAGTGTAGAAGTGCTTAGCAACTTTTCCTAGAGGTGGGGGCAAAATTCTATACAGAACATCTTAAAAATGGAGCGGGAGCGGATTTCTTCAGGGTGGCAGAGGGTGAGAAATTCTGATGAAGCTCACTGGCAAACCACATTCTCCCCCAGAAGCCCCCTTTGGAACTCAGACAACTGTCCAAATGGCATTCTGCCCTGACTCTGCTCCTCCCCCATATTATTATTATTATTACTACTAATACATTTATATGCGGTCCAATAGGGATGTGCAAATAGATACAAATTCAAATAGATTCAACTTGAACCTGGGTGATTTGAATTCGAATCAAATCACCCCTTGAAAGGGCAATTCCATTTGAATTGAATTTTTGAAATTTGATTCAAGAGATGTTTTGCACCCTTTTTAAACCATTCAGGCCCCCTGATTGGTTTAAAAAGGGCACTAAAACAGGGTCAAATCAATTTGAATTCAAATTGAATTTTCAGACAAATTCACATCGAAAACGAATGGAAAAAATTGTTTTGTTCACATCACTACTGTCCAATCATGCATAATGCACTCCCTGTTGAAATAAGAGCCTCTCCATCTCTGACAGTTTTTAAAAGGGCTGTTAAGACACATTTATTCACCCAGGCTTTTAAGTAACTTATAGAAACCAGCCCTCCATCATGATGAGTGCTGATCCAAACAGGCCATATTCTGAGGTGGCAGAACTGGGGCTGGTGAAGGTGGGGAAGCATTTGGCATTTTCAGGGGATGGGCACACAATGTCCTTAGAGTATTGTGTGAAGTACTGCTTCTGCTGCCTCTTGTAAAGGCACAGCAGAAAAGTTGGGGGAGGTGGGAGGAGACACAGGTTACGACATTAGTTTCCTTTGTAAGCAAAAACATGTACAAGTGTAAAGACATCTGAACACAGGTACAACATCACATCTGAACAGGGCTAAAGTGACTGGCCCAAACTTCAGCCAGTAAATTTAATGGCTGAATGGAGATCTGAACCTGGGTCTTCTAGGACACTCTCTCTCGCCACATCAGTTCTTACGTAATTGCTGCATTGTATCTTATAGAATCATATAGTTGTCTATTCTAGAATAGTTGGTTAATAGAATAGAATAGTTGTCCTCCACCTTCTTATTCAGTAAGGTATTTATCCCTATATCTGTTGGCACAATATCATAAAAACAGTCAAAAACAGCTGTTGGCTTCAATCAAAACTCAAAAGCTATCATCAGTACCATTAACTATTCGGCTGCCAGCAACAGGAAGGAAAGTAACAAATAAACACACCTAATTCTTATGTTTTATTTGTGTGTGTAGTTGTGTGTATGTGTTTCTTCCCTCCCAGGCTGAAATCGTGTATGTGCCCAGTCTGTGTGTGTGATTTGAAAGCCAGCCAGTTTGCTTGTGTTTGAAAGATAGTTTCTCTTTCCCAATGGAAAGACTATTTTCCCTCCTCTCACCACAGCCCTGTGAGAGGAGAGTGCGCCCTCCACTTCCCACTTTATGTACATGTGCGGAGCCAGCCGAGCGGCAGCCTGGATCCAGCCCTGTTCGGCGGCCCCCTCAAAATATTCCCGTGCGTGTGACATCGTGCACACAGGGGCGTGGCTCAGGCTCCAGAGCATGGCTCAGGCTCCATAAACCACCCTGAGCCTTTTGGAAGGGTAGTATAAAAGTTTTAATAATAAACAAACAAACTTCCCCCTCCCATGCCTGGGCTGCCGAGAGCCCGGGCGAACTCTGCTGCCAGTTATTTCAGGTAGGGCCACTGCCCAATAGAACGTTTTCCTCTCCCTCTCCCTCTCTGGAAGGCGAGAACGGGGAAAATGTCCTATCAGGCAGCCAGCGATGCCTGAAATGATGAGCCGAGAGCTTGTTCGGGCTTCCTCTTGGCAGCCCTGGCCATGCCCCCTTTGCGTGTGATGTCACACATAGAGGGGGCATGGCCTGGGCTGCCAAGAGTCCGAACAAGCTCTCAACTTGTCATTTCAGGCAGCATCGGCTGCCTGGTAGGACATTTCCCCTTTTCTCTCCCTCCAGAGAGGGAGAGGAAGAGAAAAACGTTCTATTGGGCAGTGGCCCTACCTGAAATAACTGGCACAGAGTTCTCCCGGGCTCTCAGTGGCCTGGGAGTGGGTGGGGGGAGTTCACTCTAGAGCCTGAGACACGGGACTTTTGCGGCCTGGGTTCTTTGAACTCATTGGCCCAATGGTGGCTCCGCCCCTGTTCATGTATATAGAACTTGGAAAAAATCTAGTCTTGGATTCAGGCAAATATGTTAGCTTGTTTTTTTAACTGCAGGTTTCCTCCATCTTTTTTCTTCTAAATTTTTATGAGGCATCTGCATACAAAATCCTGTATATGTAAATTCGAAGAGACCCTGCTAACTGAGCAAGAAGCATCTTTTAAAGTTGTGATTGTCTATATATTTAGCACGGGGAGAGCATCTGGCCCTATCTAGCCCCAGCACAGCGTTTGTCCAGTGGCTGTTGCTGGTGTCTACCACATGTTTCTTTTTAGAGTGTGAGCCCTTTGGAGACAGAGAATCATCTATTTATCCACTATTTGTTTTTCTGTTTAAACAAATTTGAGAATGTTGATTGAAAAATGGTATATAAATGTTCACTGTAGTGGTACCTGTAAGTGCGAGTGTGCGGCTTGGTCTCCCATACTCCAAAATTCCTACTTCCCCATACCTACCAGGACACTGAAGAGTTTATAAAATTCAGAACTGGTAGACACTGCATCCCAACACACAAAATCAGCACCTCAGACATTTCACTATTATTAAGTGTAATTGTTCTCAATGGAAGAACTTCGTAGTCAGCTTTTAGGCAGCTTTGAGTCTTGTGCAGTGTTTTGTCCTAAGCACTTCACAAAACAGGCAAATTGTGGCATCTTCTTTGGCATAAAGAATGTATCAGCTAGTAGAACAACTCTGGTTGTTATTGGCGCTTCCAAAAGCTATTCTTTCTTTGCAATCCATAGTAGGTCCTCGGGTGGCCCTGTTGACTCTATCATACAGAATAGATGGCTACTAGAATAGTATGGCTACTTATGAAGAATAGTTGGCTACTATAGCTATACAGAATAGATGGCTAGTTATCAATGGCTACTAATCTGGTGGCTATAGGCCTGCCTCAGGAGGCAAGATGCCTCTAAATATTAGTTGCAGGGGAGCAACAACAGGGCGCTTTCCAGATTAGACCCTGCAGCGCAGTCACATCTCTGAAGTGTGTTTCCACACTTCCTGCAGGGCCGGTCTGGGGGCACTGAGAGGGCGGTGGAATGTATGTGGGGAGGGCGCCAGGTTTTGAGCAGAATAGGTAATTAAGGGTGGGAGTTGGGGCGTAGGGGTGCCGCACGGCTGGGGCGCACCGGGAATATGCCCTGTTGCCCTGTGGGCCAGTCCAAGCCTGACTTCCTGTGTCGTGACACCGCAGTTCCTACGCTGACAACAGGGTGCCATTCATATGTCGGATGCCTTGTTTCACATTTAATCGCTGCGACTTAGTACTATGACGTCATTTATCCGGTGTAAAAAAGATGTTGTTTTGGGGGGTTGTTAGTTTTTGCAGGACTGCTCCCCCTGCAGGTTTTACGTTTGGATGCGATTTGCCCAAATGGAGCGTTTTGCCGCTTTTGAGCGGCTAATCTGGAAAGCGTCTGGGAGAGAGGGCACGCCCTCAGCTCTTATCTGTGGGCTTCCCATGGGCATCTGGTGGGCCACTGTGGGAGACAAGATGCTGGACTAGAGAGGCCTGATCCTGCAGGGCATGTTCTTATGAGGGAGTTCGGGTACACTGAGAGGAAAGATTCTGCAACTTGCAAGTGACTCCTGCTATACAGAACTGGATGTCTGGAAGTTTCTAAAATACATTTTAATATTTTATTAAAATGTACAGAATGAAGTAAACAACAACACATAAAATTATGGTTGTTATCTATATAAAAACTGGGTGGGGAAAAGGTTTTAACTATATAAAATGGGGGGGAGGGCACCAGAGCAAAATTTGCCAAGGGCACCACAACCCTTGAGCTGGCACTGCCTTTCTCCACAGACAGGACTGTCCGAGGCAGTGGAGGGAAGGGAAGGCAGGAAGGGAAGAGGCGTCTGTGCTGGAGAAGGATGTGGATATTTTATATTCCCTTTCTGATACTGATAACACTGAAGTTTGTTTGTATATATTTAATGTGATGCATTGTTCATATTACTGTTCATTTTAAATGAACAAATGAAAAATATTGTTGGGTTGTTTTGGTGGTTTTTTAAAATCCTGCCATGCTACAGCCCTGACAAAAATTGTTAAGTTTGGGACAGAAGCTTCCTTTGGACCCACAGAAGGGGAGTAGAGCTGGTCTTAAGGTAGCAAGCATGAATTGCCCCCTCGTATTTCACAAAGTTGATACTGTTGTATTATTTGGTTCTGCTGTTGTTTACACCTTGTAACTGTAGTCTCCTGTCCTCTGTTAATCTGCTACACTATATTACATGTGTCCTTAATGTTCTCCTGCAGCAGAGACAAGGGGCCAGGAGAAGGAGAGGAAGGCAGCGAGGGACCTATTTCGTCTTCGGGACCACTCCAACCTTAGTACGCCCTAGAAAAGTGTCCCATTCCCATGCCTATATTCCACAGGCACATATGACTGTATAAGCTATTCACCTATGTGAGGCTCAGGATAACAAATCATATTTGTATGAACAATATTATGGCCTTTCCAGGTGACAAAGCACTTCTGTTCTACTCTTCTTAATATACTAGCTCTGGTCTACAGCAATAACTATTATTTATATAAACACACCACTTCCTTACCATAATACCCAAAGCACTGTAGAAACAAATGTCATAGAATACTCAAAATCCTACATATTAAAAATTCACGTTGTGAACATGAATATAATCCACAAGGGGGAGCAGAAGAGTAGCCTCTGTTTGTTATTCATTTTTAAATTAAAGATATTTACTTCTAGATTGAAAAAGTCATGCATATGACTACCAAAACAAACCAATGAGGTGGGATATATACAGAAGAGGCAGGGTATTGCTGCAGGGAAGAAGGAAACGGTGGTAAATGTCCTGGTATTTTCAAGGGCTTATGAGTTCATTTATTTATTTAATAAATCTATACCACCCACTACCGAAGTCTCTAGGCAGTTTACAGCATAAAACAAACCAGGAACAAAACAACCCAAGAATTTAACAGTTAAAATATATAAAAGAAGATTAAAATATCCATAAAAAACACACCAACTAACTAAAAAGCTTGGCTGAAGAGATGTGTTTCCTAAATTGTTTCCTAAAAGCCTTCAGGGAGGGAGCAGCTCTAATCTCAGCAGGAAGTGTGTTGCACAGCTCTGGGGCAACTACAGAGAAGGCACCAGATGAGCTAGCGGCACCCTCAGACGAACCTCCCTTGAAGATCTTAATAGGCAGCAGGGTTCATAACTGACATGTCATTGGTACATGAGAAGAACAATCAATCAATAACACATTAAATAAGAACTAGCTGACCCTGCACAGAGCATCTGTGCGGTTGTCCACTGAGCCTGTGGCATCCCCCCGGCCACTCTCTCGCCCGCTCTCTGCTGCCCCCCCAGCCACTCTCTCTATCTCTGTCTCACAGTCCTTGCTTCCTCCTGCTGCTGCCGCCAGGGACTGTTGCCCGCTCGCCTGACAGCCTCCGAGCTCCCTGCTCCCTGCCGCTTCAGTGAGCAGTTCAGCCAACTGTCTGCCACCCACAGCCCCCAGAGCCAACTGTCCAGCTCCCAAAGCTGCCCCCAGCCTCCGAGCTCTCTGTTGCTACATGGCGCCCCCGAGCCAACTGTCAGACTACTTCCCAGCCGCCCCGCAAAACTCCCTGCTGCTCCGGAACTCTCTCCCCCGTCAGCCAATCGCCTCTTTTCTGCCACGTCCCCACAAATGGCCCATCTTGGAGAATTAATAATATTGATGTCTAACAAAATAGGGGGCAAGGAGTTATGCCACTCAGCAGCAGTGGAACCATCACTATCCAATAGGTGCTGGACACCTACTGTATACCTAGCCACACTCCACAGTGTTCTGTAGCTACCAATGCACCTTCATAGAGAAACCAAGGCAAATATCGTAGTAGCAATCCTTGCCCAAGGAATTAACTGGCACATAAACATAGTGTTACCTTGCTACATGGGACAGAGTGACTTGCCAAATTCTTTAGAGGCTGATAATCTTCCTCCTGCATGTTGCATGGGTGCTTGTATATAAACGCATGTTGCAACTCTTCCCAAATATTGAGGCAATCTTTGTCTCTGCAGAAAAGTCACAAAGATAAGGGATTAGAGAATGGCTGCTATTCAGCCCAGTCAGTCTTCAATCTAAATGATCATACAGCTATAAACACACTTTCTATATTTAGCCATAGTATACGTTTGATAACCTCTTCTTTGCTCTCCTGAACATCCTAGGAGATGTTGGAATAATGTTGAAGAGAATTATTTGTTCACAGATATGGTCACAATTATACAATACAAGAGAACAGCAGTCACATGTTAAAGTCTTACTCCCCCCCCCCAAAAAAAACGAATGGTATTCTTAGCCATGTCCGAATGTTATGTTGGCAATTGCACGGCCCCCACGACTCATCATGGGGTGCCACTGGTGCAGGTGGAGAAATGCCCATGGTAATGATGGCAAGACATGAGGAATGTTTCAATACATATTTTGGAAGGGCGGAGAACTAGGCCTGCTGGCTATTGAGACTAGCCATGTCTTATTAGTATCTGTAAGTGGTGCCAGAGGGAGTGAAAAGTGGCAAGATCTTCCAGAGTTGCAGCTCACCCCTTCACCCCCTCTTGCTAGGCCCCCGTGGGCTACTTGAAGGAAAGGCACTTTCCACATATTCAGAGTGTTTCTTTATCATCACCATTAGTCAACCTATATAAAAAGCACAGCAATTTCTCAACAGGGTCACTTCCAGCTGTCAGTGGCAGAACAGAGGTGGAGAAAGAGAATGTTTAATTCCATCAAAAATCAACAGATCTTGCTTCAGAGAAAATACGTTTAGGGTGGGAGTATTAACGTAAAATAAACCATTACTAGCCAACCCCGCACAGAGCATCTGTGCGGCGCTTTGGGGCCGGCTGTTTCCCCCTCCCTCTTCCTCCTGCCCCAGTCTCTCCTCTCTTCCCCTTCCCTCCGTCCCCGCACTCTCCAGCCCTCCTCCCCTCCTGTTCCTCCCCCCACACAGAGCCGCGGTGGGCGGCCAAGATGGACCCCGCCACTGCCGTTTTTTCTCTCACCCACCCACCTGCCGCCACCGCCTTTCTCTTCCCCCACCCACCGCCCCCTGCCTGCTGCCTTCTTTCTCTCCCCCCACCCGTGGCCCGCCGCCCACCTCCGCCTTTCTCTCCCCCTGCCTGTGGCCCGCCGCCACCTTTCTCTCCCCCCACCCTCTGGCCAGCCACCGCCAGCACTTTCTTCCCCCTCTCCTCCTCAGTCCTCACTTTGGAACTCTCGCAGCGTGTTGCGAGAGTTCCGCCGCCAAATCCTGGGCATGCATGTCCCAAGAGAATTAAATATATAGATTGCTAATGACACACCACCATTGGTATATGGCATGCTTAACCAGAGTTTAACATGTAGGGGGAAAAAACTCTTCCCACAAATGTGCTCTGCCTTTTGTGTCCACCCCGCCCAGCCCACATTGTTTTCTAGTTCCACTATGCCTTTCATAACAAGAACAGGAACAGAGTATACTCTAACATTAGTGGACAGCATCTTCCTGACCCTTGAATATGCCAGGTTCAAATCTTACATTAGAAAAACATTCCTATACGCTAGAGAAGAAATAGATCCTTTGAATAAAAGTTGCCATAATAACCAAACCAGGCATTAGTTGATTTATATCCTGCTCCTTCAGCTCTAAGAAGGATACTGAACATAGCTAACAAAAGACACACAACACAACTCACAGCAAAGAAACAACAGCAGCAAGGGAAAGTAAGAGGCAAAAACAATATTCGATTTGCCCTAATAAAATATACATTCGGGGTGCTGATTTTAAAATCAAAAGCTGTAGGGGTTGCTAAGCCCTCCGTCCAATGGCTTATCTCCTTGCAAAATCTCTCTCAGTGTCACTCCCCCCACCCCCAAGCTGGGCTCCAGAAGCTGTGAGCTGAGCTGGAAAAAAGTGCCTAATGGCAGTGGGAGGGGAGAGCTTACAGGGAGCTCCTGGGTTCAGGCAGGGGCGTAACTATAATAGGGCAAGGGGAGACAGTTGTCTGGGGGCCCACTGCCTTGGGGGGCCCCCAGAGGCAAGTCACATGACTGACCCCCCCCAGCCGTGCACCCACCCGGGCTTCCTTCATTTGTATTCATCCTCCAAAATTGATGTGGGTGTTAAGACCTGGAGCTACCAGAACAGCATGTCTTTCTCTAGTACCATGAAATGACTTGCATCGTCCACAATTTACAAAACCTTTTAAAAATTAATTTAGGATGATGTCCTGCTTCAGTGACGGGGGGGCATTTTAAAATCTTATCTCTGGGCCCACTCCAACCTTGCTACACCCCTGGGTGCAACAGGCTTGCGATGATCTTTTTCTGAACTGTGCAGGCATGTCTTGCAGTTCACAGCAATTGCTGGGCAGAGAGGACGTGCCCAGCAGTCACTCCCCCCATTGCTGCCACCACCGGGGTGGGGAGAGGAGGTCGACTACTTGGCTCCCTTGGCCGCGTGGCAGACCTCCCCCCCCCAAGGCACATAGGTCAGCCACAGCGTGGTGGGCAGACACAGGGTGGCTGTAGGAGGCCCCCCAGCCATTTGGAGGCCCACCCGGACCTTGGAGGACATGGACTGGAGCCCCAAGGTCCAGGGGTTAGAGCGCCTCTGGGTGTACATAGTTGTTTATCCTCACAACAACCCTGTGAGGTGGGTTAGACTGAAAGATACATGACTGGCCCAGAGTGAGAGAGCGAGTTTCATGGCTGAACAGAGATTTGAACTCAGGTCTCCCTGGTCCTAGTCCAACACTGTAACCACTACACCACACTGGTTCTCACCAATGTCTTCCAATGGGTGGATTCTACCTGCATCTTACAAGACCTTTAATGGCTTCCTCCCTTTTATATCAGGGGACGGGAACTGTTCTTCCTCAAATTTAAAGAAATATTAACATTCCTTTTTCAGATCCAGGTACACCAATCTGGAGGTTTTTCACACAGGGCTTTTAAAGCCCTTTAGATCGCATCTCCTCCAGAATGGAGGCTGTGTTTTCACATATCGGGCAGATTTATCCTGAAGTCCCTGAGAGCTATCGGGGAGCACTTCACACACAATTTGGGTTTTTCACTGCATGTTAGAGTGTAGCCTGATTTATATCCAAGGTAAAAAAATCCACTGTTTGGATCGAGTTTTTTGGATAACATTCAGTTCGCAGTAAAGCCTTGCAAAAAACCTACAGTAAAGCCTGCTGCGTGGAGAACTCCCAAGCATTACCATAGAGCAAAAGCCATAATGAGAGGCCACTTACAATGACAAGACCCAAATCCTAAAACAATAGTATGTCTTCAACTTCAGAGGGAGGAGTAGCAGAAGCAGTATGAAATAGTAAGACATGTTAGAGGAGGGGTCATTTGAAAGGCTTTGGGGGGGCAGGCAAAGTACCCATGGGTCCAGGGAGACCTACAAACAAAGACACTTTTGAGCCGCAGGATATATCCTGGATATAGAGCAAAGCTAATTAAAGAGACCGCAGTTGTAGAATGTATACATTTTCTTCATTCCTTTGCTATATTAAAGTTTACATACTTCCAAAAAGTGGAATTCTTTCACAAAGCCTAGAATAAAGTACTCCCACACTTTTCTACAGCTTCATTCCCATCATGTACATGCATTTAAAATGTCACCATCTTGACGCAAAGAAATCTAAACTAAGAAACTGATTGCATAAGACCAGTAATTCCATCCTTTATGCACTTCCCTTTGTGTCACAAGAACTGCCATACGATGGCTCCCTGGAGTAGCAACAGTTATTTCTGTCTAAAAGCACTTAGCACAGCTGGAATAAAGATATGAGTATGTTGTCTTGGCGCCTTTGGAAATTGCAAGCTTTTGAGGGTATTGGCTTTAGTGGGGGGGTTTTCGGGGTGTGTGTGTGTGTGGTTTTTTTGGTTGGTTTATTTTTTTTAGATCTGGCATCTAAAAAGGCATGCAAGGGGAAGCTGCAGGAACCCTGAATAGCTTTCCTGCTAACTAAATCAGCCTCAAACAACTTGTGACCCACCAAGCTGAATAAAGCCCATCAGTAAAAAAAATGGTGTATAGCTTCATTAGTGTATAGTGCAGTAATTCTAAAAAGAAAAGGCAAATCCGGGGCCACTCTGTGTACTGTAAAAGCTTTTTCAAGTGTAAATGCTCCCAAATCTGTTTTCAGGACAAGATGAAATTGAAAACTTTCTGCAGATGAAAACTTAATTTACGGTGAAATACTGCCACCATGTGGAAGAAGGGAAATAATGAAAGGAGAATAATTATTAACTTCTAGCTGCCAAATGGCACCGCAGGGAAATGCTTGACTAATAAGCAGAAGGTTGCTGGTTCGAATCCCCCTGGTATGTTTCCCAGTTCACCTACATGCTGAAAGGCATCATTTCATACTGCGTGGGATGAGGCAATGGTAAACCCCTCCTGTATTCTACCAAAGAAAACCACAGGGCTCTGTGGGCACCAGGAGTCTAAATCGACTTGATGGCACACTTTACCTTTAGCTGGATGACAATGGTTGTTGTTTTGTTGTTGTTGTTGTTCTTTTTTTAAAGTTTATTTCTCCTAAGGCCCATGATCAGCCAGGACCATGATGGTCAATTATCTGCAGTAGAAACTCAAGTTCATTTCTTAGTGTGATGCTGGGTTTCTTTTTGGTCTACCTGACGCTCTCCATAACACAGAAATACACATACAAGAGAGATGCTCTGCACCCATTTCTAGCAATATTTTTCAGGATATCACACCAACCAAAAGCAGGTTTGCAAACTTGATTACAAGTTTACAGTTACAAAGATTGTATTGGCATCTGCAAAACAGCAGCTCTTGTATAACTTTGGCAAATCCATTCTCAACCATTTCAATAACTTACAGGCATCATTTCTGTAAGGTATGCCTGCTCCAAATTGGAGCCTTAGGCCAGCTGTGTACATTACAAAACAAATGGGTGTGTGGAGAGAAAGTACATGTTATTTGCAGTTCCCCTTTTCATACTTCTAGTGCAATATTCAAAATGAATATTTACATCTTCCCCCTGGGACCAGTCAAACAGTGGGAGCCCTCTCCTCCTGCTCAAAGGGGATTCCTGCTGTTGCTTACCATCTCAAAAAACGGCATTGGAAATGAGACCTCTGGGAAGGAGAATTGTGTGATGCTGGGCTGCTTGCCAGAGGGCTGGAGGCACTCACCACTGGCGAGCTGGCAAGCAAATTTGTGGATGTCTGGGTATGCCTATTGAGTCAATCAAAAATGCTTTCAACTGAATAAGCATACAAAGATCTGAGTTATCCATTGTTTGGAGGGTAGCCTCGAGGACGGCCCTGCCAGACCTATGGCTTACCAGGTCCAACGGAGCCTTGGCAGAGGCAACGGGGGATGAGGCAGCCAGGGAAGAGCTCGCACTGGCAGGCAGCTGGTTGTGAAGCCTGGAGCATGGGAGGTTCCAGCCTGGCTGCTGTCTGAGCAGCCGGCAGACGGGGCACCTCTCAATGATGTCCAAGAGGCGCCTCGTGGAGAAGGGGTGGCAGGAAAGGGAGGATGGCATAGAGCAGGCCTGCTCAACTTCGGCCCTCCTGCAGATGTTGGCCTACAATTCCCATAATCCCTGGCTATTGGCTGCTGTGGCTGAAAATTATGGGAGTTGTAGTCCAAAAACACCTGGGGGGCCTAAGTTGAGCAGGCCTGGCATAGAGGGATCAGAGGCAAGCAGGGAGAGTGGTGGAGGCCTTGGCCAAGAGAAAGGCAGCCACAGTGACCCCACAAGCCTGGAGGAGGAGGAGGAGGAGGAGGAGGAGGAGGAAATGGGTGACAGTGAACCTCCTCCCCTCTGAACTCTGAGGCATCACAGGAAGGGAGAAGGTGCGCAGGAGCCTAGGTCGTGGCAACCATATAGGGAGATATATATATGGGCAACTCTCATAAGTTGATATCAGATAAGATTTACTAGAAAATATCTCCCCTGCAAATTTTGCTACTAAACCCATTACAAAAGGAAACGTGTTACTTAATAAAATCAAACTCTGCACTCAAAACACATGCTTGTTATTCCTCATAACATATTGAAAAACATATAGAAAGAAAGAAAATGTACAAACAAATGTATATCATTGACTATGACATTAAACTATTGTTATGCAAAAGCAATTCATTCTAAAGATAAGCATCTGGATTTCCCAGAGAATCTAGAATAGTTGCTGCTGTTAAATGTGTGTCACAGGAATGACACACACAAACTTAACTTGACACTAGGAAATTCAAAATGGTCGTTGTCCTAGGTTTCATTTCTCCACTGGTATACCCAGAATAGCATCCTTCCAGGTTCCCATGTCTACCATTATTACAAGGTGTCTCTGTTATAAATAAGGTAAACAAGACAGCAATACCACAAATTCTGTTTTTTGGGGCTTCAGTACAGCTTAACACAACCCAACCTGAGGAGTAGAAGAGTGCATGCTTGACACATCTTCCCATCTTGGGACATTAGTAATGTTGATACCCCATTGAAATTAATGGGACTAGTTAGTAATGACTAAATTTGTCTCATCATCATCATTATTATTATTTATTCAGTTGATATACCGTCCTTCCAAAAATGGTTCAGGTTGGTTTACATCAAAATAAAAACTATAAAAACAGCATAAAACCAATTAACAGTTAAAACATCTAAACAGTTAAAAACCCTGGAGAACCAGGCCTAATATTTACAGTAGTTTAAAAACCCTGGAAGGGCAGGCCAAACAGATAGGTTAAAAGGGCTCTCCTAAAAGCCAATAATGAATTCAAATTACAGATTTCTGCCAGGAGTGCATTCCATAGCCCAGGAGCAGCTACAGAGAAGGCCCACCTTTGAGTTGCCATCAGATGAACCAATGGTAACTGGAGATGGACTTCCTCAGATGACCTTAATGTGTATTGGGGATCATGCAGAATCCCCAAAATTTGTCTCATGACTAACATAGTCTGGATCCTTCCCATAGTCTAAGAGAGGAAGACAGAGATATTAGAAATGATTAACTATAATGTGTTCTTTTGGTTGTAGACAGAAAATAAATAATTAACAGCGGATAAATAATAAACAGTGGCTGACATACTCCACTGCGCAAAGCAGGCAGTACAGATCGACCTTCATTGCTGTGGGGTGGGGTCTAAAGCACACAGCAATGCTGCTGCACAAAAGGGATGTTCTGGTACAGCTCACCCTTGCACAATTGCAGGTCATGCGATACTTGCATTGGGAATAATGCAAGTACTGTGTGACCTGCAATCACTTCAGGGTGAGCTGTACAGCAACAACCCTCTTGTGCAGCAGCATTGCTGCGTGCGTTAGATCCCCACAGTGTTGTGGAAATTGTCAGCCAGTATATCCAAGTTTTTGAAAAGGGGTGGTGTTTTTTGTTTGTTTTTTAATGCTATGGAAAGGAAAGTGGGGGCTTTGAATGCTTGTTGAATTTAGAAGAGAAGTGCTCTTTCAGATTCTGTTGCTCAGCTCAAGAAGTACTTGCCAGTTTCAGGAGTGTTGAAAAGGGGGCTTTCAAAGACCTTTTGTAAGCTTTGTTTTGCTTTGGTTTATTGCAGTGTAGCCCAGGGCACAAAATAGAGCACAATTGTTTAATTCACATCTAGGATAATTCTGATGGAGCTTGTATGCAACCAGCAAATTCACATGCTTAGACAAAACACACATGAACGAACACATTTTTTTAAAATCTTATAAATATGGACAGGCAATGGTTCACCCAGGTTGTTAGGATTCATTTTAAAACACTGGCTGACATGGAGCAAGGATGCACTGGTGCAGCAAGAAAAAAGCCTAACAGGACTTCACAAACTGCGTGACTGCAGCAGGGAAGCAGCCATTTTTGACACCCTCACCTTCCCCAGGAATCTCTGTGCACCACCCAAAAATATGGCCCTGAGTGTTGCGCAGTCCTCAGGGACATATCTTCAGGTGCAAAACAGGGCTTCCAGGGGAAGGGCATCAAAATTGCTGCTTCCTCACTGCACCAATGCAGTAAGTTGGGACATTCTCCTAGGCTGATCTCTCATGTACTGGTGCATCCTTGATCTTTATATCAGCGATTGAACTTTAAGAAGCAGAAATCTTGATTTGTAGTTTGGCAATCCACACACAAATGAAGCCAGACTAATTGGGGGCAAAATGGCTACAGGACAGCTTTTCCTTTTCCTCTGTTTTGGAAATTTGGCATTTACCTTGAGCAGGTTTGTTACAAAGACATGTTTGGCGCCGGAGAGACAGAAGCCTCCATTTGGACCAAATTAGCTGAATCATGCCTCTTGAAGCAGTGCAACCAGCCTGGGAAGGCAGAGCATGCAACCTAGGTCCTTGAATTCGTGATTTGTGAATTTTAGTTTTTCCAATACAGTTTAGAACATCCTCTTTTGGCACCTCAGATTGGCCCAGTTCTGTAGCCCCCAAGCCTAAGAAGCTCAGTTCCAGAGTGGTATATGGTCAGTATCTTCTGCTGTGAAGACAGATGCAAAGAACTCATTCAGCTCCTCTGCAATCTGTTTATCCTCCTTAATAATCCCTTTTACACCCGCATCATCTAGGGGTCCAGCTGCCTCCCTGGCAGGTTTTCTGCTTCTGATCTTTTTAAAGAAGGTTTTGTTATCCACCTTGACATTTCTAGCTATATGCTCCTCACTTTGTATCCCTTATTTGTCTCCTTACATTTCCTTTTGCTAGAGTTTAAATTCCTTTCTGTTCTCTTCATTCATTCAAACCGAGATTGAATCTGGACAAGACAGAGGTAATGTTGGTCAGTAGGAGAGCCGATCGGAATGAGGAGATTCTACCAGTTCTGGTTGGGATTGCACTCCCCTTGAAGGAGCAAGTACGCAGCTTTGGGGTATTGCTGGACCCGGCTCTGCTTTTAGAAGCTCGGGTGGAGGCAGTGGTCAGGAGTGCCTTTGCACGGCTTTGGCTAGTGCGCCAGCTGCATCCCTTTCTTGAGAAGGCAGATCTGGCCACAGTTACCCATGCCTTAGTCATGTCACAACTGGATTACTGTAACGTGCTCTACGTGGGGCTGCCCTTGAAGAATATTCAGAAACTGCAGTTAGTGCAAAATGCGGCAGCTAGGATTTTATCTGCAGCTGCCCGCTGAGATCACATCACACCCATTTTGAAAGAGCTGCACTGATTACCAGTTTGTTTCCGGGTCCAATTCAAGGTGCTGGTCTTGACCTTTAAAGCCCTTAACCTTTTGGGCCCTGGATACCTGATGGGCCGCCTGCTCCTAATGGTTGCTGCCCACTTGATGAGGTCATCTGAGGGGTCTCTGCTCTGGGTGCCGACAATGAGGGAGACTCGGCTGTCATGCACACAAGACAGGGCCTTCTCTGTTGCTGCCCCCAGACTCTGGAATGCTCTCTCAGTGACTATTTGCTCCTCAATCTCCATCACAATTTTTAGAAAGCATTTGAAATCTTGGCTGTTATATGATTGTCTCTATTGCTGCTTCTTTGTATTTTGTATGGTTATTTATGCTTGTATTTTAAATCTTTTTAGTCAGATCAATGTTTTTTATATTTTAGCTTATATTTTAATTGTGTATTTTTATAGTCTTGTTTTAATTTTTGTGTTAACTGCCTTGGGATTGTTTTAATGAAAGGTGGTATATAAATTTAACAATAAATAAAATAAATAAAATTTGGGCAGACTTCCATTTTCTGAAGGAACCCTTTTATAGCTTCCCTGACTCTACTTGTTAGCCATGCTGGTGTCCTCCTGAACTTGGTGGTCTCTCTCCTCCTTCTTGGTACGCATTCCAACTGAGCTTCTATTATTGTGGTTTTGAATAAGTTCCATGCTTTCTGGAGTGATTTGACCCTCCTGGCCCCAAGCTGAATCACTGAAATTCAGAATAAAATAAGTGAGTCGGGACCATTCCCTACATTGGCTTGATGCTGGCTAAGCCCTAGACATAACGGTCTTGGAACCCTGGGACTTCCCTGACTGGCTGTTGGCACACGGAGTGCCTTAGCACCTTGGAACTTGGTGACACTCTGACACCCTACGGCCTTGCCCCCCACTTTACTAGTACCAAAATCCAAAGGGATTGAACCCTTGGACAAAAGAAAAATAAACATGAAGCTGTATCAACATGATCAAAGTAACACATAGTTTGCACCTTAGTTATATGCACAGACAGATCAGTTTTCTGCCAGGGTGTTGAATAGTCGACTTTGCTCAGCTTGAATAAAACTGTGACAGACCCATTTACAAGGACAAAGTTCCTGAGCAGCTACAACTCTTGACATATCAGAGCTTACTTTGAAGTGCAGAATGGAATATTATTGTCCTCTCTTATCACTGTACTGCTCTGAAGTGAACTACACACATAAGCTAAACAGGACTTAAACATTCTCATCTAAAGACATCTTTAGACTATGATCCACAGTTTGATTCTAATCATGTAAAACCCTTTGCTTTACATAATGATGCAAATAAGGAAGTAGGAAGCAAAAGGATGCCATTTGTAACTTTGTGTGGGACTGCTGGGGAAGTTTCTAGTTCAGGGGTCAGAAGGGAAGAAGCAGAGACCACAGAGAGGAGTCTGGAAGGACTACATCATCTAATAAAGAGTTCTTCATCTTGCTCAGCTTGTGAGTCTTGATTAAGGATGCTGTTGTATCCAGAACAGAAGCAGAAGTTCTTAAAAAATACTATCACTTTCTCAAGGTAGCAATAGCAATCTAATTTAGGAACTCTACCTAGGCTAGACTGTGCCTCCTCCCACCTGGCCATGTTCTCAATTATCCAATTATCAGAAGTACAGCAACTTAAAATGTGAAAACCATCACATTCCTCCTCCTCTTGAGACAGTCAACCCTATATAATATAAGCCTTAATCCAAACTGGTGGTCATCTGGCTTGAACAGGCCGCCTATCCGGTTCAGTCTCTAGATCAGGGCTGCTCAACTTTGGTCCTCCTGCAGATGTTGGCCTGCAATCCCCATAATCCCTGGCTATTAGCCACTGAGAGTTGTAGTCCAAAAATGGGGGGGGGGGGATAAGCTGAGCAAGCCTGCTCTAGATGCTCCAGTTCAATGGATCTACTTCTGCTGGCAAGGTAAAGTTATCTATTATATTAATTCTCGTAGACGTGCCTCTGTGGGATGCGTCCTGGCAACCCAGCGGATTGGCTGGGCGGCAGAGGCGCTGGATTGGCTGGGCAGTGGTTGGCAGCGTAGGGAAGTGGCCGCTTAAGGAGGAAAGGGAAGGAAGGAAAGAGGGCAAGCGGAGAGGAGAACTGAACGGACTGGGGCAGAAGGGAGGAGGGAAGCTGAGGGGAGAGAAAGCGGCAGAGCCTGGCTGGGCAGAGACAAACAGCTGGCCGCTTCGGAAGACGCTCACTAGAGGGAGGGCCGTGCAGGAAGGAGCCAGCTGAATGCTTGACCGCCCGACACAAGGGACTGGAGGAAGGAGGAGGTGGCAATGGCCAGTGGGGAAAATACAAGCAGGCTAAAAAGCAGCAGGGGTGGGAGCACGAATGAGAGAGAGAAAAATAGAGAGAAAGGGGGAAACGGAGGAGGGAGCAATCTGGGGCAGAAGGCTGGGGGGGCAGATTGGGGCAGAAGGCTGGAGGGGAGCGGACTGTGGCAGAGGGCTTGGGGGGAGTGTACTGCCGCACAGATGCTCTCTGCGGGATCAGCTAATTTGACATAATTCAGCTCTCTCACTCCTACCTCCTGCTGGAGCAAGCTAAGAAGCATGTCACACACATCCAGATAGTTTGGAAGTGTAAAATCCTTTCAATAACTTTATGAGGATATGTGAATCTATTTTCTCTCTTCCACAAAATCCTGTTTCTTAACTTAAACACAGGAAGTACATTCAAATTTTTGCCCCTTGGCACCACAGCCTTGATCTGCCTGCACTAATTCCTGTTGTTTCTTTCCCACTACTTTCCTCATATCAGGTTCGAAAAATACAACTGGTCCAAGTCTTAACTCCTCAGCAACATTCAGTTTAGTGTGCATCTTTCTCCCATGCAATAATCCTGCAGGAGCATTTCCAGACAGGGCTTTCACCTCAGAATGGAGGGTGTGCGGTTGCACATCAGGCAGATTTGTGCTGAATTCCTTGCAAGATATTGAGGAGCACTTAACACACGATTTGGGTTTTTTGTTGTGCATTGGAGCAGAGCCTGATTTATGTCCAGGGTAAAAAAATAATAATCAATTTTTGGGATAAATCTGGCCAATATGTAAATCCACACCTTCCATTCTGGAGGAGATGCGAGCTAAAAGCCCTGTGTGAAAAATGCCCAGGTGATCTTTCTGAGGATGTATGCCATCTAGCTCTGTATGCCTGCAGAAGTTTAGCAGTAAAAGTCTTCCAAGCTTTCCCTTCTAGCTTAGCTGCTTGTGAGCAAGCTATCTTTCAAAGTTCTGTTGAACCTCTCAATTTCCCTATTTGGTTGAGGGGACCTCCTGTGTATAATATTCTGTTCTAGAAAGGTTTCCAATGAGGTAAACTGAGCCCTGCTATCAATCCGTTTGGGATTTGCTTCCCTACAGAAAGAAATTTAATCACTGCAGCAAAAGTCACTTGATGTAAAAGCCACTTTAGGTCATTTACTCTAATAATCAATTACCATAATAGCATAGCAGCAATCACTTGGAGCAACATCAAAAGGTCCTACAATACCAATTGCTACATTCTCCCATGCAGAATCTGGAAGCAAAAGAGGCTGCAATGGTGATGCATGCGTCACTGCTGTTTAATTGACAAACATACAATTTTATAGCTGCTTCAGTTTGGGAGTCCATCCCTGTCTACCAATATAAGTTTTTCAATCTTTATTTAGTTTTCACAATTTCTTGGTGGATATCATGTGCCAAACATATAGCTGTAGACTGTAATTCTTTTGGTACAAGTAACTGATATGTTTCCTGTAACACATATTCTCCTTGTGAAGAAAGTTCATCACATATTCTGAAATAGGAAACAAAGCAGGCTCAAGCTCTCTTTTATCATTAGGCTGCTGGCCTGTAAAAAATTCAGATTGTACACGCCACATATACAGCTCAAAATTGCTTTTGTGTAACTGCAGTCAGTGTACTAGAAATAAGAAAAAGTACTACTTCATCATCTTCCAATAACATCTCTGATGATGGCAAAGGCAATCAAGACGGATAACCAGCAGTCACATTTTGAGTCCCTGGTCTATACTTCATTTCATATGTAAAATAAATCAACATTGCTGACCATCTAGCAATCTGATGGCCCACTTATCCCATTCCATTTGTAGTTAATGTTGTCAACGATCTATGGTTGGTACATAAGTGAAAACTTATGACCCCACAAAAAAAGTCTTCCTCCTTTTCTGTAGCTCATACACAAGTAAGAGTTTCTTTTTCAATATTGGATATTTCCTTTTAGCATCAGTAAGCATTTTGATGCAAATGGAACAGCTCTCTCTATTTTATCCTCATGAAGCTGAGTGAGCACAGCTCCCATAATCAGAAACATCCATTGTCACAATTAAAGGCAATACAGGATTAAATAATGCTACTAAATGCAGGACTATTTATTTATTTATATATCACATTTATATCCTGCTCCTCTTCCAAGGAGCTCAGAGTACATGGCTGTTTTTATCCTCACAACCACCCTGTGATGTAGGTTAGGCTGAGAGATACATGACTGGCCTAGAGTCACCCAATGGTTGAATGGGGATTCGAACTCAGGTCTTCCCGGTCCTAGTCCAACACTCTAACCACTATGCTATGTTGGCTTATTAATTACATTATGCATTATTAATCATTCATTCATTCAGTTTATATACCACCCTTCCTAAAGTGGCTCAGGGTAGTTTACATTAAAATAAAATATACATAACAATTAAAAACAAACATTTAAACTAGATTAAAATTAAAATGAAATCTAGATATTATTAAAAGCCAGGCTGAAAAGATGCATCTTTAAGGCTATCCTGAAGGCCTTATTATCCAAGGAAGATAATGTGCTCCATGGGGAGCACATTCCACAACCCAGGGGTGACAACTGTGTTGCCCAGCAAGCCATATTTCAGGGGTAGCACAGAGAGCTCCCCTCTCTCCAAATATCTCACTTACACCGGATCAGGGGCTCATGATCCCAGAACCCACTTTACTCAGCCTAGTCAAAAGAACATGACACTTGGTTCAAAGCAAGTTGATGCCACAGATTATGCTGGCAGTGTGCCTTCAGGTCTAAACTATCAAGGCAGACCGAGATGCGCCCCTGCCTTGCTAAGGAGGAATGCCAGGCTATTCAGACCCTTCTTCAAAGGCCATTCATTGACCGAAGGGATCTTCTCATCTCCTCAATGGAGATAACAATGAAGCACTCTTGGGAGTAATGCAGATAAGGTGGCACATTTCCCAAATTCGTTTTGAATTAACAGATTAGATGGCAAGGACTCAGTGGAGCAAACCATAAAAACTATAGATATGTAATCTTTCCACATCTGGTTTTAGGGTAGTCAACCAAGTACACTTCGATTCACCACATACATCACATTTACATAGTTTCTTCCTGCCTTTGTTAGGCAGAGTGATTAAGTTAGGGTGGCAATAGATTTCTTTGTCTTTCATGAAATCTGCCACCCTCTGAATAAGCAGAATGGCTTGGAAACTCTCTCAGGGCACCTTTCAAGGTATATATACCCCTAGCCAAAGAACATGGCCTCAGAATCTGTTTGGACCACCATCCTACTGACTCTCATGCACGCAAGTTGTAGCCCTTCACTCCGCTTCTTCACTTTTCCTGCCGGATTCCCCGAGAGGAAGCCTTCTTCCTTCCACCATGCAATGAACACACCAAATTATCTGGGAAGTAATTTGAACTAATTTTGCCCTTCTAAATCTCTTTGCCACTTCTCTGCCTCCCTCCCTCCTTTTCAAGCACTTTTCATGGAAAGCCTTGAGCTAGGCCCTGGTCTAAGCACCTCAGCCAATCTGATTGATCTCTAATTAGGACTTCAAGCTAAATTATTGTCAGCCATACTTCTACCTAGAATATCAGTTAAGATTTATTGCCTTGCCTAACTAAACTCTTGCCTTCTGTACCCCCATATACCCTTAATAAAATCTTTCAACTGTACTCCTGTTTCCTCATTTTTCCAATACACCAAAATTTGCTCAAACTGATACTGAAGCCAAACTTCTGTCCAAGCCAAGCAAATATCCCCACTTTATGCCAAAAGCATAGTTGAGATATCTAGCCAGCACCTTGGAGCAGTTCTGATAACAACCAAGAAGGCCCGATCCCATGTTGCCATCTGACGAACTTACCCAAAGGCGGACTCCTCCTGATGAGCTCAATGAGCAGTGGGGATTTTGTAGAGAAAGGCACTCTCTCAGGTAACCTGAACCTAAGCCATTCAGGGCTTTAACGATAATAATCAGCACTTCGTACCTTCCCTGGAAACATATAGGCAGCTAGTGCAACTTTATGAAAAGGCATGATGTGGTTTCTCCAGGATACCCCAGAGACCAATTTGGCTGCTGCATATTGAACTAACTGAAGTTTTTGAACTATGTACAAAGGCAGCCCTACATAGAGCACATTGCAATAGTCCAACCTGGAGGTTACCAGCTGGTGTATGGCTGTTTTCAGGTCCTCAAGGAACAGGCAGAGCTGTTCAATCAATCACAGCTAGTAAAAAGCGCTCCTGGCCACAGCCTCAATTCGAGGCACCAGGGTGAGATCCGGGTTCAAGAACACTCCCAAGCTAAGAACCTGTTCTTTCTGAGGGAGTGTAATCTCATCCAGAACAGGAAGTTCTATCCTGTCTTGCAGATTATGACCCCTGACAATGAGCATCTCTGTCTTGCTTGGATTCAGATTTAATTTATTATCCCTCATCCATTTAGCCCACATAAAATGGGGCTAACACCATTTCCTGATATTGATGACAAGGGAAAACTAGATCTGGGTGTCATCAGCATATTGATAACACTCAGCACCAAATCCCCTGATGACCTCACCCAGCGGTTTCATGTAGATGTTAAAAAGCATTAGAGATAGAATGGAGCCCTGAGGGACTCCATATAGTAGATCCCATTTTGAAGAGCAACTGGCACCACGCACCACCATCTGAAATCTATTCGAGACACGGGAGTAGAACCACTCCTATCTACCAATCCCTCAGGAAATCCAGAAGGATACCATGGTCGATGGTATCGAAAGCCACTGAGAGATTCAAAAGAACCAGATGTCTTTCTGTCAATTCCCTGATGAAGGTTATCTATCAGGCCAACCAAGGCAGTCTCTACTCCATTGCCCACTCTAAAGCCAGTTTGAAATGGGTCTAGATCAGTGTTTCTCAACCTTTTTGGAGTCAAGGACCGCTAAATTCGTCATGCAGAGTTTCAAGGACCGCTACATTTTTTTGTGTGCAGCTTCTAGTCCCAGACCAGCAGTTAGCAAAGGGGTTTCAAGTTTATCTGTTAGTACAGGCGTTCACAGGTGTTCACCACTCAAATGTCCTGATGGGCCAAAACTGACCGTGACTTGGCTCATGGGGGCCAAGGTCAATTTTTAGGGTGCTGATTATTAAAATAACACTTAATCAATCAATTAAATCAAAGTGAAATTAATGAAAATGAATTTAATCAATATTTAACTTTTGAAGTTCTGGCTCAAAAGGGGGAGGGAGGAAAGGATGAGACATCATGGCTCCCTGGCACCTGAGATTTGTCCAGTCCAGATTTAACGTTACCATATTTTAAAAATAGGTTGCAACCTTACACTCCATTCTTCCAATTCTGTCTTTTCTTACTCCTCATCTATCTATTTTGCATATAAACATGCAGGCAGGAACTTGTGTCAAGTTCCTGTATACATAATATCTTGCTTCTTAAATGCATAAAAATAGTAATTTAATATTGCTTTTAAAATAGTACTCTCTCTTACACACAGTACTCCCCCTCCAGCTTTCATCCTCTCTCCATTTGGTAATCACTGCCCTTGCTCTCCTTAGCAAATGGGACAATGCATGTTTGCTACCATAAAACCAGCTTATCAACTTAATTGATAGGAAGCTTAAAACTTGACATCTCATATCATACTGGAAGTCTGTAACCAAACATCATCCAAAAAACCTCCAAGCAGTACACTCAGAACTAAAACACTCATTACCTAGAAAAGTTAATGTTATGGTAATGAACTTTACACATCAATATAGCATCCACATTAGGAAAATAAAACCACAGGGAATGGGGTGGGAGATTTAACCCTTCATACCACACATTCATATATATCCAGGTTTTTATAACTGTAATGATTTTTAGGCAGAGGTTTGGGGGGGGGGGTACTATGTACTCACACACGAGTGGGAAGACTTTTAGTGGGTCTCTTCTTCATCCTTCTTTCCCTCCTTCTCTCTCCTCTATTCACCATTTCATACCTTGCTACACCCAGCCCCCACTCCATCCCCTTTCTCGTGATCTCTTTTTTCCACTGGTTTTCTCAGTTCACACACATTGCACTTGTTCTCTCTCCTGCCTGCATGTTTGCTTTTAAAAATCCCAGTTTATATTAGCTTCATCCCCTTTTTGGTAAGTCAGTAGCTCACCCTAGCCACCCCTTTCTTCATCTCCCTCATCCCCCCCCCCACATTTTATTTCTCAGTTCACACAGATTGTACTTGTTCTCTCCTGTATGCTTGCTTTTAAAAATCCCATTTTATTTGACCTTCATCCCCTTTTGCTGAGTCAGTACATGATCAGCCCGCCCCTCACCCCAACCCCTTTCATTCTTCTTATCTTTCCCTTCTTTTTTCATTTGATCAGCACTGTTGCTTACTTTTGTTTGTCTTCTTATCTTTTGCCTGCCTGCCTTCCTCTGTTCCTCCTCTGTAGTAGTTCAGAACAGAGTTTATGTATGCAGCACTCCAGCCAAGCCAAGCACTCCCTCTCACTCGCCCTGCTACCTGCCTCCTGTGTTTCACCGGCTGCATACCAGTGACATCACTCGCTCTCACTATCTCCTCTCATCAAAGAGACTGGAGAGATTAACTGGGAGTGAGAAAAGGCTGTCTGGGACTCCGGAAGAAGACAGAGCCCTGCAGCGAAGGCTGCCTGGTTAAAGATTAGCTCCAGGGAGCTAATCTCCAGGGTGTTAAAGGACTGGCATGCTTGAAAAGGAGGGAGTGTTAAAGGACTTGCACGGCAGCAGTCTGGGGACCGGCGGTTGAGAAACTCTGGTCTAGATGACCAGTTTCCTCCAAGACCAGTTGGAACTGGTCAGCCACTACCCTCTCAATCATCTTACCCATGGGAGGTTGGAGACTGACCTATAATTATCCATCACCAGGCGATCCAGAGTGGGCTTCTTAAGAAGGGGTCTAGCCACTGCCTCCTTCAAACAAGGTGACATCCTGCCCTTCCTCAGTGAGGTATTATTGATAGACAACCTCCCTTCATGATTAAAATCAGTCATGTTGGGCAAGGGTCCCAAGAACAGGTGGTAGGCCGTACCACTCCAAGCAGTTTGTCCACATCCTCAGGATGTGGTTTCTCAATTTTGGTTGAGAAGCAGTATATAAATATTTGCCATCATTGTCTGGGCAATCAGGACAGTGGTTCAAGCGGGCAGAAGGAATACCAGCAGCTTGTCAAGGCTGAAGGGAGGAGGCAAGGCCAGCTCAGCAAATCTCCTGCTCAGGCCAAGGTGGAAAAAGAGTCCCCGGCCTCTCAGCTAGCCCCCCAGTCTTCCTTGCTGCCTCTGGCTAGTTCCAGTCCTTTTAAGCCACACTCCCCAGACCCCACCACTCATGTGGACAGGGAATCCTCATTGGATTCCCCCTTACAAACATAGCCCCTCAAACCAGGTTGAATCGGTTAGACCCAGTTCAACTGAACAGACCAGTCAACTGGCCGGTTCGACCAAACCCATTCACGGACTGGCGGCTCAGTTTGAATTTGAACTGAACTACCAAAAATGGTTCTGTCCACACCCCTAGTGCAAAACAGTTAGTAATGCATCCCATGAGCTCAGAGGCGTAATCAGGGGGGCAGGCAGGGCATGTGCCCCAGGCACCACTGGGTGTGTGTGTGCAAAAATGCCCCCCCTCAGGGCCTCCCCTCCACAAAATTTTTGCTTCTGACAATAGCGCCCCACCGCGTCTCGGCTCCAGCAGGCACCGCAGTGCTGCCTGCTGCTCATGGCCACCATGAGGACCTCTCTTGGCACTCTCCCCGGCATTCATATGCATTTACGAATTGCACTCTGTATTAAGGTTTTGTTTGGATGATTATTTATTGAATTTTTGCTTATTAAAATTTATATATTACAATATTACAAATATCAATTAATAAACACATTACATATTTGTATGTTTCATTCCCAATCTTCCTCATTCTATATGGCCAGATCAGGTACACATCTTGTGAGTTGTTTGTTGACTGTTTTATTGTTTCATCTAGAAGATTTTCTATACTCTATCACGATCCTCTACAGAAGAAGAAGAAAGTAGCAGACAAACTGCAACTCGATCTACAGGACTGTTTCTAATGGTCAGAAAGGCACTGAACCCATTGCTCTTGGAAGACAGTCCTTTAGGAGAACCTGTGGGATCATGATGCATTAAAGTGGGGAAGCTATTTCCACAAAATGGTGCTCCTGGTGTGTACTCCTGATGGGCCCATCGTCTGAAGCCTCCCCAGTCAGATGATTTTTAAAAAGCCCTTGTTTAAACTTTTCTATTAAGTACCATCAACTTTTATTATTAAAATATCCATTTATATTTAATATATACATATTATTAATCTAGGACTATATTATAGTTACTCTGGATCTTTCATATTATTTTAGTTACTTTCTGAATCAGTATTATTCCCTATCTTTTAAAGGTCTAGGTAGAGCCTGATCTTGGGTCTGATCCAGCAGGGCTCTTCATATGGCTTTATTCTCCATCTCGAGGATGGACCCAGCTTCCTCATCCAGCATGATTAGGTTTTACCATATTTTTCTTATTTTATATAAGGTTAAACTAAAATTTAAACACAGTTAGGAGTCTCTGTGGATTCTTCAGATCCAGCTGTGCCAGTACAAAAACTGTTCTCTTTCCCTGTGTTTGTGGGTCTCACCCTGCATTATACGGCATGCACCACTTCAAGGATGGAATTAGCATTACCCCAGTTCAGGAAAGTCCTGAGGAACACAACTCACTCATACTTCCACTGTTGCTAGTTTACACAAGCAAAAAATGAAATGATAGAACTATTGCTGGACCTAATGGCACAGCAGGAAAATGACTTGACTACTAAGCCAGAGGTTGCCAGTTTGAATCCCTGCTGGTATGTTTCCCAGACTATGGAAAACACCTGTATCGCGTAGCAGCGATATAAGAAGGTGCTGAAAGGCATGATCTCATACTGTGTGGGAGGAGGCAATGGTAAACCCCTCCTGTATTCTACCAAAGACAACCACAGGGGTCTGTGGATGCCAGGAGTTGACACTGACTCAATGGCACACTTTACCTTTACTACTTCAGGTAGCATTTAGAGAAGAGAATAATTTTAACCATCTCTCAAACAAAAAATGCATCCTGTCCATTAATGTTAACATGTCAGGAGCAGTGTTCCCTCTAACAGGGATTCCCAGATGTTGTTGACTTCAACTCCCATAATCCCCAAGCAAAAGCCATTGCAGCTGGGGATTCTGGGAACTGTAGTCAACAACATCTGGAAATCCCTGTTAGAGGGAACACTGGTAATGAGAAGTAATTTCCCTGCGTGACATGCCATTTGTCTGTGCGGAAGGAGGCTGGTCCCCACCCCCCAACTTGTGGGAGAACATTAAAATATGCAATTACCTCCCAGCACTCCAGACTGTAGCCTGAAATGGTTCAGACCATAAAATCTTTGTCACATTTTCCTGCTGATTGTATGAACTAACTCTCAGCTGGAACTTCAGAAGTAGCTTATAGGTTAACATGGGTGTGATGGGAACCATTAGCTTCCCAAGTACACTAAGAACATTTTGAGCTCGATTTAAACAGATATAATTTTTACAATGACAACATACATATTAATGTAACTTTGAAACCAAGTGTCTCAGCAAGATGTCCCAGCCCAGACAGGGTCAATGGCAGAGCCTAGAAATTCCTTAAATTGAATAGAGAATGTCACACAGAGACAAACAAGATGGAGAACAAAGAAAGTTTGGCCAAGAATTTTCAAGTCAGAAGCATTTCGTTTTTTGAAGCAAAGCCAGTAACCTAGAACAAAGAAGTCTTTTTCTCTCCCACAAAGTATAGTCTATGAGGCATTCATTGTTAGGAGGTGTTGGCCATGGAACTCAAAATCAAGTAAAACAAAACAATTAATAAAGAGATAGAACCAAACTAGATATTCAGGCCAATTGTTTATTTGTTAATCATGTGTTTGTTTTCTTACCCTATAAAAAGCGGGGTACGGAGCCTTATTTCTCATACTAAAAGAACGGAGGGGATCAACCCCCACCCTTACCTTGTCACACTCACTGTCTTATGCTATTCTCTTCCCCACCCCCTTTCCCCACAAGTCCTTGAACTGAAACAGCAAGGGGGGAAACTGCTTAAATCAGCCAAGCATAGTGAGGAAAATACACAACCCTCAACCCCCATTTCATAGTTAAACAGGGCAAGCACACATTTGATAGGCAGGGCTGGGCAAGAAGACTAACCTTCCTTTTGAAAGCATGCTGATGAGTGAATGAAGGTGTTGGTCACAGGCCTCAAAGAAAATACAAAAGAAAGGTTCAAGTTCAAGTTCTTTAATGTTACAGCCACAAGCCAAAACAAAAAAGAGAGGTAAAGGTGTGATAGGGGAGTTGAGTAAGTGAGAACAACAGGAAACTTAAACATAGAACAAAGATAGTTTTTCCTAGTAGCTGATTATTCTGATGCTTAGAAAGCCATATTCTACACAGAGCATTGTACTTTATGTCCTCATCTCTTTACATGAGAAAAGCTGGATGTGCAGACATAGGGGGAGGTTGGATGTCTTCCTGGGGGCAGTTCCTCTTTCAAGTCAGGGACACTTTATCTCTCTTCTGACTACAACAGGTTGATAAGGCTGTTTTTGCAACAGGCCTTCAAGCACTATCAAATGATCAGTTACAAACTTGGAGTGTGTGTTAACTTGTTTTATTGCCCCTCAGCACCAAGCCCTGGGCCAGTGTTAGATGGTGCAATCATGTGCATGTTTACTCAGAAGTAAGTCCCATTGTGTTCAGTTAGTCTTACTCCCAAGAAAGTGCACGTAGGAGAGGAAAGAAGTTATATTTAAACTTCTTTCCACCAAAGCATTCAAGGCAGTTTAGAATTTAAAATACTAAAACATACACATTTTCAAAAAAAAGTTTAAAGAAGTAGAGTTGTCTCAGGCCCATCATGGTATTTGCTAGGAGCTGGTGCAATGAGCTCCATGGAGTGAGATTATTTTCTCCTCAAACTAAATAAAACTTAAGAAACTGCTGAGGAAATGGTTAATTGGGTTGACTGAGTACGCACATACATTTTGCACTGTAAGAAACTGAACCCTGAACCAGGAACCAGTGACTTCCTGTTCAATCCCACTTCTGCCATGAGCTTACTAGGTTATCTTGGGTAAAGGTAAAGTGTGCCGACAAGTCAATTTCGACTCCTGGTGGCCACAGAGCCCCATGGTTTTCTTTGGTAGAATACAGGAGGGGTTTACCATTGCCATCTCTTGCACAGTATGAGATGATGCCTTTCAGCACTTTCCTATATCATTGCTGCCTGATATAGGTGTTTCCCATAGTCTGGGAAACATACCAGCGGGGATTCAAAGCAGCTTGTTAGTCAAGCATTTCTCCACAGTGACACTTAAAGAACCTTGGGTAGTTCACTGTTTTTCAGCCTCAGATCCTACCTGCAATTATGTCAGTTAAACACTGACCTACGTTACAGGATTGTTGTAAAGATCAGTGAGCTGTTGTACACCATGTACTCTGAACACTCCATAGCATTACAAAATACTAAACATTATTATTTTAAAATTCATCCTTGATCCAGTTTCCGTCATAAATACTCACACAGGCAGGCAACCTTAAATGCTATATATACCACCCGCCGTCCGCAAAGTTTTATTTAAAATTCCTGCTTCCAGTCCTTAATGCAATCTTTTGCTTGGAGAGCACAGAAGATAAAGCACAGAAGCCTTCAGTAGTAAGATAAAATTCAACAGGAAGAGCTTTCCCCATCACTGCAAGTTGGGAAAAGTGAAATACATTTTGATCATGCAGATACTGAAGACACAGGAGTCCTAATGCCATGCAGTGCATAACAGAGCAATCCTCTTCAGGAAAAAGAATGAGCAACCATGCTTACTGGGGGCAGTCAGATTCAGTTTATCCAGCTAGGTTTCAATGTGAGCTTTTGATTGATTTATTTTTTAATTCAGAGCAAGATCATCTTTAAAACTCACATTTTACTCTACAATAATTGCAATCCAGTTCTCTCACTGATTTTCCTATTTACCGATGAATACACCACAGAAGATACCCTGTACCCTGCTTATATCATTCATGAAATCTTATTCTTGCTACTTACTTGAGCTCGGGGTTCACTGTAGTGATATAGTTATAACATCTCCCCAGGATGATTTCTCGCAGGTGCTTGGTGGTTCCATTGCCACTCCACTGCCGTACGTCTGAGCTGGTGTTCTCTTCTCTTCCAGGACTGAGCACAGCAGCCAACACAACAACAACAACTAATATAACAAGCAGAGCCATGATCCCTGTTACTATCAGATTATGCCTTCGGCTTCTTGAAGAACTATTTTGGAAGGGCATTTTGTTAGATGTTTCTGAAGAGCAGCAACAGCTGTTGTTTGTGTTGCCCAAGTCCCTGACAGAAAAAGTAGCTTTCTAAAGCCACGCAATGCACACAGTCACCGTTTCTGTTTCTTTATCTCTCCACCCGCTCACTCATGTGAAGACCAACAAACAGTGGGGGCTGGAGTTGCATTTCTATTGGCTCAGACTAAAAGGCTTCACCTGAATCAGGACACCAGCAAACTCATTCAGATCTCTGACAGTCAGATTTATGCTGCTGAGGCATAAGACCACTCACTCATCCCTGTTTTTAAATGCCACTCTGTACCTCAGTCTTAGTAACCTACTTCTCATAGGGAGGTTATTCATTTACCACCCTCAGAAACAATGCAGCAAGACCACTTTGTAAAGTAAACTGAAGTTTATTTGAAAGAAGAAGCAAGGAATGCCTTCTAGCTTTTCCACCATTGTTTATTCTTCTTTCACAAATTTTGGTAAGGCAGTTCACAAACCCATGTATTTGCAGCAGCAGAGGCCTTCATTACAAATATACTATTTAAATAAGCAATCAGGGGAAATCACAGCCTTGAAATTCTACCTTTAAAAAAAACTTGAAAAAAACATAATAGGTAAAAAGATAGATAGCAAAATCTTGCTAACCATGAATAAAATTTCCCCAATATAGAGGATTTGACTCACTACGGACAGCCTTTCCACACACACACTGCTCTGTGGCAAACCCAGGATGTCACAATGAACAGGGAGCTACAGCCAATGCCAGCTTCCTCCTTGTATGACATGGGTTCACGAGCACATGCTTTTTGCATCCGCACTTGACATTTGTAGCAGAAACTTCAAATGTGTAGGCTGATAAGGGTAAACACCCCACCCAGGACTGGCATACCATACTGGAATGTGGCGGTCGCACCCTGATAAGCACTCCTCCTATACTGTGGCAAAATAGAACCAATCCGCTCTTTCCACGCTCTCTCCCTATACATTTGCACCACCTCTTTTGTACTCTATAAATAAACACACCCTTCTGATTAGTGATGTGCACGGTCCGGAGAAGTCCGGACCGGCACCGAAGGGGGGCCTTGTTTTTAGAGCGGGGAGGGCTTGCTTAGCCCTCCCACCTCCTTGCCCCCGCCAGTGCCCGTATTTAACAGTATAGGGGCGCTGGAAACCAGCCGCCCCCCCGCCGCGGCGGCGGCGGCGAAATAACTTCCAAGGCCAGCCAGCCCTCCCTCCCTCCCTCCCTCCCAGCTAGCTGCCCGCCCGCCCGCTCACCTGCTCGCTCGCTCACCGGATAAGAAACGAGAGGAGCTCCGGCACAGAGCTCCTCTCGTTCGGAAGGCCTCCTGCAGAATGGTGGTTTGCGTGTGCGCGCATGCGCGCGCCGCAAAGCACGCCGTTCTCCGGAGGCCCGGTCTACCCGCTGGGAAAGGGCCGGGTAGACCGGGCCTCCGGAGAACGGCGTGCTTTGCGGCACGCGCATGCGCGCGCGCGCGCAAACCACCATTCTGCAGGAGGCCTTCCGAACGAGAGGAGCTCTGTGCCGGAGCTCCTCTCGTTTCTTATCCGGTGAGCGAGCGAGCAGGTGAGCGGGCGGGCGGGCAGCTAGCTGGGAGGGAGGGAGGGAGGGAGGGCTGGCTGGCCTTGGAAGTTATTTCGCCGCGGCGGCGGCGGCGGGGGGGCGGCTGGTTTCCAGCGCCCCTATACTGTTAAATACGGGCGCTGGCGGGGGCAAGGAGGCGGGAGGGCTAAGCAAGCCCTCCCGCCCTTAAAGGCATACCCCCCACCCGGACCCGAACCAGGCAGGGCCGGACCGGTCCGGCAGTTCGGCCATTCTTTGGAATGGCTGCCGGACCGGTTCGGGCACACCACTACTTCTGATGTTCAGGAGGTCCTGCATTGACACCGTTTCCGCCTTGTTTGTTCCCTCACAAATGTCTTAGGTGTACATCTAAAACCCCTGCTAACTGGGCAAAGAGGCACCTTTTACCGTGGTGATTCTCTTTATTTAGCAGGGGGAGAGTAACTGGCCCTATCCACCCCCAGCACAGTACCTCCAGTGGCTGTTGCTGGTGTCTATCTTGTCTTTTTTTCAGAATGTGAGCCCTTTGGGTACAGGGAGCCATCTTATTTGTTTGTTATCTCTCTTTGTAAACCGCCCTGAGCCATTTTTGGAAGGGCAGTATAGAAATTGAATAATAATAATAATAATAATAATAATAATAATAATAATAATAATAATATAATAAAATGTAAGGTGTGACTCGACCCTGAGAGTTTCTATGTAAACCCTGTGAGCAGTCACAGTCTCCTTCCCCATGCAGTGGTTGACATCCAGACTACATTAATCCTGAGTACTCCCACTGAAATTAATGGGACATGAATAGACATTACATTGTCCGTCTGTACAGATGTCTGTACTGTTTCCACACCTACTCTGACACATGCACACTACCCACATGCAAATCTATGGTTGGACTAGAGTTACTAGTCAAATTAGCTCTAAATATAGCTCTCAAAACCAACCTTGTAAGTGCACATAATAAGGAATCACTGTCTGGACACAGGCAGACAGAGGAGCAATGGACTCAGATACAAGCAGTGTTCCCTCTAAGGTGTGAGCATGTGCACACGCTCACACATTTTTTGATGACGACTCAGTTAATTTTAGATCCCACTCAGGTTGGATCAGGAAGGCCCCACCCTGAATGCATGTGCACACACACTGCCTTGATACTGCCACCCAGAACAAATCTAACAAGGCTTCTGAAACAAAGCTGGGTCATATGTAATGCAGAACTGTGGGTCCAATGGCACACACATGCTCTTCAGACGTAACACTCCGGAGGCTCTCTGTAATCAGTGAGTCTGAAGAGGTGGGGGAGCTGGCTGAGTGGGCTTCCTTCTTTCCTGAAGGACAGCCCACACAGCCAATAGCAGCTGGAGTGAGGGAGGAGCTTCCTCCTTCAGCTCCAGTTTGTGATGAAGGCAAACTATGCTCCCGGGTTTGGAAGTACCTCTGGCACCGCTGAAAAACGGTTTACAGTGGTGAAACTTATTACAAACTGAAGGTGAAAAATGGAATTAGGGGAGGGAAACCACGGATCCATTTTTTGGTTTAACTGTAATTGCCCGGGTTTGTACATTCAGGTATGGGAACCAGAGGTGAAGGGACCTCCAGTTTCCCATTACATATGAACTGGGCCAAAGTTTAATGACATAACAGCAGCATAGTACAAACTGAAGTGTTTAGTGGCAGCTCAAGGAATACAAACGATTTTCTGAAACTATAGTAAGAAGGACTGGTGGCAGGAGTGATGGTTATGCTATGTTGGCAAAAGGGGCAGTGGGGAGTGGGGTGAGAGAGCGGGAGGGAGACAGAGCAAGGATTGGAAGAGAGAAAGTTTTTTGTGACACAATATGTTTAACAAAGGATGTGAAATAGTTTGTGATAGCAAACAAGAGACAAAAGCAGTGGGAGTGGAATATGCCCAGTTCAGGGGCGTAGCTATAATTGAGCAAAAGGGTTCAAAGAACACGGGCCCCCAGCTTCTGAGGGCCCTCCAGATCCACTCCTCCCTATTTTCTTCATTATCTCCCTCATTTTGGGGTGGCCGCCAGAGAGAGGGATGAACACAGGCCCCCTCTCCCCTAGCTACACCCCTGGCCCAGTTTCTCACATGCCTGGGGTAAAAAAGGTAAACAAAACAGACTTTTTGTTTACTTTTGTTACTTTTTCTTCGTTTGATGTCCCATGTTTGAAGCCCACAGGGAAGGGGGGAAAGCAAGCAAGGGGAACAATGAGGTTTCCAGGCAAACACCAGGGTTAGTGTTGTATTCTTCCTAGTCTTCCTTTGTGTTTTGTTGATTAGAACTTTGTTCTAGTGGGATTCATGTAGAGCAGGGCTGCTCATCTTCAACTCCCATAAAAGATGTTGGCCTACAACTCCCATAATCCCAGGCTATTGGCCACTGTGGCTGGGGATTATGGTAGCTGTAGTCCCAAAACAGCTGGGGGGGGGGAAAGTTGAGCAGGCCTCCTGTAGAGAGAGAGAGAGAGTGTGTGTGTGTGTGTGTGTGTGTGTGGTGGGTGGGGTGGAGTCAGAAATAAAAGGGAGGGAAAGGAGAAGGAAAAAATGGAGTTCCTGGAATAAAGTCTTAGCTAGACAAACATACATTACTTTGTATTTATGAAGGCAGCAGCTATGAAACACATTAGCTCATGAGTCACAGGCCTGCTATGTGAAGGACTCACCTTCAAAGGCTTCTATCTGAGAACACCACTTAGGAATCTCTCTGGGGTCTTGGGGCTCAGGGGTCTTGGAGCTTTCAGACAAAGCACAAGAAGAATCTCGTGTAAGTCTGACACTGAGAGTATCCCAAGGCTTCGGGTTGTTGAGAGCAACAGGGCAGTATAGCAGTTGTCCCACACAAGCATGCTCAAAGCTAGTGATTTCAATTCAAGGTTTGTACTCCAGAGTCCAGTCTGCTCAGGGACTTAGCATCTCAATTATTCAGCTTAATGAAAGGGAAAGGGGGTTAATGTGTTCATCTGGGTCAGGGGTTTACAAGCTGTGGTACTCCAGATGTTGCTCAGCTACAACTGGAATATACAAACCACTTGATTAACAAGCTACACAGAAATCTGCATTCTTCAGATGAACTCCAACAATAAGAACCAGCTAAGAGCAATAATTTTTGATAAAGTCAACTATATACAACAGCAGTGGGTTCTTTCTACATGAACTTTGTGGGAAATGAACTATTTGGCAATAATGGAAGAATTATTTTCCACATGAACTTTGTGGAACTATTTGGCAATAATGGAAGAATGATTGGTTCATGTATGTCAGCAATCTGGCCACCCAGAAGGGAAGTCCAGGAAGATAGTCCACAATACAAACTGGGCTGCAGAAACGAAACACGGCTCGGAATAGTTCTCTATATCAGGATCGGGCTGAAAGCTGTCAACACGAGGGTTGACAAATGTTGTCGTCCAGCAGCTAACAGAAAGCTGTTGACGTGCTTTATAGTCCAAGCTGATAACTCTCAGCTGGCAGGGATTCAAGGTTTATTAGCCTTCTGCAAGAGGCATTTACTTCTCCTGATAGTTTCCAGCTGTGCTCTTCATCTTGTGACACACTGTTGCTGTGGAGTCAGTGGGGGTTGCCTGCACAGCTCATCCTCTAGTCTGCCAATCGCTGTCTCTGCTGCCCCAGACTGCTGTACCTGCTCTGAAACACCAGCCGGACCCTCCTCAGCCGTCAGCTTCCCCTTCTTCCTCACTATCTGAGACCGAGGGTGTGACAATGTAGTCACATTTCATTGGATGTATTACTGTGATTTTATGTAGATTTTAGATTGGAATTGATGCAAGTTCAGATTATTGGTTTTATTCAGGCTATTGGATACATAGTGAAAATAAATACTAGGTTCTTAAGTTCAAGATATAATGCATTTTATGTGATATTACATAGAGGTAGGTTTTTTGTATATTCCTGTTGGCTTTTGTACCCACCACAGTTCCTCATTGTACAGCTCAGCTACAACTGCCACCATCCCCAACCACAATAAATTGTAGTTGGGGATGACAGGAGTTGTAGTTCAGCTGATCTGGTTGAATCCTAAGGGGTGGTGATTTAGCAACTTGAGCTGCCAAACCATCGCCATGGTAGCTGCCTTGCTACTTCTGCAGAATTTTGTTCTTGGGAATTTGTGGCTGGGATAGGCTGCACCTTTTATATTATATTATATTATATTATATTATATTATATTATATTATATTATCATATCATATCATATCATATCATATCATATCATATCATATCATATATTTGATTTATATACTGCCCTTCCAAATGGCTCAGTATGGTTTACAACAGGATAAAACAATTAAAACCAGTTAACAAAATCAAAACTATAAAAACAGAATAAAACCAATTAAACATTCAAATAGCTTTTTAAAAAAAACACTGGAAAACCAGGGCAACCGTTTAAAACAATTTAAAGCAGTTTACAGTAATTTAAAAACCCTGGAAAGCCAGGCCAAACAGATAGGTTAAAAGGGCTCTCCTGAAAGCCCTTTGAGTAATGAACTCAAATTAAGGATTTATGCTGGGAGTGCATTCCGTAGCCCAGGAGCAGCTATAGAGAAGGCCCGCCTTTGAGTTGCCACCAGACGAACCAATGGTAATGGAGACGGACCTCCTCAGATGACCTTAACGTGCGGTGGGGATCATGCAGAAGAAGGCACTCTCTAACTCGGACTTAAGCCGTTCAGGACTTTAAAGGTAATAAAGTAATTGTATTTTGCCCAGAAACATATTGGTAGCCAGTGCAACTGTTTCAAGACAGGCATAATATGGTCTCTCCAGGTTGCCCCAGAGACCAGTCTGGCTGCCGCATTTTGAATTAACTGAAGTTTTCGAACTACAAAGGCAGCCCCACGTAGAGCGCATTGCAATGGTCAAGCTGGGAGGTTACCAGCTTGACTAAAAGCTGATGCACCACTGTTTTGAGGTCATTCTCTTCAAGGACGAAGCTGTCAAATCAGCTGGAGCTGATAGAAAGCACTCCTGGCCATGGCCTCTTCCTGAGATACCAGGGTGAGGCCTGGGTCCAGGAGTACTCCCAAGCTGCGCACCTGCTCCTTTTGGGAGAGTGCAACCCCATCCAGCACAGTAAGAACTAACTCATCCCTCAGATTCTGAGCCCCCACAATGAGCACCTCTGTCTTGCTTGGATTCAGCTTCAATGTGTTATCCCTCATCTAGCCCATTACTGCCTGTAGACAGACATTTAGAGAATGAGTGAAATTTCCTGAAGATGAAAAGGAGAAGTAGATTTGGGTGTCATCAGCATACTGATAACACCCAGCACCAAATATCCTGATGACCTCACCCAGTGGTTTCATGTAGATATTGAAAAGCATTGGTGACAGAATGGAGCCCTGGGGGAGCCAGAATGGAGCCATTTTGAGGAGCAACTATCACCAAGCTCCACCATCTGGAATCTACCCGAGAGATAGGAGCAGAACCACTGCAAAGCAGTGCCCCCTATCCCCAACTCCTCCAGGTGATCCAGAAGGACACCACGGTCAATGGCTGAGAGATCCAGAAGAACCAGCAGAGTCACACTCCCTCTGTTGGTTCCCTGGTAAAAGTCATCCATCAGGCCGACCAAGGCTGTCTCAACCCCATAGCCAGCTCTAAAGCCAGTTTGAAATAGGTCTAGATAATCAGTTTCCTCAAAAACTGCCTGGAGCTGGTCGGCCACCACCCTCTCAATCACCTTGCCCAACCAAGAGAGATTGGTCCAGGGAAGGCTTCTTAAGGAGTGGACTAACCATTGCCTTCTTCAGACAAGGAGGCACCCTACCAGCAATGCATTTATGATATTAACTAGGCCACCTCCAACAATCTCCCTGCTAGATAGAAGCAGCCAAGTCGGGCAAGGCTCCAGAGAATAGGTGGTAGGCCGCACCACCCCAAGCAGCTTCTCCACATCCTCAGGAGTCACAGATTGAAACTGATCCAATCTAATACTGCAAGAGAGATTGCAGGACACCTTCTCCATAGACCCTGCAAAAACAGTGGAGCCCAAGTCGGCCTGAATACAGGAGATCTTGTTTGCAAAGAACCCATTAAAAGTATTAGAGCAGAACAGCCTTGGGGACTGATTTGAAATAGAAGGCGCAGAAACTAAACTCCTCACAACCCGGGATAGCTCTGCTGAGCGTGGACTTGCAGTCGCAATGCGTGCAGACCAAAATCTCTTTTTTGCTGCACGCACTGCCGTTGCATAAGTCTTCAAATGGGTCAAATGCGGTATCCTATCAGATTCGAACCGAGTTCTCCTTCACTTGCGCTCTAGTCGCCTACCCAACCACTTTAGCCCCCGCAACTCCTCAGTATATCAACTCCTCAGGTCCATACCAAGGGTCCTGTTTTGAAGCAGGTCGGAAGGGACACTTAGGAGCAATCATGTCTACTGCCCTGATGAGTTCCCTGTTCCAGGTTCCCACCAGGGCATCAACAATCACCAGCTGCACCAACATCAAAATTCTCCAAGGCCTTTTGAAATCCTACTGGGTCCAGCAGCCTTTTTGGATGGACAATCCTAAAACCACCCCTGCAGGGGTGGATTGCAGCTGTGAAACCAACCTTAACATGACAATGGGGAAACCACTGGATCTCCCACCCATGGAACACCCCCCTAATCTGAACAAAAGACCAAACTGAGTATGTGGCTGGCAACATGAGTTGGTTTAGAAACTAATTGAGATAGGTCCATAGTTGTCATGGCTGCTATGAACACCTGAGCTGCACCAGACAAGCCAGACCCAAAGTGGATATTGAAGTTCCCCAGCACCAAAAGTCTAGGAGACTCTAACACCAAATCCGCGACCAGAACCGTCAGCTCAGTTAGGGAGTCAGTTGGGCAGCAGGGTGGATGGTATACCAACAGAATCCCCAATCTATCCCTAGTTTCCAGTCTCACAAATATGCACTCAATATGTCAACTGTCTCACAGGGCCCTGGTAAGAGAAATGGAATTCTTATGGACCACAGCCACTCCAACCCCCACCCCCCACCCTGGCCACTTCCTCTAGCCTGCTCCACGATAGAGTAATCTGGTTGGGGAAGCTGAGCCCACACTGGACCACTCGCCTCCCCCCAACCAGGTCTCAGTTATACATACCAGGTCAGCTCCCTTATCAATGATCACATTGTGGACAATTTTGGTCTTATTCTGAACTGAACTGGCATTGCAGAGGAGCAAGGCGAGACCCTGTGGGTCGTTGGAGCTGCTCCCCGAGGCCTGAGAGTTGGCAAAGCACTTGGAAGTGGAAACAGTTACAGGGGAAGGGAAATCAGTAATTTAGTAACGGCCAGCTGCTCTGCCCTGCCAGACATGCATCCTGGAGTGCTCCCTGCCTCAGACCCACACTTCGACAGTGTTACTACTCTTCTTGCTCCAGACAGACTTCTTGAGCTTGAACTTCTTGGCATGATAACCGGAGCAGCCCAAGGGAGACTTAAAGGTGGCCTGAGGATTTTTGTTTCCACTTCCCTGTGTGCAACAACATCACCCCTCACTCTGCTTAAACAAGCTGCTGTGGCTATACTACTTCACCTGGGCCCCGGCTCACTGCTGATAATCGATACATATCTCCGACCACAGCGTCGGAAACCCAAAATCAGCGCTTCATGGGCTGAATTCGAACAATACACAGTTGACCTCTTTCTGGACAACCCGGATGCCCTGGTGGTGTTGCGGGGTGACTTCAATGCTGACTACACTCTATTCTCCCGACACCAGCTCCCACCACCCTGCTTGGAGTCCAAGAACACACCCCTCTCCCACCTCTCTAAGGACCAAAGATCAAACTATGAGGGCTTCTGCCTTGCAAAATCAACTGCCAGGCTCATCCTCCATATATTAAATGGCCGTCCAGGAAAATATACTTACTTATCTGGCTCCAAAACTAGTACCATTGATTACATTGCTATCTCCTGGAACATGCTACCTTTTGCCGAGAATTTTGACGTAATACCTCACATGGACAGTGACCGTTTCCCAATCTGTCTTCAACTACTGCCTCCCTATCAGCAGTTCCATATGGAGACCCACAATCTTACCTGCAGGACAAGCCAGGGGCCATGCAAAATGGACTCCCCAGTTAGATAAAAGAATGAAGCAGCTCCTTGCCGAGGAAACCCTACAGAGTTACCAGCTAGACCTAACATCAGCGGATCCCTCCCGTGGCCCCCTGACAACATACAAATCCCTAGTCCGTGTGCTCCAAAAGCTTTCAATCCGCAAGGCTGATCCACCCACAAAGTGGCCTGTGTGCCCATCCAAATCATAGTTTGACAAGGACTGTGTTGACCCCAGGAAAGCTCTTGTTTCTGCCTACCATAGCCATAAATCCAGCATGGGAATCAATGCTGCAATGGCCCTCCTGCACCTCCTCAACCTTAAGAAGCAATATAAACACCTACTGGTATGCAAGAAGAGAGAGGCAATGAAGGCCACTTGGTCACCACTCATCCAGGCGAGCAGAACAAAGGACTCAGCTCTATTCTGGTGCATCATGACCCACCACAGTGGCAATGGTTTGGCCCAGTCAGCTGCCCATCAGAGGTCTGGGAAAGGCACTTTTAGAAGCTGTATGAAGACTCCACTGTGGATGGTGGCTCCCCTCTTCTGGATATGGAGGACTTGCTGGGGTGGCCACCGGTCACTATGGCCAAGATTGAGATTTCTGGTTTCCCAAACCAGAGCAGGGATGGACCCCAGGGAAGATCTCACCCCCCTGGAACTTTTAAGGAACAATAAAGAGTGGTGGGTTCCAGTCTTGGCATCGCTTTTCACCTATATTGACACCCATGGCTGAATTCCCAAGGACTGGGGACTGGCAATTATTGTTCCTATATTCAAAAAGGGGGGGGGGAAGGATGCCCCTGCCAATTACAGGTCTGTCAGCTTGCTCAACACCATCAGCAAGCTTTATGCTAGACTACTGCATGATAAACATAAGGACAGGCTAGACCAAGAAAATTTGATTGCAGAGGAACAAGCAGGCTTTAGAGAGGGTAGATCCACAACTGATCAATGCCTGGTACTTCAGCACCTCATTTAAAAATATTTTTCTAACAGCTCAACCTCCTTTTATGCTGCCTTCATTGATATCAAGGCTGCTTTCGATTCCATCTCCTGAGTTAAGCTATGGGAGAAGTTGGACACCTGCTCTACCTGATCCATATCCTTCATGCCGACATGACCCTCAAGGTAAGGTACAACCCATAAGGGCACCTCACGAATCCTGTCCCAACACAGAAGGGAATCAAACAAGGCTGCATCCTGGACCCGCTCCTTTTCAACTTTTTCATCAATGTCATACTGAGACACATCAGTAGCCCAGACTATCACCCCCACCCCCAAGCTGGTGGATAGAAGCATCTCATCATCCCTACTCTATGTTGACGATGCTGCAATTCTACCTAGGACACTGATAGGCCTCAGAAGAGCGTTAGCGACCCTAGCTCAGTATTGCATAAATGATCAACAAGAAATCAATTATTTTTTTAAAAACCCAAAGTTATGGCTTTCACCATAAAAACCAAAGTTATGGCTTTCACCCAAGACCTGCCACTGAAATATAAATGGGTGAGGTCCTGTATGCCTCCGGTTCAAGAAAGGCCCACTGTAACCATGTTGCTCTCACTGCCCAGAGGACCTCCATTGCTATCCTTAAATTCCTTCAGACCAGAGGGCGACAATATATACCTGCAGTGCTCAAACTATTTGAGGCCAGGGCGTTGGCACAACTCCTCTATGGGGCCCAATCTGCCCCTCTGTCCAATCTTGCCCCTTTGGAGTGAGTGAGTCCACGTTTCTAAGAGCGGCCCTCCAAGTCCCTCATTGTTTCTCAAATGCTGCCCTACGCTTGGAAGCGGGCATGATTAAGGTTGAGGCCAGAGTGTAGCTGTCAATTCTTAACCTCTGGGTTAAGCTATCCCTCAACCCTCAGAGCCTGGCCCCCCTGACCTTACAGAACAGTTTTCAGTCTTCTTGGGAAAGGGCCGTGTGATCTAAACTGCTGCTCCTGGGCTTTTCTCCCCCTCTCCTACTTGCTATGGGCCGTGATCAGGCAAAAGCAGCGATCAAAAAGAGGATAATGGACACTGAGTGCCAGGCTGACCCTACCTAGGTAGGGTCCCAACCTTCCTATCCCTGGAAAGCCTCAGATACTCTGCCTTCCCCGCCACATATCTGTCACAGCTAGAAACCCCAAGCCACAGAAGGATGTTTACCCTTGCCCGATGTCATGTCCTCCCCTTCGTTGTAGTGGAAGGCACATACAGAAAGATCCCAGTGAATGCATTATTTTATCTATAATTTTAGAGTAGCTTTTAAAAAAAAAGTAATTATGGTTTATAACAATTAGTATTTTTATTATAATTTTAATGCAACATGATGACCATACTGCTTTGTGATTACTTTTAATTATGATTCTCTGTACTATCTTATGCTGGTCTTGGACCGTAATAAAGATGATTGATTGATCTGTTCATGAATGCACTGGACTGTACACAGATAGTTAACACATGTGAATAGGGTTTCTTGACTGGCGTTAGCTGGAATTAGGGATGCAGCCAGGGGGCTATGTTGCTTTCTGCCTGCTGTAGGAGTGCCCGTTTGCTTCCATTATATGCCACTTGTCTTTTTCTAAATAAAACATATTTATTTATTACAAATCTAAATAAGTAAACAGGCTGTATTTATGTGACTTTTCTCTGATCATTTTCTCTGATCACCTTTCTCTGCAGAATTGTGCAACAACTAGAATCAGAGGGCTAGGAGCCAAGATGGTGACTGGTTAACAGCTCAATTGACGAGCTCCTGCCCCATCCTGGGCTTTTCTCCCCCTCCTGGGCATGCCTTCCAGGGGCTTGCCTCCCCGCAGGTGGAAGAAAAAGATCTCACAAGAGCCCTGCCAGCAAGAGTCCTGCCGACGAAAGTGGAGGATGCATTGGAAAGAAGAAGCAAATGAAAATCAATGTTTTTCTTTCCCCCTCAGAAGCAGCAGTGGGAGATGTGAGTACTGTGAGTACCAAGAATAGATTTACATTTCTGGGCACAGAATCTCCCTCCCCTTCAGCCAAGGAGGCCACTTCATGCAAGCTGGAAGGCAGCTATAAGAAGTCGGACCTGACCTCAGTCACACATGTGTTGGTAACATCCAGATTAGACTACTGCAATGCACTCTACGTAGGGCTGCCCTCGAAGACTGTCTGGAAGCTTCAGCTGGTCCAGAATGCTGCTGCAAGGATGCTCATGGGTGCAAGTCACTTCATGAGTATCACACCCATAATGCAGCAGCTTCATTGGTTAGCGGTCCGTTTCCAGGCTAGATTCAAGGTGCTGGTTTTGACCATTAATGCTCTACATGCTAACCTCCCCTGCTAATGTTGCAACCCCTGCTAACGTTGCAAAGAGGCACCTTTTAACGTGGCGATTCTCTTTATTTAGCAAGGGGAGTGTAACTGGCCCTATCCACCCCCAGCACAGTACCTCCAGTGACTGTTGCTGGTGTCTATCTTATGTTTCTTTTAGATTGTGAGCCCTTTGGGCACAGGGATCCATCTTATTTATGTATTATTTCTCTGTGTAAACTCCCCTGAGTCATTTCTGGAAGGGTGGTATAGAAATCAATCAATCAAATAAATAAATAAATACATGGCTTGGGGCCAGGGTACTTGTCAGACCACATTCGCCAATATGAACCTGCCAGGCCCTCCGCTCATCATCTCAGTCCCTGCTCATGGCCCCTCCACGAACAGAGATCCGGTTGGTGGCAGAGACAGGGCCTTTTTGGTTGTGGCCCCTCGGCTTTGGAACACCCTCCCTGAAGAGCTTCTGTTACCTGGGAGACCCCAGTTACCACAAACCAGACAGACAAGGATGATTGAAGGAAGCAATAGTCACCATTTATTGAACCAAAACCAGCGCTGGTGGCTCTTTCCTGTGCCTCGCGGCCTACCAGGAAAAACGCGCCAAATACCCAGTGCCTTGGGGTTTTATACCTTGGCATTGTTACACAGCTGGGCGTCCCCCATTCAGCCCGAGGGACCAATTAATTCATTACATTTACACATGTGTTTGCCTTGAGGCTGGACTTTGCCCTAAGTTTCGGTTCTTCAGCAGACAGATAAGCAAATTAAGAGAAGACACATCCACATTCCAAGAAACAGAACAGTTACAGTTTGGAATAAGCCGATCATTCGACCCCTATGCTAATGAAGTTTGCAACACCCGTACCCTCTTCTCCCACCCTGTCTGTCCTTGGCAGATAAGTAACTCAGCAAGGAATTTTCCATTCCACACTTGCAAACTCTATTAACCATTTCTTGACCAGTGCAAACCTGAGTTCTGTCTCACTCTTTTTGCAAAGACACTTTCCCATTCCATGAGAACAAAGTAATTACAAAGCAGCTTTCAGAAAAGGCATTTCCCCCTCATTCCACATTTCCCCCCTTAGAAGCCATTTTATGGCTTCTCTTCCTGAGGTACATAGCCATTATATGGGGGGCAGTTTCTTTTCTTACTATCGCTGAGATAGTGGATTGCAAAGCACTAGTTATACATAGTATTATGCAGGGCAACAGTAGCAGTATTAACACAACAATAGGAAAGATCATAAACGCAGATTTCAACCAGTTTAGATCCAGTGAGCCAATTCCATAAGTCCCAGTCTGTCACACTGCCGATCCTCTGAAGGCTCCCCTTCCTTTCACTTGACCACTGCTTTGGTCTGTAATAGAAAGACATCCCTCTCGGGAGAGACAGTTCAAGGCAATCCTGCTTATGCTAGAAATAAAAGACAGATGCATGTTTTACCAATTTCCCTCCCCTGGGTAGGGACAACATGCTGAAACTGAGTTCCTGAGTAGCCCAATACAATAAATAAACCTGAGGCTATTTTCAATTTGATCTTTTGGCATTTTCTTTCCAATTTATGTTTTTGTTTTCCTGCTTGCCCTCTTTTCTCCCCCCGAAGTCCAAAACAGAAGATAATGTCCTCATTTACTTCACCTGATGAGCAATCCTGAGCAGGAGGCAAAAACAATGAAAATCAAAAAGAGAAAATAATAATGTTCACATCCATACCCCCTTGTGGGTTTGTGACTGTAAAGGCATTAAAATCCGACAGGTCAAACAGTCTTGTCTCTCGAGAGGCCACAACATAAGCTCCAGTGCTCGAATATCCAGCTGTTTCTCCAAAAAGACCAGAGCGGTGTACTGCATAAGTCTGCTCTTTCACAACAACCCTTCGAAGCAGGCCAGGCCGTTTAAATAGCTGGCCCAGTGTCACCCAGCAGTGTGGTCGAATGAGGATTCAGACTCAGGTCTCCCTGGTCCTAGTCCACCACTCTAACCACTACGTTGGCTGCCTACATACTTACAGACTTCTGTCAGGGCAATCAATCTCCATCCAATGTATCTGACTTCATGATTCGTCAGTGACATCTGGCCTTTGGGATTTTCACTGTCCCCATTTCAGCCACGTGTAGATAGTGTTCCAGCTCTCCATCTTCAGCCTCATCACTAGCAAGCTTGGTAGGGCAACAATATCCTCAGAAAAACCTATAAAAGAAACAGTCCTTGCCCCCCAAGAAAAATACTATACCTATTGAAACAGGATCAAAACCCCTTACGTGAGGTCCAGTGTCTCATGAAACAAACAGGCTTCCTAGTTAAAAGATATCATTAAGAAAAATGTCCATAGTCTCGCCGAGGAGTGAAGCCTGTGATAAACACAGTCATTATCCAATCTCTAGTCAGGAGCTGTGAAAACAGGGTACGGATTGTACGACAACACACAAACTTGATTCCTATTAAACTGGGAGGTTTTCCAGATAACATGCAAACCAGTCTTGTGGAACTCCCTTCCACTTGCAGGAGTGGCAAAACAAAATTCCTTTCACCAAATCTCATGTCTGGGATCTGGAATTTCAAGATCCAGCTGCTGTGAAGGCAAAGCAGGGCTGGCGGTGGGACGAATTTATAAATTTTGAAGCCTCAGACCCATTGATAATAGTTTACAGCAAAATCAATTAGCAGAAACATTTCATACATATTACAAAAATATAAAACAATAACTGCATTTGACTATCTGACTTAAAATCTCTTTTCCTTCTTACCCACAATGACAAGTTGCTATTCAGAGATCTTCCTTTTCACTCAATATTGGGAGTGAGGAGACTACACTCCAGTCATAATTTAGCATTTGCATGTTGGAAACACTTTTCCATGTACAGTCTATACAAAAACAACTGAAACAGAGTTAGAGGAATCTAAGAGCCCCCTCTTTTTAGTCAAGCAATTTCATTACAGCCATAGGCCATACAGAAAATGTAAAGAAAATTAAAAGTATACATTAATACAGAACTTTTCTCCAAGCTCCCTTTAGCTCAAGAAAGTATTACATGTTTGTAATAAGGAAATCACCATAAGCCAATACTACAGTATAAAATCACATTTGGCAAAAACAATTGCATCTGAATGACAAGGACACACACAATCAGACATTTGGGAGAATGGAGTGGACAGAACTCGCCCTTTCTTCAGCATATATAGACAACCTAGCCTCTATATAGCAAATTACCAAAACACTCTCACATATATGACAAAAAAAAACACCCATCAGCAAAACAAATAGGCAGAAAGGCAGAATACCCTCTGCATTTTATCAAAACGTGGAATTTCACACAAAGCCTAATAGAAACAGAACTGAACAGAAATAAAGTTCTCAGGAACAGAATCTTCACAGAAGCATCTCTGGACACCCATAGAAACATACACACATATACACACCCACAGCTCCCCTGAAATTAGCATCAGTCACAGTTAACATTTAAACAAACATTTTTGATGGAAAACAGGGAAGTTCAGATTTTAAATATCATTTTAAAAACACAACAAAATAAACAGCTACATATTTCAAACTGCATTTAAACAAAATAAACTGTGATATAACATTTAAGTCTGTTTAGGGCTTAACCCATGAGCAAGTTAAACAGTCAAGCGGAACAAATAAACCCCAAGAAAACACAGTCACTAGCAAAATGGTCTATAAATCAACATTCTTTTCATTCCGTTGAAAACTTCCCTTTTGTCAACACCCCGTGTTGGTGTGAGCAGATGCAGGGACTTGGTGAACTGTCCCTGCCCCGGGAAATCAGTAAGTCAATTTGGATATACTCAATTAGGCCTGCCTCTACTACCTGAGCCCCAAGGAGCATAACGGGCTCCTATCCTGGCACATGTCACGTAACGTGCACAAGCTTTTTCCCCCTAAGTAGACATGTTGCAGACATGTAGGGATTCCTGCAGTAGCCTTGCGGGGCCATTTCTTCCCCTGTGGGTGGACTGATGGTAGTGTTCTACCAAAGTGTGTCCCAACCCTCTGGGCATTGCCTGCCTGCTGTCTGGCTGAAAGGACCAGCCCTGGTCCCTGGCTGGTGACTCAGCCATCCTGGTTTCATCCTCTGGGTGTTCTGGGTGCTGTGAGTCCCAGAGATCTGTGAGTTTGGACAACAGGATCCCCTGTCGGGCTGGATCTGCTTGCAGACCCTCAGCCACTCTTTGGGCTGCCTGGTCAGCCCTCCTGTTGCCTTGTGCCTTCCTGCCATCCCCCCTTTGGTAGCCCCTGCAGTGCATAACAGCCACTTGCTGGGTACACCAAACAACCTTGGGCAGGCAGAAGATCTCCTTACTGTGTCTCATCTTCTGGCCCCCTGTGCTGATGGTAACCGGTTTGTCCTCGCCCTCCTTGGGGAGGCCAGGCTGACAAAGTCTCCTGGCTCCTGCCTCTCGGGGGCCCTTGTGATGGTGGTCTTCCAACACCTGTCCCTGTGGCATCCTTCTGCCAGACTTGTTGTGACCACCGACCTCCCAGGCAGGAGTTTCCGGTTTCTCGTGGGGCACTCCTTTCCTTCCCTGTGACCCTCCTCTCTATCCTGACCTGTTCCTTCTCCTGCTCAACTTACCCATGCCTTCTGAAGTGGTGGCCGCCAAAAGTTAAACTTTTGTCTCTGGCCATGAGCCTTTCCTTGGGCATTCTCTGCCCAAGCCTACTGGAAGGCTCCCGGCTTCGTCCTGCGCTATCAGGACTTTGGTGGCCTCCGGTTTCCCGTCCCACCACGCCTTCCACTTCCTTTCTATCTCCTCTCCCCTGTCTGCTGCTTTCCTTCTCTGCTCTCCTACAACCCTGCTTCTCCACCTTCTGTCTGTAAACATTACCTTCCTGGCTTCACAACAAGCAACTCCAAACAACATGCCAAACCTTCAGTACTTCACACTTTTCCTTTTCCTTCCCTTAAACCAGCCTCTTTCCATCTGCCTTTCAACAATTAACCAGCCTTTACATCACATGCACCAAATAAACCTCCTGAAACATCTCTACCTCTCTGCACCTTTCCAAGTGAATGTGTGCCAATCTCCTGCAACTTGCACTTCTCCTCTTGAGATTTACCTCCATCTCTGCTGGGCAAATGGTCCCAGCCTGCTTGCCTGGGCCTCTGCCCTCATGGCTACTCAGAGGGTTGCCTGTTGCTTGCAACAGCTCCTGAACCATGGGGGAGGGCATTTGGTCTCAGGGACCAACCTGGTACCTATGTTCCACGCCTTCTGGATTCCTAACATCTTCAGTGGGCCAGGATCAAAATGATCCTGCCTTCCTGATTTCTGAGTTGGGGGAGAGAGCAAACTGCCTCCTTCCTACCGTGTTCCTAATTCCCACTGGCCTTGGGGATACAGAACCCCAAGTGCTTCACACGGTCCTGGCAGGCTTGGGCCTCTGGCTCTCGGGACTCTGTAACCTGTAGTCCCTCAGAGCCCCCCCAAGCCTGGCTTGAAGCTCTTCAGCATCAACCCTTCCCCTCCCATTGTTTTCCCAGAGGCGTGCTCTCTTACACTCTGAACAAACAGACAAGTGGGGGGGGGAACGGACTGCAGGTAAGGGATCCACGCAGTGAGGCACAAAAGGATTTTAGACAGACAAATTCACACTTCGCACCTCCAGTTTCCGCTCTCCTCCCGTCGCCGAGACAGAAAACGTACTCAGGAGTCCCGCCTCTGCCAGTGCAGGGCCACACTCAGGGTGGGTTTCCCCCTTTGGGGTCCCCCTCTGCACTCACCAAACTTTCAAACTGCACACATTCACACCAACTCCTCCGTTGTTCCTCCTCCCAGAGCCTGTCCTGCTTTTAGGCAGTGCCCTCTGCCCACAGCGGCTCTTGACCTAGGGTGGGCTATTCCCTTGGTCTCCTACCCGTCCTGGGACTCCCAATACTTCACCTGTCCGGACCCCTTGCGTTGGTGTGCCTCGTTCCGCGCCCGTCTTCGGTGGACTTGGGAGTCTGGGTCTCATGCTGCCGGAGGTCAAAACCTTCCTTCTTATAATGGGAGAAGTGGCGCCGAAGGGTTGCTCTCCCACGACGTGAGAAAGGGACCCCCAAGTAGCCACCGATGGGCAGGTAAATCACCAGCAGACCTTCCGAGTCACGGCACCAGTTTATGTTACCTGGGAGACCCCAGTTACCACAAACCAGACAGACAAAGATGATTGAAGGAAGCAATAGTCACCATTTATTGAACCAAAACCAGCGCTGGTGGCTCTTTCCTGTGCCTCGCGGCCTACCAGGAAAGACGCGCCAAATACCCAGTGCCTTGGGGTTTTATACCTTGGCATTGTTACACAGCTGGGCGTCCCCCATTCAGCCCGAGGGATCAATTAATTCATTACATTTACACATGTGTTTGCCTTGAGGCTGGACTTTGCCCTAAGTTTCGGTTCTTCAGCAGACAGATAAGCAAATTAAGAGAAGACACATCCACATTCCAAGAAACAGAACAGTTACAGTTTGGAATAAGCCGATCATTCGACGCCTATGCTAATGAAGTTTGCAACACCCGTACCCTCTTCCCCCACCCTGTCTGTCCTTGGCAGATAAGTAACTCAGCAAGGAATTTTCCATTCCACACTTGCAAACTCTATTAACCATTTCTTGACCAGTGCAAACCTGAGTTCTGTCTCACTCTTTTTGCAAAGACACTTTCCCATTCCATGAGAACAAAGTAATTACAAAGCAGCTTTCAGAAAAGGCATTTCCCCCTCATTCCACACTTCGGCATGCTCCCTCCTTCAGTGTTTTAAAAAAACAACTAAAAACACATCTTTAAAAAGAGGCTTTGTAATGCTCAATCTTTGGTTATATCTGGTAGGTTCTTTAGTTCTTAGTTTTTATAACTCTCAATTTTTAGCTTTTAAAATAACTTTTAATTTGAAACTTAATATTGGTTGTGGTTTGAAGCCTGACTTTTAGCTTGCTTACTTAATTTGGTTAATTTCATTACTTTTATTTTACATTGTATCTACTTTATTGTTGTGAGCCACCCCGAGCAATAGTGTACTGGAGGGACAAGATATAAATATTTTAAATACATAAATAAAATAATAAATCAAACCCCTCCAATACTGGCTCATCAGAGGGCCAAGCGGGGAAGCTCCTCAGGACAGGAAGGCAGGGGCCCCATAGCTGCCAGCCACACCCCTCACCCATTGACTGACCTAGTCTCTCAGCAACTCTGTGATGCCTGTTTAATTTCACTGGAATCCTTAATCATTATCCTTGGCAGGTTAAACCACATTGTAGAAAAAAATGGACAGCTTAAGGCAGGTTTTCCAGCAATTCATCGTAAAGAACCAACAGGGGGTTAAAAATACAGTTGATATCATCAGCTCCCAACTAGCCCCTCCCCTTGTGTCTGACTCACTCGCCCCGCCTGAGTAAGGCACCTTCAGGACTTTTGGGAATCCACAGTTACTCAATTTTTCAGAGAGTTTTGCAAACATCTCAAATTGTCTTTTAATTTCCCAGATACGATTATTGCAACTGGGCTAGTCATCAGGCAATTATTAACTCATTGTCTTGTCTCTCAGACTCACAGCCAGAAATGATTGGATTAGTTTCAATCTACTATCTCCCATCCAGACTGAATATGAAACTACTCTTTCCAACCTTTAAAAATGCAGCAATGATCTCAAAACTAATGTGCTTGACACATTGCCTGCAAATTTACAATGTTGTGTCAAGGAGAGTCTTTTTTTTCAAAGGCCTTTAAGAAACCTTATCTCTGGCCAAGAGATTCATAGCCCATCTGTCAAAGTATTTAAAACCAGTCACAATAAATTCTCCAGTCAAGACAAAGCGCTACTAACTTCCTCCACAGAGACAGCTAATTTGCAGCCTCACAATCCCATCCAAGATGAACTGTTCCAGCTAAAAAATAAACTTATTGCAGTTATGCAAAACTTAAGATCACCAGCAAGAGTAAAAGGGGTCTTGTGCTTAGCCTTAGACTCTGGAAGTGATCTGTATCTAGAACAGGATGTGGAAATTCAGCTCACACACACAATCTCAAGACTTTCCAGCCCCTCAACTCCAAAATCAGGTCTTGCTTCAGACATGCACAGCTGGACCAACCTGATGGAGGTAACTTCTCCCACTAAACATCTACTGAAAGTGCACCCGTCGGACTTTGAGTCAGATAGAGAAACTGGAAGTGAAAGTGAAGATGACAGCAAAAGAGACAACTGAGGAGCTCTGTCTCTCAGGCTTCCCCCTACCTCCCCTGGTCGTCTCCTAGATGCCGGGGCTCCTAATGATTCTGTGGAGGATTCCGGTCCACCTAGGCTTTCTAGCTTATTGGAATCTATCCCTTCTTTGATATACAGTACAGTGCCACTCCTCCCCCAATCCTTCCCTCCCTGTCCCTTCTATAGAGTTTGTATCCAGGAATAATCATGTCCCGCTGGTTCTCACTATTCCACCATGTTTCTGTTACACTCACTATATCTATGTTTTCATTACTAACCAAGTACTCCAGGTCACCCATCTTGGCTCAGAAGCTTCTGGCTCGGATCCCCTGCTAACTGAGCAAAGAGGCATCTTTTAAAAGTGGTGATTCTCTTTATTTAGTAGGAGGAGAGCAACTGACCTTCTCCATCCCTGGCACAGCATCCCTCCAGTGGCTGTTGCTGGTGTCTATCTTATGTTTCTTTTCTTCTTTTCTTTTCAGATTGTGAGCCCTTTGAGGACAGGAAGCCATTTTATTTATTTATTTATATCTGTGTAAACCGTTTTGGAAACTTTAGTTAAAAAGCGGTATATATAAATATTTGTTGTATTGTATTGTATTCTGTTATTGGTCTATAGACACCTATACACCGGGTCCCTCACCTGGTGTTGGTGTGTGCTATCCCCTTTACCATCATTTGACCTGTTTGACAAGCTGTCCTGTGTTCCCTTCTGCTCAACTCCTGGCTCTAGTCTGTCCCCTTCTGATTTATCCGAAACATGTTCTCCCTCACACCTAGGGGATTTTGCTGGCCGAAGCAGATACCACCCAGTTCCTGTCGGCAACCCCCCAGATATCATTTTAAAAGCTGCTCTGCAACTTCTTGATTTTAAGTGCCAGAAGTCTGGTTCCATCTTGGTTCAAGTGGAGCCCATCACCACTGTTTACTCCCACCCTGCCCCTGTTTTGTCCCCCCGCCACCTTTTTGTTTCCCACCTCACCTCTGGACCTTTCCTGCTTCCCTTTTCCCCTGCCAGCAGCTTGCTCACAAACTCTCACGAGAGCTGCCACACATGGTATTAGCAACGGGTATGCCTAAGAAATACATATATATATACATATACAGTGGTGCACCTAGGTAATTTTGGAGCCTGGACCTAAAGGCCTTTGGAGCCCCCCCCCCACTGGAGTCCCCCCCCCGTTGAAAGTTAAGCATCATCACACACACACCATGTCACACAGTATTTTAAACACGTGGGTTCTTGAGGGCACAATCAGCAACTTAACTCACAAGAATGTAATATAAAACAAACATATTTATGCAAATATGCATTAGCAGAAACATTTCCACTTGCAATGTAACATCTTCCCATCCCACATATTACCACACAAAAGCACCCAGAATCTGTGATGCATACAAATTGTCATTGGATCCTACAGTCATAAAGTGATAAACATGTATGTGTGAAGCAGGCATAAATGTCATTCAGAGTGTTAAGTTCTGAGACAAGGATGAATTTTTATACTTTATAATTGTTGGAAGTTAAAGGACTTTGTGCTGTGTCTTTGTCTTAGACAGTGGAGGACAGACTAGTAAGTCAGAGGGCTAGAGGGTCAAGACATTGGTCATCACTTCTCCACTGCTCTGATGCTATCCCTTTGATATATAGATTGCTAATCTCAGGAACTAACTTCCTTTCTCTCTCTCTCTTCCCTACCTGCCCTTCTACCTTGCAACATGGCAAGCCTCTCTCCCTGCACCATATGTGCAGAGAAGCTGCAGAATCCATCTGCATCCAGCTAGATAGATAGATTAGAGATCCTAACTCCTCACTTTCCTATCTAGAATGGAGTTCCTTAATAAATGCCTTTTATATTGATTTGAAACTATGAATTGGCTCCAAGTTACTTTACTCTCAGCACACACGCATGCCTAACTAAATTTCCGCTGTGTTGTGCCTCTGTGCACTCTGCTATAATGAGAAAGGGATTCTCTCACCACAGGGAATTTCCAACAATAATAATATAATGTAAAGTGGCAGCACTTTATATTAGGGGGTGTTTGGTAAACCAAACTACACCACTAATACAAAATTACTAATTTCAAGCATTATTTATTATTATCACTACTACTACTACTACTTTTCAATAGAACAGTTATCTCAAGGCAAAGTTCAGATGTTGTAGCCCTGTCACAAAAGGGCTCACAATTTAACAAGAAATACAAGTAAGATATGAGCAACAGCCACTAGAGAGGCACCACGCTGGGGTGAACAGGCACAATTGTTCTCCCCCTGCTTACATGATACCACTTTAAAAGGCATCTCTTTGCCCATTTCTACAGGTGATGGAGTCATAGGAACATAGGAAACTGCCATATACTGAGTCAGACCATTGGTCTATCTAGCTCAGTATTGTCTTCACAGACTGGCAGCGGCTTCTCCAAGGTTGTGGGCAGGAATCTTTCTCAGCCCTATCTTGGAGATGCCAGGGAGGGAACTTGAAACCTTCTGCTCTTCCCAGAGCAGCTTCATCCCCTGAGGGGAATATCTTATCTTGCTGTGCTCACACATCAAGTCTCCCATTCAGATGCAACCAGGGCAGACCCTGCTTAGCTATGGGGACAAGTCATGCTTGCTACCACAAGACCAGCTCTCCTCAAATTCTATTTGGCCAATGGACAAATTTTGGAATATCTGGGTGGACCTAGGGTGTTCAACTGTACCCGAGAATGACATGATACTCTGTGCATGTGCAGAGAAACAGAAACTTCATTTCCAAGAAGAGGTCAGTCATTACCTGGAACAAAGTTTATTCCATTTCCATATGTTCCTATTTAAACAAAAAGTGTCACAGTCAGAAAGCAAATAAAGGGTGGGGAATTCTTTCCCGCTTCAAATGTTGTAACCTGCCTCTAGGGTGTACAAGTACAGAGCAGTACATAAATAAAGTACACACAGAGAGAGAAGTAGAAGAAAAGCGGGGATCCTTCTTTGGAAGAGGAGAAGCAGCAGCTTCTTTGGAGGAGAAGCAGCAACAAATAAGCAGGGCATCTAACCCAGATCCAAGAGATTCCTGGGGATCCCGGGTGGGGGGGGAGCTGAAAACACACACACACACACACACACACCACCACCACCACCACCCAATATGATTACAAGAAATATGATTGCTTATGTTAGGTTTGCTGTGCAGCTGCAGGCAGCTCCTGAGAAGACAGAGGCAGACAGGGCTGTACCCTGTGAAGGTGTTGGGGTAGGGTAAAGGGTGGGGGGATGCAGAGGTTTCTGATAGGGAGCCACAGGAGGAAGAAACAGCCCAGGTAGCGATCAGTCACCCACCTACTGGTTGTTGGGGGTGGGTGGGTCCAGGTCGCTGAGCCCTGGCATTGTTACAAGAAGAGGAGGCAGTAGCAGCAGGAAGTGGAGGAGACCCGAGAGTGAGGAAGAGTGGAAGAGAGGGAAGGGTTTCCCTTTCCCCGGAGAAATAAGCAGGGATTACTCTCACAGCTCACGCAGGGATTGCTCTCACATCCCCTTGAATGTAGGAATTTCCTGTGCTGGAGACAAAGAACTTGCAAGCTAAGCTTGTAAGGGGAAAATAATGGCCAGAGGTGGGGAAGCACCTCAGACAAAGCGTAGCTGCTTATGCCTCTTCCCAGTTCTCCACCCCATTGTTTGGGGCCAGGGAGGGAGAGAGCCCTCCAAGGAACTCCTTCTCAGCAGCCTCTGCTGCCACGCCTCATGGCTTGTGCAACACGTGTGTAATGCATCAAGACTGCAAAGGTGCAAGGGGATGGGTGGCACAGGACCAGCTGCATTTAGCCCTCAGCTGCCTCCCCCCCCCCCAGCTGCTGCGCACAACAGGATAGTAGGAGGGCGGGAGGGCTGCAGGCAGCCACTGCTGACTGCCACCAGAAGAGATATGGGACCGGGGCGTGTGCAGCTGGTCTTGCCTTTTGATGGCTTCACCCCCGCTCCCTCCAAACACTACATCTCCACTGGCCGGCCTGTGCACATGACCAGTGGCACAGGGACATGTGGAGGGCCCTCCCATCCTGCAGCTGCCGGGCAGCACGGTCTAAGCACATGGCCGTTGGGTCTGGCAGCGGGGCCGGGTGCAGTGGATTTTTCTTTTCTGTTGGCACTGGGGTGCCGTGCAGCATGGCTGGTGGTGGGGGCATGGACTCCCTGATGTGCTGCCACTTGGAGGCCCCCGCCCCACCTATCCCCCAGCACTGTGACACTGTGCCGGCGGCCCACGGAGTCCAGATGGCCACTGCTGCCATTACTTAGAGGTTGTCTCTCACTTGAGCAGCACCAGCACAGGGGCATTTGAAGCCCGCTCTCGGCGGCGCACACATTGCAGCCAGGCCAACACTACACATGGCGGTTGGCCCGCAGCCATTTCAGTTGCTGATGCAGGGTGGGCAGGCATGCCGCCATGATGGAGGCCCCTGGGGGAGGACATTTGGAGGGCCCCTCCACAGCGGAGGACCAGACTTGGGCCCAGAGGTCCGATCCTAAGAGTGCCCCTGTATATATAGATTGGGAGAGAAAGTTGGTGGAGTCTGTGTCTCTGAAAAGGAACCACCCAGCCCCATTCTATTTGTGATCCTCATCATTCTTGTTTCCTTAAGAGCCTGACAAATAAAGGGAGTGGTTTCAGGGCTCAGTTTTGTTTTGTTTTTTAACTGTAGGCTTATTCACATGAACACTAGAAATATAAGTAAGTAAGTAGTAAATGTATTGTTATAACCACTGAAAAAATTAAAACAAAACACAATGTACCATAAAGTTACTTCAACAGATAGTGGACCGGGTCTCACGATCAGGGAGACCCGGTTTTAACGGGTGAGCGGGGAGCCCTGGGTGGCCGGATCGGCTGCCCACACAATGGCCGGCTCTGAGATGGAGCCGGTGGGGGCTGGGGAGCTCGGGGGCTGCGCGGCCCCCAGAAGCCACAGTTTGCCCTGCGCAAGCGCACAGGGCATACTGGGGAAACCCCTGAACTGGGAGGCTGCTTTTAAGCCTCCCGGCCGGGGGTCTACTCACAAGTAGCCACGGCACCGCGCCATGGCTACTCACGAGCAGATAGCCCGGGTTTGCGGAGTGCTTGCTCCGCAAACCCGGGCTAAGGGGCAGGCTATAGGAGTGAGTTAGCCACTCCAAAACCAACGGGCTTGGCTGTGAGCCCGTGGTTCTTACCATCACAAAAATTGGGCTATGTCAGGGTCTGGCTTGCTACCAAGGAAGTTCACGAAGCAAGCAGAGCTGCTGAAATCCGAGACTGCTTGGCTGAACGGCAAGGTTGATTTACGAACGTTGATTCTCAGCAATGAGTAGGAGGCTAGAGAGGTTATTTATAGAGTAAGCCGAGAGATCCCAGCCGGTAGGAATTCACTGCTGGTCAGCCTTCAGCAAAAGGCGTTTGCTTCTTCTAACAGCCTCTAATTGCTCTCTGCGTCTCGTGATTCTGCGCTGTTGGGGAGTCATTGGTGGTTCACTAGATTGCCCTCCTTCGCATTGGTCCCCCATGCTTTCTGCTGAGTCAGGCTGCCGTGCTTGCTCCAAATCACCAGCTGGATCTGCCCCAGCTGTTTCAGGAACGCTGACAGCTGGGCTCTGCCCCTCAGACACTCCTGACTCGGCTGGAAAGCTGCCAACCTCCCCTTCCTCCTCACTGTCGGAGCTCAAGGGCATGACAGGCTAGGATTTTCCTAGCCCAATTTTTGTGATCGTAAGAATAGCCCCATAGAATATTAGTTAAGCTAAAACCAACACTACAATTTAGAACAAGGCATAGCAGATGACTTAAATTTCTTTCTAAGTTTAAAAGAAAGTAAGGCAGAAGTGGCAACTTGATAACTGAAATATGGAATCACATCTGCAAGAAGATAAATCAAACATTCCACATCCAAACCCCTGAATTTGTCTATGATCTGTCTCAAAGTTTTCCCCTAATCACATAATAGAAGGGACAATAAAAGACATAGTGGATAATATCCTCCACTTGACCAGTGCCACAAGGGCAAATGCGCTGTTCCACCAGAAGTTTATGGAATCTCCCTTTGAGATATGCTGTGGGCATAGTTTGAAAGTGTAAAGTTGGAAAAACTTTCCTCAGTGATGCACAAAATTAACCAGGTACTGTGAGAAACTTATATGTTTCTTATAATAGCAGTACCAAAATGAGCTGTACCACAACAGCAGCTCTACAAGAATCCCATTCAAGAGTCTCTAATGTTTTTCTGCTCTAGGAGCCGGGTTCCACCACCAAAGGCAAGGAATAAAACTACTGAATTTCAAACATTACCCCCTGTAATTTCCTCCTGGATCCACCCTTGGGCCCAAGTGGGCTAACTTGTGGACTGCCTAACCGATCTGAACCAAATTTGGCACAGTTGTAGTGAGTGACACATGGGGACACCTCAACAGCATCGTTTGTGATGATGTCATCCACTCCAATTCAAGATGGCAGATATGTGAACATTTAAGGCTAAAATGGGCTAACTTGTGAGGATGGTAATTATCAGTTAAGATTATAGTGAAAGTAAAGTAGGCAGATTAGGTTTTACCAGAACAACTTGATGAAATTATTCTGACGCATGTGAAGTTTTCATGGTTTAACAAATACAAATGGTGAAGACAAATCATGCACAAGTCTGTGTAAGCACTACCAAAACATGCCTGGCTTCTCCTTTGGTGCCATCTAGTGGATATTCATTTTTATTTGTTTATACCAAACATTGACAAATGGTCAGGGACTGCCTGCCTCAAACAACAACTATAAGCTTTTAAGGGTGGGACAGTGGTGGCCAGTCAGTAAGGGCAGGGAGGGCTGTGCCCCCACCCAAACGGACAGAAAACACCTTGTGGGTTTTGGTTTTTTCTAAAACTTACAGTGTTCTACCAGTCAGGGGAGAAAAGAGGCAGCTGATCCACTGGGAGGTGGGGAACTTCCTGCTTCCTTCTCCAGCTGCTGCAGCTTCCTCCCCCGCAATGCTACTGGAGAGAATAGCCTGCTAATCAAGACTAATTCCTTTTGCACCCCCTGTAATTTCCTCCTGGATCCACCCTCGGGCCGAAGTGGGCTAACTTGTGGACTGCCTAACCGATTTGAACCACATTTGGTACAGTTGTAGTGAGTGACACATGGGGACACCTCAATGGCATAGTTTGTGATGATGTCATCCACTCCAGTTCAAGATGGCAGATGTGTGAACATTTAAGGCTGAAGTGGGCTAACTTTTGAGAATGTTAATTATCAATTAAGATTATAGTGAAAGTAAAGTAGGCAGATTAGGTCTTACCAGTCTAATTCCCTCTAATTATTATCCCTCTAATTATTATCCCACTAATTAATTCCCTCTAATTAAGGCTAATTCCCTCATCTCGTTGCTTTGGGCACCCTGCATCACCGCTTGCCCAGATCAGATATAAAAGGGCAAAAGAGACGAGTGTGCACGTCACTATGTGCAAACCTGTGGACTACCCAAGTGTTGGAGATGGACTTCCAGTGCATCAACCTTTTGCACCAACTATCCTAATGACCACTAGGGCCATTGGGTGTAGAGACAGTGAGTAAGGGTCTCCCTGACTGTTCTACCTGTCTCTACTCTATGACCCCGATCTGACTCTTCCGCACTTCCTGTGCTGCGTCACAATCCTTCCTTTCTCTCCTAGAGAGAAGATGGAAACATCTCTCTCTCTCCTTACCTTTTCATTATGTAGTCCTTTAGATTATGTTTTGGTCTTTCCTATCCAGATGTACTTAACTAATAAATACTTAGCATTTAGTTCTACAAGGATCTCCATGAGTTTTTCTCTAAATAGCTGCAACAACTAAACCATCCTCTGGTACCTACTCTGTAACTGGAGTGTGTGCTCATTCCTTAGTGCTCTGCTGTTTTACTCACTGAGGGTAAAAATAACAACCTTCCACAAGAAGTCTCTTCACTAACTGTGAAGTTAAGCACACACGGGACTTTGCTGTCGGGAATCCAAACTGTTTTCCCACAGACAAAATGGATGCTGCTCTTCTGGTGACAACAGAGACTCAATAATCCCACCCCCACCCGCTGGCCTTTATTACTGTCATTGACCAGCAGAACACAACAAACATTAACCAAAACAAAACAATTGGTTTATAATTTATTAAACTGAAACAACAACTAAGACAGATTAACCATTTGTTGACAAATTTTACAAGCTATAAAACAAGAATTTGCAATGTTTAAAGAAATTAAATCATTCTGGTCTTTCAGGGCAAAAAGGGTCTTTTCCAGCTCCATCTGGAGCTGCCAGGGATGAAACCTGGGACCTTTTGCCTGCAAAGCAGTGCTCTGCCACTGAGCTACAGCCCTCCATTATGTACCATGGGTGGAAGCTGATACTCTCCAGGATGGGAGGGGTGTTGAGAGGCATCTAGGCCCCAATCCGTTCCATCAGGAGCAAGGGGCTTAGAGGCCTCATCAGTTCATTTAAAAAATAATTATTATTGCAGATGTCCAGTGAACATCCTCTTGATTAAACTGATTTAAGTGGACCGATGATGATTGAGACTCAGGGGAATCCATTCCTCAGTATTCTTGACCATTAGGAACCAGTAGCAGCTTGTCCTAATGCGTCAGGGGGCGCCAAAGGAGACACCGCTGCCTCAGCTTCCCAGAAGCTCCCCTCTCTCCTGCCCAGCCCAAGAGCCGCACTGCCTGAAGGTTGGCCATTCGTCAGGTAAACCTACGCAGTTAACAGCACAGCTCTACCTCATGAGTGACTAGCCAGCATGCCGTTTTCAGTTTCAACTTAGGGGAAATTTCCATTGTGCAAGGCTCCTCTTGCAGCTGCAGTGTGCAGGGAGTAAAGGGGGTGATCTGGAAAAGCCCTGTTTGTGCGTAGGCCTCACAAATGTATTCCTGGATGAAAAAAGGGCTTTTGTAGGGAGAGGAAAGAACCGAGCATGGCTTCCCCTTCATGATGTGCTGCAGCTATAGGGCAGGCCTCATGCCCGGCTTGCAAGGACAGAGCCAGTGTGACCCAACAAAGGTACTCAGCAGTGCCAGAAATGTTCCACTTTGCTCAGCCAGTTGCAACGGGATTGCCAAGATGGTAACAGTCTGCACATCACCTTGCAGCAGGTGCAAACCTGAGACACACCCCACTCCCATGGACCAGGTGCTTCTGTTGGAAGCATACACAAAATCCAGGCTCCCTTCTAGTCAAAAGGTCCACGTTATAGAATGAGGTGATTCAGATCCTGGTAGTATTACGAGAACATTGACAGAAGAAACAGAAAAGATTGAGATCCATTGCACCAGTGCTGTGGAGACGGAAAGGTCTATCATGTGCCGCATTGGTGAGTTCCAGAGGCTCCTTGTAGTGTGAGAAGCCACAGAAGTATGGATTCCAAGGATGAGAATATAGCAGCAGTGTGTGTGTGTGTGTGTGTGTGTGTGTGTGTGTGTGTGTGTGGATCAAGGGGCAAATGATCACTCTGAAATCTGCTTGACTCAGTTTTTCTTCTTTCCTTCCAGGGGCCTGAAGGTGTTGGCACAAAGCCAGTGGGCTTGTGAAGCATCTAGCAGGACATGGAACTTGAATGGCCATCTGCTGCATTTGGCTAAGATTGTGCCGTCAAGTTGGTGTCAACTTCTGGTGCCCCATCCCTTGAGGGGAATATCTTACAGTGCTCACACACCAAGTCTCCCATTCATAGGCAACCAGGGTGGACCCTGCTTAGCTAAGGGGACAAGTCATGCTTGCTACCACAAGACCAGCTCTCCTCTCCCTAAACCAGCTCTCCTCTCCCTAGAGTACTGTAACACTCTCCCTACTGTAACACCTGTATGGATAAGTCTCTCTTTACTGCTCTGAAGATCCAAATGTTTGGAATATTCTTCCTGCCATTTAGAGAAAAGGCATGGTCATGTTGTCTCCCCAATGACTGGAGCACACAAACTGTCCCCTGATCTAAGAGGCTTTTCTCATTTAAAAGCACCATCCCTAAATGTGAAGGATCCCATACAGCAGGGCATGACTCTTACTCTGGATCCTGTGACTCCAAATTGTATGCTACCTATAATCTCACCCAACTCCCCAGGAATTGTAAAAAAGCTGATCTTTGGATTCAGTAGCATTATGGGGTTTGGTTCCTCTCTGGATTCAGTTACATGTTGATAGACATGTGCATTTATTTTTTGAATGAATGGAAATGGGTCATAGGAACATAGGAAGCTGCCTTACACTGAGTCAGACCATTAGTCTATCTAGCTCAGTATTGTCTACACAGACTGGCAACGGCTTCTCCAAGGTTAGAGGCAGGAGTGTCTCTCAGTCCTATCTTGGAGATGCCAGGGAGAGAACTTGGAACCTTCTGCATGCAGGTGCTATTCCCAGAGTTGTCCCATCCCCTAAGGGGAATATCTTACAGTGCTCCCATGTAGTCTCCCATTCAAATGCAAACCAGGTGGAACCTGTTTAGCAAAGGGGACAATTCATGCTTGCTACTACAAAACCAGCTCTCTTTCCTTGCTGAGGTCCCATTCATATTTGTTTCCATTCACTCTGAAACAATAGCACCCCTGAAACAAATGGCCATGAAGGGTGTTCAGCTTTGGGGGCCCATTCACTAACATTTGTTTTAGTAATGGCTTCTTGTGATGTACCTAGGGTCCCAATCAAGCCTTCTCCCCCCACCCAGGTGTCAATTAGCAAGTCAGATTAAGACCCCCCCCCCGCCTCAAAATAGCTGCCACCCAGACCAGAACATAGAACTGCTTGAAAAGACTGAAAAATATATTTAGGATAAAAATAAACAACTTTATTAGTTAGCCACCCCATAACAAATTGTTCTCTGGGTGGCTCACAACACAGGATTAAAACATACAATAAAAACACATAACACATAAATCATAACAGACAAAAAGCTAGAAAATACAAAATACAATACAAAGCAGTTTAAAAACTCATTTTAAAATCTGTTAAGAGTCAAATCAAATCAGAAAGCCAGAATTTAAAAGGCCTGGGTGAACAAAAAGGCCTTTACCTGGCATCCGCATGAACAAAGTAATAAAGCCAGGCAAACCTTACTGGGGAGGCTGCCACTGAAAAGGCCTTCTCCCAAGTAGCCACCGCCTCACCTCATTTGGCAGGGGCTTCCAGAGGAGGGCCTCCAAAGATCTCAAGGGACCGGGTCTCACGATCAGTGAGACCTGGTTTGGGGCAGTGAGCGGGAAGGGAGCCCTAGGCAGCCGGATCGGCCGCCCACACGATGGCCGGCTCCGAGACAGAGCCGGCAGGGGGTGGGGGGAGCGGGGGCCGCGCGGCCCCTGCAAGCCCCAGTATGCCCCCAGCTGGGGGGCTACTCGCGATGCTAAAAAGCAGGTTTGCTGGAGCGCTCGCTCTGCAAACCTGCTTTTTAGCACGGGTTCTTGAGCGGGTTACCTGCTCAAGAACCACCGGGCTTGGCTGCGAGCCCGGTGGTTCTTACGGACAACAAAAATTGGGCTAGCCTCTGCTAGCCTGATTTTTGTTGATCGTGAGAATCGCCCCATTGTCTGGGTTGGGACATATGGGACAAGGCGCTCTCTCAGGTAACCCAGTCCCAAGCCATTTAGGGCTTTTATAGCTTATACTATAATTGGCATGATTCTTCCACTGGTTTTCTTTCTCACTATGAGTTGGCCACAACCCTTAACGGCTGCTCCCACCTGTCAATCACTCTACTCTGCTCAGCCTTCTGCCTCACTCTCCAACTGGTACCCATCCTTCCATTACAGTTTTCTTTGCGGAAATGGAAATACTCTATTGTTACTTTAACTGCAGGAAACTGTACCCAAGATATAAGGTGTCCAATTCAAGGTGCTGGTTTTGACCTTTAAAGCTCTTAATGGTTTGGGCCCTGCATATCTGAAGGACTGCCTGCTCCCAAGGGTTGCTGCCCACTTGATGAGGTCATCTGAGGGGGCTCTGCTCTGGGTGCCAACAATGAGAGAGGCTCGGTTGGCATGCACATGGGACAGGGCCTTCTCTGTTGCTGTCCCCAGACTCTGGAATGCTCTCCCGGTGGTTATTCACTCCTCAGTCTCCATCACAGCTTTTAGAAAGCATGTTATATCTTGGCTTTTTACCCAGGCTTTTATATGATTGTCTCTGCTGCTGCTCTTTGTACTTTGTATTTTGTATTGTTTTTATACTTGTGTCTAAAAATTTTTAAGCAGATTTGTCTCATATTTTTAGCTTAATATTTTAACTGTATAATTTTTATAATCTTGTTTTTAAAATTTTGCTGTAAACCACCTTGGGATTGTTTTTAATGAACGGTGGTATATAAATTTAACAATAAACAAACAAACAAACAAACAAACAAACAGCCATCACCTCCCAATAGGACCCATTCTGCCATTGCAGTCCCTTTTTTTAAAAAGAAAATCGCCATGCCATGGTGACCATTTTGAAACAAGCATGCAGCAAAATGGTGGCACATGGTGGGTGATGTGATTAAGCAGGATGGCAATGGGGAGGAGGTGGCTACACCCTGGAGCTTTTCTCCAGACCCAGCAGTTCAGAATGCACTATTTTTGTTATAAGAGAAGAGAAACAAACAAATAAAAGCAAAAATTGACTATAATAAACAAAACCAAGATAAATTAAATGAAAAATCAGATGAATGAAAAAGGAAAAAGAAAAACAAATGAAAAAAGCTAGTTTAAATGATTTCTCTCTCTCCCAAGTCTCTAAGTAGTAGCTTAAAGGCATCGTCAACAAAAAGCATTATAAGGACAGGAAGTGTCCCTTTTAGTTAGCAATGAAGCTGCAGGGGCCCAATTCTGTGTGGGAGCATGGTGAACAGTGCCCCGCCCCCCAACATGTCTGCTCAGGGTTATTTGCCTCTCAAGTGACCACACTCCTTTTCCAAATCCTCCCCAACACTGTTTTGAAGTGCAAAGGAGCCACTTTCTGCTTTATACACATCTGTTAAGGACCGCTTGATGGATGTGTGAAGTTCCAGATCCCCTGTAAAGATCGAGTGAGTACCAGCGCACCCATTCCTCTCCCCTCTCTCATTCACAGACGTCTATCACCGAAGAATCCATGGTTCTAAAAGTCAGAATTGGGAACAAGAACCTGAATCGAGACGATTGCCACCAAATGGTCTTGTGAGATGAGGGACAAGATTCCCATCCTATATGTGGCCGGGCTGGCCGGGAGAGGGGAGATTGCATCTCCGCCCGCAGTAGACAGAGTGTGGGACAGATCCAGAATGGAGTAGAAATCCAGATGTAGTATGTTGTCTAGAATTTTGGTAGATGGGACAAGATGAAGGTGAAGGGGTGCCTATTGAAGAAGCTGTTGAAGCCTCTCTTTCCCATTTCAAATAGACAACAGCCATCCCCTCAGGTAAAAGCCCAGAGTCTCCACAGCAGGAGAGATGGCCCTCGCTCCTGACTCTGGGGACCACCTTGTCTCTCACTTTAGAAACTGCTCCCTGGAGATAGGAGAGAAGAGAACATCTGGATGAAGATGACTTATGGGGTTCAGCTCCTCTCAAGGCCAAACTACACATTAGCAGGCATGTGCCTTCCTTCTTGAACAAATGGAAATAGATACCAGTGGATACCATTCCACTCTCTATGCAAGGAATGTATTCCATGCATAGAATACATGACAAGGAATAATGACAATAAATGACAAGAAATACGCTTTCAATTGTGGACCTCCCATGCACTGGCATTTCTGTTAATAACTTTTTTTTCTTTTAATAAAGAAATATCAGGTGTCTATTTTACATGCTGTCTTTGGACCAGAGCTCCAGGATGCAGCCAACAGATGTCAATGGCCATTCTGAAGGATGGTGGCCATTTTAAATTATGGTGGCCATTTTGTTGACCACAGTGTATAATATCACAATGGTTGATTGTTGGACATATGATAAAATAAAATGGCCACAAGCATGTGGTGGCTGTGCCCTGACACTCCCACCAACAAGTTAGAACACATTTGTGCCCTAGAAAGGTCAGAGTGAGTACAAGAGCAGGCATTGCTCCCCTTTGTCTTATTTACAGGGTTCTGACATCCAGGAGGCTGAGATACCACAGGTCAGCACTAGGGGTCAGGAGCTGGACATGGAAAGCATCAGCAATTCCCCGGGGTACTCGTTTCTCGGCTGAGGGGCAGCAGAGAACCACCCTTAAGAGCCCAGGGGGTTATGGGGCTAGATGGTTTAGCAAGAAGCCTGTGGGTGGGTGAGGGGAGAGCAAGTCTCAAAGCTCTGAGCACCATGGAGGGTTGTTTTTCTCCATCTCCTTTCACAATAATGGAAGTGAAGATCGCCTGATAAAAGGCAGCAAGTAGAGGACAGATGAGAGCAGACCCTCATTATGACAAGCTGTAACAAGATATATGGAATTCATTGCAACAAGATATGCTGTTGGCCACTAGCTTCAAATTTTTTTAGAAGTGATCCTCTTGGAGAAGATGCCCATTAAAGGGTTTATCCTGTTGCTTTAATTACAATAGAAAAACAATTATGTTTGTGCCAGCAATATCCATCTTTTCAATGGCATGCGGCAAGTTGTATCCTTCTAAATGACATTTTTAATGGGTACCCAAGGTGCCTTCTGCAAGATCTGCCAGTAAGTTACAGGCAACCTCCTTTACCTCACTCTCTTGTCAGAAAGGCAAACATGACATCATCGCAACAGCTTGGGTGAATGTGTTTAAATGGCATTGCCCATTGTGAGTGCTTTTAAAACATTCCTTGCTTTTAAAATATGCAACACACATGCAACAACACCTTATGTTTCCTGCTGCAAGAATGTGAAACTCATATTTTTCTCCATAAAGGAAGTTATTTGCCACTGCAATCATTGTTTTTGATAGAATCCTATCATTTTATTATCTGTTTTGTTTGTTTGTTAATTTGATTTATTTTATTTGTATGCCACCTGTCTCAGCACAGCTCAGGGAGGTTTTCAAGCAAAAGTTCAACCTGTTTAAAATTCAACATAAAACACAAAATGAAAAGCAGCTCATTAAAAAAAAAAAGAGAACATAAAACTCATTGCAAAAACTATTTTAAACCAAACAAATATGGATAAAAGCCAGGCTGAAAAGAGGGGTTATATGGCTCCCTTGAAGGCCTTCAAAGATGATAACTGAGCAAAATATAACATACCCTGCTAAATGAGCAAAGAGGGCCCATGATTTCAGGATATATGAGAATCAGGACTCTCTCCCCAGGAGGTCAGGAATGAACATCCATTTTTTCATGTGTATGGGCTGTGGGTTGTGTGTGTCCCCAGTAGGAGACAGAATGTAGAATGGATCCAGTTCTAGATGCTACAGCATGGGAGGGATTTTTATTGGTGGGATGGGAGGAAATGCAGGGCTCCAGTATGCATTGACAGTTGAGCATCACTGAAAACATGATGAAATACTCTTTTGGCCAGATGTGCCAAATGCCTTTTGTTCTAAGAGGCACTTCTTAGAGGGTCATCCATTAATTCATCCATCCAAGGTGGTGAATGCTCCTGTTTCTCTTCCCTCTGCTTCCCAGTTCTCCTCTTCAGACAAGGATGACACAATGTATGATATCAGCAGCACCTTACGCCCAGAGATGTAAGTTTGCGGCAGTATATAAATTTGATAAATAAAACAATTTGAACATCAGCACCCCATACAGCATGATGGATGGCCCAAAATTATCTGTTTCTCTGGAAAGTGTGATCAAGCCCTACTCACCAGGAACAGGATGCTACTTGGAGAAAACCCATTCCTTGGGTTTGCCTCTCAGAAGCCTTGGAACGTAAATGCAAGCACTAGAACATTCCTGTTTCTCTCCTCTCTCCTCTCCAGTGATCCTCTCAAAATGCGTACGACACTATGTATGATGCCAGCAGCATCTAGGACAGGCCTGCTCAACTTAGGCCCCCCAGCTGTTTTTGGACTACAACTCCCATAATCCCCAGCCACAGTAGCCAATAGCAAGGGATTATGGGAGTTGTAGGTCAACATCTGCAGGAGGGCCGAAGTTGAGCAGGCCTGATCTAGGACAAGATGTGGGACTCTCCACCAACCCCCATTTCAGCCAGGTACCTTCTTCTCAGTTGAAGGGCTACAGAAGTGGCCTTAGGAGCTGGTAGGGGACTAGGGAACATTTAACGTAGCAACCAGAAAGCTGCAAGGGACAGGAGCAGTTCTCCAATTTCTGAGTACCATGGAGGGATGTTTCCTCCCTCCCTGCTTTCTGATAACTCTGGAGGAGGAGTTCACCCAAGCAAGTCAGTTGGCAAAAATCTGCAGTTGGCTATTAGCTGAGGGACCTCCGAGACCCCCATGTTCCTAACATGACCAGGTGTTAGGGAGAAACACCAGAGAAGGGCTCTTGTCTCAGTACCCTCTTTGTGTGCTTCCTAGGGCCTCTCAATGGCCACAGTTGGGAACAAATGCTGGACTTAGGAGATCTTTGGTCTGATGATGTTCCTATGCCCTCCACAGGAGGCTAGATTATGTTTAGTGTCGCCTTGGGTCCCCATTTTTTTTCTTCAGCTGGTTGCCATTTCCAACAGGACAGTTCTTTAAGCAGCTCTCCTCTCTCAGGAACATCAGCAAAGATGAAGGAAGAGGACAGCTGGCCCCAGATTGGTTCTTCTCAGTCCATCTGGGAGAGGTAAGGAATGAAAACCAAGAGTGACCTCCTTTGACACCTCTGCCCCTCCTATCCACTGTTTCCCCCACCTTTTGCCTAATAACACACGTAGAGAGCTATATGATGCCTTTGCCAGAGGTAGAAGTGATGCTTCCCAACAATCTGAGCAGAGGAATTGGTGCTCCACAACACAATCCCCTGTGACTGGTTGACCGGATGAAGTATGTCGATTGGCCAAGAAGTCTTCCAAGTGGCTTACAGACATATTTGAATCAATTACTTCATATAAGCTGGGGTGAGCTTCCCTATGCAGATCATCCAGCCCAGAACAACCAAAAGACTCCTGCACTACACAGGATGGCTCCACTGGAGAGCTGTGTGGCTTTGATGGCAGTCACTGTCCTCACAGGATGGGGCTTGAGGGACTTGCCCTCTTCCCTTTCTGATGTCCATGACTCCAGCAGCTGACTTCGGGAACCCTGAACTGGAGAGAGCGTCCTCCAGGTCCAGATTTGGGTGCAGACACCCATGGCACTGACCTGGCCCTGAGAAGTCTCCTGATCCATAACAGTCTCTCGGATCAGGTGGTGAGGCCTGACCCTCTTCTTCTCCTCAGGGGAGAACAACAAAGAAGATCGAGCAGATCATCCAGTCTGCAGAGCATCCCAGTGAGGTGAAGGAGAGGTTCCCTGAATTCCTGGTCAGCCTGGTCAATAAGATCCTCACAAGCCTGCAGAGCATCACTGAGGGAGCCGAGAACCAAGAGTCAAAACCTGTCTCCTGAGTAAGTCATGGCAATGGGGAACGCGGGGGCAAAAAGCCCATCATTCTGGGAGGGCAGGCTAGGGACACATGTCCCAGGCCCCAGTCTGATGTGTGAGGAGCATTTCTGGCCTATTGGAGTGACTCTGGCACAATAGTCCCTTCCCTCAGCTTCACAGGAAAGACCCCAGAGTTTGCAGCCCATTTGGCTTTGGAAAGAGTCTTAAAGTATGTCTGCCATGGTTTTTTAAAAAACAACATGTTTTTAAAAACATGTTTAAAACATGTCTGTGGGGAAAGTCATTCCAGTCAGAGGTGGGGCAAAGCGAAGAGATTGTGCTATAGGTTTGCCAACGTTTTCTCTAGCTCTACACCTGTGCCTTGATTAGCATCCTGTTAGGAATAACTTAAGTAGTGAGATAAATTGAGGGGAAATCTTTAGCTTTGGGTCAGCTTCAGGGTCAGCATTGTGGAGAACCTGCTGAGGGCCATCAGAAGACCCCACTGCTTGCCTCTGAGACCACCTCTGGATCCATAACATTGCTGGGCCCAGGAGGAGGTCTGCTTAAAAGATGGCAACCCTCATGTAGCAACCCTTTGCCTGCCCCTCTGTCCTTCCCTACAGCCCCTCTTCTGCCCTTCAGGTCACCATATTCATCCCTCTTATCTTGCTCCATCTGATTCCTCCTAGCTTCTGCTCACCTGTGGGAACATCAACATAGCCCCAAGTAATGTTCTTACTATGAATCTGGAAAACAAGTTTATATTAGTTCTTTTGATTTCAATCCTTAGTGACATTTCTTTGAGAGTTTAGCCTCCTATCACTCAAGTCAAGATATTCTAGGCCTTGCAGTAAAGAGTCTGAATCCCACCCACCACCTCACTTCTCATTTTACTGAGATGAAGACTTCCTTTTAGGAGGAGGAAACTGGCACATGAGGTGGGAAACAATTCACCCCCATGGTCTCTCTCCCATGATCCAACCTAGTCCTTCCCTTGCCCACTCCCTCTACATTGTCCAGACCCTCTTAGAGAGGTGGCACAGGTGCCCCCAGAGAAGACCTGCTGGGAAACCTTGTGATCCCCTCACAGCTGCACCCAGGTTGTGGCCCTCTTGGTGAGGTGAAGGCAAGTGCTGAGATTTCTCAGGAAGACTGGGGGCTGTAGGGAAATTCGGGTCAGGTCTGCTCTCTCCAGGCCTCCCACTCAGGACTCAGCAAGGGCCTCTGGTGTATTGCAGGGCCCTCCTCCACACAACATCGTCCACAGTGCCCAAGCTGAAAGAATATCTGGCTTCCATCTTCATCCTGGAGGAAGATCCAGAGAAGCATTCCCTTGCAGAGGAGGCCTTCGCTGTTGAGGTCAGAAGCATGTTTGCCAGTGTAGGCTTCACTGAGAAGAGGGTCTGGTCCAGGGGCTTATGGGTGTTGTGCTCCTTTAACCTATTTTAGCTGCTCATGAAATACCAACATGTCACTTCCTTGGAGAAGATCTGGACACTCCTTGTAGCCTGGCTAGTCCTCCCCAGCCAGACCATCTTTCACCTCTGTAGGAGGCAGCTAAGATCCGAGGGGCAGCCATGAGGAAACATCTGGATCTCCTGCAGCACTGCCACCATCACAGGGGTACAAACCAGAACATCACAATCCTCATTGCAGTGCTGATGTGCGTGGAGGACAAAGATCTGGAGGTAGCACAAGTGAGGCCCCACCTGTCCCTGCCTCCCCGTTTAGGCTTCCCCAAATCTAGGCCCGAGAGTTAGCCTCATGGGGTGGTGAATCAACTTGCAGCCCAGCTGTGGCCTTTCAGAGAATGGAACTTTCTGCCCCCTTGCACTTTCCCTTCCAAGAGTTCATCCATGGCCCTTCTTTCCTGGGATGAGGCAAAGCTTCCGCTCTCCTGCTTCCCCTCTTAAATCTGGCTCCCCCAAAGTCCTTCCCTCAGCTGTGCTTCAACCAATAGAAGACCATTGAAATCTAAAATCTTCCCTACCGTTTGGAGCAACCTAAAATGTTGCTTTGAATCCCCGAGTCCAGCGGCCACAGTAAGTGCTGAGAGGGAGGCCTTTCTCACCCCCTTTCTGTCCTCTTCTTTTAAAAAGCCAGCCAAGGACAATCTGCACCTGCTGGCGGAAGCCTTCCAGTGGCACCTGAAAGGTAGCCTGCTGGTGCGGGAGACTTATAGTCTGCAGGAGCTGCTCCATAAGATCTTCAAGCGTGTGGTAAGAGCAGGGCCCCCCCCCCTCCACCCCTTGGCTCAGGGACACTTGGGTGACACTGTATTCATAGGGGACTTAGGATTTGTCTTTGCTTGTTATCCCAGATTTGGCAGCTCAGCTCCGGAAATGCAGTGAGATGGAGACCTACAACACCCTGGGGTTCTTCCACAGTGAGCAGGCTTCAGTGAGAAGAATGACTGCCATGCTCATCAGTAAGCAAAACAATATTTTTGGGTCTCCCTTAGTGGGTCATCTTGGTGGGCAACATTTCACTCTCTGAGGGTGCTGCCAGAAGGATGTGGAGGTGCAGGAGATGTTGCCTCCCCAGGACTGGCTCACTGAGTGTTAGCTAGGTCTCTTGACTTAATTTCCTCCCAGGGCGACTTAAAGAATCCCTGGAAAAATGGCTCAATCTGTCAGTCTCAGAGGGATTACAGAGGGAAGTACTTCCTGTCTTAAAAGATGGGATGCAGACTGTTCATGCACAGGGTCCTTAACTGTGGTCCTATTTCCTTCCACCCTTGTTTTTACGTCACCTGGTCCACAAGAAAGGCAGTATCCACACTGAAGGGAATGTGGACACCTACCATGCTGGTAAGTGGGAAGGGACAGGGAAAAGACCTGTGAAGGGAGAGGGCTAGGTTTAGCTACCAGACCTCAAATGGGAGGTCTTGGTTGCATTCTCAGGGATGCTCAGCAGCAGGGTTTCCCAGAGTAAAGGATCTACCCCCTGTTGGTGTAGAAATGGTGGGGCTTGGTGGAGGGTGGGGTGATTTCTTCATGAGTCCCTTTCATGTTTAGGTGCTAGTCCTGAGCCTTTTCCTTCATCCCTCCAGGACTGGAGAACTTGGTTGTGATCAGGACCCCGAAGTTAGGCAAGTTGCCTTCAAGACAGAGAAGATCTTGTGGAAGGCCTTTCCCCTCCACTCTTGGCATGGGCTGCCGTTTGGTGCTTCTGGGTGGGCTGTAAGAGGAAAAGATACCTGCCAGAGTAGGATGATCTCACCTGACCAACTGGTGAGTAGACCAAGGCAGGGGCTTGGGCACTTGCAGGGGCCCCAATGGTTAGGAAGGGGATGGGCAGGAGGAAGTTGGGTAGCCCTCCCTCTTGCTGGAATGGCATCTAAGGCACTTGTAGCTGGTTATACTAGCAGCAAAAGGGAAAGAGGAAATCTCTCAATTTTCTCCTCAATGAGGAATTGAATATTCTGGAAGGATTCTCTGGTGGTTGAAGCTGATGCAGGTAGTGTCACAGGGAAGAGTGCAAGAAGATTCTAAATCTCTGATCCCTTCTTTCCTTGGAACAAACCCCCCATGCTCTTCCCTTGAAACATCAGAAGCTGAAGGGAGACTTGAGGAAGATAGAGCCTGCAGTAGATAGAACAGAATGTAGTGCAGCAGATCAGGGTCACCCAAAAAACCTCATGGAGTGCAGCGTACATAACATCGGTCCACCAGAAGGCATCAATCAGAGAAGTGAAGTTTGGGCTGAAGAGTGTGGGGGAAGCAGGTTCCACTCCCTTGACCCAAGGAAGCCCCACCACCTTGCCTCTGCTGGATGGCTGCAGGAGGAGGCTACTAGGTGACCCTGTCACCCAGGGGCCCTTTCAAACTATTCTTGGGCTTTCTTTGGGTCTGGGGAGGCTGTGTGGCCCCAGCAGGAGAGGAAGGTCACTACCTTCTTCCATTCACACCAGTTGGGGTTGGGGACACATTCCCTTTCTTCCAACTTTCTCCCCATCCCCAACGGTCAGGTTTCCCCTGGTAGGGGAAGCACCATTCAGGCATCTACCCCTTTCCCTGCCGCGGGTGTGCTCCCCCTCCACTTTCCGCAGCCACGCCTCACTTCCCCTTCCCTTCACTCCTCCTTCCTCCTTGAGGTTGCCAGCAGCATGCCTCCCCTCCAAGTACTTATGAAGTCTTTGGCACATCCCCTCCCCACCCTGATACAGCAAAAGGGGTTCCTTCTTTACCCCAGAGGGGAGAGGGCAAGGGAGGCATCAGTTGCAGTGTCTGCCAACGCAGTGGGAAGGTGACTTGCAGTGTTCTCTCTGATTTTTCTCATCTGTGTGCAGAATGAGTTTTGTTCTGGATCCCTTCAAGGCAGTGCGTGTGCACATGCATTCAGAGTGGGACCTTCCTGATTCAGCCTGAGTGAGATCTAAAATTAACCAGGTGGCCCATCCCAGGAGGCAGTCACGTGATCATTTTGGAAACTGGGGACATCGGCAGATGTGATGCAGAGCAGTCGGTGGGTGTGAGGAGGGCTGTAGGGAACCTCTAGAGTCCCTGCAGTGATGGCGCATTGCACAGCTGATTGGGCATGGGGGGTACAGCCATTTTCAACTCTCTCCCCTCCTCTCCACCTGCTGGAATCTGTTCCTGTTGGTCAGCCAGCCCTTCTTCAGATGGAAAGGAGAGAAGGGCAGAGAAGTGGAAATTGATCCCCCTCCCGCTCTGTGCCCATTTGGCTGGGGCAATGAGCTCTTGCAGCAGGGATGCTGGATGATCTCTGAGGGCCCGTGGCCCTTCTTATGCTGACCTCCCCCTGTGCACCACACGGACATGCAGCTTCCCTGAGGTTATGCATGGAAGCCTCCTCCACATTGTAACTGCACAGCAGTTGGGCCAGGATGCAGTAGGTGCCCCTAAGTCTCCTCCTGAGATGGGCCATCACTCTGACTGTATTGTCCACACTGACCCAGTCAGGCTCCCTCTGCACTGGCAAACCTTGCCAAGGATGCCTTTATCACCCACTTCCTCACTCACCCCCTTGCTTCCTTCATTCTGCTCTGGACAAGCAAGGAGCCACTTTTGCTCTAGCAAGTGGGGAGGGTGAGCAGAAGACCCCTTGAGAATTGGGGTGGGAGAAGTGATGATGACACTGTCCCTTGCTGTACAGAGGGGAGCAAGATAAAGCAGAATTCTCCGGCTTGCATCCTGGTTAATTCCCTGATTTGGGGTGAATTTTTGAAAAAAAAAATTTAATGGTTAAAAATTGTGAAATCTGGTTTGTTTCAAGCCAGAACTTTACCAAAACTTCTGAAACGGAAGACTTCCTTTGACCATCATTCCACTCCCCTGTGCAGGAATCTGCCCTTTGTCTTCATGAAAATTGGTAACAGCATTCTCCTTTTATATTTCCAGAATGGATGGGCATACAATTATGAAATCTGGCATACATGAAGTCCACACCGAAAGGACTCAGTGTAGCTAATTTGAAACACACAGCCACTTTTTCATACTGTATTTACAAACACTCATCTGGATCAGCATCTCCATTCGGTCAAGAAGTACAATCTGGAAGTGTGAGAAAAATCACCCCCAATGGTGAGCATGACAAGGGGGCTTAAAAGCACTGAAAGGAAGGTGAAGCTCTGCTACATATAAGTCGGATCTTTCCTAAACTATGGCAGTCTAGGAACATAGGAAGCTGCCTTTTACTGAGTCAGACCCTTGATCCATCTTGCTCTGTATTGTCTACACTCTACACTGACTGGCAGTGGCTTCTCCAAGGTGGCAGGCAGGAGTTTTCCCCAGCCCTCCTTGGACATGCAGCCAGGGATTGAACCTGTGGCCCTTTTCATGCAAATGCTCTTCCACTGAGCTATCGCCCCATCCTCTAAGGGAAATATCTTATGCTCAGATGTAGTCACCCATCCAAATGCAAACCAAGACAGAGCCTGCTTAACAACAGGGACAATTCATGCTTGCTACCACAGGACCTTAAGTGGCACAGCGGGGAAATGCTTGATTAACAAGCAGAAGGTTGTTGGTTCGAATCCCCGCTGGTATGTTTGCTCGACTATGGGAAACACCTATATCGGGCAGCAGCGATATAGGAAGATGTTGAAAGGCATCATCTCATACTGCGTGGGAGGAGGCAATGGCAAACCCCTCCTGTATTCTACCAAAGAAAACCACAGGGCTCTGTGGGTGCCAGGAGTCGAAAATTACTTCATAGCACACTTTACCTTACCACAGGACCAGCTGTCCTTCCCCAATAAGACTTTTCTACTGCATATTTTAACATTGTAGAAAGAGGAGCTAACTGTTCCATCTTATTTATTTGTTATTTCTCTGTGTAAACCACCCTGAGCCATTTTTGGAAGGGCGGTATAGAAATAGAATAAATAAATAAATAAATAAATTACAATTGTACAAAGAGAGAAGAGAGCTTCACCTGGAGGACTTGGGGGCCCAGACTCCCCCATGATTCCAACTCCTTTGTGTCTTTTTTCACCTTTGGCTGACCTGGGCTCATCTGGACTGAGAGAAAGAGAACAGAACAGAAACTAGAAGATATAGCATTGACTTCATCTGTCAGTCACATGTTTAAGTCACTTCAGATGAAGTCACTTCAACTGTCAGTCACATTTGTCAGTTACATGGAATGAACTTATTTTGTCAGACTGCGTATCAGGTTGTTCTTTCTTGGCATGGTTAATAAGGCTAATGTCTAAGACCCATGTTGATGTCAGTTTACAAAGTTTAGATACAGGTCATTTTCACATTGGATTAGGACTTTACTGTGGGATAGATGGGGTGGTTAGTAAATGAGAGTGAGGGAAAGGTTCACGGCAAGAAACTCTCACAAAATAACAGACCCAGACTGAAAAGGAAACCTCTCACAATTCAAATCAGTTGATTTGCCACCCTGGTGTGGGAGATCTACTGAACTTGTTTCTGCCAGGAGCAGAAATGAAAACACTCACCTCTTATTCCTGTCATTCCTTGTCATCCCTTTCTCCCAATCTGTCCTGGCATTCCCAGGTAGCCAGGAGGCCCTGGCCACCCAGGTGCTCCATCTTTACCAGGGGGTCCTGGCCGTCCTGGCTGAGAGGCCAATTCCACTAGCATTTGCATTTGAGAGGTGTAATATACTATCCATTCTGCAGGGGGAGAAAAAGGGGCCATGGTGTTTGCTGTTGTAATGATGATGGGTTGCATGTTCATTGGTCACTCTGCTGGTAGCAGCGAGGAATGCTTCAGGGGCCTTGTATTTAGCAGCTTGCTGGAAACCCTGTTGAGCTCACAGCTAGAGGATTGATGAGGCAACCTCTTCTTCTAGAACCTGTACTCTGATACTTACAGAGAGTGTCAGCCTTTTAAAGGTATTTCCTTGGTATCGCTGGAGCCAGTGAAGCAATCAAAGGTTTGCTTCCCATATCCTGAAAACTGTACTCTTATTTTATTTTCATTATTTGTAACATTTTAATACCACCTTTTTACTAGAAGTACACAAGGTGGTGCTCAATAAGAAAATTAAAAACAACCAATTTAAAAACTTGCAACATAAAAAGCCAACAAAATGACCAAATCAACGGAACAGCAGCCATTCATAAAAGCCAAGCCTGGTGGAAATAGGTGATCTTAACCATCTCCTAAACATGGAGATCAAGGAGACCAGGAGAAGGGGAGGGCAAACTAAGAATCTTTCTTGTAAACATGTGAAGAATATTTTTGTTTGTGATTTTTGGTCCTGTCACAAACCAGACCTCCTGAGTTTCTTGTTTGAGAGCCATGATTAACAAGCTATTGTAAACCGCCCAGAGACATCAGTTTTGGCAAATATGTCAAATAAACAAACAAGAAGAACAGATCTGGCTCAAGAATTGTTCAGAGCCTCCTGAGTTAGCAGCCCAGATAAATAAATGTCAAATAAATAAATGTCAAATAAATAAATGTCAAATAAACAAACAAGAAGAACAGATCTGGCTCAAGAATTGTTCAGAGCCTCCTGAGTTAGCAGCCAAGATCCACCTCTCACTTCCTGTCCATCAAACTGCTAACTTCAGCTGATTTTTGGATTGTTTGGCCAATTCTCATACCTGCCACCCTCCCCACCCCCCTCAGCCTGTTACTAATCGTCAAACATTTTGTTGAGCTCTTGTCTGATGAACCTGCATATTTCATTATAATTGACTACATCTCCCTAGTAAGAAAGCAAAGAGGAGAAAAAGTAAACGTCAGTCAATATGGTGGAAAAACATTTTCCTGTACCTTATGCCTGTACCTATGATGAAAGCCCAAATCAAACCTACACTCCCAAGTTCATCCTTCCTCTCCTGCAGGGATTCTCAAATTTGCCCCCCCCCGGCCATTATGTCTGGGAATGATGGGAGTTGTAGTCCAACAACATCTATGGACTCACATTTGGGAACCCCTTCTCTATTGCAGGAACTCCACTATGTTGGGCTGCACTGCAATTTTGTACTTTGATTTTCCCCCTGGCTGTTGCCTTGGTAACCAATCCTCTTTTCCAAGAAGCTCAGAGCAGCTACTGTAACCTTGCAACAATCTGGTGGTTCTGTGCCACCCAAAAATATGTCCCTGGGGGCTGTACATGTGTGCTCCAGGGACCTATTTTTGGATGGCACAGAACACAGAATGATGAAAATTGCCTTTCTCTCCACCTGAGTGCCCACACTGCTTTAATCTGGAACACAGAATACTGCCCAGATGTCGCCTTTACTGCAGCCATGCTTTGTTAGTCAGAATTTAGCTTGTATACCTCACTTCTTGACCATGAGGTCCTCAAAGCAGTTTACAACATTTAAAAACAGAATGTTTACTACTTCTTGCATAGTTTCCCCCTCTCTTCCCAGAACCTTAGTCCTCACTATGTGGGATGGTTCTGCCTGTCGCGGACCCCTTCCCTTCCCAACGTCTTATTATACTGGCACTTACTCTACTGGCCAGTACAGTAACTATTCTTTCCTCACCATTTTTGTTTTCAATTAAAAAAAGTCGCGCCATGATCTTGGCTCCAAAGTGTTCTTCCCCTTCCCCCCAAAACACACATACACACTGGAGTGTAAGTTTACAGTAGTTGAATCAGAAGGTGAAATGCCTATTTATGTTTATGCAGCTTGGTATTCAAATGTAAGTTTCTGATAGATTTCTCTTCAAGCTAAGGGCACTGACTAGCTACAATCAGAGAGACTGAGCATGCTCACAAAAAGCGTCCCTCAGTCCTAAAACCTGACAGAGTCCCACAAACTTATTTTCTTGGCTACCGGAAAACTGAAGGAGTGTGGAAAAATAATTATCTTGTGACTTGTGTACCAAAAAGCACTACCAGAAAGAGAAAAGCGATAAATAAGAGAATTTGCCACACTGGCTTAGCCACTGTACAATATTTGGTCTACCTTCGTCATGTGACCTTACGCGGGGCGGGAACAGCAGCGCTTGCACCGCCTTCCTTCAGTCTTGAGTAACAGTTAGAGGCGCGTGCGCAGGAGAGTCCGTTCCTGCCGTCGCCAGGCGGTTGACCGCGGCCGCCGTGCGAGCGTCTCTTTCGGCTCTCTATGGGGAGAAGAAGATGGCTCCCTTCCCTGAGGAGGTGGATGTTTTCACGGCCCCGCACTGGCGGATGAAGCAGCTTGTCGGGCTTTACTGCGACAAGGTATGAGGGGCGGCTTTGAGGGGCGGGTGCAACCCCGTGGGCCGCTCTTCTCTTCTCAGTCGCCGAGACACGCCCCCGCCCCTCACCCTCTGGCCTCCGTCGGTATCTCTGTGCGCGCACGCGCGCACCCTCGGAGCGAGAGACATTAGTGACTGCGCAGCTGTCACTGCCTCGCGCGCAACGCAAGATGACGCCCCCCCCGCAGTAGCAGCCCTTCCCTCACCCCCCGCCCTTCGCCCTCTCTCATTACTGTATCCCCTCCTCTCAATTCGTTTTCTGTAGATTCCAAACCTAAGCGCGGGCGTCAAGGAATTAGAAGCCCTCCTGCATGGGGGTGCGGGTCACTTATAAGTTAAAGCACTGACGTGACGCCAGCTCTGCCTCGCTCCCCCTTCAAATCCAGAACTCGCCCAACCTTTGGATTTAATCCCTTAGCCTTGACCCCAACTGTACGCCTAGGGCCACTCGCAGATATTCATCCCTTGTTACCCTTAAGTCTCCTTTGTCCCCAACCCTCCCGTCCCCAACTGAAACCTAAGAACATGCAACTGAAGTGAAGTTGTATTCTCCCCCCACCCCCGTCTAGTTTTTATTCCCTCCATCTTTTTTTGGTGTTATGCTTTAGATTGCAAGCTTGGAGCAGGGACAAGACTTTGTTTCTCTGTAAAGTGCTAGATACGTTAATGACTTAATAAATAATTTTATTGTATTTATAAATACAGTTTATACAGTATGAGACTAAATACAATAATGACTGCATGTAAGGTGACTGTCTCTGCTCCTCCCCTCACCCCAAGTAGGAGCCCTTCCCCCTTATTTATTTATTACATTTATATCTCCTTCCTCCAAGGAGCCCAGAGTGGTGTACTACATACGTAGGTTTCTCCTCACAACAACCCTGTGAAGTAGGTTAGTCTGAGAGAGAAGTGACTGGCCCAGAATCACCAGGCTAGTATCATGGCTGAATGGGGATTTGAACTCAGGTCTCCCCAGTCCTAGTCCAGCACTCTAACCACTACACCACGCTGGCTTATGTCTTTATTGCTCTGTCTCTCCCCTTTCTCTGGATTTTTATGAGCTCACACTTTTCTGGTTTTTGCTACATGTATTTGTCATTAGTTCTTAGGGCAGTTGAGAATGAAATGGTGTCCTCTAGTTAAAAGCAATACAAATTTTCTAATAACTTTCAAAAGCAATCAGGTGAGGGTTGCAAGGATCATGTACCTTGTATGGAGTTGCATTACTGTCTCACAGTAATAGGAGGAACTTGTTGATCTAAGTTTATTTTTGTTGTTGATTATAAAAGTTCATATTACCCCCACCTCACAACTTGAAACACCTTCAGTTTACAAAAGCTTTCCACTTGGTTGCATGGAAGTGAATCTTATTTAACAGAGGCAATTGGTCAAGTGACAGTTTTTAAACCCATACTAACTCATAAATAGTTATGTGGTTTTAGCTTTCTCTAGTTCAGCTTTCTCTAACATGAAAGTACTTTAATCAGTTTTTGAGATACACTTTATGTCTTCTGTTTCATAAGAGAAGTGTGTTGTTTTCTATTTATATTCCAAAAAACTTGGGGTGGTGTTCAGTATTCTACTTAAATTTTTTATGTAACCCTCCCTCTCTTACTTTAGTTATCCCTTCCAGTCTCTCTAGATCATTTTAAATCCAGAAAACTCCTCCTGCTTGCCCTGTTCCGTTCTTCCACTTTTCTAGTTTATCACAATGTCTTAAGTGTCATAATATGGTGATGTAAATGTGCTTAGTACTTTCCAGAGTAATGTTATAGAAAAGACATGTCCCTACCTGAAGGACTCTACTGTCTAATTTTCAGCAGTGGAGGAAAAACAGAGGTAAAGATGGCAAGGGATGAATAGTTTTCCTTCTAATTTGGCTTCAGTACAGCAGAGATGTGAGTGAAAGAACACTAGGCAGATCCACACTGTGGATGTGGAACATCATTGATTTATTATATCCCCACCCCCATACTACAAACCAAGAATAACCTGCAACTACAGTTCAGGGTTTACTCTCTTTGCAGTACTGTATTTTTCAAGTGATGCAGTAGATTTTGAATTTTTCAGTGCATTCATACTACTTCAAGTTGTCTGTAAAGAATAAAAACTGGCAAGTGTTTCATCTCTATAGCAGAAGTGTTACTTTTTGTGTGAGAATAGTTGAAGGTGTCAGAAAGGGGGTGATTTGCTTTGGGCTTGCTTTTTCATTGCTCTTGCAGGCCAGGGCCCTCTTTGCATTTGACAATTCTTTTGCACAAAGAGAATCATGAAATTCACATGTAGTTGGCCACATTTGACACATGCGTGTGGTCACACAGGTGCTGGAAAAAGCATCTCACAGTTGAGTAGGGATGTGCACGAACGTGTTCGGGGGTCCTTTTATGGGCCTACAAACAAGTTCAAACCCTGTCCAGCTTGAAGGTTCATCGGTGGGGGGTGTCTGCCTTTAAGGGCGGGAGAAGATGCACTCCCCCTCCTGTGTGTTTCCCCCGCCGGTGCATTATTTCCAAAAAGCCTGTTGGGGTGGCAGTGTACCTCCCTGCTGCCCCATTGCTGTGTTTACCGGATATACCCGGAAGTACTAGACGTGCCTGCGCATGTCAGGCACGCACGCCCAACGCGTGCAGGCACATCTAGTACTTCCGGGTATATCCGGTAAATGCAGCAACGGGCGGCAAGGAGGTACACTGCCACCCCGATGGGCTTTTTGGAAATTGTGCACCGGTGGGGGAAATATGGTGGGGCGGGGGGTAAATTCCTTCTCCTCCACCCTTAAAGGCATCCCCCCACCATCGAACTGGCCCCCACTAGTTCTGTGCACATCTCTACAGCTAGCTGGCCATTCCTTCTGTCTGTAGGGCAGAGGCAGCTGGGACTGTTCCATGGTGCTATTTGCTGAACTGCAAGGATGCTGTGGGGTGATATCTCTTGGCATTAAAGAGGATCAGAAAAAGGCAGGAGTACTGGTTCTCCTGAAAAGAGTGCTGAGATAGTGGGAAGAAACAGGTAGTATCACTCACCTGTTGTCACATAGAGGAGCAATTGCTGCTCTTGCCAGGCACCAGGAAATTCACGCTCACTATAGTGGAGGTGCGGTATTTGCATAGGTGTAACACAGCGGAAAATGACTTGCCTAGCAAGCACGAGGTTGCCGGTTTGAATCCCTGCTGGTATGTTTCCCAGACTATGGGAAGCACCTATATCGGGCAGCTGCTATATAGGAAGATGCTGAAAGGCATCATTTCATACTGCATGGGAGATGGCAATGGCGAACCCCTCCTGTATTCTACCAAAGAAAAACTACAGGGCTCTCTGCTCGCCAGGAGTTGGCACTGACTTGAGGCTACACTTTACCTTTAACTGATGTATGAAGTACTGAAATATAATGAGTTGTTCACAGTTCTGTCTCTACTTTGTTAATTTCTCAAGTGTGTAAACAGTAGTATGAAACACTGCTATACCACATCTGATTATGAGGGTTTTTGTAGGAATATTAACTTTTTTCAAGTGCAGTGGGATAGAATTCTGATGCAAGGAACTGACAGCTGATTCTGAAGGTGTATGGGAACTAAATATTTAAGTGTAACTTTTGGCATGGAAAGTGAGATCCCTGGTCTCTCTTAACACTTTTAAGTTTGATGTTGCAATTGTGATGAAAAAAAGCTTTGCATCAATAGAAGTAAAATGATTTTCTAAGCATATTTGGCAGAAAGTCGATATTGTTGGAAATATTACTGGCCTAATAGCATGAATTCTTGATCTGGCCTTCTCTGCCCCTTGCCCCCATTTGAAATTTTTCACATGCCCTAAAATAGCTCTCTCTTTTGCTTTAAACTTGGCAGTGACAGATTCTTTCTTTCTTTCTGCATTTTGATCTTGCCCTTCTTGCAAATCATTGTTTTAATAGTAGGAATAATATTGGGTTTTCTCTCCTTCCTTTTCAAGCTGTCCAGCAATGCATTCTTTCCCAATATCCCTTCTCTCTGCATGCTCACAGCTTTCATCCTTCCTTATTTTCTATTGACTGCATCTTCTTATCTTATTGTGCTGTAATATCTTAGCACCCAGAAGCTATTTGTCTCCTCTCCTCTCTCTCTAAACGCCAGAAAGCTGTTTTCCAAGCATCCTTTCTTAGCAGTAATAGGCTTAGAGTTGCCTGCACTAAAAGTTGATTATGAGTCAAGTTGATTATACCAGTAAGTAGGGCTGTGTTGTCTACAGTGAAAAATCAAGGCATAGGATCATAGAACAAATCAGTCCAGAATTTTCACTCGAGGCACAAATGACCAGTCTCAAACTATCATACTTTGGACACATTATGTGAAGACCCAGCTCCCTTGAGAAATCCATAATGCTGGGAAAAGTTTAAGGAAAAAGAAGACAACAACCAGCAGCAAGGTGGATGGTCTCTATTACGACAGCAATGAATGCACCACTGAGAGACCTTAAAGGCCAAGTTGAAGACAGATCATCCTGGAGAGAATCTATGTGGTTGCTAAGAGTCGACACTGACTTGATGGCACTCAATCAATCAATCAATCAATATCATGGAGAAGGACAAGTATTCATGCTTCAGCCTAACATGATTCTTTTTTTTTAAAAAAGGTGGGGTGTGGGTGGATGGTGGTGGTTGCAACTAGAAAGAAAAGCATGCCCCAAGCTTGGTGATCATGATTGCTATGTGTTGTCCTGGCAGATTAGTCCATGTGCCATTTTGCCTTTCCTTTGCTGCACTTGTGGTTAGAAAGAAGGTTGTGTATCCTGGGGACCCTGTGTTCTGCCTGGGGAATTACTCTTACCCCTGGACTTCAGGGCCAAAGTCCAGGGCCTCCACACCCCTGGGGGGGGCGGCCCAAATTCTCTTTAGTCTGTCCAGGGTGGTGTGGTTTGTGCCCTCAAGAACCTACGTGTTAAAAAATGATGCTTAACTTGCAGAGGGTGGACCTCCAAAGGCCTTTAGATCCATGCTCCAAAATTGCCTAGGTGCACCTCTGTCTGCCTCTTTATACATTTTGTAGTATCTTGCACAAATTTACTGCAAAGATTTGTGTACTTTTGCTGCTGAGCATGGTAGAAATATGCAGATTTGCATTTTTGTAAGAACTCTAATTTTGTGTGTGTTGCTGTAGCAAACAAGCCATACCTTCAGCATTGGGATGGTTGAAGAAAGTCTGTCATAAGGTTGGCTTCTGCTCTTTTAAAAAAAATCTGATTAGTTGAGGGCACCATATGATGAATCTGTTGGGATCATACAAAAATAGAGCAAATCCTGCAAACAAAGTGTACAAACTGAAGCTGCAGGGTAGTTTAGCACTTTTTCTGTCCCAGCCTCTCTTTCATGTCACACTGCCAGTAGTAGTGGGCCTGTCAGTTTGACTGAAGCCTTCCTCTTTGTTGGTTCCTTCCATTCTTAGATGGATAATAGGGAGTGGAGAGGAGGAGCAATCCTCTGAACATGAGTCTATAATTAGTGTATTTGCAGTGCTTATACAGGTATTATGCAATAACATGGTACATAATCTCTGAAATAAACCCCAACTGTAGTCAGTTAACTTGTAATTTGCAAGAGGATCATCTTTTGGTATTCTGCCTCTTCCCCCCCCCCCAGCACTTTTGTTGCTGTTTTTGCGAGATTTTAAAGCTTAGGGAATTCCTAAAATGAGTGTTCCTGGATTTTATGAAGGGGGCCTAAGGTTGCAATGGTGAAAAATCAGAGCATTGTCTCAGTATAGCCTCCATGGTTCACGTCAGGAACAATGCAACTGAGACAAGTGGTTGCAGTGCAGACTCTTTGCTGCTGTCATTATTGTACTTAATGTTGTTCCTTTAGAGACTGTGTTCTGCAAATTATTCTGTCTCGACATCTTGAGGGGTGTGTGTGTGTGTGTGTGTGTTTGCAGCTTCTTTGACCTGAATTGTATCCAGTATAAGCATGAGCAAACCACTTTTTCTATTGTGATGTCTCCTAGATCTTCATATGTCATTCTTCACTTCAAAAATGGCATTTTCTGAGTCAGGATCAGGAGGATATTCTGAAATGATCCCTTCATTGATGTCCTCCTGTTCCTGACTAGAAATTAGACATGCATGGAAGAGAATGAAAATTTCAATTACACTAGCTAAACTCGTGCAGAGCATCTGTGTGCTAGTACTTGATTGCTCCCCTCCTGCCACAGCCCCCTCACCTCAGAGATCTCTCCATCTTCACCTGAGCCACACTCCTGCTCCTCTTCCTCCATCCAGTTGCTTCCATCTCCCTCACCCCTCTTGGTCACTCCTCTATCCATCTATCTATCTATGTACACCTTTACTTCATCCCCCTCACCCCTATTGGTTGCAGCTGCAGCGTTGCTGCAGCTGATTGACCAAGCTGCAGCCCCGTATCCCCAGAGACCTCCTCACCCGAGCCCTGCTCCTGCTCCTCCACACAGGAACAGCAGTGGTTGACATTCCCCTTCTTCGCTGCCACCACTGCCATGGCCGCTTGTTCCTTTCAGGCCGCTGACAGGCCTGGGCCCGTCCTTTACCTGCCTGCCTCCCTCTGCCAATGGCCTTGGTAGCCCCAAACAGCAGCAGTGGTTGACTGGGCCCTTCCTTGCTGCCAATAGGCACCACCATGGCCGCTCATTCCCCTTAGGCCACTGACAGGCTCGGGCCTGTCCTTTGCCCTTTTTTCTTTCTCTCTTCCTCTCTCCTCCACTCACTCTTCCCCCCCTCCCCCACTTCCTGAATTTACAAATCTCTGGCCATGTAGGCCAGAGGTGGTGGGCCCAGCCTGGCCATGGGGGCAAGGCCTAGGAGGGGTGAAAGAAAGTGGGGCGGGGGGTAGAAATGGCAGTGGGGAGGAGAGGTGGCTGGGCCCACAGATGCACAGACGCACAGATGCTCTGTTCGGGGTTGGCTAGTATATATATATTCTTCTCCTGTACAATCAAGAACATTTTCCAACCAGTAACAGTTGCATTCCAACCAACCTTATCCATCACAGGCTCCTTATTCCTATCTGCATATGGAATCTCCACTGCCCAATCACCATGGTGCCACAGGCTCCTCCTCCCTATCTGCATATGGATTCCCCACTGCCCAATCACTGTGGTGCTTCTGCTTGTGAACTCTTGTGAGAGCTGTCAATTATATTTAGGAGATATAGAAGATAGTAATTGACTAAGCATGCCTAGTCTTGTAAATATCCACTCAACTGCTTGTGTATGAAGTATGAGTATGAAGTCACCTTTGAGCAATCGGGCAGGGAAGCTTTTGTAAATTAGAAGGGTTGCTCCTCTTCCTCCCCTGAATTTCGTCATGTCACAAATAACAAATGTGATATGTGAGCATACAGGCAAGTAAACTCTTTTTTTGTGGGTGACTAGTAACTTTTGTGGACTTATTTGCAGGACTGGGCATGCCTCTGTGCTAAGTGCAGTAAAAGCATAGCTCTGAAGTTCAGATGATGGCTTTGGGCTTGGATTCATTTGTAGTGCAATTAGTTAGCATTGCAGTCCCTTTTTAAGAACTTAACTTCCATATATAATAGTTTCCTAACCTACTTGGTTAAACATAAATGAATAAAAATTATAGGACTTGGAGTGTGTCTAAAGCTTTTGGGTTAGCTTCATTTTTGCTAGATGTAACATCCAATGTTGATTAACTTACATGATGGAGAAACTGTGATGTCATAGTAAACTGTAGTTTGCAAAGTAAAGAGACAAAACAGTCCATGGTACCAATCTATTAATTTCTCAGTGCTTTGTGACTTGGAATTTTGTAACCATAAAGTTCTGTAAAAGAAGCTGAATTTGAGATCTTCATGAGCTCTAAGGAAAGTTGCATGTATTAGTTTATTTGAATAAGTTGTCCTAGGTTTAGACACTTTATGAGTAAAAAATATTGTCAATTGGTCAGTGTATAAAACCTTAGTTGAGTATAATTGTACCAAACAACAACAAATATTTATATATCATTTTTCAACAAAAGGTTCCAAAGTGGTTTACATAGAGAAATAATAAATAAAAAATAAGATGGATCCCTGTCCCCAAAGGGCTCACAATCTAAAAGAAACATAAGATAGACACCAGCAACAGTCACTGGAGGGTACTGTGCTGGGGGTGGATAGGGCCAGTTACTCTCCCTCTGCTAAATAAAGAGAATCACCATGTTAAAAAGATGCCTCTTTGCCCAGTTAGCAGGGGTCTTATGCTGATCATCTTATGCTGATCCAAAGACGGTCTTAGGCTGATCATATAAACTCAGATTAGCTGTTATGAAGCAGTGACATTCTAATCAATTGTTATTTATAGCTGACAATGTTTTCTATAGGAAAATATTTAAAAGATTTATTATGGAATCTCAGAGGGCTCAGAATTGTACGTTCTGTTGAAAATGAATGGAACGGAGGAGGAATTTTTTTTAAAATGTTATGGCTATAGGGCAGGGAATGCCTGCTCCTAAATGAAAAGTGTGTGTGTGTGTGTGTGTGTGTGTGTGTGCGTGCGTAGACCCTGCAAGGAGCAGGGGACCCTCACTCCTGCCTTGTTGTCAGTACCATGATGCAATCAAAGTAGGTCGCTGTCTATACAAGGTTTCATGGAATATTTCTGAGGTCAAATAGGTGGGCAGTTGATTGGTGTCCATACTTTGCTACTAGGCATATGAGGAGGCTAAGTGCTAATGCAGGGTACAGAAACTGTGTGTTCAGATCTCTGAAAACTTGACTCAGTCCTGCCTCCCTCTCCCCGACACACTTTCAAAGCTATTTTTACAGCCATAACTGAAAGCTCTGATTCTGTGATAAGAACAAGAACAATCTTGCTGGATCACGCCCAAGACGTATCTAGTCCTGTGGCCTGTTTCACACTGTGGCCCACCAGATGCCTCTGAAGTGCGCATAGGCAAAAGTTGAGGGCATGCCCTTTCTCTTGCTGTTGCTTCCCTGCAACTGGTATTTAGAGGCTTCTTGCCTCTGAGGCTGGAGGTGGCCTAAAGCCACCAGACTAGTAACCATTGATAGACCTGTCCACCATCAATTTGTCTAAGTCTCTTTTAAAGCCATCCCTAGTGGCCATCACCACATCCCATGGCAGAGAATTCCATAAATTAATTATGCTCTGTGTGAAAAAGTGCTTCCTTTTGTTGGTCCTAAATTTCTTGGCCTTCAGTTTCATGGGATGGTTCCAGTGTTGTAAGAGAGGGAGAAAAAATTGCTCTCTATCTCTCTACTCCAGCCCTGCGGTCTACTCCATGCATATTTGTATACACCTCTATCATATCTCCCCATAGTCGCCTTTTTTACAAACTAAAAAGCCCCTGATGCTGTAACCTTGCCTCATAAGGAAGGTGCTCCAGGCCCCTGGGCATCTTGGATGGGAGATGGCCTCTCAACTCCAGGCAGTTTTGGATTATATAGATTATCTAGAGCCATTTCAAACTGGCTTTCGAGTAAGCCATGATGGACGAGCTGGAGTGCTTGGTTGCTAATGAAAACATAGATATAATGGACCCCCCTTCTTGCTTCTGTACTGGTCAAAGACTGTAATAAAGTTTATCAATTTATCTAGATATAATGGAAACCTGGTGGAACAGTGAGATATCCATATTTCTGGATATGGATGTCCCTAATGGCGCAGCAGGGAAATGACTTGACTAGTAAGCTAGAGGTTGCCAGTTTGGAAGATGCTGAAAGTCATAACTTCATACTGCGTAGGAGGAGACAATGGCAAACCACTCCTGTATTCTACCAAAGAAAACCACATGGCTCTTTGGTCACCAGGAGTTGACACCGACTCAACAGCACAACCTTTCCTTTAAGAAAAGGATACATCCTGCCCTCCCTTATGGAAGCATTTACAATATTTACCAGACTCTCTCTGATAATATGATTACCAGATGAAATAAGCCAAGTTGGGCAAGGATCAAGAGAATAGGTTACAGAACGTACAGTCCAAAGCAGTTTGTCCACATCCTCACGAGTCACAAACTGTGTTCCTTCTAACAGGGATTCTCAGATGTAGTTGACTGCAACTTCCATGATCCCTAGCCAAAGGCCATTGCAGCTGGAGATACTGGGAGTTGTAGTGAACAACATCTGGGAAACCCTGTTAAGGGGAACAGTGGTCACAAACTGAAAGTGATCCAGTCTAATCCTATAAGAGGAGTGGCTGGAAACCTCAGTAGACTATGCAGCAACTGTAGAATCCAGTTGGCCCTGAATACAGGAGAGTTTATTGGGGGGGGGGGGCGGGAATCAATGAAGATGTCACAGTGAGTGACTAATGGTTTCAAGGTCAAAATCAAGGGGGAGGGGTATATACCAGCCCCCTCATGACCCTAGACAACTCCACTGAATGTGAAATTATGGAAGCAATGTGCGGGGTGGGGGAAGAACTGCTTGTTTGCCATCCACACTGCCAGAGCATAGATCTTCAAAAGTGCTCTGTATTGTGATCTGTTGGATTCACACCAAGTCTTCCTCCACTTGTGCTCTATGTCTTGCCGCTTCAACTCCTGTAGTTCTTCCAAGTACCATGGGGCTGATTTTGAAGCAGGTTGGAGAGGTCACTTAGGAGTGATTGTGTCTATCTACTGTTTACTTGAAAGCTAGGTCTTAGCTGCAGTTGTCACCTAACTAAAGGTTTTAAGCGCTGTCCTCCAAGAAAATTACAAAAGTGGGGTAGTACTCACCTTCTCATGTTGGGTGTCTCCTTTATGATAAAGGGGGACTGCTTGTGTGCCTCCCCACACACTGCACTGCTAAACCCGACACAAAACCCCTTTGATATCCTATTCACAAAGCTCTGGAGTAGCAAAACTCCCCTGGTCTGGTCTGAGGATATAGTGGTGAATGTACGTTCAAATTGCAAATTATTGGCTTGCTCAGAATTGCAAAATACAGAAGTATGATTTGCTTTGTACTTAAATTGTACTTAAGCTGGTCTTGTGGTAGCAAACATGATTTGTCCCCTTAGCTAAGCAGGGTCCACCCTGGTTGCATTTGAATGGGAAACTTGATGAGTGAGCACTGTAACATATTCCCCTCAGGGGATGGAACTGCTCTGGGAAAAGCTGAAGGTTCCAAGTTCCTTCCCTGGCTTCTTCAAAATAGGGATGAGAGAGATTCCTGCCTGCAACCTTGGAGAAGCCACTACTAGTCTGTGAAGACAAGACTGAGCTAGATAGACCAATGGTCTGACTCAGTATATGGCAGCTTCCTATGTTCCTAAATAAGTGGAATAAATGGCATGGCAGCACAATTTCTAGAAAGCAAAATCTTTGTCCATAGTATCCTTTCCAATATTGTGACTGACTGCACTAGAATAGATAAGTGAACTGCATGTGACACATGTCTCCATTTTCCTAAACTTTTGTTCAATCAAGGATTGTTTGCGTTTTGTACCAGAATTGGCACTTGCCTAGGTATTTTTGACTAAACGTTGTATGAATGTTGCTTCTGGTGGAAGAACTTCCTAGTTCTAAAGGGAGGACTGCTTTTCAGATTGCAGCCACACGCCACACCTTGTGTGGGAAAGTTGTGCAGTTGCTTACCTTTTGGAATACAGTGGCAAAGCTCTAATTGAGTTTTAATTAAGCTGTGTTGCAATCTTTAGCTGCAAACTAGCAAAGCTATGTATTTGTGCAGGGCAGACCTGTATTGCAGAAGAGACTTCTGAGAAGTAGAGACTTCTCAGTTTTTACTACAAGCACTTGTGCTGCTCAAAAAGCAGGTTACTTTTTAGTTTAAATTGTGGCTTGTTGCTTCCAACAGGGCAAGTGGCTGCTTAAGAAACCTTCCAGTATGTCTGAACTTCTTACCTGTGCATGTTTATAAGTGCCTAAGATAACTGTATTTATTTAGACTTTGGGAGTAAGGATCAGATACCATGTGTACTTTTTTTAGATTGGGGTAAGCAACTTTGGCTCTCCAGCTGTTGAAGTACAACTCCCATCATCCCCCGCCTCAACTTATTGGGAGTTGGAGTTCAACAACAGCTGGAGAAACTTGTACCAGGGATCCACAACTTTTTGTAACCAACTAACTTTTGTTCTTAATGTAACCCTGCACTTCCCTCTAATAGAGGAGTGGGTTTTGCCAGTGACATCTCACTGAGCTTCAGTGGCATGCTGAGGGCCAGCACCACTACAGGAGAAAGCCTCTCCCCCACCCCTCAGCTGACAGGAAGAGCTCATACTGGTCATGCTGAGCCTTAAATATGTTTTGATGATTGGCACAAGTATCACATGTGTTGACTAAAGTCTCTCTCTTGTTCTGATGAAACCAGTATTTTAAAACTGGCCATTGTTGGTCAGTATTTGGCCATCAGATGCCCAACTCTAACTCCACATTTGGCTATCCTGTTGGATGAATAATAGTATGCACAGTTAAGATGCAGTAGATAGATCCACTATTGTATTGCATTCACTTGATGCAAACTTTTTTTTAATGCAAGTCTTTAGTGGAGCACTAACATAAGAGTCTCTAATGACATGGAACTTAATTGTGAGGACAAACCTCTGAAAGGCCCAAGAAGCTAAGTCTTTGAATTTTTCTTGCCAACCTATTGGTTGTGATAGGGTGATTCTTCAGATAAACAACAAGTGTAGCAAATAACGTCAGTACATTGATGTAGGCATCTAAGCATTTTATAGTCTGTCAGATTATAGTGCTGCAGCTTTTAAGAAATGTATTTATCATATTTCTGTACTTCCTGATATAGACACTTATATAGATAATGATTTTTATTCCCATAAGCATTATTTTGTTTCTTGCTTAAAAGTCTCTTTAAGGTATTTATCCTATAGGAATGCATGAAAAGGTGCTTATTTTGAAGATTAATTGTGACTTGATTCTAGTATAGTCAGAACTGGAATTCTCATGTAAGTAAATGGCATGCAATGCTGACCTTGATGGGTCATTTAGGCCAGGAGGTTCTCAAAACCGTGGGTTGGGATTCCTGAAGTGGGGTAGCAAGCAACTCTAAAGGGGGTTGGGAGGCATGGGGCTTACCCAATATCTCCAAGGCATGGGGGCGGTCAGGAGTGATGAGCTTGTTGGTCAAATAAGTGCTGCTGCTATGCCTGTCCTCTGCTTACTGAGTGGCAGAGGAGCCGAGTGGTTGCTGGCTCCTTTTGCCCCTGATCGTTCCTGTTTCTCAAAGAGATTGGATAAGGCCCCTGCCTGCCTCCTTACCACTCCCTCCTGACTCTCAAACCAAGTTGCTTGCAGTCTCCCAGGGGGTCCCAACCAGCAGTTTGAAAACCTCTTATTTTAGTGAGCCACTGTATCAAAAGGTTTAGAACCCCAATTTAGGCAGTAACTCTACACATTCTGCATACACTGATGTTGTTGGCTATCATGTCAACATGAAAACACCCTTGTCTACATGAGGGTGTTGCCAACAAAGTTGGACTAGTCAAGCAGAAGCACTGAGTTTTCTGCTTGTCCAGTCTCACCCCTTTTGCTTCTGAAGCTTAAGAGAAACTTCTGCCTGAAGATTTGCTGCTGTCTTAATGAGTTGCATGGTTCTGGAAACTGAAATTCTTCACAATTTTAAAAAAAACATTTTAATATTTGGTTTGCTATGACTCTATGCAGATCTGTTTATAACTATAAAATAAGCTACTACAAATGTTAAATCTGGGATTGTTTTTCAGAATGACTTAACATAGATACAACTCTGCCTCCTTTATGTCACTGGATATCTTATTATTAAAACTTCAGTAGAAGCCAGCATTTTATAGCTGCAAGAATGTCAATTGACAGTATATTAAAATATCTTTTAAAGAAGCATTACCTGAATTAATGTTGTACTGGCAGTGTTTCTCTCTCTCTCAAAATTGGAAATATTTCAGTTCCTGTTAACTGGGCAAAGACATGCCGTTTAAAGTGAAACTTCTATTTAGCAACTGTTCATTCCTTCACCATGTTCATTCCAGCATAAGGTTCTTCCCAGTGGCTGTTTGCTGGTGTCTCCCTTTTGTTTCTTTTTAGGTTTGAGAGCCGGCATAGTGTAGCAGTTAGAATGTTGTACCAGACTGGGGATACCTGAGTTCAAATCCCCATTCAGCCATGAAGCAAATTGGGTGACTCTGGGCTGGTTACTTCTCTTTCAGCCCAACCTACCTCACAGAGTTGTGGTGGTGGTAAACATATCCACACACCATTCTAGGTGCCTTGGTGGAAGAGCAGGATATAAATGTAAGAAGTAAGGTCCTTTGGGACGAGAAGTTCATCCTATGTGAATGACTTTGAGAACTTTTTAGTGAAAAGTGGTATATAAATATTCTCCCTCAGAAGAGGGTTGTGACCGTTTGCTGATGGGTTGTCACCGATCTCCTGCTCCAAGACAGGGCCAATCAGAAACTTCTCCTCCCCCCAGGAGGGAGGGACAATCCTCTCTATCACCAGTTCTTCACCCTGTCTCGCTCCGGCAGGGTCCTCATCGCTGCGCTCCGTAGCTCTGCCTTAAGGCCTCTTATTTGGGAACCTCCCCACCCCTGAACCATACCAGCTGAGGGACATCCAGAGAAGGAAGAGGGGCAGGGAAAGTGAGGAGAGGCCTCAACGATTCTCCAAGTCCTGCCGCGGCTCGTAGTTCGCCAAGCATATGGTGGCGGAGCCACCTTGAGGCTAGAGGGAGGTCTTGCCCTCCCTCTCGGATGACTTGGTGGCACGTTCCGAGTGCCATGCCAAGTGAGTAGCACTGACCTCTCCTGCATCCGTAACTCAGCCGAAAAAAATCTGCAAAACAAGCCAGACAGGACAAACCGAAAGGCAAGGACAAGGAAACCGGTTCCCGAGCCACTTTCAAGCCTTCCTCTTGAGGCGGCATGGAGGCTGAGGGTGAATTCGCGGCGGTGGTGCCCCCCTCGCGGGACGCACCCCGGCAAGCACTTTTGCATGCTCCCCCCCCCCCCCGGCCCGCTGACTCTGATGATGCATCAGGATGCTGCTAGGCCAACGATGAGGAGATTCCCCATGCTTTTGCAACGCTACTCCTCCGCATGGTCGCAGAGGAGTTTAGTAAGCTGTCTTGGCCACCTGTTCCCCTGGCCACGCCATTGCCTCTCCCAGCCCTGGTTTTCCCCGCCACGACGATTCTGGCTGCCATCTTGGGTATAGCCCCGGCTGCCATCTTGGGAACGGGCTCTAGCACATCCCACACCAGTCCAGGGGCCATCCTGGGCGCCCCTCGTGCCGCCACTCAGGTGGAAGACAGGGAACCCCTGGTACTGTCTCCTTGCCATTTCCCTGATACCCCAGTGGGGCATGAGGACCTTGCCTATTCACCCAGCCCCGGGGGATGAGTCTGACCGTTCCGATTCAGACTACGAGGAAGGGGAGCTTTCTGAGGTGAGGCGGAGGCTTCCACCTATTAGCAGCCCAGTACCACCTATTTACGCAGGCAAAATTTCCCGTACTACTCCACAAGATGCACAAAGCCCTGAGGCTGGAGGAGGAGATGCAGTACAAACAAGTCCGAGGGAAACCCAGCAGTGATTCCCTCCCTGAAGTCGCCCGAGGTGACCATGCCCTGCCCCCAGTTCTTCCTAGACATCTTCTAAAAAGAGTGGGACAATCCCATCGAGCGCAAAGATCCACCCTCTGCTATTAGGTGACAGTATACCTCGACCAAGGCCCTCATGGGGAAGCTGGAGGTGCCTCCGGTAGACGCGGAAGTGGCCGCCTTAGCGACAGGGACTGTGCTCCCTAAGGAAGGGGACAAAGTCCTAAAGAACCCAGTCAACAAGAAATGTGACACTGCCCTGTGCAGGTCACATGAGGCATCTGCCCTGTCCCTCAGGGCCTCTACAGCCACTTCTATGTTTGCAAGGGCGCCGGTGCTATGGGTCAGGGAGCTCACCCCCCTAGTCCACCCAGAGTTTACTGCCCTCAGGCAAGGCCTCAACAAGTTGGGGAGGGCAGCCACATTCATAGCCGATTCTTCTCTGGATGCAGCACAGCTCTCAGCCAGGGCTCTGGCATCAGACGTCACAGTCAGGCGCCACTTGTGATTCAAGAACTGGAAGTTGGATCAGAAGTCTCGGTCAAATCTGGCCAGTTCTCCCTTTAAAGGGGGTAAGCTGACGGGGGAGATGTTGGACTCCATCCTAGTTGAGACCAGAGATAAGAGGAAGGCCATGCCCTCTGTAGCTCAATGCCCCAAATGCAGAAGTTTTTCTTCCTCATCCTCTTCTTCCTCTTCCTCCTCCTCTTCCTCCTTCAGAGGTTTCAGGTCATCCTTTCATCCCCGCCAGGCCAGGCAGGATAGATTCTCCTGGTCCAGACCTCAGTCCTCCTTTTGAGACAACTCAGCATGTCGCTTCCAGCAGCCTGCACAGCAGGCCAAGCCTGCCTTCAGGTGCAACTCCACACAGTGACTACCTTCCGAGGCAACAGCCCCTCCAGGTGGGGGGCAAGTTACAGGCGTTGGCTCAGGTCTGGGAGCAGACGTGCTTGGACGCCTGGATCCTCCAGACAGTAGCTCAGGGGTAATCCCTGGAGTTTGTCAGCCAGCCCCTGGACTGCTTCCTACCCTCCCCCCAGTCCCTCAAGGGGCCCAAGCATCAGCTGATGCTGGAAGCCATTCACCACTTGTACAGCATTGAGCTATAGAGCCAGTCCTGCCAGGGGAGCAGGGCAAGGGGGTTTATTCAGTCCTCTTCCTGGTCCCCAAGAAGAATGGCGAATGGAAGGCCATCCTAGATCTGAAGTACGTCAACAGGTTCCTGAGGAAAAAGCATTTCCGAATTGAGACCCTTTGATCTATACTGATGGCCCTCCAGCAGGGGGACTTCTTATCCTTGTTGGACCTCAAGGAGGCATACCTCCACGTGCCCATTCACCCCCAGGACAGGCACTTCTTGCGCTTCGCCTATGGCCAGCTCCACTTCGAGTACCAGGCCCTTCCCTTCGGGCTCTTGACTGCGCCCCGAGTGTTGATCAAAATCATGGTGGCACTGGTGGTGCACTTGAGGACCAGGGACGTCCATCTTTATCCGTATCTGGACGATCTGCTCGTCCGGTCCTTGTCACTTAACAGGGGCCAGGTGGATGTCCACTCCACCCTGGAGGTACTGGAGGCTCACGGCTTCACTGTGAACTTCCAGAAGAGCTCCCTAACTCCTCAAACCCAAGATCCTCCATCTGGGGGCACTCATAGACACGAACCAGGGAAAAGTGCACCTTTCCCCCGACCGCAGGACCAAGCTGGCCTCCTCATGCTACGCCCTAATCTCACGCCCGAGGTCAGATGTGCTTTCCCTGAGTCAGCTCCAGGGCCTCATGATATCGACCATAGGACTAGTGCCTTGGAGCCGGTTTCACTCGTGCCCGCTCCAGTGGTTCCTACTAACCTACCAGGATCACATCCTCAAAAGGTCCCGGCTGAGGGTTCCCTTGCCTGCCCCAGTCTTGTGGTCCCTGAACTGGTGGATCTCCCCAGCAACCGGGAATGGTGTTCCGTTTCTCCAGATCGACCGGGTTCAGGTCACAACAGATGCCCACCTTCAGGGCTGGGGCAGTCACTGCCAACTCAGGGCCAGTGGTCTGAAAGTGAAAGAGCAAACTCCATAAATTGGCTGGAGCTCCGGGCGATCCAGAACTTGCTTAAGGAGTTCCTGCCATTGTTCCAGAACCAGCACGAGCTGGTTCAGACAGACAGCACAACAGCAAAAGGCCCATGTCAATCGGCAGGGAGGGACAAGGTCCCACTCCCTGATGTGAGAGTCCACCAGACTCCTAGAGTGAGTGGAGGCAAACCTGCTGTCCCTCAAGCCCAATCACATCAGCGGGGTCCAAAACACGGTGGTGGACTGGCTGAGTCAGGACCCTTGGGCTTTCAGACGGATCAACTGAGGGCTCGGAACTCCAATCATGGACCTCTTCGCCTCCCCGGGAAATGACAAGCTGCCCCTGTTCCTATCCAGATATCTGACCCTGGGGGCTGAAGGGTTGGACGTACTAACCTGCCCTTGGCTGGCCGGCCTGCTCTACGTGTTTCCCCCAGTGGCCATAATTCCACAAACCATCCGGAAGATCCATAGTCTTTAAGCGGAGGCCGTCCTGGTAGCACCACACTGGCCATGCTGGCTGTGGTTTTTGGACCTAGTGCGTTGTCCAGCGCAGTGCCCGTGTCCCTCGGGAGCCACCCCCATCTCCTCAGCCAGGGTCTGGTGTTCCATCCGCAGCCGGACTGGTTCAATCTTTTTGCCTGGAGATTGAGTGGAGCTCTCTAGAGGTATGCGGGTACTCCCAGGGTGTTCAGGAAACCATCCTGGCTTCATGCCGCCCTTCCACAGTCAGGGCATACCAATCCACCTGGAAGTCCTTCTCGAAGTGGTGTGCTTCATGAGGGGTGCCGCCACTTAACGTCTCACTATCTCATGTCCTGGGCTTCCTGCAAGTGGGGCTGGACAAGGGCCTTTGACTGAATACTCTCCGCCAACAGGTCTTCACAATTTTCTCTGACCTTCAGGTTTCGGAGGCACCTTCCCTCTCCACGCATCCTCATGTCCAGAGGTTCCTTAAAGGGGTGGCCCTACTCAACCCACCCATGGTACATAGGTCCCCCACCTGGGACCAAAACCTGGTCCTCAAGGCCTTAACAAAGCCACCTTTTGAGCTGCTGAGGTCTGTGCCTCTGAGGATTCTAACCCTCAAGGTGCTGTTCTTGGTCGCAATTACCTCAGCTAGGTGGGTCTCCTACCTGAGGGCACTGTTGGCCCGCAGGGAGCTATGCCTGGTCTATCCCTACTACGTCCTACTGCGTACCGACCTGTCCTACAACCCCAAGGTAAATTCAGCGTTCCACAGGGCCCAGGAGCTGATGTTGCCCTCCTTCTGCCCTAAACCTGCTTCCCTAGGGAAAAGGAGTGGCATACCTTGGACATTCGCAGTGCGGTAAGGATTTACCTGCGCCGTACCAGATCGCTTAGACAGTTGGACTCCCTTTTTGTCTCCTTCAGGGACTCTTCCCTGGGCAAAAAGGTGTCCACTTCTCCCTTTTCCGCTGGATCTGCGCTTGCACCCAGTTAGCTTACACGACATCAGGCACGCCCATCCCAGAAGGGATTATGGCCCACTCCACCAGGAGTGCTGCTGCCACCGCTGCCTTCTCTACCTTGGCTCCCCTGGTTGACATTTGCTGGGTGGCTACCTGGGCCTCCCTGTCTACATCCATGAGGCATTACAAGATCCACGATTGGACTTCAGCTGATGCAGTGTTCAGCAGGCAAGTCCTGCAACAGGTAGTATCAACCTAGGACCAGACCAGAGTTCCCACCTGATCGCAGGGAGGGGCTATGGTAGGTCCCATCAGCTCACGGATACAACCTCCTTCTGAGGGAGAATGAATCGTTGGCACTCACCAGAAAGGTCATTCTCCTTAGAAGTATGGGTTGTATCCGTCCCCACCCCATTTTCTTCTGGTCTGCTTTTCTCTACCAACCAGGGGTGTTTCTCTACTGCCTATTGACTCTAGCTATTGTCTAAACAATACCATAGAGGTGTAGTTCTTCCTTGCTTTGGGAGTGTGTTTTGTCTGTTTATTCTGTGTTGTGATTTACCTCTTTGGAGCAAGGAGCAGCTGTCTATGAACTGGCGATAAAGAGGATTGTCCCTCCTTCCTGGGGGGAGGAGAAGTTTCTGATTGGCCCTGTCTCGGAGCAGGAGGTTGGTGACAACCCATCAGCTCATGGATACAACCCATACTTCTGAGGAGAATGAACTTTCAGGTGAGTGCCAACGATTCAATCTTGGGAGCTGGGAAGGGACACTTGGCCAGAGAAATAGGATAATATGAAATACCTTTCTAGAGAGAATTTGATTTGCAAAAATTAGGCTAACTTTTTTTCTCTGGACTTTTAAATTTATTTATCAGCTCTCCAAGACCAACTTCTCCAACAACAATGACTTCCGAGCTCTTCTTCAGTCTCTATATGCCACTTTCAAGGAATTTAAAATGCACGAGCAAATTGAAAATGAATACATCATTGGCTTGCTTCAGCAGCGCAGTCGGACTGTGTATAACGTTCACTCTGACAACAAACTCTCAGAGATGCTTAGCCTTTTTGAGAAAGGATTGAAGAATGTGAAGGTGAGCTGCCAGAGAGGACCGAATGATTTGTTTGGCTCTTCGGAAGTATAATATAAAGTTCTGTTGCCAAGATGAGGTGTGATCTAAGCACACCTCTAGTATAGTGTAGTTCTGGTGCTTCTTTTAGTGACAGAGCTGTCACCTTTTATGGTGGATGGATCAGAACTTATCTACTGTCACAGCTTCCTCCTTAGCAGGCTGCCCCTTTTGGATTGAAACACTTTAGAATGATGAACTCAAGTACTTACATTGAGGCTTTTCATATGGATAGAAGCGGAACAGTCCCAATCAACAGGAATCAAAGTGGAATGTAGATTAAGCACATGATAGATGAAGTGATAACCATGAAATGTAATGCTGTGTGCTAGAGATACTGAGGTTGTAATCTTCTGGGCCACTGTACCTTCTCTAAAAGAGAAAAATATGCAGTCACAAGTGTGAATTTCTCATGTTTTCCACACTTATTAAATCCCACAAGCAGTACCATTTGTGTACAAGGCCTATGAATAACTTATAGTATTTTATTAAAGCACAAAAGCTGTCAAAATGTGTGCACCCAAAAGTCATTATAAAAATGAAACTAAGACTGGGCTGACACTCCAGCAACAAATGTTAATAGTCTTTACCTTTAATTGTAAACTATTACATTTGTTCAGTATAGCTTAATTAGACACATCTACAGGCATTGCATACATTTGCACTATATCATTCATACACACACACACATTTTGGAATTCAAATATGCTCATACTCTTTATCACATTGGTCCCAGACTTTGTATGTACTTTGGTCTCTGGACATTTATTTTGTGTTTATAAATTAGGTGGCTGCTTCACTTTATAATAGGGATGTGCATGAACCTGTTCGGAGGCCCTTTTACGGGCCTCCGAAGAGGTTCAAACACCGGGTGGTTCAAAGGGTTCAAAATCCCTGCCTTCGAACTGGCCCCCTGCCAATTCCGTGCACATCCCTACTTTACCAACTAATAGTCCGATCCTGATATGTTTTCATATGTAAGGACTAAGAGGTTTTGGTAATTTTTAGTGGAAAATGCTGTCTAATAGCATCCTTATCATTTTCAGAATGAATATGAACAGCTAAACTATGCGAAACAGCTAAAGGAAAGACTGGAAGCTTTTACCAGGGATTTCCTTCCTCACATGAAAGAAGAGGAAGAGGTAAGCAGTATGAGGAAATATTTTTTTAAAGAAGTATTTACTGTTTTTATAGCTAAAGGAATGTATTAATGTACTTCTTAAACATTTTTTACTTTGAGTAAGTAGTATAGCGTCCACAAGTAAACTAATTTTTAAAGGGTTAGGGATAGGTTCTTCCTTTTTAGTGTACTAGAAATCTGTTTCAAGAGGGATTCTGTCTTTTAGAAGTTAGGATGTACTTAGTCAAGTGATGCAGGATTTGCATGGTGAATAAAGCTCTAAATGTCCTATGCTTTCAAATATAAAGGATTTGTTTATGATCTCAAAGTTCTAGCTGCTGTGGAGTTTTCAGTGCTGTGCATCAAAGCACTAATTAGGAGAGAGCACTGCCATATGTGCTATGGCCCTTGTGGTGAAACTGCCTGTCTACATGCAGGTAAACTCTCAGGGTTAATTGGGCAGGTAAAATACGGCAACATGTTTATATTGTTAGATTATTGCTTAAAGATGCTGAAGCACAGCTATGTATAAATATTGTTTTACAATACATTTGTAAACATTGCAGTAAATCTCTTCAGACTAACCTTCAAATTGGACAGAACAGATGCTTTAAATTCCTGTTTGGTAGTGTGTAAATGAAACACCAGTAAACTAAGATGCCTTGGCAATATCTAAATACCATTACATTTGGGGGCAGGATGGGGTTGGTTTTTCCAAGTTAGAGGGGGAAAGTTTAAATGGTTTGAAACATTTGTTCAAAAATCTGCATTTAAACTAGTATTTAAACTAAGAATTTTATTTCTGAAAGGGAATTCTGCAATAAAACAAAGTTTGTGTCAGGATTGAAAGGCCATGAAACTAGTTCCATGACTCCAAAGACTTTTATTTCTTGAACAACAGCCCCCTTACTGCATGACAGATCCTTGTGAAACTGCAAAAGTAGTTATATGGCATGGGACTCTGCAATTCAAAGCCAAAATGTAAAAAAAATTCTACTGTTGCATGAGCCATTAAGTATATCTTTTGATTTTGACCATAGTAACTAACAGGCTTTTGGCCCTGGATTGGAGCAGCAACTGAAGGCAAAACTAGACCTCACCCATGAGTCTGCCACCAAAAGCAGGAGCCCCCTGCCCAGTGTTCTGCCTCTTATCCTTCCCCATAATAACTAGTGAAACTTGCTGTGTGATATTCCTACTCAGTGTGTTTCTGCAACCCTACTCCACCTCAAAAGCTGTTGCTGGTGGGACAAGGAAATTTTTAGTGTGATAGGTCACGTGGTCAGTTTGCCAAACATCATGAGGAAGAGACAAGAAGCTAATCACAGGACTGCATTTCTGCCATAATGTCTAGGTTTTATCCCAAGACCCTTCCTTCAGTAAAACAATATTATACCAAGAAAGATTGGCTAAAATAATCACCCCTGCTAGTTCAATTTCTTACGAATTCAAAAACACAAGACTCTCATGGTGTGGGGAGGGGGAGAGAAATAAGTTCCAAAATGCTGTTCAGGTTAAAAATATACCAACATGAATATGCAAATACAAATATATTGTATTTCTAGGGGCATACCTGGATCATTCAGGTCAAGCTAGTATACCAGTGTTCATGTTTGTATGGGAAAGCCAATAAACAAGGTGAATTGATATGTCTGTGGTTTCTGAGTTGTTAGTTCAGATACAAATCTACAAAAATGCCTGATTCTGCATTTATTCTAGTAGTTTCCCTGCAGGTATGGTGTGTGCATATGTTGGAACTATTGGCTTGGAAGAACTATATGTAGTATTGCAATAGCTAGAGCAAGTCTATGTATCTGTATGTGGGAGGGTGATTTTTCAAGAATGGACATTTTTTTGTATGTTAGGTTTTCCAGCCAATGTTGATGGAATATTTCACTTATGAAGAACTAAAGGATATCAAAAAGAAAGTAATTGCACAGCACTGCTCTCAGAAAGAAACTGCAGCAGAAATTCTTAGAGGTCTTAGTCTCTGGAATCAAGCTGAAGAACTCCAGAAAGTGTTTAAATATTCCGTGGATGAAAAAGTGGATAAAGGTGAATCCTTTTAATTGAAAGCAGCCTTTTATTTATAGCAACCTTCTGAATGCCTGTTGTTCAGTTTCTTAGGAAATAATGGTGTAAACGTTTCCAGTCTCATGCAAAGCTGTATTCCTTACAGTACTGAGAGGTTTTGTATAGGTTTGTGTTCCAGTTTTGTTGATGTCACACTCAAGTCAAAGTAAATCACTGATCAGGAGCTAACTTTTGTTTCATACTTTGAACTGTATATTTTTCACCTCAGGTGTGTTCTCAAGAAGGTGCCTAATAACTTCTGTCATGACAGTCCACCATGAAAATACCTGGGATGTTAAGGCAAATGGCAGCAGTTGTGTATTTGGGCTGAGATCTAGGAGCATCCACTTGGGATAAGGTGTCTTGAAAACAGCAGGATGTATTTACAAGTCAATAGTTAGATGTTAATAGGGTGAACCTGAAGGTGGAAAGAGAGGGGTGCCAAAAATTCTATATTGTTCTCAGAGCAGAAGCAGGAAGGGGAGAATGAGAAATGGTAAAACAGAGTTAAGGGTTAAAAAGGGACCTGCCTTATCAAGGAGGTGGGTGAGATTCAACCAGCATGTAAAAAAATACTGGCTTAATTGATAATTTTAACCAAAGTACTTGGGCACTGACAAATTTGTTGTAATCTGCTCAGAGATGTGAATTTGGGGTGGTGTACAAACATACTAAATAAATAATTTAGCAACTATTTAGCACAGAGAAATTTAGCAGATTCCTGTTATGGCCTAATAGAGTTTATGCTGCAGCCTATATTTCCTTCCCATTTTTCATGTTCTCTATATTATAATGCAGCCCCTGATGCAGTGTGACTCTGCCCTGTGAGGAAGTGTTCCGCTAACACTTATGCAAGAGTTTGCGGAATAGCATGAAATCATTTTCTCCTTTCTCTCACTGTATTTTGGATCCATGCCATTGATTTTCATATTATGCAGATCCAGATGTTTAATGTTTGTACAAGCCAGCATCCAGTTGAGCTTCAAATGGCTTATGCTTATTCTACTAGAAAAGAAAATTCCGCAAGTGAGAGATGTATCAGTTGTCAGGGGTGTATGTGTGTGTTTTGAAGGATGCTAGGAGCATTTTTTTCTTTGCCACCACTTCAGTGGTGGATATGTATGGTTGCATCCTAATGATAATGTTCGAGCATACCTTAGGTTTGGCTTGCTGATTAATGTATCCCTTCGACATATTTGACAGATACACATGTTCTGTTTTGTATGTTCATTTTAAAATATATATTTTTGATGATCTTATAATTAAAGACCTTGATAGAAATAAAGTGGAAAGGCAGGGTACAAATACCTTAAAATAAAGCCACTGTTTAGAAGCTGAATGTATTGCCATATATTTCAGAAACTGAAGAAACTGTGCAAGCCACCAATATTACGCACCTTCCTTCTGAGATAATGCTGACTGTTTTTAGCTACCTTAACCCTCAAGACCTGTGCCGATGTAGTCAAGTGAACACCAAATGGTCTCAGCTGGCAAAAACTGGATCTCTCTGGAAACATCTTTATCCTGTGCACTGGGCCAGAGGTTAGTAGGTGAAATTCCCAATGCTTTAGAAACTTGTTACTATCCATTTTGATGTACAAGAAAATTCTATGGTGGGTGAAGGATCTAGTTTCTGAAATCAAGCATTATAAATTTCATGGGGTGTGTGTATTATTGTGGCACATCATGAATATTTGACTCTCTCAGCCAAACGACGTGGAACAAGCCACTCTGGCCAGTTAGAGATACTACATTGTAGGCTATCTTTGTCCTGGATTTTGGCCTTTGGCATCTGATAAATAATCCTGCTTAATGGTAGAGCTCAGCAAAAATCCATTAACTTCACAGATAAGTAGTACAAAAGGCATGTGGTCTGCAGGAACTTTAGTCTTGGACCTTTCTCCTTGGTAGTATAAATATAGTAGCAACCAGTTTACTGCACTATCTAGACCAGTGTTTTTCAACCACTTGTCCGGGGACCGGTGCTGCTCTGCAAGGTATTTGGTACTGGTCCGTGAGGCATCACTAATAAAAATCATCCCCCCCAAAAACAATTTCGGGCAGCTCTTTGGAGCTCATTTCCAGGCAGCTGGATAAAGTTCATTTAGCTTCCTCAAAATGAACATTATCCAGTGGTGAGGGCTGCCTGGAAATGAGCTCCAAAGAGCTGCCCGAAATTGTTTTTTTGGGGGTTCCTTCAGGTGGGGTTGGGGGCAAGGGGGGGTTACCCCCTTATTAACTGCTGGTCTGGGAAACTGCACATGAATAACGTACTGGTCCATGACTCCAAAAACATTGAGAAACACTGATCTAGACAATGCATGATGTACAAAATGGGGAAAGTTTATGTCAATGACTTGCCTCTTTTCTGGGTGACTTTTAATTGCTAATTTAAGCTGTGTGATTTAAATTGGTCTGTTCTATAGCCAATATATGCAGAATAGATTAAGAAAGGTAGAGCTTCCTTCTTTTTTTTTAAAAAGTTTGTATGGGCAGATGAAACCAAGGAACTGCCTCCATTGAAATGGTGGTAAGAAGTAAAAAACTCAAATTCTTGCCACCTTATTTTTAGTGGTGGTCTTAAATCTTTTGCCTAAATCTTGATGTGCAACTTCAGTCTTCTATGCCAAAATATTATTTTTCTCAAATTCTCGTAGAAAGTAGAGCAGGTCAGGCTTTTGGCAACTTTGTGTTTGAGTAAGTCCACAGAAGAACCCACCACCAGAATTGGCCCTTGCCTGGAAGTGTGGTAGTGTGGCACTACCATTCTGCACGTACTGCTTTCTCAAAAATTAAGAACCAGGGGAACACCACACATGATGTTTCTAATCTAGAGCAGCTTACTTCTGATTCCTGCTGCCTTCTGTTTTGCTGCTTGAGGAATCTTCTACTTGTCCTTGGTTGTATATCTGCTTTATTAAAAATCAGACACTTTCTCTCTGGCTGATTAGGGGACTGGTCCAGTAGCCCACCAGGTGACTTTGATACAGAGCCTGATGAAGAATGGGTGAAAAACAGAAAAGATGAAAGCCAGGCTTTTCAGGAATGGGATGAAGATGCTGACATAGATGAGTCTGGTAAGCCAAACTGTAAAACATATATTCTGCTCTTTTCCAGTTTTGTCTCTAGATGCATATCAGTAAGCTAGATATGCCCTCAGAATGACTACAGTATTGTGGCTGCTAAGGACAGTTGTAAGTTTTTAAGACTGTCTTGAATTCACATTTGTAAAAGTGGAACAGTGCTTGCTTAAGGGATCTTTCCCACCCCCACCCATACTGCAACTGCTCTGAAGTTTGAGATGGGATCCCACTGTAAAGATGTGGAGGGCTACTACGGGGAAGGGGAAGTGCTGAAAATAGGGCAGAGACAGTGTGTGTTCCACTCATGCAAGTTGGGATCCAAAACCGTGACTTGTGATCTCACAGGGGCAGAGGTTAAATTGCAGTGTGGTGAGGTAAGTGCATACATCAGTGACTGAAAAAAAAAAGTCACTAACACAGTATGTTCAAAGGGACTCTTTGGTAGGCAGCTCCTGTCATCTGAGAAGCGACCGTTGTATCCATGTGGGAAGGTAAACATTCAATACTGCTACAAGTGAAGTTGCTTCAAAATAAATCATTCTGTTTCTGGCTTGGGAAAGATGGGAAGACACCATGCATAAGATGTATACTTCTAGTCTCTAGGCAACCCCTCCCCCTAATGTTCTGTGCTTGAGTGTTCAAGAGGAGCTAGTGTGGCTGGTGCAGGCAGAATGCTAAACAATGGCTTCCAGCTTCAGGCAAATGTGGGCTTGTGCAGTTCTCCCACACCCGCCTCCATAAGAAAAGGAGAGCAAAAGTCTCTGTTGCACTTTTAAGAAGAAAATGCAGTTATGCAAGAACTCAGGGAACTAGTTGCATTTGGCAACTAACTAGAGCTAGAACAAACCAGGATAGCAACCTGTGATTTGAACCTAGTTTGTCTAGTAATTTTACAGCCTCCAGCCTCCTCTTCTCCAAATTCTCGTATCATATGAAACTGCAGTTTCTTCTTAGTGTGGAAGGGAAAAAGTACAAGAGGTGGATTTGCTTCAACACGGAAGCACTTTTACTGGGCAAGTTGTGCTTAACACTGTTGAAAAGCCCTCACAGTCCCTCAAGCTCACTGTATGCATAACTTCCTCACTGCTTTGCTTTTGGATGTGACTTGAAGTAGCAAATGTGTTGTACATTGTGTTCAGAATAAAAAATAGTATACTTCTCCCAGCATCAACTCTGTAAGCAGTTGCCAGAATCTAGCTACCTCGGTTTCCAAGATTGACCTCCTGTGATTGTTGGCAAAGCATCCTGGTGGAAATTTCACATCTGGAACTTATGACAAAACTTATGACCTTCTGACCAAGTGCTGCAGATTTTAGGATGTGATTTAGTTGGCTTTCCATTGGCACAGAAATTTTACTGTATAAATCTTTTCATATAGCTTGGAGCATTGTAGGCACATGCAATTGTTACTCTTAAATCTGTCTTATTGGTTTATAGAAGAAAATGCAGAAGAATCCTTGGCTATCAGCATTGTTCAGAAAGAGAAGGATGTACTCCAAGGCTTAATTCATAATATTCTCCCACGTGTCGGCACCTTGGTGAAAACGATTGTGCTGGCATACAGCTCGGCCATATCAAACAAAATGGTAAAGTATATGTAATGATTGAATCAATGCAGTCTGTTAAGAATACTACTGCTGCTAAATCGACTTGACAGCACACTTTACCTTTACTGCTGCTTGAGCTTGGGTGTGTGTGTGAGTGAGTGTGTAACATCTGTGTGCTGCTTTTCTGCCAGTGTTGGTAATTCAAAGTGGCTGGAAAAAACATAAAGGCATCAGTGTAGTATGCTGAAATGTTATTGCTGTCTTCAGTCCTTTTTAACACAGCCTTCTTGAACTGACTCTTTTTAATGTAGGTCAGACAGATCTTGGAACTTTGTCCAAACTTGGAGCATCTCGATCTTACTCAAACTGATATTTCTGACTCTGCATTTGAAAGGTTGGTAATCTTTGAGGGCCTTCATTGCTAGCTTTACCAGTAGTAAAATATCAACAGTACAGTAACTAGTGGAACTTTGTTGCTTAGTTTGCTTAACTGAATTGTGTGGAGAATAATATCTTAGTTTTAGAAGTTGTTGTACATCATACTTATAGATGAAGAGAGACGGCAACATAATGCCATCGGTTATATTGCTCTGAACAGCATGGTTGCCTTTGGGCCCCTCATGTAATGTTCCCTCCCCTTGTGGTGCATTGGATTACATGGTTACAAACCAGACCAACAATACCTAGGCATTGTGGATGTGATAAACATGTGATCTGCCGTAAACACATGGGATTTACTAGAAAGGTGTGGGTGCATTAATTGAATAGGCAACATCCGCACTCTTCAGGTAATGTGTAAATTGCACAAAAACGTGTAGATGCTACAACTCGAAATTCAGGCATTGTAACAATTATAAGTTTCTGAAATTGCATTGAGTACTAAATATCAAAAGTGATCATTATGACAGATCTTGTAAGATGCTTCAGCAGCGTGAGACTTGCAAATCTTGTTTACTTTGGACACAAGGAAAAGAGAACATGTGTTAGATCCTGGCACAGGGGGAGCAAATAAAGCAAAGTCATATTTCTTTCTGCACTAAAACCATCCACATACAATTAAAACAGATGTTCCAGTGTAGCAGCTTGCCATTGGATGCAGACGTTTCTGTGACAGCCTTCAACTAAACTAAGTTTTATTCAAATCACTATGATGTTGAGAAATATAATGAACCATTTGTTACCATGAGAGCAGTCTTCAATATGACATACTTTTAAATATTGCTATGCTTCCTATACAGTTTTTATACTGCTTTTTCACAGCAGTGCCCCAAATAATGTAGTCAGTAAAAACAACAAAATTTGTCAACATACACTTTAAACTAAATAAGATTAATAAAACATTTTATAGCACCACACATGTATACACTCAGTCACTAATTACAAAAGCCAGCCGCCTAGACATCAGCAGGCAATGCCTCTAAATTTTAAAGAATCTTAATTGAATATCAGAAAAAGGCCAGTGAAGGGGCCTATAAAACTCATTCAGTAGGGCATTCCACCACTGAAAATACCCTATCTTGAGTCCCCACTAGTTGAGTTTGTGATGGAGGTGAGTTCTGGAGCCAAGCTCCACTTGATGATCTCAATGTCCGGGCAGGTTCATATGGGAGAAGGTGGTCCTTAAGATTGTCCTTACCTTTAAAGTCCTGAACGACTTAGGACCAAGGTATCTTAAGGATACCTTGGTCCTAAGTCATTTAGGTCTTTAAAGGTACGCACTATCACCTTGAATAGTACCTGGAAGTGAATGGGGGAGCCAGTGAACTTGGTATAACAAAGTTAACCAAGTTATTTAATGAGCCCTTGACAACAGCCTAGCTGCTGCATCGTTCTAGTTGAAATTTCCAGATACTTTTCAAGAGTAGCTCTATAAGTAGATCACAATACAGTAGCAAACCCTCAGTGGGACCAAGGCATGGGAGATAGTGTTCAGATCTGCTAACTCCAGGAAAGGGGGCTGATGGCATACTAGCTGAAGCTGAACATACATGCTTCTGGCTGTAGCGTCCATCTGGGGATCCAGAAGCCACACTGGATCCAGGATCACCCCCTTAGTCCTAGATGCATACTTGGGTCCAGAGAGACCCATTCCCAGGAGGGGAGAGCGCTGCCCCATTCAGAACAGAGTAGGGCATACTGCCAGATCTAGAAAAGGAACTTACAGATTGGCTTTCTTACTGACCAAAAGCACCTCTCACTTGTCTGGATATAACTTTATCCTGTTTGCCCTCATCCCGTCGACCATGGTCTTCGGGCACTGGTTCAGGATCTTCACCACTTCTTGGCATTGGGAAAAGAGAGTTGAGTTTCATCCACATATTGATGACAGCACAGTCCAGATCTCCTGATGAGGAATATAATGTAATGGTGTCTCAGTATTGGAGCTTATTAGACCAAAATTCTCCATGGAAATGGAAGACTTTCACCATATACACAAGGTTCCTCCCTATTAAAATGTTCACTTTCTAGATTGTCCTGTTCTGCAGAGGACAAGCATATCTTTACTGTAATGGAGTCTGCTTACTATTTTCCCTTTGGTGTTCCTGGCATGTGTGCCAGCCTGCCCACTACAAAGGAATTGTTGGCACAGCACTGGAATATCCTTCTTTCTAGAAGCATTGATTCAGAAGTCCCTGCTGCTGTTTTCTGGAGCCACCTTTGTGCTCTAGCCTTAGTGATGTGGTGATTGTAGAGCAGCACTTCTGAGGCTCAGGCAGGTGTGAGAGGCGATAGAGGGCAGTTTAAGAGCCCCCTGGAGCCAGCCTTGAAGGGAACCTCTCCAACCCATACAACCTTCCCCTGAAACATGATTTGTCTTCATTTTACCTCACCTCATTGCCAGAACTGGTGGGAGGTGTTCAGAATGAAATGTTATCTATGGATTGTTCTTCCTGACTCCTGTTGTGTTGTGTTAGCGGTTTCCTTCCAGTATTCATATTTCTTTAGGTCTTGGGCATGAATACTCATGGATTTAAACATTAACATTTGATCTATAGTAGTCTGAACATGCTGGTTGTTAAACATGTTTTAACCTTTTGGTTTCAGTTGGTCGTGGATTGGTTGCTGTCAGAATCTCCGGCATCTCGATCTTTCTGGATGTGAGAGAATCACAGATGTAGCTGTAGAAAAGATTTCCAGAGCTTTGGGGATTTTGTCATCCCACAAAACAGGATCTCAGAAAGGTTGTCGCAGCCGGAATGGGAAAACTGTATTGAAAAGCAAAGACATTACCTTGCAGGCCACCAAAAAGGAAAGCAGCTTGGATGATATTACAAATGAAAATGTGATTAAGGGAGAAGGGAATGAAAGCCATTGGAGTGCACCTGTCAGATCGGAGACCTTTAACTCTGCCTATATCTGGATGTTAGATGTGGAAAACCTGGCTGATATTGAAGATGCTGCAGAGTGGAAACACAGAAATACTGATGGAGTTTGTGTCATAGAACCAGCCTCCAGTTTCACTTGTTCTGCATCATGCTGCAGCAAAGACATTTTTGGACTAAGGACTAGTATCTGTTGGCAGCAGAATTGTGCCTCCGCTGCCTTGACCTACTGTGGTCACTCTTTCTGTTGTGCTGGGACGGCGTTAAGAACTATTCAGGCATTCCCAGGATCCTCTGCACTATCTAAACATGCACCAAGGACTAGTAGACAGTCAGAGGGGAAAGACTTGGCATACTTTGTTAGCACAAAATCAGACCAAGAGACAGCACGAGTCCTTCAGTTTCTCAGTCTGTCAGGGTGTTATCAGATAACAGATCGTGGTCTCAGGTAAGTAGTTCCTTTGCAGCAGAACACCAATGCAGTTTTTTTTTTTTTTTAAGCATAAAATCATGTTCTTACATAATGTAATCCTGTCATTCCTCAAACACAATAGGCCCAGCATATTGGTTGTTTTTAACTGGAATTTTTTTCTTTCTGCAGTGTAGTGCCAAAAGATGTTTGATTCTGAAAACCTCATAAATAAATCAGGAATGTAGGTACCGCAAGCCCCTTGCTTGCTCATTAGCCTCAAAAAGTAATCAGACTAGCAGGAGGCAGGGTGTTGCCATTGCTTTGTAAGCACTTTCAGTCAAACTGGCATGCCAATGTTACTCACTTCATCTGCAAAGCTAAGGAACAGTCCGTTGCTTCTATAACTGAGAGGAAAGCTGCTCCTGCCCCAAATTTGCAATATGGGAATAACCTCTGTTTACCAGGCATAGAGGTGCATTCTAAAGTGATTATACAGTCAGCCGTCGCCAACCGCGAGGGTTCCATTCCAGGAAAACCTTGCGGTTGGCAAATTCGCAGTTGGAGAGCAATAGAAATACATTGGAAATGGGGTATGGGGAATTGCGATTGGGAAAAGACCAAAAATACAGTTCAAATACAAAAAAATCACCCAGAACCCTGAAAATCACCCCCTGACCCCTGGAAATTGCAAAAAACACCCCAATTGCTGTAAAATCATGCCAAAACTGTGGATACTTGGGTCGCGGTTTGCAAGACCTGGCACAATTTCCCAGCTGTAGATACTTAAAACCACGATTGGAAAATCCGTGGTTGGCAAGGGATGACTGTACTTAGTAAGAGGGTAATAACTATCCTAGTTCGGCCCAGCGTAGTATCTCTCTGGTGGTGGTTACAGTGTCTCCTTTGTTTCTTTATTTTTAAGATTGTGAAACTGTTTGGGAAAGGGAACCATTTTTAGCCTACCTTCCTTTAGGAAGGTCAGTTTATGAGAACACCCAGCTGTGTTTGTGCCCTTCTGATCCCCCCTATCAACTTTGCAATGCCTTGACCAGTATGAACCAAATTGGGTACAGATGTAGGGATACATACGGATACCTCAGCGGCATAGTTTGTAATGATGTCATCCAACCAAATTCAAGATGACGGATGCGTGAATGTTTGAGACCCAAGTGGACTAACTTGTGAATTGCCTAATCAATTTGAACCAAATTTGCTACAGCTGTAGGGACACGTAATGAAACCTCAATGGTGTAGTTTATAATGATATCATCCACCCCAGTTCAAGCTGGTGGACTTGTACATGTTTGAGGCACAAGAGGGCTAACTTGTGAACTGCAGCCTAACTGATTTGAACCAAATTTGGTACAGTTTTAGTGAGTGACACATAGTGACACCTCAGTGGTGTAGTTTGTGATGCCATCTACCCCAATTCAAGATGGCGGATGCATAAATATTTGTGGCTCAAGTGGGTTAACTTGTGGATAGTCTAACCAATTTGGAGCAAATTTAGTCCAGTTGCAGGGATAGTTCTTACCAGAACAACTTGTTTTTCTCATTCCTTTTGCTGTGTAAATTGCTTTGGACTCTTGGTTTGTTTAAGAGCAGTATTTTTATTACTGGTATTGTGAATATTTATATACAGCTTTATTTTCCAGGAAGGTTGAAAGGATTACAAGATATTAGGTTGTTGTTTTAAAAGGCTGCTATAGCTCACTCCCGGAAGAATGTAGAACTTTTCCAAAAGTGATAACTAAAATCTTGAACTGCTGATCATAGAAAACGTTCACTGGCTTCTTCGACGTGGTCTCTGTCTTCTGCACAAATGGGCTATGCGCCTGCGCAGAGACCTTGTCGGAACCTAACAAGCTCAATTCTCCTGCTTTGGGCAGGAATTCCAACCCCAGCTGCCATATGTAGCTGCTCCACTCCTCATTCCCTCAGTCTTTTTTCACCCACGCTTCATTGTGGAGTCTACAGCTCGGCAATGAGTAGGATCTTCCTGTCCCCTTGTTGTTTTCTCCCTGCTTCTTTACAAAATTTCTTCCTTTATTTATTTCGTGTAGTAGTGCTTTCCCTTGGCATTTTGTTTTTTGTGGGGTTTTCCGTTTCCCCCCTGATCCCAGCTGGGACGGAGCGTGGTGGCTGGCTGGCCTTCGGCGTTTATGCCGAGCATGACGAACTTTTTAAAATGTATTCGATGCGGATCTAAGATCCCTTCCCTTGATACTCATATCAAGTGTCTCTTGTGCTTGGGGGAATCTCACATTGTTAAGACCTGTCTTCACTTCCAGAAGTTCACGAAGCAGGCTCGCAAAAATAGGTCTTCTTGCCTGCACGCAGCCCTGTGGAACCTGACTCTCCATTCCTCGGAAGCCTTATCATTGAAGCAGTCCATAAAAATGGCTGCATTGGTACAATCTGAGCGTGCGGTGTCTGCTCCTGTGGAGGCCAAAAACCCGGTACTGGTATCGGCGTCCTCTACCGCTCAGCCTTTGACGGCGTCGAGTGAGCCAGTGCGCTCGGAAGACCTCCCTCAATATCAGGCACCCGTGGTACCGAAGTCCTCCCTGAATTCCTCGAGATCGGTACTGAAGATAAAAAAGAAGCTGAAGTTGCATTGTGACTTGCCGGCGGATTGACACCTCCCTCCTATGCCCAAGAAGAAGAGAACAGCGGAGGTTCTCGGAAGCCTCTGTGGCCAAGAAGACTAAAGTGGCCTTGGATCATCCGGTATAGAAGTCATCAGTGTCAACAAGGCCTAGCTCACCTGTGGCTGCTGAGTCGTTGGCCTTGGCCCACGATTTGGCTAGATTGAGTAGGTAACGTTCGGTGGCATCAAATGGACTGAGTTATGCTTCATCAGTAGAAGAGGCCTATTCTCCAACCAAGTCCACAGAAGATGCATCGTGGCTGCCTAGGTGCCGGTCGCCCCCTCAAAAGCACCAAGAGAGTGTCCCTCTTAGAGACTGTGGTGCCCGTTGGAGCTCGGAAGAATGCTCCTCGACTTAAGGACAGGATCGATTCTGGGACTGTCGTGATCAATCATATCCACATCGATACCGGGTGGCAGAATATCGCTCTCCCTTGGTTGATGTTGATTCTTCTTATGGCACATGGTGCCGGGACTATGGATTGTGCTATCGGTACCAAGTGGACTATTGGTCTGACTATTTGGACTATGCTTGACCCTGCTGTGAGTCCCGTTTCTCAGAAGGTCCCATGTATGGAAAACCCATAATGATGAGGGGTTGGTGTGAACCCCCCTCACACTCGGAAGGGAAGCTGTGTTCCCGCTTGCTGCAGTGCTCCTCTAGGGATTGATACGAACGTTCACGAACCACCCTCTTCAGTTCCAGTGATACATCAGGCTACCGTGCCTGTCCATGAACTTTCTGTTTCGATATCAGACAATCCAGGCAGCAAACCAGGCTCCCCTTCAGGTTCGATTCCCATGGCTCAAGACCCTTTGGCTCTCCAAGAGCCTAAATATGAGAGTGATCCTAGCTCCCAGGACTCTGAAGTAGTTTCCCTAGGCTTGTCTCTGCTCGACATGCAGTCTGACTAAAAACCTGTCTCCCCGTCAGAGGACCTCAAGCTATACTCTGCTTATGGATGGCTTTGGCCTTGGGTGTGAGCCTCGGTAACCAGAAGAAGGGAGAACTGGACCTGTTGTTCAGCCTTATCAATTCTGAGGCCAAGGTACTGGCCACCTTGCCCCTGAACTCAGCATTGTTAAAGGTTATGCGGGCTCACTGGAAGAAGGTGGCCATGCTTTCTCAGCCAGACAGGCATTTGGAGAATTTCTACCGGGTGCAACTACAGGATGATACCTTTTTGAAAAAACATCCCACACCAGATTCTATTGTTGTGGCGGCGTCCTTGCAAAGGACCAGAGGTCAAAGCCAGTCAGCACCGAGTGACAAAGAAGGCAGGAAATTGGACTCCTTCAGGAGGAGGTTTTATTCAGCCTTGGCCCTCGACTTAAGGGTAGCCAATTATCAGATTTATAATGCCCGATATAACCACTTTTTATGGGAAAAGGTGGGTCCCTTTCTGGACCTCCTTCCACGGGACAAGAGGGATCTGGCAAAAGCGTTTTTCTGTGAGGCCATTCAGGTGGCAAAACAGGAACTTTATTCGGCCCGATATTCGGTGGAATGTGTGGCTAAGGTGATGGCCACATCAGTGGCGCTCAGTCTACACACTTGGCTGCGTTCATCAGGACTACACTATGAGGCCCAGGCTAGGGTCGAGGACCTGCCCTTTGAAGGCTCTAGTCTAGCTTCTTCTCAGAGCCTTCTCCAGAAGGTTCAGAAGTTGAGGAGCACAGCGTGCTACATGTCATATGCTTCACCGGCTAGCAAACCGCAGAGAACTGCCAAATGGTCACCTTATCAACCATGGAAGGCCCCTTCCCAGCAACAGTCGCCTTCGGAATGGTCCTTTCATGGCAACAAGTCCAGTCAAGATACAAGTTGGACAACCAGCCCAATAAGCCGGCCTTTCAGAAACAGCACCCGAATACCTTCCAAAAGAAGCAATGACTCGGGGCACTTCAGGACTTGTCTGGCCCCATCCTCTGCGAACTGGGACAAGGTGACTATGGACCAGTGGGTCCTGATAATCATTTGTTTGGGTTATGCCCTTGAGTTTTGCAGGACATGGCCGGTGTCTGGTATTGTGGTGACTTCTTGTAACCCAGAGATGGACCAAGAGGTCGCTGCTCTCCTGTCAAAGGACACGATTGAGAAAGTCGCCAACCCAGACAGCCCCGGGTTCTATTCCGGCACTTTCTTGTGCCAAAACCAGACAACGGTCAGTGCCCAATTCTAGATCTCAGGGACCTGAACAAATATTTGGTCTACAAGAGGTTCCGAATGCTGTCGGTACCGACCATCATGACCATCCTGGAAAAGAACATGTTGATGGTTTCCCTGGACTTACAAGATGCATACTACCACATATTGATTCGCCCTCAGCTTCCTGTGTTTTCAGATTGGGGGGATCCCCTATCAATTCAAGGCCTGAGGGTTTTTACGAAATGTCTGGCCCCAGTGATTACTTTCCTGCAAGAGCAAGGATTGCAGGTGCTACCATAGCTAGATGATTGGCTCATCTTGGCGAGCACCAGAAGTGCAGTCATGGATGCCCTCGAGATCGTGGGGGCTACTCTACAGGACCTGGGGTTCCAAATAAATTTCAAAAAATCTCAGAACCGACCCAGCGCATTCAGTTCATTGGGTTGATATTCAACACGACCTTGGAAAAGGTCTTCCTTTCAATGGACCGTATAGATACTCTCCGGAAGCTGGCAGCAGCTTCTGGAGAGTACAGTGCCTGTTGGGTCACATGGCGGCTACTACATATGTGCTGCCTCAAGCACGTCTTCGGATGCACATCATTCAGAGATTGTTTCTGGACGTTTCTGATCCCCTTCAGGATCCGAGCCATCTAAAGCGCATGCCCTCTCGATGGGTATGGGCTACGGCAGAGTGGTGGACGGATTTTCGGCACCTGAGTGTCAGTACTCCCATTCAGGCCCTTCAATCCTATTGGGTGGTCATGACGGATGCCTTGGAGTTCGGTTGGGGGGCATACCTGGATGGGTTTCATCTGAGTGGACATTGGTCCCCCAAGGAGAGGACTCGCTACATTAATTATTTGGAGATGATGGCCATTTTCAACGCTCTCAAGGGCTTCTAACCCATGGTCACACAGTGACAATACAAACAGACAATACGACGGTGAAAGCCTATGTCAATTGACAGGGTGGCACATCCTCGAAGAGCCTTCTGTTTCTGTTTCTGGACCTTTGGCATTGGTGCGTGACACATGCGGTAATGCATCAGGCGATCCATATACATGTCCAGGTGGACACTCTAAGCAGAATGACAGTGGTCTCCCATGAGTCGGCATTACACTGGGGTGTTCTCAGGGACATATTTGTGAATTGGGGAGTTGCAACTCCGGACCTGTTTGCTTCCCAGGACAACACACAATGTGCCCTCTATTGCTCCAGGGGAGGGGAGGGCGAAGGCTCTTTGGGCGATGCCTTCATCTTGTCTTGGACGGGCCCTCTTCTGTATGTGTTTCCCCCATTTCCCCTCATTCAGAGGGTCCTGCGCAAGCTAAGGGTGGATCGGGACAGGGCAATCCTGATAGCCCCATGGTGGCCTAGAAGGCCTTGGTTTCCCGCCCTGAGGCACTTGGCAGTGGATTGGAGGCACCTACCTGTCCTGCCGGGCCTGCTGTCACAGGAGTAGGGACAGGTGCTCCACCCGGATGTCCGATCCCTCCATCTGACTGCGTGGAAGGTCCTGCCGACTTCCCGTTGAGACTTGAGGAAGTTTTGGTTGCTCCTAGAAAGCAGTCCACATGGAAGTCATATGATCACAAATGGACTCGTTTCTGTTCCTTCGCTTCCTTGCATGGGTTTGATGCATTTAATCCATCTGTACAAGATGTATGTAATTATCAGTTGTTCCTTAAGGAATCTGGTTTAAAGCTTTCATCCCTTTCGGTGTATTTGGCTGCCATTGTGGCACGTTCCCCTGCTGACTGGGCTTCATGGTTTAAATATCCGGTGGTAAAAAGATCACTCAAATGTTCCCAGATGATCCTGTCATGTCACCGGCCTGGGAACTCTCAGTGGTATTGGCTGGCCTGCTACAGCCGCCATTTCAGCCCTTGGCTTCTATTGATCCTCATCTTCTGACCTGAAAGGTCACCTTTTTGGTGGCCGTGATGGCCCTGAGGGTTGACCAACCATACCTTCAGTTCCATAAGGACAAGATAACACTCAGGCCAGATGTCCAGTTCTTGCCCAAAGTGGTGTCTGCGTTTCACCATTCGTCCCTGCTCACTTTGCCCGTGTTTTTCCAAATCCTTCATCGGATGCAGAAAGAAGGTTACACCCTTTGGATGTTTGAAGGGCGTTATCCTTCTACGTTCAGAGGTCTGCTGACTGGAGGAAATCTCCTTGCTTGTTTGTTCTATCTGATGGGCTGTGTAAAGGTCTACAAGTTTTGGCACAGTCCATGTCTAGATGGATAGTTTCCTCAATTGAACTTTGCTATAAATTGGCTCATAAGCAGGTGCCTGCTACAGTTAAGGCACACCTTGTTAGGTCCGTGGTGGTCTCGTGACCTTTGATTGGGCGGTCCCGTTGGACGCTATATGTTAGGCAGCTACTTGGGCTTTGCCCCATTCATTTATTCGTCATTATGCAATTGATACCAGGCCACGGAATGATGCTGTGTTTGGCAGGAGTGTCCTGCAATCTATTTTCATTTGATGTACTTGTTTCTGCAATAATTTTTTTTGGCAGATTATATTTGTTTCTGTTCTTCTCTCCTCCTTGGGTGCTAGCTTTTTATGCACCCATTTGTATAGAAGACAGAGACCACGTCGAAGAACAACAGGTTACTCACCTGTAACTTGGGTTCTTCTAGTGGTCATCTGTACTTCTACATGGCCTCCCATGCTTCTCACAGGGTTCACTGAAGCTGGACTCTGTGACTGAGGGGATGAGGAATGGCTCAGCCGCATATAGCAGCTGGGGGGTGGGGTTCCCACCCAAAGCAGGATAATTGAGCTTGGTAGGTTCCGACGAAGTCTCTGCGCAGGCGCATAGCCCATTTGTGTAGAAGTACAGATGACCACTAGAAGAACCAAAGTTACAGATGAGTAACCTGTTGTTCTTTTGCTATTAGAATAGGCTTTGAAAAATGACCTTACTATCATGCATAGATCAGTTTATATACAATCTCTTGAAAAAACTTCAGATTTCACACAATCTACATTTAAAAGGTCAGAAATTTTATCTATCTTGATAATATAAGATCAGCAACAAAGCTTACCTTCTAACTACTGCTCCCATATGCCAACTGCTGCAGGCACTATAGGCTCTCGCTGCTAGAAAGTAGGGATGTGCATGAAACAGATTTCGTGTTCTGTTTTGCTCTAGAAACGAAATGCAAAATGGCTGAAACATTTTGTCAAAACAGCGGTCAAACTGGATGTTCCAAAGAAACAACTTGAAATGTATTGTTTTGGCCAAAGGGATCAATGGGGAAACTAGAAACACCCCATTGTTTCCCATGGGTAGCTCCTAGGGGCACCAAAATAGATTGGGTGGTAGGGCATGGTGGGTGCTACCTATCACCCAACCCACAAAAAGATCCTATGGGGGTTTGGGGGGGGGAATTAAAAATTGCCCACTTGCCCATTTCTTTTGATGAGGTACCACCCATCATGCCCTACCATCCAACCCACTTTGTGTTCTTAGGAGCTACACATGGGGAACAGTGGGGTGTTTCAAGTTTCCCCATTGTTCCTTACAGCCAGAACAAGTTGCACTCAGTGCACTGCACACAAGTTTTGCATTGCAACTTGCAATGCATTTTGCAACCCTACCTTGAAAAACACTGCAGAAGCACACAGTAAAAGGGAATCTGTCCCTCCCAACACAGAACACAGATTTCAAACAGTCCAAAAATGGCCAAAAAAGAATCACTGGCCCAGAATGCACAGCCAGCAACAGTACCGGCGCTACAATAACATCATTGGCACAAGTTGCTCTCTCACACACAATTATGATTTCTTACTTTCCAGCATTGCAGCAACTGCCATAGCAGCATCCTTGACAGCAGGGCAAGCATAGCCATAAGGTCAGCTAGCACGTCTTCAACCACATTTTGACTGAGTACACCCTGCAATGCAGATTGAAGAGCAGACTATAGCAGTGAGTGAAGTACAAGTTAATCTCAAGGCCAGACATGGAGCCCATCACAGAAATCGCCAGGAAATATTACACACACAGATAGCTGCCACTGTCCATTTTTTGCCACAACACTATCTCACAAACAAAGCAAAGCACAACTCAAGGAAGGCACCCAAGTTCTGTCTTTGTCAATCTGAGATCCAAGAAAACCAGATAGTTATATCAGCAATAGCACAGCATACTATACTCAGTGCTGAGAAAACAAAACCACAGAATCAAACCTACCTTCCTCCTCTCCTGATGTATTCTTTTCAAGAGAGGCATAAGAGCTCTCTCTGTCTCCTGGTCCCTTTGAATACGTTTTGAAACTCCCTCCAAAAGTGTTCCCCTTTCCCTCATCACAGCCAATGGGGGCACAGTTGCCCACGACAACACTTGATTTGTATGATAACCAAGAAGCAAGGAGATTGAAAGCTAATCAGAAGCCAGTGCCAGAAAACCAATCAGCAAGGGGAAAAACAGGCCTCCAAAATGGTGCTCAAAATGTTGAAACGTTTTGATGGAAACAGGATTGTTCTACACTGAGCTCGAAACAGGCCCTTTATTTAAAAGGTGTTCTGTTTCGAGCTTGCAACATTCAAAATGTTTCGGCATTGAAATGTTCTGTGCACCCCTACTAGAAAGTTTTAGTTTAGAACATTCCGGTAAGGCTTTGAGAAAATAGCATATTAATGGTTGTAGCCCTGCACACTCCATATTTGTGGCAGAGCAAGCTTTCTCAAGGTTAGTTACTGATCCCATAAAAGTGGGGATAGAGAAATAATTTAATGGCAAAAGGCCTGAATAGTTCGAATGGATAATAAATAGTTAATGGAGCCAAAGTCTCTTGATTGTGGTTAGTTTCTTGCATGGTCTTAATGTATGTTTGTTCTCTATTCCTAGGATGTTGACTCTGGGAGGAGGACTCCCTCATCTAGAACACCTCAATCTCTCGGGTTGCCTGAGCGTAACTGGTGCAGGCCTGCAGGATTTGGTCTCGGTGTGCCCTTCTTTAAATGATGAACACTTCTACTACTGTGACAACATTAACGGTAATGTCTTTTGAATAAAGTACCTTTTTAATCTTGTGGGACTTGATGTGTGATCCCTAGAATGTTCAGATTTCACAGCCACTTTCCTTCCACAGGTACAGGTCCTCTGACAGGTCATGTAAGCTTTTTGTTGCTGAAGTTTAACACTTTTTGTCAAGGCATAGATTTAAAAAAAAATTATTCTGAACAAGTGCCTTTTCATAAACAAGTGCTAGATGTGTCTAGAATTGATTTTCATTTATATAACCAGTTGAACAGTTACTTTAACAGGTCCATCTCTTGCTGGCTTTCATTCTGACAGACACCTAGAGAAATTACATTATATTCATAATGTTTGTATTAAGGTTTACATGAGTTGAAAGCAGAATGCTGGTATTATGGGAATGCACTTAGATCATCTTTGTCTTGAATGCTTAAAAAGAGGTCCTATTATAATACAGAAGTTCAAAAGTTACTTTTAATATCCCAGTCATTAACACATCTTGGTTTCAACATAACATAGTCAAAAATGCCATTAGTGTATGAATGAGATATAATTATGTTGTTAAGCCTGTCTCAAAGCTCAGTAGCAAGACTTCCTGAGTAAAAGCCATGTCCTGCTGGAATCTTAGTGCATGTGAGGTGAGGTATTGGTGGCTGAGTAGCTATTCTAGCAAAATGTGCCATTTGTCTTTTAATAATAATAATAATAATAATGATGATGATGATGATGATGATGATGATGAAGCAGAAGACCAAAATAATCCCAGTGGTCATTGGCGCCCTGGGTGCAGTTCCAAAAGACCTTGAAGAGCACCTCAACACCATAGGGGCCACAGAAATCACCATCAGCCAATTACAAAAAGCAGCTTTACTGGGAACAGCCTATATTCTGCGACAATATCTATAACCATTGACAATAAAATTCTGGCATCCCAGGTCCTTGGGAAGGACTCGATGTCTGGATAAAACAAACCAGTCAATAACACTTGTCTGACTGTGTAAACAAGAAATAATAACAATAATTCGATTTCTATACCGCCCTTCCAAAAATGGCTCAGGGCGGTTTACACAGAGAAATAACAAACAAATAAGATGGATCCCTGTCCCCAAAGGGCTCACATTCTAAATAGAATCATAAGATAGACACCAGCAACAGTCACTGGAAGTACTGTGCTGGGGGTGGATAGGGCCAGTTACTCTCCCCCTGCTAAATAAAGAGAATCACCACGGTAAAAGGTGCCTCTTTGCCCAGTTAGCAGGAAGAAGAAGAAGAAGAGTTGTGATTATGCATGAGTTCTTGATTCATGCAAGTAGACTGCATACATAGCACCTTTTCCTCAAGTCTGCCACTGAGCATGTTATTGGAACCAACTCCGTGTCACCTTAATGCCCATGAGCATTTAACTTACCCATGTCCACAGCTGTCTGAATACTAGCAATAGCTTTGTACTCCTCCAATTAGTAGCTTGTGACTGGATCTCCTTTTTTTATCAAGTAGCTGGAAGGTGTGGATGCTTCAATAGTTTGTGTGTTTAGATGTTGAAATGAGCTATTGTATCGAGCAAAATGAGGGGCAACAGGGCATCTGAATGTAACCCAGAGAATAGACCAAGCCAATCCAGCAGTATTGTTCTGTGATTTTGGGCTGTGGAGGAGCATGTGAGGAGAAACCAAAAAATCCCTATCACACAGACATGTGAGATTATACACACACACACACACACACACACACACACACACACACACACACGCACACACGACAGTGAAACCTTGGTTGCCTGAGGCAAGTATGAGTGATCTGACTGGCCTTGTTCTAATTGGCTCATTGGGAAACTTCCTGGGACTTACCTGCCATTTGGGGTCAATTTCTCCTGCTTTTGTCTTGTGATGTGGTAGACACAGAAGAGCAATTCGTCTATGTGCTGCTCATGCAGCAGGCCATTATGAATTTCAAAAAGCTGGAAGGCTCTGTTTCTTATGTGTTGAGAGTGAATCAGTCATTTTAAAATATTTTACTTTGGCTAATATTTGGATAAACTCTTAACTGTTTTGCTGGAATCATCTTTAAGAGTGGATTGTGAAGAATTGCTATTAAAGGATAGCCCCTTTGCATAATCTCTCTTCCAAAATGTAAGTACTGTAACGTTCATGTGACAATGCCTTGAGAGAGAGAATCTTGTTGTTTTGATGTTTCTTCCCTTTGGGATGAGCCTGTTCAGTCCTAATGGGGGACTGCATATGCTGCTGCCATGGCTGGAGTGCTCCTGCTGTCACTGCCTACTTGCCTCACTCTCCTGCCAGAGAAAATTGCCACACTGGTTATCATCGTCGTCTTAGTCTGTGTGCAGGCACACTTGTGGGATCTGTGCCTGCATGGAACCTCATTCAAACTTTCTGGAGCCCACCCTCAAGAATTGTGATGGGAGCCCTGCCGCTCTGCAGCAAATACATATTTCTAAATGAGCATGGTCTGCACCTCCTCCCTCAGTTCTTTGATTGCCTCAGCAGGAGTATCAAGAACGTACTGCTGGTTTTGTCCACATGATTTTGGCCTCCCTTATCTGTCTTGGAAATTTTATTCCCTCTTTCTGCTTTTCTCATATTTCTTCATACTCTTCCCTTAGGAACATAGGAAGCTACCTTATATACCAAGTCAGACCATTGATGCATCTAGCTCAGTAGGGTCTATCCTGACTAGCAGCAACTGCTCCAAGGTTGCAGGCAGGAGTCTATCTCAGCCCTGTCTGGAGATGCAAGGGAGGGAACTTGGGGTCCTTCTGCATGCAGGTGCTCTTCCCAGATGAGCCCCATCCCCTAAAGGGAATATCTAACAGTGCTCATATGTAGTCTCCCATTCAAATGCAAAGACCCTGCTTAGTAAAGGGGGAAGTTCATGCTTGCTACCACAGACCAGCTCTCCTCCTCTGCCATTGTACCTTCTAGTTGTGACCACAGGTTTGTGGCACTACAGACTTCTTTTAAAAGTACAAGACCTTTCGGGGTAAGCTCCCTATCGCTGATGACTACAAGTGCTGCCTGCTGTGTGTTTGTAGAATGCTTCATGCATTGTCACCACTTCACCAATGAGCACAATGCAGTTTGATTTACTGGGCTCCATGCTACGTTGTGAGAAGGCACTCCAAGCCTCTGATTCCCCTGCCCAGACTCTGAACATGCACTGAAGAATGACTTGTTTGGTTTTGGCTCCAGCCTCTGCACTTCCTGTACCTTTTGGGTCCAAAGACGGCTATTTCTCCATCTGACCTGGGGGATGCTGAGCTGAGAGCTTCCCATGCCTCAGTCTCTGGACCAGTTCGGGCCACTCAGGCCCTTCTTGGGATTACTTTGACTTTAGAACTTACTTGCATCATTTTGAGTTTTGACCTCAGACCCTTGGTTGACCTCATTGGCCCTGGTTTTTGCCCTTTGAACTCCTCTGGATTGCTCTGAAGAAATAGATCAAGAAATGCAAGAACAATAGCACTTATATCTTTGATGAAGCAGATGAGTGCAAAAAGACTACTTTGCCTTCATCCATATCTACAATGGAACTGCATCAGTCTGCTAACTCTTCCACCTTCCACTTCACAACTGATTCCACTTCCTCAGCCTTTGGAGCCCCCACTTTCCATAAGTATTGAATCCGCACTTCAGCTGATATTTTCAAAATGACAACAAATCCTTCCAGAGGTTGAGTGCATTGCCTCCATTTGCCTCACCTGGTCTGTCCAGAATATCCCAATCCTAAGACATTCCATGTGCACATCACAAGTGTTTATGTTGCAGTTTGGAGGAGGAAGGGCATGGAAAACCAGCTTCTACCTAAGAAAATAGAGTCATAGAATTGCACAAGGACAAGTAAAACAATCTGGGTTTTTTTGGAGGAATGTTGTCTGTTATCCATCCCTTTATTGCTTCACCTCAGAAGGCAGTTTCCTCAGCCTGTATTGTAGATTTTCTATCCAAGAAGAGCAGAAGAATCCTGTTTGAAAACTGTTTCAGCTGATCTTGTGTTGGTCAATATTCTTGTCCTAGTTGACAAATCTATGCACCGTCTGTAGAAGTACAGCCAGCCCTCGTCAACTGCTTGGGTTCCATTCTGGCAAAACCTCGCCGTTGGCAAATTCATGATTGGCAAGGCATTAAAATCTATGGGAAACGGGGTTAGGGGAACCACGACCGCAAAAAGACCTAAAAATAAAGGAGGGAATTTTTTTTTTAATTGCTAAAAGTAACAAAAAACCATGTAATATCGCCAGGAGTCACCAAGAATGAGCAGATAGTACCTCTGGATATTTTTTTCAAAACCCAGCCCCCCCCCCCCGGGTCATTTGAAGGCATTTTGAATTGGCGAAGGACAGCAAGGGTCACTCTGATCCCCCTTTCACTGAACCCCCTCCAAAATCACTTTAAAAAATCCCTCTCCAAACGTGGATTCCTAGGTCATGGTTGGCAAAACCTGTCACAATTTCCCATTCGCATATGCTCAAAACCGCGGTTGGCAAGGGATGACTGTACAATGAAATGGGAGATTACAAGTTCATGGTGACTAATAGGATTTGCTGCCTATTTAGAAGAATCAGCTTAGCTGTTAGGCTATGCTGGTACGCAATTATTTCCCTGAGGGAGTGTAATGATGCTAAACTATGTATTTTCAATCAGGTATACTTAACTACCCAGATTCTCTCAGCAACTCCAGCTGTTCAAAAGAAACATGCAATCATGTTTGCAGAGTTGGAGGAGGCTAATACTGTGGATTTTCAAACCTAAATTCTAGTAGTCTTAATTGTTGTGAATGGCTCTTGAAAGACTTGGTCTTTGCGTGTGACCCTTTCTAGCAAATGATCAAACAGTGCTGTGGGGGCAAGATAACTGCTTCCTTTTGTTTCAATCTGTTGTGTGAGAATTTGGGCCTCCATTTTTTAAAATCCAAAGTGCATGTACAGTGGGGGAAATAAGTATTTGATCCCCTGCTGATTTTGTCCGTTTGCCCTCTGACACAGAAATGACCAGGCTATAATTGGAATGGTAGGTTTATTGTAGCTGTGAGAGACAGAATAACAATAAACAAACCCTCAAAAGCCCAGTGCCCAAAAGTCAGCGATGGATTTGCATTGTAGTGAGGGAAATAAGTATTCGATCCCTTCACAAAAGATGTCTTAGTACTTGGTGGCAAAACCCTTGTTGGCAGTCACAGAGGTCAGACGTTTCTTGTAGTTGGCCACCAGGTTTGCACACAACCCAGGAGGGATGTTGTCCCACTCCTCTTTGCAGATCCTCTCCAAGTCAGAAAGGTTTCGAGGCTGATGTTTGGCAACCCGAACCTTCAGCTCCCTCCACAGATTTTCTATGGGATTAAAGTCTGGAGACTGGCTGGGCCACTCCAGGACCTTCATGTGCTTCTTCTTGAGCCACTCCTTTGTTGCCTTGGCTGTGTGTTTTGGGTCATTGTCATGCTGGAATACCCATCCACGACCCATTCTCAGTGCCCTGGCTGAGGGAAGGAGGTGCTCACCCAAGATCTGACGGTACACGGTCCCGTCCATCGTCCCTTTGATGTGGTGAAGGTGTCCTGTCCCCTTAGAAGAAAAACACCCCCAAAGCATAATGTGTCCACCTCCATGTTTGACGGTGGGGATGGTGTTCTTGGGCTCATAGGCAGCATTCCTCCTTCTCCACACACGGTGAGTTGAATTTTGGTCTCATCTGACCACAACACTTTCGCCCAGTTCTCCTCTGGATCATTCAGATGTGCATTGGCAAACTGCAGACGGGCCTGTACATGTGCTGCCTTGAGCAGGGGGACCTTGCGGGCACTGCAAGATTTCAGTCCTTCACGGTGTAGTGTGTTACCAATTGTTTTCTTGGTGACTATGGTTCCAGCTACCCTGAGATCATTGACAAGTTCCCCCCGTGTAGTTCTGGGCTGCTTTGTCACCATTCTCATGATCATTGCAACTCCACGAGGTGAGATCTTGCATGGAGCCCCAGACCGAGGGAGATTGACAGTTATTTTGTGTTTCTTCCATTTGCGAGTTATCGTGCCAACTGTAGTCACCTTCTCACCAAGCTGCTTGGCGATAGTCTTGTAGCCCAGTCCAGCCTTGTGCAGGTCTACAGCCTTGTCCCTGACATCCTTCGACAGCTCTTTGGTCTTGGGCATGGTGTTGAGTTTGGAAGCTGAGTGATTGCTTGCTTCTATGGACAGGTGTCTTTTATACAGGTACTGTAACAAGCTGGGATTAGGAGCACTCCCTTACAGAGGGTGTTCCTCATCTCAGCTCGTTACCTGCATATAGTGAAAAGACACCTGGGAGCCTGAAATCTTGCTGGTTGATAGGGGATCGAATACTTATTTCCCTCACTACAATGCAAATCCATCGCTGCCTTTTGGTCACTGGGCTTTTGAGGGTTTGTTTGTTGTTGTTCTGTCTCTCACAGCTACAATAAACCTACCATTCCAATTATAGCCTGGTCATTTCTGTGTCAGAGGGCAAACGGACAAAATCAGCAGGGGATCAAATACTTATTTCCCTCACTGTATGTGTGTCCATAAATATCCATATAATGCCCCGTCTCAACCCATTTTGAAGATGAATTGAAAATGTGGTTCAAATAGCAGCATTTTTACCTCTTTATTTTTCTGGGATGACTGGAATTGCACACAGTTCAAAATATGGATTTATTGCTCAGTCATCAGGGAGCTTGACTTTTGTGTAATAGTTTTCGCTTTGCTGCCTCTTTGTGAGCTACAATTTTGACAGCATCTATCTTTATTTCAGTTTGGGAAATAATTCTGTATGCATCACTCATGACCTTTGCAAAAGCTTTTAAAGCAGTATGTGTCTGATAACCACCAATAAGTCACTCCTTCTGCATGATTGTTCCACAAAGAGAAGTTGAAAGTTAAGTGATGCAGCTGAGCTTTCTTTTCATGGTTTCTTTAAAACACGCACACCAATCTACTAGCTAGTTCTAGTTCAGAAATCCATTTGCAGTGTACTAATAAATTGTAAATGAGTTTGACATCAAGTGCATTTCTTTAGTATGAAGGCATGTTTGGTCACTTTCCTGCCCTTTTACCATTCACATCTTTAATGGGCATTGGCTTAGTATTCCAGTCTGAATGCTGAGTCCCCACATAGAAATATCTGTTCTTAGATAATATGCCACACTGTGAGCACTGCTGGACAAAAAATTGGCTAGCTGACCTGGTTAAATGCTAGTTAACTGGAATAGTTTGACGAGGATTGCCCTGAAATTCTGGGTTTTCATAGTAAACTTCACAGGGCTCACTACTTTTGATTAACTTTCTTAACCAGAGTTCTTTTGTGTGAATGCAGCCCAAAATGAGAAACTTCATAATGTACCCTCAGAATTGGTACTTTTAAACTACTGTAGTCACTTTTCTGTAAAGCTTTTCTTTATAAGGTGACAAGGCTTGTGTATGAAATCTGTTATTAAGCATTGATTTTTTTTCTCTTGCAATATTTCTTTAATGTTGACTATCCAGTAGCAGTAACTTCTTGACTCCTAAGAAACAGCTTGCTGTAATACTAAAATCCAGACTGTACTAGACCAAATTTTAGATAATAATTCAGCTTGGACTGAGTGAAGAACTGGCAAAACTGGTTAATTTTGAGATTGCTTAGAACTTTATATTCCATTCTAGTCCAAATTTGGTAATTAACACAAATTCCTCAATCTTCCATTAAACATAACTCATGATGTGGATCCATCCCAAATATATCCATCCCTTACACTGTTGGTAGAGACTAAATTTACTAAAAACATAGGATCACTTAACCTTATCAAATACCTTTTCTGCATCTGTGAATAGGTTGTATCAATCTTAAACAGAGGTTTAACCATCATTCTCTAAACATTAATCTTTAGCTTAATAAATGCAGCTTGATCTACGAACTACAAATATTTATATGCCGCTCTTCAAAGTTCTCAGAGTGGTTTACATAGAAAAATAAATTCTATACATACATACCACATATTTGATTCACAACTATATTCAGTTGTGAATCAAACCCAGATGCCAATATTCCTTCTAAGAAATAACATAGGCCTGAACCTTGACCAAGTTCATGGAATGAAGTTGCTCTCTAATATTTACATTAGGATGTGCACAGAACTGGTCGAGGGCATACCTTTAAGGGTGGAGGAGGGTGCCTACACGCCACACACCACATTTCCTCCACCGGCGCTCCATTTAAAAAGTCTCCATCAGGGCACCAGTGCACCTCCCTGCTGTCCCAGTGTCCTCCTCGGCCGGAAGTAAAAGGAAGTACCTGGCACGCGAACTGGGTACTTCCTTTTACTTCTGGCTGAGGACGACACCAGGGCAGCAGGGAGGTATGCAGCTACCTCAGAGACTCTTTAAATGGAGTGCCAGTGGGGGATAAGGGCACCCTCCTCCGCCCTTAAAGGTATCCCCCCCCGGCCTTCAAACCAGTGGAACTGCTGGTTGTTCGAACTGGTTTGGAGGCCCTTAAATGGCCTCCAAACAGGTTCTGTGCACATCCCTAACTTACATTTGTCAAAAGAGGGACAAGAATTGCCTCAGACATCTTTAACATGAAAACCATCTAGGCATGGAGCTTCACCATTCCATTTTAGTAATTTGTACCAAAATGTCCCATTCACAAATAGACTGCTAATTGACTGGTCTATGACTGAAATAAAGTTTGACTGACTGAAATAGACTGTTAACCCTTCTATAATAAGACTGTGTATATAAAAAATATTTGGATATGTTTTTTAAAAAATTACTGGCAAATGAAGGTAAGTGAATTTCAATAGAACTTCAGTATGGAACTCACGCTTCTTGTAATGAATTACATTGAAGTGGAAAACTTTACTGATCAGAGTTTATATTTGGGAGAGAGGTAAGGACTCCTATCTCAATAGTAAATCTGAAAGCTAATATCTTGTGTCTGTGTAGCATCAGCTAAACTTGTTTAGGATCTGAATTACTTTTGTTGGTAGTCTGGCTTCTAACATTATTATTAAAGTCCATATATACAAGCCTGTTTACTTAAAGGTGGTATCTATTCTGAGCCCATTGGGTACTACTACTGTTACTGCAAATATAAGTTGAAATGCTTAATGACAATTTTTGCATAAAAGAATATATACTTATGAATGTGGTCTATGAGCCCAATCCCTTTTTCTTCCTTTCACATTTATTCTGTCTTTATACAGGTCCTCATGCCGAAACCGCCAGTGGATGCCAGAACTTGCAGTGTGGTTTTCGAGCCTGCTGCCGCTCTGGTGAATGACCTGACTTCTTACCTTTCAGTCTACTTCATTTAGCTCAGCAGGCTTCCTTTCATGCACTTTACGTACAGTCCGCATCTTGTGTTAACAGTTCCCTTCTGGAGTGTGATTTTTTTTAGGTCCTTTTGGCCCCATAATTCAGAATCTTATAAGCAAATTGTGTAGTGTCATGCAATTCTCATAGTGTCTCACTTTGATTTGGAAGGTGATGGGTTTAATTCTTTTTTTTTCTTGCTGCAAAAAAACCTTAAATTGTTTTGACACTTTCCCATTAATGTTTGGCAATTAGTTTGATTTATTTTGTGCTAAGCCTGTAAGATTTCTTCTTTAAAAAGTCAATGCTTATAACAAACCTTACAGTGAACATGTAACACATACTGGGTAACAATGTGCATCTTTCAATAGTGATTTCTCTCCTAACCTTCTGATCCCAGAGTGACCCTCCTAAAAAATTAGGGAGATACCTTCTGTCTTTTAGCACTGACATTTTATTTTATTTTTGGCTTGAACAGTAAATGAAACATTCCCATCAGCATCTGTTTGTTAGCATATGATACGTGAAAACACAGCACGTACTGTGTGGATAAGGCCAATGACTGTTTGCCACATCATTTTGTGGGCTTCACAAAGTATCTGCTTGTTCAACTGTAGTTGCATAGCAACCACAATTCCCTTGTATTGCCTATATAAACATATTAAAAATGCTGAATTCTGAAAGGGATTTTCAAATGTGATTTCTCAGCCATAAGAGCAACTGAAATAAATGCAGCTTTAAGGAACCTGCCGGTGATGACTGTGTTCATGTGAATGAGAGTTCATTTGCATTGCAAAAACAACAAGAGTAACACCTACATAGTTAAGTGTATTGGTCGTCTATTGGACACCAGAGCTGCTGTGGGGATTGTATCCTAAGTGTTCATTACAGAAGTAGTTATGCAGGAGGGAGGAATCCACCAATCTTCCCCCTCCCTCTGCAGTCCCCTAGAATAGGAGGGCATGGGAAAGGGAAATCAAAAGGGGAAAGTCACAGCATGCTGCACTTCCTCCACTAAGAGTAAAAGTACTTAAAACCCATGGTGTTCAGTCATAAGCACTGTTTAAGAACTTAAGAACAGGCGCAAGACCCATCTAGTCCAGCATTCTGAGTGCTCTAGCTTAACTGAAGCACAAAAAGTTATTCCAAATGGCCATCATAACAAGATGGCAGAAGAATCTTGCTAAGCAAACCCGGCACAGGAGCAAAGCGCTCTTCTGCTATAGTATGCCATGATAAAGAGGAAATTTGATAGTGTCAGTTGATGATGAATGTTTCCTGCTATCTTTATTTTACTGACTGGTGCTGAGTGTTTCATTGATAACAAGAAAGGTTCATGCTATAGGAGGGTGTTAACTAAATTGGTGAGCAGATCAGTCTTACCTTCATAATAGTGAGTGGCATGTTTAAATGCTTCTCTGTGTTAAACTTCCTGAATGTAGAAAACTAGTATGTTGAGGGTATATCTTCAGAGCTTCTCAACTGCTGGGTGAAAGAGTATCAAGTCCATGCATGAGGTGGAGCGAGGAAGATGATACAGTATACTCTACACATGAGTATACTAACATAAGGCAGAAGCATGGTACTTCATGAGCAGAGATAATGTGGCTTCTGCAGTCTGGTTCTGCCTTGAGTTTGATTGCAGTGCTTAAATTTTGCAGCAAACTAGAGTTATGTGTGAAAACACTCTTACCTCCTTGAACTGTCTAAAACAGCATGATTTCAGCTTTTTTAGCACTTGATTTTAAACACTTAAATTTAAACCACTGCAGTCTCCATGTAGGGAATCCTAAGAAAACTGGCACATTAAACTTCTGGAAAGGGTGTTTGTATTTAATGTATAAAAATAAAGGGATACAGAATCACAGGACGACACTAAATAAATAATCAAAATCCAAAGCAGCACAGATAGTCACTTGGTCTTGCTTGCCACATCTTAGTATAAAGACTCCAAGCAAAAGTATGCATGTTTCTCAATTTAGTTATCTATTACGAACTATTGAGGCAACATAAATCCACACAGAGAGGATGTTTTTAGGGTAGGCATGAACATACACAGCTAATGCAAACTCTAGATTTGGAACTTCTATGTTATGGACTCCTGTACTGTATACCGCCTCTACTAAAGGTGCAACTTCTGAAAATGGCATGTGAATAGGAAAGCCCGATACCTGGAAAGAGGAAAAATGTAAAGTTAGTTCTGACACGACTATGGAAGTTTAGAATAGGGTTATATGGTTAAGAGCATGCTTGATTCTCATAGGCTGGGGTTCTGAGTTGTTAAGTGCAAACTAAACCCCATGCTCACTGTATTCCAACTTGCCCTGTGGAAAGCAAAAGTTGCAATTCACTGCTATGAGGTAAAGGTACTGAAAACAAGGAGTCAAACGATGATAAAAATTGGGCTTTAAATTCATTAGAGCCCTCTTATATTCAGCATTTGGATCAGAGAAAGTGAAGAGTTTAAGAAGTGGCTCACTAACTTGGTACAGTCACGTTGAAACCTTTAAAAAACACCACCCAAGGTGCAGCTTGGTTCTAGGCTGGAGAAGGAGACAGCTACAGCTGTACTAAGCCACGCTAGCTTTTACAGAAACCACCTTTCAGTAAAATGGGGGTTGGCAAGAAAATGCTGCAGTATAACCCCTGCCTCCAACAGGGGCACATGGTAAAAAGCTAGCAGTAATTTATCAGACAGAGCAAGTGCTGATTAATAGTACCACAACTATATTGTCTATTGCAATTGCTGCTCATTGGAGTTCACATGGCAATCATGGCATAAAAGATGTTTAAGGTGTCAATGAATAGGGTCGTTGGGTGAGGGCTAGAAACAATGTCAGACATTAAGTATCAGATATGTTGGGTTAGATGGCAAGCCAAATTTCCCTATTCCTGGTTCTGAAAATGAGAATTACTAGGGTATTTCCCTTGCTACAAGGAGGAAGAGACACCTTTTAAAGTGGTGGTTCTCATATATTATGGAGAGAACCAACCCTAGCACAGCATCCCCTTCAGTGGCTGTTGCTGGTGTCTACCTTATTGTGAACCCTTTTGGTACAAAGAACCATTTGTTATTATTTTGCTATCTATAAAGTGCTTTAAGAACTTTTGTGGAAAAACAGCATACAAATATTTGTAGTAGGCATTCACTGAAAGGTTTTTCCTGTTGAATTCTCATTCAGTCTTAAGCAGTGGTGGGTAGGGATGTGCGGACCGGTCCGGCATCGAATCGCGCACACACACACACACACACACACACACACACACACACACACACCCATTGGACTGGAACTGGACTGCTGGGTTTGGTCCGGCCTGTTCATGAATTTTGTTTTTTTTAAATTAAAGCAGATAAGTACCTCTAGCCCCTTTGAGGGGCTTGCTGAAGCTGCGGGGGGGGGGGGTCCGTGCGGGTTCCCTCTCCCCCCCCCCCCCCGCTGGCCTTCCTCATCACCACTGCGGCTGGGTAGCGAGCATTTTCTACCCTTTCGGGCTTCCGTAAGAGCACGCAACTGCCATTTTGGCAGCCGCTGCACATGTGCCAATGACCTCTGCAGAGGTCATTGGTGCATGTGCGGCGGCCGCCAAAAATGCTCCAGTTATCTGGCTGCGGCTTCAGCAAGCCCCCCCGAAGGGGCTAAAGGTACTTATCTACTTAGATTTAAAACAAAAACAAAAACTTCACGGAAATGCTCCGGGACCAGACCGGGTTTTTAAGGGGGCTGGACCGAACTGGCCCGGTTCCATTCGAGGGTGGTCTGGCCTCGAACCGAACCGGGCCAGACAGTTCCATGTACACCCCTAGTGGCGGGTGTGAAGCAAATCAATCAAAGTAGTCCCACTGAAATTAAAAGGACAAGTTAGGCAATGCCCAACATGTCCTTTTAATGTCAATGGGACTACTTTGAGTAATTTCCCTCATGTCAGTCACTAGACTTGCACAAGTGGCCTAGATCAGCAGCCAATGAAAATTCAAGGCCACTTTCACCATGGCCCACAAGGAAGCCATCAAACATATTTCTGTTCCATCACCGACTGGAATAGAGAGGTTCATCATTCAAGACAGCGGAATTGCCCATAAACACAATTTAAAAATTGCAGTGCTCCACAGTGCAGAATACAACCATGGAAAACGTATCCTTTGCACTGTATAGGTAGTAGTATAAAAGTTATACAACTTTTCCAGTTTCCCAAAGATAGGAATTCTATATATTACCCTGTAATCTCCCAATTGTTTCTGTAATTCAGACTGATGGTCATCTTCCACATCTTTGCCCCGATTTTTTTCCAGCAGAGGTAAGAAGTGCCGAAGTGTGGAGGTACAGTATCTGTTCCAGCGTGTCAAATGTCTTGGCCTCCATTCCATGATCTTTTCTTTCAATATCTTCTCAAGTCTGCATAAAACGGAGCATTGGTTACTCAACGTGAAGGCTCCTTCTTGCTTCAGGGTCCAAGGGCATCTCACGTGTGGGGTAACCTTGACCCATGTGACTGCAATGCAACTATGATAATTAGCTTAGATTTTAAGTTCGGGAGGAGCAAGCCCCTCCTCAGTTCTTTTAGCACCAGAGGCAAAAGGTACATTGATGCCAAAAGACAGAAACCTGGTAAAAGCTAGGTAAAACAACAAGTCAAAAAACACAAGCAAACAACTAAGCTACAACTCTCTACATATACACATATGTGGCACAGAAGAAACTATTCCACTCCCCGTACAGTAGGCGCTGGTACGAAGGGTGGGTCGAGATGGCCTTGGACCCCGCAGCAGGGAGGAGCCTTCACGGTGCATAACCAATGCTCCGTTCTCTGCTGCTCTGGGTCCAAGGGCGTCTCATGTTTGGGGACATGCCACAGCCCTAAGTCCAACCAGGGAGGGTGTCAGTGACTACTGTGCAGGGAGTACCCTCCTCCCGAACACTGTCTGGGCAGATGCAAAAATATCTCATTTATAGTGCCTACTAATGTAGAGGGCTTCCTCCAGGTTGCTGGTCTGCAAATGACCTGGACGGGTGCATTAGCAGTAAAGGCCGCTGAAGTCGCTGCTGCCACCATAGTAGAGTAAGCAAAACACTTTGGTGGGTGCTCTGAGGTTTTGTGATTCGTAAGCCAGAATTATACATGCCTTACGCCACCTAGCTATTGTGGTGGGTATGACTGGCTGTCCTATAAATTGGGGCAGGAATGACACGAAAAGGGGCTTGGAGGTTCTAATGTGCTTTGTCCGCTTTATGTAGGCTTTAAGGCACCTGTGGACATCGGGCTTATGCCAAGCCTTTTCGACAAGGTGAACCAGCTTTGGGCAAAAGGAGGGTAGAATGACGTCCTGAAACATGTGGAAGCTACTTTGGCCAAAGAAGGGGTCTGGGATCAGTTTCACAGGGTCCTCCAAAATATACAGAGGTTTTTATGTCTAGACAGGACCCTGAGCTCAGACACTCTGCGTGCTGAGGTAATGACCATCAGGAATGTCGGTTTGAAGGAGGATACGGAGAGGAATTGATGACAATAGCTCAAAGGGAGGGCCCTGGAGAGCCTTGAGGACAGTCTGTAGTTTCCAGGTAGGGAAGTGATGGACCACTGGAGGAGACTAGTGATGTGTACGGACCGGTCTGGAGACCATTCTACAGGCCTCCGGACCAGTCCAGCCATGGGTGGTTCGGGGTTCGGCTGGACTGGGGTGGGGGTTCCTTTAAGGGTGGGGGGGAGGGTGTACTTATCCCTCCCACCGCTTTCCCCCCCATCCGTGCGCCTTTTTTAGTTAGTAATTGGGGTGGTAGGATTCCTCCCGGCAGCCCCTTCCCCCACTCGGCTGCAAAAGGCTTGCCCATGCATGCGCACATTGCGGAGATGTGGTGCGCACGCGCAAAAGGCTTCCTGAAGCCTTTTGCAGCCGAGCGGGGTAAGGGGCGGCAGGGAGGAATCCTGCCGCCCCAATTGCCAACTAAAAAAGGCGCGCGGAGGGGAGAAAGCGACGCGAGGGGTAAGTACACCCCCCCACACCCTCAAAGGAACCCCCACCCCAGTGCTGGACCGCAGCTCCGCGGTTCCGTGTACATCACTAGAGGAGACAGGAGGGTAGTGCCTTTCAGGAAGCATTGTAGATGCGCATGGCGACATTTAGTGCTCTTAGGGGTTCCAGAGATTAGGTCCACTAATGAGGTGGCTTGGCGTTTTAAGGTATTAGTGGAGAGCCCTTTGTCCAGACCGTCTTGCAGGAACTGTAACAGGTGAGTCATGGAGGCAGACCCCTTGGGGACCCCGTGGTGGGTCGACTATTTCAGGAAGGCTCTTCATGTATCTTGGTATATTCTGTTAGTGGATGGCTTTCTGGGCGCTAGCATGGTGTTGCAAACTGAAGCTGAGTATCTGTGCAGCTTTAGTAGTCACCGTTCGGTTTCCAAGCAGCCTGGATCTGGGTGTTGGAGTGGTCCTTGCTGCAGGAGATCTGGGGTGACTGGAAGTGGGACATGGGGTTCCGTGTCCTGGTTGCTGATTTCAGTGAACCATGCCTTTGTGGCCAATATGGGGCCACCAGGACGAGGTGTGTTCATAGGAACCATGACCCTGTGCAACACACGTACCAGTAGGGGGGTGCGAGGGAACAAATAGAGCAGACCTCTTGGCCATGGCGATGGTAGGGTGTCCACCTCTTCCACCTGTTGGCAGAGGAATCTTGTGAAGGGAGTTGTGTGTTCGCTGGAGTCGCAAACGGATCCACTGTCGGTGGGCCGAAGTGTTCCGTGATGTGGAGAAAAGTCTCCGATCGCCGGCGCCATACCTGTGGGAGGAGCTCTGAGCGTCTTGCGTCTTGTGTAGTTTTAATAGGGTTTTGGCACAATGTGACCGGATCTGAGGGGGCATCTTGAATTAGATTGTCCATCCAGATAGGGAGGCCCGTGCCATCATAGAGGCTGCCGCTGAGGCGCTCATGGATAAGTATTCGTATGTACGTTTTAGAGCCCCTTCCATGCATTTGTCTGCGGAGTCCTTAAGGGCCGAGTCCCCATCCCTAGTCAGCACCAAACCATAAATTAATTTTACCACTGGTGCCTCTTCAGGGGTGTAGTGAATATTTTGCTCCCTTCTTGCTGGAAGGAGTAAGTTTATTAGCCACAGTGGTGGCCCTCTTAAAGGGTGTGGCCAGCAACCATTCAGATATGACCGCTTCCACGAATTGTTTAGGGAGTGGAAGGTCTATGCTGAATTGTTGAGAACCTGGGAAGACCTATGCGCTTCTCACTGGTTGGACCTCTTGAGAGGCGGGGGAAAGAAGATCCAAGGTGTGTACGGTTTTGGTCCTGAGTGGAGCCAGGTCCACTGCCTGGAGAAAACCTAAGTTCCTGTTGCTCCAATGGTTTAGTTGGTGAGTGGGGTCCCCATATAGTGGACTGAGGCCAGGAGGGGCTAGGTTCCCTGTACCACTGAGGGGTGACCCTAGGGCTTGGGGACCCATGTTCCGATAGATCAGAGGGATAAACGCTGAGTTCCCTCTGACTCTGGTCTTTTTGGACCTATTAACATGCTTCCTCTTTTTCTTAGCCTTCTTAGGGGCTGGGGTCTCAGAGAAGAGGGCGTTTTACAAGAAGGGGAGGCTGCAGCCTGCCTAGTCCATCCCTTTATATATTATCTCATATATTATAGGATATTATATTAAGCTATTAAGGTATCCTATCTTTCGACAGGTTTGCCAATAATTTCTCAATCCACAACCCCCAGGTAGGTGGAATGTCCCCAGGAACATCCGTTAAGGATTGGGCTGCAAGTACATTCTGGGTCAGACTAGAGGACCCTGAGGGGACACAGGACAGGGTTTCAAATAACTGTAAGGCCCAGCATAGGCCGAACTCACCAGCTCATCAGGCGCCATGGGGCTGAGCTCCTGGTCACCACAGTGCAGGGTGCCAATTCTTTTCTTGTCGATGCAGCATCCCCCACCACGTTATCATTCGCCCCTGTCTTGTTTGTGGCGGCTTTCTTAGGGGCCTTAAGCCCGAGGACGCCATCGCCGGTGGCAGGTAGTCTTCCGGGTGGCTGCGATGGGCGAGCGGGGGTTGCGGGTACTCTTTTGCTGTTAGCCAGTAAGAGGGTTCAAGGGAGAGCAGAGGCGCTGCTCGTCCCACTTCCCTGCCCTTTCCGATAGAGGTCTGTGACCCTTGCTACTGCCAGACGCCGCCAGACAGTAGAATGGCAGCGTCCATGTGATCCGGAGGCTGCCAGCCAGGGAAAAAGATGTGCTGACAAACATGGGCTCTGCGGCGGTGTTGAGGGCAGCCTAGAGTGGGCCGGCAGGGTGGCTTACCAGGACCCCCCTCAGCACTCATATATGGAGCACTCTGGGGTGTCTTACCATAAAAATAAAGGCAGTAATGGAGGCAGAGGTAGGAGCAAAGAAGCAGGCTGGAGGAGACAGGCTGAGAGGGAGAAACAGAGAAAAACGAAAGTTAAAAAGCGAAGGAGCACTCAGAGCGGTTGTGGAGGTGCTGCTTGCGCCGCTTCTCTGCCTGATGGCTGTGGTGTCTCTTGCTATGGGGCACTGCCAAACAGCTGATTGGTGGTGTCCGTGTGGTTCTGAGGCCTCCGGGCCGAAAAAGGGACAAGCTAGAGAACATGGGCACAATGGCAGTGCCACGGGTGGGAGGTAGGTAACAGGCCAGCTGGCAATTTAAGGTTCCCTCAGTACTTGTCAAATGAGTACTCTGGGATTCTTTCCAAAATTTTGGAGGAAAAAAATGGGGGGGGGGAGAGACAAAATGGAGGGGAGGAGGACGAGACAAAGGAAAGGGGAAATGAAAGTAGAAAGCACCGGAGTGCTGGGAAACTGCCTGGAGCCTTCGCAGGATTAAAAAGAACTGAGGAGGGGCTTGCTCCTCCCTAACTTAAAATCTAAGCTAATTATCATAGTCCTGCCTTGGAGTCACATGGGTCACCCTTGGACCCAGAGCAGCAGAGAAAACAAGAGTCTTAACAAGCACATTTGAAGATTTGTTGATTCAATGTAACTGATTTTGTAGGTTACTGAATCAGTTTGCCATAACATCTGAACCAGCAGACTGTGGTTTGTAATCCTGCTTTGAAGCGGATTCCTCAAACCGTGCCTTGAGCAAACTATGAAGTGTTCAATTTTCCTGATGTGCAAAGGGAGGGAAGAGTACTCTTGCACACAACTTGTCCCTAATGTCTGGACTCTGCCTGTATGTTTCAATAAACTCCACAGCATGCTGACACATAAGTAACGTTTTACCAGTAAACAAATAGATTATGAAATCAATCTGTTTCTGGCATAGCAATTCAGACTACAGAGGAGGGGCAGGCTTACATAACGGAATGTTACATATTCCATACAAACATTCCTTGCACTAAGAGAACTACTATGTCAGGTTCTATGCTGTCCTCCTGTTTTCCTGCCTAACACACTAGTCTTCTTTGTGCAGGGAATACTTGCATGGAGGAGTATTCAGTCATGTAAATCCTGAGTCTGAAGTGATATAATCCAGGTGCAACAGTAAACCTAAGTCAGAATGCTAAGGAATTTCAAAAATATGGACTGAGCGGGGGGGGGGGGCATGTCAAAGTAAGGCAAATGACAAAGAAAACAGCCTTGATGACATCAGTTTTGAAGATCCCTTTACAGAGCTATGATAGTTAGGTCCTTGAACCCAGAAGAGCTATGAACCAGAGAAAGTAAGTGTTCACAGCCCTGTCTTTGATGGCCAGTCAGAAGTTGAAATGGCATCAGATATGTGTCATAGTTAATGCAGTTGCAAAGACATCAGGCAAGCTTACCTGCCCTGTAGTTCTACTGCAGCTGCTTTGTCCGCATGTTGATAGAATAGTTCTTCAGGCTGCAAAAGAAGAGAGAAGCTGCAAACCTGGCTTGTAACATATGGGAACTAGAAAGGGGTGTGTGTGCGTGCGCGTGCTAGCCAATTAGAACTCCTCTGTGGTTTTATTTTTTTTCAAAACCTGCAAGATCTCATCCTTGATTCTATTCTGACAAAAATTTGATCAAAGAGGTGCCTGGTGCTCTATGGTCTGTTATTACTTCAGTAGAATACAAGAAGAACATTTCTGTTCAAAGTTAACCAAGAAAATGGGAGTCTGTTTATATTGATATAACAGGGGTTGAAGACCAGTTTCATATGTTGTTACATAGTCCCACTTCCACAATGCTTTCATACCAAGCATTTGACCAAGGAAGGAAAAGCTGTTCTACCCAGCAATTCTACACAATCACTTTTCCATCCTCCTACCTACTATGGATATTTATACACTGCTCTTCAACCAAAGTCCACAAAGCAGTTTAAATAGAAAAAATACATAAATAAAATGGACTCATGTCCCCAAAAAGCTCACAATCTAAAAAGATACATAAGGCAGATACCAGCAATATATAGGGCCAATTGCTCTCCCCCTGCTAAACATAAGAGAACCACCACATTAAAAGGTGTCTCTTTGCAGTTGTTTGTTCGCACAAAACCAAAATTTGAGAGCACGCACAGCTCCTAAACCTGGGTAGGACATTTGCCCTACCCAGTTTTCAGTTGTGTGAACAGCCTCATAATGTATCACTTTCTCATATTCTTGATGGACATCATATTTCAAAAGCCTGAGAGAGATTTCCAGGTATCAGGCAAACATATCCTATCACTAACCATTCACCCTAGACCATCATTAGCAAGCCATCAGCCTAATAAGAAGTGGTCTCTCAGCATCCACACCAATATCTATTAAGGAAGAATTGGACAGCATGTGTACAGTGGCTTACATACTGCGTGTCACCTCACTGATCCAAGAGTGGCATGTGCCCTGGTTCAGTTTTATTCCAAACCCCATCCATGCGGTCAGTGAGGGCGGTGGGGTTCCGTGGCTACTAAGAGTTGTATCAGTGCTTCCTTGTCAATTTTCCCATTAAGAAATCGGAAGGATCAGTGCTGCAGCAGCTTAGTAGGCACCGAGTCCCTTCATGTTCACTAGCAAGGTGGATGGTTTCGCAATCAGTGGAATCAGTGTTTGTCTCGCTCTTGGATTGGTGGGTGTGTTTCGCAATCAGTGGAATCAGTGTTTGTCTCGCTCTTGGATTGGTGGGTGTGGCTGTGCACGATACAAGCCAGCAGCTTTTAAGTTCTGCTCTGAGGGGATACTTGAGGGGATAAGTTCACCACCACATCATGCTGAAAAGTCATCTCTGTACTCATCCCACAAGAAGTAGCCTTAAGTATGCTGGACTATTCTAGATTATTTCCATCTCTGAATGTGGATCTGTCTTCATATTTTTAGGGATTAATTTGGCACATAACCTTTACAATGGTTCACATCATTTTATACTAGGCATAACTTTCAAATTCATGCTGTTAACAAGAATTCTGTAATGTTATTTTACAAGCCAGAGAGATGTCATTCTCTCTGTGAGGTAAGTGCCAATTGGTATCCTGACTGTGAAGGGATGGTACTAACCACACACAAATCTATTCAACACACAAAGTACATAATTGCTTTCCTAAAACAGTAATGCAAGTTGTACCTCATACTTTATAATCGCCCCCATATCGCCCCCGAGGCCAAAACAAAAAAATAAACCTGCAACTATTCCGACTTACAAAATATCTGAACAAGCATCCTCATTACCTGCACACTGGAGAGTCCAGGAAATGGTAAACTTCTTGAAAAGAAAGGCTTCCAGCATTTGGGTTTGCTGACATCAAAACTTATCCTTAGCGGAGAATCATACTGTTGAATGTTGAACCAAACCTAAGAGAATAATTTTGTTAGCCACTTCTTAACAGATAATATAGTACTGTACTCTACCTGGCCTGGATCCAAAAAGCTACTTAGGCTCTCAGAAGGGCTTTATGATAGCCCAGTGGAATTCCCCCCCCACCTGCCCTTTGAACAATGGACTCCTCCTGTACTTCTCAAAAAGGACTTTTTAAATGCCACACTGTTTCAAAAGCAGCTTACCATATGGGATTCAAAGAGCTGCTGTTGGAGAAGACCAAGAGGTTGTTCATACAACCAAAAGCTACCCAGGTTTGGGAGCTGTGTATACTCCCAATTTGTGGTTGTGTACAAACAAGGAGGTAGGAGGGAGAAGTGAATATGTGGAAGACAGGAGCTGGGAGGATAGCTTTTCCTTTTCCCTTGGTCAATACTAGCTATGAAAGCTGTGGAGGATGGCGCTGTCCTACCCAGCTCCTGCCTCCTGCAGGCACTTCTCCCTTCTCCTACCTAGTCCTTTGCTCCTACACAACTGAAAATTGGGAGCATGCACAGCTCCCAAGCCCGGGCAGGACACGTGTCTGACCCAGTTTTGGGTTGTGTAGCCTCCACGTCTACAGACCCTTAGGCTTGCAGAATTAGTTCCAGAATACTTTGGCTTCTGGCCTATTCTATGATGTGCATTCCTTTCACCCCACCCTAGTATTTTTTCATAGCATTTAAAAAAAAAAAAAAAAAACCTATTACTGCTAGCATATGCACATATTATTTTACAGTATTTGAGGAGAATGCATTGCATTGCACACATCTTATTACATGCACTGATCCTCCAAACAGGGTACTAGATTGAGGCAGAAAAAAACAGCCAGTAACTGGTCATGATGTAAACAAGAGTTGGGCCTTATGAATTTAAGTTTTTGGAAGAATGAATGGATTTCATTCAATAATATGGAGAGTAACTGGCCCTATCCACCCCCAGCACAGTAACTCCAGTGACTGTTGCTGGTGTCTATCTTGTGGTTTTTTTAGAATGTCCCTTTGGGGACAGGGAGCCATCTTATTTATTTATTATTTCTCTGTGTAAACTGCCCTGAGGCATTTTTGGAAGGGCGGTATAGAAATCAAATTATTAATAATAAAGAAAATGAAGATGTAAAAATATTATGGGACTTCCGACTACAAACAGTCAAACATCTGCCACACAATACACCAGATATAACTGTAGTCGAGAAGAAAAAAAAACAAGTTAAAATAATTGACATAGCAATACCAGGGGATAGCAGAATAGAAGAAAAAGAAATAGAAAAAAAATCACAAAATACAAAGATATACAAATAGAAATTGAAAGGCTGTGGCAGAAAAAGACCAAAATAATCCCAGTGGTAATTGGTGCCCTGGGTGCAGTTCCAAAAGACCTTGAAGAGCACCTCAACACCATAGGGGCCACAGAAATCACCATCAGCCAATTATAAAAAGCAACTTTACTGGGAACAGCCTATATTCTGCGATGATATCTAACACAGCAGCAACAACATTGATAATAAAATTCAGCCATCCCAGGTCCTTGGGAAGGCCTTGATGTCTGCATAAAACAAACCAGTCAATAACACCTGTCTGACTGTGTGAATAAATAATAATAATAATAACACAAAACACACAACTCTAATATTTTATATAAGATGCATATTTCACTTTCTTTTAACACACCAATACTTGTCTTCTTCTGCTGATAGGAATTTTTATTTTTAAGCTCATGCATAGCATTGTTCTGGGTCTCTCTGCCTCAATCACTACACCAGGTAGACCCAACACAGGAGCAGGATTCAGTTGTGCTTTGATGTGGCTCAGAGGAATATCATTGGCATCACCTGCCAGTCTGACTGGAGAAAATTAGTAAGGTGGGGTGTGACAGGACAGTGCTTTTAATGTGGCTTTCAGGAACCTTGTGTGCCCATTAGAGGATGGAGGAAGGGATATCTCACACTGGTGATATTAAATGAGATTCCATCAGATTAACTGACCAGCTTGCCCTTACAGAATTTGCGTCTGCTGAAGCAGGAATACCCAAGTAAAAAGGGATTCAGGAGAGGGGCCATAATTCAGTGGTAGAACACAGGCCTTACATGCAGAGAGTTCAGGTACAATCACAAGTTAAGAGTATCTCTGAGAGTAGCAAAGCTGGGAGAGGCCCATTCTTGAAACACTGGAGAGCTTTTGTCAATCAGTGCAGGCAATTCCGGGCTAGACAGATTTTGACTCTGTATAAAAGGCAGATACATTTATGCAGAAGCGACACAACAGATACAGCAATGTGAATTGCTTACATTGTCAGAGGAAATTAAGCAGCCTACACTCTGTAATGGACAGAAAGTGTCGTATTGGCCATAAAAATGGCCACTGCTGGGATTCCAGATCACATACTGGTTTTGCTCCCACGTTAACACATATGCTGTTGGTCCCTGGAGGGGAAAAAAAGTTATCTTAAAAACTGGCATCTACAAATGCAGAATGTATTTACCTTTACATTCAACTTTTATTAGTAGCTGGTTCACAACGATGGACACAGTTAATCTTGTCCATCAATCTAATCTAAAGTGTCAAACCATTTTCTCTGCAGTATTCTCAGAGAAGGCTATCCACTGTGCACTTTGTAGACTACAACTGTAATCCATACTACAGATAAACCACGAAACTGAGAAGAAGATACACAGAGCTCTGTAGCACAACAGGAAAGTAACTGATCTGCATACTCCTTTGCCAAGAAAAAATTAGTCCAATGGAGATACCACTTTATGTATTTTGTATTCAAACACTTGGACTTAATGAATTCTGTCCAAAACCAACACTAGGACTTCCCATTTATTTATATCCATTGCTGAAGTTTTCATACCGCCTTTTCATAAATAATGGGTGTGAAGAGCTGTGAATACTTGAAAGCATTATATATGTTATTCTAATATTATGTCATTATTATTCAACCCAGGCTGCACACAGTGGAAACATAGCGTCTACAACTGAGCACGTTATGTTTAGTTTTCCAAGTTCCCTCAAAACCAGATTTGAAATATACATGTAGCAATAGTGCTGAAGTTCTGCTTTGCAACCTAGCTCTAACTCCATACTACAACTAGCGGCTCCAGATGGGAATGTGCTTTTCTATCTGCTTAACAAGATGAACACTTATGGAATCATTATTTATCTATCTACCAACCATATTTCTATATCACCTGAGATGCATCACTAGGTGGTGGACGTAAGTTAAAATGTAATACAAGAACAGGATAAAATGATTATGATATAAAATCAATTAAAACTAATTAAAAGCCTGAGAAAACAGGCTATGCTGTATACGGAGATGGGGATGTACAGCCAAATACAATACAAGCCTGTCAGATGTATGCAGGGAAGTCTCTACTTCATTGTGGACCCTTGCAAATACTGATACAACCAGATAATCTGCAGTGTCACTGAATTTGAAGACCAGTCCTTTACTGAGAACCAGTGCAAAACTTGAGTTCTTGTTGAATCAATTTTTAGGTCTACAGTTTTAAACGTTGGCTTACTTGAGAAAATCTGGCTATGGTTTGCAATATAGTTTCTTCATGATATTTACTGAATTTTCTCAGGCATGTGGATGTTTGTTTAAATATAAATAGTTGGCTTACCTCTGGAATAGCATTTCCAATTAAAAGCCAGGACTTTTTGCCAAGAGCAAGAAAATAATTACACAACAACACAGCGTGTTCTTCTTCATCTCCAGCCAAAAGATCAAGGAATTGCTAATGAATACAAGCAAACACATTTTATTACTGATATAATAGTCCTAACATCTGAATTATGCAAGTGTCTTTCTCTCCAAGGTCTGGAAATGCCCTCCTGTCCTCTTGACTTTCTGCTCAAAAATACCAAATGTAATTAAGGAAGCTGAACTATGACTTGATGGTTTGCTAAGCAATTGCTCTACCTTGAGAGGCTGCTGCCCTATGGAAGAAAGTGTGACCATATGAAGCTAAGAAGGAAAATGAAAGCAGGCAAGCAGCTCTACACCATGGGTTACCTGTTGCACATATGTAAGCTCAAATCATGGTTTGGCATGATATCCTATATATAGTGGCTGACATGATGAGCAGCCGACTGCTTCCAAGGATCTGTTGCAGGGCTCTTGCAGACTTCAAAGGAAGTTCTGATGGCTGGCGCTGCCCTGAGGCAGCAATTGTGGAAACTGCATTTCCATAGTTCCCCAATGTCTCGAATGGGAATGGGGATATGTGGAATCGCAGCTTCTGTAATTGCTGTCTCAGGGTAGCGTCAGAGCTTCCTTTGAAGTTTCCTCTGAAGAGCCTTACAGAAGCAGTAGGCTGTACATCATGTCAGCCTCTGTATGCAACATTCATGTCTCCTAAAAGCCCAAGTTATGCTGGGATCTACTGTGAACACACTAAGCTAAATCCTCTCCGTACGAGAAATTTCCATCTGTAACTCTAAAACAGAATGTCAATGTAATGGCAATAATTTGGATCTATGCATATTTGATATCTTGTATTCCAATCCTGCCCCTAAGCTTCTGTGACATGAATGGCCCATGAGATAAAACCTTTTAAAAATAATTTATCAATATACTTTATAGTCTTTCAGCAAGCAGCTCTTCATTCAGCCTAATGAAAGCAATGTGATATTGCTCCTGAATCTGAAGTAGAAACAATAGGAAGGGGACATTGTACATGTGTGTTTTCCCAAAGAAACTAAATCCAAGATGACACAAAAGCTATCACACTGGCATGGCCTGAAGTGAATACATTTTTGTGTGTTCAAGATTATATTAAGCTTAGAACTGTCAATAGTAATACACAATTCCACACAATTTAGTGAGCATTTTCCTCCCAACACTGATCCCATTGTGAATAATAAAACACACTATTATTTGTCCTGAGATGACAATGACCAGTAAATACTACTGCTAAAGAGAAAAAGAGAGAAATTTGTAGTCATTAATAATTCCAGGCCTTTATCTTACATCTGATGTACTCCATAAGTCACAGATTCCAGCAAATGATATGCTATCAGGCAAGAAGGGTATCAAGGCAACATATCGGGCAACCAGCTCCTATAGACAGGAAACAGACAAGATCCCAGTCAATTCAGTGGTGAAGCTGCTACTACTGCCAATAGAATCTACAAGCAAAATTCCAATGGACTTTGGTACAGCGACCACTGAACTCTTATGAATATTTTTCCAATCATATTAAAAATACTTCATCTCTTTTCAGAACTATTTCCAGCTCTGCCTCAGTTTCTCCAAGATCTGCAGCAAGCAACCTCTAACTTCTTTGAGATTTGCCATCATTGATCAAACTGAAGCTAGTTTAAGCTATATGGAGCCAGAATATCTGGGCTGAGTAGTTCACCATAGCTTCAAACCCCATAATTCAAATAAACTTGGAGTTCAATTTATAATGAAATGAGAAAGACATTTATTAAAAATGTTTATGGGTTGTCTTGGAAGGAATAAAATATGGGAGAAGCAAAAGGTTCCCTGCCAGCTGGGCAAAGAGGCACCTTTTCAATGGTGATTCTCTTTATTGAGCGGGAGGAGAGCAACTGGCCCTATCCACCCCCAGCACAGCATCCCTCCAGTGACCGTTGCTGGTGTCGATCTTGTTTTTCTTTTGAGATTGTGAGCCCTTTGGGGACAGGGATCCATCTTATTTACTTATGTATTTCTTATCTCTCTGTGTAAACCGCTTTGGAAACTTTTGTTGAAAAGCAGTACACAAATTATAGCAGTAAAATCCCAAATTGCAATTTCTAAGCTGACAGTTAAGACACAATCCGTTAGGACATTCTCCTGCACAAGCCCCACTGAAATGAATGAAAACTGTGCAAAAGTATTATTGTGCAAGAAAACTTCCTGGTGGATTGTGCTTAGATTTCTAACTCCTACGGCAAGATTTCTTACCTCATCAAAACAAAAATGGTCTTAAGGGCCCTCTTTCAAACCACTGTCTCCAATATATTTCTCAAGTGACTTCCTCATTACTTTGGCAAAGTCTCCTTTGCTGACAGCCTAGACAAATTCACTTTGTGGTTTTAGAAACAGCTTTCTATTTCTGCGCACAAGAACACTTACGGAGGTTTCTTGGGGATTGTCAGTGTGGTCTCGGAGGAGCTCCTCTGGTGGGTTTAGAGGTTTGATGTATCTAGTAATGAAGACAGTTTTTCCATTGATGTCAATTACTGTTGTCAGGCACTGGCGGTTTGGAAACTTCAGGGCACATTCAGCTTGATATCTCTCCGCTGCTTGGAGAAGCTTCTCGTCTTCTTGGGTGTCAAACTTGAGGGGGGGGGAAGTGAATAGATCTGATTTTTCTATACTGATGGCCTCTAAATCACATAAGGGTCAAAATTTGTACTCCACTCAGGCACAGGAAGTTGAACACACATTGTGGATGACACGAACAAAGCCGCCTTTGTGTTGGCTTTAGGTGACCAGGACTGACAGAGTAACAGATACGAGTGATGTTTTCTTCTATAGGTTTTACAATCTTTAAAAGTATAGGTATCTGCCATTAGTCCTTTGAATGTGGAAGGACCGAAATGTTAATTAATATTCATCACTCATACTGAATATTTTTTTCTGATCAGACATCTAAACATGCTGACCTTTCTCTACATTGCATGAGGCAATTCATTTTTTAAAAAAAGTTTAAATAGCAAAAGTGTATGCAAGGAGCTATCAACTGTGAAAAAAAATATGCACAGTGTATGAATGCAACACTAATATTTAAATTGGTGGAAATTATATGTATAATGCTACCAGGATGGAATTCAATTTACTGGCAAAAAAAGCCTCCTTGCTGCCATTATCATACACTTTCAGAAGCAAGCAACCTGAACCTCTTTTTCATGAAGAATTATTCAGAGGTTACCATAATAAAATACTGGCAGAATTTGAAGATAAAAATCCACACAGGAGCTATATGAGACAGTTGTGCCGTGTACAGCAGGGCAAAGGGAGAGGAAGTCCCACCTCCCCCTGCGTCATTCACCCAGGTGCCCCACTGCTCACAGTTTCAACAGGGCTTGTCTGAAGAGGGAAAACCTTCCCCATGTTTGTGGACACCTCCATGATTGGCGAGGGTGGATGGAGGTAACATGGCAGGGGTGGAATGTCCTCCCTCTTCACTTCATTGTTCAGGGCTTGAGCAGGTATTTGTATAATGTCTACGACTACAGGGCTTAGAACACCAGGAAAAGTGCAAATAATCTCCCCACCCCAATATATCATGCTTAGTCCAGCTTTAACACTCTGGCAGGGTGGAAATACCTGAATGGGCACCTTCTTCAGATGTATCTAGGCTTGAGAAATTCAGTGAACCCCATTTTTTCTTTGTCTTGAAAAATTAAGGGGCAGGAGATGAAAGGAGGTCATGACTGGCTGGTAGGCCAGTGGCCAACTTACATAAGAAAAACTCTGCTGGATCAGGCCCAAGGCCCATCTAGTCCGGCATCCTGTTTCACACGGTGGACTACCAGATGCCTCTGGAAAGCCCACAGGCAAAACCTGAGTGCATGCCCTCTCCTATTGTTACTCTCCTGCAACTGGTATTTAGAGGCATCTTGCCTCTGAGGCTGGAGGTGGCCACTAGACTAGTAGCCATTGATAGACCTGTCTCCCATGAACTTATCTAAACCCCTCTTAAAGCCGTCCAAGCTGTTGGCTGTCACCACATCTTGTGGCAGAGAATTCCATAGGTTGGTTATGCATTGTATGAAAAAGTACTTTGTTTTCTCGATCCTAAATTTCTTGGCATTCTGTTTCATGGGATGACCCCAGGTTCTAATGTTAAGAGAGAGGGAGAAAAATTTCTATCAACTTTCTCCACAGCATGCATTATTTTAGAGACCTCTATCATGTCTCCCCTCAGTCTTTTTTCCAAACTAAAAAGCCCCAGAAGCTGTAGCTTTGCCTCATAAGGAAGGTGCTCCAGGCCCCTGATGAGCTTGGTTGCCCTTTTCTGTACCTTTTCCAGTTCTGCAATGTCCTCCTTAATATACAGTGACCAGAACTGCATGCAGTACTCCAAATGTGGCTGCACCATATATTTGTATAAGGGCATTATCATATTAGCATTGTTATTTTCAATCCCCTTCCTAATGATCCTTAGCATGAGACTGGCCTTTTCCACAGCTGCCATACATTGAATCGGCACTCCCATTGAGCTGTCTACCTTGACCCCAAGATCCCTCTCCTGGTCAGTCACCAACAACTCAGATCCCATCGGTGTATATGTGAAGTTGGGGTGTTTTTTTGCCCCAATAGGCATCACTTTACACGTGCTAAAATTGAACCGCATCTGCCATTTAGTCACCCACTCCCCCAGTTGGGAGTGATCCTTTTGGAGCTCCTCACAATATCTTTTGGATTTCACTACCCTAAATAGTTTGGTGTCATCTGCAAATTTGGTCAATTCACTACTTAGCCCAATTTCTAGATCAATTATGAAAAATCTGAAGAGAACTGGTTGTAGTACAGATCCCTAGGGGACCCCACTTCCTACCTACCTCCATTGTGAAAACTGTCCATTTATTCCTACTCTCTGTTTCCTGTACTTTAATCAGTTACCAATCCACACATGCACCTGTCCCCTTATCCCATGACTGCAAAATTTTCTCAAGAATCTTAAAAATTTCTGCTGGACTACCTCGTTCTAGTTGCTGGGAGTGGTGTAATGAATGTTGGACCCATCTCAACATCAAAAAGGAATCCAAGTACTATACACTAGTAATAAAACTGAATGGTTGAGAATTATCCAGACAAGATTGTATATAATAAATCCAAATCAATACACCTATATAGTCTAATAAAATGAATGCTAGACTTTGGACCAATCTCACCAGGTCTTTCTTCTCTTAAGTGATTCTAAGTATGTCCCTTTGCTTAACAGATTAGATATGCATTAACTAATTAACTGCTCCTGGAGTAGGCACTCTGTGCTTTTGTATTTTCCCCTAGCACATCCTTCTTAGACCAAAGCTGTCTACTCCACCATATTTTCTTTCCTTATCTGCATCCTTTTCAACTTAATATAATGTATAAAACAAACTAATTTCACTTTGTATTTTCCCCTAGCACATCCTTCTTAGACCAAAGCTGTCTACTCCACCATATTTTCTTTCCTTATCTGCATCCTTTTCAACTTAATATAATTTATAAAACAAACTAATTTCACTTTTTCTCTTTTGATCTACCCCTTCCCCGGAAGCAGGGTTTTAGCGAGCCAGAATTCATCTCCGAAACCTCGTTCACTGCTCGGGCCCACTTCTGAAAACTGTGCAAGAATAGCATACACATAGAATGTTTCCTCTTTCCAATGAATAATCACAACAGCTCCCTAGAGCTCAGACCCCCCAGGTCAATAGCTATTGTTTCATGGAAGGCTTGAGCCTCAGCATCTCTCAGCTCAACGTTACCTGAAAGGAAAACACCCAGCCAGCCGGGGACAGGGTGCATGAACAGCAGCCTCCACTTAGATCCCCCAACCCTCACCTTTAGGTGGCTCCTAGAAAATCCCTTTGGCTGCTAAATTTTGCAAAGCATGTTGCATCCTGGTTTAAAGTAATTTCTTACAGATTATTATTATTGTTTAAAACAGCAGAAGAAAACCTAGATATTTTGCACAACATTAATATGTCAGTTTGGAAAAACAGAGCTTCTTAAAAGAAATAGTAAAAAGCTATACAAGGCAAGCATGAAATCACACATACTTTTTACCTTCTTAAGCATTTCATTCATCTACACAGATTCAGGAAGGTAAGCAAGAAAAGAGACAAATTTCAAAAGAAGTAGAACATGAAATAATGCAGATCAGGAAAAGCATACAACTAAACAAAATATGCAAATAATCAGTTAATTTAAGTGAAAATAATGAGTGTAATGTTTGTTTTTGAAAAATTCTTACCTGAGTTGCATTTTTTCCTCTTACTCCCCCTCAGAATTAATGACTAAATACTTCGATGACATTATCTAATTAGGACTTTGACAGAGACTACCTTCCAATACTCAAACTGAAATTCTTCTTCTATCTATTACTTTTTAAGGTCAGAAAAATAGCTTTTTGCTGCAGTTCCAGAGTTTGTATTCTGTCTTGGAAAAAAAACTAGCTAACACTCTTTCTGAAAGCAAGGAGAACAAGTGTAGTCAGTGCAATCTGCCTTAAAGGTTTGTTTATAAAATCTTAAGCTTTCCTAATGGAAGTCCAGACTTTGGTTTGGAAATGTTATTTCCAAACTGTAACTTCAAAGCTGTAATAACTGTGGTCAGGGAAACTAAACTATACAGGCAAATTATGAAACTTTAACCATAATGAACTATGCAAACAATTATTAAATTATTTACTTGATTTATATACCGCCCTTCCAAAAATGGCTCAGGGCGGTTAAACATCAAAATTAAGATTCTGTAGAACATCAAAGTCATAACTATGCATGAAGAAAAAAAATAGAGGTATGTTTACTGGGATGTTAAATTTATAGAAATACATACGGGGGCGTGGGGGGAGCGGGGCGTTCGACAAATGTATCCATTTTACAACTTCTCCTGGTGGGATACTCTGTTGAGAAGCAAGTGAGAGGATGTGGACCCCGGAGGTGGTATGGCTATGATTTATAAGAATACAGGATCCCTGTTAGGGAATTGGCCTATATAGAATGTATGTACCTAAATCTAGGAACCAGGAATAGATTAGGACTTCTGTTGGTGTACCAATCTCCCCGCTACCCTGCAGAGTCCCTAGCAGACAGAGCTGACAGATCTGGTTGCAGGGTTGGCATTGGAGTTACCCAGACTGCTGGTAATGGGGGACATCAATGTTCACTATTGGACTGGGTTGTCAGGAGTGGCTCAGGAGTTCATAGCAACCATAACAACTATGGACCTATCCCAAGTGTGACCAGCAAACACATGTTGCTGGTCACATGCTCGATTTGGCCTTTTACTCCAATCAGGGTGTTGTTCTGTGGGTGGGGACTTCTGTTATTTCCCCATTGTCATGGATGGACCACCATCTGGTTAAGGTAGGACCTGCAACCACAACTGACCTCTGAAGAGGTGAAGGACCCATTAGGTTGGTCCACCTGAAAAGGATATTGGATCCAATAGGTTTCCAAGAAGACTTGGAAGGGTTTCAAGTGGGTTCTGCTAGTGATCCTGTTGATGCTCTGGTGCAAACTGGGAATAGAAAATAGGCCCTAATATGGGCTCCAGCCTGTGTTTGGTCACATTCGTTCTGAGTTTTCCTGCCAACAACACTCAAACATTCCCGCCAACAACACTCAAACACTCAAACCGCCAACAACACTCAAACACTCAAACTCAACAACACTCAAACTACCAGCCTGATTCATTGTCCGCACCTTACCTGTATATCATGGAGTTGCTTGGACTCAGCAGATCGGGAGAAGATGCCTAGGTGTGACCGCGTGTCAATCACTCGACCTATCTCCTTATACAGAGGGAGACCAGAGCATCAACAGGATAATTCACTCTCTCAGCAGGAAACTCCCCTAGAGCCATCAGGAATCCATTTGGATCCATAAGCCTCTGAGGGTGGATCATCCTAACTGGACCCCTACCCCTGTGGAGGTATATTGGGTCCACCCTCAGTCCAATCTTCACCAGAAAGGGATCCATCCAAAACAACAGTATTAAGGCCTCCTGGACTATCCATGGAGCACCACTGTCCACCATTGACCCAAAGACCAAGTCGAGCATATGGCCTGCCACATGTGTGGGACCAGAAATCAGTTGACACAAGCCCACAGTTGTCATGGAGGACATGCAGTCCCAAGCTGCACCAGACAAGGTGGGCTCAGTGTGGGTGTTCAAGTCTCATAAGACTAACAGCCTTGGGGGGTCTGTTTTTGGATTGTGTACACTGCCTATAGCAGGGCTGCTCAACTTTGGCCCACCTGCTTCTGCTCTGACCTGCTGCATCAGTCTACAACCATAATTCCTGGCTACTGGCCACTGTGGCTGGTGATTATGGGAGTTGTAGTCCAAAAACAGCTGGGGGGGTCAAAGTTTAGCAGGCCTGGCCTAGAGAAACACATATCAGGTGGTATATAAATATGATAAATATATGAATGCATAAATAAATCTTCCCTTTATGTTTTCCTTGCACTGTTTCCACTCCTGCCTCCCAATGTCTTTGTCCTTAACCTTTGCTTGGAATTATCTCCAAAAGCTCTTATGCTAGTTTTATTGTCCAAATACATCATTTATTTCCAGTAAACAAGTATGTTCGAATAATGGAAATTGGAATTTTAGAGACCACCACAAAATTATAACCTTTAGCCAAGATTAAATCAGGTACAAATTTCAGCCCAATTCTATCACCAAGGATTTTTTCTGACTCTTCTACGGTGACTCACCCCTTCTACATTTAATTTAATTCTACTGAAAATAAGCCTACATACATTTACTCAGAAAACAAGTCATAATAAGAAACTAAGCTAAAACATTCAGATCACTGATGCTGCATGTTGGTCCTACTGTCTTTGATGTAACTGCAGCTGCTAAGTGACAGGCAAACTGCCTTAGAGATTTTTAAACCATGTCCAGAAATAAAACTTGAAAAGATCTACCTTCTCCCGAACAGATTCTCCAGGGATAAGCTGTGGTTCAATAGTAATAAACAATGATATATAGGAGCCTTCACTCAGATTGCGAATCAAATCATAGCCTCTTTCAATTCCTAGACTTTTCCCCTTAGTATATCCAAGAAGAACTGGAGGAATATCTATCTTAAATGTACCATCAATCTAGAGAAAGAAAACAGAATTATATTTATCAATATGCAGTTAAGTGTTCACAGCTAAGAACACCACAATCTTGAATAATTAAAAATGATTTGTTTTGATATCATTGTTTAATGTATTAGACGTCAGAAATGGTAGTGTTCCCCTGCCAATTCCAGTTTACTTACTCTCGCTTGAAAATATATAGTTGTAAATGGAATCCGAACAGATCCAAGCCAGTGTTTCTCGACACGGGTGTGGACTCCGCCGCTTTCTCTTTCACGGTCATCCTAAGAAAATGTCACAAGAATTCTGACACATTCTTGCAGCAAAACACATACTTATTCTCCAGGCTTCTCTCCTTTCATAAGAGGTCACTCTGCACTATTATTACGAATATTTATATACCACTCTTCAGCAAAAGTTCCCAAAGCGGTTTACACGGAAATCAATCAAACAAAATGGCTCCCTGTTCTCAAAGGGCTCACAATCTAAAAAAGATATACAATAGACACCAGCAACAGCCACTGGAGGGATGCTGTGCTGGGGATGGATAGGGCCCCTGATAAATAAAGAGAATCACCACTTTTAAAAAGTGCCTCTTTGTTCAGTTAGCAGGGGACATTATTATTCGCAACTGAGGATAAAGGAATTTAAAAAAAAAAATTCATGCAAAACTTGCAATTACAAGTAACAAAGCAAGCCAGTACTGCACTCTCAGAATTGCTAGTACATTTTAGCTAAATCTTATGAGATAAAGAGGGAATAGGCCAAACAAGCAGACTTCTCAAGCAAGCATGCCAAGAAAGTGCTTAGTATATATGCTACCTGAGCAGTACAGTTGCTGTCACCCTCTATGGTTGCTTCCAGAGAGCTCCAGTAGCCTACAGTATATAAACATCATCTAGCCAGGAGGGTGGGGAAGGGGTGGAGAATAACTGGGAGACAACAGCAACAACAAAAGAACATCTCCCACATGAACCTGCTCACCAGTTAAGAACTTCTTCAGAGGCTTTGCTCTGGCTGCTCACAACTTTGCAAGTTAAGCAGGTGGTGAACAGAGAGTGGGCCTTTTCTGTGGTGATGTGCACATTAGACACCTCTCTCCCTGGAAAGGTTCACTTAGGGAGGAATTAGGGGAGCAAACATGGAATATCTTCTTACCGAAGGACCCATTTCTACAATGCTAAAGAAGAACACTGTGTCCACAACACTTTTGAAGGAGATGGATTGGGTGGGCAGCATCCAGACTAGTCAGTCATGACTAACTAATCAGGATACTGCCCAGTATCTATAGCTCCATGGTAACAATTCCCTGGAGCAAACTGTTTAGCACAGCTACTCAAACGCAACCCTGGAACTGCAGACGCATCAGTAGGTTCTCTGTCTATGTCACAATTACAATCACCACAATATTCCAGATCTCTTGTGTTCCCATGTGCAAGTCTAGAGACTGTATTCAGCAAATAATAATAGGAAGAGCAGAGGAAGAGGAAGAAGAGTTTTTTCCCAGCCACAATACATGGGGACAAATGACAATGCATGGTACACCTAAGGAACCATATTTGGTTAAATATACAGGAACCAAGCAGTGCATTTAGGTGCTCTTCTACACAACATAATTGTGGAACCTTGCACAATGGGTCAACCGGCAATGAACTAAAGGAGCTTATGGCCAATTCACTCCCCTTCTTCAAACCAGAAGCCTGGCAGCATTAAACAAGGTCTTCCCAGCCCTATATCAGTCAAGAATTAGTAGTAAGGGTCCCACAACTCCCATTAGGGTTTTGCCAACTATTCTCAGCTGAATACTTTCAGTTTCAGGTGGCAGCTTTCAGGGCCCCCCAAAATCAACCCCAAGTCCTGCCCCCAGAGTACCTTTCTCACCTTTGCTTACAGCTGCTTTGGCACCTTTTTTAAAAAGAGCTGCAGCTTCTTTTCAGGAATAGTTATCGCAGCCAATCAGGAAATACATTATCCACATGAAGCCATGAAACAAATCATATTTGGCTACATGGTTATCTGGTGAAGCCAGTTTTTAGAGTGAGAAATGCTTCCTGCCCTTACTTGGAATGACCCCGCTTCCTATTCCTCCCCTAACACACACACACACCCCAAAGAGGGGTGACTTCTTACAAAGGGTGAAATTGTAGTGAGAAGTGCTTCCCCATGTTGGCTTAGCCCTAACCCCTCCCTGTTCTCTTTCTACAAACCAGTGTTTGGGCTGTAGCAAGCAGAACCTAATCCTGGCTGGTGAATCTTCTCCTGGAAGGTGTTTTTTTTGTCTTGCAAAGCTGGAGGCTTCTTTCTTGGGGCTCCACTAGGGCAAACAGGCCTGGCTTCCTATATCTGGTAGTTTGCACTTAACCCTCTGGTCATAATCAACAAGGGCAGGATCTTGCCCTGGTGTATCACTTCAATACAGATGGACCTCATTATTCGCAGGGGTTCCATTCCCACAGATTACTGTGGGTAGTTAAACCACAGACAATGAAGCATTGAAGTCAATGGGATCGTGCGGGCTGGATTCCCTGACTTCAAAAGAAGTACTAAAAAGTGGCAAATACCCATGAAAATGGACCAAATAAAATGCCCTACTGTGCTCCGTAGGCCTTCCTGTGTCAGCTGATGCCTCCTTCAAGCCCCAAATTTCCCCAAATTCTATGAAAAATCATGGTGTTTGTATTTTTTTTAAAAAAAAAACAGACACAAACTGGCACTTCTCCACAAAATGGTGGTCGGAAATAACCTCCGAGGTCATTTCCAGTCACCCCCAACCCACAGATACACAAGTTTAATAATCCCTCCCTTTCCCCCCATTTATGCCAAGGTTGGGTGTCTATTACCCGACCACAGATACATGAATCTGCAAATCCGTGGATGGTGAATCCTCAGAGAGTTTCTCCTATATTCAAATGCTTTGCTCACCTCCAAGACATCATATACTACTTCATCGAAAACATTAATAAACACATCATCATTCACTGACTGCAAGCTGGAAGTGCTGTAGTCACCATTAGGGGCTCTACAAGTTAAGAGAGAGAAATATCCACAATGGAAACTATTATACAATTTACAATCATACATATACAGTAAATGCTTGTTCTTTACCCTTTCCCTTCCTCACCCCCCCCCCAATTCTCCCTGCCACCCTTCTCATTTCACCGTCTCCTACTTTGCAAAAACAAAAACAAAACAAAAACAAAAAACACCTTATGAAGCCGCAGTGAGGAAGAGAGACGAGGCTGGGGGGCAGGGTAAGGTATGAAAGGAACCTGCCACCATATTCAGACCCTGGGATTCACAGAGTCTGAGGCAGCCAGTAGGCCCGGTCCATATCTCAGTCACATCCTCCACTACATTCTCTCTCTTTCTCCCCATCGCGGCAATGGAAAACTTCCATCTCAATGAGGTAAAGTAAAAGGAACTACAAACAAGGGGCATCACAGAAGTGGGGAAAGAAAATGGCCCAAGCACCCTACTCCAGTGACTCCAAGATCAAAAGTTAGGGGTAAAGTTTCATACCTTGCTCAAGAGTGCTTCTGATTTCAGGCCCCTTTACATGGTCTGATAGAAGTCAAACACATTGTCAGAGGATATAAATGGAGCCATCATACTGCTAGGCATTCCCTGGGAAACTGTTCATCAGCTCAAATGTTCATCCAGGTTATCATTTATCCAAACTGCAAGGCAGAGAACTAGAAGGCTTTGAAGGATTCATTCATACCTAAATGGCAGTTCAAGCTCTTCATTCCAATTTGGGTTTGGCCCTTCGGCAGTCGTCGTCTGACAAACCACTCGCTGGAAAGAAACCTCTACAAAAGGTCGGACTAAAACCTGCAAAGTAAACGGACAAAGGGCATACACATTTCCACCCAAACTCAGAGCAGGAAATCTGCAAATTTAGCAATCACAATGGGACTTGTGACAAAAGCAACACGTCCGATCTGAAAACTCATGTGCTGTATTGGTGAGGAAGGGACAGAATTGGGCATTGGTGGGCAGCAGGAAGGGGAAATGTAGGGTTGGAAGGGCCTTGTCAGAGTGGCTTTCTTTGTTGTCATGTTTGATGTAGTATATTTTGTTTTCACATTTTTGTTTCTTTTCCCCCCTTAAGGTTAATTTCTTTTTGTTTTTAGGACATCCTCTCTTTGTCCTTGTGTCTGGCATTCTGTCCCCCACTTTTTCTTTATACTGCCTGTGTCCTGTTTAACTGTTGACAAACAGCCACTGTCACTGGTTTCTTTGGTCCTTCCCTCCCCCTTCTCTCAATTCTTTCTCACACCCTCAGTCCCACAGTTTTCCAATATAATTGGCTGCACCCAATGAATGATAGGAGAAGAACCCACTTTCAGAACCTTCATTTGAGCATTCTGTAGCTGCAAAGTGTGTGTGTGCTCTCTGCTTATTTGGAGGGTGGCTTTGGGTTCTGGTGGAAGAGGGAGATCCAGACTTTCCCTGAATTTTGGGGTATGCCTTGTGGCCCCTCCCAACACCCTCAAATGCCTCCACTCGTAATGGGAGCTTACAGGGGCTCTGTGACTATTCACACTTTGCTAAGCAGGTCACAATATAGTAACAGATAGACAGCAGGGTGGCTCTTCCATCTCTTGGCCATGCTGAATCTGTCTTCCAAAGACAAAAAAAATTTCCAAGAGAAAATAAATTTACCTGGTTGAGTGCCCAGTCTGTGCTGTGAGTTGGGCTCTGAGGGATTGCAGAAGCAGCAAACATCTCATTGAAAGACCGTGATGATCTAGATGGCTGCTGAAGTTTGCTAGAAAGGAAAGCATTTTTAAAGAGTGAGAGAGAGACAGTGCAACAAAACAATGAGACAATCTACACTGAAATGAAGACGACATAAAACAGGAAGATTTCAAGTGACTTCTGAAAAAAAATGATTTTTCTTCTTTGCATGGAGAATGTTTGAAACTTTGAGGCACCCTTCCCTGAAGAGTTCATATTTTTGACCTAGTTTTCATGGAGGAAGAAAGCTGGTGTCTGGTCTGTACTATTTTAGAATTGCAGGGGGGTGGGTGGGCCCACCTCAAAGGGTATCTAAAAACATCAAGCTACTATGCCAGGGAGAAAGTTAGGCTAGAACTCCTCACCCTGACATCTAAGCTCTGTTCAGACATTCAGAGAGAATGCTGTCAAACATGTTTACCGGACTGGAAGCGGGTGGGAAGTCTCACCGCACAGCCTGTCACTCACTCTCCCACTCCACTCTTGAGAACTAGCACAGCGTGCTAGTTCTGGCATGAGACAGTTTATAGATGGTGAACACCCCTTGTTTCAAACCAACTCCTCTCAGGGGAAAAGAATGGTATGAACAAACAGCCATAAACCAAAAGGGATTGTATTTTTGTCACAACAGTATCCCAATGTTTTCCATGGAGCTCAGGGCAGCATACAAGGGGTTATCCCAGTCTATCTACATAAGTTGTGGTACAGATATAGCTTGGAGGCAGCCCTATTCTCTCCTCTTGAGTGAGTTGCCTGAATGCATGGATCAGGATAGGATCATGAACCTGGCTTTTCCCTTGCATACATTCAGTGGAAGGTAAGAATAGAGCTGTATATATGCTGGACTCCCATATGATTGAGAACTCTGTGCAACTGAGGTTCATGCAATCATATGACATAATCTACATGCCTACAGCTCTGTGTGCTTAGAGCCTTATTCTCACCTTCTCTCCCATGTGTGGAGGATGGGGGAGTGCGGCCAGCAGACATGTGGAAGTGGGTGAGGGCAAGACCCGACTTCCCCTCAATATGTTCAGTCAACACGTGAAAGAGAAGGGGAAAATAAGGCTAGTGAGCTGTCTCGCAGTTTGAATTCAGGTTTACATTTACTTATTTCAACATTTTCTAAATTGCTTTAAAAAAATCTAAAGCAATTGCAATTGAGACTAGTTAAAGCAAATAAAAACAATCAGCACAGACAACATCAGTGAAATCAACCAAACAACACAAAGCTCCTTGGGGGGTGGGGAGGAAGGTCTTGTCATCCAAGAAAAGCAGGCCAGACAGACCTCCAGGGGAGGGCATTCCAAATCAGGGGTGGGGGTCAACTGGAAAGGCTCTACTTCTCACAGAGGACAATTTTTACTCCAGGTGAGATGGAATTCAAAAGGACTTCACTCAGGGGCGTAACTACCATTAGGCAAGCGGAGGCAGTCACCTTGGGGCCCCACTGCCTTGAGGGGCCCCCCAGAGGCACATCACATGACTCCCCACTCGCCCATGTTGCACCCCCTATGAATTATGTTGAGTCTCTTGGAGATCGGCAGGAGCAGAGAGTAAAAGAACTAGATTAAATGTAAACTAGATTTTCACCTTATTCATAATGGGATGTGAGTGTGAGTACACTATATACTGTGAAGTGTGTTTGTGTGTGTATATCAGCAGGGGCCCATTTTAAAATCTTGTCTCTGGGCCCCCTCCAACCTTGCTACGCCCCTGACTTCACTTGAAGAAAAACCCTGTGATTTATTTTCTTTAGATAATAGAATGCAAGTCAGGCTATTGCTGCCATAGTTGCTCACAATCATTAAAATAAAAAAACAAACACTTTGTGGACTGCAACTAGAATTAGATTGAGGTAGTTATTAGTTAAATTGTTTAGATAATGAACAGCTAGCTCTAGCTACAAGCAGCTTGGATGGGGATACATTTCCCAATCTACATAAAAAGATGCAAGCAATTTATATGTATTCATATCCACCCCCAATTTACATATACAGACGTTTGCTTCCAAACACACAACACCCTTGTTGGACTGATACAATTTTTTGCACATTTCTCTGCATGGACAATTGCTTCACGTACTACAACAAACCTGCCATAGATAGCCTGATTTACATTTCTGTGCAGTTAATACACAGGGGCGAGCCTCTAATGAGGGGTAGTCAGGTAGACACCTCAAGTGGAGGGTGCAGGCCCCCTGCCATGGGCTAGGGATGTGCACGAACAGGGAGGGACCAGTTCCCTTTAAAAGCAGGTAAACAGCTCCTTTCCAGCTCTGCTGCCACCCCACCACTTTTCTGGGTGCGATGCTCACTCTTCAAAATACCGTGTGCGGCTGCGGCACTGTTCCCTGCAGCCTGCACATGCCATCGGCATACACATGGCCAGCGTGCATGCTCTTTTGAAGAACAAGCACTGTGCCTGCAAAAGCATCAGTGTGGTGATGGAGCAGTTAAGGACCAGCTTACCTGCTTTTTAAAGGAACCGCTCCCTGCCCAATGAACTGGTTCAAATGCCTGCATCTGAGCCAGTTTGGCTCTTCTCGAAGGAGGTGCTGAACCAGCTCATGCACATCCTTACCTTGGGCACCACCCCATCTGCCCAATGCAAACTCACTGCTGCCCAGGGGCGTAACTATAACAGGGCAAGGGGAGACAGTTGTCTGGGGGCCCACTGCCTTGGGGGGCCCCCCAGAGGCAAGTCACATGACTGACTCCCCCAGCTGCACACCCACCCGGGCTTCCTTCAGTTGTATTCATCCTCCAAAATTGATGTGCGTGTTAAGACCTGGAGCTACCAGAATAATTTAGGATGATGTTCTGTTGTGGCACATAGATTTGTATTTATATTTTCATATATATATATGAATATATATATATGTGTGTATGTATATATATATATATGTATATTACTATGCTTTTTGTTACCACTATTCAGCCTCATTTAAGATTTCTTTACTTCATGAGCTGAGTTTCAGTGAGAGGAGGGGCATTTTAAAATCTTGTCTCTGGGCCCACTCCAACCTTGCCACACCTCTGCTGCTGCCACCCCTCTTCCTTTCTCTTTCCCTCTCTCCTCCCTCATCCAGGGCAAGCTCTGCCCATCCACCTAATGCTTCTGCTGCAGCAGCTGATTTTGTCTCTTCCCAGAAGAGGAAAAGGAGAGCTGGTCTTGTGGTAGCAAGCATGACTTGTCCCCTTAGCCAAGTAGGGTCTGCCTTGGTTGCATATGAGTGGGAGACTTGATGTGTGAACACTGTAAGATATTCCCCTCAGGGGATGGAGCCGCTCTGGGAAGAGCAGAAGGTTTCCAGTTCCCTCCCTGGCTTCTCCAAGATAGGGCTGAGAGAGACTCCTGCCTGCAACCTTGGAGAAGCCGCTGTCAGTCTGTGTAGACAATACTGAGCTAGATGGAGCTATGGTCTGACTCAGTATATGGCAGCTTCCTATGTTCCTATGAGGCAGAGTAGCAGCAAGGAGCAGGCAGAGGGCATCCTGGGAGGAACAGAGGCAGCAGGCTTAGGCCCAGTGGGTGGGTGTAGGTGCTGAGGCAAGTCAGCCTTCTGCATCTCACCTCAAGGTGCCCAAAGACCCTTAGCTATGACCACACAGCAACAGACAAGTAGGAAAGCAGACATTCTTTGACAAATACTAACAATGTGCTAAGAAAAACTGAAAGAAATCTTCATACCTTCCAGTAGGCTTTCTAACAGGAATCTCATAAGCGCGAACAATGTTTACCAAGAGCTTTACATCACCATCTGAAAGATTCTGCGCAGTTACTTTTTTCCGCTCTTTTCGCCTTGGTTTTAAGGGCCGTTTTGGCTCTGCCAGTTTAAAAAGGTTGAGCCCCAAAATGCTAATTATAAGAAAATAAGAAATAAAGAGAGTCATACATGTAAACATGCTTCATTTGTATCAAGATACAATGTCAGAACAAAGGGGGGGAAATAGATGTCAAAACATAAGAAATATGCAGGGGAAAGAAGAAATGCTGTATGATACACGAGGCATCTAAGGTACGATAATGCTCTACAAAACATGCTTGACTGAATGCATGTATCATAACAAAAGCATTTATGCACAGAACTATCTATAGAGAGATTAATGTGTGTAAATGACATACCCTGGGCCCTCAGAACTTAACAGAAGGCAAAGCAGTACAAAAAGAAAAACCAAGAATAAAACATAATTGTAGTTACACGGATACATATATTAATGCAACCAATTGCAAACACTAATAAAGCAAGCAAGAATGCATGCAAACTAGGCTGACAAAACAATTCAGGAGAAACCCATAAAAACAAGGTGTAATCAAGGTCAAATGTCTGTATTAATTAAAAATTCCCATATAGGATAGCTGCTCATCATTAAACACTGCAAGAAAGTTTCCCCTTTTCATGGGTGAAGTAGCATGTTAAGGGTATAATTACTGAAATTCAAGGCTGCAGCTAGCCGACACCCTCTGTAAGGTAAACAGGGTCTGAGATTAAAGTTAAGGACAGAGCCAATGAACTAGAAAACCACTGATAACCTGAGTAAAAGTACAGAGGTGCAGCTAGATAATTTTGGACCCTGGACCTAATAAGCCTATGCCCCCCACTACTGCAAAATAAGCATCCATACATTTCACCACAAACCTACAGGTCTGTGCCAGGGTGCATCACACACACACAAACACACACCAAATGGATTTACGTAGCTTCTTCGCCATTCACAAACTAACTGAAACACAACGCATGCCCCTTGCTTCATAGTTCTCATGCAGACCTTTTGGATCACAAACCAACTTGAGCATAGTACATTTGTTTTTGTTTTTTAAAATGTTCAGATGTAACAGTTAGTTCCACTTTTCAGATGTTCAGATGTAACAGTTAGTTCCACTTTCACTAGGCATGGAGTACTCTATGGATAGAGATAACTCTTTCTGGCAGCTTAACTACACTACTAGTAAAATCATAGGACTGACCGATTGCCTTGAAATAAAAATACACAAGAGTCCTGCCATATTGGGCTACCCGTATGCCTAATTTCAGAACTCTAAACTCAGCCATTCTGGAAATGTAAAGGGTTGGGCAAAAAGGGGAAGCATATTGCATTAAAAAAATATAATAATAAAAGCAAATGGCAGAATCCTTTGCATAGGGGAGGGGAAAATGAGGGTTGGGGGCGTGGGGGCTTCAGTTCCAGAAGTTTTTGCAATTTTCTACCATGAAACAAGCCACTTATAGGATATTTTTAAAAATTCTTTAATTTTTTTTTAAAAATCATTAAAAACCAATGGACTGACCAATCTGCTTCAAGATCAATACACACAGTCCTGCTAACCTGTTCTACTTCTTTGCCCAATTTCATAACTCTTGGGAAGGAAATAGAAAAGGAGCCCGCTGCTCCCTTAGGGAATGTCATGGGGCCCTCTAGGAGAGTGGGCACATGGACCTGGGCCCTCAGCACCCCTCTATTTTGAGGCACCAAAAAGCTTCAAGTTGCCCCAGCCTAATTGTTTCAGTGGGGGCCAAGCGGGCACTTTAAAAAGGAGGCAGGCGGGTCCTACCTGCCCATGCCTTGCTCCTCCACCACCCCTGAGCTGCATTGTTTGTAAAAAAAAGTTTCCTGTTCCCAACAGCCTTTGGGCAGCATCAGGAAAGAAATGGCATCTGAGCATGTGCAGACACCATCTTGAGTGTTTAGCAACACTGAACACTCAAAATGGCATCTGTACATGCTCAATAAACTTGAAATAGCCAACTAAAACAAAACAAGAGTTTGAAGGATGTTTGGACACGCTCCTTCAAAGTTCATACATTTTAACTTTCCTAAAATTTCATGGAGATTCCTGAAATTTGTTCACCAACATTCCTTCCTCCAAGTGTGCCATGTATTGTTGGGGCTTTGTTCAATATTTCTTATACAAGAAGCAATCTTGGTATGTTCAGAAGTACCAAAAGTCCCCCTTTCGCCATCAGCACTTTCTGACCAAGTGGGCATGACAAGAAAAGGTCCTGGTGCTGCCCACACCATTGGTTTGATTATCAAGTAATATGATTGCTTAGAAATAATAGATTTGATGATTTCGGCCTTCTGCTTTGTGCAGGTGGTGCTCTTATTTACTTTAGTTCCATTTTCTTCTCTTCCTTTCCTTATGTCAGATTTTAAATTTGGACAGGGACCTATCTGTATGTAAAAGTGCCATGCACACTGAAGGCATAATATCAATAATAAAATATGTCAAGTCCTCTCAACACAGAGAATACTTTCCATGTAAGCATAATAATACATTTATGGGAAATGGCAGTTGCTTCTAAATATTTCATCAAAACTGCATGAATTAAAGAGAGCTGTTTTCCCAATAACTTATAGAAAACAGGACTCAATTTTCCAGTATAAACAGGTATTTAAAAAGGACTTCTGTGATGAGCCCCATTGCCCATTGAGATCATCTAGAGAGGTGTTCTGCACCAGCTCGTCTGGAGGCTTACACAGGGACGGGCCTTCTCTGTTCCTACCCTGAGACTCTGGAATGTGTTCTGAAATAAGAACCTCCCTGTCTCTGACAACTCTTTTAAAGTCCTTAAAGACTTATTTTTTCACCCAAGCTTTTTAACTTGACTGTGGGTTTGAAATTGTTTTAAAGTTTTCATTTTTGTCTTAATTTGTTTTTTGTTGTTGTACATCCAGAGACGGAAGTTTGGGGCAGTCTACACATTTGACAGACAAACAAAACAGCTTCCATTGTCCTTCAGTGTCCAGAAGATGGTACTGTTCAGCTTTACTCTACAGAATGAAAAGCCATTCTGCTTTCTTAAGTAGATCCACCCAGTTTTCTAACCGCATAAGTGAAGCAGGGCAGTTGCAGGAGAGACCCCGGCTGCCCCGCTCCCTCTGCTGCCTCAGATGGCACAACCCCAGTCCAGGTAATGCTCCCCAAATGCCAGGGTCCCCTGCGCACCTTGCTCCGTTAGGCAGCGTCTGGGATTCACCTCATCACTGGCAATTTCATTCCGTCTCATCAGCATGAGATGTTCCCAAAGTGTCTCACATTTCTACTATTGCCTCAGCTCATCTTGCCTACACCTGAGGCTTTTCGGGCAGGTTATGTGGTCTCCTGCTCTGCCTGCAGTACCGCCTCGGCTGCCCATCCACTTCCAGATCTCCACTCTTGCTAATCCTAGGGAAGCATTTCTGCTTCCTGAAGGCATGCATTAGAAGCGTGTCCATAAGATAGAAACACATCACTTCCACCCCAGCCATACCAGATCCAGAAGTTCTGGGGAGAACGTCTGCTCTACCCCCTTGGCCTTTGGAGTCCTGCAAAGTCTAGTTCTGTCCCCCACGTTATTTAACATCTACATGCAGATCACACCCAATTCTGTCTCACTGTGTCATTTGATCCTACGGAAAGGTTGGGCATACTGGACTGGGGCTTAGAGGCATTGATGGGCTGGATGTGGGCAGACAAGCTGAGAGTTAATCCAGGCAAGTTGGAAGTCAGCAGGGGAGCCAATTGGGGAGGTGTTAAACCAGCTCTATAAGGGGCTGCATTCTCTCTGAAAAAACAGGTGGTGCAGTCTAGAGTTTATCCTGGATATTCCTGTGAAAAAAGGGGGTAAGGAGTGCCTTTGCATAGATTTGACAAGTGTTCTAACTGTGATCTTCCTTTGAGAAGATATTTCTGGCTATTCTCACCCATGTCTCAGTCACATCAATGCCAGGGACATTCTGCTCCCTGTGCCAACACCTCTAGAGGCACAGTTGTTATGGATGCAAGACAGGGCCTTCTCTGTGTTTGCACCCAGGCTGTGGAATTCCCTCACCTCCCTCTATGGACATCAGTAGGACGTTTTCCAAGTGGGGGCAGGCTCCTGCTCATGGTCTCTATCCTACTGTAAATGGACATGTGCACCAGTGCACACACACGCCATGTAACCACAGACCCCTGCATCAACGTCAGACACAGGGAGGTATGGCCAATATCAGGGAAACTCTGCCCCTCTCCTGTTCCTCACTTCAGTCGAACAATGAGTGGGAGCTTTTCTCTCTGCCCCAGAGAGGCAGAGCAAGTAGTCCTCAGCCAGTGCACGAACAAAGCGCTGATTGGCGAGGACTGGGAGAAGAGTGCAGCTGACCCATTCCCCCATACTGACAATATTGACTGAATCTGGACACCAATGTCTCCCTCCTAGCTTTCTGTAGGCACCTGAAGACTATTTTATTCAGATGTGTCTTTGGGGAATGAGGAAAATCTGCTGCATGATTCTTTTTTATAGCTTTCTGTGCTTGTTTATGGAGTTTTTGTGGCATTTTAAAATTGTATATTTTTGCTTTATATTGTTTTAAATATGCTGTTAACTGCTTTGGAACTTAAATTAGTGAAATGCAGTATACAAGTGTAAAAAAACAAACACCACAAAATTTTGTTTATTTATTCAGAACATGCACATAAAAGAAATGATAGTCATATCAATGACTATCAACCGCCTGAACCATTTTTGGAAGGGTGGTATAGAAATTGAATAAATACAATTATTTGATGTGATTAAATTAAAAGTCTGTTTAGATGTACAGTGACTATAAGGCTATTCAAGCAGCCTTCAAGACTGCTCATGTGCAGCGTCAAGATCACTGCAGATCCTGGCGCTCCCACTCTGCCTTACCTACTTTTAACCTCAGCCATTAGCCAGGGTTAAGGGCATGAGTGCACCCTTAACCCCAGCACAATGTAGGTGTTTAGGCTGCATACATCCCAAGCATGCACAGAGTGGGGTGCCTAGAGCACCCGACTACTGTGGGATTCCTCCAATGCACTGCGTTCGTCTGGATATTTTGGGATATTTGGAGGCTGGGGGTGCACTGTCCTGGCCTCCAAAGATCCACATGGATCATGTGGGAGCGCAATCCTCATGTCCCACGCATTTGGAAGGATCATCAGGTGGGGGGGAAGGTAAGTTCAGCACAGCCTTCCCCTCACCCCCGCCCATCCACCCATCAGTCGTGTGCATAGCCTTAATGTCCATTACAAAAATGTATGTCATTTTTGAAAGCAATGTAGCTTCCCACAGTCAACCCTATGAAGGGAGATTGACTGTAGAAAGCCACAATTCTTTCGAACATGATACACATTTTTGTAATTAACATTGTTTATTTGCAATACCTGTATTTAAAACAATGAAAAGGAATTACAGGTGAACGTGATTTTGAAAATTATTAGATGTGCTCATAAATAAGATGGAAGCATGCACATTATTATGATTTTTATCTTACCCAACACTAGGGATTTCCTCTTCATTGACCAGATCAGAAAGCAGATAATGGTGCTTTGCAACCAGAAATCTGTCAATTACCGATTCCCTAACCTGAAAAGGAATCAAACTTATTCTGAATCTGGAACTATGAAACCCATATTCAAACTATTGAACTAAGCACAATTGCTCCTTTTCATGAAGAAGCATTACGGAAGAACTTTGTTTACTTTTCAGCAAATCAAGTCACAGTCTGCAAGACAGTATTTTGTAATCCGTTTGTTTTACAACCCTTAATTCTGAATCACACACCTGGCTTTTCAATCGGCTGCACAGTTTCACTATGGAGTTTGACAAACCTCCACTATTTATGTATTTTACACTCCATTATATCCTCAGCAATAAATACACTGGCTAACATCTGACTAAAGTGCATGCAGAAAGACATCACACTAGTGCAGAGCTGTTGTGCTAGCTATTTGCACTAAGCCTGGACCTTGTGTTTTAGACTAGTGTCACTACCACAAGAATACTTGGGCAACTACGGCAGTCTCATTTGTTTCAAAGAGAACTTTTACACAGTTAAGCAAACTCCTGCTTTTAGTGTACCTACATGATCTTCTTATGCCAATCCTGCTTGTTTTGCAAGAGCTTCATTAGCCAGGATGCCAGCCACCTACTTTTAACTGACCAAAAGTACCGTTTGAAATGCTTAGTGTTGGGATCAAGGTTTTAATTGAAAAAGCAACAGGAAAGGAAAAGCCTGACTGTTGTGTTCATAGGATTCACATGAATCCTGCACATTATCTAATTCGGCACTTTGCATTAATACACAGTACAGTATGAAAGAGATAAGCAAATAGTATGTATACACAAAAAATGAGGTCTCTTTTCTTACCTTTTGTAGGTACTTTGCAACTAATGCTCTGTGTGCATCCAAGTGGTCTTTGGTATCAACTACATCCCTCTCACGCAATCTTTTCTCATAGTCCTAATACAAAAATGCAGACAATTTCTAGGCGCGTACACACACACACACACACACACACATTTATTTATTTATTTATTTGTCACATTTATATCCCGCTCTGCCTCCAAGGAGCCCAGAGCGGTGTACTACATACTTGAGTTTCTCTTTCACAACAACCCTGTGAAGTAGGCTAGGCTGAGAGAGAAGTGACTGGCCCAGAGTCACCCAGCTAGTATCATGGCTGAATGGGGATTTGAACTCGGGGTCTCCCCGGCCCTAGTCCAGCACTAGAGATTGTTTTTCAGTGGGCAGTATTCAGAGTAAAAATTGCTCGGGCACATGAAGGGGTAGCAATTGTTGGCAATTTCCCCTTCCAGTATCTCTGAAAGTATGTTCCCGAGGGCTAGGAAACTCTTAGAAACTAATACTACTAATAACAGCTGCAGAAGGAAGGTGGAAATATCTGAAAATTGCACCTTCTGGATGTGTGAGCAAGTGTGTTCTGCTTCCACTGCTTTTACTTTTGATGCTACTCTTTATCATCAATCCATTTTTTGAAAGGGAAAAAAACCCACATGCACACAGACTGCACTCCCCCGCCCCTGACCCCGCCCCAGTCGCCCCATCATCTGTAGGAATCTAAGATTGCAAAGATCCTTATGGAACTTTTAGATAGGACAGGCAGATTTTTTTTTTAGAATAAAGATGTGAATCATTTTAACTGTTTGCACAGAAACAGATTCTACTGTAATACAGTGGTCCCTCGACCTACGAACTACTCGACTTACGATGTTTTCGAGGTACGAATGACAAAAAAGACCGGAAGTTGTTGCCGTTTTAGATGCGGCTTACTCGACCTACGAATTTTTAGATGCGGCTTCCTCGACTTATGAATGTTTTCAGACCTCCGTGGATGCGCTCTTCGACTTACGAAAATTTTGACCTCCGAACGTGCGTTCGGAACGGATTAACATCGTAAGTCGAGGGACCACTGTAATCCTCTAAACCAGGGATTCTCAAACTTGGGTCCTCAGGTGTTACTGGACTTCAACTCCCATAATCCCCAGCCTCAGTGGCCTTTGGTTGGGGATTATGGGAGTTGAAGTCCAATAACACCTGAGGACCCAAGTTTGAGAATCCCTGCTCTAAACCCTCCAAAATGAGGTTCATCAGGCACTCTAGATAATGTGGCAGTGAACTTGTCTCACCAAGATACTCAAACCAAAAGACAACATTTTACCAAGCAACTTAATTGCAATGTTAAATTACTTCTTACCTGGAAGACCTTTTCACTGATTTCTCTTTCCAGTAATGGAACACACTTAAAACCACGAAACTCAGCTACTTCACTGTTTCTGAGCTGGAGAAGTCTGAATCTTTTTGATCTATTAAACTCCTCATCAGAAACGAAATTAAATTCTTGTTGCATCTGCTCCAGCCTGAAGAAGTCGGGAATAGAAGCATCTCCGCTTGTTGCAACCTAAAGAATAAAAGCAAATTGACAGTACATGGTGATAAGTTTTAGCAGCTTTTTGGTCTTTTGCACTTACTACTTGCACTAGGAATCAGAAACTGAATCCCCTGGACCAAATCCAGGCCCCACTCCAACTTGCCAACTCAGATGCAAACAAGTGTTATGGACTGGAATTTAGCAGTCTTCTACAAGAGGGGCAGCCCACCACCCTCTATCCTCTCTACTAATAACAGCTACAAACCAATGTATTTACAAACCAACAAAGAACAACGTATTTTCAAGTTTCCGTCCTCAATCACAGTCTTCTTTTGCAGTCTGTAAAACTGCAAACTGCAAAATACAGATGCAGTCCGTATCTGCCATATGCAATAGGAAACTAGGACAATTTGGTTTATTTACAGTGGCCGACATCCAGTAGCAGAAAAGGAAGATACTCCAGCACAAGGGAGAACTTCCCTCTACTGGTCTACTCTCACAGCCTCGGGCAAGCAAGAAGAGGAGTGGATTTTAATCATTTGCTCTGGCTACAGCAGTGCCCTATGTGCACATCTGAAGATGTGTCTCTGGGACTCCCAAAGGGCTACATGACCCTCAGGGCCACATTTTCAGGTGACACAGGGTACTCTCAGAGTGAATAACAAAATTTGCTCTGCCCTCTTGTGTGCACAAGGTGCACAGGCTAGGAAAACTCTCCCTTGTGCCAACACATCTTCCTTGTCTGCTATTGGAAGGCTGCTCTAGATGTCAGCCACTGAATTCTACATAAAGGGATCTCTCTGCAAATCATCAGAATGACACACAGCATTAAGAGAAATATTTTGCATCCCTCAAAAGAAAAACAACTTGATTTAGTAACCAGTGATAAGAATATGGAAAGCACCAAAGAAATACCCAATGTTATGTTACATTCTGCATGCAAATCTGTGAACATTCAACCATGTACAGAAGTGTGCCATGGCCCTCCATGCATTTGGTAGGAAATAATCTTTCTTTCTTTCTTTCAGTCAAGGGGCCGGGGGCGGGGGGCGGGGGGCGGAGCCTTGCAAATCCAAAGTTCCAGCACCAAAAACTTCTTACCATTATCAGCTGCATCAGCGCTGCATTGCTTGGGTCATTTGGATCAAGCTTCGTCTCTGCCGCCCACTTGGCTAGTTTCTTCATGTCAGTTAGTCCTGATGTACCAATTGATGCAATGGCATCAATATTTTTTAAAGCACTGAAATTAGGACAAATTAAATACAAGCTTAAAATAAACTTCCCCATCCTCCTGAGGCCAAGGAAGGTATACATGGTTCTCCTTTGTTCTGCAGAACTGGAGATTTTGCCTTTTTAGATGCCAAATACTGCACATAAGTACACAAAAGGCACAGTTTTGGCATCCTCTCTCTTACTACCCCAACTGTTTAATGCAGTGGTTTTTTAACCTCCCATCCTTGAGGAACCCTTTCTACACAGATATGTCTGCTGAGGAACTACAATGTGCTACTAATGTTCTCCAGGAGTTGAGGAACAGAGCAGCAGGAACAATCAGCCATGAAAAGAAAAGTAGGGGACTATTTGAGGACCCTACATGCATTGTCTTGGGCTCTGTGGTAGAAAGGCAGCCTTTAAACAGAACAAATAAAAACAATACCAACTACAGGCAGTGACAGCAGATATGTTTCATATCACTTTATGTTACCATTAGAATGTTCTAAGCATAACAAGGTGTTCAAAAAAGAAATCTCAAAAACCTTTTGGTCACCTTGCGATTCCAGCATTTTTCTGCGATGCTGGAGGAATTAAGGGTATCCCGTTTTCTCCGACAGCCCAGGAAACGCTGCAAGACACTTTGCCCGATGTCATTAAAGTCATTTTATTACTACCATCAGCTTCAAATGAAAATGGTACACCTGCAGTAAAAGACCAAACACATTATAAAAAATTGAATGATAATTCTGTTATTAATTGAAAAAAACAATAATTTATCAGAACTAAGGTAGCCAGATGCAAGGAAGAGGAAAGGGTTTGTGTGTTTCTGGTTTTATTTCACCTTTTGACACCAAAAGTGTCCTCAAACTGTCTTGCAAATCACACACACACACACACACACACACACCCCTCAATAAGATCAACAGGAAGCTATATCAGTAATTCAGACCAATAAGATCATTCCTACAGACAATAAGGCTGTTCTCACGAGCAGCCTAACCTAGGCTAGGGCAGCCCAGCCTGGGTTGGGCTGCTCGTGTGGAGCACCAGGATTGCTTCTGATCTCAGCACTCCCATCCAGCCTAACCCCACTTTAGCTTAACCCCCAGCCTTTAGCTGAGGTTAAGGTCACAAGCGTGCCCTCAACCCACCTGCAGGGATCGTGTGTGCGCTAGGGTGGCTTACAGCCCGAGCACACACAGAGATGGGCACCCAGAGTGCCTGTCTTCTGGGGTATTTCCCCAATGCACTGCACTTATTGTGAGGTGCATTGTGGGATATCCAGGAGACAATGACGCATTGTCCCGGCCTCCTGAGATCTGCACTGTTTGGAGCAATGCAGATTGTCTGGGAGTGCAGTCTGTACATAGACTCCATTCAGATATTGAGGCAGGGTGTGCAGGGATCAGGGGCCGTAGGGACTGGGGAGTTCCAGGATGCCCCCGAGCCCAGGAGGCTGCTTGCAGCCCCCCCAGCTAGGGGTCTCCTCATGTGTTGCCGTGCCACGGAGCCACACCACGGCAACACACGACCAAAAAACCTAGGTTAGCGGAGCACATACCATGCATGGTATGTGATCTCTGTAGTCTGGCACTTCCTGCGGTGGATTACCATGAAAACTATTGCATGAACCGCATAAATTCCTGTACAAATTGAGAAGTCCAACCCTAGGAAACCCAGCTGATTGAAATCTCCATCTTATAGGTAACAAAAAAGCACAATGCAAAGTGAAAGCTTTTTACAAAGAATGAACAATAGATGGTCTGGAATAGCTTTGACATGTAACTGAAGTAGTATTTCCTTTATTTCCAATCCTGCAGAAAAATCAGAGTAATTAATTATGATAGTTTTTACTCAAACATGCAACTTCAGCTGGATTAGATCAATAAAAATATGTAACATTACTTTGCAACTAATTAAAGTAAAGAATGCTATTAAAAGCCCAATTAAAAAAAAAGTCAAGGCATTATGTTCATGTCAGTTAAAGAGCCAGAGTACTGGACATCAGCTAAGGAAACCTGGGTTCAACTCCTCATTTAACCATGATGCTCATTGGATGACCTTTAGAATAGGTCATCTCTCAGCCTAACCCTATTCTATAGAAACCTATACGGTTATGAACATAAAAAGGAGGGGGAAGTCCATGTGCACCACCATGAGCTCACTGGAGGAAAGGTGGGATACAAAAAGGGCTAATAAATTAATATTAAACCAATATTTTTGTCATCATGCTACTTATTTTTCATTCAACGTTTTATTTGTCCAAGCTCAATATGGCACACACAATGCTCCTCCCTCTTATCCTCATAAGAACCCAGTTAGGCTGAGAGAAAAACTGGCCCAAGGTTTCCTAGAAGAGCATCATGGCAGTGATATGAACCCATGTTTCCCCAGCCCAAGTCCACTATGCCACACTATTATCAGCTTCTAAATGCTTGAGTTTTAAAATGAAAAGAAAGCAGGAATAAAACAGAACAAACTCTGTACCGCTCCCGACTCCTTCATGGTCCAAAAGCACACGTTGCTCACTGCTGAATTCGATCTCTTCTATGGAAGCTCCTCCAGTCAGCACTGTAGTCTCAGGGATTGGTATAAACACTTCTGCTAGCAAGTTTGCACTGCCGAGACCGACTGTTTCATATAACTATGGCGAAGAGAATGTTGTTTTCAGTTCCAGACATCATGGGTGACTGGGGACTTTAGAATTAATTTACACAACTTCGGCCCCCCGGAAACTGGGTATTCATGCTCCCGTGTAACCATAAGTGGTGGATACCCAGTGGCTAGCTGGGATGGGCCTTGTGGCAGAACCTTCACGACAACTGTGCCAAGAACTGTGAGGAGGCATTTCCCCATACTTGGCAGCAGCCTGAAGTAGCCAAAGCTAATACAGGACACAGGGAGAGTCCAGTCCAAAACCTCACTAGCAGGAACTGAAGAAAGCTGTGTGTGAGCAGCAAACACAAAGGTGGGTGGGAGAGTGACTATGTGGTGGCCACTCTCAGAGAAAATTAGCAGAAGGCAACTGGTATTTCTTCTTCAAGTGGTGCCATAGCCAGTCACATATGAGTGACTAGAAAGTTTAGTTGGCAATGAGCAACCAGAACCGTCACCCAGACAGAAGCTGCAGAATCCAATCTAGATGACCCCAATAAGGGTGTACAAGTGTGACATCAGCCGTGTACATAGCTTCAGAAACAGTAACAGATCTATCCCCAAACCCTCCTGAGTAGCACCCTAATACTCTCTGAGGAGATGAACCTGCACCTGGGCTGCACTAGTTCAGAGTGCAGATTGGTGAGCTTTGGGTTGAAAGCTCTTCCACACCAAAACATCTCGCCACACCGAAGACCAGCATGTCAAGGAGAATGCTAGGCTAGAGCCCTTCTCCCCAACATCTAACTTTCTAAGAGGAGAAAATGTCTGTATGGAGAAGCATTCAGTCATGTGACCTCACTGAATGAAGTGGTGCTGTCCACACACGTTTGCTCCATCAGTGAGCATTAAAGTGATCACTGCTTCTGGATGAAACAGGAACTGGTACACAGGCAGAGCCTCTTTGCACTTCTTGATACTGGCCAGGCATCCATATGTGTGACTGTGTATGGTTATATTTGGGGTAGGGGGGGACAAACAAACCATCACCTACCTCCAGTTTCAAGCTCTCTGGCCAATTGAATATTTGCAAGTTGAAAATCTGTCCAAAATGAATTCTGAAGTCTGAGCTCATTTGTCGGGAAACTGTTCTCGACACTTCTTTGGAGTTGAAAAGGACTTTCAAAAACAGAGACCGTTTCCTTACATCTTCACGTCTTGAAACTTCAGCTCTGCAAACACATTAAAAATAATCTATAGCTAAAAATGCAGGCATTCACCTGAGAAATGGGAAGTAATTATGCTATCACCACACCAACAAGCAATCTCCCAAGTTCAGACATTACCAACATAATTTAAGAAACAACCATGCTGCTTTGGTAATGCAAAAAGCAGTCCTCAGAGAACTACTGCATGAACACAGGAGAACAGTTATCTCAAAATATGTCAAGCTTATGCCTGTTGTCTTTGGATAATACATTTTCTTCCACTTTCATAAGTTTTGCCATTCTGCATTCAAAAATGTTGTCTGCTTTATTTTGATGAATAAAAGCTTGAAGAGATGGCCAGGAAGGCCACTTGCTTACCAGCTCCAAGACCTTCATTTCTGCATGCACTGATCAGAGGCATTAAAGTTTAGAACATATGAACAGCCCAGCTGGATCAGGCCCAAGGCCCATCTAGTCCAGCATCCTGTTTCACAGAGTGGACCACCAGATGCCACTGGAAGCCTACAGGCAGGAGTTGAGAGTATGCCCTCTCTCCTGCTTTTACTACCCAGCAACTGGTACTTAGAGGCATCCTGCCTCTGAGGCTGGAAGTGGCCTGTAACCCTCAGACTAGTAGCCATTGATAGATCTCTCCTCCATGAAATTATCCAAACCCCTCTTAAAGCCATCCAAACTAGTAGCCAACACCACATCTTGTGGCAGAGAATTCCACAAATTGATTACGTGTTGTGTGAAAAAGTACTTCTATTTATTGGACCTAAATTTCTTGACATAGATAATGGGGAGACATCAAATTAAGAATATCCAGAAGATGAAATTTCTGGCATTTCCCACAGCTGTTAAAGTCCTAACTGAAATGATAACCATGTTTCCCCTACATAATGGAAAGACGACTTCACAAGCAGCATAAAGGTAAAGTGTGCTGTTGAGTCGATTTCGACTCCTGGTGCCCACAGAGCACTGTAGTTTTCTTTGGTAGAATACAGGAGGGATTTACATTGCCTCTTCCCGCGCAATATGAGATGATGTCTTTCAGCATCTTCCTGTACTGCTGCTGCTCAATACAGGCGTTTCCCATAGTCTGGGTAACATACCAGTGGGGATTCGAACCAGTACCTTCCGCTTGTTAGTCAAGCATTTCCCAGCTGCGCCACTTTAGGGGGCTTCACAAGCAGCATAAGAGGGATTAAAAGCAACTGCAGTTGTACAGAGACTGAATTCAAAAGAGGTCTCAGTACCTAGAACAATGAATGGCAAGCAACACTTGCTCAGTTCAGATGTCAGACTAAATGACAGTCTGAGATAACCATCGTTAAGAACTCAAACCACAGTTAAAGATGTACACAGAACCGCGGAGCTGCGGTCCGGCACTGGGGTGGGGGTTCCTTGGGGGGTGGGGGTGTACTAACCTCTCCCGCCGCTTCCCCCCCACCGGCGTGCGTTGTTTTGCAAGCATTTGGGGCGGCAGTATACCTCCCTGCCACCCCTTCCCCCGGTCATCAGCAAAAGGCTTCAGAAAGCCCTTTATGTGTGCGCCATGTGTCCGCGCCATGTGTGCCACGTTTCTGTGACACGCGCACGCGCAAAAGGCTTTCTGAAGCCTTTTGCTGCAGAGAGGGGGAAGGGGCGGCAGGGAGGTATCCTGCCGCCCCAAATGCTTACAAAACAATGCATGCCGGCAGGGGAAAAGTGGCAGGAGGAATAAGTACATCCTCCCCCCGCCCTAAAAGGAACACACACACACGGCATTGAACCGCAAACTGCCCAATGCTCGGACCGGTCCGGAGGCCTCTAGAATGGCCTCTGGACTGGTCCGTGTACATCACTAACCACGGCTGAACCGCCCAATGCTCGGACCGGTCCAGAGGCCCCTAGAATGGCCTCCAGACCGGTCTGTGAACATCACTAACCACGGTTGAGCTTCCAAATGTACAGGCAAGCCATGGTTTAAACCTGATTGTCTGCTTTCGCTTTCCATCTTCTCAGCACTTCCTTCTACAGTACAGGATCTTTGGAGGTAGAGTTGCAACCCTAACTGTTTGTTTTTAATTCAGACATCAGGCCACACCTTAGTTAAGATTATTTACCATTGTTTGGTTGATGTCTAAAATTCAACCACTCCCCCTGCCTCACTTTCCCAGCTGTAAAATTAGCATGGCATCTTACCTCACTGGACTGTTGTGGAAGATGAGTGAGATAGCAATGGCAAGGATTTACGATACTATAAAATCTAATTTCTAAGAAATCTAATTTCTAAGAGTCTAATTTCTGCAACACACATGGTAATGTCTACAGAAGAGAACTATATAATGTGGTCCAGTGTACTGTCTACATCCCAAGAACAGAGCAGAGTCTATTTATTTCCTATGGGTTGGCTTTCAGTGATTTCCAGCATGAAAGCTGATGGTTTCTTCTAGTAGCTGGGGAAGCTAATACATATTTCTTAAACCACAATATGAAGTTGGCATGCAAACCATGGTTACAAGGGAACTAGGGTGGCGTTAAGCAGGTGAGCATCGACAAGGGAGCAATTCATTCAGAGTGGAGAGATAGTGCATGTTCCTGAAACTGGCTCTGATTTTAAAATGGCAGTTTGGAAGGAGCCAACATATCTATACCAGGCCAGATGGTTGCACAATTTAGTGGTATTCAGTTATATTACTGGAGAGGACTATTCCAGGTCATAGGAACATAGGAAGCTGCCATATACTGAGTCAGACCATTGGTCTATCTAGCTCAGTATTGTCTTCACAGACTGGCAGCGGCTTCTCCAAGTTGCAGGCAGGAATCTCTCTCAGCCCTATCTTGGAGAAACCAGGGAGGGAACTTGGAACCTTCTGCTCTGCCCAAAGCGGCTCCATTCCCTGAGGGGAATATCTCGCAGTGCTCACACATCAAGTCTCCCATTCATATGCAACCAGGGCAGACCCTGCTTAGCTATGGGGACAAGTCATGCTTGCTACCACAAGAACAGGTCTACAGTGAGCTTAGGAAAATATATGCCCAAATTACTATATTCTGTCTAAGACATGGAAAGTGAAAATTATTATGAACAGCAGAAACCAATATGGATTGGTTTGACTGCATAACAAGTAGAAACATAACAAAAAGTGTTTAAATGCAGATAATGTTGGGTTTTTGCCTGTTAAAATTCTGAACTGCTATATATCAAAGAGACCTTGTTCATCCTCTGCATCCCACTGGGGCTAACTCTGGACTGAACTTTTATGCCCAGACACATGTGCCTATGTCATGCTGCACTAACTTCCTGGCAAGACCAACAAAAAGCTGGACAAGACCTCCTCCTCAGAGGACTGAATCACCGGCCTTAGCACATATGAGGCTCAAGGGGAATCAGCAGACACTGAAAAATCCTAAGCCCACCACCCAGGTAATGCCCACGCAAGGAGGCCGAAGATGCAAGGGGCCTGATGCACCCTAAATGGTTCCAACTTCATTCTCCAAAACAGTCTCCAGAACCCCATGATGAGAGCAAGTACAAAAAGCTCAGACCTGAAGGCATGCGGCACAAGGTCTTTCATCTCAGACTCCTGATTGGCAGGAAGCCAGAAACAACATGTGCTCCAGGTTAGGGACTGCTGATGTTCCACAGAGGGATGGGGCAGCAGACCATCTATAAAGCTGCTCAATTGGTGCATAGCAGATGCAGCACAACAACTTGCTTAGTTTTTGGTGACTAAGCTGCAGAGCAGCCATGGTATTTGGAAGCCTTAGTGCCTGACTTGTTGGGCAGCTCACAAATCTGAGCTCTGAGCCACACAGCAATGGTGGAAGGAACAAGATAGTCAAGTTCCATACGTACACTGCAGACATTAGACTCTCACTTACGGAAATTCCTTTGCATGGAGACATATCATACCTGGACTTCTTTCAGAAGTTTTGTATTTGTTTATTTCTTACATTTGGACTCTGTCTTTCCTCCACAGGGCTCAAAATGGAAATTTAGCTCAAAACTACCCTGTAAGGTAGGTTAGACTGAGTGAGAGAAACTTAGTGGCAGCAAGCCATATGATCTTTGTAGATGAGTAAGGATTTGAACCTGCATTTCTGACCTACATTTCAAAGATTTTAACGTGTTCTAAGTTGCCATTTTAAGTTAAAGTAATTTTACTCACACAGAATGCCAATCGATGTAGGGGGCTAGTTAATGAATAAAGAGTAAACATTTCCACAATGTCTTCACAAAATATTGCTGTACAAACTCACTTAGGACAAAGCTCATTTGGAGTGACACTCCCCGTTAAGTTCAGCTCAGGAATTAAAGCTGGTTCTCCTGGTTTCCTTCTCATGTTGGCGGCTCTTTCTCGAACCTGCAGCTCCACCTGCAGCCTGTCAACTTCTGGAGGAGGAATGGGTTTTATAGGTTCCTCTACACACTCAGATTCTTCTGTTTCTTCATCCTCCGGGGCTTGACTTTGTTTCTTCTTTTTCTTGCTCTTCTGTATAATTAAAAACAGGATATTGCATTAGATTGGCCATTTGTGATGTGGAAGTAATCAAAGTAATTCAAAACAGTCCAATAAAGAAGAAAATGAAATTCTAGTGTTTCTAGAACACAACTGCTTTTGAGTACCATATAAGAAAGAGGGGCAAACTGTAGGTTAAATAGTCCTTGTTTCTCATCTAATCTTCTACTTGGCAGAAATTATAAACAAGCTGTCATAAGCAATAATGCACAATAACAAAGGCCTGATTTGATTCAGCTTTTCTCGTGGATATCCAAGAATAAAGGAGAATGTTGCAGGCGTTAGGCAGAATTAACTTCTACATTCCCTAGAGTATAAGAATGCCTTTTAGTTTGAATTTTTTACCACTTTAAGAAAAAAGAAAAAGAGCAGAACTATAATTCTGCTTTCCTATCATTCTACAGGCTCAAGAGCTACGAGAGCCTGTAAAAAGTATAGCACAGTGGTTGAAAAGGGTGTGCTGGGATGCTGGAAGTCACTGATTCCATGAACTTAGTAAGTAATCTTTTGACAAACCACCATTCTTTAAGCTCACATGTCACTTCCCCCTCCCTCAGATATGCAATATGGGGATAATACTGGTCTACTTTACTGGGTCACCGTTCCTTCTTTTAATTTAACCACCACACAACATCAGCTTTGTAGATAAGGACCATTAACCTTCATCTTGATAATGGAGTCAAACTGATCTGGAGAAGTGGGAAAATGTTGATAAAATCCCCTTTGATTTAAAGCTTCTAGAACTCCATACTCCAGGTATTCCTCAACTTAATGAACTCCCTTGTGATGTTTCAAGCCCTACCCCTCCTGCCCTATAGGGATGTGCAAACAGGTTTGGAACCTGTTTGACATCAAACCAAACCCTCTTGGTTCGGTATCTAACCGAACCCCACGACCTGTTCTCGGGGGACGGGTCAAAGTAAAAAAAATTTTTTTTAATCAACTTACTCCTTCCGGGGGGCTTCTCCTAGGACATGGGGATGTGTGTGTGTGTTTCATCAGGAGGTTTCCTCCTCCCCCCACCAGCCTCCATTACTCCCAACATCACCTGATTTGGGCTATCTTCTGACTGTTCTAGGCCTGCCCTTCATCGCAGTGGCCATTTTGGAGGTGGCCGTGCATGCACAATGGGCCTCTACTGCATGGCCAGGTCATGGCTCAGGACACGCAGAGGCCCATTGGGCATGCGTGGTGGCCTCCAAAATGGCCACCATGATGGAGGGCAGGCCCAGAACAGTCAGAAGACCGCCCGAACCGGGAGATTTTGGCAGTAATGGAGGTCAGCGGGGGGGGAGGGGGAACCTCTGGAGACACCCCCCCCAATGGCCTCGGAGAAGCCCCCCAGAAGGGGCAAGTTGGTTTTAAAAAAAAAATTGTGACCCACCCACCCTGAACCAAACTGGGAGGTTCAAGGGGGTGCAAAATCAAACTGGGCCAGACCGTTTTGTGCACACCCCTACTGCCCTAGTTGAATTTTTTGTGTAGGTTTCGGAGTATATTGTGACAATTTTGTAACCCAGTTGCACTGAATGGGAAACAAACTGACCTATTGTTCAGCCATTTTTCTACACACAAAAATATCACTATTGACAATCCCATATTTTGGTTACTGTTCCATTCCTGTATGATTCAAAGGGAAATACATAATGAAGGGCTGGGTTTCCCCCACTTAAGAACTGGTTTTCAATTTTATTTAAGTGCTAGGAAATGTCTGCCACACCTCACTTGTGGCAGAAGGGCCTGTGGATTGCTAGGCAGGCAAGTGCTCCCCCTGACACCAGTTACATTTCCCCTTGCCCCTCCAGGCAGTTTTTCAAGCCTAGCCTCTCATGGCCAACTTTTTTCTTGCTCAACCACCATGCCATAATCCTTACTGAAACTGCCATTTGGCTAGGAAGAAATAGGGCAGTATTTAGGGCTCATTTGCCCTGTGGTGGCAACCTTGATTATAGACAGCAGAAAATAGTGGAGAGACTCTCTGTCCAGTATCCTGGACACTGCTCAACCTTGAACATTGCACTCACCCCAACTTGTTGGCTTGCCACCACCCTTCCATTGCGATGTGCCATCTCTGGGTCAAAGTGGAACATGGACAGTTCAAAATATACTTATGTTAAACCAAACCTGTGCTTTTTTCCAGGATTTCCACTCCTTAAGTTCAGTTTTGTAAGTTTCCATTTTCTTTTCAAATTCGTCAGTATATTCTTCAAATAATTCAGCTATTTCAGCCTGAATTTCTGCCTTGTATATCTTCTCATCCAACCTCTGATCAATTTCTTCCCTTTAAAAAACCATTCATTAATATGTGGCACCCTATTTCTCCAATTTGTTTGCATAAGATAGAGTGCATCCCTCCTTGGCCTCTCAAGTTTTATTCTACTCATTAAGTTATACTACATTAATTTTCCAATTAAAAGAAGATGATCTGCATGTAGAAGCAAGTTTTCACATGTGTATCAAGAACTATAAGTGTAAACTGGATGCCCAGTGAAATGTTTCTCCAAAGGAGAGCATCATCTGTCCACACTAGAGATGTACACGAATCATATTCTGTGGTTGGGTGCAAAACTTAAATTTTTGGGAAAAGTTTGAAAATTTCCTTAAAATTGCCCACTTGTCCATTTCTTTTGTGGGTTGGGTGGTAAGTAGCACCCATCACGCTGTACGACCCAACCCACTTTGGTGTCCCTAGGAGCTACCCAATGGGAACAATGAGGTGTTTTGAGTCCCCACATTGTTCTCAATGGCTGACACAAGCAGAGTGCACAAATTTTGCAGCCCTGCCCTTGAGAAATACTGCAGAACAGAAGCACACAGTCCCTCCAAATACAGAACACCACATTTTGCCATACATTCCAAAAAGCCTTTGGCTTCTGGGAGTATTGTTAAGATTCCATATCATCCTTTCATACTCCTCCACCAGTACAATGACAACATAAAAAACACCACCTCTCCTTCGATCAGATTCTACCTTGCAGACTCCAGAAGACCTTTGCTGCTCTAGGAGATTCATTTGTCCCCCTCAATTCTGGATCTCATATCCTGCCTTCAATCCCCAAAGCCTTCCAAAACAAAGATGTTTTAACACCATATGTTGTATACAAGCTCTGCCTTGCCACTTCCCCTTCATGCTTTCCAGCTCTCTTGCAAAGGAGAGCATGATATCTGCCAAGTCTCCCTTCCCTCTCCAGTCCCCTGTACCCTGCAAAGAGAACCTGCTTCTGAGGGTTGGGGAACCCTGGGGAACAGGTCCTCGGGGGGAGGTGCAGGGGACTAGAGAATGCAGGGTGGGAAAATAGTGAAAACTGCAACTCCCCCTTATATGAGTGCTAAATCTCATGCGCACAATGAAGCTAACATTCCATTAGGTCATGGTCTTAAAATATTGTGGGGGTTTTTTGGAGGGGGTGAGGCTTTAGGGACTGAAGATTAGTTTTATCTGCTGTAATATCTTCTGCAGATTTATTTTGTCTGCTTTTTTATTATTGTGCTATTGCATTCGTTGTTTTTATGTATATTAGTTTTTATGTATACTTGTTAGTTACCCTGGATGGTCCATATGAGAGAAGCAGTATTGTATCACACATCTAGTTTTCTATATGGACAGATTGGGAAGAGTCTGGAAGAGCATTCAGTCATGTGAGCCCCAATGTGCAGGTTGAAGTCATATGCAGGCCTGCCACCTCAGTGAGTCCAAGGCCCTAGGGATGAGCCATTAGCAGCCCATTAAAAGAATGTAAGCCACACTGCTACCACCCTGAGCAACAGAATTTCTGTCAAAACATACTTTCTCAAGTAGAGTTTCAGGGGTGTGTTAGTGAACTTCTGGAAGTCACGCAAGGATTTGATCTCTTTCCAGACTTTGATAACGGCTTTAAGCAAAGCTCGATCTCTTTCTTGCTCAGCATCACGAAGCCTTCTTGTTTGCCTGCGTACATGTACATACAAACACACACAATTAGAGCAAGAATTAGAAATCTAGTTATCTAATTAGCAATATTAAATGACTACAATACTCTGAATCCAAGTGAGCTTCAAGGCCAAACCAGACTTCAAATAATTAAAAAACCAAACTTCAATACATATACACGAGGCTCTAGATTTGATGAGAATGAGAACTCGGTATGTGAGCACTGAAACCTTTCCCTGTGAGTCGTTTATGTACAAACATTTGCCTTCCAAACTACATAGGCCAAAAAGGACCTGGTTTCTTTTCCTGCAAGTGCAGGAAACACCGGGGGGGGGGGAGGGGTGTTGTTATTTGAAAAATGGCTCAAGTTCACACTCCCTTCACTGCTGTTCTAATCAAAACACCCCACAGCTGATTAATGGTGAGGGAAATTGGGAGACATATTGTCTGTGGGCCATGTTGAACAATATTCCAATCAGTCCTTTTAAATAAGTGTTCCCCATGCACATCTCCCCCTCATCCAACACACCACTGTCTAAACATATCAGGGGGGCAGTGCATCTGCAATGCTACCTAACATGTGGTTAATACCATCTTATTTATTTATTATTTCTCTGTGTAAACCACCCTGAGCCATTTTTGGAAGGGCAATATAGAAATTCAATGAATGAATGAATGAATAATAGATAGTGTTAGATAATATTTGGACGAACCACACCCCGTGTGATTAAGCAGTGGTACAGTAGGTAATGGCGCAGCAGAAAATAACTTGACTAGCAAGCCAGAGGTTGCTGGTTCGAATCCCCACTAGTTGCATATATGTGGCTCTTCTCTCCCCACATTTTATCCCCACAACGATCCTGCAGGATAGCGTTGGCTGGTCACTCTCTAAGCTTTATGGCCAGTATGGATTTCAAACTTGGGTCTCTCCGCTGCTAGTCCAAAACTTACACCACACTGGATACAATTCCTTACATCTGTATTGCCTATCAGCCTCTAGTTATAATTCCTTCCCTAGAGCTCTCCAGCTCAAATTAGGTTCATTAGAGACACATGATTAAGAACAGGTAAATAGCAGTGGCTGCAATCCAGCTGACCAACATGTGAAAATCCCCAATTGCAGTGGGAAAATGCCTATACATCACTATGTGCTGGAGTATAGCCAGCATGCATAAACCACAGTAACTCTATGAAGCAATATTTAATGAAGCAATACATTGCTTTGTCAAAATTTTGAAGTTACCAAATGAAATTTATTTGTCCCCATATATTTAATGATCTATTTGAAAAGAAAGGCACAGATTACTCTGACCATGTTAAAAATAAAATGAAGCCCATGAGAGCAATATTTTTGGTATGAAGCAACACCAGTGAAATCATGCCTATGGAGGACTCGGAACAGCAACAAAATTAATAGCTTTATGCAGCTTCCAAGGCTTCCATTTGCAGTCACCTCCATCTCTCACGTTACAGTTTAATGTACAGTATGTGTGCTGATGTTTCCATTGCATGAGTATCAAGATGCACTTTCTATGGATGGAGCCATGAGAGCAAGGGTTTTCAAACCTCATTATACATAGAATGTGGAGGAAACAAACTTTTTGAACTTTTCTGGATGTAACCAATAACATTAACATTTGCAGTACAAGAAGTCTCAAGTTCAGTTCACACTGTACCCCAGTGTGTAGTCTGTACACATGGCCAGATATAGGAGCGATAATTCAGCTTGCTTGTCCAACTGTATGTGCGAAGAATTGTCACATGGAAGTGGACTCCCCACGCTTTTTGCATGGTGGAAGGATAACATGAGCGAGTCACACTGGTTGAGTGAACACATATAGGCCACATTTCACAACTGACATGTGAACGGGGAGTCACAAATGCCTGGAAAATACCTGTCCCAAACATTATTCTACGGCCAAGTCTACTAAAAGCTGCAAATGGGCCTAAGAGAACAAACAGGGTACAATTTCTGTCTTTATCACTCAAGAGCCATAAGCCTCAATGTCATATGTCACTGTTCTCCATTGTGCGGCCTGTACTGGCAACCCACACAGACCCCACTAGGAGCCTCTGGCTTGCCTTTGCCCCCACCACCTCTAGCTCCTCAGCCATCATGCAGGCTATTTCTCTCTCTCTCTCTCGTTCCCCTCTTCCTTCTCCACATACCTCCTGCCTCTTTCTCTCTGCCGCTGCTGCAGCCGCTGCACTAGCCCATGCTCTCGCTTGCTCCTCTTCTCTTCCTGCTGCCCCAGTGTGTTCTTTCTTTCTCACTCTCTCCCCCACTGCTGGTACTGTCACCACCACACATGTTCTCTCTCTTGCTCCCCTCCTGCCCCACACTCTCCACCCCACCACCCACCACCACTAAGGCTGCCACCATACTGACTTGCACTCTGTCTCTTGCTCCCCTCTCTTCCTGCCCCACATTGCTTACCTTCTTGCTCACTCTTTCCCCACTGCTGCTGGTGCTGCCTGCTGTGGCCACCACCAAACTTGCGCTCCCTCCCTCCCCTTTCTCCTCCTCTTGTCCTTGTGCACTTTCTGTCTTCTTCTCCCTACTGCGGCCACGTAAAAATCACTATCATGTGTAGACTGATAGTCTGAATGGCAAAGGAGCCATAAAGCTGAAGGCATTCTGGCATTCTGAAAGCTGCAGAGCAGCCACAGGATAAGAACAAAAGAAAAGCCCTGTTGGATCAGGCCAAAGACCCATCTAATCCAGCAATCTGCTTCATGCAGTGGCCAACCAGGTGAATTTAGGAAAGCCACAAGTGGGGGCGGGGAGGGCAATACCCCCTCTCTTTGGTGTTCCGTAGTACCTGGAGTCCCCTCTGATCCTGAAGGAAATATACAGCTATCTAGGCTAGCAGCCAATTATAACCCTATCGTCTATGAATTAGTCTTTAGCCCTTTTAAATCCATCTAGATTGGTGGCCATCACCACATCTGGCAGCAGCAAACTCCATAGCTGAACTACACGCTGAGTAAAAATGTATTCTTTTGTCTGTCCTGAATCTACCAGCATTTAGCTTCAATGGATGACCCTAGATTCTGTTATGAGAGAAGAAGAAAACACCCATCTATACACTTGATGCATCGTTTTATACACCTCTGTCTTCCCCTTACCAGTCTTTTTCTAAACTAAAAAGGCCCAAATGGTGTAGTCTTTCCTCATAGGGGAGTCATTCCCGCTCCCTATTCATTTTAGCTGCCCTTCTTTGCACCCTTGCCAAGTCTACAAAAAGAATACTTCTTAAAGTGCAGTGACCAGAACTGTTCAAAGTATTCCAGATATAAATCTACACCACAGATTTATATAACAGCATTAATATACCAGCAGTTTTATTTTAAATCCCTTTCCTAATGATCCCTAACATGGAATTAATCTTCTTTACAACTGCCGCACATTGGGCTGACATTTTCAGAGAACTGTCCATGATGAGGCCAAGATCCTTTTCCTGGTTGGTCACTGTTAGCTCAGACTCCATCAATGCATACATGAAGTTTGGATTTTTAGCACCAATATGCATCATTTTACACTGAGCCACATTTGCCATTTTAAAGCCCATTCACTTAAGTAGAGGAGGTCCTTTAGGAGCTCTTTGCAGTCCATTCTTGTTCTTGCCACCCTGAATAATTTGGTGTCATCAAACTTGGTCACCTCTCTGTTCACCCCTAACTCCAGATCATTTATGAACAAGTTAAAAAGCACCAGTCTTTCAGTATAAAGTCGGATAAAGTTTCTCTACATGCAAACACCACAAGAAGAAAAATTTAGTAACTCTCTACCCACCTTATTTCAAGCTTATACTCCATTGTACTTTGTTGTGCTACTGGGTTAAGAGCTCCACTTCCACTGGTATCCAAAATATTCTGTAAGGCATTTCTCAGAGCATGCAACTTTAAAATAAAACAAGATAAATGTTTAATATTTCTAGTGGAATCATTCTAACTAGCTGGGCTGGGTGCAGAGCATCTGCGCCTCCAGCCGGCTCACCCGCCCACCGCTGCCTTTTTCTCCACCCCCCACCACGGCTTTCTGGCCAGCTGGCTGCTTCTCCCCCCGCACCGCCACTTTCTGGCTTCCTCTTCTCCCCCCCACACCCGCTTTCCATTTCTTCCCCCCACCCCGGCCGGTCAGCCTTTCCGATTTCCGGTTGCCCGCCCTTCCACCGGCCACCCCTGCCTTCTCCGACTACCAGTGCCATCGTTGTTCTGGCCGGCTGGCATTAACTCCTGGGCCCGCTAGCTCACTGCCACCATTTTCTTTCCCCTGCCCAGCCCTGTCGCTATCCGGCAGCTCTCTAAACTCTCGTGAGAGCTGCCATGCATGGGATTAGCGATGGGTACATTTAAGAGAATTAAATATATAGATAGATATACTAAAGATAAAATCTGATCTAGATAACTTCATCAGTCTCCTTTCCCAAAAAATTGCATATAACACAGGAGACAATCTTCAAAATAAAACTGAAAACAGCTGAAATAGATAATGTACTATGACCACTGAAGACAAAGATGGCAGTGTATTTCCTGCACATTCAACACATTCCTAAAAGTTAAAATTCTATAAGGATCAGGTCAGGATTTAAACATAACGATGAGTTGCCATTCATCTGAGAGTTTACTTGTCCCCAATTCTGATGTTATAGCACAAGCACTAGACCACATATCCCTCCTATGTTTTCTTGTGTGTTAAAAGAGCTGTACTGTTGGCAACATTCTGCAGTCCCAACATTAAATATGACAGAGAGAAAAGAGCTCAAAGCTTTTCCACATAAGTTGCTTTACAGGGATTTTTTTTTTTAAGAGTTACTTATATAAGGCCAACATTAAAATCAAAGTATCACAGATAAGAGAGATGAAGTAGTTTGTCTAAGCCTACCCAATAACTTCATTAGTGAGGCAAGACTAGATCTAGGGTATTCCTAGGTCACAACTCAGCCTCTCATGTTATTTTACACATATATTCATGAATATTCCATAGCATTACAGTAATTGAGCCAATAGCTAGGCAGAGCTCACAGACAGGTTGTAGTGATCAGCCACCCCTCCCCTAAAGAGTTAACCAGAAGTTAACTATGTCCTGACTGAAAGGCTGGTGAACTCCAGGGCTCAGCCAATCAGCACACCTAGAGAGCCGTTGGGAGGAAGGAGAGGCTCTTTGTTAGAAGAAGCAAGCTTGGAGTGTGGAGAGAACTCATGCGGCCATGGAGGATGGCTGCAGGAAGATGACTGCAGCTCTTGGAAGATAGAACTGCAGGGGCTTGAATTCTCAACCAGGGTTTGGGTGAGTTCAAGGAAAAGGAAGCCTGGGCTTTGGCTTCAGGAAGGTTAGTCTAAGGAAGATTTGTTTAGTTAGATTTTGCGTTAGACTTTTGGTTTCTTTTGTGTGTGCTTTGTATATCCTTGATACTGTTCTATTATCGTTTACCTGTAATGTAACTAAACTAAGAAACACTAACTTTCGCCCATCCAGCCAGGGTGTTTCAAAAGACTCTTAAAGGTGCTTTTGTATTTTCCTACATACCTGTTCCTTGCGTGTAATCACAATTTTTAAAGCATGCCACCCCAACATTATTTGGGGTGCTTTTTGAAGTATTCTTGTAACCTACTGAGTATTTTTACTGATAACTAAAAGCTGAGAGAGCCTCAGACGGAAGCAGTCTGTAGCATTTGAATAAAACTGTTTTTCTTTTTGTCCTTTTCTTTTACAAGCCTCTCCAAGCAGGGTTTTTAACTCAGGAGAAAGGGGGGGAGCTGAAAGGGGGTCCTACTCTGGTGCAAGCACATCCTCAGATATTCAGCAAACTACCAGTTTTCTCACCACGTGTAGGTTTGCACGTGGAGGATTTTTGTGTACTTTTCCAATAGCAAAAGAAAGAGTTTCCCTGGGATTCCACCCCATGCCCAGAGAGGGTCACGCTCTGTTGAAAAGAGGGGTGGTGGCGGCAGCCATTTTTGAACCTACCAGAAATACAAAAGAGTTTTAGGAGTAGCCTTTGCCAGAGAGCTCAGAAGAGATGATTCAGCATTTTTCCTTCCCTTCACGTGAGCTTGCTCTGAGACAAAGGCTATAATCCGTTACACAGGTGATGAGCTAGTAGTAGCTAGTTTTTATCCTACAACATATAAGTGGATTTTAGACATTCACTAACAAATTATCTCCACAATGATGTTATGACATAACTAACATTTGAAATGCTCCACTAGGATTTCTATTTTACTGTGAAATTTCATTAAACCCTTTATACTCAAAAAGAAAAACAGTGGAATTACCTTATCTGTAAGGAGTTTGGTAAGATTTCTTTGTTTCCTTGATAGATACTGATCATACAACTGAGCCAGTTTAGCTGCTAAGACATGCTCACGGCTGAAGCAGGGATGATGAGTGAATATTAGCCCAGAAATATCAACATCCAGCTGAAACTGCCCTTGAGGATCCTCCGATCCAACAATGTACTGATTAGCAAGCATCATTTTTGTGGCCTGAAAGGAGATATATACTAGAGATATAACAAAAATCAGAGTTTTCTGGGGAGAATATGAGAGCTGGGGAATACACTTCAGTTTTTCATTACAATTTGGAAGTCTTTAGCTACAGCCATTTAAAGCACAGATTTATGGTGTCACTAACACCAGCTGATAAGCAAGTTAATATGCATTAGTGCCAGAGCTATGGTTGCAACGACACATTTACAAAATAATGAATCACTAAGAACTATCCATTGGCCTACTGCAATACTTCAGAATACTTGCATAAATGCAAGTCCCCAGCAATGAGCAGCCTCTTTGGAGAAAAGGGAATTTTGCTCTTCTCCTGAACAAGGAGTGATTCAATGAACCTATCCCAACTGATGCAGAGATGTAACAGAATTATACAACTTCAGAAGAGGTCACCCACTACGAATAGGTTTTGTGTGGGGTTCCCCTCCCCCCCAAAATACACTAGCAATTCCCTTGTGGCAAACTAATCTGGAACAACACACAGTTCAGGAATTACTCAGAGAGCCATTCTTACTTCCATCACACATAAGAATTATAAAAATATACACTTGGCCAAGGTCACAAAGCAAGTCCATAGCAGAATCTAGATTTAAAGTAAGATTACATAGATCTACCAGTCAGTTTACAGACTCTCCTGACATGCGAGTCTACACTCACAGGGCTCATGCATTCATATTCTCCCTCTCTCCCTCCCACATCCCCCCGACATCAACACAGAAGACTTGGGCTGTAAACGGGAGACATTTATCACTAAGACACAGTGAACAGAATTAAACTGCATGGACAGGGTGTACGGATGTCTTTATGTAAACTCTAAACCACACAGCATTCTACAGAAGGGGTGTGTGTGTGTGTGTGTGTGTGTGTGTGCGTGCACGCGCGTGTGACTCTAAGACTCACTGAGTACAGTCTGAACTGGCCCCAAGTTAAATATGCTTCAACACATGGATATGTAACAGAGGACCAAACTATATGCAATAGTGATGGTTCTGCAAGTTTGAGCATGAAACTGCCCCAATAACACAGCAAGAAAGGGCTGGGGAGCCATTTTTAATAGCAATAGGAGTGGATGGATGAGGAGTGCCGAAACCTTCCCCTGCCCTTGACTTACTTCCCCATAGCCTCTCTTCCTAAGATACTTTGACTAAGGAAAAAAATCACCTGGGGGTTAGGGGCTATATGGAGATAAGCTGTGTACGTGTGTGGGTGGCGGGGGAGATTCTGCACTCCTTAAACACACGCACACACACACATCCCTATAGCTTTTAAAATTGCACATCCTCCCCTTGCTCCCACAATGCCATTCAGCAGCTCCATAAACACAAAGCATTGCTTCTATCACATCTAGTTGGCCCCAAGAGAAACATGCAGCACCACCAGACTAGGGATTGGTGTGCAGTTATTCACTAAAGCATTGCACTGTTTTAAAAGTTATACAATAATCCATTCTGCGCTAATAAATTGAATGAACTCACCTTTTTATAAAATGTCTCCAGCTCTGGTTCTTTACCTTCCTCTGAGAATATTGGAGGCCGAGTAGCAGACTGCTTAATTGGATTGGGCAAAGCCAAAATGTTGCCATCATCTCCAAACCACTTTTTACCCTAGAGAGGAGGATGAAATACTTACAATCTTATTGGAAATACTTTGCCCAACCATAAAAGTTCTTCAGAAAATGAAAGCCCAAGAAACCCAAGGGCTACATTACTTTGACATAATGTAGGGATCCTGCAATATACATGTATCCATAATCCTCATGCACATAGACCAAGTTAAGTGCTTTTATTATCTCATTGCTTTAAAAGTACTTTACTGATCATAATGCTTAGCGCAGCACACAATTCCCACCCATGCCTAGGCACCCATCCACACACTGAGGGAAGGGATCAGCATGGCAACCACAGAGCCCTGTTTTTCCCTGTGGGGTGGGTGTGTGTGTGTGTGTGTGTGTGTGTGTGTGTGTGTGTGTGTGTACACAGCACACCAGGCCATTAAAGGAACACCTTCTCTGCTACCATCCTGCCCTCCCTTTTGAATAGCACAAGTCATTTGTGGTCAGTGGGAAGAGGAAAAGAGTTCTGCTTCTTCCATGTGCAAAGCTCACTGGGCAATCCTGGACCAGACAATATCTCTCAGTCTAACCTACCTCACAGGACTGATGTGCAAACAGAGGGGCTCATACAACCATAAACACCACTCTGAGCTCTTTGGAGGTGGGGTGAGGAACATGAAATGAACATGTTTTATATTCCATCAAGGTCTTTTAAAATAAGAATGGAGGAAGCAGGTTTAGGAAAAATTGTCCAATGTACCATAATGACATGTGACAATATACAATAGATTGAAGCCACTATCTTTAGAAGTGAACTAAATGCTAAAATCGTGTCATATGTGTTTACCAAGATCCAAGGTGGATCTTGTCATATGTATTTACCACACTGGAGCACCGTCAAGAGTTCTTTTCACATCTGGTCAGATTATGAATATGCAGTCTCTCATGGGCATACATTTTAAAATGCACCTATGCATGCTTGCTTAAACCACCCAAAATGACAACAAATATTTAATCTAATCAAGTAGATATTCAACTCTTATATCTACAATAGACTTACAATAGTTTACTGTAATAGTGCTATATTAAAATATTTCTTATTCAGATATTTAGGTAGATTTAGATCGCTCCCAAATGCCCCACTTTTAGATAAAACTTTGTAAAGGCGGGGGGGGGGGAATGCCAGTCTAACCACTTAAAATTCTGATGCAACTACCCTGAAGACACTGGGGCTTGAAGTTTAAATGGAAGCCCCTAGCTCAAGAACAGTCAAGGGTCACAACATTCAGAGCATTTAGGCTGCTTCACACATAACAAAACCCTTTAAATGTTACTGAAGTGGGATGATCCATGAACTATGGAACAAGTAGTTCTAGTAAGAACTACTCTGCCTGCTTTCCTTTCACTATGCCTATAAATGGACTAAATTTGGTCTAAATCGGTTAGGCAATTCACAAGTTAGCCCACTTGTGCCTCAAATGTTTATGCATCCGTCATCTTGAATTGGGATGGATGACATCATCACAAACTATGCCATTGAGTTATCCTTGTGTCCCTACAATTGTACCTGATTTGGTTCATACTGGTCCAGGAATTGTGAAGTTGATAGTAGGGATGTGCACGGACTGGTTCGGAGGCCATTCTACCGGCCTCCAGACCGGTCCGGACGTGGGGCGGTTTGGATTCGGAAGGGTTAGGGTGGGGGGTTCCATTAAGGGCGGGGGGGCTTTACTTACCCCTCCCGCATTTTCCCAACTCCGGCGCCGTAGTTAGTGTAAAAATCCGGCAGCAGGATCCCTCCTTGCCGCCGCTTCAATCTCCGATGGCTCCTTCTCCGTGGTAAACAATCGGGCGGCAGGATACCTCCCTGCCGCCCCCTTGAAGCCCCCTGCCGTCCCCTTCAATCTCGCCCCGACCGCTCGCTCGTGGCAGGGAGATGTCCTCCCGCCCCCTTCCCTGCTGGGCGGCAGGGGGCTTCAAGGGGGCGGCAGGGAGGTATCCACGGAGGAGGAGCCATCGGAGATTGAAGCGGACGGCAAGGAGGGATCCTGCCGCCGGATTTTTACACTAACTATGGTGCCGGAGTTGGGAAAATGCGGGAGGGGTAAGTAAAGACCCCCCCCCGCCCTTAATGGAACCCCCCACCCCAGTGCCGGACCGCAGCTCCGCGGTTCCGTGCACACCCCTAGTTGATAGGGATGGACAAACACACACAATGCTAGGTGATCTCATAAGCTTACTGGAAAGTAGGCTAAAAGTACACAGATTTGCCTTTTCCAGTACTGTGTGAAAGAGCCTTCAGTCTACAGTAGCTCCTTTTAATGATGAGACAGTGAGACACTGCTAGAGTGAATGGTTTGAGAATTTTGAGAATGCAGGCCAGATGCCTCCAAGACTGAATTTATTGCTTCTGGTTTTGTAGCATGAGCAGGGGAAAAAGCAAAGAAATACTGAAGGAAATGTACCTGTTCCTGCCTGAGTAACCTATTTTCTACAATGTTTTGGTTTGGCAGTGACACAACTGGACGCTCTCCTGTGTACAGACCTTCATCCTCAAGATACCTTGGCTGCATGTTTTCAGGCACCTTCAAAGAGGCAGGCACTAAAAACAAAAGTCACATAAACATGCATTTATTGCCCATTAATCACTATTCATCAACAGGTCATTAATTTTAGCAGCGTGTACAACACTTCAAACATTCACACAATTTTGCACTATTTGTTTATCCACACATGGATGTAGGCCACGGTTACTCTGATCGACAGAAAACAGAGTCAGAGATAATAAATGACCAAGATCTGCTAAACAAATACCTTTATTAGGACTAACAACCAAACATCACAACATAGTATGCAGACTTTCAAGTTCACCAGAATTCTTCTTCAGGCCAGATGGGAACCCCTCCCCCCAACAAGAAGTGGGGGGTAGACAAAAAGATATTGCTGGGCAAAATGGAAGCTCCAGCCTGCCCTTTATAAGGCTTAAGATGGAATGGAGGAGTCTGTCTAGAAATGTAATTAGGCAAGACTTTGCCTGGTACAAAGAGATCTCAGGCTGCAGCAAAGCATACTACGACAGTCAAGCAACATCTACTCTCCCTCTGAAAATATGAAGCCGTTGATAGTTATTCAAATCTTCCCAAGGGGGTGTAAGTAAACAATAATAACTACTATCCATGTTGCTGGTACTTGAGTCTTTTCTGAGCAGGGGCTGTCTTTTGTTAGTCCATTTCTACTCATTTAACCATACCCGCTTATCACTGGAATACCCCTCTGATTTCTTTCTGTGCCTAGAGTTTAAAAGAAAAAGAGTTTAGCCTCAAGATAATACACCTTACTGAAACCAGAAAGAAAAATGATGCCATGACTTGCCCAAGCTACAAGGGAAATAGTGCTCTGTTGTGCTAAGCAAGGAAAAAATGTGCCCATTGTGCGACAGCAACTCTGGAACAGAAGCTGGTACAGGAATGGCATAAACTAGGTATGAGGAGGCTGGCAGGGAAGTTAACAGCATATGTAGGATGGAAGTGGAAAGGAAGACAGCCCCTATCCAGAAAAGATGATGTTTAAACATTATCACCAGGCCAGGGCTCAGGAAATCCACTAGTCTACTGGTCTGTGATGAGTGAAAAATGATGCCAGATGAATGAAAAAAAATCCAGATGAGTAATGTACCACCACAGCTCACAATGAGTAAATTTTTTTTGTCTGGCTGGTGAACAGAGACATTTATTGACCCCTGCACCATGGTCCTCCTCTATGAACCAACCAGGGGGAAATGTAAAAATGTATAGATTGATATGGTACTTTCCTACCATCAATCAATCCTGAACCTGCATACCCTAATTTACTTCCACCACTGACCGGCAATCCAATTCTGAACATGAATTTTAGAAGCAAATCACAGTGATTTAAAGAGCAGCTGATTTCCAGCAATGCTTTGTACAAAAAGACAATACACGAAATTTGAAAGAACATAGCCAGCAGTGGCTTAATAAGATACATTTTTATTTGAAACAGATCAAGGCCTGAAGATAAGAATTAGGTAATACTCCATAAGTGGTCTCCCTTTTTGATAATGCCTCAAACAAATCACCAGCCTGGCAGCATCTCAAAATTAGTGTCTTACACACCCAGCTTGATCCCCTTAATTATTTCATATCCAAATCATTTTGGAAACAAGCTGTACTAGACCTCGAGTTCCTAACAATAATAATGCAAAAATAAATTCCTAAATGCAGCACATTCATGATCTGTGATACACAAAACCCCAAAATAAACCAGATTCATGGCATACCTCTTCGCATGCTGGGAATGAACAATATCTCTCTCTCTTTCTGTACCCGTCCAGAGTAGCTTTCATATTCTGCAGGTCTAACCTCTAAGAGATCAAGGCCCGTCTGCTCTATAATGAATAAGTCATCATCCTCTCTATCACGAACAAGATGCTTCTCTTCATCCTGTATTTTACATACAAACCTTTTAAAAACATTTCAGACAAAATCCCCTTTCAACATCACATTGCACAGGCTTCAGTAAATAAGGGGCTTGTTTTAGCCACTGTTGGTAGAGCAAATATTTAGTAAAACTTAAGCATTTTTTAGCACAAAGGATGCTTTAGTCCTATACATGTTGGATGTCACGTGTCTGGAAGGCATTATGCCCAACATGCAAAGACACACTGGGACAGGATACTGCTGCCCACCTGCTGTTGACCCCACACTTTCAACTTTTTGCGCTAGAGAATCAAAACAACAAATACCAAAATCCCACCCAAACAGATGTGCAGATGTAATTCACTGGTACCATTTCACCCTCTCCTTGTTCTTCCTGACAGCTGAGTGCCGAGTCCTGCTCTTCTTCCTCCCTCTCACCATTTGAGACGCTGAGTTTCTTGTTCCCAGTTTCATCCTCTACAGTCTCTGGCTCAGGATCATAATTGAAAGTAAAGAAATTATAGGCTTCTTTGGAAGAAGGATAACCAGCCTGGTTCTGATGGGAAAGATACATTTGATTAAGGAGGAGTTTCACAATGCAAGATTTTAATACAGATAAAATAGCTAAAACTGTTTTGCTTAGAATTAATTTTTTAAATAAAAGGAATAGAAGCAGCCGAAATCAAATATTTAGTAAACTGATCCTTAATCTAAGTAAACCAAAACCAACTGTGACTTAGTGACAAGATTATAACAGATTAACAACACCCAGCATCTACAAGGCCCCACTCTGAAAATCAGACCCCACTGCTCCCTGCTTTATATAAAAGATTACAGCAGTTCCACATTTAAACACACAGACCTACAACCATCATGTTCAATTGGGACCCAAATAGGCCAATTTTTTTCACAGGAAACTCAACTCAGAATTCAATATTTTGTTACTGGTTTTATAATTTTTAAAATGCCACTCACGTTAGCTGAAAGGTACACAATTCAGAAAGGTACACAATTTAAAAATAAATCAATCATCTTAAAACCTTACATAGAGTCTTTGTATCTGTACATCTAAGAGCCAGTAATGTTGCTGGAAAGTCATGTCTTGCAACGTTTTCATTAAATATAACTCATATCTACTACTCTGTACATATCTGATGGCACAGCAAATCTTAAGTCAAACTGTCAGGCATGTTATGTATTTATTACTTTGCTTTTGAATAAAAACCTTTTTACATTGTTCATTTTTATCGGAACAAACTGATTGTGCATGGATGCGGAGCTTATAAAATGATCAGAGTCTAGAAAGAAGCATTTCTTCCTTCTGATATGTGTGTGACAGATATCAGAAGAAAGTAGGCACATTTCCTGCTAGTAAAGTAGTTGGCTGTATATACAGTATACAGCTGATCCAGTCACCTACCACATTCATCACACTCCTCCTGCTGCTGCTCCACATCCATGATTCTCTTGCTGCCAACATCACCCCATTCTATAAGCCTCCTACAAGTGGAGAGCTGCATGCAACCAAAGGCACACAAAAGGGACCAGTTGGACTGGCTTCTATGCATTTAAACCATCATTATTTATTATAATCACCATAAATTATTTGTCTTCAATTTCTAGTGTCTATCAGGCTGCTGACCAAAATGAGTTCACAACTGCATCACAATGTTTCATAAGTCTGACCAACTACACAAACTTCACAACCAACTGAAGATCAGTCCTCACCTGTGATTCTTGCTTGACTTTGCTGACAGAATCATGAAACTTCACTCTTGCAGATACCTTGGATTCATTCTCTTGTGTTACATTTGATTCACCTTCACCTACCTGCCAAAAAAACCCAACAAAAAACCCACACCCTTTTAATCATGTATTCATTTATTTAGCAAATTTATATACCACCAAACACAAGTGTCTCATGGAGGTTTACAATTTACTTTATACTACCAACACGCTTGTAACTACAACTGGTGGGGGAATGGGAATATGTGCAGAAGAGGTCAAATATGTTCGATATTTTTATATGCAAGCCACTTCACACATTCAGAGAGATGGGGGGTATAAATATTGTAAACAAAGGTAAAATACTGTGTACACTCTTTGCACACACACACACTCAAAATCCCCATCAGTAGAGTTCAGGTTGTCCAAAGGTGGGGAACAGACAATCTGTGTTCTACTGAAGTCAGTTTGCTGAATCCCTTAGAATACTAAATGGTGGAGAGAGAGAGAGAGAGAGAGAGAATATAAAAATAAATAAATTTCAAAGTGAGATCCTCATCGCAGCTCCTGGCTCTAGACAGATGAGGGACAACAACTGAGTACGCAAGAAGGTGGGAAAGTAACTAAGAGCTCATCTCATTTACAACGGTATACAACATATTGGCATTGCATGCTCTTTGCTACTGTGGCACAGAACTTGTGGAATGGGCACCATCCCTTTCCACATACATTGCCCAAAACTACAAAAGCTCATAGGCATTGTCAAAAGTGACTAAAAGCTTGTCTTGCCAGTCAAGAGGTATCTATAAAATTTCCACCCTGCCTTTCAGCACAAAATAGCCTCAAGACAGCTTCCAATAATAATACACAATAAAATACACACACTTATAACCAACAAGATACAACAGTAAACCCAGACAAGAAGTTTTTGCTGCTTAAAGCTGAAGATCTTTATATTTTTATATATATTCCCCAAACTATTTTAGATCTAGATCATCAATATTTACAAAGAACCAACACAAAAGAAATTTTGCTTTAATTTGTTAAAACTGGAGACGGAAGAGATTCCAAAGTTGAGCCAATCTATCCCATGGATTTTAGATGTATTTACTGACTGATTTACATCCAATCACCTCCTTAAAGTGTTCTAGAACTTTTCATGGGCTCCATGGACAATTGTGTTCAGCTGCATATATATTCTGGAAGATTTTCCTAATATTGATCATGAACCTGCATCATACAACTTTAAACCTTGTTTCCATTTTTGGGAGAACTGACAGAAACCTCTGAGTGCAAGTCAAGACTGACCTTGCATATCACATAAAGTTGTACAATTTCTATTACCCAAGAAATACTTTTAAACAAACAAAACTTTGTCTTTATTAGTCATCGAAATGAATTAAAGCAGACTTCCAATTATCAGATAATCCATTGATTTCTTGAAAAATATTTTTCTATAAGGGGAAAGAATGCAGGAATCCATAAAGTATACTACTACAACTACTTTGAATACAGAGGCAAACTAGATGAAATATAAACCATTATTTACCTTTCCATTAAAAAAAAAAATCAGCTGTGTGGAACACAATCTGAATGGGGACCATGACATAGGGAGAGAGGATCAGTTCTTTCCACCATGCCATGGTCCATATGCAAATCCCACCCCCACCACTGCAATTTGCCCTTGGACAGAAGCTCCTATGAGGGCAAGTAGCAGCTTTCCTACCAGTAAAAAGAACAGTCTGAAGGGGGCAGTGTCAGGACTGCAGCCAAGGGAGAAAGGGTTATAAAAACGGTCTTCTGCGTGGTTGTTTGACTGAGATAAGCTTTCTCTCCCTTGACGGCTATTTAAAAGACACACACACACACACACACACACACACACACACACACACACACATACTTAATGCCATGTCTAATTTGACCTTTACTCACCTCATTATCCAGTTGAATTTGTGCTTTCTTCTCACCGAGACTTTCCAAGGATCGTGGATGAGGACCCAAGACTTCTTGTAGTAAAGCACTTTCAGCTTTAGACTAAATAAAAGAAAAAATCTTAGTTTTTATTTATTTCTGCATTATTTTTCACTAGCAGGTTGCTTGCTCACCATGAATAAGTAGCAGCTTGATGGCATGCACACACAAGCTGCACTGGGAGCTACTACAAGACAAGACTAGGGAGAAAATGCTGAATTTCTACACGGATGGGTGTCCTGTGTACACAGCTGCCTGATCTCAGGACTGTGGCCCCACTCTTCCCATTTTCTAGTGTGATAAGATCAACACAGTGGCAATTTTTGATATATTTTACAGCAGGGGTAGGCAACCTTGGTTCTCTAGTTGCTGTTGAACTACAACTTCCAGCATCCCCAACCACAAGAAACTGTGACTGGGGATGATGGGAGTTTCAGTTCGACACAGCTGGAGAACCAAGGTTGCCTGACCCTGTTTTATGATAATTTAAGCCTTAAAGCGACTTCAGCACTTAAAATAGTAACTCATGTCCCCTAAGCAAAAAAATATAATAGCTGTTTTCCTCAACAAAAAAATACATGGCATTATCAAGTATCACATAAATTAAAATGACAAGAAGGAAAAGCACATAGACACTTAAACTGGATATTGGAGAACATTAAGGATGATACATATCCAATCTCACCCGCGCAGCTTTCCGTTTCTCTCTCATTCGTTCTCTCATGGAAAACTCTGCAAAACTTGTTCCTGAGGCTGATGGAAGTGGAGGCAAGCCTAGAGTGGACAGTTATACCAATAAATTTCAAAATATTCTTCTCATTGGTAAACAATCTGAAACTATAGGAGCTAATCAAAATGTCAACAGCACTTGAAAAGGGGTGCAGAGTTAGCAAGGAATTAGCTTTAAAAGAAAACATTTTAAAACTATGTTCTTTATTCTTTATTATTAGAGCTATTAATGTTCTTAATAACATTTGTATTCCATAATTAGATTACATTAAAGGTACTAAATTCTCAACCTAAATGCTGTATACGAACATTTCCTTCTATATTTCACTTTTAAGAACATAAGAACTGCCTTGCTGGAGCGCAGCGTTTTGTTCCCAGCATTTGTCAATCATAGGACTCCAGATGCTCATAAGTCAGGCATGGTAATGGTGGCCACCCCTTGTTCTTTGTCTCCAGTACTGTATGCAACACTCAGAGATACACTGCCTCAGAACATGGTCATTCTATGTAGCTCCATGGATTTTGCCAATTCTTTTTAGCACAATCTCCAGAAGCAAAACTAAACATAACTGGGAATACTAATGTAAGCTTTGCAGGGAGGAGAGCATTTGTAGGGTGGCAACTGGTGGATAGCCCTTGCTCACTGATGGTCCCCTGCAAAGCTCCCCACCCCACACAGTTCCAAGACAGCCAATAAGACTAGTTGAAGGGAAAATGTCCTCAGAGAATCATTTCTGGAGAAGAATCAGTAGGAAGGGCAAAGCACCCTTTCCTTCCACATCAATTCTTCAAATACTATTCCACCCTCACAGTAACTTAGCAAACACAGATGTGGGAACATACATTTGATGTTCTGTCTTGTATTACTGATCTCCACATCTTGTGTCAATGAGTTTCCTAAATTAATTGCATGTTATGCAAACAAGTACTTTCTTTTGCCTGTTCTGAATCTACTGCTAATGCACTTCATTTGTGGGTTTTTTAAAGTTTGTACTCCCAGACACTCATGCAGATTAATTCCACCACCACATACTTAAGCATGCATGAAAAGAACCAAGGTCAGGAATCTACCATTCCAGTACTGTGCATCTCCTTAACTGCTCTAAACACTAATAAACCAACTCACAGCAGAGCTAGCAACAGAACTCACATGAGCATATGACATGTGAATGCTTAAAATGATTAATATTCAGCATTATGGTGTAATTTCTGCATGTTAATTTAATGCACTCCATTAGAAAGTCATTCAACCTTTCTTGAACATTCAGAAGACTCAACAAAAATGTCTTGGAATCACAGGAAACGTTCATCCATTCATTTACAGATCTTGGGCCCCAACTCTAATCACACTTATTTGGCTCCATATAAATCAATGGTGCTTATTAATCTAAAACAGGCCTGCTCAACTTCGGCCCTCCGGCAGATGTTGGCCTACAGCTCCCATAATCCCTGGCTATTGGCCATTGCGGCTGGGGATTATGCGAGTTGTAGTCCAAAAACAGCCAGGGGCCAAAGTTGAGCAGTCCTGAATTAAAGCAAATATGTTCAGAACTGTGGTGTAAGCAAAGGGGACACCACCACCCTGGAAACAAGGTCAGAAAAGGAGCAGAAGAGAGGCAACAGTGGCAGGAGCTAATCACTTTGCCTCCAGGCAACCAAGGCACAGCCTGCCTTTACTTGTGCTAGGAGGATATCAAATGAACACCAGTCCCATTGTCAGGCATTTGCTTGCTACTTGAAGACCTGTGTGTCCTGGAGGGATAAAGAGGAAAAATCCAGGCCAGGGAGTTCATGTCCTCAGTTTCTGAAGAGAACACCAATGGCCTAAGACAATTCTGCTGGGTTTTTTTTTTAATTACTTTCTCTTTTACCTTTTCTCTCTCTTTTTTGCTTTTATTGTTTATTTCAGTAAGTTAAATAAATCACCTTGTATGCCTTGGCAGAAAGGTGGAATATATAAACACAGTAGATAAAATTATCCAGAATACAAGGTAATTTACATGACCAGCCCTACCCAGGCTTGGACAGCCCTACCTGGGATCGCTACCGATCTCGGCACCAGGGTAGCCCAGGTTTTGTACCTGGGCTAATAGTGAGGTAAGAGGATGTGAGCAAGTCCTCCTATCCCATGCCCCGGGCCTTGTGGCTGCTCATGGAGTTTACCCCAAACCACAATACCAAGCACCCACAGAGCCTGATGGCAGGAGCACTCATCAGTGGGGAAATCCCCCAATGTACCACACTCCTGGCGCAATGCATTGTGGGATGCCTGAGGACTTCCTCCAGTGCCCAGCTCTGCTGCTTGCCATCGTGCCGCTCAAGTGGCAGAGGGACGGGCAGCAGCAGGATGGTGTGCAGGGAGGCAGGTAGTAGCCTGCCTCTCCACCAGCCCTCCCGAGGCCGGGTAAATTTGGTCATGTAAACAACCTTTATATAACTGCAGTAAACTGGTCTCTTGAGACATGGCAGCCATGAGGGAACTGGAGAGGAAACAGGAAGCAGGCATGGGGCTGGAGAGGCAGTAAGAGGAAGAGAGAGCCAGGCTAAGAACAATTCCCTGTGAGCTCAGCGGGGTGCCTGGAAGATGAGCCTACTTCCTTCTGTCCAAGGCCAAGTGGGAGCCCTGGGCCAAGAATCCTACGTTTTGTAACAAGACTAATAAATCCTGTTGTGGTCCCCTATACAATTCAGGGCTGGGAAACCAGAGAAAGCAAGTTATTGCAAAATCTACTCCAACATCTTTCCAGACACTTTTGTGGAAGGTCATTTTGTCTGGCAATAATATTTGGAACACAAACGAAGGGTGCACTGCTCAGAGACAGTGTACTTTATGCACTGCAATTCTTGAAACTAGAAACAAACAACAAGAGAAAAGAGACAGTTTGTCTCCTTCGCTTAAAATAAAAATCCAGAACTACAACCAAGATTTGTATCTTACAGATTATAGACACTCACTTTTTACACTTTGTGTAAAATCCTGCATGGACCCCCAAAATACATGAAGCTCATAAAAATGTACTAAGGCAAGACTTCTGTGAAAATATTAACAGCATTACACACACAGTATGAACTTCACAATGTTTTCATCTTCCACTATTTGTCACGGGAATAAATGTCAAAACTTAAACATTTCTTGAAACACCATTTCCTCATTACTCACAGCTGTTTTCTATTCACTATTACTCTGTCTGATTAGTGAATTAGAATGCTGCCAATGTCTTGGAGTTAAAAGGGTAGTTCTGAATCCAAAAGAGCTCAAAGATTAAATAAAGGGAAATGAAAGATTTTTGCCAAAGGGACTTAAAAGACATACACAGACACACAAACCTTTGGGAAAACCTAACATAAATGCATAAGGAAACTGTTGAATAATACTCAAAGGGGAAATAAACTATCTTGTTACAATTGTTAGTCATTCTATGGATGTAATTTTAAATGCATATTGTCAGATGGGGATGGGAATAGCAAAATAAATATTAGCTTGAGTGGCTCTTAGGGACATTAAGCAAGCTCTAAACATGTTGAGATTTTTGTTCCCTAAAAAGTGGACTGGAGAATAATTCCAACATTTCATGACTGTTTTAAAATTGAGAGATGAGGCAGATCCCCAAGCATCACAAACAGCAGAGATTTAGTTACAACTATTACCGTAATTTGGGGTAGAAAGGCCTCAATGGGTACGTTATTAAAAGTTGTTTACTGCTGCCCATGGCATTTACGCCAATGTGGCATTTACGCTAGAATTCAGGATCAAGTAAAATTTTAAGTGTTCAACACAACCAAAAGAATAACGCATGATGTCTAACTGCCCACTAACTGCGGCATTTATGCCGATCCGATATTTCTGCTGGGTTTCTTAAATTTTTCAGTCTTCTTTCCTTTACGTTGACACGGCCTTTCTGCCCAAAATTATGGTAAGTAAAACATAGAAGTAAATAAAGGCACTTGTAAGAGAACACAGCAACAAAATTCAGAGAGATTTAGAGAGTACACTTTGTATATACATCTAAAGGCAACAAAAGCAGAGTGCCATCTTATTGGGCAAGTTCAGACACCATACAGAACCATGGTTTGTTCTGTCTTAACTAAGGTTAATTTGTATGTCTGAACTTGCCATAGTCAAAAACTGTTTTATTTCAGGCAGTCAAACCATGATCTGAACCCAAGGTTTGAAGTTTGTTTGTCCTAACCATGTCTCTTGTGATGTCTGAACTTGCAGTTGAGGTTTAATCTTCATTTATTTCACTAGCCCCATTCCTGCAAGCCTCTCACACAGAGAAAGACAAGTCTAGATCATGGAAGGTAAGAAGAAGGGGAAGGATCCAAACAAACCACAATCTGGCAAAACAAAACAGATTTCGGCAATTATCTATGGCACCAATCCAGGGTTGTTAAATAAACCATAGTTCCATGTGATATTTGAACCCACCTATTATAAAAATATTCTCCTTCTAGCCATACACTTAGTACTTTCAAATAAAAGGCAAACACTTCTGATCTTAGTCACCACCTCATGTATGGTCTGCAGTACCTATGCATGGCAGGTCAAAAAGAGGAGACAGAAGGCTGTGCCGGCTGGTCAAAATTCAAAAGAAAGATAGCATACACCAGGTAAGAAATTCAGCATATAGGTGCTTATATGCCAATGCCGGAAGCCTCCAAGCCAAGATGGGTGAGCTGGAGTGCTTGGATGCTTACACAGAAACAGATATAGTGCGTCTAACAGAAACACGGTGGAACAGTGAGAATCAGTGGGACACTGTTATCCCTGGATATAAACTCTATAGAAATGTCAGGGAGAGGTGCCTTGGAGGTGGAGTAGCAATGTATGTTAAAGAAGGAATAGACTCTAACAAGGTAGAAAACCTAGGTGGACTAAAGTCCTCCACAGAAACCCTGTGCGTGACAATACAAGGCCTGGAAAAAAAACATGCTACTGGGGACATGCTATCGCCCTCCGGATCAAAACGCTGACAGTGACTGGGAGTTGCAGGAGGAAATCAGGGAGGCGTCAAGGAGAGGCAGGACAGTAATAATGGGTGACTTCAATTACCCACACATAGACTGGGTAAATTTACAGTCCGGTAATAACAAAGAGGTCAAATTTCTAGATATGCTGAATGACTGTGCCCTAGAACAGTTGGTTTTGGAACCAACCAAAGAGAAGGCGACCTTGGACTTAATCCTGAGTGGCTCCCAGGACCTGGTGCATGATGTCAGTGTAAACAACCCTTTACGGAACAGTGACCATAGTGTGATCAAATTCAGCATACATGCGGAAGTCTAACACAGACACTTCATCTAACACACCAAGGAAGTCTAACACAGAAACTTCGAATTTCAGGAAACGTCTCCAAAATGAGGAGTATGGTGAAAACAAAACTGAAAGGGAAAATCAGGAGAGTCACTTTGCTCCAGAGTGCATGGAGTTTACTCAAAACCACAATACTAGAAGCCCAGGTAGATTGTATACCCAAAAGGAGAAAAGGTACCACTAAGTCCAGGAGGATGCCAGCATGGCTAACAGGTAGTGAAGGAAGCCATAAAGAGGGAAGACAACTTCCTTTCGAAATGGGAAGGCCTGTCCAAATGAAGAGGGAAAAAGGAACACAAACGCTGGCAAAAGAAATAAAAGGTGACAATAAGGGAGGCAAAAAGAGAGTTTGAGGAACATTTAGCTAAAAGCATCAAGGGGAATAACAAAAACTTCTTTAAATACATCAGATGTAGGAAACCTCCTGCATCGGTTTCCTGCATCTGATCATCTCCAGGAAGGCAGTTGGACCATTAGACAATGAGAGAGTGAAAGGGATTATTGAGGATATGGAGGTTGCAGAGAAGTTAAATGAGTTCTTTGCATCCATCTTCACAGCAGAGGATACTAAGCATATACCTGTTCCTGAAACAGGCTTTTCAGAGATGGAGGCTAAAGAACTGAGTCAGATAGAAGTGACAAGAGATGATGTTCTAACTGTCTAGAAAAACTGATAACTAACAAATCACGAGGGCCGGATGGCATCCATCCAGGAGTCCTCAAAGAACGCAAATGCAAAATTGCCGACCTCCTTACTAAAATACAGGTGAAACTCAAAATTAGAATATCGTGCAAAAGTTCATTAATTTCAGTAATGCAAATTAAAAGGTGAAACTGATATATGAGATAGACGCATTACATGCAAAGCGAGATAAGTCAAGCCTTAATTTGTTATAATTGTGATGATCATGGCGTACAGATCATGAGAACCCCAGATCCACAATCCCAGAAAATTAGAATATTACATGAAACCAATAAAACAAGGATTGTTAATAGAACAATATCGGACCTCTGAAAAGTATAAGCATGCATATGTATTCAGTACCTGGTTTGGGCCCCTTTTGCAGCAATTACTGCCTCAGTGCGGCGTGGCATGGATGCTATCATCCTGTGGCACTGCTGAGGTGTTATGGAAGACCAGGATGCTTCAATAGCGGCCTTCAGCTCTTCTGCATTGTTTGGTCTCATGTCTCTCATCCTTCTCTTGGCAATGCCCCATAGATTCTCTATGGGGTTCAGGTCAGGCGAGTTTGCTGGCCAATCAAGCACAGTAATCCCATGGTCATGGAACCAGGTTTTGGTACTTTTGGCAGTGTGGGCAGGTGCCAAGTCCTGCTGGAAAATGAAGTCAGCATCCCCATACAGCTCGTCTGCGGAAGGAAGCATGAAGTGCTCCAAAATCTCCTGATAGACCGCTGCGTTGACCCTGGACTTAATGAAGCACAGTGGACCAACACCAGCAGATGACATGGCTCCCCAAAACAACACAGACTGTGGAAACTTCACACTGGACTTCAAGCATCTTGCATTGTGTGCCTCTCCATTCTTCCTCCAGACTCTGGGTCCTTGGTTTCCAAATGAGATGCAAAAGTTGCTCTCATCAGAAAAGAGGACTTTGGACCACTGAGCAACAGACCAGTTCTTTTTTTCTTGAGCCCAGGTAAGACGCTTCTGACGTTGTTTGTTGTTCAGGAGCGGCTTGACAAGAGGAATATGACATTTGAAGCCCATGTCCAGGATCCGTCTGTGTGTGGTGGCTCTTGATGTACTAACTCCAGCCTCAGTCCACTCCTTGTGAAAGTCCCCAACACTTTTGAATGGCCTTTTCCTGACAATCCTCTCCAGGCTGCGGTCATCCCTGCTGCTTGTGCACCTTTTTCTTCCACACTTTTCCCTTCCACATAACTTTCTATTAATGTGCTTTGATACAGCACTTTGGGAACATCCAACTTCTTTTGCAATTACCTTTTGAGGTTTCCCCTCCTTATGGAGGGTGTCAATGATGGTTTTCTGCACAACTGTCAAGTCAGCAGTCTTTCCCATGATTGTGATTCCTAATGAACCAGACTGAGAGACCATTTAAAGGCTCAGGAACCCTTTGCAGGTGTTATGGATTGATTAGCTGATTGGAGTGGGACACCTGGAGCCTAGACTGTTGAACCTTTTCACAATATTCTAATTTTCTGGGATTGTGGATTTGGGGTTCTCATGAGCTGTATGCCATGATCATCACAATTATAACAAATTAAGGCTTGACTTATCTCGCTTTGCATGTAATGTGTCTATCTCATATATCAGTTTCACCTTTTAATTTGCATTACTGAAATTAATGAACTTTTGCACGATATTCTAATTTTTCAAGTTTCACCTGTATATAACATACCCCTGCAATCAGGCTCTGTACCAGAGGACTGGAAAGTAGCAAATATAACACTGATTTTCAAAAAGGGATCCAGGGGCGATTCAGGAAATTACAGGCCATTTAGCTTAACATCTGTTCCAGGCAAATTGATGGAAGAGATCCTCAAAGATAAAATTGTAAAGCACCTAGAAGAACAGGCCCTGCTGGGAGAGAACCAGCATGGCTTCTGCAAAGGTAAATCTTGTCTCACAAACCTTTTGGAGTTCTTTGAGAGTGTCAGCAAGTGTGTGGATCAAGGTGATCCAGTTGACATAGTATATCTGGACTTCCAAATAGCTTTCGAGAAAGTTCCTCATCAAAAACTCCTGAGAAAACTTAGCAGTCATGGGATAAGGGGACAAGTACATGTGTGGATTGCTAACTGGTTGAAGGACAGGAAACAGTGGGTAAGGATAAATGGAGAGTTTTCACAATGGAGGGAAGTAAGAAGTTGGGTCCCCCAGGGATCTGTACTGGGACCAGTGCTTTTTAATTTATTCATAAATGATCTAGAAGTAGGGGTAAGCAGCGAGGTGGCCAAATTTGCAGATGATACCAAACTGATTGTAAGGAGCTCCAAAAGGATCTCTCCAAACTGGGTGAGTGGGCGACAAAGTGGCAAATGTGGTTCAATGCTGGCAAGTGTAAAGTAATGCACATTGGGACAAAAAAGCCCAACTTCAAGTATATGTTGATGGGATCTGAGCTGTTGCTTACTGACCAGGAGAGGGATCTTGGGGTTGTGGTGGCCAGCTCATTGAAAGTGTTGACTCAATGTGTGGCAGCTGTGAAAAAGGCCAATTCCATGCTAGGGATCATTAGGAAGGGGGTTGAAAATAAAACTGGTAACATTATATTGCACTTATACAAAACTATGGTGCAGCCATACCTGGAGTTCTGCATAAAGTGCTGGTTACCACATCTAAAAAAGGACATTGTAGAACTGGAAAAGTTGCAGAAGAGGGCAACCAAGATGATCAGGGGCCTAGAGCACCTTTCTTATGAGGCAAGGCTACAACACCTGGGGCTATTTAGTTTAGAAAAAAAGACGACTGCAGGGAAACATGATAGAGGTCTATAAAATCATGTATGGTGTGGAGAAAGTGGATAGAGAGAAATTCTTCTCCCTCTCACATCACACTAGAACCAGGGGTCATCCCATGAAATTGATTACCAGGAAATTTAGGACCAAGAAACGGAGGTACTTTTTCACACAATGCATAATCAACTTGTGGAATTCGAAAGAAGATGTGGTGACAGCCAACAACCTGGATGGCTTTAAGAGGAGTTTGGATAACTTCATGGAGGAGAGGTATATCAACGGCTACTAGTCTGAGGGCTATAGGCTACCTCCAGCCTCAAAGGTAGGATGCCTCTGAGTACCAATCGCAGGAGAGTAACAGCAGGAGAGAGGGCATGGCCTCAACTCCTGCCTGTAGGCTCCCAGTGACAAGATGCTGGACTAGATGGGCCAAGGGCCTGATCCAGCAGGGCTGTATTTGTGTTCCTAATGCTGTATGCATGTGCACCATGTGATTTACTTAAAATTAATATTCTACTTTCGGCCATAAATGTCCCCCTGAAGTGGCATATAACAACAAAAATACAGAATTCTAGAACAGAAAAAAGAAGATAAAAATTTACCAACCAAAATTGCAACAAGACCATAGTATACATACTGCTACTGTGCTTTGGAACTTCTCACTGTTAGTCTACAGGATGGGAATATGTAGGAGCATTACTGTGTGCTGTGGAGGTGGACTGGTGTGTACAGCATTAGGCAATCTGGTTCCAAGTAATCTAGTTCCTTCCAATCTGTAAGAAGCCAAATCGCCACACAATCCCTTTAAAATGGAGGATTTACCCACACGGAGGTGAGCAGGTCCATCCCTGGTCCTCCTCCTCTCACCACCATTACCGTGGAGACAGCACTCCCCCCCCAAGCTATCCACGCTCACCAGCAGCACTTTCCCCCAGCTGCCCCCATGCAGCACCAGCACACACATGGCCTTCTCGCATGTGCAGCAACCATTTGTGTGATCAGCATGGTTGCTGACCACACAAATTACCTCCGTGCATGTGCATGCCAGAGCCACGCATGGATAGCTGGGGTAGGGAGTGCCACCAGTACAGTAATGACAGCAAGCAGAGGAGGAGCAGGGATAGACCTGCTCTCCTCCACGTTAAAGGCGGTGGGTAAGTCCTCGATTCTAAAGAGAATGTGCCATGACACAGCTTCCGAATTGCATTTGGGCACATCCCTAGATTCTACTGTTGACTCTTCAAATCCTTAACTATTTGTATCTTCTTCATTAAAAAACCTCATGAAGAAGAGCAGCAACATGGCATATTCACACTAGCGTGCCCATAAGATCAGATGGCCATTAGCATCTACACATCTCACATAAGCATTTTTTTGCACTTGCTATGAGTTTCTTCATCTCTCTCACCAAAGGAAAGGAATGTAGAATAGACATTAAGACATTGTTTTTAGACAAGGGACAGATAATAAAATCAGGAATGTTACAAAAAGATATTGAAAGGTTACTAGGGGGAAACAAAAAATGATTCTAACAGTACTTTGTGCACTGGAAATGAAAATTGTACAAACCCACTGAGTTTCCTTCAGTATTAAAGGTAAAGTGTGCCGTCAAGTTGGTTTCAACTCCTGGCAATCACAGAGCCCTGTGGTTTTCTCTGGTAGAGTACAGGAGGAGTTTACCATTGCCTCCTCCCACGCAGTATGAGATGATGCCTTTCAGCATCTTCCTATAGCACTGCTGCCCGATATACGTGTTTCCCATAGTCTGAGAAACATACCAATATTACTGATGTGTTATTTTCAACATCTAGAATGGTTGTGTATTCTATGAACATATTGCCATTTTCTGAGATACAAAATAACAAGCAGATACAACAAAATATTGCAGTTTTTTTCAAAGGATAACAGCAGAGGCGGGGATTAATCTCCCCTTTCTTTTGCTACATGGAAAGGCTAGAGATGGTTATATTGGGATGTTCTGAATCCGAATGCTTTATTTGTTAAAATAAATATTTATTTATACTTTCCAGCCATACAAGATTCTGAAGGCAGCTAACAGTCAATCATTAAAAAAACCCACCATAGAATACAGATATAAATACTCACATTAAAAACAAAATGAAGAGAGATTCATCATGAATCAGAAGGAAGAGCAGCAAAGCCAAGCTGCTAGTTTATGATCACATAAGATGATCAACAATCAGTTTCCACCCAACACACTGACATATTGACCCCAAATCCAGAGGCAGATTGGGAATGAGAGAGCCAAATGGATACTCTGAGGCAGAAGTTCCACAACGCTAGCGGTGAGACAGAGCAGGCTAATCACTGAAGCTCAAAGGAGAAGACAGCCCTTAAGATTTCCATCTCCCAAACCATTTAGGACTTTAGGACTTTAAAGCAGTGGGAAGGAGAGAGGAAAAATTACACCTTCCCCCTTGCTCTTCTCTGTAAGGCAATTGTACATGGGTACTCAGTAAACAGAGCTGGGCAAGATTTTCCCCTTCCTCCTTATCCAATCAGGTATCTGTAATACACATGCCTGCTTGCAGGATGCTCATTCAGGATAACATTCTGGATGTCAGTTGTTTTATTAATTGGCATTTAATAACCACACCACCATGCTAAATGAATAGCTAATATGGCTGGGGAAAGGACCAGAAGGATCACCAGCTCACAGTTGTGTGTTGGTTCCTCCCCTTAATTATTCAAGTCCCCAGGCATGCCCAGTACCCACTGCCATATCTCCCTCTGCCCAGCCCTGACTATCTAGTTCAGGCAATACCGTCATTTGGTTACCATAAGAAGTGAACAGCCGACTTTAAAAAGCATTAGACAAAATAACAGATGATAGATGTATCAACAATTGCCACAAAACAACATCATTGCTTTACAATGCTCGCTAAATAAAAAGCATGGGATGGGAAGTAACAATTCTCATTCAATTTTCCAATAGGCAGCTCAGCCCTCATGGCTGCATCAAAGAGGAAAACTTGAAAATATGTGACTTTCTTGACTTGTTTCAGCAGTGGCTACAGTACTGATCCCCTGCTGAACTAAAAACGATTCTGCGTAGATCCAAACTAATTGGTGCACTTACTGCGTGGTGACCGAGCACTAGCAGCTGCCATGGTTTGCCCGTCTTGCCCAGTCTCCTTTTCCCCAGGCAGTGGTCCTCCTGTCTCCTTAACCTACAAGACAGATTGGGAAGGGAAGGGAGAGAGATGGAACTGAGTGACTGACAGCAAAGATCCTGTTGCAACAGTAGCCTAAGATCCTAAGTAGCAACAGGGCCTCCTATAACAGGAGGCCTATACAAGGGCCTTCCTCACAACAACCCTGTGAAGTAGGTTAAGCTGAGAGTCAAGTGATTGGCTCGAAGTCACCCACTGAGTTTCATGGCTGAATGGGGATTTGAACTCCGGTGTCTCCGGTCCTAGTCCAACACTATAACCACTACACTACACTGGCTAGTAGTAGTAGTATTAATGAATGTGTCCATGCTCACTGTCAGTTTCCCAATAGCACAGACGCAGATGTGCACAAGCTTGCTCCTCACGACAGCATGCACATTCAGGCCTCTCTCTCCTCTGACAGATCTTATTTGAACTTTTACTCTGTACATGCACATGAGCAGCAAGTAGGAACATAGGAAGCTGCATATACTGAGTCAGACCATAGGTCTATCTTGCTCAGTATTGTCTACAGACTGGCAGCAGCTTCTCCAAGGTTGCAGGCAGGAATCTCTCTCAGCCCTATCTTGGAGAAGACAGGAAAGGAACTTGGAACCTTCTGCTCTTCCCAGAGCGGCTCAATTCCCTGAGGGGAATATCTTACAAAGCTCACACTTCTAGTCCCCCTTCCATATGCAACCAGGGTGGACCCTGCTAAGCTAAGAGGACAAGTCATGCTTGCTACCACAAGACCAGGTCTCTTCCTTAGATCTGCTCACCTATCAGAAAGAGTTCTAAAGATCTCACATGTGCCTTTAAATAACTATTTCCATTTCTTTCTTTCTTTTCCCTTTTCCCCTTTCCCAACTCTATATATGCAAGCAATTATAAGGTCCTACTGGAAAATAATTTCTTCGCCCCTCCATCACACTCTGCCTCCCTCTCCTTTGTTGATGTAGTAGTAGTTGTAAGTTGTGACTGGGAAAGAAGTTGGCGGGCCCTCAAGCTGTTGAAGCGTGGGGGACAGGAGGAGGGAGGCTGAAGGATGTGCAAGATCAGCTTTCAGATACACATTCATCATCAGCCCCTAGAGCAGAAAACCTCTGCACAGCGAGGAATGACAGAGAGTGAGGTTGCAATCCTACAGGCCCTTTGTAGAGAATAAATCCCACTCAGATAGTGGGATTTCTTCCTGAGTAAACACGTGTGCTCAGATGTCCCAAGTCCCACTGAGTTCTCCTGCATTCAAGGGGGTTTGCTTTGAGGTGAGTCTCTACAGGATCCCATAACAGCACTCTATGTGCTTTTTGACTGCAAGAGACTTGACATAGCGCTGCTCCCCTTCTGGAGTTGCTCACGTCGAAAAGCCCATGTTCACCCCTCATCACGCCCCCTACTATTTGCACATACCTTTGAGCATACCAGAGTCCAGGGGGTTTGGTTTTCTACCGTGTGACGGAAGAGTCACTTCCGGCAGCCTGCATTATCAGTGCAACAGGAGATAGGGATTAGCGGGGAGCGGGAGGAGAGGAAGAGGAAGCAAGGCTGTCGCCTTTTCGCCGTCTGGAAGCAATTGTACGCCTGGCCGACAAGGGCCGTCACTGCGCTCAGCTCAGCTCCAGCTTGCAGCTGTGGGAGGATCCCGAGGGAGGGTCACGCGCGATGCCCCGCCTCTCTGCTGCGGCAACGCGCCTTGACGCAGCCTGGGAGGGATCGGCTCTTGTCCCGCCCATGTTCCAGGGCGGGCAGGCGGCGGCGGCAGCAGCAGCAGCGTCCGCCTCCAGGAACCTAGTAAGACGCGCAGGTGGTCTCTTCTGTGGCTTTCGACTGCTAAAGCCAGGCGGGGACTTAAAGAGCCAGAGCCTCCTTTAAAACCAGACCTGGCATCTCGTGGGGGAATGGATGGGATTGGTTTGTGAGAAGTTATGGAACGCAGCTCCGACCAGCCATTGAGCAGTCTGGAGTCCTTGTCGTCATCCTGTATGTGACTGGTCCAGTTACATTCCTCCTCACCAAAACGAGTTACTAGAATTTAGAGACTCCTTTGGCTCGTAGAGGCGTGCACACAGATTTATGGTATACTCTTTCGAGACTGAGGGGTGCGGAAATAACCAAAATGATATATCATCCCTCTCCCCGCACTTTCCCCAAAGATGGCTGTGTAAACTCACTCTCGTTTTTCTCCTTTGTCTTTGAATTTTTAAGGACTTCTTCAGCTTTTCCGCTTCAGCATCTTCGTCATCCGAAAACTCCTTGGACTGTTTAAGGAGAAAAATACCCAACATTTAAAACAAACACACACACACTTAAGCAATACTGCCCCTATAATATGGTAGTTTGTATGTCAACTTCTTAAGCTGCCCCAAGCAGTATGTCACTGGACAGGAAAGATAAAGATAAAAATATTTTAAATGGGATAGTTTTGCATGTGCCCATGAACATTTAAATGATGAAAATGTCCATCTCCCCAGTGCTGACTATTGGCAGTGGCTCTCTGAGGCCAGGCAGCAAGAGCCTTTCTCAGCCTACTACCTGGAGGTTCCCTAGACTGGGAGCTTTACTGTGGGAGGAAGTGGTGTAAGTTAGAACGAGCAGGGGCGTAACTATAATAGGGCAAGGGGAGACCATTGTCTTGGGGGCCCTGCCTTGGGGGGGGCAGAGACATGTCTCCCGCACCCAACACCCGTCCGAGCTTCCTTGAATATATATATTTTTTAATTTTAGAGGAAGGCAGTGATGCGGGGGAGCATTTTAAAATTTTGTCTCTGGGCCCACTCCAACCTTGTTACGCCCCTGAGAACGAGAGAGCGCATGTATAAGCATGTACAAGCATTAATAAGCATAAGGGCCTTCTCTGTAGCTGCTCCCAGGCTGTAGAATACACTCCCATCAGAAATTCACAATCTTAATTCCTTGCTGACCTTCAAGAGAGCCCTTAAAACCCATCTGTTTGGCCTAGCCTTTTAGGGTTTTTAATCAATTTTAATAGTTTTAATGCTAACCTGGTTTTCAGGGGTTTAATTGTTCTGATGGTTTAATTGTTTTTAAGATGTTTTATAATTGGTATTCCTATTCATATTTCTGTTTTACTTGTTATTGGTTTTAATGGTTTATGTTTTTAATTGTAAACTGCCCTGAGCCCTGAGCCATTTCGGAAGGGTGGTATAAAAATCAAATAAATAAATAAATAAAATAAGCTGGAGCAAATTGGGATTGTTCATACTGCTGACTTTTATTATGGTTGATTACATTTCATTACAGTTTTTCATATGTTGGTTTGTTCACACAGCAGGCTCCCTCATGACCCATCCCACCCTATTCTGGCCAACAGGGTTGTAGTAGAGGAGACCTCTGCCTCCCGACTGGCAAATTCTTCTGTGCCCAAGTAATGAATGGGAAGAGTACATGTACGTGCACATGAATGCTGCCTCGGGATCCCCTCCCCCCACCCAATGTAATTTTCTGTCTTTTAATACATATATATCCCCCACCCCCGTGTTCTTGTGCAACAATAACTGCAGGCTAGATCAATGGTACATTCCAGCTACTGTAATGGAGTACTAACTCCAAACCACGTTTTGCAGTTTCGCTCAGGGTAGTGCTCGGGGGAGGGAAGCTTCCCTCTAGATAGAGTTGCCATGTCCCCTGAAATTCTGGGTTTCACCCAGATTTTAAGCATCTCACCCAGATTTTAAGCATCTCACCCAGCTTGCTTAGCCCATCCAGATTCTCCCAGATTTCAGATTTCATTTTTTTTTTTAAGCTAAGCTCTAGCCCTTGTAGAAGCGGAGTTATGGAGCAAAATGTGTAGGCACTATTCTGCTCAGAAATTATTTTCCAGCCAATTTACATAATATGCAAATTAGGCACCTGGATTTGGAAAGCCAGAATATGGCAACCCTACCTCTAGAATGAAAACACTTTCCATTCTAACTGTCACCTGAAATTTTTTTTAAATATATAATTTTCTAACAGTGTCATTGTGCAAGAACATTAGTACACCAGAACACTACTACACTAGTGCAACTGGAAGATCTCCCACATCACTACCTCATTGGATACCTAATGGGAGAGCAGGGCATCACGCAGGCCCCCTCCCTAGACACCAGGAAACTGTTATTAGGGATGTGCACGGTCCGGCCCACTCCGGACCGGCACCGACGGGGGGCCCTTTCTTTTAAGGCGGGAGGGCTTGCTTACCCCTCCCGCCTCTTCGGCCCCCTCCAGCGCCCGTATTTAACTTAAAAGCGGGGTGCTGGAAACCTTTCCCGGCGGGTAGACCGGGCCTCCGATCGCCGGAGGCCCGGTCTACCCGGCCTTTTCCCGGCGGGTAGACCGGGCCTCCGGCGTCCTTTGCGGCGCGCGCATGCGCACACGCGCAAAGCGCCTTCAGTCCTCTGGAGGCCTTGCTAACGAGAGGAGCTCCGTTCGGTAGCTCCTCTCGTTTACTTAAAGCATTAGGTAAGGACACACGCGGGCGGGTGGGCAGCTGGGAGGGAGGGCTGGCTGGCGGGCGGGCGATGGCAGGGGCACCCTTAATTGCTAATGTGCTTGGGGGTGCGGCGGTAGCGGCGGCGGCGGCGGCTGGTTTCCAGCGCCCCGCTTTTAAGTTAAATACGGGCGCTGGAGGGGGCCGAAGAGGCGGGAGGGGTAAGCAAGCCCTCCCGCCCTTAAAGTCATACCCCCCACCCGGACCCGGACCACCAAGAGCCGAACCGGTCCGGCAGTTCGGCCATTCCTTAGAATGGCCGCCGGACCGGTTTGGACTCACCACTAACTGTTATTACTTCTTTCTCCATTTATGAAAGGAAGAGTTGCTGGGCTACTCCAATGTATGGATGTTCTCTTCTTGCACAAGAACACAATGGAGGTTCCCAGCAACTCTTCCTTTCATAAATGGAGAAAAGTCATAACAGTTCCCTGATGTCTGGGGAGGGGGCCATTAGATATCCTTTTCAATGTGGTGAAAAGGTACCCTGCTTCCCTATTAGATATTCTTTTCAATATACAGTATATAGTTGAAGGGTTCCCAACCAGGCTTCCCAACCCACCCAACCCAGAGACCCCACCACCAACTCTGTTTTTCTGTGTAATAATCTCTCCCATCCTCCCAATACTGTACACAACTTGAAACCTGCTATGAATTTTGCAGTAGCTGGGCCTTCCCATTGTTCAAGTGCACTGCTGTCAGAGCACTGGACCACTTCTCTAAATAGAAAACCCCTCCGAAAATTTTGATTAATTGTTTCTCTTCCATCAGTAGCTCCCAAAAATTCACTTGACTTGGAGACAACAGTCGGACAACATAAGAAGTTATATAGACATAAATTATCTTGAAATGAATGTTGGTGCTATTTTTGGGAGATGTGATGGAGACTCCATCTAGGCACGGACTCTCTCCTATTTTCTGTGCAAGGCTATTCAGGGATATCACTGAAAATTCTCTCCCTATAATTCTAAACAGACACCCATTTATATGTTTTTTCTAAGTTATCACAGTACGTTTGATTTGGATAAAGTAGGTTGTAGCCAGTTTAAATCAGACACTAACCTCCATCAAAACCAGTTGGGATTTTTCACTGAGATCCATGTTTTCATCAACCAGTACCTAGCTATTACAAACAACATGGGGTCAGTTGTAATCACATATACATATATAACACTGCAGATGTCCAATAGCACCCCCCAGTTACAGGCACACATTTATTCTTAGGGCTTTTCCAGGAGCTTTCCCAGATAGCAGGCTTTACTGCAAGTTCGAGTTGCCTCCAAAAACCGGTGCAAAAAATGGATTTTTTTAGCCTAGAAATAAATCAGGCTGCACATTAATGGATAAGCCACCTAATGGTGCCGTGGGGAAATGACTTGATTAGCAAGCCAGAGGTTGACGGTTCAGATCCCTGCTGGTACCTATATGGGGCAGCAGCGATATAGGAGGATGCTGAAAGGCATCATCTTATACTGCATGGGAGATGGCAATGGTAAACCCCTCCTGTATTCTACCAAAGACAACCACAGGAGTCGACACCAACTCGACAGCACACTTTACTTTACTTTAATGTGCAATGCAAAACCCAAATTGTGTGTTAATTGCTCCCTAATAGTTTGCAGGGACTTTGGGGTAAATTTGGCTGATATGTGAATGCACACCTCCATTCCAGAGGAGATGCAAACTAAAAGCTGGGTGTGTAAAACTTTCTGTCATTTTAAGTATCAAGGGAAACCTTCAAGAATCATTTTTACACCACCCTCAGCTTTGTTGCTGTTGGGTGATGGAGTTCCAGTACATTGAACTTTTGCACCAACTATCCTAATGATCACTAGGGCCATCGGGAGTAGAGTTAGGTAGTGAGGGTCTCCTTCACCTGTCCCTACTTTCCTCTACTGTATGACCCCTGCTTTGACTCCTTAGGTATCGAGTCAGTCCTCTTCCTTTCCTCCTTGAGAGAAGGTAGAAACATCTCTCTCTCCCTCTACCTATTCATTATGTAGCTGATAGATAGGATAGGTCTTTCCTTTTTCAGATGTATTTCACTAATAAGCCTATTTAGTTTAAACTCTACAGTGATCTCCATACGTGTTACTTAAATAGCTGAAACTACCACTCTGTAACTGGAGTGGTAGCTTCCTTGGTGCTTGGCTAAATAATCACAAACCCCAACAGTTGCAGTGAGAGACAATCAGCAACATAGGTTCTGAATTATGGCAAATCTTACAGCAGTTCTCTTAGATGATTATAGTATACAACTGAACTGGGGATACAGAAAGGTTTTACTTCAGTACAAACAATTCCTGAATTAAAGTGAATTTCCTATTAGTTGATATTGCATCATATGCATTACATCTGTTAGGAGTTGTAAGTATAATTTATAGCAGCACTGCCGCTTAGCAAGGAAACAGTCATTCTATTTGCATCGTGGAACTCTAGGTTCTGCATCATATGGAGGAGTTCTTCCTGTGTTTGATGTTGCCCTCTGAAGAGAAGCATTAAGCTCTTGGAGGCTCAAAGTCAGAGGTTGTGAGAGCATCAGCACAGGGCATTGTAACTAGCTGGCACACTCCCATTTGCCTTCATGGTCAAGCAAAACGCCCAAGGGCTTCTGTAAATTACTACTGTGAAGATCTTGGACTGGGCTGGTTCAGACATCATGTGGAACCTTGATTAAAGGCCGGCTCTGTGCAATGTCCCTGAGTCTTGGGAACATGCACATCCCCTTCCCCTCCCTGTTTAAGTGCCTACTTCCTATCTAGGTTAAAATAAGCCAAGATTGATTGTGGTGTCTGAATAAGCAGTTTAGCTACATGAGGCGACAGCTTGCCAAAAACTTCCTAGTGAGCTTGCAGCTTACTAACATGAGATTTGAATGGGGCACTTCCTGTCTTACAGTTTTCCTTGAAACCAGAATAGAGCCCTATTCAGGCATTTTTAAAAGCATGGGTGTTGTATCCAGGTGCAGCATCCATGAGAGTCCATTGACAAGCAGTTGGCATGGGCAGGACTTGTTGATGCACTGCTAGGGACATTGTACCTGGGTACAGCATTGTTGCAGAAAGCCTGAACCAATTGCTCTACATTAATTTTGTTTTCCACACCCCACATCTAAAAAATGTCCCACAGTAATATGAAACACACATGAACAAACTCAGGATTGTTGGGTTTTTTTATAGAGTGCTATATGCAGGTATACATGTCATATCAATATTTCTTCAAATAAGAAAGGCTAATTAATATTTCTCAAAATCTGAGATGATAGGAAAAGAAAGAGAAAAATAATAGGGATGAGCGAATGACAGTTTATGTATCACAACGCAAGAGATTTAGAGTATCACAAAGATTAAGAAAATAAGCAATTCCATTAACTTGACAGAATAAAATTACCTTGAAAAATCCTGCTGTTATTTTGAGAATTTGGAATTCTTAATTTGTTTTTAGAAATCAGCGATTGAGGATATATAGCTAAGGAAAACTCAAAAGGAAAACAATTGAATCATAACTAGTTCTTCTGTGCTTCTAGTTGTTCGGCAGCTTGGCATAACAAACACACTCCTTAACAACCCCTGTTGCTATGATAAGCTCCAGGGACCTGGTTTTAAAGAGACAGAAGTTCTGAAAATGACCGAAACAACAGCAACAAAGTCCATAGTAGATAAGTGTATATTTTCAAAGGTGGGAGTACTGAAGACAATATTTTGTCACATCCAAATGTCTGAAGATAAAAGAAAACAAATTATTACCAGATATTCTATTTATCTCATATTTGGGGTTGCCACATTTTACTCTTGTACTGTTCATGTGCCCTGAAGAACAGCATAATAGCAGGGGGGGGGCGGGGGTTTACTGGCCTGAAAGGCAGAAATCCAACAGGTGCTGCTTTCCCTCAGCATGGAGTTGAGAATTTCTGTTGGCCATATATCTGCATAAGTGCAATCAGAACAACAATTTAGCAACTCTGTTATGGACTGTTCTTTGCTTTAGACCTAGGGGAATGTCCATCAAGTTTGATAGATTGTACTGGAGAGTGGTGTAGGGGAGAACCCACAGCTTCTGCCCCTTGCTTCCCTCCTTTCCTAATGGCCACAGCAGAGCCATTGGGAAAATGAAAGATCTTAGTTAGGATGCTGATCCCAGAGACCTTGTGCAAAGTAGAGAACTGCCAGCCAGGTAAGAAGCAGTCTTGCTTGCATGCTGCTTTGTGAGTAAATTTGCTCAGAGCATGTCATGGCAATGGCTAGGTCAAAGGCAACACAAGAAACCCTTGAGTGCTGCCTGCTCAGTGAAACATGACCAAACAACAAACATACTGGGCAGCCATTTATGATCATGCTTATGTAAAGTGCCAATCATACTTTATTTATGACATTTTAAATCCGTTCTTCCTCTAGCTCACTCAGACTGGTAGGCATGCCCCCTTTCATCCTTACAACACTACAGAGTGCCTTCGGTGCTCTACCACCTTTCCTCATTAGCTTCCCCCACCATTTTATAATCAGCCCAGCAGCGTGAGGAGGAGGAGGCATAGGAGAGGGGTGTGTGTGTGGGTGTGCATGTGTAGAAAATCAAGCAGTGACAGTTCTAGCACTGCTGCTTGAAAAAAGAAGCGTGTGAAGACAGTGTGTGTGCAAAGGGGAACAGTCCCAGATGCACAAAGGTCTTCAATCACTACTAGTTATTTTAAATATAAAAGCTGTATACATTTCATAGATAAAGAGCTCTGTGTATGAATAGGGTGGATACAATTGATATGTCTATTTGAATTTTGATTTAAATTAGTCCACCCCATAGTAAAGCTCTGAATTGTGGCTTCTAGTACAAACTACTCTCAAACAGGACTTCATTCAAATCAATGAGATTTAAACGCCCTAAATAGTGGGTTAGATTGCATCCTCTCTAGCTGAAAGCCACTTCCCATACTGAAGTTCAGTAAATAAAGTAATAAATGCAGATTACATGTCTGATTAGGCTCTTATTTCAATGTATTATCGAAACTATATAATTGTTGTATTGGTGGTGAATCAGAAATGAAAAACATCATAAAGAGATATCATGTCCCATCAAGAAGCATCCCTAAAGTTCTTGGGACTTCCTTCAATGTAACATGACATGGGCAAGACAGATGCTTTAAAAATCAGATGTGGCACTACATGCTACTGAAATGTGTCCTCTTCCTCAAATAAATGTCCTACACGCTGCATTTTAAACTGCAAGCAATAAATTGTTTCTTGAAAATATAAATTACTCAAATGGAAAGATATAACTATTAAAGAAGACGGGGCAGATGTGGTTCAGTAGGTGATATATAACCTACTGACTCAGATAGATGGCTTTCCGAGCCATGTTTATCACTTAGAGGAGTTCAGATAAATGGCTTATTGAGTTAGATTTATTACCTTCTGAGATAGATTTATAAAAATGAACTGGATGCTTCTACATTAAGCTGCAGTTACCATTTATTGATCCACACAAATTTCTCACTAAAATAAATGCATAATAAATAATAAATGCATGTTGCATATTAAAGCTGAATCAAGTGTTAAATCTATTAGTGTCAAAATGAACAAGGTCACTTTCTTTCATCGAGAATTGTAAGCAATACTATAATGCAAACATCCCCAAGAGACTTTTCCTATCTCCGTACCACAAAAATGTTTTGCCTCCACTAGGGAGAAATAAGTCCAAAGTACACAGTTGTGCTGATAAACTTGTTACACAGATTATGGTGGTAACCTTTCCACACAAAACTTCCAGTCAAATGCTAAGAACTATTTGACGGCTTACAATAACATTACTGCTGCTACTGCAATTTATCATGGACCATTTTGCTACCCAAATATCCATATGGCTATTTTAAATGCTCATTTAAAAAGACTAACAGCCCCTCTGAAACATGGGGGGCGGGTGGCAATTGAATCAGCTTTAGACTCACTGGCTTTTATGTCAATCCAATGAATTGAAAATGCAAGAAGGAAGGCAGGTTCCTGATGTAGGAGAAAAATCTACAGTAATTCCTGTGCAGCCTGCTTTCTGGATGCAAAATGGCTGGGCTGGGATGTAATGGGGAAATGCCAGGGCTAGAGGGTACCTCACCCTGTAAATGTACCCAAATTCTTGAATAGCTCTTGCCAATACCTATAAGAATAATGATTAAAATATTACTTGTTTTCAGATATGCATGCCAACATTTTCAGCAGTTGAAATAAACACATAATCCATGTGGGGAAACCTAAGGAAGTTGAACTCACTTTTCCATTCTATAATGATCCCATGAAACGATTATTAAAGAGAAACACAAATCTTTCCATCTATGTATATTAGTGATTTAATTTTAATCATAGGAGTGACCAAAACACTTTGCTATGCCACACTTCGTTTAGTTTTATGTGGTGGTTGTAGAGAGAGAGAGTTGATTCACTTAAAGTTGGGGGATTGGAACAAGGATTTTTTTTTTTTTAATGTCTATTTCAACATTATTACTTGGACAGTCAGTTTGAGAACAGATGCTAGTAAAAATATTATGAGCAGCATTGAAAGTAAGAAGATACCATCAGGTAAGGAGGGTTTGATTTTTTAATTTGAACTTTTCAATACCATCAAAAGAGGTGGAGGCAATTTTTAAATTTCTAAAACGGGAGATGCCAAGGCTAAACCTCACATGAAATTGCTGACATCTGTGTGGAAAGGAAGCTGTGCTCCTGAATTTTAAATGTATGCAGACAGCTGCAGTTGCTTGTTGATAAGGGAAAGTTATGCCACAGATAGGGCTTTATCACTGATCATCATCCCTTAAACACAATACTTTTCAGTGGACTCTGCTGGCACCTTTAACCCTCATCCGGATTATGGGGTGGCTTTCCACTCCCAGCTGTATAAAGGAGTGTAAACAAGTAAACCACTGCACTCCCAGCTATGCTCTTGTTGTCAAACACTTACCTGGATTCTGGCACATGATATATCAACAAGTATGGTCCCTCACCAGTAATGGTATTTATGGTATCAATAAAAATATTACAGAGGGTAGAAAACCACCTGAGGAATGAATAGAATCCCTGTGGTGGGGTTGTTTATATCCCATTCCCATTATACATCAATGGGGGGGGGGGAACCACCCTAGAAATGAATGGGGTTCGGATGGTGGGGTGGAATCTCTCCAATTCCCATTGTAAGTCAATTGGGAGGGGGGGAAAGCCCAGATATGAATGAGCTTTCTATGGCTGGGTAGTATCTATCCCATGCCCATATTAAGCCCTCTGGGAGGGGGGAGCTCACCCTGTTTCTCTTTGTAAACTTCAGTTTTGTTTCCCTTGATGATGACAGTGTCTCAAAACCAGTCTGAGGCACTACATAGTTCTGTGCTCTTGAGTTAGGGCAAATGAAACAAATCCCTCCCACAATGTCAGTCCTAGTGTTTCAAACAAGTAAAACATTTGGAAGTATCTAACCTTGCAGAAGCAGGAATTTTAGTCACTAGACAAAGCCAAAAGGATCACAACAGCAACAACCACAATACATCAGTTTCAGGAAGCCTGGCATCAGTAGTTCAACCATCCACAGTACATCTCTGGTCTTTCCCCATTTTTCCTAGTGGGTTACAGTCCGGAAAGGGGTTAGGTGTTGGAGCTTGTTTCCAGGTGGAGAGAGCAAGAAGATATAGAGGAGGGATATGCAGCACTGAACAGTCTACTAAACCTCATTCACCTGCCCAGGGGCGTAACTACAATTAGGCAGGGGGAGGCCATTGTCTTGGGGGCCCCCCACCTTGGGGGGCCCCTCAGAGGCTCTCCCCCACCCATCTTCCTTTTGAAGTTATGTTAAAAAAATTTCTCCTCCTTGTTCTGGCGCCGCCTGCTATTTCCTTCTTGTTTGTCTCCGCGAGTCCACCTTTGGGGGTCCACCTCAGAGGCTCTCCCCCACCCAGCGCCTACCCGATCTTCCTTTTGAAGTCATAAAAAAAAATTTCTCAGCGGGGGGGCCCATTTAGGAATCTTGTCTCAGGGCCCACTCCAACCTAGTTATGCCCCTGCACCTGCCAGTGAAGGTACTGAGATAATGGGTTACATGAGAAGCAGAAATGACAAAAGGTGTCTACAACCAGTCTATCACTTGCCCACTTCACAGTGGTGAGGAGGGTTGGGATATTCTAGTGAGAGGTCAGACCCAGAGAAGTTTAGTCCAGGAGGAGGAGGAGGAGGAGGCGGCGACAGTGAGTAAGCAACTCCCTCCCCTGCAATGAGGGAGGGAGGGAGGGAGGGAGAGAGAACCATCATGAAGGCTTGAGGGAGGAATCCAAATACTGCCTGAAGTCCTGGAGAGCCACTGCCAGTAAGTGTAGACAGTGCTGCTCTAGATCAGGGATTCTCAACGTTGGGTCCCCAGATGTTATTGGACTTCAACTCCCATAATCCCCAGCCAAAGGCCACTGGGGCAGGGGATTATGGGAGTTGAAGTCCAATAACATTTGGAGATCCAACGTTGAGAACACCTGCTCTAGATGGACCAACAGTCTGACTCATCAAAGCAGCAACTTCCTATGTTCCAATGGAAGCACCTTGACCTAACGGAACTGAAAGTGTATCCTAGCCTGCTAGTCCTGGCAGATGTGTTTCATGCCAATCATGAAGCAATGCAGGGACTGTGGGCAGTACATTTGGCGGGGGGGGGCGCTATTTCTGTGCCAGGATGTAGCTGAGATGATTTGAGGAAGTCACAAGTAATTTAAGGTTCAATGACAAAGCCACATGACAGGAGAAAAGAGTGATTGCCAAGCTGGCAATTATTACAGGAATCTGGATCATGTTTGTATGGAGCTGCAGCACAGCTACATTCCTGAGTTTGACCAGCAGTTGATGAGCAGCTGCTAGGTTTCCAAGGTGCTCTGCCTTCTGGTAACACATGCCAAACAAGCTAAAGAAGTATGGTTTGAAAATATGGTGGTGCTGTGATGCAAAACACATCCTACCTATTAACAGGAGATGACCTTGAGAAGCAAGCTGGAGGACTGCAACAAAGACAAATAGGCCTGCAAGCAATGAGTACAGCCATGGAACAACTCTTGGAGCTGCTTCAAATGAATTGCCTGTAGAGGTGTGATTCAGATTAGCACCCTTCTCACACGATTAAAGGATGTGCCATGAACACACTGACACATCCACCAGTGACATCAGGACCAGTGTTCCCTCTAACAGAGATTCCCAGATGTTGTTGACTACAACTCCCAGAATCCCCAGCTGCAATGGCTTTTGCTTGGGGATTCTGGGAGAGGTAGTCAACAACATCTGGGGATCCCTGTTAGAGGGAACACTGATCATGGCAAGTGTGTTCTTGCCACAGACCCAATGTTCTTGTGTGTGCAGGGCAATGTTCATCTGAACCTGCCCTCAGAGAAATGTGGTAAGGGATAACTTTTCCCGCAATTGTATAAGCTGGCAGAAGTGCTCCTGAGCAAGGGGTTGACCTGTGTAGGCACTATGGGACACAACAAGCCAGACTTTCCCCTAGAGATGCAATCACATTCACACAGGGAAGCACTGTCATCTGTGTTTGGCTTGGATGGGCAGAAGATGTTGGTATTGTGTGTACCCAGGAAGTTTGTGACTAGGACAGCTGATAAAAAAACCAAGCAAAAGATGTTGAATGTGGGTGAACGGCCTGTAGAATGCACTTGACCAGCTCCCAGATTGCCTTTAGTTCAGTCACAGTGTGTCCTTTTCAGCTGAAATGCTGAGAGCTGAGATGATGAAGTATGGATCCTCATTAGTGTGGTGTCTGAAATGTTCATTTTTCTTTGCAAACAGCTCACTTTCTCAGAAAGTCATGCATAGCACAGGGCACTATGCTTGGTATGTGGGGGTCACTGCTGCACTCCCCTGAAGTGAAATGTTAAATTATTGTGGGTTCTTTGGCCTGCAAAAAGTTGAAGGGCATCCAGTGTAACTGATGGGAGTACTTGGGAGAAGGAAGTCCTATTCATGTGTTTTTTTAAAAAAATCATGACTCCACTTAAACACATTGCTTTTCAGTAGAATCTGGTTATTAACCCCTGCTAACTTGACAAAGAGGCACCTTTGAACATGGTTATTCTCTTTATTTAGCAGGGGAGAGTAACTGGCCCTCTCCATCCCCAGCACAGTACCTCCAGTGACTGTTGCTGGTGTCTGTCTTGTGTTTCTTTTTAGATTGTGAGCCCTTTGGGTACAGGGATCCATCTTATTTATTTATTATTTCTCTTTGTAAACTGCCCTGAGCCATTTTTTGAAGGGCGGTATAGAAATCAAATAAATAATAAATTAATAACAACAACAACAACACCCAGTGACGCACTGCATTGGCGTGGTTGTGGGGCTTGTGTGCTCTGAGGAAGGTGAGAGCTGTGCCGGAGGTCCAACCATGCTGGACAGGTCTCACCAGAGGAGCCAGACAAAGAGTGCCTCTCCCATCAACAATATGGTGAGACGTAACTTTAATAAATCATTACCGGATCGGTCGTCGCCCTTGTCAACAAGGACCGCGCCAAGTGCTAGAGTCCCTGGACATCTGGTGGCAAGTGGGCAACAAGACTCAGGATCTCCAGTTGAGCAACCAGGGCTGGAGACTGCAAAGTTACTGGAAGAAATGTCACTTAACCGAAAAAAATATATGAGAAATGCCAACAAGGAAATAATGATCTGCTATTACAAGTCTAGTCCAACTAGAAGAGGTTATTTTAAAAGAATGTACCAAATTTGGAAAGAGAAGCATCCAGATACAGAAATAACAGAACAAAGGCTAGCAGACCAGAAAAGATTCATAATAAGAAATAAAGTATTCACAGGAGTTGAGCTGGAAGAACTACAAAGAGCAACACAGGCTCAAGAGATGGAAGAAGAATTACCACCAACTGAAGAAGTTGCTCAGGCGCAGGTGGAGGAGGTGTTGGAAACAGAGGATGCCACTGTTGCTGAACTGTTTCAAAATCAAAACCAGGCAACCTCCCCTTTGCCTTCACCTCAAAAACCCCAATGCTGTTTAACAGAAAAGCAACAAGAACTAAAGCAAAAAATAACTGAGCACATGAACCAAACAACCACCAGGGTTCGACTTCCAGCCCTAAAAACAGTTGCCAAAAAACAACTTGCTCCGGCATTAAAAGATGTCAATGCTGCACTTGCAGAAAAAACAACCAAGAATGTGCAAGAAACAAACCAACTAATGTACAGTGCAGCAACAACAACGACAACAACACAAGAGCTCGGATATAAGATCAGTGGACCTGTAAAAAAAGAAAGCAGTACATCACCTAAATGGAAGATTAGATTAGAAAATAAAATATCCAGGCTTAGATCAGATGCTAGTAAATGGAAAGATATGAAAGACAAGAAGCTGAAGAATGAAAACACCAAACAGTATCTGATCCAAAAATACCACCAAGATTCAAGGAGAATTAGAGAAGTCCTGGAAATCATAAAGCAGCAAATAACAGCAGTGTCAAAGAAGATTAGCAGATACGAAGCCAGAATTACACAACACAGGCAGAATCTCCAATTCCAGTCGAATCAGAGACATTTCTACCAAAGCATAGAAGGAGAAACTGCAAGAAACCTAGAAACACCAAATAAAGAAGAAACAGTGCAATTCTGGGGGAAATTATGGGACAATCCAATAGATTATAATAAAAAAGCAGGCTGGATGAAAGAGGTCAAAAAATGTAACCAACAAATGCAAGATCTAATAATAACACCAGAATTAATAAGTGAAAGAGCAAAGAAAATTAAGAACTGGACTGCGCCAAGTGACGATGAACTGCATGGCTTTTGGCTTAAACACCTAACAAGCCTTCATAAACAACTATCAAAACAGTTTAATCACATTTAGCAAGGAGGTGATACTGAGCAATGGCTAACAACTGGGAAAACTCATCTCATAATGAAAGACCTAGCAAAAGGTGCAGTTCCAAGTAATTATAGACCGATCACCTGCCTGCCAACCATGTTCAAATTATTAACTGGAATAATAGCAGATGAAGTGATGCAACACTTATTAACTAACAAACAGCTTCCAGTTGAACAGAAAGGAAATTGCCCGAACACCAGAGGCACAAAAGACCAGCTGCTGATTGACAAAATTTTAAAAAACTGCAAGAGAAGAAAAACTAATCTAAGTGTTGCATGGATTGACTACAAGAAAGCCTTCAATTCATTGCCTCACACATGGATACTAAAATGTTTAGAAACAACTGGTGTCAGCAAAAACATTCAGATATTTATTAAAAAAGCAATGAGCATGTGGAGTACACAGTTAACAATCAATGGCGAGACACTTGGACATGTTAGCATTAGAAGAGGCATTTTCCAAGGGGACTCACTATCCCCTCTGTTGTTTGTAATCGCCATGACCCCACTTTCACAAATACTAAACAAAACAGGCCTCGGATACCAAACATCTAAAACATCCAGTAAAATCAACCATCTGCTGTACATGGACAATCTGAAGTTGTATGGAAAGTCCCAGTCAGAAATCGAATCACTGCTAAACACTGTCTGTATATTCAGTAGCGATATAGCAATGGAGTTTGGACTAGACAAGTGTGCTGCATTAATAATGAACAGAGGAAAAATAACAAAAACAGAAGGAATAGAACTGCCCAATGGAAGCAACATCAAGAACCTGGAAGAGAAAGAACATTACAAATACTTGGGCATTCTCCAGGCTGATAACATCGCACACACTGAAGTTAAAAGAAAAATTGGAAGTGAATACATCAGGAGGGTTAGAAAAATCCTCAAGTCCAAACTCAATGGCAGGAACACCATACAAGCCATAAACACCTGGGCTATACCTGTTATCAGATACACTGCAGGAATAATAGACTGGACCCAGGCAGAGCTAGAGACGCTAGATCATAAGACCAGGAAAATCATGACCATCAATCATGCTCTGCACCCCAGCAGTGATGTAGATAGGCTATACCTCCCTCGCAGCTCAGGTGGAAGAGGAATGCTGCAAGTCCATCAAACAGCAGAGGAGGAGAAAAGAGGCCTTGAAGAATATATCAAGGACAGTGAATAAGATGCACTTCAAATGGTCAATAATGAGAAACTATTAAACACCAATGAAACAAAGCAGGCCTCCAAGAAAGAACAAGTCAAGAACCGAGTAGAAAAATGGAAAAAGAAGCCCCTGCATGGTCAATATTTGCACAATATAAGTGGAATATCAGACATCAGCAAGACCTGGCAATGGCTTAGGAATGGCAACTTGAAGAAAGAAACAGAGGGTTTAATACTGGCTGCACAAGAACAGGCACTAAGAACAAATGCAATAAGAGCAAAAGTAGAAAAATCAACCACAAACAGCAAGTGCCGCCTTTGTAAAGAAGCAGATGAAACAGTGGACCACCTAATCAGTTGTTGTAAAAAGATCGCACAGACTGACTACAAACAAAGGCATGACAAAGTAGCAGGGATGATAAACTGGAACATCTGCAAAAAATACAAGCTACCTGTAGCCAAACATTGGTGGGACCATCAAATTGAAAAAGTGGTAGAAAACGAAGATGTAAAAATATTATGGGACTTCCGACTACAAACATACAAACATCTGCCACACAATACACCAGATATAACTGTAGTCGAGAAGAAAGAAAAACAAGTTAAAATAATCGACATAGCAATACCAGGGGATAGCAGAATAGAAGAAAAAGAAATAGAAAAAATCACCAAATACAAAGATCTACAAATTGAAATTGAAAGGCTGTGGCAGAAGAAGACCAAAATAATCCCAGTGGTAATTGGCGCCCTGGGTGCAGTTCCAAAAGACCTTGAAGAGCACCTCAACACCATAGGGGCCACAGAAATCACCATCAGCCAATTACAAAAAGCAGCTTTACTGGGAACAGCCTATATTCTGCGACGATATCTATAACAATTGACAATAAAATTCTGGCATCCCAGGTCCTTGGGAAGGACTCGATGTCTGGATAAAACAAACCAGTCAATAACACCTGTCTGACTGTGTAAACAAGAAATAATTTCAACTAAGTTACAGTGCCATTGTTCTGGGAAGATGAGGTGTGGGGAGGCAGAGGGGTGCCCAAATATGTCAAAAACTCCATCTTTTTCTCACATTACAACCACATATTAGTGGCAGAATATTACTTTATAGTTGATCCATGGGCGTCCACATCAAGACCTTTTTCTTTGGGTGGGGGCAAAGCCAGCATTACAGCACCCGCTCCCTGGGAGTATGCCCCATTGAATTCAGTGGGAGCTGGCTCAATCCAGGAGCAGCAACAGTCCCCACTTGCTCCCCCGATCACAGACTATATTTCATTTTGAACTGGATGCCTCTTGCAACCTATTATCAATAAGAAACATCATTCAACAAGTCCAGTATTTGACAAAGCAAAACAGTACTGTGAAAACAAAAACAAAAAAAACCCTTGGTGTGGAGTTTGAACAGCTGAAGGTTTCTCAGACTGCTCTCATGGCAAATTATCCTCTTGGGAAAAGGCACAGTCTAGCAGCTTAGGGTGGATAATTGTCCTATGTGCAGGAGGCAGCAACAGCTGCTGGAAGAAGAGGCACTTTATGAAGGATAAATGATGGTTTTAATATTCATAGATTTGCAGTTTTTGCAGGTATCCAAAGCAATCAATATGTGATTTGCCAGTGATAATAGAGGAGGCTCAAATTGTACATCAAATGGTCTTTCAATTAGATTTGTTGAATAGGTTGGAGCATTTGCTTCTGCTCTGTGCAGCACCAGTGACATCAGGGTACTCCACGATCTCCCTGATTTTAGATACACTGGCCACAGTTCACTGCTCTTCAGAGTGGGGAATACCAGACTTAAATTAGTTCAATAGTCCTGTCCTCTTTCCTGCAAATTGTAGGTTGGGTGTGGATCAGCCCAGTTGCTTGTACACACACAACGGATATTCTTTCCTTGAACAGCAGTCTCTTATGTTACACTACAGAGCTACTTTTGAAACTCTTATGGGTTTTAGAAACAGCTGAAACAGGTGCAGGAGAAAAAAGGAAGCAAACCATTGTGTACATACATCTGTTTGTATACTTCTCCAAAACCTTGACTTTAGTCAATTATTTCAAAGATATAACAGTAGTATAAATAAATTCCATTTCTGCATTTTGCTTTGTCTGGTCTTTGTTAACACTTGCCACCCTTGAATGATAAAAGTGTTTTCCAATGAGATCATTCATATTTAGTTTCAAAGCAATGCTTATCCAGCAATTTAATGTCCATGCTTATAAGAACCACATTATTATTCAATATATTTTATTTAAAACTGCATGTACAATATCATAAATTTGTTTAAATATTATAAACATGTTTTCTTGAAAGTACTAATATATACATTGAGTTGGCAGAACCTGCTGTTTGGTAAAACTTCAAACAAGCGATCATGATTTCATCTATTGCTGTGGGGGGGAAATGTCTACTTTGGGTGCCTTAACAGGAAAACCCAAAGCCCAGATCAAGCCATCAATGTTTTACATTACCATCAAAAATCCGATCCAGTTCATTGTTTTGTGTTCATTTAGAGATGCTTGGACATCTCCCGTTTCACAGGTCATCTTCATCTGACAAAGCATCAAGATAGTCTGTGTCAACATATAAGAGGAATCCTGAAAACAGACTGTCTGCCCATGTGGGATCAGCAAAGAGGCCATTCTGATCAGTATAGAAGATTTCAAGCCATACTTCATCCTCTGGCTGAAGATAAATCACTGTTGACCCAGAAGCTACATCATGGTTTCCAGTATTTGCATCAAACGTCTTTATTCGGAACTTCCCATTATGAACTAGGCCAATTGCAAGATGTTTATTTGCCAAGGTGATGTCGTAGGAGAAGTAATAAATTCCTGGAATGGCACATATGAACTTCCCATTTGAAGGATTATAATGCCCTCCTTCATTGAAGAGGACTTTATTGAATATGATCGGCAGTCTTTCCTCTGGGTAGCTTGTAGTGATCCCAACAGAAAAAGCAGATTTCAGTACTATTTTCCCACACTTACAAATTCCTGGTAAGCCAGGTTTCCCTCTTTCTCCTTTATCTCCTTTTGGGCCTGCTGGCCCGACAGAACCCACATCACCCTTAGCACCTCCCAATCCTGTAGGTCCTTTTTTGCCAGTTTCTCCTTGGTCTCCTTTATCTCCAGCTTCACCTACAGGACCAGTCTTTCCTCTTAAACCTTTAAAAAAAGAAAGGAAGAAGAAGTATGTTACAATATACAATTACTCTCCAAGTACCAATCAATCAAATCACTAAATAAGTTATTAGATGCAAATGAACAAAATGGGTGAAGTTAAAAAAAATTCCTTCTTTTCATATATAGGGAAGTTTCAGAAGAAAGTAAAGGGGAGAAATGCTCTTTTCTACTCTCCAGAAACCTCTCCTTTCCACTGCTATGCAGGATTAATGTACACTGGTATGTAAGCAAAAAAATAAAAAAAATTAAAAATGCAGAACTCTAGTACTACAGTATATATCACAGCAGGAGAAGGTTTCAGTCAAGTGGGAAAGGAAAATTATGCTTCTTTTAATTTCCCATCTCCTGAAACCTCCTCACCCGCCTGCCCATAAGCCCAAATAGTGCTACACTGCTTCTGTTTGCAGCTGGCTGGCTCACACTAAACATGATCACTCCTATTAGGGGTAAGGGATTCACAGAAACCTTATGTTGCAGGTCTCCACTGTTTCCTTCTAATACTGAACTTGGGAACCCTGTGCCTATCAATCTGGTAAGGAAACAAGGCCATTGCAAACAAGGAGGTGGGCTCTACATGCTTGTGGAATTCACCGGGAGGCTTTACAGACAGGGCTTCTACCCAAATCTCCTTTAGGAGAGAGTGTGTGCGTTCACGCATCAGCCCAACTTACGCCTGATTCCCTTTGAGATCCTTGGACCCACTCCACACACAAGTCGGGCTTTGTCTTGTGAATTCTAGCTTATTTCAGGGTAATTCCAGGTTTTTTAAATGCTGGTTTTAAGCTACTTTTTCTGAAAATGCCCGGAGCAAATAGGGAGAGGCACTGCTGTATAATCATTAGCACGATAAGATGCAAATGAAGCCATGTGCAAATATCTCCCAGGAGTGCAGAACTATATCCAATCGGAAATTAAAAGGGAGGGGGGACCCAACTACTTGAGGTGGACTGAACAAGTTCAATGGTCTCCAGGATCTATGGAATGTTGAGTGTCATTTGTGGGAGGAAGGAAAAAATGGGGATCTGGAGCTGGCCTGATGAAGTCCCAAATACCTTACAGTATCATGAAGGTGGGGATTAGTGTTGGTGGAATAGGTGCCTTGAGGTTAAAAACACTCTCTGAATTTTTTTTTTTAATTGATTAAATGAAGTGAAACACTAGAGTACCATTCTCCACAGGTCAGCATTGCAATCTACATGTCTGTAAAGAAATTTGAATCCCAGGTTTGATTTGTGAATTGGAAGGAATGCCATTAATTAATGCTCTACAAAGTGAGAACTGGGTGTCACAATTCTACAATGAATGCAGGATTTCCAAAGATTAATTTGTTTCTATTTATTGGGTTTTATTGGTTTGCAAGTTTATGCGAGGCAAGAACTCGCAAAATTTTTCACAGATAAGGGGAGACTGCTAAAAAAGAATAAAGCTCAAGCACACCTAATGGCACAGTGGGGAAATGACTTGATTAGCAAGCCAGAGGTTGCTGGTTTGAATCCCCACTGGTATGTTTCCCAGACTATGGGGAACACCTATATCGAGCAGCAGTGATATAGGAAGATGCTGAAAGGAATAATCTCATACTGTGCAGGAGGAAGCAATGGTAAACTCCTCCTGTATTCTACCAAAGACAACCACAGGGCTCTGTGGTCGCCAGGAGTCAACATCAACTTGATGGCACACTTTAACTTTACCTTTATTGTCAACTAGGGATGGGCCCGGACCGGTCCGGAGGCCATTGAAAAGGCGTCTGGACCGGTCCGGACCAGTCCGGACCTGGGTGGTTCAGATTGGGGGTGGGGAGTAGCTTTAAGAGCGGCGGGAGGGTTTAATTACCCCTCCCGCCGCTTTCCGCTGTGGCGCCGTAATCTGCAGAGTAATTGGGGCGGCAGGATACCTCCCTGCCGCCCCTTCCCCGCTGCTGGTCTGCAAAAACTCCCAGTAATCCTTTGCGCACGTGCACGTCAGTGACATGAAGCGCACACACAATGTGCGCACGCGCAATGATTACTGGGAGTTTTTGCAGACCAGCAGCGGGGAAGGGGCGGCAGGGAGGTATCCTGCTGCCCCAATTACTCTGCAGATTACGACGCCAGAGTGGGAAAGCGGCGGGAGGTGTAAGTAAACCCTCCCGCCGCTCTTAAAGCTACCCCCCACCCCAGTGCCGGACCGCAGTGTGGCGGTTCCGTGCACACCCCTATTGTCAACTAACTAAAGCAAGCCATCTCCTGCACCTGATTTATCTCCAGAAAGGATCCCAGTTCCAAATGTAGGAGCTTATTTTCTTCCTAGTGCTTTTTCCAGTCTAACTCTACAAAGGGTGGGTTCACATGACCCACTGCAAGGCAGTAAGCTGGGGACATCTCAGTAAATTTTTTGGAACTCAAGAGCAGTTCTATTTTGGAAAATTTTGGGAACACTCTGTGGACCCACACAAATCTAGTTTCTGTGCCAAATTCTCAAGATTCAGCCAAGATTCTCCTGAGATTCTCCACTCACTTGAAATTGAGTAGAGAATTTCAGGAGAATGTTGGTTGAATCTCAGGCATCTGGCACAGAAACCAGATTCAGGCAGGTTCAGATGTCATGCCTGATCTCAATTCTCGACATTTTACCGACATATTTCCAGTCTTGCAGTGGTCATGTGAACCTCCCATAGTTCCCCCACCTCCTTTATTTATTTGATTGATTGCTGGATTGATTTCTATACCCCCTTTCCAAAAATGGCTCAGGGCAGTTTACATTAAAATAAAAACAATTAAAACCAATTAACAGTTAAAATCAAAAACTATAAAAACAATATAAAACCAATTAACAATTAAAACATGTAAAACAGTTTTAAAACCTTGGAAAATCAGGCCAAATGTTACAGTTTAAAAACAATTTTAAAACCCTGGAAGGCCAGGCTAAACAGATAGGTCTTACAGGCTCTCCTTAAGGCCAATAATGAATTTAGATTATGGATTTCTGCAAGGAGTGCATTCCACAGCCTAGTAGCAGCTACAGGGAATACCCGCCTTTGAGTTGCCACCAGATGTACCAGTAGCAGCTGCAGACAGACATCCTCAGATGACCTTAACATGCAGAGGGGATCATGTAGTAGAAGGCACTCTCTAAGGTAACCCAGACTGTATCTCTCCACAGAGGTAATAATATCTATCTATCTATCTAACTGCATTCAATGTATTTCATTTACATTGCTTTAATTGTTAAAATGACCCTGTAAAACAGGCCAATATCACCCCCTATTGCAGATGAGGAACAGAGGCAGAAAAAGAGTGGTTTATTGAAGACAACCGGATGCGTTCCTGACAGCTAAAACATTCGAAGGAGGACGTCTCTGTCTGATTTGTAGCTCTGCTCACAGTCGTGTGCTTCATACTTACTGTAGTGCTGTATCTGGAGTTTTACAAACCAAATATCAGAGAAACTGACAGTATCATTATAACAAAAGAATGTTTCCTGTAGGGATTTCTTTAAATGAATGAACATTCAGTACCTGCATTTCCCTTTTCGCCCTTTTCTCCCTTCCTGCCATCTCTGCCATCTCGTCCTGGGATACCAATACGCCCGTGAGGTCCAGGTGATCCATTAGCTCCAGGTGGTCCTGCAGGACCTGGCAATCCAGGTATGCTACAAATGTATCTTGTAGAATAATTTCCTCCTTTAAACTGGCTATGAAGAGGTTGTCCACTTGTATAGACAGCAAAACTTGTGACATAGAGTAACACAAACATCCTCGGTGCTGAAAAAAGAACACAGATATGCAGACAATAAATCCATCTTATTTCATTAAAGCTTTGCATGCTCTATAGGCACTCTATAAAATACATACATTTATTTATATATGCATATGTGTAAATACACATTTTACTCACATGTGAAGGATTGGGCTGTGTTCATCTTTCAAATAGACTATATTTCAGATAGAACAATCTCTTCCACAGACTAACCTCTGTATACTCAGCATATGATAATTTAATAATTCAGATGCTACATTCTGCGCACCTAGTAGGAGAGACAGCTAAAGGGTTTGCTTTGCAGCCAATTTTGGCCTCATCCCTAGTCCAGTAGCCTAAATCAAATGCTACAAAGTATTATTTCCCCTGGGCAATTTTCCCCATGGGAAATAACATATTTCTTTAAATGCCTGAAAATGCCATAGGGAAAGTGTAGCACAAAAATCTATTCCTTTCTTTTCAGAAAATAGGCACATCAGACAAAGTTCTATATGCAAGAAATGAATGGATATATTCAGGGCTGTGTGCACTCAACACGCATTCTACTATGAGAATTCCATACCAAGGTAACCCAAATTCAGCACCATGAACAGCTGAATTCGGTAGTCTATTTAGGCTAGTTTGTCTTTGGGTTTACAGTGTTTATCCAAATAGAAGATTACTCTGAATTTAAGACAAACATTTATTTTAACCCCTTTTAAATTTAATTTAACCTCTTTTAAAAATAGAGGTTAAATACAGACTATACCTATTTTCACCTAAAAGAGGACTCTAAATTTAAGATGACCCCCTGATTTCTAGCATCAAAGAATTGGGTGGGGAGGGGAAGGGAGTAGTTTTGGATTCAGGTAAGTACAATAGTTTCTCCTTGTTTTGAGTAACTTATTCTATGATCTATCTATCTATCTATCTATCTATCTATCTATCTATCTATCTATCTATCTATCTAATTATCTAAGGCATACCTGTGGCTAATCCCATGTGTGGCAGCTCTCACAAGATTTCACAATTGGGCAGTGGAGATATATGCAGATAGGGAGGAGGAGCCTGTGGCACGGTGGTGATTGGGCAGTGGGGATTCCATATGCAGATAGGGAGAAGGAGCTTGTGATGGTTATAAACAGCTGGAATGCAACTGTTACTGGTTGGAAGATGTTCTTGATTGTAGAGGAGAGATAGATAGATAGATAGATAGATAGATAGATAGATAGATAGATAGATAGATAGATGGCAAGGGTCTGCAAAGACAGGGGTTGTGAGGGAGGAAAGAGCTCCTTCGGGAGAAGGAGGCTGCCGTTGAGTGAATTAGATGAGGAAACAGGATGAACAAGATCTGTTAACTCAGGAAGGGAAAGGGGCACAAGAATATAGACAGAGGGGAACAGCAAGTGGAGGAGAGAGAAAGAGAGAGAAAGAAGGGAAGGGAAGAGAAGAGAGAAAGAAGGAAGGGGGAGGGACAGGCCCGAGCCTGCCAGCGGCCTGAGGGGAACGCACAGCAAGGAAGGGCCAGTCAACCACTGCTGCTGTTTGGGGCTATTGAGGTTACTGGTGGTTGAGGCAGTCAGGCAGGCAAGGGACAGGCCCAGGCCTGTCAGTGGCCTGAGGGGAACGAGCAGCCATGGCGATGGCAGCAGCAAGGAAGGGTCTGGTCAACCGCTGCTGCTGCTGTTCCTGTGGGGAGGAGCAGGAGTGGGACTCGGGTGAGGGTGGGAAGGTTTCTGGGGATAGGAGGCTGCAGCTTGGCCAATAGGCACCAGCAACACTGCAGCCGCAGCCAAGAGGGGTGAGGGAGATTGAGTAAGGGGATGGAGGAGTGACCAAGAGGGGTGAGGGGGATGGAAGCAACCGGATGGAGGAGGAGGCACAGGAATGTGGCTCAGGTGAGGGTGGATAGATCTCTGAGGTGAGGGGGGCTGTGGCAGGGGGTGAGAGGAGCAATCAAGTAGTAGCACGCAGATGCTCTGCATGTTTTAATGCAGATGCTCTGCATTAATGCAGATGCTCTGCTAGTTTTAATTAGTTTGTATAATTTATTCTTCCTGTCCTTGTAGAAGTTCAAAGACTCATACAACATACTGAATCACCCACCTTCTGACTGACAAAGGGATATCTTGTTCAACCGTTCCATTGGCTTCTGAGGCCTAGTACATGCATTTGATTCCACCCCCATCCTATGAGTGTACACACACACAGTAGCAGGAGTTGCATGGAAAGATTGGTCGCTTCACATGGACATTTCCATGATTTTGACCATGATTATTGACTCTTGTATCATTTTTCTGGTTCTGGTACAATTTTATAACATCCCCTCTTCCCTGTAACCCCTTTCCTGTTTTGAAAAACTGGCAGGGGCCTGATTGTTTTTCAAAGATTAGGGAATTTATTTGTGTCCTTTAGTTTAGTTTTTAATTTATTGGGTAAGCACAAAACAAAACATACAGTTGTTTATAATAGAACAAGCATCACAAGCAATTATATCCCTTTCTACAATCACATAAGCTGTAATTTCTACTTAAATATACAACAGCCTAATTTAACAATCTTTCCAGATACTAATGTAATCAGAAGGTGGGGAATGAACAAGGTTTTCCTGATTTGTAAGTAAAATAAAATCAGACCATGTGGTTAAAAAAACACCATTGGGATTGGCCTGACCCAATCAAACTCGAATAGTATGGGTCAGTTCTTCAGATATAGCTATATGCCACATGTGCTGATACCAAGTATTAAGGGCCACAGTTTTATTTTTCCAACGTTGTGCAATAGACAACCTGGCAGCTGTTAACATAAACACCGTCAATTCCTTAGATGATAACTCTGAGTTAGCCGCCAAAAATATATTTAGTAATGCCAACTCTGAACTCAAACTTAACCTCTGCCTTATAAATTTTACTCATCTCTTAGAAAACCTCTGTCCAAGAAGAAAGAACACTAGGACAGGACCACCATAGTGAAAACGTTCCCCTAGACCCACAACTATTCCAACAGAGAGGGGAAATACTCTTGTTGATATAAACTAATCTGGAAGGGGTCATATCACCGATGGAAAAGTTTTTTTTAAAATCTCCTTAATTCTGGCCAAGATTGAAGCCACTGGCTTCCATTTCTTTATCTAGTTCAATTCCAGATCACTAAACAGTCTGCTGTAAATCATTTTCCCAGCTCAACTTAAGGTCAATTAAAGGGATTCATCTGATTTATTACAATATCATACAACTTAGAAATTGGGCCTTTAGAGGACTCTGAAACCTAGTACTAATGCTTCAGACCTAGTCAGTTTTCTATTATCTTGCTTTATTATATCTGGATGAAAAATAAAAGACATAAAACTGAAGGAAATTCATCCAAGAGTAATGCATACTCATAAACTTCTCTCAGGTCTAAATCGATTGGTTTATACAAATAATAAAAGTCTTCTATTTTATTTATTTATTTTTATTTTACATTTCTATCCTGCTCTTCCTCCAAGGAGCCCAGAGACATGGTACATGGTTATGTGTACCCTCACAGAAGCCCTGTGAGGTAGGTTAGGCTGAGAGATACATGACTGGCCCAGAGTCACCCAGTGAGTTTCATGGCAGAATGGGGATTTGAATTTGGGTCTCCCCAGTCCTAGTCCAACACTCTAACCACTACACCATGCTGGCCCTCTTAGTCTAGTTGTCTCATGTCTGAGAGTGCTGAGTACTTTGATATACTGTTGATGGTATATAAAAAACAGGAAATTTAGGATGACAACAAATCGATATGAGGGGGGAATATAATGGAGCAAAAATCTTATACCATTTCCCCAAGGTCTTAAGTGTGGCAATTAAGGGTTTTCAACAGTTCTCAAGCTTTTAACAAAGTCTGGCAATAAAAGCAAATTATTAATATTATGAAAATATTGTTCTGGAACCTCCATGCTAACCCAGAGTTTAGCCTCTGGGTTTGCTATTAACCAAAGGATGTTTCATAGGTGTGAGACTTCATAAAAGGCAACTAAATTTGGAACTCCTATGCCACTCTGGAGTGTTTTTGTATATATAACACTATTACAAAACCTCGATTTTTTGCCAGCGTGAATAAAAAAAATTCCGAACCTTTTGCCGTCAACCCAAAGTAGACTTAGACAGTTTAATTGGCAGAACCTGTAATAAAAACAGTAATCTTGGAAGTAAATGCATCTTTGTAGTGACTATCTGACCCAGCCAAGACAACCTAATGCTTTCCCATTTTTTAATTTGTCTTTATTAATAACTGGAGTAACGTTCAGTCTTATAAGCTGCAATGTGTTTTTAGATATATTAACACCCAAATATCATCATATTCGTATTCATAAATTTTGAATAGTTCTTGAAATTTGTGGAACTCCTAAAGATTTTACTATTTTATCTCAAGATTTGTAACCAATTCCGGAACAGAGTAGTTCCAACTTAGTAAAATTTATTTTTCAGACATTGCAGCGTTTTCATTTCCCCCCACCCCAATTCATCCTGTATAGCTGAGACAGATATTAAAGGATCTGTCAGAATTAGAGCAATGTTGTCCACATATAGGCTAACCTTATGCTCTAAATTATTAATAATAATTTATATTAATAACTAGCTTAACCCGTGCAGAGCATCTGCGCACTTGTACTTGATTGCTCCCCTCACCCACACCACAGCCCCTTCACCTCAGAGATCTCTTCACCCTCACCTCAGTCACACTCCTGCTCCCTCCTCCTCTTCCTCCTCCTCCATCCCATTGCTTCTACCCCCCCTCACCACTCTTGGGCACTCCTCCATCCCTTTACACTATCTCCCAAAACCCCTCTTGGTCGTGGCTGCAGCATTGCTGGCACCTATTATTTATTCATTCATTCACTCACTCACTTACTCACTCATTCATTCATTCGATTTATATACCACCCTTCCAAAAATGGCTCAGCACGGTTTACATAAAAATAAAACAATTGAAATCAATTAACAATTAAAAACAAAAATATAAAAACAGCATAAAATTAATTAATGATTTAAACATTTAAACATTTTGGCCAAGCTGCAGCCCCGTATCCCCAGAGACCTCCCCAACCTCACCGGAGCCCTGGTCCTGCTCCTTCCCTACAGGAGCAGCAACAATAGCAGCAGCAGCAGCAGCAGTTGACCTTTCTCACTGCCGCCACCGCCATAGCCACCCGTTCCCCTCAGGCCGCTGACAGACCCGGGCCCATCACTTGCCTGTTGGTGGACAGGGCATTGGTGGACAGACCCTCCACCAATGCCCTCGGTAGCCCCAAACAGCAGTAGTGGTAGACTGGACCCTTCCTTGCTGCCAATAGGCACCACCATGGCTGCTCGTTCCCCTCAGGCTGCTCACAGGCTTGGGCCCGTCCCTCAGCCTACCTTCTTTCTCTCTTCTTTTTCTCTCTTTCTCTCTCTTCCCCTCTGTCTTTCTTCCCCTCCCTTCTTTCTCTCTCTCCCTCCCTCCCTTCTTGAGTTAACAGATCTTGTTCATCTTGCTTCCTCATCTAATTCACAAAATGGCAGCCTCCTTCTCCCGAAGGGGCTCTTTCCTCCCTCACAACCCGTTGCTTTGCAGACCCTTGCCATCTATCTATCTATCTATCTATCTATCTATCTATCTATCTATCTATCTATCTATCTTCCTCTCTTCTACAAACAAGAACATTTTCTGACCAGTAACAGTTGTATGATTCTATTAATTCTTTATCTTTATTGGCTTTTAGAAACATTACCAATCTGGAAAATCTCCATGAGTCAGGAATCAAGTGGCCTTCTAAAATGGAATTTAAAAGGGTCACACGTCTGGGAGGAATCAAAATATCACCAAACCTCTTGTATCTCAAGGCTGTAAAACCACCTGGGCCTGGAGATTTATGACTTTTCAGCCCCATAATAAATTCCTGCAACTCACATTGACACATTCGATAAATCCCCAAGACTATCATGCGAAAGAGTAATTCCAGTATTCTCTAAATAATGATAAATATTCCTAATATCTGGATATCTGAACTATATAGTTCAGAGTAAAATTTTTACAAGAGAGCCACAAATCTCATTAGGGTTCGTGACTCTAATGCCGTTAGCATCTTTAAAAAAATCTATTTGCCAGGAGCTTAGAGCTTTTGTTTCCATGCTCGTAAAATTTCTGATTAGTATAAGCCACTGCAGTGGCAATTTTCTGGCATTCCAAAGCCTCCAGCTCTTTCCTTTTCTGTAGAAGTTTCTTATACATTTTATTAGAGCCAGTTTCTTTAAGAGATTTCTCATATCTCAGTAAAAAGCATATTTTGTTTTTAGGCATTCTTCCTTTTAAAGATAGAAAGCTCTCTAATACATTCACCCCTAAAAGTAGCTTTCATCACATCCCAAATGATGGTTTTAGAAATATCAACATTATCATTCTGCTCAAAGTCTCTTAGATATATCTGGCTCATCCAAAACACTGGATTTAAATGCCAAATTAGTGAATAGAATCATGCATTCAAAATCTAGAGAGAGTTAGAACAGCATGGCCTGATAAACTAATTTACCCAGTATATGCTGTGATTACTGATTATTTTTTAAAATCAGAAATCAAAATATAATCAAATATATTGGTGTACTTTAGTGTTGTTGAGCTTTCTTTCTTTCTTTCTTTCTTTCTTTCTTTCTTTCTTTCTTTCTTTCTTTCAGCTCATACATTTTTGGCTACCTGATATATATCTATAACCATACATGGTGGTACATTTGAGACATGCCCTTTAAACACTTCTTCCTTTCCCTGAGATCTTGTAGCAGTAGTTCTATGCAGTCTGGAGACCAGAGGCATAACTAATATATAAATTATATTCTAGATATAATTATAAATTATCAATTATAATTTATAGCTCATATATAAATCCTATCAGTAGCTCTGACTCCCAATGTCCCTGATAATTTGAAGAGGTGGAGTTAGTTACAAAATGGTGGCTTGATGAGGTGCAGCCAATAACAGAATGGCAGCTGGTGCAGAAATTAATGAGAGACGGGCCACATTTGCACGTAATGGGGGACCAGAGTTGGAGGGACCCATGGTTTCCTTAACATTACATCCAAACCCAGCCAACTCTAGTCCCATTAGTAGCACAACCCAAGTTCACGCTGACGAGAACTCCAATTTGAACCCTTGGTTAGTAGTGAGGTTCAGTTGCTCCAAACCGAGGGTCAAGGGAGCCTCCTTTTCATCCAAATGCAGTACTGGAGGCTGTATTCAGCCAGACTGGAGGAAGCTCTTCCCTCTCTTCTTCCCTGATTGGCTGTGTGGGCCTTCCTTCAAGCAAGAAGGAAGCCCACACAGCCAGCTCCCCTGCCTCTCTGCAGTCTCACTGACTTCAGAGGATGTTTTCTTGAATGTCCAAATGTGGATGGGAAAGTGAGGGGAGGGGCCCATTGCACTAGCAGTTCCATGTTAAATGCGAATTCAGCGAGAGAGTGATTTAAAATGGTGTATGCCCCACTCAACCAGCCAGATTTGCAATACTGGATGGAAGGAAAGGGAAGGAGAAGGAGACCAAATGCCTAGAGAACCATTTCAGATGAACTCAGGAGCCCAATACTGTATTAAGGAACTCTGGGACTTAACAGTTTGAGAGACAGTGAGAAGTGTCGTGACATGCTCTCTCAAGAACTAAGTGTCATGCATTTCCTCTACAATGTGCATATTCTCTCTCCCTGGCTTTTATAGCCCTATCCAGTGATTGAGAATGTTGCTTGCTCAGCAAATCTCATAAGCTCTGGACACACCTAGGGATGTACAAACAGATTCAACACTGAATGTGTTTGACATCAAACCAGTTTGGTTTAACTGTTTGGAGTCGAACTGAACCAGCCCCTGTTTGGTCTGACCCCAGATCGAACCCGCCCCTGAGAGTTCATGAGTTTTATTATTATTATTATTATTTCAGAAAATTTTTTACACTTATCCCCTCTGGGGGAGTTGTACGAGGCAGTGTGGGGGGGTATCCACAGAGGTTCCCTCCCCCTCCCTCTGGCCTCCCTTATTTAACCCTAACTCTTCAGCCGGTCTTTGGCCTTTCCCCCTCAGGATGGCACCATTTTGGAGGCTGTTGCGCCGGCGCAATGGGCCTCTGCGTAACCTGGGTCATGCCCCCCACTGGCCTCCCTCATGCCCAGGCCATGCAGAGGCCCATTGCACAGGCATGGCGACCTCCAAAATGGACGTCATGCCAAGGGGGAATGGCCAAAGAACAACCAAAGAGTGGCCGATTTCTTAAATAAGGGAGGCCAGTGGGGGAGGGGGAATCTCTGTGAACACACACACACACACCCTCCACCTCAGTCAACTCCCCCAGAGGGAATAAGTGTAAAAATGTTTAAAAAACAGAACAAAACACCAACTCGCAATCCCCCTCCTGGACCGAACCAAACCAGGGGTGTGTATGTTCGAGGGGGTGCTGGAATGATCTGGTCTGATCTGGTTCAGGTTCAGTTAGGACCCGAACTGCTAAACCAGCCAGTTCCATGCACACCCCTAGAAAACCATATAAATTCAGGAAAATAAGTTTTTATAAACATCCTCATGCATGACCTACAATTTAGCCTCAACCTTTTCCTCATGGTAATAGGTTTGCCATCTGAACTGGGGCACTCTGGGTCCCTTGGCCCCAGTATAGTGTAACCTGTTTAAACAGAAATTTGGAGCACATTGGAACATAGCAAGCTGCCATTTACTGAGTCAGACATTGGTCCATCTAGCTCAGTATTGTCTACACAGACTGGCAGCAGCTTCTCCAAGGTTGCAGGCAGGAATCTCTCTCAGCCCTCTCTTGGAGAAGCCAAGGAGGGAACTTGGAGCCTAGATGCTGTTCCCAGAGTGACTCCATCCCCTAAGGGGAATATCTTACAGTGCTCACACATCAAGTCTCCCATTCAAATGCCACCAGGGTGGACCCTGCTTAGCTGAGGAGACAAGTCATGCTTGCTACCACAAGACCAGCTCTCCTGTAGAGGGGCAATTCAGATAAACAGCCCACTCCCATGCAATAAATGGTCATGCTGGGATCATGTAAGGATGTCCTCTGCTGATATCACAACAAGTGGACTCTTCGTATGACCTCTATCCTAATAATGTGTGCTGGGATGGTATCATATGTACTGGCCCATTGTTAAAGAAGTCTCTCCATACCAGATAACTTGCTCTAGTTATCTGGCAAACTGCAAAATATATGTAAAGCTTTTCCATATGGGAGCTTGAAGGGCTGTATATATTATGGCTGTCAATTCTTTGCTCTGTTTAAAAAGGGGCAAATAAAACCTACCAGGCTTTTCTTTGTAAGAAATTGCAATGTAATTGTGATGCTAATACAGAACAAGCAAAACAAAACAAGTGACAAAAACTGAAGGAATGTATTACAGTTCCCTTCATGCCAAAATCAGCCAAGGACTTACAAACTACCTAGGCATATTTCTGCAACCTACGAGAAATTTCATATACAAGCAACGTTGACCGTCTCTTTCCTGAAAAAGTTCCAGAGTTACAGTTTTCTGAAGCTGAATGGATGCATTCTTCATTTTGTTCTACCATGGCAACACTACCATGGACTCTAGTAGAACTGGGATCTCACAGGACATGTTTCCCTTCCATACGTCTAGCACTTACCCACTTCCTTTCACTTAATTTGTAGACAGCTGCCTTTCCTAGAACACGCTTTCTCCCCCAAAGAACAGAGTTCATGTGATTCACAAACGTGCTTGTGTTTTAATTTTTTTAAAATCAGATTTGTTTTTATACTTTTTAGCTCAATATTTTAATGTGTCTTTTTTATAATGGCGTTTTTAAATTTTATTGTGAGCCGCCTTGGGATTTTCTTCATGAAAGGCGGGGTATAAATTTAACAATAAATAAATAAATGAGTAAAAATAAATTCTATGAGGCCTGCATTAAAAGGACCACACCATTATTTCCACATGCCCATGGAGCTGTTGAATGTATGGGATTCCCCCCCTCCCCCGCGCCTCCAAAACAATGGGCTAAGCAGCCCCTTCTTGCCATGTCACATGACAGAGGGAATGTCATAAGCAGCTTGTGATATGGCACAAGGACTTGTTTTAAAGTAATTAGCGATCTTTGATGCTGGACAGCCACTGGATAACACAACCTGGCAAGCCTAGATTCAGAGAGCCAACTCGGAGAAGAGGTTTGTTTGTGCTGACCCTGGGAGAGTGGCAGACTGGGAAGATTACACTTTCCTGCACCACTTTGCAGTGGTACAGTGATGAGCAGTGTTTCCAGACCAGCATTGGCAGGCAAAATATCTAGTTGAAGCCTGACACAAAACTACCAGGCACCTTACAACACTTTCCCAAGCAAAGTTAGCAATTTGTCTGGATTTTGTGCACGATGTCAAGATGAAATGCTAACATATGAACGTAGCCTGACATTATTTTCATGCTTTTTCTTTTCTTTCTATAAAATTGGCACTCAAATAATTATCCCTATATGTGCCAGCCCAAACATTACAAATACAAGCTGGTTACTAGAGCCAACACAATCTGCCAAGGACCCACTTACAGAAATGCTGAACAGCTTGTAGAGCAGCCTTCTGCATAACAATTGCTATACAATCCACCAAGGCTAAAAACCTAGAAATAAAATAAACTGAAACCATGGACCAGTGTATGCCAGTTGGCTTTGACTAGACAACATATTTTTCATGGCCATTAATTAGTCACAGTTTTTATAAACATTCACCTAGAAGAAATTAGAATTGGTGGTTTGCATTATTGCCCAAATTAATTATTTTAATACCAAAGAACACCCCCCCCCCTTTTAAAGGGGGTTAAGGTGCTTCCAGGTTTCATTTGTGCTCCAGAAGACATAGAAATTGCAAAATAGTCACCTTAACTTCTGCACCATGTCAGCAGTAACTTTGCATAGTCTCATATATTAGGCTGGCTTTATGAATTAGGCTTCATGCACTCACATTTTGCCCTAGCCTTCAGTTCAGCATTGGACAGGAGAGGTAAATGTCCAAGCAGAAATTCAAGAGGTGCAGCTTCTCCAATCAATTGCTAGAGATGCACCTGATGGATTTCTGTTTAAAAATGCTTTTTAAAATCAAAGCATTTGTAATATGATGATATTTGTATTTGTGCTTATATTGCATTCGTATGAGAACAATGTAAGCAATATAAGCACAGATACTATGTATTGCTGTCATGAAAATATTTGAATTAAAATGCATGTCTTCAGCTTCTTGGGGGTAGGTTTTCAGAACTATTGTATCTTCATTCATTCATTCATTGATTCGATTCGTGGTCATTTCTTAACATGTCTGCACCAAATTTTGGAAGCAGGTGTTGCTTGTCACCTAATTATTCTGTGCCAAATTTCAGACAGATTGGACAAATAATGATCACCAAAATGTTCAGCTCATGCTGCCTCCAGCACATTTGATTGGACAGGTGGCCACCATTTTTGGAAGCAAACATTCTATCACAGACATCAATTTCTGCTTCTGCTATTATGTGCATAATGGAGGGGTGTGTATATCCTGTGAACTAGCCCACCGGTACAAATGGGAGGTTTCCTGTGGTATACATCACTATGGGGCACAATTCCGATCAGATGTGTGATGGAGGCAAGGGGTTAAAGTCTCTCATGCTATGCTTCTAATGCAGACAACCTTCTGGCAGCTATATAAAGAAAACAAGCATGTAAGTACCAATCATAAGTGTCTCATAACATGTAGTTTGACCCCTCAAGTGTCCTGATTCAGCCAGCGCAGCCAAATTGTACAGGGCTCTACATACAACTAAATTCATCTTTTGTTATGCTTGTCTGTCATGATCACAATCTCTGCCTTGCCCCTCTCCTGAATAGACCCATAGAAAGGGATGCTTCAGGTAGTTCTGGATCTTGGCACTGATCCAGCAACACTACCTCTGCCTCCATACATGATAAAGGAGGATCTGGAGTGGACCAGGAATCCAAATGGGAGGGTGTGTGCTTCCAAAACACTGGAGACTCTTGCAGGGACCCGATCTTCCTCCATCACCATTGTTGAGGAGGGGGCCTCATTTGGGCCTGGGCATGGCTGTGTCCTGATACTAGCCTCTTCCTTCACCAGAGGATCAAGATCTCTGATCTGGGCAAGATTTTGAACAGGTCCATCAAGCTGGAATGCATCAGATGAGCTCCACCAGCAATGGCAATTCGTTCATACGACAAGGATCAGTTTCTGCAATCTAGACAAATGTGTCCCACCCACCCACACTAAAATTGCTAAAAGTTGCTTGCTTCATTGCATCATAGGAGGAGCATAATGTCACAAAAGCATTTTGCTTCTTCCCTCTCTGTGAGCAAGCAGGAGCAGTAAGTCTAGTCCTGCATTTAGAAAAGCAGGCAGCCTTCTGCTTGCATCAGGCAGTGGTTAAACTTTGGCAACTGGAGCTTAATTGTGGCCTGCTTGCAAACGTGCTGAGGTGCAAACATCTGGAATGGCAAATATTTTGTATATCAAAACCAGAACATACTTATTACAATGATTCAGGGTGTGTCTATAATCTCATTTTAATATCTGAAATCTAGAATACAGCATAGATGGGGCAATTCAGCTGATTACTACAAATGACCCAATCCTGGGCCTGAGAGGGGGGAATCAGACACTGAGTATAATCAGGGAATTTTTAGTTCTGACTTGCACTGTCTCTTCCTACAGACTAATCTGCTATTAGAATCTGATGAGCTATTGTAGATAAAACAAGAATAAATGGTTTTGCCGCAGGAGGTACCACTTTCTACAAATTTAGTTGTAGACCAAACAATCTTCACTCCAGACTCCCTGTTGTAAAGACAAAGAGCAGCAGATCCAGAAATGACTCACAATTTATGCAGAGGGTCTGGCGTTGAAAAGCAAAAATAGCAGGTTTGGCAAAAATGTAGAATCAGAGATTGAAAAATGATTCTATTGCTATGCACTCCCTACTTCCCTGCTGGGTGAGATGTCTGAGGCCATGCCGAAGATTTAGTCTTCCTTGGATGAAAGTGAACTTGAGATGTATGGAATCTTAACAATAAGCACATTCCTAAAAACAGGCAGTAAATTTACTGATCTTGCATCAAACATCCAGAGAGCCATTAGTGCAGCAGCGCCGCAAGGATGTATTCCAGTTTAAACCAACTGCATCCAAATTATTTTCTCTCCCTCATTTGCACTCACTCTCTCTCTCATTCTCTGAATTCAAACTGGCTTCAGGCTATTTCCCCACTTCTTTCCCCTAGCTGGAAGATGTCACCCTCTCAAAACCTGCTGGGTATTACATTCCAAACACTGTAGAGACATTTCCAGCTATTAAGGAGCACTACTGTTGTTTTGTAAGGCTCCTGGACAGCCACCAATTGCCCATTCATAGTAATCAAAAGCATTCCAAACTCGTAACACTGTTGTTTCACAAACTTTTGTTTGCAAATACTGTGGGTTTTGTTTTTTAAAGCCTGTGCTTTGAGTCTGAGTGTACTTGATCTATATTTTAACTATATTGTCCTGAAACTTCCTGTTTTGATGGACCCTGAAAAATACATTGACATCTTAATGCTGTGTGCATGCTCCAAACACCAGCACGCATATATGTGGCACTAGCCCTCATGGTAGTCCCCACATTTCCAAAGCCTGGGTGCTCTCCTGCAAAAGTGCAAATACTTCAGAGCTTTCCTGCTGCTCCAGAAGTGTGCTGATGGACCAGAAACAAAAGATTGCAGTCCTGGATCAAGTTTTTTCCCCTCTCTCCATAATGTTTAGGCACATCTGTTTATGTCATGGCATCACAGTGTTGTGTAATGCCCAACATAGCTCAGCACTGGCTGTCATTGGTGAGAGGGCATAGGAAACTAGAATGTGATGTGCCTTACTTTTATTGGGGGGGGGGGGTGGGCAGAACAGCTCCATATCAAGGGTAATGTAGTTTCAAGGTCACACTTAAGCCTCATTGATGTTAAAGGCGCAAAAAGTTAGCTGTGACCTGATCTCATGCTGCCTTCAAAGAGTTGTGCAGTGCAATCCTATTCTTATTCACTTAGCAGTAAACCCTATTTTGTCAGGGGGACTTACTCTCAGGTAAGTGTGCATAGAATTGCAGCTTTAGTCAATGTAAACATACATTGGAGTGTGCCCTATGTGTCCTAAATTATATTCATTAGGTATTTAACACTTATTTCAATTAACAGATTAGCATGTGACTAAATGAATAATCAAAATCTTATTTTTTCTGTGTGCAATCTCCCTTCTGGCTGTCCAAAAATACAATACTGGGTACAGTACACTAACTTAAAAGTGGCCATTCTTGGATGGAATATACCACTGTACGTATATGTACTCTAAATGATTCTATAGCCTTCCATAGAACTCCTATTGATTTTCATCATCCTGCATTGCTCCTTGGATCTACACAGTCTGTTTCTATAATACCTTTTCAAAGCAAAATTAAATTTCCTGTCAGAATGAGAAAGAGAATAAATTACTTCCACTGTAATTTACTTTTAAGCTGTATTCTACCAATATTTTCCATGTTTACAGTAATAATTGGTAACAAATACTCTGGTCTATGAACGTAATAAAGACGGGATTGGACTGGAAACAAAATCAAGGTATACCACCACCTTAGCTTTATCATACATTTATTATGAAACACTGAAAAATATATTCTCTTTTGACCACTAGATGACACTATGCTATATCTGTGAGTTGAAACAAGTTGGAGTTGAGAGAGAGAGAGAGAGAGAGGGAGAGAGGGAGAGAGAGAGAGAGATTCACACAACCAAAACCCCTGAGAAATTGTATCAGATCACTGCAAAAGGACATGCTCCTGGTGAACACTCAAGGAGCCTGAAACACCAAATACATAGCAGAAGATTTAAATGAGATGTTTTACTGCTGCTGCTCTGTGTTTTATGTATTATTGTTTTATAGAGGATAAAAAAAAATTTAATATAGATTTTTATAATGATATTGATAACTCTACGTTATATAATCAAAAAAATAAAGATAGGACTTCTTAAAATTTACAGAAATTTAGACTTTTTAAAAAGTTCTAGGGACAAAGAATGGTTAAAAGAGTATATGAGTACATGTGCAGAGTGCCTTAATTTTATTACAAAGTAACTATATTAGATAGTTATTTTAAAACGTGCCGGTTTAGGCTATCTCATTTTGACTCAAGCTTCACAAAGCTTCATCAAAACTTGGATTGCCAGAAGCTGTTGGACTACAACTCTCATCATCCCCAGCCATTATGGGGATGATGGGAGTGGTAGCCCAAAAACGTCTGGCAACCCAAGTTTGACAACCCCTGCCCTACTACATTCCAGAGGAAAACCTATTACATTACATTCCCAGATCCAGAGTAAGAAACTAGAACTCTCACATCATTCAGCAGGGGAGTTTCTATGGCTGGGCAATGAAGCCAGCGCCTAGGGCATGCCTCCTTACCTGGGGTACCATATGAACTCCTTTACTTGCCAGAGTAGTGTTCTTCTTAACCTCCTCCTCTGACACTCTGTGCAGCAGCTGAGGCTTTAAAAACAGAAATAGAAGGGACCAGAGACTATAGAAGATACTAGTGATGCATCTTCTATAGTCTATGGCAGAGATTCTCAACGTTGGGTTCCCAGATGTTATTGGCCTTCAACTCCCATAATCCTCAGCCCCAGTGGCCTTTGGTTGGGGATTATGGGAACTGAAGTCCAATAACATCTGGGGACCCGACGCTGAGAATTCCTGGTCTATGGGACCATTTTCTAATGTTTTAGCATCTTCTACGTCTATAGTCCCCGAGACTATAGTCCCCGAGACTAAGCCAGTGACAGAGGAACATCCAATAACCTTTCTTCCCAAGCTTGGGAGCAGCTCAGGATGGTGCTGCCATCCAGCCTTTCTTGGAGTGCACCATAAAATCCCATTTCTGTTGAGTCAGGATAAGGATGATGAAGGGTGCTAAGCGAGGATCCTCTTCCAATTGTTGAACCCATCCTACAAGCTGAGGATGTAAATAATAAAAGTCATGGATTAACTCACAGGAGAATTCCTCTAGTAATACAAATGCTACATAAGGCAGAAGGGGGCCAGGACAACGTGGGGCATCTTTGCTGGGGTCAGGCACTCCATCCTCCCCATCTTGATTTGGGCCTCAATAGCCAAGGAAAAAAGTATGGATGCATGGAAGGCAAACACAATTTGTGACATTGCATGACATCATTACTGAATTTGTGGCACATCTGTTAAAGCATCAGCCTTAGTTTCCAATTTTAGAGAACTTGGAGGGGAGATTTCTTTATCTACCCCAGCTGCAGTGGAAGTGCACAAGTAGGGAGAGCACTGCTAATTAATATTGTCTGGAGACATGGAGTTAAGTTTGAAATAAAGTAGTTTATTTATGAAATCCATCAGGGAGACAGATTAAGGCAACCCAAGTTGCCTTGATGCTAGCTACATACAGAAAGGGGGAAGAGAGAAGATGGTAGTCTCTCTCTTCCCATGAGATAATAAAGCCTAAGCCTAACTGTTTAACAAAAGCAAAGTAGAGTAGCAAAAGCATTGTCAGAGAATTCCTTTGCTCACTATATCTATCCCTAGAGGTCAATACGGTTGCTCGAATTGCACTGTTTTTCTGCGTAGAGCTGGTCGACCAATTGGGTTTAATGGGTAGACCTGCTCTCCACAGAAAAATTGAAGTGATTAGATGATTCATGAACTGAATTGCCGAATCAGCTTGTAGGTGCAAGATTTTGCTATTCAATTTGAGGTTGAATTGAATCGCAAAATCTGATTAGTGTACACTCCATTTGAGACATAGTCCTTTCCATCAGAGAAAATTGGATGCATCCTTGTTTGTCCCTGGTAAACACCCTGGTATTTACTTCAGTTGGCTTTGGCTCATCAATTCCAAAGTTTAACAGTAACTTGCATAGCCATGTGGCTTCTTGATATGCTTGACCAGCTGATATGTACTCTGTTTCTGTGCATGAAAGTGCGACAATTGACTTCTTCCAGCTAGTCCAACTGATGGCTGAAAAAGAAAAACAGGTGTCCGCTTGTGGACTTATGATCAGTTTTGTCTTCAACCCAATCTGTGTCCATGTATCCCACTAGTCTGGGGCTGCTGCTTGCTAGTATCATGAGTTTGAAGTGTGCTGTACCCTTCAGATATCTTCCCAGGCTTTTGACTATGGTCCAGTCATTCTTGGTTGGTGCACTTACTCTTCTGCTCAGAAGTCCCACTGCTGCAGCTAAGTCTGGCCTTATGACTGTTGCTATGTACAGAAGTGTCCCAATTGCTCTTCTGTATAGACTGTTGTCTGGCAATGGTTCACTGTCCTGATCTTGCTTCAAGTAGTTTGTCTCCATTGGTATACTAACCTCATTTGCTTCTGTCAGACATTTTGAGGGATCCGTTATCTTCTGTTTCTGGTTGAGAAGGTAACTTCCATCCTTTTTCTATTTGAATAACAAGATAATAGGAAATGCTTCCTAGTTTTTTCACTTCTACTTCTTTGTTTAGGTGCTCCACAATCTCATGACTTTCTTGTTTCCTTTCATAGCAAATGGTCAAGTCATTAACAGAAGTAAAATTCAAGTCCATCTGTCATGTTTGAATCTTGACTATAGGCAGGGGTCAGCCTTTTCTTGCGTGAACTTCTCCTTGAGTAATATCTGATACAGCTTCTCGTTCCATGCCCTAGCAGTTTGCTTCAAGCCATAGATGTATTTCAGGAGTGTGCATACAACCTCTCTTTTACAGGTTCTTCAAATCCTGGTGGATGCTCCATGTAGATGCCTTCCTCTATTTCTCCATGCAGAAATGCAATTTTCTCATTTAGGTGATCAACTTGCATCTTTCTTGCTGATGCTATGCTGAGAAGTGATCTTATTGAAGTATGCTTCATGACAGGTGCAAATGTCACATCATAGTCTTCACCATAACATTGAGAGAATCCCTTGGCTACTAGTCTAGCTTTGTAGTGCTTGATGTCTCCTTCTGCATTGTATTTGGTTTTGAATACTCATTTGGATCCTACTGACTTTCTTCCAGCAGGTAATTCCACAAGTATCCAAGTTTTTGTGTGTGTAGAAATTCACTCTCTTCTTCTGCAGCTTTTCTCCAACTTTTAGCTTCACATTTTGGCAGTCTATCAATGTCTTCCCATGTGTAGGGTTTCTGGGTCTCTTGCTTTCTTGCCATGTAGGAGAGTCTCCTGGGTAGAACCCCTTTGCTAGATCTTTGTGAGCATCTCACTTCTGGCTCAACTTCTGATCCCCCTTCTGGTTCTGGGTTGCCGGTTAGCTCCAGGCCTACTGGAATTTCTTCTTCTCTTGGTTCTTTTTCCATCTGGATCTCTGGTCCAATTTCTGGCACTTCACTTGTGACTGGCCTTTATTTTTCATCAAAGCATATTACACTGCATATTCTCACTGTTCCACTGTCTGCATGAAGGATTCTGTACCCTTTTCTTCCTAGTGTATATCCAGATAATATTCCTTCTTCACATCTACAGTTCAGTTTATTTCTTTTCTCTTTAGGAACATAGGTATATGCTTTTGATCTAAACACTCTGATATGTCCTAAGTTGGGTTTGTTCCCATGCCATAATTCAAAAGGTGTCACATCTGTTGCTTTAGTTGGCAGTCTGTTATGTAAATAATTGGCAGTCATGACTGCTTCTCACTAAAATTTGCTTACGAGTCCTGCATAATGCACCTTGTCATCTCTAATAGGGAATGTTTAGTTCTTTCTGCTATGCCATTCTGTTGTGGAGTGTAAGGCACTGCTCATTCATGTTCAGTTCCTTGCTCCTTTAGATAACTGGTCGTTTCCTTTGATATAAACTCACCCTCTTTATCACTTCTTAGTCTTTGAGGTTTTCTGCCAAACATGTTGCTCACTATTGCAACATACTCCTTGAATTTCTCCAGAACATGGCTTTTCTCTTTTTGTATATAAGTAAAAATGTATCTGGAGTAGTCATCGATGAGAGTCAAGAAATATCTATTTCCTCCTGATGATTCAACTTGCATTGGTCCACAGACATCACTATGAATCAACTCTAGGGGACACGGTAACTCCCTCCTTCTGTTTTCTGGTGAAAGCTTTTATTGATCCTTTGCTTTTCAAACAGCACACACATTGTGAGTCATTAGTTTTGCAGGGCTCAACTCTCAAGCCTCTTGCTATATCCCCCTTCTCATGTTGATATATAACTTTAACTACTTCTCTATGTCCAAATATTCTGTACCACAAAATTTCAAATTGTTTATGCAAACATTCTATTGCAACATTGGCTTTTTTGTTAATGCAGTCAATCTCAAACAAGCCATTTTCTTTTAAAGAACCTCTCATTCCTGTTTGTCTATGATGTAACAGTGATCATTCTTGAATTTTAATTCATAGCCTCTGCATGTGGCATATTTGACTGAAATTAAACTGCTTTCAAGTGTGGGAACATAAAGAGCCTCCTCAATTCTCAATATTAAGCTCTTTCCCTTTGGCAGCTTTCTTTCCCTCTGCAATGATCTTTCTGCCACGGTTATTAGGGTTTTATAAGTCAAGTCCAACTCACTAAACAGTCCCTTGTCTTTAATCAGATTTGCAGTTATGCCACTATCAACAAAACCCCCATAGCCATTTTTGCAATTGCTTTCAACATCACTTTCAGAAGCTTCAAGAATTTCCACAATTTCTGAGTTTATTCCATACCCCATTTCTGCTCTTTTCTCTGTTTGCCCCGTTTTTCTGATTTGGAGAGATTCTGGGTGCTGAGATCCCTCTTGGAATTTCTTTCAGCAGCTCTGCTGTGGCCAGGGCCTTTGTTCTGTGGTGAAAATGGCCTGTTTCCTATACAGCCAACAGACCTTGCTCTTTAGATTGGGTTTGAAATGTTGTAACCTGAACCTTGGTCAGAGACTTGACTTGAAGCTGCATATGAGCTCATATCAAATTCCTGGAGTCTATAAATTCAGCATTGTCTCTCAGTCCATTTCCAGGCCCAATTCAGAGTGTTGGTTTTTACCTTTAAAGCCCTAAATGGCTTGGGAATGTATTTCCTGGCAGCATACTTATTTTGAAATATCAGACTTAAATCCTTGGGGGCCTGGGGTGTGCGGAGGCCCTGGACTTTGAGTGGGGGGAGCCCATTTTAAAATCTCATCTCTGGGCCCACTCCAACCTTGCTACGCCCCTGGGTTTGGGGGCTAAAATTGACCCCATGGTTCTGAAACAAAGCCACTTTTTTCTGCATTCACACTACCACAATTTTAAACTTCTGGCTAGGGGTGTGCATTTTGGAATTTTCTTGTTTCGATTTGTATCTGAATCAAAACACCCCCGTTTTGTTTTGTACCCAAATTTTCTGAATCCGAATCAGCCCTGTTTTGTTTTGTAGCCGAATTTTCCAAATCTGAATCGATTTGGGTTTTTTAAAAGGGTCCCAGGGCAAAAAGAGTGGGTGGTGGTGGTAGTGTCCAATGGGTGGAAGCTCCCACCCAAATTTCAAAGGAATTAGGCAAAGGGCTGATTTTTTTTGTGAATTTTTTAAGTTTACACATCTTTAAGAATTTCCCCATAGGGAATAATGGGGATTCCAGCAAATGTATCGCTTCAAATCAAAGGGAAAGGAATGACCCAGAGCAGAGTGTGGTGGGTGGTAGTGCCCAATGGGGGCAAGGAAACTTCCAGAATTATCTCAAAAGAATTAGGAACATAGGAAACTGCCATATACTGAGTCAGAGCATTGGTCTATCTAGCTCAGTATTGTCTTCACAGACTGGCAGTGGCTTCTCCAAGGTTGCAGGCAGGAATCTCTCTCAGCCCTATCTTGGAGAGGCTAGGGAGAGAACTTGAAACCTTCTGCTCTTCCCAGAGCGGCTTCATCCCCTGAGGGGAATATCTTGCAGTGCTCACACATCAAGTCTCCCATTCATATGCAACCAGGGCAGATCCTGCTTAGCTATGGAGACAAGTCATGCTCAGCCACAAGACCAGTTCTCCTCTCCATTGGGCAAAGGGCTGATCTTTTGTGAATTGTTGAAGTTTACGTGTCTTTTAAGATTTCTCCCATAGGGAATAATGGAAGTTTCAGCAGCCCCATAATTCCACTTGGGGGGCACTGGGCTTTCCCTGAGCGAGGGGTTGTGTAGTGCACATAGGGTGCCAACCACTTCCATACCCACAAGCCCTTGGGGTACTGGGTTTTGTGTTTCTGAGGTGTTCATTGTAGATTCTCTGGTAGCATATGAGATTTTCAGTGAAAAACAAGAATCCACTCTCATATGCTACCAGAGAATCTACACTCAAAACACCACAGAAACAACAGAACCCAGCACCCCATGGGTTAGCAACCCTTCCCCTGGCCAGTGTGGGGTCAGTAAAGAGTGGCAAGAAGCAAAAGAGCCAATGGGGAACAAGGAGGGAATTGTCAGCAGGTCAGCCCATGATTTAGGTCACCTATCAGAAGGCTGGAAGGGTGGGAAATTCAAAGAGATGTTAAACACAAAATGGAGACTGACTCAGAGATCACTACAAAATGGAAGTCCGAAACAACAAAAAGTTTTGTAGCCGAAACAGGGACGTTTTGTTTTGTATACAAAACTTTTGGATCTGGAAAATGGGTGTTTTGTTTTGTCTACAAAACACCCCAAACAGGCTGTTTTGGGTACAAAACGTTTTGTATCCGAAACGTTTCGCACATCCCTACTTCTGGCACATTTGCCTCCGGTTTGCTATTTTGTGTGAAGGCAGCCTATGGGGAAAATGCAAAGATACACAACTGTCTCAAAAAGGCAATCAGCAGCTACAGCTTCCCTGCATGCCTTCAATCCCTCCTGGTTTCTCTGCCTGCCTGAGAAAGAGCCTACAACACATTCCGTTCTTGTTTTGTTCTATAGAGGCTTTTCTTTTGCGCTGTGTTTGAAACGCTAAGGAACTCTTAAGACCCTGACTACACATTGCATTCATCACTGAAAAGAAGTCCTGTATAAATAAGGCTTGCCCATTGAGAGAGAGAGGCAGAGAAAGCTGGAAGGGATTGGAGGCTTTGTAAGGGAAGCGGTTTGTTGCTTTTCTTATCTCTTCTGTTATGGCTAATTGTGATTTCCCCCCTCAACTCTTCAGAAAAAAACAGCCACTAAAGAGAGATAAGATAAGCAGAGAAAAACAGTCGGCAGCTCCTGCTCCTGTGTGTGTGTGTGTGTGTGTGTGTGTGTGAGAGAGAGAGATCACAATGCAAGAATTTTTTTTCTTTTACAATCAAATCTTTATTGCTTCACATCTCAGCAGTCACTTTTACAACCCTGTTGCTCAATGTCTAGGCCAACTCTAGAACTAGTCTAGGGTGTTTCACTCCCTTTTCCCAGAGCTCCACTAGGTTTTCCTTTTTAAAGTGAAAGCACAGTATTAAAAGCCTTCACCAAACTGGATTGAGTTTCAATTCCTTTCATATGTGTTTGGGTACAACCCTCTGCAACTTGTCTCTGGGAGAGCTTCAGTATTCTCAGCAATTAGGACCTAGCTTAGGAGAGGCTACTTTTCATGCAGTTGGTATGACACATAGCTAGCTAGGCTCTGACTGGCTACAGAATTTAGCTTTCTGTGAATCTCAGCTTTCCAGATTTAAAAAAGCATGCTTCTGTCTTTTATGGTTACAGGAATATGCCTGAAAGTGACTGGACCCACACTAGGGCTCTTTAATACTAAGTGCTTTCTAGACTAGTTGCTCATTAGCAGCAAAATGCCTCCATTCTGGCAAGCCGCATTTGGGCCATAAACAGCAGGGGGAGCAGTCTCACAGCAACTAACAACCTGAAAAAACAGCAAATTTTCAGACTGGATATACAACATCCTTGCTTTATATCACAGTGATTAAATTCGCAACAAAGCACTGGAAATGTGAACGGCACCCTGCTGTCTGCATAGGGACTGCGGTGTCATGACACAGGAAGTGTGGAAGCACACTTCCGAGATTCGTCCTGACCCTGTTGTTGGGTCTAGTCTGGAAAGCGCCCTGCTGAACCATTGCTCTTCTGCTTTCAGGTGGAAGAGAAGCACTATTACAAATGTGGCTCCACAATACACTTAAAATTCCTTTCCCCACAGGAAACAGTGTAGGTTATCCGTGGTGGCATGAGCAGCAACCTGAATTTGTCTAGGGTTGCCATATTCAAGCTTCCCAAATCTGGGTGGTAACTAATTTGCATTTATTTATTTATTTATTTATTTGACAGATTTGTATACTTTCCCCTCCTTCTCTGCCCTCCCATCCAAAGGAAAATCCGGGCAGGACATATAAAATCCATGTAAATCCAAGTGGAATTTAGCAGCCAGGTGGAGGAGCCAAAATCCAGGGGCTACCCTAAATTCTGGGGGACATGGCAAAGCTAATTTGTCTCATCTGTCCCATGTCAGGACACCTTTCCGCTTCTATGCCCTGACCTGCCACCCACTGGGGAAGCAGCAGCATCCCAGTCTCCCCACAATATCAGGTGAGCTTCTCTGACTCAAGATTTCTCTCTCCACTACAGCTCCAGGCACAGAAATGTTACATTTGTGTGGAGCTCCCCAGCTCTGTGCAAGATCCCTTGTCCCTTTTCCAAATCAGCAGAAGGGCTAGGTGAGCAGAGAAAGAAATTTTATTTATTACTAGCCAACCCCGCACAGAGCATCTGTGTGGTGCTTTGGGGCCAGATGTTTCCCACTCCCTCTTCCTCCTGCCCCCTGTCTCTCCTCTCTTCCCCTTCCCTCCAGCCCATGCTCTCCAGCCCTCCTCCTCTCCCGTTCCCCCCCCCCACACACAGAAGGGTCCCGCTGCTGCCTTTCTCTCTCCCTGCCTGCCGCCCGCTGCTGCCTTTCTCTCCCCCACCTGCCGCCGCCTTCCCCCCGCCCACCGCCTTTCTCTCCCCCCTCCCTCCACCTGCTGCCGCTTTTCTCTTCCCCCGCCTGCTGCCCGCCGCTGCCTTTCTCTCCCTCCGCCTGCCGCCTGCTGCTGCCTTTCTCTCCCCCCGCCTGCCACCTGCCACCTGGCCGGAGGCCACTGCCAGCACTTTCTTCCTCCTCTCCTTCTCAGTCCTCACTTTGGAACTCTCGCAGCTATCTATATCTATATAGATAGATAGATTCCTCTCCTCTACAATCAAGAATATCTTCCGACCAGTAACAGTTGCATTCCAACTGACCTTAACCATCACAGGCTCCTCCTCTGTATCTGCATAGGGAATCCCTACTGCCCAATCACCATGGTGCTTCTGCTCTCACAGGCTTCTTCTCCCTATCTGCATATGGAATCCCCACTGCCCACTCAGGTGCTTCTGCTTGCAAACTCTGTCAGCCAATCACCTCCTTTCTACCACGTCCCTACGTATGGCCCGTCTTGGAGAATTAATAATATAGATGGAACTCCAGAGAGGCTTGTAAAGTAGCAAAATGCTATGCAAACAGTTAAAGGTAAAGTAAAGTTGTGCTGTTGAGTCGGTGTCGACTGCTGGTGACCACAGAGACATGTGGTTTTCTTTGGTAGAATACAGGAGGGGTTTACCATTGCCATCTCCCGCGCAGTAGGGATGATGCCTTTTAGCATCTTCCTGTATCACTGCTGCCCAATATAGGTGTTTCCCATAGTCTGGGAAACATACGAGCGGGGATTCAAATCAGCAACTCCTTGCTCCTTAGGCATGTTACTTCCCCGTTGTGCCATTAGGTGGTAAACAGGTACATAGGGATAATGGGGTCGGAGGGGGACAATGTCCCTGGTACCAAGGTATCTTTGTCCTTCTACTCCATTATCTCCATTTTTCGAGAAGGCAGATCTGGCCATGGTTATCCATGCCTTAGTCACATCATGGCTGGATTACTGTAACGCGCTCTACGTGGGGCTGCCCTTGAAGAATATCTGGAAACTGCAACTAGTGCAAAATGCAGCAGCTACGATTCTATCTGGAGCTGCCCAGTAGGAGCACATCACATCCATTCTGAAAGAGTTGCACTGGCTGCCTGTTCGTTTCCAGGTCCAATTCAAGGTGCTGGTTTTGACCTTTAAAGCCCTTAACGGTTTGGGCCCGGGGTATCTGAGGGACCGCCTGCTCCCAAGGGTTGCTGCCCACTTGATGAGGTCATCTGAGGGGGCTCTGCTCCAGGTGCCAACAATGAGGGAGGCTAGGTTGTCATACACTTGGGACAGGGCCTTCTCTGTTGCTGCCCCCAGACTCTGGAATGCTCTCCCTGTGTTTGCTCCTCAGACTCCATCACAGTTTTTAGAAAGCATGTCAAATCGTGACTTTTTACCCAGGCTTTTATATGATTGTCTCCACTGCTGCTTCTTGTATTTTGTACTGTTTTTATGCTTGTGTTCTAATTTATTATTGTTGTTGTTGTTATTGTTATTGTTATTAATCAGATTTGCTTTTATACTTTTTAGCTCAATATTTTAATGTGTCTTTTTTATAATCGTGTTTTTAAATTTTTTTGTGAGCCGCCGTGAGATTTTCTTAATGAAAGGCGAGGTATAAATTTAACAATAAATAAATAAATAAATAATCCCTTCCCACCCACCCACCCACCCCTGCTGAGGCTGAATGTGCTACCCCACACCAGCCATGTCCCTTCCCCAGCCCTGCGTCAACAGGTTACAGCATGCAGCTGCTGAAGAAAGCACTTCACCAGCTGGAGAGGGCGAGGGGCCACTGCATGTCTGCAGTGGTGGATTAATGGGGAGGCAGAGTAGGCATTTGCCTACGGCAGCAAAATTTGAGAAGCAGCAAATTTTGCCCTCCCCTTGAATTTTGCCGCCCCTCTCTGTGGGCACTGGCATCTGTAGCAAGGGTGGGGAGTGGATGAGGAGGAAGTCCCCCACTTTTACCTTAAAAAAAAAAGGCAAACCTTTTTTGTTTAAGGTAAAAGGGCGGCAAAAGCCTTTTTGCCTATGGGCAAAAGCAGCCCTCTGTTCTCCACCTTCCAAACACACACACACAAACACACACCCTTGCCAAGAATTGTAAAAAAAAAAAAAAGGTGGGGGGGAAAAGCAGAAATAACACTTTAAATAGCCGTCTATTCTAGAAAGAAAAACCATATCTTGGATGAGGGTGTTGACCCTGTGCTAAATTATAAATTATGAAAGGCTCCCACATAGAAATAAATGTTTCATCTGAAGTATTCCGTAAGTAAGCAGTAACCTTAGCCATAGAGGCATATTCCCATAACTTTAATAACCACTCATCTACAGTTGAGCTTATTTGTTGTCTCCATTTAGCAGCATATAAGATCCTGGCTGCAGTAATCATATACAAAGACAGCTCCGTATACTTGGTATAACATTTCAAAGGGGCTGGGATTCCTTGCTTCTTCCCATGACCAGCAGAAGAGAAAGGATGCATAATTCTAATTACCACATTTTCTTAAGTACAAATCTTTCTACACATCGTACACCACAGCTTCTCCTGGTGTAGGAGTTGAGTTATTTTTGTATACTGTACAAATGGCCCTTGCATACAAACTGAAAGGAATGTGAAAGTTCCTACTCTTGATGAGCCTGGGAAGGAAGATGCAAGAGAAAGGCAGAGAATGTAGAGAAGAGAAATGAAAGATGAGAAGTTCATATTTGTCATGCAGAGCTGGAACACAAAGCTTAACATCTGGTTATATCCATTCATCACAGGAATTACTACATGGTGGCATAAATATCTTTTTTTCTGCTGTAGATTGCTGAATTGAATGACTCACACAGACCACCAAATAGCTGGCATATGCCCATGGCATCCTGTCACTGAAAGCTTAGGCCAAAGTTAAGGCAGAGGCAAATGATGTTGCAGCACATTGCTGTTCTCTTATTTTGCTGCCTAGTTTAGTGGTTATGGTCTTAAAAGAAACCCTCAAGCCCCAGAAAAGTGGCTGAAGGATTTAGAAAGGCATAGAACTATCACTTCATTCAAATGCTGTGGCTTTTCTCCATGCTGGAGCAAGTCATCTGCCAAGGCAAATGTGATTTCCAAACGTAGTAAATAAGTCAGATTTTAAAAATGCAACTGGCAGCCTTAAGGACTAGGAAAGGGGATAAATAATAAGAGATTTAAATGACAGCCATCATTGTCCAAAAAAACAAAAGACCCAGATCTATGCCTGGATGATGAGAGAACAGAGAGTAGAGTGGCTGTCTGCTTTGGCAGGATTCCTCCGAAAGCCTCCTAGCAGCCAAGAGAACAACATGCCCAGTTAGCATCATTCTGATGCTTAGCCACCAATCAAAATAGGTACTGGAAAATGGAAAGAAGAAGGCGTTCTGTCTCCCCACTCAAAAAATAAAAAAAATTACAGCAGAATGTAAATCAAACAAGGAAACACATTTACCAGAGGCAGAGTATAGTGATGGTGATCAAGTTAAGGAGATAACAGAAAGGAGGTGTCATATGCAATTTTTTTGTTTACCAGTGGCTAAAGATACTTTCTGCTGGCCTAAAATGTGTTTGCCATTTTGAGCACTGATGGCTACTAGCTACCTAACAAACCCTATCAGGTGGAAGAAAGAGAGTTTGGACACTGAAATATAGGAAGTAAAGGTGGGGATTCCACAGGTGTCATATTTGTGTTTGGAGGAACTGACGATACTACTTCATGCTCCCTGCAATACACAGCTTGCATATTTGTAACTATACCAACATAACAAAAAAACACCACCAAACACCACCGCAAGTCTCTATGAAGGAAACTGACTCCTTAAAAGCCTGCTCCCCCTGAACATTTTATTGCTTTGGAAATAGAGCTTGGAAAGAGAGCTGGTCTTGTGGTAGCAAGCATGACTGGTCCCCTTAAGCTAAGCAGGATCCGCCCTGGTTGCATATGAAAGGGAGACTGGAAGTGTGAGCACGTAAGATATTGCCCTCAGGGGATGGAGCCACTCTGGGAAGAGCATCTAGGCTCCAAGTTCCTTCCCTGGCATCTCCAAGATAGGGCTGAGAGAGATTCCTGCCTGCAACCTTGGAGAAGCCGCTGCCAGTCTGTGTAGACAAGACTGAGAGAGATGGACCTATGGTCTGACTCAGTATATGGCAGCTTCCTATGTTCCTATGTTAAGTGGGAAGAACACATACATATCTAAAGGTGAACTGGAAATATATAATATAATTATTGATTGATTTTTACATTTATATACCGCCTTTCATTAAAACAATCCCAAGGTGGTTCACAGCAGAATTTAAAAACAAGTTTGCAAAAAAGACAATTAAAATATTAAGCTAAAAACATAGAACAGATCTGATTAAAAATTCAAAACAGAAGAATTAAAACAGTACAAAATACAAAGAGCAACAGCAGAATGTAATTCCTATCCATATTTATTTGGATGGAAATCCCATTGCCCTTAGTGCTTGAAATTTACTTCCAGGCACACACATGCTTAAGATTCCAACCTTATAGACTGTGATTCCAACCTTATAGACTGTGCTGGCAAATTACACAGGATCTGGAAGAAGGGCAGCTGTTTTGGCACAGTGTCATGTTTTTCCTAAAAGCCCTTTAAGCCACCTAGGAGCCAGTTATATTGGAAAAACCCTGTGCACCTGATAAATTGTAATAAACACTGCAAATGGGAGCTATACAGAATATACAATAAGCTCTGTAGAGGAGAATTACAAGTTCAATTACCACTCTCCTCTCCTTTACTTCCTTCTTCTTCCACTCTGTCTCTTGTAGAATCCAAGGGAAAGAGGACAGGGCAAGGCAAGGACAGGGCAGTGGGGTGGAATCTGGAATATTAATAGTTTAATGAAATAGATATTACTAGCTTACCCCATGCAGAGCACCTGTGCGCTAGTACTTGATTGCTCCCCTCACCTCCTGCCACAGCCCCCATCACATCAGAGAGATCTCCATCCTCACCTGAGCCACATTCCCACTCCTCCTCCTCCATCCCATTGCTTCCACCCCCCTCAACCCTCTTGGCCACTCCTCCATCTCTTTACTCCATCCTCCTCACTCCTCTTGGTCATGTCTGCAGTGTTGCTGGCACCGATTGGCCAAGCTGCAGCCCCCTATCCCCAGAGACCTCACCACCCACACCTGAGCCCCGCTCCTGCTCCTCCCCACAGGAGCAGCAGCAGTTGATCGGACCCTTCCTAGCTGCCGCCACCACCATGGCCGCTTGTTCCCCTCAGGTCGCTGAAAGTCCTGGGCCTGTCCCTTGCCTGCTTGCCTCCTTTCGCCAATGGCCAAGCAGCAGCAGTGGTTGACTGGCCCCTTCCTTGCTGCTGCCACCACCATTACTGCTCATTCCCCTCAGGCCGCAGAGAGGCTCAGGCCCATCCCTCGCCCTTCCTTCTTTCACTCTTCCCCTCCCTTCTTTCTCTCTCTTTCTCTCTCTCCCACTCACTCTTCCCCTCTGTCTATATTCCCCTTCCCCCTCTCTCTTCCTGAGCTAACAGACCTTGTTCATCTTGTTTCTTCATCAAATTCACACAACAGCAGCCTCCTTCTCCTGAAGGGGCTCTTTCCTCCCACATGAACCCTCTCTTCACGGACCCCTGCCCCCTCCTACCTTCACGGACCCCTGCCCCCCCTCTACAATCAAGAACATCTTCTGACCAGTAACAGTTGCTTTCCAACTGACCTTAACCATCACAGGCTCCTCCTTCCTATCTGCATATGGAATCCCCACTACCCAGTCACCACAGGCTCCTCCTCCCTATCTGTATATGGAATCCCCACTGCCCAATCAGGTGCTTCTGCTTGCGAACTCTTGCGAGAGCTGCTGCACATGGGATTAGCCACAGGTACGCCTTAGAGAATATCTGTGTGTGTGTGTACAGAGAGGCCAGGCAGCAGATTATTGTGTGTGAGTGGCGGCAAAAGCTGCCACCTATCTGTCCACTACCAATCCTACTTCTCCTTTGCTAAAACCATTCTTCCTTCTCCCTCCACCACTTGCTGAATTTGAATATGAGTGGGTGGAGTGGGAGATGTGGAGTAGCATAGTGGGGAAGATGCTCTTGCTCACCTCTCTCCACTCTTCTCCTTCATTTGCCCTTCTGAAGAGGAGATCCACCACTCTCCTCTCCTCTACTTCCTTCTTCTTCCACTCTGTCTCTTGTAGAATACAAGGGAAAGAGCAGTTGTATGCAAGGACAAGGCAGTGGAGTGGAATACAAAATATTAATAGTTTAATGAAATAGTTATTATGTACAGAGAGGCAACTGCAGACTGCTTTTCAGTGCTCTTGCTTCAGGCTGTTTGTTAGTCCCGCCTCATCTCCAGGACTGGAATACAAATAACTAAAGCCCATTCAACAGCTGACCTGGATCAAGGAATTAATTAACCAAAAACACCACTTCTCTCTCCTTTTCAACTCCAGTGAGGAGTAAGGTGGTACCTCTTTGCACCTACTACCACTGGGCACCCAGACAGCAGCCATGTCTTGGGCTTCCCCTGTGCTTAGGCAAGGTTCAATCCCTATATTTTCTATATGTAGAAACTAGTTTTCAGAAAGTGTAATGTCCAAGGATTCCCCTGCCCTGAAGAGGGAGCATTCCACTGTGCTATCTACTACCTATAGTCCAAGAATAGTTTTATCATCATATGCTGATGGAAAGGGATCCCTTTCCAGCAAGGCAAACAGAGTGGGCATGTGTAGAGCTGTTTCATTTGGAACAGTCATTTCTACTCTACAAGAAATTCTGGGAACGTTAGTTCTATGAAACAGGGAGAAACTGGAAAATTTCCAGCACTCTCACCAAACTATCTTTCCTAAGATTTGGAAGGGTAGGGGGCTTTCTTTCTTTCATTTCATTTCATTTCATTTCATTTCATTTCTATACCACCCTTCCAAAAATGGCTCAGGGCAGTTTACATTAAAACAAAACAATTAAAATCAATTCAAAACAGAAACTATAAAATAATTAACAATTAAAATATTCAACACAGTTAAAAAAAACCCTGGAAAACCAGGTTACAGCAGAATAAAAACATTTACAACAATTAAAAAACCCTGGAAGGCCAGGCCAGATAGGTCTTAAGGGTTATCCTGAAGGCCAATAATGAACTCAGATTACGGATTTATGCCGGGAGTACATTCCACATCCCAGGAGCAGCTACAGAGAAGGCCTGCCTCTGAATTGCCACCTCAGTTTTTTCTGAGGTGTGAATTCTCATTCTATCATAGCAAATGAGATATTTTTCAATTAAACAACTCTCATGACCCCACTTTCACTTTTTCACACTTTCCTTTACTATGAATAATATGAGGAAGTAATCAATTTAGCACACTTCACCTTATGAAGACAAACCTCATAAAAATAAATTCACCAAAATTCCCCCCTCTGCCCAATCACTCTTAAATTGGGGATGGGTGGTAGCCTCCAGCCATTAGGCACTATCTACCAGCCCACCCCACTCCTTTGGGGCAGATCCACTTTCTGCCCCCAATCTGCCCCAAAGACACCCAAACTTCAAAAATTCTCAAAAAATCAGCCCTCTGCCCAATCCCCCTGAAATTGGTGTGGTAGCCTCCACCCATTAGGCACTACCACTCCACCCCACTATTTTGGGGCAGATCCACTTTCTGCCCCCAAACTGCCCCAAAGTCACCAAAACTTCAAAAATTCTCAAAAAATCAGCCCTTTGTCCAAACCCCCTGAAATTGGGGTGGTAGCCTGCACCCATTAGGCACTACCACCCCACCCCACTATTCTGCCCCAGGCCCCACTTTCTGCCCCAATATGCCCCAATCTGCCCCAAAGACATGAAAATTTCAGAAATTTACCAAAAATCAGCCCTTTGCCCAATCCCCCTAAAATTGGGGTGGTAGCCTGCACCCATTAGGCACTACCACCCCACCCCACTCCTTTTGCTCAAATCCCATGCTATGCCCCCAAACTGCCCCAAAGTCACTAAAACTTTAAAAATTCACAAAAAATCAGGACTTTGCCCAATCCCCCTGAAATTGGGGTGGTAGACTCTACCCATTGGGCACTACCACCCCACCCCAAAATTTTGCCCCTGGGCCCCTTTTTACCCCCCCCGAATCGATTCAGATTCGGATTAAATCCGAACCCGAACCGAATCAAGGGTGATTCGGGTGACCCAGATTCGGGCACAAAACAGAACGGGGGTGATTCGGCTCGGGTCCGAGCCGAGTCACCCAAAAACCCGAATTGCACACCCCTAATTTATATTTCCCGTCCAGAACTGCAGAAGGAAGGGCATTCAAACGAGCAAAGGTTAGTGCTCTCCTGAACTTAGGTAAAAATATATGATCTAAATATTCAGCCGGTTTATGACTGAAATTCTAAGAGCCTATATATGTTCACCTTGGTAGTCGTGCACACTCCTCCTGGAGGTCTATGTTCAATAGTCGTTGTCTGACAAAACATATCGCCTGATCTAAACCCCGACCAATAAGGTTTTCTTGTGTCGTGCCCAGATGATGTAGTTTCATTTTCCGGGCTATTTCCCATTTAAATGTAAAGCTGTCGATTGGCATTAGAGGCGCGAGCCCAACTGGAATACTGCCAGAATTTGATTACACAGAACCAGATTTTCATTTTCAAGGTGGTAACCCCAACCTCTCTACGGAGAGCCGCATTGGCTATGCCTCTGGGGGCTTGGAGGATGGCTCTTAAGAATTTTGTTTGAACTGTTTCTAGTACTGTAAAATTATCAAAAGGTCCAATTTGCATGCCATAAAGAATTTGATGGTATATTTTGGCCTTCAATAATTTGACAGCCGCTGGGACAAAAAGAGCGCCTCTCGAAAAGTAAAATGATTTAATTACGTTTGCTGTCTGCTGGGCACTGTGAGAAACAAAGCTAAGATGGGCTTTCTGGGATCCACTGGAATGGAATACAACCCCTAGATATTTAAAAACCTTGACCTGCTCAATATTATGTCAATTTATGGACCATTTATGGATTTGGCGGCATTTTGCAAAAACCATCACCTTAGTCTCAGTATAGTTTATCTCCAAGGCCTCCTTCAAAGTATAAACTCTCAAGGAAGTTAAGGCACGACTCAGCCCTATCTTGGTTTGTGATAATAGGACAATATCATCAGCATAAAGCAATAATGAAACATGCCTGTCCACAAGTTTAAGGGGATGAAGAGCAAGGTCATTCAGATGTGAAACTATTGAATTGATATAAAAATTAAACAGGGCAGGGGCGAGACTGCAACCTTGCCGTACTCCTCTATAAGTAGGTATCTCAGCAGAGAGATGCCCTTTCCTACTACACTGCACTCTGAGGCTGGTGTTCTGATGAAGATTGTACATAAGTAAAAGTAAACGTGGATCTATGGATGACTCCTTTAACTTCGTCCAAAGTCTATCTCTGGAGATAGAGTCAAAGGCTGCTTTAAAATCTATAAATGCAGCATACAGAGAGGACTTGGGTGGAGAGGAGTATTTCTCAGCCATGTATTGTAAAATAAATACTTGCTGTGTTGTAGAATAGCCTTCTCGAAATCCTGCCTGTTCAGTGGTTAAGATGCCCTGAGAATCCAGACATTCTTGTCGTTTCCCCAGGAGATGTCTGGCACAGAGTTTATTAACAACACTAAGACTAATTGGGTGATAGTTATTAGGATCCTCCCTTGATCCTTTCTTGTAAATTTGCACTATTACTGAAACACCCCAATCCTCAGGAATTTTTGTAGTAGTATCTATAAAAGTAAAAAGGAGGCAAGAAGATGAGCCCATCAATCAAGGTCGTTGTGAATAATTTCTGTTGTAATACAAGCAATTCCAGAAGCCTTACCCATCTTGCATTTTTTAACCAAAGTTTCAACTTCCGAGATAGTAACTGGGTCCCCGCTTGGGAGCTGGTCCAGCTTATAATCAATTATAGCCGTGTGTGAGCCCTCTTTTTGATACAGCATGGAAAAATGGCGTTCCCATATCCCAGCTGGAATTGCTAAGTTAGAAATGGCAGGGGCATGAGATTAGCCATCAAAATTTAGTCTGATTTTTAAGTTTAGAGGTGGCAATGAGATCAGCCCATTCAACTTTTTTGGCCTGAAGTTTCTTGCTTCTTAAAAGGGTCTTGTATTGCTTCTTGAGGGTTACTAAAGTTTGTGCTGCAACATTTGAGGTGCCTTTTCCATACAACTTAAAATGATAAATTAAATTCCTCTTAGCCTCAAGGCATTCCTGGTCAAACCAGGTATGCGAGAGATATTTAATTATCTTAGGAGGTGCAGAGGTTGAGTTTGTTAAGTATGATAGATTCTTTGAAATAAGTGAGTTGAAAGTGGAGAAGAAAATTAAATATCTGGGGGTTTGGCTGACAAATAATAATTATTTGTTGTTCTCAAATAATTATATTAAAATATGGAATACAGTGAAAACTGATTTACAAAGATGGTCTAATATGAATTTGTCTTTAATGGGAAGAATTTCAGTGGTGAAAATGAATGTCTTGCCTAAAATGTTATTTCTTTTTCAGACTATTCCTATAATTAATACCTCAACTTCTTTTAAGCAATGGCAGAAGGACATAACTAAATTTGTTTGGCAATGGAAAAGACCAAGAATTAATTTTAAGAATTTAACAGATGCAAAGGAAAGAGGTGGACTTACCCTACCAGACTTAAGGTTGTATTTTGATGCTGTTTGTTTCACGTGGTTAAAAGAATGGATAACATTAAGAAATCCTAGAATACTTGATTTGGAAGGATTTGATAGAAGGTTTGGATGGCATTCATATTTGTGGTATGAAAAAAGTAAAATACATAAAGATTTTCTGAATCACTAAGAAGGAGTTTAATGAGGGTATGGGTAAAATATAAAAAATGGCTGGAACCTAAAACTCCGTTATGGGTATCTCCAATTGAAGCTTTAGCACGTAAAGAGGTAAATATCCAGTCGCAATGGGGTACCTATAGGGATCTGTTATATTTTCAAGAAAAGGACTGTAAGTTAAAAAGTCTAAAAAGTACAAAATTTGGTTAGTGATTGGGTTCAGTACCATCAGTTGAACGAAGTTTATAAGAAGGATCTTAAAGTTGGATTTGAGGATCAGATCTCGAGGTTTGAGAAGGAGCTGTGTGAAAATGATGAAAAATTAGTTTCTAAAATGTATAAGCTCTTGCTTTTGGAGGAGACAAGAGACAAAGTGGTTAAAACGACTATGGTAAAATGGGCTCAAGATGTGGGGTGCAATATAGAAATGGCAGCCTGGGAAAAATTATGGAAAACTGATTTAAAGTTCACTGCATGTTATGTTTTAAAAGAAAATTATTATAAAATGATGTATAGGTGGTATTTGACACCAAAAAAAAAACTGGCATTAATGTATAAAAATGTTTCAAACAAATGTTGGAAATGTGGACACTCTGAAGGAACCTTTTTTCATATGTGGTGGACTTGTAGGGAGGCTATAGCATTTTGGGACATGATATATAATGAGTTAAAGAAAACTTTCAAAATGACATTTCCTAAGAAGCCAGAATCCTTCCTGCTGGGAATAATACAAGGAGTGTTTTCTACAACTAACTTAACATTTTTTATGTATGCTACTATGGCGGCCAGAATAATATATGCACAGAAATGGAAGAGCAATGAACTGCCTTCAAAAGAAGATTGGCTGATAAAAATTTTGGAATATGTGGAGATGGCAAAACTTACAGTACTGATAAGAGATCAAAATTTAGAATGTTTTAAAGAAGATTGGAAACCATTCTTATTGTATTTAAAGAACTATTTTCCTAATATTGATTTTATAACAGGGTTTGAAATTTAGTAATATTAGCAGGTTGAGTAGATCAAAATCGTGTTTGTAAGGTTTAAATCTATGTTTTGAATTATTATTATAGCAAGGGTTAATTCTATAGTTGGTGATTCACGAGGAGGTGTGAGCAGGAAGTCCATATTTGTTTAATGTGTTGTGAATGATTATTGTTAAAATTAATAAAAATTCAATATATATTAAAAAAGAGTTTGTTAAGGCTGATGTAAGAGAAGCAATCAGACGGTTATATAGCTCAAGTGCGGATGGTTCCGTACCATTATGCAAGTCAGCGATTATATCTGCCTGGAGGCCAGACACCATAGGGGTAAATAATATTTTTTTTAATACATTGTTAAAGGGCTGGTGTCCATCTGGCCCTAGTCCAGACTAATTCCTCGTCATTTACTTTTTTTAATAAGAATTTTTTTTAAGAAATAGACCAAAGAGGACAAAGACAAATCACCATAAAAACAATTTAAAACCAATCATTCTTCATGATGAAAAACCATTTTTCTAATTAATTACATCAGTAGAGAAAAAGTATCTAGAACAAGATAAAGCAAAAGAAATTCAGAGTCTTAGAACTGTAAAATCTAATCTGATCAGCTTCTTGTCAGTTACATATCAAAAACACTATAAATCAAATCCAGAAAATGGGAACAAAGTTTGACCATAACGGATATTGTAATTCCTCGTTATTTACAAGGGGCTGGGGAACCTCTAAATATACTGTTTCATTTAATACCTGCATCAAAATTAGAGGTGAGTGATCACTTCCAGTATGTGTGATCACCCAAAAATTCCTCAAGAAAGTTAATAAATTTCTAGATACTGCCATGTAATCAATGAGGGATGGCTTGATACCCACCCAATGAGAATATTCTGCCAGGCAATCAGAAGCTATGGCTCCATTAAGTAAATGAAGATCTACACTTCTAAAGGTCTGAATAAGATTTAAGCCCGAGTAATTTCCCAGGGCGCCCTTAGATTTTCTAGGCAGGAGAGGAGAAGGAACGTCATATGGTAAGGGGTGCTGTTGAAATTTGATAAAGAGAGAGTGATCGTTTACAGCAACCCTTGCATTGAAGTCCCCTGCCACAATTAAATATGCATCATTCTGGACTAGTTGGATCTCATTTAGATAGGATTCTAATCTTTGCCAGACTAAACTGGTTTCAGCATATGTTCTAATAGGATGAATATAAACATTTGTTAAGAATAAAGATATATTACCAAAATCAACTCGGGTCGCCAGAGCAAAATGTTCCAAATTGCCCAGAGAGCTAGATTTCAATTTTAGGGCAGTGGAAATGAATATTGTCAGCCCACCATGGGGCCTGCCTCTTGTTGTACCCACGACTGCCCCCAAGGACAAAGATTTATAATAGGCATGTGCCCGAAATGTTTCGGAGGCCATTGTAAAGGCCTCCGAAACGTTTCGGCGCTGGGGCAGTATTCAGCGTTTTGGCATGGCGGGGGTAGTACTTTAAGGGTGGGGGAGAGTGTACTCACCCCCCGCCGCATTTCCGCCGCCGGCGCTCTGTAAACTTTAAGCCCCTCAGGGCGGCAGCATTCCTCCCTGCCGCCCCATTCCCCCCGTTGTCCGGAAGTGGCCGGAAGTTGCGAGCGCACGTGCGCATGCACGTGCGCAACTTCTGGCCACTTCTGGCCGACGGGGGGAACAGGGCAGCAGGGAGGAACGCTGCCGCCCCGCGAGACTTAAAGTTTACAGAGCGCCGGCGGGGGAAATGCGGCGGGGGGTGTGTGAGTACACTTTCCCCCGCCCTTAAAGTACTACCTCCGCCGTGCTGAAGATTTTTCATGCACATCCCTAATTTATAACCCGTTAAGTGTGGGTCTGTTTGTGACCAAGTCTCTTGAATAAAGATCACATCAAATTCACTTATAAATCGAAGCAAGTCAGGATCCCATTATTTAGTCTGCCAAGCAGCCAAATTCCAGACACAAAAATGGATCACATCCTTTGATGCTGCCAGTCAAGCCTGAGAGAAACCAGCAGGATTACTAGAGGGAATCTCATTCTGTTAAATTGATGTAACAGTACCTTCGTTCTTGTTGGGGACATTCCCCCGAGTAAAGGAAGGATAAGTGGCTACTGGGGTGGAGGGTAGTTCATTAAGAACTGAAAATGATCTTGGATGAAGGGTCTTTAAGTTTAATGTAGGAAGACTTAGAGTAGGTGGATCCAGGAGAGTCAAAATTGAGTCAAAATGAGGATCAAAGGAAAGACCGGCAAGCGAATCAGAAGGAATTTGCCCAGCTTCCTGTAAGGCCAATGTAGCTTGCTTTACGAAGTCATTGTCCTTCAGTAAATCACTGGAAAGCGGAGAATTCATTTGAGCAGTTCCCCCAACAATAATATGCTCTGGGCTGTTGTTTATTCTCTCAGGCCTTCTCCGGAATCATAGTGGAGAAGGAGGCTTCTGAGCTCTTGCTTAGAATTACAAGATCATCTGCAATGGTAGTGAGTGTGCCGTGGAGATTTGTGAAGGAATTTGTAAAGGAAGTCAAAAGTTGCTGTGTGCTTAACATTTGAAGGCTCTTGGTGGGAAGGAATATTTAGAACTGCTGGTTGCAATGAAGATTTTAAGACGCAAGTTGGCCTTTGGCAGGAAAGATGTCCTTGATGCTTGGCCCCATTGGTTGCTCGGTTTTGCGGTGTTTCAGATGTCATGACAATCAATGGCTCATGCTAAGTAGGAAATGGAAAGGGAAGCCAGAGGGGAAGCCAGAGGGGACAAGGACTCTGAGGAATTGGGTTTTTGAGCAGGATGCTGCAAGAGAATAGGGCAGCAACAGAGAAGGCTGCCAGACGAGCTGGTGGCAACTGCAGACAAACCTCTCCAGACAATCTTAACGAGTGATGCGGCTCATGGTGAAGAAGATGTTCTCTTAAATAGCCAGAACCTAAACTATTTAGGGCTTTATAAGTAATAATCAGCGCCTTGTATTTTGCCTGGAAACTTATCGGCAGCCAGTATAGCTCTTTCAACACAAGAGTAATATGGTCTGTCCTAGATGACCCAGAGACCAACCTGTCTACTGCATTCTGTACTAACTGCAGTTTATGAACTACATACAAAGGCAGCCCCACATAGAGCGGATTGCAGTAGTCCAGCCCAGAGGTTACCAGCACAGTTACCATTCTGAGGCCGTTCATCTCAAGAAACGGATGCAGCTGGCATATCAGCTGAAGCTGATAGAAAGCACTTCTGGCCACAACCTCAACCTGGGACATCAGGGAGAGGTTCAGATCCAGAAGCACCCCAGACTGCATACCTGTTCCTTCCGGGGGAGCGTGACCCCATCCAGAACTGGCAGATCAAAACTGTCTCCCCAATTCTGACCCTGCACAATTAGTACCTTCGTCTTCTCTAGATTCAGTCTCAGTTTGTTATCCCTCATTCAGCCCATTTCTGCCTCCAGGCAGGCATTTAGGGAGATTATGGTTTCTCTTGATGAGATTGACACGGAGAAATAGATGTGAGTGTCATCAGCATATTGATAACACTCTGCACCAAATCTCCTTATGATCTCTCCCAGTGGTTTCACGTAGATGTTAAACAACATTGGAGACAATATGGAGCCCTGAGGAACACCATGCGGATGTTCAGATTTTGAAGAACAACAGTCTCCAAGATACACCATCTGGAATCTGCCCGTGAGGTAGTAATGGAACCATTGAAAAGCAGTGCCTCCCACCCTCAATCCCCTCAGACATTTCAGAAGGATACTATGGTCACTAGTATCAAAGGCCACTGAGAGATCCAAAAGGACCAACAGAGTCACACTTCCTCTGTCAATTCCCAATTGGAGATCATCTGTCAGGGCGACCAAGGCAGTCTCCACCCCATAGCCTGCCCGAAAGCTAGTTTGAAATTGGTCTAGATAATCAGTTTACTCCCAAGGCCGCTTGGAGCTGGGAGGCCACCACCATCTCAATCACCTTGCCCAGCCATGGAAAGTTGGAGACAGGCCTGTAGTTCCTTAACTCTGAGGGATCCAAGGAAAGCTTCTTCAGAAGCAGTCTAATCATTGCCTCCTTAAGACAAGGAGGCATTTATAATCTCTACCAGGCCCTCTACAACAGCCTCCCTGCCAGATAGTATAAGCCATGTCAGGCAAGGAACAATAGGGCAGGTGGTAGGCTGCACCATTCCAAGCAACTTGTCCACATCCTCAGGAGTCATGAACTGAAACTGATCCAGGGTCATCACATAAGAGGCACTGCTGGACATCTCAGCATCAAACACTGTAGCTATTGTGGAGTTTGAATCTAAGTCAGCCTAAATACGAGAGATTTTGTCCACACAAAAATCATTAAAACCTTCACAGTGAGTAATCGTTGGTTCCAAGTACTGATTCGAGGTGGAAGGGGCACATACTAGCCCCTTAACAATCCTGAACAATTCTGCTGGACATGAACTTGCAGATGTGATACGAGTGGAAAAGAATTGCTTCTTTGCCACATGTACCGCCTGAGCATAGATCTTCAAATGATCTGTTGGATTTGAGTCGAGTCTTTCTGCACTTGTGCTCTATTATTATTATTTACATTTTATATCCTGCTCTTCTTCCAAGGAGCCCAGAGCGGTGTACTACATACTTAAGTTTCTCCTCACAACAACCCTGTGAAGTAGGTTAGGCTGAGAGAGAAGTGACTGGCCCAGAGTCACCCAGCTAGTATCATGGCTGAATGGGGATTTGAACTCGGTCTCCCCAGTCCTAGTCCAGCACTCTAACCACTACACCACACTGGCTCTAGTCGTCTACCACACCGCTTCAGCCCCTATAGTTCTTCCATATACCAAGGGGCCAGTTTTGAAGCATGTCGGAAAGGACACTCATGTCCACTGCCCTAGTGAGTTGGTTGTTCCAGTTCTCCACCAGAGTGTTGGCAGGGTCACCAGCAGAGCCAACACTAAATCCATCCAAGGCTTCTTGGAATCCTATTGACAATGGGGAAATCACAGGAGTCCCCACCCTTGGAACACCACCCTGTTCAGAGTGAAAGACTAGATCAAGCGTGTGACCAGCAATATGTGTCAGTCCTGAGACCACTTTGGATAGGCCCTTAGTTGTCATGGCCGCTATAACTCCTGAGCCACCCCAGACAATGGTCCCAAAGTGAATATTGATGTCCCCCACCACCACAAGCTTGGTAGATTCCAATGCCAAGCCCAAGCCCAAGCCCAAGCCCGTCAGCTCAGTTAGGCACTCTCTTGGACAGCAGGGTGATTGGTACACCCATATGTTACATTATCCATATGTAACATATTCTTTCACTTTATTTGCAGTGGCAGCTAGGAAGTTACAAGCCTCTTTTATTTCTAGTAATCAGTAATGTTGATTTTCAAGGCACCTGTTTATTTGTATTCATTTGATATTAATGTATTTTGTTTATATGCAATGGCCTATGGCTGAGTATAATAAAGATTGATTGATTGAGAGGGGACAAGGAGTGAGTATATGGACTAGATTCCATTACTCTAGTACAGAGGTTCTCAACTTTGGGTACCTAAGCACATAAGAACAGCACTGCTGGATCAGGCCCAAGGCCCATCTAGTCCAGCATCCTGTTTCACACAGTGGCCCACCAGATGCTGCTGGAAGCCACAGGCAGGAGTTGAGGGCATGCCTTCTCTCTTGCTGTTACTCCCCTGCAACTGGTACTCAGAGGCATCCTGCCTTTGAGGCTGGAGGTGGCCTTTAGCCCTGATGTTGTTAGACTACAATTCCCATCCCCCCAAGCCACAATGGCCTTAGGTCCAACAACATCCGGTGACCCAAGGTTGGAAACCCCTGCTCTAGTCCATGGTTTAGAGGTTGTCCAAACCCGCACAGGAATGACCCTCAAAACCTAAAGTGAATTTGGCCTGCAAGCTGTGAATTTTCTCTGCAAGCTGACTGTGTTAACAGTTAAATGTTGCCTCAGGAGGAAGTGAAACAGAGAATACAAATAGTAATTCAATACAAAACCAGTTCTTAGTAAGCCAAAACCAAAGCAGCAGCATTGCATATGAACACCACATGGTTGCTACCCATAAGTAGCTTCATTTGGAAGCTGAAGAAGTCTTCAAAGCACATGTCGTATTCTCTGGGAGGTTGTAAAAGCCACTGGCAGTGGTGAAGAAGAAATGGGATCTGTAGCCAACCTAGGAGTAGCCAACCAAGGTTGCCATCTGCCTCCTCTATGCATAAACTGCCAGATCAGTGCTGAGCACGAGAACAAAGAAAACCCAGAGCTCCCAAGCATCGCAAACTAGATAGTGCTGTAGCACTGCCACATTGTATAATCTAAGAGCCAAATTAGTTAAGATGACAGAGATCCATGATCCTGTGCCATTTTTCTGATGAAAAAACATCCCAGCTGCTGCTTGTCCTGTTAGGGAAAACTTGTGTGTAAACAGGCTGGGCATGCAAATTCTCCCTAAAAGGGCAAATAGCAGCCCAGTGGGGGAGGAGGATATTTTCATCAGGAAAATGGCATGAGAAAAATAGGTTGACTCCAACACACCCTGCACTATCACATCACTGTCACTGGATCAGCCCCTCCCCACCCCCATAGATCCTATTTGCCAAAATTTAAAGAGATGGGAGATCTCCATCACCTTGTCTAGTTTGGTCCTAAAACAATGCTCATAATCTTAAATTACATGGCACAGAATTCTATTTCTGTAAAATACTCCTATAGCATTATTGTTATCCCAAGCGCAGCAGTTTTTAAAGGAGACTAATGGATTATACCAACCCTTCCATCCACCCATCCCTTGACAAGTGTCCCTCATTATTCTTGACTGTTGTCAGTATTTAGAAAAGAAACTGCAGATAGGTGTAGAATTCCCCAGTGTCACTGGAACGTATGTCAGAATTCCCAAGACAATCCAGCTTTTGCACAGGGGTGTCACTGATGCCACTTGGTGGTAGCCCCTGTGCCCCTCCCCGGATCAACAACAGAACAACATGCAGTGCAATGGGACCTGTCCCCCAATAAGTGACCCATCCCAACCCCCATATTCATAAGTAGAAATGCTTTCTGCTCACACAGGGGAATCTTGGGATCCAAACCTATATATCCAGTCCCTATATTTCCTCAGCCTCAGAAGGCAAGTTGGAGAGGAGGAAAACGATGGAACTTTTGGGGTGGGTAGAAAAGGACTGGGATGTTTAAAAGGGAAGGGCCTGGAGCATCTTGATCTCTCCCCTAAATACACACGGATACACATGCACACACCTCTCTGACATCCACTCAGCCAGGGTTTCTTAACCTTGGGTCCCCAGATGTTGTTGGACTACAACTCCCAACATCCGCAGCCACAAAGGCCATGCCTGGGGATGATGGGAGTTGTAGTCCAACAGTCTATGGGGACCCAAGGTTAAGAAACCCTCCACTAAGCATTTCTCTCATCATAATTCTGAGCACTACCTCCCACACAGTCACCTGGCCAGGCCTTTTAAGCTATAAAGCAATTTATAGAGCTTTGGATTGGCTCCACTCCTCCCATCTTTCTCTGTGTTTCAAAACACGCTTAAAGGCCTGTTGCTGATTAGAGATTTACGTAAGCAGCAAATTTTAGTCTAATCTTTTCAGATGCAGAGTGACATTAAAGAAGCTTGGCATACACCTGAGGATGATGATATCTCTCCATAGCTAAAAGGATTTATTTAAGACCTCCTTTCTTTGAGCTATCTTTTGCTGACTGGGAGCCAAATTCCACCTGGCATTTTAATGCATTCATCTGCTTGCTACAGTTAAAGAGTCTCTGTTCAAAAACAAAAAGGTATCCTAGCAGACAGATGCTTCAGTGAGATATTTACCAGCAGTTCCTCGCCGTGATTTCCATGTGGAAACCAAACTAAATCTGCACTTATTTACTACAGCAAAAATAAAATGATTTATCAGGCATTGGTGAGGAAAGCGACCCAACAGCCTAGATTTGACTTAGTTAATCATAACTGTTCAAAAATCTAGTGGCGGTGGGTGGGGGGGGGAAATAATGCTATGTCCAAGAAAGATTCACATATTTTCTATATATTAGACTTGTTACTCCCCAAATTATCTGCTGTCAGCATGCATCAGACAATGCAACATTATCTGCAGGGGTGCTCTTACCCCAGAGGCACTCTTATCTTTTGGGGTCAAAGTCCAGGTCCTCCAATCCCCCTGAGGGCCCCCAAATCCTCTTTAGTCTGTCCCAGGTGGTGTGGTCACTGTGCCATGTCACTGGCACATGATGCACCAGGTGGCCTAGTGTGAACAATGCTTTAGAGACAAAGGGAGGAGTGGGGAAAGAAATATGTGGGATGGGAAGATGTTAAGTTGCGTGTTGAAATGTTTATGCTAATGCATATTTGCATAAATATGCCTGTTTTACATTCTTGTGAGTTGCTGTTTGTGCCCTCAAGAATCCATGTGTTAAAAATAATGCATGTGTCACAGGTTGTGTGTGTGTGTTTGTGTGTGTGTAGAGAGAGGGGGAGGAGGGAGGGAAGATGCTTAACTTATTGGTGGGGGGGTGCTAAAGGCCTTTAGGCCCAGGTTCTAAAATTACCTAGGTGCACCTCTGATTATCTGTGTGCCATCAACACCATGTGAAAGATAGAAAGCTGGTTCAACACTTATATTAACTCCTCCATGTGAGTGCCTCAGGATTCCGCCCCTCCCTGTACTTACTGGGTGTGCAGGAGTCTGGGGAGACACTCTCTTTAACTGTTTTGTTTCCAGTGGTGAGGTAGTAGTGCTGCAGTATCTTGACTTTCAAGAAGATGCCCGCAAGGGTCCTCCCTCCTCACCAGTCCTGAGGAAAATGCAGGTGCCCTTGGAAATGATAGTCTTTTTAGGGGCTGTGGCTATTGCTTCTTTCCCCCAGATATTCTGAACATGTCCAAGTAGGCAGCACCAAAAGGAATATGCCATTTTCTACTGTTAATGAGGGGTGTGCATGGAACCGCCAACTGCGGTCCGGCACTGGGGTGGGGGGGTACCTTTAAGAGCGATGGGAGGGTTTACTTACCCCTCCCGCTGCTTTCCTGCTCTTTCGCCATAATCCTAAGTGTAATTGGGGCGGCAGGATACCTCCCTGCCGCCCCTTCCCTGACGTTGCTGCGAAAACTCCCAGCAGTCCTTTGTGCGCGCGCACACGTCACAGAGACGCGCGCGCCTCTGTGATGTGCGCGCGCATGCGCAAAGGACTGCTACTCCCAGCAACGTCGGGGAACGGCTGGCAGGGAGGTATCCTGCCGCCCCAATTACACTTAGGATTACGGCGAAAGAGCGGGAAAGCGGCGGGAGTGGTAAGTAAACCCTCCCGCCGCTCTTAAAGGTACCCCCCCCACCCGAACCGGACGGCCCAGGTCCGGACCGGTTGCTATTTCAATGGCCTCCAGACCGGTCTGGGCCCATCCCTACTGTTAATATTGCACCAAGTTAGTAAACAGTCACACATCAGGCTAGGTGTGGTTAGAATTGCCTTTGGGAAACAAGGCAGAAAAGCTTTTGTGAAGAGGAAAACAGTAACTTCTCCTGTTTTAGGTTATCAAAATACCACAAAAGACTAACATGTGGACAAGCAGGCTTCTTGTGGCCACAAACCTCTTGTCGCCTAGTAAATTTTAAGGTTTACATAGCTCATTCATTCATTCATTCATTCAAGCATATTTTTATACCGCCCAAAACTTATGTCTCTGGGCGGTTTCCAAAAAGATTAAAAAAGTAAAACATTAATTTAAGAAAAAATTAAAAGCAAGAAATTTAAAACACAATTTAAAAATTTAAAACAATATTCTAAAAACAATATTAAAACAATCAAAACAATATCAGCTAAAAGCCTGGGTGAACAGATGCGTCTTTAAAGACTTTTAAAAAGTTGTCAGAGATGAGGAGGCTCTTATTTGACTAGGGAGCGCATTCCAAAGGCTCAGGGCAGCAACGGAGAAGGCCTGTCCCTGAGTAGTCACCAGACGAGCTGTTGGCAAATGCAGACGGACCTCTCTTGATGATCTCAATGGGCGGTGGGGTTCATGATGAAGAAGACATTCTCTTAAATACCCAGGGTCCAAACTGTTTAGAGCTTTATAGGTTATGACCAACACCTTGTATTTTGCCCGGAAACATATCGGCAGCCAGTGTAACTCCTTCAATACAGGAGTAATATGGTCTCTCCTAGATGACCCAGAGACCAGCCTGGCTGCCGCATTCTGGACCAACTGTAGTTTCTGGACTACATACAAGGGCAGCCCCACATAGAACACATTGCAGTAATCTAGTCTGGAGGTTACCAGCAGATGTACCACTGTTTTGAGGTCGTCTATCTCAAGAAATGGGCGCAGCTGGCATATCAGACGAAGCTGATAGAAGGCGCTTCTGGCCACTGCCTCAACCCGGGATACCAAGGAGAGACTTGGATGAAGAAGCACCCCTAGACTGTGTACCTGTTCCTTCTGGGGAAGTGTGACCCCATCCAGAACAGGCAGATCAAAATCGTCTCTTGAGTTCCGACCCCACACAATGAGTACCTCTGTCTTATCTGGATTCAGTCTCAGTTTGTTATCCCTTATCTAGCCCATTACCACCTCCAGGCAGGCATTTAGGGAGGTTACACCCTCTCCCGATGATGCTACCATGGAGAAATAGATTTGGGTGTCATCAGCATACTGTTAGCACCCTGCACCAAATCTCCTGATGATCTCTCCCAGCAGTTTCATGTAGATGTTAAACAACATCGGAGAAAATACGGAGCCCTGAGGGACACCATACAAAAGTTGAGATTTTGAAGAACAACCGTCTCCAAGGGACATCATCTGGAAACTGCCTGAGAGGTAGGAGCAGAACCACTGCAGAGCAGTGCCTCCCACTCCCAACACCCTCAGACGCTCCAGAAGGATACTATGGTCGATAGTATTGAAAGCCGCCAAGAGGTCCAAAAGGACCAACAGAGTCACACTTCCTCTGTCAATTCTCAGTTGGAGATCATCTATCAGGCCGACCAAGGCAGTCTCCACTCCATAGCCAGCCCGGAAGCCGGTTTGAAATGGGTCTAGATTATCAGTTTCCTCCAAGACTGCCTGGGACTGGGAGGTCACCACCCTCTCAATTACCTTGCCCAGCCATGGAAGGTTGGAGACAGGTCTGTAGTTACTCAGCTCTGAGGGATCCAAGGTAGGCTTCTTCAGAAGTGGTCTAATAATTGCCTCCTTAAGACTAGGAGGGGGGCATCCTACCTTCCCTCAAAGACACATTTATGATCTCTACCAGGCCTTCTACAACAACCCCCCTGCCAGATAGTATAAGCCATGTTGGGCAAGGGTCAAGAGGACAGGTGGTGGGCTGCACCGTTCCAATCAGCTTGTCCACATCCTCAAGAGTCACAAACTGGAACTGATCCATCCTAACCACGTAAGAGGAGTCGCTGGATACCTCCACATCAGATACTGAAGTAAGTGTGGAGACGAAATCCAAGTCAGCTCGAATACGAGAGATTTCCCCCACAAAGAATTCATTAAACACATAACAGCGGGTACTCAATGGTTCCAAATTCTGATTCAAGGGAGGAGGGGCATATACTAGCCCTCTCACAACCTCTCACAATCCTGGACAACTCTGCCGGACGTGAACTTGCGGATGCAATGCGGGCAGAAAAGAATTGCTTCTTTGCCGCACGTATCGCCTGAGCATAGGTCTTCAAATGAGCTTTATGTTGCAATCTGTCGGATTCAAGCCGAGTCTTTCTCCACTTGCGCTCTAGTAGTCTAACTCACCGCTTCAGCCCCCATAGTTTTTCCGTATACCAAGGGGCCCGTTTTGAAGCAAGTCAGAGAGGACGCTTAGGACCGATCATGTCTACCACCCTGGTGAGTTTGCTGTTCTAGTTCTCCACCAGGACATCAACAGGATCGCCGGCAGAGCCAACACTGAGTCCCTCCAAGGCTTCTTGAAATACTATGCAATCCAATAACCTTCTTGGGCGGACCATCCTAATAGGTCTCTTGCCCCTGCGAATGTGGGGTGTGACTGTGGGTCCAACCTTAACCAGATGGTGGTCTGTCCATGACAATGGGGAAATCACAGGAGCCCCCACCCACAGAACACCATCCCGATCAGAGTGAAAGACCAAATCAAGTGTGTAACCTGCAGTGTGCATCAGTCCCGAGACCACCTGAGATAGGCCCATAGTCGTCATGGCCTCTATGAACTCCTGAGCTGCCCTGGACAAATTGGTCCTGAAATGAACACTGGTGGCGCAGTGTTGCAGTGGTAAAACTGCCGCCCTGTAACCAGAAGGTTACAAGTTCAATCCTGACCAGGGGTTCAAGGTTGACTCAGCCTTCCATCCTTCCGAGGTCGGTAAAATGAGTACCCAGAATGTTGGGGGCAATATGCTAAATCATTGTAAACTGCTTAGAGAGCTCCGGCTATAAAGCGGTATATAAATGTAAGTGCTATTGCTATTGCTAAGTGCTAACACTGAAGGCACCAAGCACCACAAGCCTAGGTAACTCCAACACCGAACCCGAGACCAAGTCCGTCAGCTCAGTTAGGGACTCTGTTGAGCAGCGGGGTAATCGGTACACCAACAGAAGCCCCAGTCTGTCTCTGGTCCCCAAACTCAAGTACTCACATTCAATATGGTCTGACACTCTAACAGGGATCCTGGTAAGGGGGATATTATTCTTGTAGACCACAGCCACTCCACCTACCCGCCCCCAGTCCCTCACCCGCTCCTCAACAGAGAACCCTGGAGGGAGAAGCTGGGACCACACTGGGCCCCCAGCCACTCCCAACCAGGTCTCTGTAATACATACCAGGTCCGCACCTTCATCCAGAATCAAATCATGGATGGTTTCTGATTTGTTCTGGACCAACCTGGCATTACAGAGGAGCAAGGTGAGGTTCCATGGGTGGTTGGCACTGCTCCCCAAGGTCAAAGAGCTGGCAGGAGAGCCAGAAGGGGAAACAGCTAGTAAATTTCTATGTTTCCTTCCCCTGTAACAACCTGCTGACCTGCCAATGTTACTTTTTCTGTTCCCCACCACCACTGGAATGGCTGTCCCACAGTCAGTGGTTTTACAAAGTGGTGTAAACAATTTGTGATGCACCAAAACATATGCAACTCCTACCTAGAATCTGAAGTGTTAGTCAGGCAGCAAAGAGAAAGAGAGAGAGAGAGAGAGAGAGAGGGAGAGGGAGAGAGAGAGAGAATTACTGAGCTGCCATACACGGCTGGTGGGTTGTGTTTGAATTGGTAGGCCATAAATTGTGGTAGGTCATAAATTGTGAAGCTTGGGTTGCAATAATACAGTTTCTGTCTCTTCTCTCAATAAACAGTTTGGGAATTAATATCCAGATAATAACTCTGTTATGTTCTCCTCCTCCTCCTAATCTTTGATAGCTTGCATAACTAAATGTTGCACCACGTAAAAGAATTCTAGTGCATGGCTGCCAGTTGGAAACCATGCATTAAGAAACAGGAAGAAACAAACCCATCACAAATACCCAAGATGACATGTGCGGCTTATTAGCTTTGAAGCCAGGAAATGACATCATACACTCAGGCAGAGGAGTTTATCATTCAGAATATGAAGCCCGCATGATATGACCCAGGACATTCCTGCATATAGAAAATGTACTGAGTAGAGAATTTGAGGATTACAATGAAAATTAGAGAGGGTAACCATCTGTGGACCAAGGGACATCTGCTGGATCAAAGGGATTGCAAATTAAAGGTTCAGAAAGCTTTAGTATATAGAATATACATCTGCCAGGGATCTATGGAGTCTACTGAAAACTACCTTAACCATGCAAACTAGTGTACATCTTGTTTATTCTTAACTGAACAAAAGAGTTCGTTAATACCCTGTATTTACATACCATTTCTGAGAGTTCAAAATACTAACAGACATTAGACGCTCCTCTTTTACTCCATCTTAAGACTGATAAAAATGCAGGTTTTCAGGGCTATTATACCATGCCCAGCTACCTTCCTGTCTTGCTTTTCTTAACATTCAGCCTGACTGAAAACCTTTAGAAAATGTGGAAGTTTGCTTGAGATTTTGTGTCATTTTCATTGGTCCTAACAAAGATATCACCAGGTGGTGGCTTTTGTGCACTGTTTAGTAATCCTTAAAACAACTATTTTGTTCCATGGAGCTATGACTCTTGGGAGTAAGGAAATACACCCCTGTCCCAAGGCTCCTCCTTTTAGCCCACTCTTCCACCACTGTTTTCCTTGGTTCTCTGCTTCCTCTGCCCCATTCAGTTTCTCCCCCACTGAACCTTTCTTCTTCCTCGTGTTCGTCATAAGAATCCCATATCAAGTGGACTGTGCCGAGCTCCACCCAGATTTCTCTCCAAACTGGGCAAATAATAAACAGAGTGGCAAACAGTGTTCCCTCTATTTTTTCCTCCATCTGTGCACAGTACAAGTTTTGTTCTGGGCTGTAGTATCAAGGTAGTGTATGCACACATGCATTCAAAATGGGGCATTCCTGATTCAACCTGATCAGGATTTAAAATTAACCGAGTGGACATTAAAAAACCCGACGTTTTTTAGAGGCCTTAGAGCAGGTCTGCTCAACTTCGGCCCTCCTGCAGATGTTGGCCTACAACTCCCATAATCCCTGGCTATTGGCCACTGTGGCTAGGGATTATGGGAGTTGTAGTCCAAAAACAGCTGGGGGGCCTAAGTTGAGCAGGCCTGCGGAACACTGGTGGCAAATGCAGCTCAATGTAAGCAACTATACAGCGAGGCACATGAGACAAACAACCCTAGCTTCACATATACACTGATGATATCCGAACTGGTGATCACCAAACAGGAAATTTACCTTGGGTCGTGCTGGTCAATATTCACTCAATAGCTCAATGAAAATGTCAACTCAGCGTGTGGCAGCTATGAAAAAGGCCAGCGCATTTTTGAAATTAATGGGAAAAGGAACTGAAAATAAAGTGGTCAGTAAAACCTTAATATCTTTTATATCAATCTGGGGTGTGGTTACATTTGGAACATGTGTACAATTCTGGCCACCCCATAATGAAAAGGATATAGTAGAACAGGACAAAGTGCAGAAGAGGATAACCAACATGATCACGATGTTGAAGCATCTTCCCAAGGAAAGTCGAAAATGTTGGAGGATTTTAAAAACAAGTATGATGAAAGGGAAGGCTATTGTGTTTATAACATGTACAGCAAGAAGGAAGTGGATAGGGATCAGTTCTTTCCCCCCCACCCTCACAAAGCTAGAATTCAGGTCAACCAATAAAATTTATGGGCAGTACATTCAGAACATAGCAAGAGAAAGAGAGAGAGGGAGAGTGTGTGCACATTTCCACAGAACCTAAGAGTCTAGACAAACATACTTCCTTGCAGGCAGAGCCAGAGCCACCATTAGGCAAATGGGTTCAAAGAACCCGGACCGCCACCAATCAGGGGCCACAAGTGCGGCCCCAGACACACACCCCACGTCTGACATCAGATGCGGGGGTGTTATTTTGGGCCGCGCAGCCCTGTTTGGAGCCAAAATCAGCCCGTGCTGCATTGGCAGTGTGGCCAGAGTGACTGTCTGTACCTTAAAGGCAGGGAGAGCCGCCCCTGGTCTCGCTGCCAATGCAGTGGGGCCAATTGATCTCCCTCCCAAACGGGGCCACGTGGCCCCATTTAGGAGAGAGATCGACCTACGCTGCATTGGCAGCATGGCCGGAACGGCTCTCCCTTCCCTGCCTTTAAGGCAGGGAAAGTTGCTCCGGCCCATGCTACCCAATGCAGCGCAAGCCGATCTCCCTTCCAAAGAGGGCCACTGCGCCTGATATCAGACATGAGGGGGTGGGGCCAGGGGGCTGCAGAGGCGGCCGCACATGGGCCGCCACCAGCCTTGCTACGCTCCTGCTTGCAGGAACTAGTGCATGATTTTCTACTGGAGAAGAGACAGAAAGTGACGGACAAAATGAAACAGCCTTCTGCTTGCTATCCAGAGGTAGGGATATGCACAGAACCAGTTCGAAGGCACTTTATGGGCCTCCAAACCGGTTGGAACGACCAGCGGTTCTGCTGGTTTGAAGGCAGAGGGGTTGACTTTAAGGGCAGAGGAGGGTGCACTCAGCCCTCCCTCCGCGTCCCCCCCCCCGCCAGCTCTTTGATTGCAAAGGGACTGTCGGGGCGGCAGCATACCTCCTTGCCACCCCATTGCCTCCTTGGTCCCTACATCACCGGAAGTACCCAACGCGCCTGCCTCACACACTGGCGCAGGCACGTGCATGTCACGCATGCGCCACTATGGGCGTGCTCATGAGCATGACGTACGCGCACAGGCGCATTGGGTACTTCTGGTGATGTAGGAACCGAGGAGGCAATGGGGTGGCAGGGAGGTACGCTGCTGTCCCGATGGTCCCTTCGCAAATGGAGCAGTGGTGGGGGAAAAGCGGAGGGAGGGGTAAGTGCACCTCCCCCATCCTTAAAGTTAAGCCCCCCGCCTTTGAACATCCCCTGCCCGGTTCCACACACATCCCTATCCAGAGGGCCACCAGAGTTGTCTTTACTCGGTAGTGCTTGAACAAGATAAGGTTCTGGAAAGTGAATCAGCAAATGGGGCAATCTTTTGCTTTTGCTCCAGAATCAGAAATAGCACCATGGGGGTTGGTGCTATTCTCAATTCTCAACATATTCTAGTCCCACTCAGTTTAATTAGTTTCAAACAGATCAAATTCAAGAAGTCTGGTGGAATGAAATTGTGGATTAAGCTAACTAGCTACCAAAGTGTGAGAATTCTCTAAAAGATACTAAAGCCATTCTGTAAGGATGGCATGGGGTGGGGCGGAGGCAGGCTCTTCCCACAATCGAACACATTTATTACAAAGGCTCTGCTGCTTGCCCGACACACGAGCCATGCCGCAGTGAACAGCAGAGCAGGGAACCAGAGGAGGAAGTCCTCTGGCATCCCTCAATGCACTGCACCAGGAACCCAATGCATTGAGGTCTTCTCCCTCAGCGGGGTGTGCACACACATGGCTGCACATGACCTGCATGCACACACATGTGCACCTGGGTACAAGGGTGCACTCACACCCTTCTACCTAGGTAATAGCCCAGGGAAAATTCCCTGACTCCCCTGCAGGACAGCACTGGGATCAGCCTCGGTCTCAGAGCTTTACATGAGCAGCCCTACCCTGGTAGACCTGTGCAAGCCCAGGCAGGACGGTTTGTGTGAACGGTCTTAGTGACTGACATGATCCGCAGACCCTGTGGAAATGGTAGGGCTTATGGCCTGGTTGTTGAGACTGGGTAGTAGTATAGCAGAAGAAATACGGAAAGGCTTCTAGCTCTACTACCCGATCCCTACAGCAGAGCTGCAAGCCCCCTACCATCTTTGCAGGGCCTGTGGATCATGTCAGCCATTAATTATAATATACCATGCTACAAATACTGTACTTCAAATATATTTTTAAAATATTTTAATTATTCAACTTTTAAGAAGTCTCTAAAGTCACATTTATTCACTCAAACCTTTATACTAGATTTGTGATTTTTTAATTGTTTTAAGGTTTTAATTTCTATTTTAATTTGTTTTATGTTGCTGTAAACCACTCAGAGACAGAGGTTTGGGGTGGTACAAATATAATAAATGAAATGAATGCATATTTGAGAACATCAGCAACACTTTTTGGGGAATGGTAGGGTAAATAGTTCCAATGATGACATGAGCACTAGCCAATAGACACGTGCAACAAGCATATGCACAATTCTTGAATAGGTTTTTAAAATTTCCTTTCTGAGTGGAAGAATTGAGTTTCCCCCCAGTTCAGCCAGAACTACATCAAAACCATGTAAAACCAGCCTTTTTATTGATGTCCACAGCAGAGAAGGGAAGGGGGAAAAACCATTCATTGTGTGTACAGCAGTGTTGCTGCCAAACTGCCCCCATGCATAAAATGTGTTCTGTCTTCATCCTATACCACAAGCAACATCCCAAGAAAAGTACTTTATAACATGCTGTTCTTAATTTCACAGTTTGATACCAGTACTTCACTCTGGAAAAGAACAGTATAAGTTGGAAATAAATAATAATAAAATCAGATATGGCTTTCTTAATGCTCTAAATGCGGAGTGGAGATTTCTGTGATCTAAGAATAAAGATGCAAAAGAAGCAGTATGCTATTTATCCTGTTCCCAGGTACATGTTTGTCAGTGTAGGAAAGCAGATAACAGTAAAACCAGAGCCAGTGTTATCAAAACCATTTGAAATTCAATTTGACAGAGTTTTCAGAAGCCAAGAGAATGAAGAAAATTTGCTTCAGAGAAATAAATCCTTTTTACTTACATGGCTTGAAAAAGTTCCGAACAGCTGGAGCCTCTGGATTATAGCGAGTGCAGATGTTGAAGTTGATCGAGCCTTTCACCCCCTCCTCCCCACCCCAAACTTTGGCACCAAACTCTCTAGTGTTTGAGCTTGATAAGTAATTTCCTGGTTTCCCCTTTGCAAAATTCCCACATAGTTTATCAGTGGTCCACCCTGACAGCAGAAGAATGCAAAGCAGACTGTGTCCATGCAATGGTTAGTAGGAAAAGATGTCTCTGCTGCTTCGGCCCAAAGAGGTAACCTTTCGTTCAGCCCCTCCCCCACTCTGCCAACCCTCCAATGTACAGTATCATCTGTCTCAGCCCTGGATACATACTTGAGCAATAACATAAGAACAAACAACTGCAGCACAAGAATAGTGGCATATAATGTCTCCTCTGCCATGGGATTCTCTTGAAGAGAAATACAGGAAGAAGTTTCTTTGCTGGGCAGATGTTATACCCTGATTTTACAATCATGTTTCCAAAGCAGTTTTTATGTATCTCTTCCCCACCCCAAAGTGTGCCACAAATCAAAAGTCTCTCTCATCTGGAAAACCAAATAAATTATCCAGAAGTTTGGAGAACATCTGGGAATTAATCTTGATCCCTTGCATTAATTATTGGTTAGAGTTAGACTCCTGGGTTTGGACATACTTCAGAGAAGGGCCTAAAAGCCTCTGACCCTACTGTGAATTATTCTACAGCCTTCCATAGAATCATATGGCAATGAAGAATGGCAGAAGGGGCCAGAGGACTTGGGCCCCAGATGACATAACACGCTGTGTTATGGGACCTCCAAAGGCCTTTGGGTCCAGGCTCCAAAATTACCTCTGTAATTTTGCACATACACCAATTCTTGACAAATGATTGCGGTTACTCTCATTTTACTCATAGCTTAGCTACAAATAGTTGTTTGGCCAGCTAGAATGAAACAGAGCACGATGCAGTGAATGCTGGGGAGAATGAAGGTAGGAAAGTATTCTTGACTTGTAGGTCAATCAGCTTCTGTGCAGATCAGAGGCGTAACTAGGGAAAACGGTGCCCAGGGCAAGCACTGAAATTGCGCCCCCCCCATACATCTGACTGACACACATGTTTCAGAAAATTTTTATTTTAAAAATTAAAAAATTACAAAAATTTCCAAAAATTTCAAAATGTGAAGTAGGCTTGTGTCTCAAACATCAGAATTATGAATCATGAATCAGGCCACTACACTAATGTCACTTTTTAAATGCATGCTGGAGGCACCACAGAAGTACATTATTGCCCATATAAGCACCCTAAGTGGGGCAAGGCGAGTTGCAATTTGCAGGCCTATGTTAATGAGTTTGTCTCTAAACCAAACAACTTCAAACTTGTGTGGTCAAGAGAACTTTCTCACTACACATCATATATTACTTTCTTTTTTAATGTAGAAAAACCAGCAGACCAATATCTCAACAGTAAAGAGAATCAATGGAATGTAATAAGTGATGCACACATGTAGAAAATCCAGATTCAAATCCCTATTCAGTAGTTTGGGGAAAATCACAAGCCTAATCTACTCCAGAACTTTCTTGTGAGGCTAAACACCACTTTGAGCTTTGTGAATGAAGGCAGGATACCAGTGTGTGAAATGAATTTAATCATTTAAAATAATATACAGTATATATTCCAGATTCAGAGCTGAACCTTTAACCACATTTGCAACCCAAAGAAGCATATAGTCCTCAGCTAGCTCCAAATGCATACTGCCATCCTGGGGATGGGGTGGGGGGGGGGGGGTGAGCAAGAGCATCAGGATTTTCAAAGAGAGAAAAAACATTCCCGCTTTAAGCGTCACGACTGAAATTTTCTACCATAAAAGATGGGGCAACATACTCCAGTTTCAGTAAAGTGCCCGCCTTGCCTCACTCCACCACCTCCCCAAAAGCAACGCATTTCATATATATATATATATATATATATATATATATATATATATATATATTTGAATGAGTTAAATTTTTGAATTTCACAAACATTCTTTGAGAACAGCACTTCTCCCTCCCCCCCTTTCTTTTCTTTTGTCTTTTTTTTTTTTACTGTACATTTTGTGTCTGGATGCACATTTTTAAAAAACCTCTGAATCTGGGGCCTTCTGAATGTAAAGCAGGTACTCTGCCACTGAACTATCTAGTACATGTGCACACTTATTTGTGGGGTTCTTGCCTTCCCCTGTATCAGGTGCTGGCTCTCTTGTTTGAGTCATTTGTAAATGCCTCATCCTCCTTTCTATACTGTTTCTTCTGCTGCTTAGGATACATTACATAGAGAGATCTGGTGGGGAGGATAGATGGTCCTTAGTTTATTAAACGGAATATAATTTCCCCCCACTGTAAATATAAAAAAATACACACACACCCACAAATCTTCAAAATGCAACCTATCATCCACTATTATTCTCCATTGATCTTAAAATGCACATATAAACTTTTCAAGATATAATCTCACCCAATCTCTTCTACATTTTCCTTGATTGATTCCCTCACGAGTATATCCCTCCCCCAAAAGGGCCGGGGCGCCCTCACAGACCTCAGGGCAGCGAGACCTACAACAGGCAATGCGCCAGGCCCACCGCAGGACCTTCCTTCCACCCCCAATTTGTGGGAAGCGAAAGCACGGTTGGGGGGTGGGGGGAGGCAGAAGCAAAGGCAGTGGCAGCGCAACAAGTTCCCGGCCCTGACTCGAGTCGACTCCTCTCCTCCTCCTCCTCTTCCTCCCCATTCCCTCCGCCCCGTCGCCTCCCGCGGCTCTTACTCACCTCCGCCATATGGGGCGGGCCAAGCCAGGAGGGAAGAATCACATCGCCGCCGCCGCAGCGAAGGAGGAGGAAACGGCATGGAATGGCAGCAGGAGAGGTGGCGGGTCCCGGTCTGTGAGGCGGCAGTTGGGGAGGGAGGTCGGGAGTCCCACTGCAGCTCTACTCTACAACAGCCGACTCAATGTGAGAGGAACGGTGTTGGCGGCTGAAGCCGAATCCTTCCTCCGCTCCTTCCTCCAAATCCTTCCTCTGCTCCACGTGGTCACGTAGGCATGTGCGCTCTTTGCAGGAGTGCGAGTGTGGGGGGCGGGCGGGCAGCCGCCTTTCCTGCCAGCCAGTGGGAGCGTCCGCCAGCCACCCCTGCCACCCTCCACCGCCCGGAATTTGGGGGGAAATTTTTTTTTTGTGGTGGAGCTTTTCTGGGGCATCGCGCTGCGCCCCCTCCCAGAGTGGCGCCCAGGGCATGTGCCCCTCCTGCCCCCCCTATCGTTACACCCCTGGTGCAGATGTGCCCCACAATCATGCACTTGTTCACCATTACTTTCACAACCTTATCTGTTCTCGTTGTTCTCTTCATTAATAAATGAGTCTGCATGTATAAATGTTGGACAACACCCAGACTAGTGCTGCTAGTATGAGTTCCAGATTACCATTGCGCTGTCATATCAGCAGTGGAAGAAGCAATTTTAGCTGATCTCCGTTCCCTCCGAAGTCCACGGTGTGTCATGCAAAAATGTTGCTGAGGGTCATGTGATGTGACCCTCCGAGTGATATTTTAAATGACACACACTGGGCTTCAGAGGGAACAAAGATAGGCAAAAATCACTTCTTCCTCTGTATCAAACTATTCCAGCAGTAGTTTGGAGCTCAGGACTGCTACACATGTGTAGTGTTAATCTGGATGTCAGTTTGCTAGTACACCATTCTCTTGTTTTGTTGCATAAGCATTATGAACAAATCAGTACATAGGGTGGAGGATGTTGGATGGAGCAACTGATGTTACACCCATTTTACTGTTTGCTTAAATATCTCAATATATATGCTGATTTATGGCTAAACCTGGACAATGGATGACAGGATGTGGGCTGTAACTGGGAGTGAACAAGGTGGAACAAATGTCCCTGGGGCCTTGAAGGCAGTAGGCCCGCTGGCTGGATAACAGCTTGGTCTTCACTCTCCCCTTCCTACTTTCATGACTCATTGGCAAGCTGTGGCTAGTGCTTAGAACCCACCCATCCCTGCCTTGGGCTGATTGACATCCCACAACAACAAGGAAAATTTTTCCTGAACATCAGTCAGCCAGTTACAAGGAGAGGAGGAGGGAGAGATGCTATCTGACATACTTCCCCCTCCCCTCCCCTCCCTCCTGAAGCAGACATAAACATGAAAAGCTGAAAAGATAGTGGGGCTATTCTTACCATCAACAAAAATCGGGCTAGGAGAGACTAGCCCGATTTTTGTTGATCGTGTAAACCCGCTCAAGTAGCCCTCCCTAAAGCCTGGGTTTGCGGAGCGAGTCCTCCACAAACCTGAGCTTTCTGATTGTGAGTAGCTGCGGCAGCTACTCACGAGGAGACCCCCAGAGGGGAGGTGAAAAGCCGCCTCCCGGCTCTGGGGGTCTCGCCAGCATGCCCTGCGTGCTCACGCAGGGCATGCTGGAGCTTGCCGGGGCCAATTGACCCCCGCTCCCCCCAGCCCCTGCCGGATCCTTCACAGAGCCGGCAATCGTGTGGGCGGCCAATACGGCCACCCAGGGTTCCTGCAGCGATCGTCTTCAGGGAGAGTGAGCTTAGCCCGCTCTCCCTGCAGTTTCGGCAAAAGCGGGTCTCACTGATTGTGAGACCCGCCTCAGTCTTTTAAAGGGTCTAAGGGATTCTTTTTAAATCCTGCCCTTGTTAAAAAGAATAGGGTAAAAACATAATGCTCTTTTTCTTTGCTCCCCCCCCAGCATTCCTTAGCAACTGGGTTGAGTTTATCCATAAATCCTGGAGCAAAATATGGGACTGAGTTTTCCATTGAAAACTTTGACTGGGTTGTATACATGAATTAGCGGGGGAGCAATATAAATTTATTTATTTATCTATCAAATGTGTAGACTTCCCCAAACTTCCATTTCTGTGCTGTTTACAACAACATATACCAAATTAGACAAAAATAACAACCTTAACACAATTTAAAGCCACAGTTAAGTTAAAAAGCTTGGGTGAAAAAATGCATCTCTAAGGACTTTTTAAAAAGTTGTCAGAGATGGACAGGCTCTTATTTAAGCAGGGAGTGCATTCCAGAGTCTCAGGACATGGCAGCAACAGAGAAGGCCCATCCCCGTGTAGCCACCAGATGAGCTGGTGGCAATTGCAGACAAATCTCCCCAGGTGATCTCAATGGGTGGTGGAGCTCATGGCAAAGAAGATGTTTTCTTAAATACCCAGGGCCTAAGCTGTTTAGGGCTTTATAGGCTATAACCAGCACCTTGTATTTCACCTGGAAACCTATTGACAGAAGCGCACTAAACCCCGGACCTTGGGGACCCGGTCTGGTCCTCCAAGGTCTGGGGAGGGCCTCCAAATGGCCGGGCAGCCTTGGCAGCCACCCTGCGCCCACCCCACCAAACCTCCGCTGTGTGTGTGGTTTAAAAAACTTCTTACCGTGGCTGCAGGGTGGCAGCGGGAGGGGGAGCAGACCAGTCCTTCTTCCCTTCTCCCTCCTCCCCCAGTGGCGGAGAGACTGGAGGGACGCTGGTCACTTCTGTTAAGGTCAGCATCTTTAACTAAGTGTGAGGTGCACCTGCACAGTTTAGAGATCTTTGCAAGCTTGGGCTCTGGGGGAGGGAGGGAGAGGGGAGAAGGACTGCTCCATTCTCCCCACTCCCACAACCACCCCTCGGCCATGGTAAGAAGTAAAAAAACCAAAACCCCATGGAGGTGGGTGGGTGGGCCCCTCAAAGGAGGTGGGGGGGCTCATGCATGTGTGTGTGGGGGTCCGGGTGCCCAAATTATCTTAGTGTGTCCATGCTCATTGGCAGTCAGTGTAGTTATTTTACTATAGGAGTAATACGGTCACAATAATTTGTCATGAACTCTGTCACCTATTATGATATTCTGAAGAGGTCTGGTTACAATTTCTGCCAGCTCATTTGATGGTGACTTGGGACCAGGCCTTCTCTGTGGCTGCCCTGGGGCTTTGGAATATGTTGCCTGCTGAAATAAGAACATCTCCTTCTCCATTTACTTTTAGGAAAACCCTCAAGATACACCTGTTTTCATAGGTTTTTAACTGAAATTAATTTTAAACTGTTTAATTTATTTTTAGCCTATTTTCCAGCAGGCTTATAAAATCAACCGGCATTCTGTTTGTGTGTCTGTGTCCCCCACTCCCCCATCAGCTTCGCAATGCCTGGACCAATATGAACCAAATAGGGTACAATTATAGGGATGCATAGGGACACCTTAACGGCATAGTTTGTGATGATGTCATCCACCCAGATCCAAGATGGCGGACACATAAACCTTTGAAGCGCAAGTGGGCAAACTTGTGAACCACCTAACTGCTTTGAACCAAATTTGCTACAGATGTAGGGAAACATAGGGATGCCCAAAGGGTTATGATTATGTCATCAACTTTAATTCAAGATGGCAGCCACATGAACATCTGAGGCACAAGCAGGCTAATTTGTGGAGTGCCTAAGCTATTTGAACCAAGTTGGGTACAGTTGCAGTGAGTGACACACATGGACACCTCAATGGCATAGCTTGTGATGATGTCATCCATCCCGATTCAAGATGGTGGACACAAACTTTTGAGGTGCAAGTGGGCTAACTTGTGAACCACTTAACCAATTTGAACCAAATTTGCTGCAGCTGTAGGGACACATAGGGACACCTCAGTGGCAAAGAGTTGGCGATGTCATCCACCTCAATTTAAGATGGCGGATGCATAAACTCTGGAGGTGCAAGTGCACTAACTTGTGGACAGTCTAACCAATTTGAACCAAATTTGCTACAGCTGAATGGCCACACAGTGATGCCCCAATGGTGTAGTTTGTGATGATGTCACCCACCCCAATCCAAGATGGGAGATGCATAAACTTTTGACACACAAGTGCACTAACTTGAGGACTGTCTAACTGATTTGAATCGAATTTGGAACAGCTCTAGTGAATGGCACACAGGGACACCTCAGTGGTGAATTTTGTAATGATGACATCCAGCCTGATCTAAGATGGTGGACACATGAACATTTGAGGCGCAAGAGATCTAACTTGTGGACCAAGATTTGCACCAAATTTAATCCAGATGTAGAGACAGTGAAAGGAAAGTAGGCTGATTAGTTCTTAATAGAACAACTTGTTATTTTATCAGATTGTTTTTTATTGTATTTTGTTTTAACAGTTTTTACTCTGTTTTATATTGTGTTTTAAATGTTGTGCACTGCCTAGGGATTTACATATCAGGAGGTATAAAAATATGATAAATGAATAAATAATAAACAGGAGTAAGCAGGCGAATAAGAAAGATTGGAGGGTTGTTGTATGAATATATGAGGACATTGTAGTAGGTTTATATGTTAAAAAGATGTTTTTGATCCAAGGAAATGTGTACGCATAATTGTGTGTGAAGCTGTCTGCATGCATGGAGAGTGTGTGATATTATCTGCACCAGAATGAAATAAATAGCATGCCAATAATGTTTTGTTCTTCACCATGTCCTTACTTTTCTTCAACAAAACCATGGCGGGGGAGAAGAAGGCAGGCTGCAGGAGGTGGGCTGGCATGCACAGGGAGGAACTATCTTCACTTCTTGTCCCAAGGCCCACTCCAACTTTGCTATGTTCCTGGTTAGGATTATGATTAATAGCTTTTGGTGGCTGGTGAATACTCCAAGAACAAAAGAGGAGGGAAATGAGTCTTGTAACTATTCCTCATGGGCAACTCAGAGTCAGTTCTTCCAGAATCAAAACTATCCTCCATACTACCTCAATAACTGAAATTCATTGGACAATCAATTATCTTCTTACACCTTTGGGGTCTCCTCTTTTGTTCTCGCATGTGATGCTTTCACATCTTTCCTTTTCACAGCTTTTCTAGCTACTCCAAGCCAGAGCAATTTGTGATATGTCTCACCTGGTTGTGTGCAGGATGAAAGTACAAATATGCTGTTTTGAGTGTTGGCAGAAGCAGTAGTGGAGAGAGGGTGGTGGTGGCCCCTGTTCAGCCCACCGACAGCCCCAGCCCAGCCATGCCCCCTGTGTCTGAAGCCAGCACTGGGTTTCCAGCCTGGCTGGAATATGTCTCTCTGCTTTTGCAAGCAAGGAGGAGAGGCACTCTGGGACATGCTGCAAATGTGACGCCAGCTGAAGTTTACTTGCAAAAGGGGTGCATGGCCCCATTTGCCAATGGGGCTACGCCATCCCATTTGCCAATGGAGGCACGCCACCTGCATCTGATATCAGATGCAGGGGGCATGGCTGGGGCACCAGGCATGGTGGCAGGGGTATAGCTAGGGGTTAAGGGGCCCATGTTCACCCCTCTCTCCAGTGGCCACTTGGAGTAAGTGAGATAATGAAGAAAATAATGAGGAGTGGAGCTGGGGGCCCTCAGGAGCTAGGGGGCCTGGGTTCTTTTAATCCATCTGCTCAATTATAGCTACACCCCTGTGTGGCAGCCTGGATTCTTTGAAGAAGAAGAAACCCTCCTTTCAATGGTGGCTCTGCCCCTGGGCAGAAGAATGAGAAACAGGCTTTGGAAATTGGAGGCTGCTGGGAAAGGTTGCTAAGCAGTTTCTGACTGGCACTGTCATATTCCTGGGATGCTGGACCAGGGTGGCTTGGAGACTAGTACTGCCTCCAATGTGTGCTTTGCTTCTCATCTGCTCAACCTGTACATGACAGTTCTTGCAAAAGGCACCATAAGTCTGCAGTACTGACTCTCCTTGCAAGGAACCTGAAAAAGGCTGCCTCCGCAAGTTCCTTCAGCTCGGGAAAGAGGTTGGGGGCAAGATATAATACAAGTTGAGAAGCTCTATTTGCAGAATACATAATTCATTTTGGGGCCAACATGAAAAAAGAGAGGATGGAAATGGCAACAATTCAGATTAATAACCCAACATACTAAATAGCAGATTTCAATGGGAAAGGGGCATATTTTAGAGAAAAAGAGAAACATTGTTTTGACAGAGGATACAAAGGATACCATTATTTTGTAACTATCCTAAAGGCAGGATGTCCGCCTCTTCCTTGAAATTTGATTCTGGCCTACTGATAAACATTTACTGAGGACCAGAAAGCAGTCACAGCTTCAAAGCCAGCCTTATTTAGGACTGAGTCAAAAGGGATCCTTTTTTGTGAAGCTATCCATCTCTGCACAAAATGGACCCCATTTTGTGCAAACAGGTGAAAATGTTCATGCCCTGTCAAGTAACCCCCACTTTCAACAAGAGCATCTGCAGTGTTATATGCAACCAACCTTCCCCTTCTCTTGCAAGAAAGGGGGAGAGTCAGATTCTGCACATTGCTGTGAACTACCCCCTTCAAATGGCTGTTGCAGCCTCTTGAAAGGAGGCAATCTGCAACACAATCTCTAACCTTTTCTTGGGAAGTGGTTTGCCAAGAAAGGGGGAAGGATCCAAACTTTGCGCTAATGTTTTTGCTGAGAGAGCAATGTTCTTTCAGAGAAAATATCAAGGTTCCTGAAATGTCAGCTTTTCAGTTGACATTTCAGTCAACAAGCAGAAAGAGACAAACCCCAAGAAAATTTAACTCAGCCCTGACAGATAACTTTCTCCATTTTACCTGTTCTTCAGACAATAGGGCATTATATTCAACTGCAGGCATGCTTACAGACTCTTGTGTTAATCCTTATGGCTATCTTCTCTCCCTTTCAAATGCTTAAAATATTTGTAGCCAGGCATCTGGCTGGTCACTGTTGTAACAGGATGGTGGATTAGTATTTTTTATTATTGGCTGGAATCCAAGGAGGAGCTGCTTTGGAAAGTCTCCACAGTTTCAGAAGTGGTCGGCCATGTGTCATGGGAGGGTGCTATTGGAGAAACACAAACCCAAAGCCTCCAGCATTTGGAGCTAGTAGTGTGGTTCTTTGGATCCCAGCCATTGTTTATTTTTTCGATTTCTAGAGCGCTTCTCAGCAAGCTCCCGAAATGGTTTACAATAAAAACTATTACAATAGAATAATAAAAAATGCAATAAAACCATAATAGAAAACATCAGCAGAACAGCAGTAAAATCCATCCAAAGATTTGGCTGGCCAGGATTCAAAGAATCATAAAACATGTTCCACAAGCCTAAGAGGCCTCTCAGTCGGCAGCCACCCGAGGCTGCATGACAAACGGCTTTTGATACTGGCAGGTGGGTGGGTACAAAAGCAGTTTGCGATATGGTATGAGGCTCAGTCGGGCTAGTGCCTCCCCTTTCAAAGAGCTTAAGCAGCTTTTAGGATCCTGGCTTACAAATGCTATTTCCAGTTTTTAAAAAACAAGCTAATATGGACCAGGGCTGCACAACTTTGGCCCTCTGGCTGTTGGACTGCAGTTCCCATCATCCCTACCTATGGGGCTCTGTGACTGGGGATGATGAGAGTTGTAGTCCAACAATAGCTGGAGGGCCAACATTGTGCACCCCTAGACTAGATAGATCTTGAGCTGATCCACCAGTGCTGCTCTTACGTATAGCTTAACTGAAAATTTTCATATCTAGCTTTCCTCATTCATCTTCCTCTGTCATTCTGATGATGTTTTATCATAGAGAGACATAGTGTAACTCAAGAACACACCTTTGAAGGTCATTCTTATGACCAAGACCATCAGGGGGTGGGAATCAGGGCACAACTTGCCTTCCCCCACACAAGCGAGGGCTTGCAGTCTGCCATACTACACACCCACATGATCAGCACAGTGGAGATACCCACAGCAGGGATCTGCAGGAGGAAGTCCTCCAGTATACCACAATGCATTATGTGGGCAGCAGAGAAGCTCCCAGATTTCTGGCCATTCCATAGTCAGCATTTAATGGAGGGCAAGCCAGCTGCCAGCAGCTGCTGAGAACAACCCTGATCAGTGCTGTTGGGGGATAAGATGGGGCTTACCACCACTAACCTTGGGAAAGACCATGGTATAAATGTGGGGTAGCCCTGGTCTACAGCAGCTGGGTAGGATCAGGTCTCATGGCTCCACATGAGCCACTCATGTCGAGCTGGGTAGGATCAGGTCTCCACACGAGCCACTCTACCCTAGTTTTCCTGCTCCTACCCAGCTTTGGTGAGTCATGAGAATGACTTTTTAGTATGGGAAGTGGCAGCATAAAAAGTAGTGATAGACAAACTCTCTTCATCTTAATTTGGAATCAGCTTGATAGGCACTGCTTTGGAGTGGCTTTGGTCCTTTCTTGGGTGAAGGGTCAAGAAGGTGGTGCTAGGGAACTACTGCTCAGCTCCATGGCCATTGGTCTGTGGGGTCAACAGGGTTCAATTTTGTCCCCCATGCTGTTTAACGTCTACATGAAACTGCTGGGAGAGCTCATCTGGGGACTTGGACTGAGTTGTCAGCAATATGCTGATGACACTCAGCTCTATCTAGCCTTGTCACCTGATCCTAGGGAGGCAGTGGATGTCTTGAATCAGGGGCTGGATGTAGTGATGGGTTGGATGTTGGCTAACGAACTGAGATTGAATGCGGGCAAGATGGAGGTACTGTTGGTCAGTAGGAGAGCTAATCAGGATGAGGAGATTTGACTGGATGGGGTTGCACTCCCCCTGAAAGAGCAGGTGCATAGCTTGGGGGTATTACTAGACCTGGCTCTGCTTTTGGAAGCTCAGGTGGAGGCGGTGGCCAGGGGTGCCTTTGCACAGTTTCAGCTGGTGTGCCAGCTTTTTCACAAAGGCAGATTTGGCCACAGCTACCCACCCCTTAGTCACGTCATGGCTAGATTACTGTAACACACATTATGTGGGGCTGCCCTTGAAGAGTATTCGGAAACTTCAGCTATTGCAAAATGTGGCAGCTGGGATGTTATGCTGCCTGCTACCATATTATACCCATTCTGAAAGAGCTATATTGGCTGCCAATACCTGTATGTTTCCAGGTCCAATTCAAGGTGCTGGTTTTGACCTTTAAAGCCCTTAACTGTTTGGGCTTTGGATACCTGAAGGACTGCCTGCTCCCAAGAGTTTCTGCCCACTCAACAAGGTCATCGGGGGGCAGGGGGATTGTTCCATGTGCAGACAAGGAGGGAGGCTAACTTTTCATACACGCGGGATAGGGCCTCTCAGTTATTGCCCCCAGACTTTGGAATGCTCTCCCAGTGGGCATCCACTTCCCTGTCTATTTTTAGAAAGCAAGTAAAATCTTGACTTTTTACCCAGGCTTTTAAATGAGTGTTTTGTTTTTCAGCTGCTTTGTATCTTATGGTTATATTGTACATATTTTTTAAACTTTTAATTAGATTTGTATTTTTATATTCCATTGTAATTCATATTGTGTAGTTGTTATGATTTTATATTATTTTAAATGTCTTGTAAACCACCTTGAGATTATTTTAATGGAAGGCGGTATAAACATTTTAACAATAAAAAAATAAATATATATTTCCTCAGCAGCTATTCAGAAAAAGCTTGTCTGCTTTCCAAAAGCTCTGGCCTGATTTGTAATGTTGGCATATTTACTTCCATCTCTATCCTTCTCTTCCTCCAAAGAGTTCAGAAGAGTGGTTTTGTTTATCCTCACTACACCACTGTGAGGTAGGTGAAGTGACTGGCCCAGAATCACACAGTGTCATGGATCAAACACAGAAGTGCTCACCCATCTATAGGTGGTGGCTCTACAGGGTTGTCAGAGATGTTTAGTCCCCGAGTAGCAGAAGTTACAGCCAGGCTTCCCAGGCAAGAGTCTCAATTCAGTGGCCACTTGGGCAGAGCCTCAGGAGCCGAGCAGGATCATCCAGAAGCAGGAGTCCTGGGTTCTAGCTGGTGTGAGAACTCATCAGGTTCAGACCTGTTTGTGCAACTGGGCAAAGAAAGGAAGTGACCTAAATACTGTTAGGAAAGACACACCCTGCTCCTGGAGACGGAAAGCAAACAATCCTTACTCGTGGGGAATCCAGCTGTTGTTACTCCTTAGTCTGTTGCATTCTAGCTGCAAGGCGATCACTCCTGCACCACTGGTTGAGTTCCTTGTGGGCATGGGTACACAGCCGTGTTGGGGAGTCCCAACGGGGTCCTGAAGGGTCTGGGCGGGGGCTGTAGCCATACCGCTGTTCTTGACTGGACTTGGAGGGATGGGGGTGGCTGTGGAGCAAGGGGTTTCTTCACAGGGGCTGGTTGGAGTTGGAAGCTCCTGGGTGTCCTCCCCCAGGAGGTAACTGGGAGTTCAGGGAAGCCCCTGGAAGAGGGTCTTCTTCTGAGGCTTGCTCTGAGGGGAGTTCTGGAGCCTTGGCAGATGCTAGTGTCCTCTAATCCTTATCCCCCAAGACCACTACCTATGCTTGGGCCCCCTCATCATCGGGCTTGCAAGTCCCCTCAAGGTGGGTTTTGACACACGGTGAGCTTCATGGCTGAATGGGGATTTAAACTCATAGGAACATAGGAAGCTGCCTTATACCGAGTCAGACCATTGGTCCATCTAGCTCAGTCTTGTCTACACAGACTGGCAGTGGCTTCTCCAAGGCTGCAGGCAGGAGTCTCTCTCAGCCCTACCATGTCTCCCCATTCCTAGTCCAACACTCTAAACACTACAACCACTACAACGGCTCTCTCACTACACCACATGCCAATGGTGCTGCATCTAAGTTCCTTATTATATCCCCACTGGATATTATAGTTTGGTTTCAATAGCCTTTCATCACACAACACCAGCTTCTGCAAAATGTCACTTGGAAGTTCAGTGCTCCATTCCATATAACTCAGAACAAAACGGACTTTAAATCAGGATAAGGGACAGCAACCACATAGTGTTTCAAGAAACAACCGAGGATAACAGAGAAGATACTTGCCAAATAAGATACAGCAAACATAAACGGTTTCTTCGAAAATATTGGGTTCACACTTCTGCATATGTGCCTACAAAGCAGCTGGCTTTGGGCACCTGTGGTCTGCTGAATACTGACCACCTATGCACAGAATTTCATTCTAGTTCATGTTATGAACTAGAGAAGATCTTCTGGCTAGCGCTCAATTTGTAATACAGCTGTGTATTACAAGCTGGATAAATTGGGATTGCATGCTCAATCAAGTAACTACAAACTTCAGCAACATCACTGATCAAAAGCTCTGTGTGCTATTATGCATTCACTGCTCTGCTGGAGTTAACATGCCAGTTTAGTTCTCAGTAGACTTTTGATCAAATGCACAGTGCTGCATGTGGATGGGTGGGGCATGACTGGGGGTGGGGCAAGTGGGCGCAATATCTACATTCTGTGTTCTAGTTGCAGATAGGTCTACCTGTGGTCCATATCTTGTAAAAATGGTACAAATGGCTTTCAGTAATACTGAAAGCATGGAGGTCAGGAGAGGACAGTAGGTGTGATTCCAACCCTCCTCTATGTTGTCAGTTGTATTATCAGTTGAACTTCTGCCCAGGACTTCTGAAAAGCAGTTTAAGGCTGCAATTCTAACACACTCACTAATGAGTAAATCCCATTGAACTTAGTGAGACTTACTTCCAGGGGAGCATGTGCTATTAGGACTGCACCGTTAAGAGGTCAAGACACAGAGCAGTACAGAAAAGCTAAAACCTATGCTGTTCTTTAATGATGTTGTCAGAGCAAATATTTGGACTATCCCATCTCTTTTGGAGCCAACTAATTATCCACGACTATGTCTATGTGGAATCCAAAGTCTGTGATTAATAAAGAACAAAGATTAAGTATGCAGTCCACTAACAACATGTGCACATGCAGACTGTTATAACTTTGTTCCCAGTGCTCAAGTCCATTGCAGCCACAACACAGATGTGTGAGTGGGGGGGGGGGGACATTTCTAGCCCTTTGATCCACTATGACCATGCTGTTGGAGCAGCAGGCAAATTAAAGGGTGTGTGCGACCTCATCTTATGTTTGGATTAGAGCTAAAACTAAATTTGTTCCCAAATATTCTCCTCAAAACTGTCTGCAAATGCTGATGTTGAATATTTACCAGATATACTTTGATATGCAAATATCTGCCAAATATTTTTTAACACCTGACTATATTGGGTTTCAATATTTGACTGAAATTGAATTCCAGATTATGGGGACGTCAGAGGATATTCCTATTGCACTGAGGTTGTGGGACATAGGAATGGGGTTCATGGCTAGAGAAAGATGGCACAGGGCATTGGGTGATTTGAGTCACAGGGAGAACTGCAGAGGGAGCAGAAGACTGGCTGTGAAGGCAGTGGCAAGCTTTGTCTTCCTGACAGTCAACAGGGGAGTATGAAGCTATCAGCTCTTTGGCTCAAAACCCTCCAGCAACTATAGTTTATTTGGGTGTAAATAAAAAACACTCTTACATCCTTGGAGGCACTTAGCCCCGGGTGCCAAAATTTTGTAAACAAACTACGACAACCTTGTTTTCATTTCAGTATCCATATAACTATAGCACACTATAGTACAAATAGTACAGCCTTAGAAAGTCACTTCCATCATTGAAATTTTGGCTTGCAAATAGTGACAACTACTTTGATAGTATGTGACCATATGTGGAAATGTTACCATTTACCTCCATACCATCTGCTGTGTTTGAGACTAAAATTTTGGAATATTATAGCCACCATATTCAAAGAAACCGGTCTTTGACTAGTAATAAAATCTTAACTGCTAACTGTCCCCTGCTAAGTGGGCAAAGGCACCTTTTTAACGCGATGATTCTCTTTATTTAGCAGGAGGAAAGTAACTGGCCCTATCCACCCTCAGCACAGTACTTCCAGTGACTGTTGCTGGTGTGTAGCTCATGTTTCTTTTTAGATTGTGAGCCCTATGGGGACAGGGTTCCATATTATTTGTTTGTTATTTCTTTGTGTAAACCGCTTTGGTAACTCTTGTTGAAAAGTGGTATATAAATATTTGTTGTTGTTGTTAAAACTGAGGTGGTGAGGGAAACCCAGTAGGCTATTCCCTAGCTGCAAACCCGCAAGTCCACAAATCAGCTCCTCCCAGAAAACATCACACAGCGCAGATAATGGTGGGCTATAACCAGATAATAAATGCACCAGGGTGAGGTACTTGCACTACTTCCCTGTAGTTAATTACACTTGATTCTCTGGCCAGTAACACAAAGCAGGAGAAGTGGCAAGGAGATCCCGCTTGCCTCAGCTCACAATGATGTTGTCACTGTTCATGCCAGGGCCCAGGGTCACAGCAAAAAAGCATTTTTTGAAGCATGCACTTCCTTTTTTGTAAAACAAATTATTTATTCATTTTCTCATATTTTAATTGTTTCATTTGCCTTGCATACTTCCCTCCATGGTGCACTGACTGTCCCTTCCAATGAATACATAATAATTCTTTTTATTTTATTTTATTAAATTTACATATATTACACTTACAATGCAAAACCTCAGGCAAATCCCCTCATACTTAGAAAAACAAGATCTAGTCTTTTAAAAAGAATATTCTTCGGTGCTAAAGTAAATAAATTGAAGATCCATTTTTCAATATTTGGAGGGTATTTACATTTCCAATTTTGTAGAATAATGTGTTTAGCCCCCAGAATGGCCCTAGTAAGCCATTTCCATTGATTAAAGGTTGTTCCTTCTGCATCAGACGACAATCCCAACAAAACTGAAATAGGATCTAGAGGATATTCCCTTTATATGACTAAATTGACAAAGTCACTTATCCTTTTCCAGAATGGAAATATTACCTTACAATTAAGGAACAGATGTAAGAGTCCCTCCTCTCCAACATTTGTCAGATTTGCTCAAGCCACATTCACAGAGTCTAATCAGAGTCCAATAAGAATGAGAAACTATTTTTGTTGGACAAACTGAAGCTTCAAATCATAAGATACTTTGTCAGTTTCAGCCATAATCACATCCTATTGATGTTGTGAGATCGAAACATTCAATTCCAAACTCCATTTAATTCTTTCAGAATCAGTGGAGGTGCTGCATGGGCTTGGATAAAATTGTAAAGCATATTATGAGCCTGATTAGATGCATCAATATGATGGTAAAACTTGATAATATCCAGAGATTCCAAAGCACTAATAGCATCTGGACCAAACCTTTTGGATATACTGTGTTTTAGCTGAATATATTGCCAAGCAACATTTGGTTTTAGATCATATTCATGTTTTAAAAGATGAAAAGGTTTGAAGACAGAAGCAGAAGATATTAATTGGGATAGAAAAAAAATTATTATTATTATTAGCCCAATTCAGCCAGCAGACAGGTCTTCCAGCAATAGTTATTTGGGTATTTCCCCATAATGTTGACTCCTCATGTGCAAATAGACAAGTCTGGAAATAGAAAAATATATTTTTCCAAGCAGGTCTTGCAGCCAAGATAGATGGACTACACCAAGTAGAATGTTTCAAATATCTAGATTCTATATGCTAATAGGGCTTCATCAAAAAGAGGTATTAATAGTTGGACCTTAACTTTTGCCCATAATGGAGCCTCACTCATTTCATTAGGCTTTCTCCAATACAAAGCTTGGGAAATAAGAAAGGAATTATGATATATCTGAAAATTAAGGCAAATTAAAGCCACCTTTGTTCAAAGGCAATTGCAATTTCTTATAAGAAATTCTGGATTGCTTGTTTCCACCCCATAAAAAGGATATAAATAAAACATCCAGTTTCCTAAAATAACAAGGAGGAATATACAAAGGCAACCCACATAACAAATATATAAATTTGGGGGCAATATAAGATTTAAGAATATTAAAATTCCCAAAAAAACTAAATTGGAGCTTTCCCCAACAGTTATGATTAGGGATGTGCACGAACCTGTTCGGAGGCCCTTTTATGGGTTTGAGCCCTGGCTGGCTCAAAGGTTCGACGGCGCGGGGTGGTGGTGTCCACCTTTAAGTGTGGGGGAGGATGCACTTACCTCCCCCACCACCCCACCGGTGCACGATTTTCAAACAGCCCATCCAAAATACCTGGAAGTACTAGACTTCCAAAATACCCGGAAGTACTAGAAGTGCCTGTGACCATCGGGCACATGTGCGCACACACGTCCCTAGTTAAGATCCATCCCAGTTTGTTTAATGAAGGGATTTAAATTAATAGGAACTATTTGCTTAATTTATTTAGAAATTAACACTCCCAGATACTTAAAATGACTATCTGCCCATTTAAAATCCCACTTGTTCAATATAGGATCTTTAGGGGACACACCAAGTTGTAGGGCCACAGATTTCTGATAATTCACCATATAACCTGATAAGGTCCCAAACTTAGTAATTAAAGTAGTCAAAGGAGGCAAGTATGTTATAGGATTAGACAAAAAAAGCAAGGCATCATCTACATACAAAGCGAGTTTGATTTCCTCACCACCCATCTGAATATCAGAAATCGTTTGGTCTTGCCTAATAGCAATAGCTAAAGGTTTAAAAGATAGATTAAAAAGCAGGAGAGATAGGGGACAACTTTGTCTAGTACCACTAAGTAAATTAAAGCTAAAAGATAAAACCCCATTAATTAATACTCTAGATTTTGGTGATATATAAAATGTTGACCCATTTAGTAAAAGTTTCAGGGAAGCCAAAATACTGAAGAGAAGACTTAAGGAAACTAATCTTCACTTTATCAAAAGCTTGCTCTGCATCCAAGGACAATATCTCCGACTGAGTACAGGAAGAGTCTTTAGAATACAGTTTAGCATAAAATTTTGCAAACTGTATATTAATAACCTTGGAATCAGTCAGAGGTTTGCCCTCATCATCTTTAATGGCAAGAACAGTCTTTTTTATTATGGATTGCTTTTAATTTGTAAGTAAGCAATCGACTAGCTCTTTCCCCAGATCCCCAAAATCTCTGTTGAGTACAAGGTAATAAAAATTCAGCCTGTTGCACATGCAAACAGTTAACATCATATTATAACCTAACCATTTGATTTTACAAAGGCGGGGTTGGGGAAGAACTACTGTATATTCAGACATCTTTTCCCTAATGAGCTCCTCCAACTCAATTAATTGTTTATTACTCTCTTTCTTCTTACGAGATGAGTATGAAATAATAAGACCATGTAAAAAGGCTTTAAGAGAATCTCATTAAAGGGTTTTAGAGATGCCTAGGATGTCATTTGTAACTAAAAATTCTTTAATTTTGTCCTTAACCATTTGAAGAAATGATGGATCTTTAACAAAAGAAGAATTAAAATGCCATAATGGGGATGAAAATGAATTAAATTATGAATTAATGAATCAAAGAATTAATTAATTCAGTAAAATTCATTCATTTGTTCATTAAGAATTAATTAATTAATTCATAACAAATTAAAGAATTAAAATGCCATAATATTATAATTGGGTTCTGGATTATAAAATGAAAAATAAGTTGGGGCATGATCTGAAATAAGTATGGGACCAATATAACAACTAATTGTAGCTTGAAGAAGTGATCTAGAGATTTTTTTAAAATCTAACTGAGAACCTGACTTGTGCAAAGGTGAGAAAAAAGTATAGTCTCTCTCAGTCAGATGAAGCAAGCACCAAACATCAGATAGTCCCCATTCAGTCATCAAGTGCAGAATTGACATGCTTACCTTAGAACTGCTGGGCCTAGAATGCCTATGATCAAGAAGTGGGTTAAGAGCCTCATTAAAAGGTACTTAATGCGCAGTGAAGGCCAAGCTCATACTTCCGCTACTCCTCAAGCACCCTGGTTGTCCAAGCCAAACCTACACCTGGATGTTGCTATCAAATGAAAATCGGGCCTTCACTTGTAACACTGCCAAGTTCTGCACAGCAGCGTGTAAGATCTGCCGGGCCCTGACGCCAGTCCATAACCATGTATCAGCCTTTATTGCTTTTAACTACTGGATATTTTATTTGCCCGCTCAGTCCTCCCAGACATTTAGCTATCCTGTTTTACATATCTTATTTTAGCCACTTCATTTTTATACATATTTTATATATTTTATGTCCTTGTCCTTTTAAACGTAGGTATTTATAATTATGACTATAATCTTAGGGATTTTATAATTTTGCCCCTGATTTTCTAAGGGGTAGTAGTTTTATAGTTATTCATAATATTAGAGTAGTAATTTTAAAGTCATATGACTCTACTGTTTCATAATTTGATACTGATTGATGCTTTACTGTTTTATCTTATGCTGGTTTTGCACTGTAATAAAGATGATTGATTGCTTCCCCCACTGTTATGAGATTTAAGGCAGGCTTCCCCAAACTGCGGCCCTCCAGATGTTGCTGAACTACAACTCCCAGCATCCCTAGACACATTTTTTGGTGGCTGGGTATGCTGGAAGTTGTAGTTCAGCAACATCTGGAGGGCCGCAGTTTGGGGAAGCCTGATTTAAGGCATCATCAAGTATCAATTTAACACGGAGACATTTAAAGAAAGATGCATTATCTTCATTAGGTGCATAAACATTAACAATGGTATATAAGCAGCCATTCAACTTAACTTTAAGTATATAAAATCTACCATTATCATCTGGAATAGATTCAACAATCTGGCATTGTAATCATTTATGAAGGAGTATAGCCACTCCACAAGCTTTAGTAGATTCCCCAGCCAAAAGTGCCTGCCCCACCCAGTCCTTTTCCAAATGAAAATAATCAAAAGATTTAATATGAGTTTCTTGTAAAAGAGCCACATCAACTTTCTCTCTCTTTAAAAATCTAAGAACTTGTTTTCTTTTGGGGGGCATGGCTAAACCTTTGACATTCCAAGTAACAATTTTCAAGGCTGCCATCTTGGGCTCCCTATTCTCTCAACAATATTCCAAAATCGATCACATGAAGATAAAAGTCAATCCAATTGGCATTCAGATGCCTCTCCAGGAAAAGGAGCTACTCCACAGTGGAGTAGCTGTGGTCTTTAAGGATAATATCTCCCTTACCAGGATCCCTATCAGAGTGTCTGATCATATTGAATGTGTGTACGTACGTTTGGGGACCAGGGATAGATTGGGACTTCTGTTGGTGTACCGATCACCCCGCTGCCCAACAGAGTCCCTAACTGAGCTCGCGGACTTGGTCTCGGGTTTGGTGTTGGAGTCCCCCAGGCTTATGGTGCTGGGGGACTTCAATATCCAATTTGGGACTGGGTTGTCTGATGCAGCTCAGGAGTTCATAGTGGCCATGACAACTATGGGCCTATCCCAAGTGGTCTCTGGACCGACACATGTTGCTGGTCATACTCTTGATTTGATCTTTCATTCTGATCAGGGTGGTGTTCTGTGGGTGGGGACTCCTGTGATCTCCCCATTGTCATGGACGGACCACCATCTGGTTAAGGTCGGACTCACAGTTACGTCCCACCTCTGCAGGGGCGAGGGACCTATTAGAATGGTCCATCCAAAAAGGTTATTGGATCCAATAGGATTCCAAGAAGCCTTGGAAGGATTTAATGTTGGCCCTGCCGGCGATCCGGTTGATGCCCTGGTGGAGAATTGGAATAATCAGCTCACCAGGGCAGTGGACATGATCGCTCCTAAGTGTCCTCTCCGACCCGCTTCAAAAATGGCTCCTTGGTATACGGAAGATCTATGGGAGCTGAAGCGGCAAGGTAGACGACTGGAGCGCAAGTGGAGGAAGACTCGACTCGAATCCAACAGATTATGACATAGAGCACATTTAAAGATCTATGCTCTGGCTATACGTTCAGCAAAGAAGTGTTTCTTTTCTGCCCATATTGCTTCCGCAGGCTCTCGTCCAGCAGAGCTATTCAGGGTTGTGAGGGGGCTAGTAGGGCCCCCTACCCCCCTGAATCCGAATTTGGAACCATCAGTTGCCCGCTGTGATGCTTTTAATGAGTTTTTTGTGGACAAAGTATCTCGTATTCGGGTCGATCTAGATCTAGATTCAGACTCCACAGTTATCGCGGTATCAGATGCAGAGGTATCCAGCAACTCCTCTTGTGTGGTTAGACTGCATCAGTTTCAGTTTGTGACTCATGAGGATGTGGACAAGCTGCTCGGAACGGTGCATCCTACCACCTGTCTGCTTGACCCTTGCCCGACGTGGCTTATACTATCTGGCAAGGGAGTTGTTGTGGAGAGTCTGGTGGCAATTATAAATACCTCTCTGAGGGAGGGCAGGATGCCTCCTTGTTTAAAGGAGGCAATTATTAGACCTATTCTTAAGAAGCCTGCCTTGGACCCCTCAGAGTTTAATAGCTACAGGCCTATCTCCAACCTCCCATGGTTGGGCAAGGTGATTGAGAGGGTGGTGGCCTCCCAGCTCCAGGCGGTCTTGGAGGAAACTGACTATCTAGACCAGGCATCCCCAAACTGCGGCCCTCCAGATGTTGCTGAACTACAACTTCCAGCATACCCAACCACAAAAAATTGTGTCTAGGGATGCTGGGAGTTGTAGTTCAACAACATCTGGAGGGCCGCAGTTTGGGGATGCCTGATCTAGACCCATTTCAAACTGGTTTTCTGGCAGGCTATGGGGTAGAGACTGCCTTGGTCGGCCTGATGGATTATCTCCAATTGGCAATGGACAGAGGAAGTGTGACTCTGTTGGTCCTTTTGGACCTCTCGGCGGCTTTCGATACTATTGACCATAGTATCCTTCTGGAACGTCTGAGAGTGTTGGGGGTGGGAGGCACTGCTTTGCAGTGGTTCCGCTCCTACCTTTCTGGCAGATTCCAGATGGTGTCGCTTGGAGACTGCTGCTCTTCAAAATCTGAGCTTTTATATGGGGTCCCACAGGGCTCCATACTGTCTCCAATGCTTTTTAATATCTACATGAAACCATTGAGAGAGATCATCCGGAGATTTGGTGCTGGGTGTTATCAGTATGCTGATGACACCCAAATCTATTTCTCCATGTCAACATCATCAGGAGAAGGCATATCCTCCCTGAATGCCTGCTTGGAAGCAGTAACGGGATGGATGAGGGATAACAAACTGCGATTTAATCCAGACAAGACAGAGGTACTCATTGTGCGCGATCGTCACTCGGGAAGCGATATTGATCTACCTGTTCTAGATGGGGTCACACTTCCTCAGAAGGAACAGGCACGCAGTCTGGGAGTGCTTCTGGATCCACACCTCTCCCTGGTTTCCCAGGTTGAGGCAGTGGCCAGAAGCGCTTTCTATCAGCTTTGGTTGATACGCCAGCAGCGTCCGTTTCTTGAAGTTCATGATCTCAAAACAGTAGTACACTTGCTGGTAACCTCCAGACTTGATTACTGCAATGTGCTCTATGTGGGGCTGCCTTTGTACGTAGTCCGGAAACTACAATTAGTACAAAATGCGGCAGCCAGGTTGGTCTCCGGGTCATCTCGAAGAGACCATATTACTCCTATATTACAGGAGTTGCACTGGCTGCCGATAGGTTTCTGGGCAAAATACAAAGTGCTGGTTATAACCTATAAAGCCCTAAACAGCTTAGGCCCACGGTATTTAAGAGAGCGTCTTCTTCTGCATGATCCCCATCGTCCACTACGTTCATCAGGGGAGGCTCGTCTGTGGCTACCTTCATGTCGTTTGGTGGCCACCCAGGGACGGGCCTTCTCTGTTGTCGCCCTGAGACTTTGGAACGCACTTCCCATGGGAATAAGAGTCTCCCCATCTCTAGTGGCTTTTAAAAGGGGTCTAAAGACTTATCTTTTTACCCAAGCTTTTTAGCTTTTTAACTTTTATTTTTTTAAACTTTTGATTGTTTATTATTTGTTTTAAATTGTTTTTAGTATTTGTTTGTTGTGAACCACCCTGAGACCTTGGGTTAGGGCGGTATAAAAATGTGCTAAATAAATAATAAATAAATAAGTAAATAAATAAAAGAATCTTCAAGCTGATTGCTAGTAGAGAAGGAAGCATCATAATTCCAACTGGATGAAAGGAATTGGGAGTTGAAAGGGGATAACAGTTAACAATTCTGGGACAGCAGAAATGGCGCAAAAAGGGAATACAATCCAGATTTCAGAAGAAAGGCAACAGGGTGGATGGAGAGGTATATTATTAGTCTTCTATGGCCAGGAAGTCAGATAGTCTTTCAAGCTGCAGTTCTTCAGCATATTTGTTATCAAAAGGTTCAAACTATGTTGAGCATTTTTTCATGTTTTCCAGGTGCTCCTTGTTTGCAGAGCATTAAATGTTCTCTCACTGCAAGCAGTTTGCATTTCTTACTTATAATGGCTGACATAACGCTCCATTGAGAGGGGGCAGTAAAGCCAGAAGACAGCCCTGATGCTTTTAATAACTGGTGGCTGTGCAAGTAGTCTTACTGTGTTTATCCCCATTGCCATGAATACGGATAAATGAGATAATGCTGGTTGCATAGCTGCCAGTTTTTAAAAGCATCAGGCCTGTCTTCTGGCTTCACTGCAGCTCCACCACAGAGCATTATGGTTCCATTATTCTGTGCATCATGTCAGCCAGTACGTGTACATCTATTTGTTATTAGGGTACTTCCTGATGAGCTTAAGCCCTTAAATTTCAGAGATATAATCCAAGACTAGATTTTTTTTCAAACTCACTAGAAAAGTTTGAAAATGGGACATTTGTTGTATACCTTTCCCTCAAAACAAAGGACTCCGATGCTTAAAGTACTTCCAAGCCATTCAGAAATTTGAAGTTTTCAACTAAAAGATTGAAAATTGGGCATTTGGAGGCTTAATAATCAAATTTTTGGTTGTGAAATGTCCCTTCTAATACAGGACTAAATTCCAGCACAGAACCAAGACAGAAGCCCTCTTCAGGTGTTACATTAGGAGGATGGTGTACTTGCATACACTGTCCAAAGTGAGAACAGAAGTCCCACCCTGCAGCTCGTTGATCATTCCTCTTCACTCCTTCTCCTGCCCAGCTCATGCTTACAGCATTCGTCTGAAGAGGGGAATGCTATGAGTGTGGTGGCAGGCCCTTCCATGATTGGCACACTCAGGTACCCAAGCCTCTTGATCATGGAAGTGCCTACCGTTATGCTTACAAGTGTTCACCTCATCAGAAGAACTCTGTAAGTGTGAGCGGCACAGGAAGGGGATGAAGGGGAATAATCAACAAGTTGGGGGATGAGGTTTCTGTTCCTGCTTTTGCTGCTAAATAGTACTTTGGTTTTGCACAAAACAGCACCTCTCCCCATGATTGAGCATATATGCGCCACGTTACAGGCTAAGGCTAATAGCCTTCAGTAAACTTTTCTCCCTGCACTACCTCAGCCCCTTGGCATGGGCCGGTCATTAGCACAAGAGTGTCTGGCAACATGCCTTCAAGTCTGATCCCTCAAAAGACCAAATAAAGGTGCACCAGAACCAGTCTCTTTCAAGAACAGCTAATAGATCAAGGGCAGGAAGACTCCTTTTCAGAGATAACACTTTGTATGCTCAGCAAAGATGATCAAACACGAACATTCCCCCTCATTAGAGTAACTGAGCGACTGATAAAGATAAGGGAGGAATGCTCATCAGTAAACAACAGATCTGCATTTTTGCACTTGGGACACTCTTCGTTTTGAGGGAGTGGGCAAACATAGAAACATTTTGTCACACACATAAACACTGGCATAGCTTGAACTTGCCTTTGTCCAGAGGACACACCTGCCCTGATTAAGTCCACTCCAGCAATGGATCAGGCCACATGGAATCAGAATCTGTTAGCCAAGGGACTCTCACAAGGTGAGTTGTGGCAGCTTCCCCTTGCCTCTTTCCTATTTCTTGCCTTGCCTTGCACCCTACTCCAGACCAAGCTTCATGCACCTTGGGGTGTAGCCCAACAACACTACAGGGTATCTACCGACCCACCTGGAAAAGGACACTTCTGACAAAAATGTCTTCCCTGGGACTTTCCTCTCCCTTCTTACGAACAGGTGAAACCACTCATCAAATAACGCATAACGCACATCATGTGCCAATCCGACTTGGGCAGGGTCCCAAATTTCCTCATCAATGAAAGACTAAGATACATTGCATCCACGGGCGTAGCAAGGTTGGAGTGGGCCCAGAGACAAGATTTTAAAATGCCTCCCCTCACTGAAGCAGGACATAATCCTAAATTAATTTTTTAAAGGTTTTGTAAATTGTGGATGATGCAAGTCATGTAATGGTACTAGAGAAAGACATGCTGTTCTGGTAGCTCCAGGTCTTAACACTCACATCAGTCTCAGAGGATGAATACAATTGAAGGAAGCCCGGGTGTGTGTGTGGCTGGGGGAGTCAGTCATGTGACTTGCCTCTGCCCCCCCCCAGGCAGTGGGCCCCCAGACAACTGTCTCCGCTTGCCCTATTATAGTTATGCCCCAGATTACATCTTCCTCTTTATACCTTACAGTACATAGCTGGAAGCCCCCAAACACAGAAGGGCCTTCACCCTGGCCCACAATGGTGCCCACCTTTCTGCTGTGCTAGAAGGCAGATACAGGAAGATGCCCTTTTCAGAACGCCTGTGCCCTTGCAATTCTGGGCAAGTTGAAACAGCAGAGCAGGTTCTCCTCCATTGCCCATTCTACAGAGAAACTCACATCACTCTCATCCTGCCAATACTAATCAAGTCCCCAGGTCGCTCAAACCAATTCTACATCTCAATCCTGCTCTCTGACTCCAACCCTGTTATCCCACACAATGTTGCCAAGTTCTGCGTGGCAGGGTGTGAAATCCATAGGGTCCTGACAGGCAGAAAGATCTAAGCAGGCCTGACACAGCATATGGTCTCACAGTTTAGTTTTAGCATTATATATAGCATTTATAATTATATAGCATTTTATAGTTTTACAGCTTTACAGATTGATTTTAAGATTAAAGAAGACTGTAACCATTTATAGTCTCAACCATGTTACCCTTTTGGTACTATTTTTTACCCATTTTAACTGCAGTTTAAAGATAGACCACCATAGTCTTACAGTAGCTGTATAACAATGTAAAGCGTTTAGCTTTTAGCCTCTATACTCATAGTTCTGGGCCTAGCCTGTTTTTAATGTCATTTTAATGCTGTACTAATGTAATCTCTTTTATGCTGGTCAAAGATCATAATAGATTGATTGATTGAATGTATATAATATCTGAAGAGAGCTAAAGATGGGATGGCATGTTGGCCTATGGAGGTTCAGTTGCCTCTTCAGATTTGAATTGTGGGGAGGAGGCACTTCTTGTAACAGCCAAGAACCTTTGCTTGTGGGATGCAAGCTTAATTTACTAGCTGGTATTAAGTATGCTTGGGCCTCATTTAGTCATGGGAGCATTGAAATTGTTAGGGTGCTTCCTGATAAGTTAAAATTCTGAAATTTGGTATGCGTGTTATCCAATACCACCTGGTTACTGAAATAGTGTTAAAAGGCAGGCAAGTGTAAGTATTTCTCTAGAAATAGGCGGCATACTCCAGAATGGTTAAGTACCTCCAAGCCACTGCAGAAAGCTGAATTTGGTACCTATGTCATTAATGGGTCATCCCATGAAATTGATTGCTAAGAAATTTAGGACCAGCAAATGGAAGTATTTTTTCACACAACACATAATCAACTTGTGAAATTCTCTGCCACAAGATGTGGTGACAGCCAGCAACCTGGATGGCTTTAAGAGGGGTTTGGATAACTTCATATGTGTTACTTCATGTGTGTTGGATAACTTCATGTGCTACTAGTCGGAGGGCCACCTCCATCCTCAAATGCAGGATGCCTCTCATTACCAGTTGCAGGAGAGTAACAGCATTAGGGAATGCACGCCCTCAGCTCCTGTCTGTGGGCTTCCCAGTGGCATCTGGTGGGCCACGGTGTGAAACAGGATGCTGGACTAGATGGGCCTTGGGCCCGATCCAGCAGGGCTTTTCTTATGTTCTTAAGACATACTGATTATATTAAAAGGTTTACAAATGGGACATATTTAGTAGGGATGTGTGAACCAACTTGAAATCAAGCCAGTTCGCACTTGAGGCTTGCCCTTGAGCTGAACCGGGGGGCGTGGGGGAGATAGTCTGAGGGTGAGTCAAGTCAGGCCTCAGCTTAGGAGCTGGCTCGACAGAATACTTGTACAGGGGAATCCGGCAATGATTTGGGAGGCTGGCAAGAGGTTGAAAGGAGTCCCCGCCACCATCTTTGCAGCCATCCCTGCTGCCACTGCCTTCACCATCCTGCCACACAGAGGCATTTTTTAAAAGGTAAAAAAATAGACTTTCCTTTTCCCTCCCCACCTTGCCCTGCCTGTACTCGTAAAGGGGAATCCTTGCTGGATTTCCCTTTATAAGCATAGTCGTCAAGCGGCTTGAGCTGGCTCGAGGGATAGAACGGAACCAACTGGGCTCAATTCAGCCCCAGCTGCCCAGGGTGCCCTGAATCCAATCTGGATTCAAGCCGAACCTGGCTAGCCAGTTCTGTGCACATCTCTAATATTTATACCAAATAGTCTTAAGGCAAGACATGATATTTACCTCATAACAGATGCCAACATCCATCACAATGTAAGCGAAGCTGAATATGGGACAGAATGTTATTTAAAGTATTTCTAAGCCAGTTGGGATATGCGGTGGATCCATTGCCACTTCAAATACTTGAATCAGGTTAGATTGGGTGGAGAGGAGACAAACTTCCAGGAGCAGTCAGAAACAAGCTTTTTTTCTTGCAATATGCACACTTCATTTCTTAGAATACATTAAAAGTTCTCTGTCTACCTATCCTAGTACTGATGATGCACTTGAAAGATTCTAAGTAACTGTATTTAATATGTTTGAGACAGCCATGAGAATTTTAAACAGGTTTACAGGCAAAAAAAGATAAAAAGAATAGAAATGTAGATACTTGTGGCATTCATTGAGCCTGTGAAGTTAATTTTGCCAGGCAGCTGGCTAATAAATCTAGGACTGCCAACTATCAAATATTTTACTTGCTCATATGGTATTTTTGCCCCAGGTTCAGTATCAATTATTTTGTTTAATGTTTGTTTTGTTTGATGTAAGGCGTTTGAGACATTTCTATTGACCATACACTCTAATCCACTAATCAACCAAAATTCAACCAGGCTCCACCCCATGAGGCATTTTTTAAAATCACAAACTGGTAACTCTGATTTGATTGCTGAAAGAATTATTTTCTTTAAAACTGCCTATCCACTAAATTAACAGTTAATAGATGTTGGAGTGGAAAATGCAAAATAACAAAATGTTTAGCATTTTATTGTCAACATGAATTATTATAAATCCTGAAGTCTTATAAAGGTAAGAATCACTGGCTAGTTTAATGGGTGGTTCTGCAACAGTAAACAAAAGACATCTGGAATCTATTTTGGCTTTGAAATTCAGTCTCTGAATCTTGACCAGTGAGACCACAAAAGACAAGATAGCTTATGTGGAGCCCTGAGTTTTCTGACACTTATGCTCACTATTTAGCTTTTAATGAGTTCGCCATTTAACTTTTACTGAGTGTTACAGGTTTTTAGTCAACACACATATGTTCTGGGGGTTTGAAAAATTTAATTGAAGCAATTGTAGTTTGCTTCTCTGCAATTTGTCCTATAGTATAAATAATATAGTCATCAAGCTAGTAAGATGATGAGAGAGCTTCTTAATTGTGATCTGTGGACCACCACTCACTCATCTGTGTGCTTTCATGTATGGGTATAACAGAAATAAGAGGGGGGGGGATTAAAGACCTTTTCTAGAGAAATAATTTATTTATTTTTTATTCAAAATGTTTCTATACTGCCCAAAACTTGTGTCTCTGGGCGATTTAATTCTGAGTTTAAATTCTGAATAACAAATTCAGAATTTAAACTCAGTTATCTTTCGACTGTAGTTCAGTGGAAAAGAACACATGGAATGAAAATAAAGTCAATATTATTTTGTGGATGTCAAGAGTTCTTGCTAGCACAGGACCAACTAGAAGAGGCAAGTTTTGATTTTTGAACAGACTAGTACTCCATGGTTCAAAGCTCAGATTTTTGTTTGTTTGTTTGTTTTTTACATTAGCTCTTATTTGACTAATCAGGGTTTCATTTTGGCAATGTATTTCATTGGCAAATGTGTTTCCTGTACAATGTGTTCCCTATACAGCTATCATTAAATTTGGGCTATCACTTCTCAGCAGGTCTAGATATATGCCAATTACCTTTTAAATATTATTAAAGAAAAGCACTCAGACAACCATTGGCTGATGTTTCAGGAAAGTATAATACAACCTCCAATTAGGATTTGCAAGACTTTACAGTTCAGCCATTCCAAAGGGCTTATTAAAAATAACAGGAAACTACTAATGATAAGATCTCAGAATTATATGCTACAGTACATTCAGTGACTGTATTTATATTATTTACCAGTTTCATTTTTTGTGTTACGAAGCATTCACAGGTCTTCCAAATATAGCCAAATATCAAGCAGAGGTACACCACTTACAAAAAGATGGCCAAAATCCTACCAGAATGACAAGGATCCCTCAAGTCAAGTATGTGGCACCCTATTCTATGCTTATGGAGTAAAATCCTTAATAGTCGGCTTTTCCAGGCTGCATTTTAAAAGTAAAGTGTGCCATCGAGTCGGTGTTGACTCCTGGTGACCACAGAGCCCTGTGGTTTTCTTTAGTAGAATACAGGAGGGATTTGCCATTGCCTTCTCCCGCACAGTTTGAGATGATGCCTTTCAGCACCTTCCTATATTACTGCTGCCCAATATAGGTGTTTCCCATAGTCTGGGAAAAATATCAGCAGGCATTTGAACCGGCAACCTCTGGATTGGTAGCCAAGCCCTATACTTTATGGTTTTTAAAAATTTCCACAGTATTTTCTTCCTCATTCTGCCACAAAGAGCCAGTGTGGTATAATGGTTAGAATGCTGGATTATGACTGTGGAGACCTGAGTTCAAATCTCCATTCAGCCATGATACTTGCTGGGTGACTCTGGGCCAGTCACTTCTCTCTCAGACTAACCTACTTCACAGGAATGATGTGAGGAGAAACTTAAATATGTAGTACATTGCTCTGGGCTCCTTGGAGAAAGAGCGGGATTATAAAATGTAAATAATTAATAATAAAGTCCATATACTTCCCAAATACTTCTGTGGTCTCTCATAGTTTCTTCTTGTCTTCTTCCCTAGTGCATTTCAGCACTCTGTTCACATGCCGAGGACCTTCTTTTCACTATAGTCACTACACTGCGGCTTGTGTGAACCTATAACTTTTGCTTGGTACTCTAAAGTGGCAAGCAAATGTTATGGGCTCATATGGACTGGCTAGCAGGAAGTCTAATACATTTAAGATAACATTATTGATTTAAAATTCTTATTAACATTTTAATAATATTCAAAAATAATTGGCAAGTGAAGAAACGTATGAGGATCATAGGCTGGAACACTGGAAGCTGTGAGTGAGTTTACTTCCCGGGTCTGGTTTAAACAGTACACTTGGAATGTTGTGTAAAGAACCTGATATATAGCTTAAAGTAACAGGATCACCTAAGCAGTGTAGGTATTTTTAAATGTTTTGTCTTTTTAGTTGTATTTGTTGGTAGTTCCATTTTTGTTTGCTTTACATGTTTTTATGCGTTCTCACTGTATGTTTTATTTTACTGTTTTATTGTTGTGAGCCGCCTAAAGAACAATTTGTTATGAGGTGGCCATATAAAGTTGTTACTGACATGCCAGGATGCACAGCGTGTGTGGGTGCTGCACTGGCATGATATTAGCATTACATAGCTAACTGCTGAGTGCCAGAGTTAAACAAGATGTCAGGAACATTTCTGCTGAATGGCTTAGTTCTTCCTGAAACTGGTCATCATGTTTAAATGGACCTGAGTGAGCAATTGGATGGAGTACTACCTCTGCACTTTCCCTTATGTCTCTGTAAGGAAAAGGGAGTAGAATCTTGCTTTAAGAAAAAAGTTCAGAGATATTCCATGTTCCTTCATTCCATGTACAGAACAAATAGTCCCACCAATCTGCTATCAGATTAAAAAGGCATACAAAAGTAGTCTTAAATATGCTAAACAACAAGCATTGTGAAATGTCTGGAACAAGCGTATTATGGCTACTACCAATAAAGATAGCCACACTTTTTGGAGATTGGTTTCGGCAACCAGGCGGGTTAATATGCCTTGTAGAATTCTGGCTAGATCATGGGAATCTCACTTTTTTGCGGTCTATAATGATGCCCAGCCTAGCCAGATCTTTGTTCCCCCTTTGATTGGGGAGTTGCCCCGTTGGCCTCCTGTTACTCCTGCTGAAATAACAGATTTAATAGGTTGCCTTAAAAATGGAAAAGCTCCTGGTCCTGATCTTCTTCTTCCTGAACTATTAAAAGCCAATATAGAATGGTGGGCTTTAGTTCAGTCAGACAGGTGTTATTGACTGGTTTGTTTTATCCAGACATCGAGTCCTTCCCAAGGACCTGGGATGGCTGAATTTTATTATCAAAATTGTTGCTGTTATTATTATAAATATTGTCGCAGAATAGAGGCTGTTCCCAGTAAAGTTGCTTTTTGTAATTGGTTGATGGTGATTTCTGTGGCCCCTATGGTGTTGAGGTGCTCTTCAAGGTGTTTTTTGCATCTTCATTTTCTACAACTTTTTCAATTTTATGGTCCCACCAATTTTTGGCTACAGGTAGCTTGTATTTTTTTGCAGATGTTCCAGTGTATCATGCCTGCTACCTTGTCATAGCTTGTCATATTATTATTAATTATTGTTATTATTATTGCTGCAATTATTTCTTTTAACATTTTAAAAATGTTAATTTTTTAAAAAAAATATTTACAAACAATTATTCTGTACTTTATTTCAACCAGTATGATAATTCCACATTCAACCACCACATATTATTAAGAAGTGCTTTTGCATATACCCCTTGGATTGCTTTCTGAAAGCACATCCACCATACAAATAATAGTTTTAGTAAACTGCTTCTAGCACTGACTATGTAGTTGTTAAATGGAAGGAAAGGCATTATCTATCTATCTATCTATCTATCTATCTATCTATCTATCTATCTAAAATTCTCTAAGGCGTAGCTATGGCTAATCCTGTGCATGGCAGCTCCCATGAGAGTTCACGAGTGAGCTGCCGAGAGGGGGTGAGGAAAGCAACAGCGGCGGTGGGGAAGAAAAGGCGAATTGGCAGGTGGGCAGATGGATGGGTGGGCAAAGGGGGAGGGAAAGTGGGGGTGGGGGGGAGAGAAAGTGGTGGCCGTGGGGGGAGAGAAAGCAGCAGACAACTGGGGAAAAAGGTGAAGGGGTTGGCTGCAGTGGGCAGTGGCAGAGGCTGGCCAGGCAGCCGGCCAGGGAAAGAAAACAGTGGGCAGGTGGGTGGGCAAGGGGGAGAGTAAGCAGCAGCCAGGGGAAGGAGGTCCAGCAGAATTGCATAACAGCTCCAACCTGCAGCCTCCACTGTGAGCCAGCAGGAGAGTGCAAGTTGCCTCCAACCAGCCTACTCATGAGGAGGATGGCCAAGCAGGCATGGGAGAGGATGGCAAAACCTTTGGGCCCGCCTGCTGCCCAAATTACTGGTTAGGCCATACTGCGCAGAGAGCCCTGCAATGGGCCGAGAAGGGGGGAAGGGAGAGGAGGAAGGAGGGCCAAGAATGAGGGAGGGGGGCTGAAAACGGGGGGGGGGGGAGAGCTGAGAAGGAGGGGGAAGAGAGAAGAGGAGGGGAGAGGGCCAAGAACGAGATGGAGGGCCGAGAATGAGAGGGATCCGCGAATGAGGGTGGGGGATGGAGGAGGGAGGAAAAAAGGAGAACTGGAGGCATAAATGCTCTTCACCCAGGCCAGCTAGTATTATATATTATTCCACATGTTTATATATCACTCCACATCTGTTTCTATAAAGAAAAGGCACCGCTAAAGCTGGAAGTAAGAGCTGTTATGTGAGTGTGGCTAAAAGCAGCAGTGGTGTCCAAAACCCCCCAACCCCCCCCCCCCCACCCACTGCCCACAAACAATACAGGATACAATTAACTGGGAAGTTCTTCTGAATTCTGGATGTAGTGCGTCAGCCCGCCTTGGTGGACTGGTCTATTCAGGTAGACTAGTCCTCCAAGGTGGGCAGACGCATAAATTCTGGAGTGGAGGCTGGTCTACTTGCCTATCTCAATTGGTAGATCAGTTCTCCCTAGAAAAAAGCACCACCATTTGGTGGCCAATTTTTCCTGAAAAATCTTGTCTCAAAATGGTGGTCAAATCATTCTAATTGATTTGAGTAATTCAAGATTTATTCGCTGTGGCAGCTGGCCAAGCTGCCGGCTGTTTTCAACCAATCAATTTGAATTTTTGCTATTCAAGTCGAGCTCGAATCACAATAATTGATTCACGCACACCCCTAATTTCTTAATCACAATGCTAGCTCTACAAATATTTGCTTAATGTTGCTGAGCATTTGCATAGCCTGAAGCATCAGCACTTCCTGCGGGCATTAACATTCAGCAACGGACCTATATTTTAGCATAGCTAGTCTTTAGTTTTGAAGGAGGCCAGAACTGCCACAAAATGTTTTCAACACTGTATGTTAGGCAGACTTTCCTTTTAAGGATATCTTGGCAGCCTTTCTCCAAACAAGGCTGTTTCTCCTATGGGATCATCTAGCCTTAATTTCTAAGAATCCAAAGTGTGTTCCAGAAAAACCACAGAGGTCAGTTAAACATGGAAAAAACAAAGTCATTTGTATTCACACAGGACAGCCCCATTATCATTCATGAAGGTGCCCCTTCATGCTCAATGGAACTATTTGATAGTCTTGGAAACTTATGCAACATTCTCTACATGTTTTTTGGGATGGCCTCAGATTGGTCACAGTCATGTCTGGCTGCCAGCACAGACTGCAAACATTACAGTGAAGCTGGATGCCAAATTTGCTTTGTATTCCTCTCCATCTCATTCAGAAGGTATGAAAACCACCCATTGGCCTGTAGGGCATGATGATTTTTTTAAAAAAAGAAAAGTTATGGAAAACACAGCTGTATCCTTCTAGACAGAATGAACCATTTTTATCTTCTTGGTTAACAGACCAAAGCCAAAAATGTGTTTGGTCTATTTTATTTTAACCTTCATGCTGTTAAAGAGCATAAGGGCAGAACAGTCACTTCCTAAATTTGCATCATCCAGACATTCTCGGATTATGCCTTTACGGCCACAAGAGAACTACTTTTACTTTTGTGAATAAAGGTAGAAAAGTTAACTCATCAGTGGAGATGATGTGTCATCTAATGCAGGGATAGCTAGCTAGTAGCCTGCAGGCCAGTTGTGGTGTACGACACCAGAGTGTAATGCTTCAAACCAGGCCTTTCAGCAGCCACTTTCTGATGCCTTATCTATCCATCTGTCCATCTATCATATTTATATACCGCCTAAAATATACATCTCTAGGCAGTGTACACAATCCAAGTTTTTTATACACACACACACACACACACACACACACACACACACACACACAAAACACTTTCACAGAATAAAACAATTAAACAGTTTAAAATTAATTTTAATTAAAAGCCCGAGAAAATAGGTGTGTCTTAGGAATGTGCACAAAACTGGCTGACCCGGTTCGGTTTGAGTCCAAACTGGACCCGGACCCGACCGGTTCAGCCCAGCACCCCCTTGACACGCCCCCCCCACACCATTTGGCTCAGTTGGAGGGGGCGTTGCAAATAAAATAAAATAAAATAAATTTTAGTCACTTACCCCCTTCAGGGGTCACTAGTGGGGCCACGGCGGGCTTCCGGAGGCATCTACCCCTGCTGGCCTCCAAAATTGCCCCACTCACCTGGTTCGGCACTCTGTGGCCTGTTCCAGGGGCTCTTCGGTCGGTTCTGGGTCTCATTCCCATTGCGGTGGCCATTTTGGAGGCTGCCGTGCATGCCTAATGGGCCTCTACATGGCCTGGGTCATGACCCAAATGGCTGGGGATGTTTGGTCTGGCACCAAACCAAACTGGGGTGGGGGGTGTTTGGTCTGTCGCCGGACCATCAAACCGAACAGGTTCCAGGTCAAACCTGTTTGACCTTGAACCTGACTGCACACCCGTGGTGTGTCTCAAGGGTCTTTTAAAAAGCAATCAGAGATGTAGAAGCTCTTATTTTGTCAGGGAGTGCATTCCAAATCCCTGGTACATCCACAGAGAAGGCCTGGCCCTGAGTTGCCACCAGATGAGCCAGAGGCACCCATAACCAGACCTCCCCAGATTATCTTAACAGGCAGAAGTGTTCATGACAAAGGAGGTGGCCTTTTAAGTACCCTGGACCTAAGCCATTTAGGGCTTTACAGGTAATTACCAGCTCTGTGTATTTTGCTCAGAAACACAAACAAACAAACAAACAAATAGCAGCCAGCACAATTATTTCAGAACTGGTGTTATATGAGTATGGTCCCTTTGGATTGTCCCAGATACCAACCTGGCTGCCGCATTCTGTACCAGTTGTAGTTTCTGGACTATGTACAAAAGCAGCTACACATAGAGTGCATTACAGTAGTCAAGGCGGGAGGTTACCAGCATATGCATTACTGTTTTAAGGTCATTTACCTCAAGAAATGCACGTAGCTGACATATCAGTCAAAGCTGATAAAAGCTCTCCTGGCCACTGCCTCAGCCTGGGAAACCAGAGAAAGTTTTGGATCAGGAGCACTCCCAAAGAATTGCTTCTTTGCTGCGCGTATTGCTAGAGCATATATCTTCAGATGTGCTCATGTTGTAACCTGTTGGATTCGAGTCTTTCCCCATTTGCTCTCTCGTCATCTACCTCACTGCTTCAGCTCCTGTAATACTTCTGAATACCACGGGGCTAATTTTGAAGCAGGTCGGAGAGCATGCTTAGGAGCTATTGTGTCTACTGCTCTAGTGAGTTTGTTATTCCAAGTTTGCACCAGAGCATCAACAGAATCACCAGCAAAGTTTTCTAGGCTTCTTGGAATCCTATTGGATCCAATAAACATTTTGGACAGACCAATCTAAAGAGTTCCTCATCCCTGCAGAGTTGGGTTGTGGTTGCAAGTCCTACCTTAAGTCTTCTCACCTGTGCCACCAGTACTCTGGTTCTTCAGGAAGCCCAGCAAAACGAGCTATGCCCATCAGAAGCTATATGTGAGACCACACTGATTACTGTCAGCTGACCCCACAGGCAAATTTGGCTTGGGGATCCACTGGGCCCTATAAAGCCCTGTCTTCTGAGCTAGTTCCTCAGTCTGAACCATTTGTTGCTAAAGGTAGACACAGCAGATATGCCTCTGCCTTGCCTGTCTCGTTTAGAAATCAGTATTCAGCCCATTCCTGACTATGCCCCTGTCTCTCTCCTAGATCCTGATCTGCTCACTGGTCTCAACCTTGCCTGACTGGACCACACCCTTGTCTTAGCAGCCAAGAGCAGACCCCTGCTGAGGCCTGACATCCAGCCCCCAAAGTAATTTCATATGGCCCCTGCTGTCCCTGCCAGATTTTAATCAAGCTGTGGTAAAATGTTTGCTGACAGTTTCACTCATACGGACGAGGCGGGGGAAATGTCCCCATGAGATGGAAATAAGCCACATTGTAATGTGAGGCTTTTTTTGTTTTGCATTCTTATGTGCTATCCATGTCTCCAAATGATGAAAAGTCCAGATGCAATGCTACAGAATTTATTTTTCTTCGGATGGGAAAGAGAGAGAAAGAGAGCGAGCAAGCGGGCGCACTTACAGCAGCTTTGTAATATTTGCTTTATCTAATAATATACAAGCAGAGCACAATGGAGGCAAGCAGAGATAGCACATAGCATCAAGTCCTTAAAGAGAACAACTCAATTCAAAGGATATTTTATCTTCATTCAAGCTCTTTAAGCTCCAAAATATCTCTGCCTCTAACCACTATCTAGAGGGTTTATCTCCTCAATCTCTAATCAGTATTGTATTCCAAAAGCTGGAGAGATATTCCCAGCTATCAGGAGAACATTTCCATTCATTATCATCAACTGATTTATCCTTAACTATTATCCTTAACTATTAGCCTCACAAAGAATATTGGCTGATATACAGAGCAAGGATGCACTGGTACAGCAACTAACTGTACCAGTCCAGCAGGGAAGGGCATTGTTGGACACTCTCCCCTTCCCAGGAAGCCTTTTGTGCCACCTGAAAATATGTGCTTGTTGGATGCACAACCCTCAGCGGCATATTTCTGGCTGGCATAGAGTTCTCCCTGGGAAAGGGTAATGTTGCACAGGTGCGGTTAGCTGGGAAGTTCTGTTAGGCTGTTCTCTTGCTGCAGCGATTTGTCCTTGCTCAGAAGTTCAGCCAATATCACAGTATTTCTGTTAGACTACACAAACATCATTATTATGGATCCTGATCGCTGGTGAGGGTCAGTTTTATGTGGCAAAATATTCTTGTGGGCCCCCAACTATTGACAGGAGAACAGAATCTTTCCTGAGATACAAAAACTGGCTACCTCTGATCTAAGGCGTGTGCTTCTCTCTGAATTACTCTCATGCTGAGAAGCACAAAGCATCTTTCCAATACTTAAGCTCCCTACAAAATAGATACATGTATGTTATTCATGTGTTAACAGCGTGCAAAAAAAGCTATCTCAGCAAAGGGAAAAGATCATTTTGAAGGGTTTCTCTAAGGATAAGTGATTAGAACTGTACATAAATCAGCTAAATTGGTAAACATTCAGATTTTTCACACAGAATCTTTAATGGATGATTGCATACATGCCAACATGTTCCTATTTCCCCATTCACAAATTGCTGAAATTAACTGAAGCTGGGCATTACTATGAAGGAAAGCTTTTTGGCCTCAATCTGCTGTCCTTAACAGTGTCCAGAGTTCACCTTCTCAGGCTGGTTTACACAAGCATTTTCTTCATCACTTACTGGTTGCATGTGTGGATGAGGCATCACAAATCTAACAACACAGCTAGAACTTTCATTTCACCAAATGTCACATCAAATGCAATGCTTTTCAGTGAAGCCACTCAGACATTCAGCTACCAGGCATAATGTATGCAGTAGTCTAGAGAAATCAAGCGTACATGGATGTGTAAACGAATACGACAAATATTTATATACTGCTTTTCAACAAAAGTTCCCAAAGCAGTTTACAGATAGATAGATAGATAGATAGATAGATAGATAGAATGGTCCCCTGTCCCCAAACGGCTCACAATCTAAAAGAGAAACACAAGATAGACAGCAGCAACAGTCATTGGAGGGATGCCGTGCTAGGAAAGGATAGGGCCCGTTGCTCTTCCCCTGCTAAATAAAGAGAATCACCGATTTAAAAAGATGTTTCTTCTATTCAGTTAGCAGGGTGTAAACCAGCCCTTAATGGTATATGGAAATGGTAACTGACCAGGGTACTATTCCTGGTCAGTAAAGCCGGGCTGGGTGTCTTCACTAAATCTCACGGAAGCCCTGTATAACTGCATAGATACCTTTGCTTGTACTAAAGTACAAACAGAAACTAAATGTATAAAGAGATAAGTGTTCAATTTCAGGAAGAACTAAATAGGTAAAGTGACATGACAAAAGGGTTGTTTGGGCCTGTTTTGTTCTAGGCATTAAACATAATTTTACTTATTATTTTGGAATGATTTACTGTACGATTGTTCTATTCACTTTAACAGAAAATTTGGTTTATGACAGGTATGGTGTAAATCCTTTCTCCTTCACTGCCTTGGTGTTGTGCATTTCACATTTTTGTCATATATATCTCATCCTCTTTCAAAGCAAAAACTTCTTTGTATCAAAGGCTTAGGAGAAACGAAGAATCTAGTAAAAGACATACATGGTCATGCAGTGAACAAAATTATTTCTTAATCACGCTTCCGTCTTACTCACCTTTCTTCCCAGGGTCTCAGTCTTGCAAATGGTCAATCCCATTTTATCCTCATCAAACCCTGTTAGGTAGGTTATGATATGAGAAAGAAACTTGCCCAAGGTCACTCTGTTAACTTCTGAACTAAATGGATTTGAACCAAGGCCTCTCCAACACTCTGGCCACTATCCCATACTGGTTCTGACAAGAAGAACCAATGTCCTTACAACTCATGAGGTATCTAGGTGCCCAGTTGTACCAATTCTTCCCATTTTTAAATATTCCAGTCTTTCCCCAGATGTTCTGCCTTATGACACAGACTCTTAATTCTACATTTTGAAACCATTCCAAAAAGACTGGGAGTTGAAAATAACTAAGGGTGGTCCTTATTTAGTTTAAACACAGCTATAAGTCATAATTATGTGCTGATAGAGAGCTGGAATCAATTCTAGGTCAGCAAAGCATGGTATTTGCTGGAGAGGAAGCCCAGGTGGTAGACGGATTAAACAAGAATCAATCAATGTAAACTAGCACAATGCCTCTCATTTTAATGGGTGGTGCATGTAATGGAGGGAGGGATTGTACACTGAATCCCTCTGCAGAATCCCCATCAGTGTGGGAGCCAAGCCACTCATTGTCAGGGTTAGAGGGCAGGCTGTTGTCCTCCCAGCAACTCAGCACTTTACTTTTCCCCATAGGAATGAATGACAAGCTTCACCTTATATAGGAGAAAGGAAAGGGGGACACTGGCAAGGACACTATTTGGGTGGAAGCTAAAATAGCTCTCAGTCCCTCCTGACCCCAGCAACTAAAAAGCAAGTCTCTCCCTTTATGCATAGCTCTATCAGGAGTTGTTTTTCTTTGTCACACTAGCATTGATGGAATGTAGGAACTGGTTTATACACATCTATGTGCACATCACATGGATGTCCAGTTCATTCCTTTGCCATTCTCTAAGCACAGTTTTTCTTATCTACAATTCGATTGTCAGACATTCAGTTGTTGTTCGGGGTAATTCTGGTCTAGGGATGTGCAAGCTGGCTTGATTCGAACTGTGGTTCTGTGGTTCAAATCAAACCGGCCCAGTTTGGGCAGTCTGAGTTAGACCTGGACCGGATCCCCTAAGGGAGGTACTGGTCCAAGTTTGAACCGGACCAGCCCTGGTTCTAAGAAGGCCTCACAGGTCAGTTTGGAGGTATACTTGTAAAGGGGGATTCCCTAGCCTAAGGATTGGGGGGCGGGTGAGGAAAGGGTCCTTAATACCTTTTATTTTCAGGCCGCAGCAATGGAGAGTCCCTGGAGACATCAAAGGTGGCAGGAGGCAGCGGTGGGGACTCCTCCAAGCCCTCCACCAGCTTCCCGAATGACAGCCCAGGCCAGCTGCAGCCTGATTGAGGCGCGAAAAAACCAATACAACTACAGAGTCTACTTTAACAGCAAGGACAGTAGCAGCTCATACTAAGAAGCTGGAGAAGTGGAAGTGAGCCCCAGCTTCTTGGGTACTAGCAGCCACTATCTCACTCCCTTCTAGCCCTACTCCAGTCCAGTTATTATTATTATTTTATTTTTATTATTTTTACATTTTTATATCCCGCTCTTCCTCCCAGGAGCCCAGAGCAGTGTACTACATACTTGCCTTCAGGAGAGCCATTAAAACCTATATGTTTGGCCTGGCCTTCCAGGGTTTTTAAACTGCTGTAAAGGTTAGGCCTGGTTCTTCGCGATTTTTAACTGTTTACATGTTTTAACTGCTAATTGGTTTTATGCTGTTTTTATAGTTTTGGTTTTAATTGTTAATTGATTTTAATTGTTCTTATTTTGATGTAAACTGCCCCGACACATATTTGGAAGGGTGGTATATAAATCGAATTGTAACAATCAGGCAGTAACAGCCTTTCCTTTCCTGTAAAGAGTGAACCGGAAGTGTACCCTTCCTGACTGACAGGATAGGGATCAGCCACACAGCACACGGTGGGTGGGACCTAGAGGGCCATGAGGCAGGAAGAGAAGCATGTCTTTGTTCAGAAGGATCTAAGTGGGAGGTGAGGGAAGCACAGGCAAAAAGGCTTAGTGAGAAGCAATGGAATTTTGCTCCCTCGTGGTCAAAAGCTAGCCTGGTGATTTTTCTCAAGAAGAAGGAGCTGGCTGCAGGGCAGGAGATGTGGCCATGAGGTCTGGCTGCAGGAAAATCTCTATGTAAATCTGAGGAAGCCAGGAAAGAATGAAACTTGAATCCTCTACCATGTTTTTGGTGAGTTCAAGGCAAAGGAAGCCAGGGCTTTTGGCTTCGGGGAGAGTTTAGACGAGGGAACAGTTTGTTAGTTAGATGTGGCATTAGAAATGTATCTTTCTTTTGTGTGCATTGTGCATCCCTGATATTGTTTGAAGTTTGTCGATCTAGAATGTAACTAAGCTAAGAAATGCTGAGCCTGCACCAGTCCAAACAGGTGTTGTAAGAGACTCTGCAAGCTTTTCAAGGGGCGTTTGCATTTTCCTACATTTATGTTCTTTGCAACTGGGTAACCACGTTTTTTAAAGTGTGCCACTCCAATATCAGCTGGAGTGCTTTTTGGAAGGAACCTTGTAATCTACTGAGTATTTTTATCTGTAACTAGAAGCTGAGAGAGCCTCAGACGGAAGCTGTCTGTAGTATTTTGAATAAAGTTTCTTTTTCTTTTTTTGTTCTTTACAATTTCAAAAAGCCTCTTTGAGTGGATTTTAATTCAGGAAAGGGGGGCTGGAAAGGGGTTTACTCTGGTGCAAACATACCTCAATTTGATTATTCAGCAACTCTACCAAGTTTTCTCATCATGTGTAGGCTTGCACGTGGAGGTTTTTGTGTACTTTTCCAACAATAAAGAGAAGGAGAGTTGCCCTGGAAATTCACCCAAGCCAGGGGGAAATATGCTCTTGATAAGTGGGTGTGGTGGCAGCGTATTATATACCAGGAAAGTTTGGGGCAGCAGTCTTTGGGGGTGAAATCAAGAGAGAATATGATTCAGCATTTTTCTTCCCCTCAAGTGAGCTTGTTCTAAAACAAAGGCTGGCTTAAATCCGCTACATGAATAAACAAACAAATAGAGCCCTGCAGGCTGGTCATTTGCCCAGTAGGGGAGGGAAATTCCCAGTCCTGGTCATTCACCCAGTTTGGGATTTCGCTCCCCTACTGGATGAATGGCCAGCCTGAATGGATCAAATATAGCTGGGACTGGCCAAGTGGCTGCCAGTTCCAGAGCAGTTGAAGGTCATTTCCTACCCCTCCAGCTAGTTAGTTTGAGCCACTCCTGAATAAGGATCTGATTCTTTCCCCATTACTTAACTCCAATAAGCCTATGCATGTAGGTTTTGAGCTGAGTGGGCAGTTTACTAGTATTGATGTCAAGGTGAAAAAAGGAAGGTTTGCTGTCTTTGGTGATAAGGGAGGAGGGGGTGGTGCTTGTTAGCTCTGGTGGCCAAGGGGGAGTTGGTATCATGGTACAATGGTACTGTTTGGGGGCTTTAGTGCCCACATGGGCTGACATATTTGTCTTTCCCTTCTCCCTGTTGTATTTTTTTGTTCTGCAGTCCAAGAATATTTCTGCATGTGCGGTGAGATACCAACTTACTCAAGTATAGAGTAAAGCAGGAGGGCCCATAGGTCACTGAGCTTTGCATGCAGAAGATCCAAAATTCAATCCCTGGCATCTCCAGAAAGCTCCCCCCACCAATCTGACATTTGGGAAAGCTGCTATCACTCAGCATAGACAACGGTCTGACTCAGTATAAGGCAGCTTCCCATACCAACTAAAGAGATTTTTAAAAATACAAATTATACAGCACAATCAATAGTTATTTCATGACTTCAGTTGAGCGTAAAATGAATGTTATTTGCAAGTTCGCAAAGATAATATTCCAGTGTTCACTTCAGTCAGCAAATACTGAAAATCACACCTTCTGAGAACAGCTTTGAATTATCTATTTTAAATGTATTTATAAGGTGGAGTTTTTAAATATTAATTGATCTTATGTTTTAAAGAAGATTGGAAACCATTCTTGTTGTATCTAAAGAATTACTTTCCTACTATGGACTTTATAGCAGGGTTTGAAATTTAGTAAAAAAAACCTGCAGGTTGGGTAGATTAACTATGTTTGTAAGGGTTTGAATTTATGTTTTGAATTATTATTATAGCAAGGGTAAATTTTATAGTTGATGATTCACGAAGAGATGTGTGCGGGAAGTCCACCTTTTTGTGTGTATTTGCAATGAATGATAATATTACTATTGTTAAAATTAATAAAAATTGAATTTGGAAAAAAAATTGACCTTGTCACCATGAGCAAATACTAAGCTTCTGCTGCTGTTTACCACAGGTGTGTTGTAGGGCTGTGTGAAACAGTCATGCTTCAATCTGAGAGCCACCTCAGCACTTTCGGGCCTCCCCCGATTTGATTTGGGGATTTTGGTGGGTGCCCCACTTTGCTTTGGCTGAATCTGGAGGTGAAGCTTCAATTTAGAGCCAAAGCTCTGGCCCTTCTCCCTGCAATGATTGTAGTCCCAGGTTACAATTCCCAGGAAACTCTGCACCTTTCCCAAGACTGCAGTGGGGGATATGCTTCAGGTTGTAATTTACCATAGATACTGCTACCTTGCCAGGCTTGGATAAAAATAAAAATAGAGATCGCCTCTTCTGTCCATGCCTGGTAAATAACGACAGGAGTTAGGAGAGGGTGGAGATGTGGGGGAGGGGCTGAGGCGGCTGAATCGCTTCAGAAGCAGTTCAGCCAGGGTTGCATTGACTGACTGAACCAGCAACCTGCCAATTCAGTTGAGACCAAAGCTTTGGTGGCCAAATCTCCTCCAAATTGGATCGGCCACCAAAGTTTCACACAGCCCTAATGTTTAGGCTCTGCTCAGTCTTGTATGGGAGGAGGAATGCCCCAAATCCTGCTGCATGACCAAACACAGAACAGAACGTAAACACCAGTTACTCAAGATTCATTGCATCTCTCTGTGCATTAGGTTTCCCTCATCCCATGTTGGGTTGTTTGCCTTCTCTTTTAGTTGAGGTGCTGGACTGTGGGGCTAGTGAGATTCCATGTACATATCACCCTCCGCTCTCACAGACCAGCTGCTGCAACCCAAACCAATGCTTTTCACAGGCAACAAGGTATGCTTGCAGAAAAGATGCTTACAGAGGAAAAAAATGCTCTAGGGCAGGGATTCTCAATGTTGGGTCCCCAGATGTTATTGGACTTCAACTCCCATAATCCCCAACCCAAGGCCACTGGGGCTGGGGATAATGGGAGCTGAAGTCCAATAACATCGGAGGACCCAACATTGAGACTCCCTGCTCTAGGGTGACTCAAGTAGTACAATTTCTGCATAATTTCCATCTGTGGTATATTATAATCCTGGTCTCAACATTTGGAATTGCTATTTAGATTGTTTGGGTTTCTACGTAATTGATTCCAAGCCACTCTGAGTACAACAGTAATTCTAGAGACCCTAACCTAGGTCTGCTCCTCCACTGATGGAGGCAGCTTAGTGGTATGAAGTCGATGAGCTGCATAATCTCACTATTATTTTAGTGGTGTTGAAGAAGGCTGGTCATTGTTCAGTGGTAGCAGAAGTATGGCCCTAGTGTCTATAACCTTTGCTTCTTACATTTTGAAAAGATTCTCGAATAGCAAGTCAGTAAAGACCTGGTTATATTACCCTGAAGAGCTGTCCTGTCACTGGTCACAGCACCTGATGTTCCTGAGTGGATCTTTGGTGTGATGCGAGGGCTGAGACACACTGCCAGCAGGTTCATGTGATAAATTTTACCACTCCAGATTGCAGGTGGGAGAACTGAATGTTTTAATGCTTCCTCCATGTAAATTTTTTTTTTAATGCTTCTGAATACAAAATTGACATGTCCGAGAAAAGCCTAGTATTTTAGAATAATTTATTTTCTTCTTTTTCATCTATAGTCATGTAATGAAGCATATTTTCAGTATGATTGTTTATTATTTTCTTGTGATATGTATTAAATCAAGATATGTTCTCTCTTATTTGTTTATATCAAATACTAATATGTTGTACTCTGTTGGGGGCACTGTATTTGGACTACCTTATTATATAATAATATTATTTATTATTATTTATTTACGCAGTCAGGCAGGTGTTATTGACTAGTTTGTTTTATCGAGACATCGAGTCCTTCCTAAGGACCTGGGCTGGCTGAACTTTATTGTCAACGTTGTTGCTGTTATTATAGCTATCGTCGCAGAATATAGGCTGTTCCCAGTAAAGTTGCTTTATGTAATTGGATGATGGTGATTTCTGCGGCCCCTATGGTGTTGAGGTGCTATGGTGTTGAGTTGTTTTGGAATTGCACCTAGGGTGACAATTACTACTGAGATTATTTTGGTCTTTTTCTGCCACAGCCTTTCAATTTCAATTTGTAGCTCTTTGTATTTGGTGATTTTTTTCTATTGCTTTTTCTTCTATTCTGCTATCCCCTGGTATTGCTATGTCGATTATTTTAACTTGTTTTTCTTTCTTCTCAACTACAGTTATATCTGGTGTATTGTGTGGCAGATGTTTGTCTGTTTGTACTCGGAAGTCCCATAATATTTTTGCGTCTTCGTTTTCTACAACTTTTCCAATTTTATGGTCCCACCAATCTTTGGCTACAGGTAGCTTGTATTTCTTGCAGATGTTCCAGTGTATCATCCCTGCTACCTTGTCATGCCTTTGTTTGTAGTCAGTCTGTGCAATCTTTTTACAACAGCTGATTAGGTGTTCCACGGTTTCATCCAGTAGCGTATCGGGGGGAAACGGCGCCCAGGGCTAGCTCTGGCCCTGAAATGGCGCCCCCCGCCCCCCCCACATACCTGTGGCGGTGATTTGGCGGTGGCTGGCGGCTGGCGGCGAGCTGTAGCGTGGCCTGAGCGGCGGCGGCGGATCGCTTGCCAAGGAGTGCAGGCAGAGCGACACCGAGCCTGCCTTCTGGCCGCCCGGCGTCACTTCCCAACTGTGAAGGCGCGCCTGCGTAGTTCACAGAATGAACTGTGCAGGCGTGCCTGCACAGTTGGGAAGCGACGCCGGGCCAGAAGGCAGGCTCGGCGTCACTCTGCCTGCACTCCTCGGCGGGCGATCCACCGCCGCTCGGGCCGCGCTACAGCCCATCGCCGCCAGCCACCGCCGCACTCGGCGGGCAACCCGCCGCCGCCCGCCACCGCCAAATCGCCACCACACGCCCGCCGCCACACTCGGCGGGCGATCCAGGGGGGGTGGGGGGAAGCCACTTTTTGGTGCCCCTCCACGTGACCCGCCGGGGTGGCACCCAGGGCACGTGCCCTGCCTGCCCCCCCTATCGTTACACTCCTGGTTTCATCTGCTTCTTTACAAAGGCGGCACTTGCTGTTTGTTGTGGATTTTTCAACTTTTGCTCTTATTGCATTTGTTCTTAGTGCCTGTTCTTGTGCAGCCAGTATTAAACCCTCTCTTTCTTTCTTCAAGTTGCCATTCTTAAGCCATTGCCAGGTCTTGGTGATGTTTGATTTTCCATTTATATTGTGCAAATATTGACCATGCAATGGCTTATTTTTCCATTTTTCTGCTCGGTTCTTGACTTGTTCTTTCTTGTAGGCCTGCTTTGTTTCATTGGTGTTGAATAGTTTCGCATTATTGACCATTTGAAGTGCATCTTCTTCACTGTCCTTGATATATTCTTCAAGGCCTCTTTTCTCCTCCTCTATTGTTTGATGGACTTGCAGCATTCCTCTTCCACCTGAGCTGCGAGGGAAGTATAGCCTATCAACATCACTGCAGGGGTGCAGAGCATGATTGATGGTCATGATTTTCCTGGTCTTACAATCTAGCGTCTCTAGCTCTGCCTGGGTCCAGTCTATTATTCCTGCAGTGTATCTGATAACAGGTATAGCCCAGGTGTTTATGGCTTGTATGGTGTTCCCGCCATTGAGTTTGGACTTGAGGATTTTTCTAACCCTCCTGATGTATTCACTTCCAATTTTTCTTTGAACTTCAGTGTGTGCAATGTTATCAGCCTGGAGAATGCCCAAGTATTTGTAATGTTCTTTCTCTTCCAGATTCTTGATGTTGCTTCCATTGGGCAGTTCTGTTCCTTCTGTTTTTGTTATTTTTCCTCTGTTCATTATTAATGCAGCACACTTGTCTAGTCCAAACTCCATTGCTATATCGCTACTGAATATACGGACAGTGTTTAGCAGTGATTCGATTTCTGACTGGGACTTTCCATACAACTTCAGATCATCCATGTACAACAGATGGTTGATTTTACTTGATGTTTTTGATGTCTGGTATCTGAGGCCTGTTTTGTTTAGTATTTGTGAAAGTGGAGTCATGGCAATTACAAACAACAGAGGGGATAGTGAGTCCCCTTGGAAAATACCTCATCTAATGCTAACCTGTCCAAGTGTCTCGCCATTGATTGTTAACTGTGTAATCCACATGCTCATTGCTTTTTAAATAAATATCTGAATGTTTTTGCTGACACCAGTTATTTCTAAACATTTTAGTATCCATGTGTGAGGCAATGAGTCAAAAGCTTTCTTGTAGTCAATCCATGCAACACTTAGATTGGTTTTTCTTCTCTTGCAATTTTCTAAAATCATTTTGTCAATCAGCAGCTGGTCTTTTGTGCCTCTGGTGTTCGGGCAATTTCCTTTCTGTTCAACTGGAAGCTGTTTGTTAGTTAATAAGTGTTGCATTACTTCATCTGCTATTATTCCAGTTATTATTATTATTATTATTTTGTGTAGTGCAAGGGGTACACATTTTTTATTGCATTTAATATATACAATATGGGGTTTTTTTTTGCATTTTAAGATTTTATTAGATTTTACAATAGCTTTTACATGTTTACTGCATTGCATGCAATGACATAAATCCTCAAAGCAGTGTCATACCGTTCAAGAAAATATGGTGCCACAGCCACAGTCTATATATTATTCAGCAAACAAAACTATACCCACTCACTGTTTTTCATGCTTTTTTCACAACTTGGTGTTTGTGTTATGCTGCTCCTCTAAGAACCCAATTTCTAGCAGAGTGTTGTTTTTAAAGTGCTTTCAAGCATTTAAAATACAGTGGTCCCTCGACTTACAAACTACTCGACATAAGTATTTTTCGAGTTACAAACGGCAGTTTTAGATCTGGTTTTAGATGCAGTTTTTTCGACTTACAAATTTTTAGATGGGGTTTCCTCGACTTACAAATTTTTAGATGGGGTTTCCTCGACTTACGAATTTTACATGCGGTTTCCTTGACTTGCCTGCCTGTTTACTGCCTGTTTATTCTTGAAAAGAAATGTTCCTGTGCAGTTTGCAAGCCTTACTGGGGGTCTGGGTCTTTTTTCTAGGCTCCGGAACGCATTAATCCGTTCCCAATGCATTCCTATGGGAAACCGCTTTTCGACTTACGAATTTTTCGACTTATAAATGTGCATTCGGAACGGATTAATTTCGTAAGTAGAGGGACCACTGTATGTGATCTCACCCACTTCACCAGACTCCTTCCCCACCGCCTTGGTATGAAGTCGCACAGTCCAGATAGCAGATTGATCACAAGTTTCTTCTTTAAAAAAAATTTTTTATCCCACCATCATGTACAGAATTCTCAAAGCAGCTAACAGCATAGGTTTACTGTACACCCTAACAAAGCACCAGTGCAAAGGGAGAAACTCAGGTGCTGCTGAAAAGTTCACCTGCTGCATTCCTCATTACATGCTGCAAGTTTCACAACATATCTGCTACATGTGCTTCTGTACTGCCCGCGATCCGACATCACTGGCAGTGAAGTGCCGTCCATATTTCTGATGCCCTAATTCAGATTTTATTGCTGCACTGCAACACTACAACGTTGCATCTGCATTTCAGGAAAGTAGCAGTATTTTTCCGTTGTAGGAGGTTTGCAATGATGTTGCCCTGGTATAAGTGGTGTGGTGTGGACAGTTCATGGGGGTGGGGGCATCTGTCCATATTATGCCTTCCCGCTTGGATTTTGTCTCTTTTTATTTTATCTTCCTCCCTTCTAATTTTTTCTCTTTTTTATACTGAGAGAAGGGGGAGCAGTGAGCAGGTGGGCAAAGCCTTAAGAGCCAAGAAGCTCCTTCTGGGCTTGCTTTGCTCACCACTTTTAGGGGGCAAAGCAATGGGGATAATCCACCCGATCCCCAACTCCCCTGATGTCTATCTAAGGGCCCTCTCTGGTTTTGCTGGATTGCTTGTGCAAAGGTGCAATGCTGAAAGTAAATTCTTGCTTTGGAGTGGCCCCTGCCCTTGGTTTGTGCAAGGGTGCAACACTGCCATTAATTTTTTGTTGTTGTTGTTTTGCTGGATTGCTTGTGCAACGGTGCAACACTGCAAGTAAATTCTCGCTTTGGAGCGGCATTTTCCCCGCCCTTGTTTTTGTTGTTGTTGTTTTTGCTGGATTGCTTGTGCAATTTTTGTTTTTGAACAGAGCTTGCCCTGGTGGCTTTGTACAAGGGATATGAGAATTTTATTTATGAAAAGACGTGTCATCTCCCTACCTCCTTCGTGACCCCATTGACCCAAAATGGGGCAGGAAGAGGGGGCAGATAACACAGTTCAAGGAGAATATGGGCACCCCCCGCTTGGAAACCACACTGCAGTGGACAGTAATATGAACGGTCACCAGCATACTACGAAGCATTGAACAACCCTTTACTCGCCATTTGAAACCATTGCACCATTCCGCTGCACCTTGCAACACTTCTAGCAGTGCAAAGCTCGTAATCTGGAAAACACCCTGACTCAATTCCACTGCTGGCAGCAGTGGGGGCAAATTTCAACAACCTCCTTTCCCCAGGAAGTGCTCGCGCAGCCCTCAGAAACATATTTTGGGGTGAACAGAGGACTGCCCACTGCTAACAGAGCAAAGAGGCACTTTTTAAAGTAGTGAGTCTCTTTATTGAGCCTGCAAGAGCAACTGACCCTATCCACCCCCAGCACAGCATCTCTCCAGTGGCTGTTGCTGCTATCTTATATTTCTTTTTTAGATTGTGAGCCCTTTGGGGATAGGGAGCCATTTTATTATTTATTTATATCTATGTAAACCACTTTGGGAACTTTTCTTGAAAAACGGTATATACATATTCGTTGTATTTATATTCCAGGGGCAGAGGAGGTCACTGAAATTCTCTCTCTCTCTCTCTCTCTCTCTCTCTCTCTCTCTCTCACACACACACACACACACACACACACACACACACTAGCACCAGTGCAGAGTTAATCTGAAACTCTTCAGAAGCACTGATGCTACACTGCTGCTTCTCCCCTTGCACCAGCGTGTTGTTAATCAGGATGTCAGCCATACAGTTTAAAAACAGATCATTATCACAGTAATAGAATGACAAAAACAAAACAAGCCAGCACCACCAAAATAGAATCCAATCCAGCAGCAATACAGTTAGCATGCAATCATGGCAGCAATCAGATAATAGTCCAGGGGGAGGGGAAAAATAGTGCTTACCCAGGGCCAGACTGGGGGCACTGAGAGGGCGGTGGAATGTATGTGGGGAGGGCGCTGGGTTTTGAGCAGAATGGGTGCTTAAGGGTGGGAGTATTCTCTGCTGCCAAGTGCAGCGGAGCACAGGGGAGCCCTGTGGGTGGGGCGCACTGGGAATATTCCCTGTTGCCTTGTGGGCCAATCCGAGACTGCGCTCACCTGGCACCTAAAAGATACAAGCATGGATACTGTGTGCAGATATGTCTGAAGAAGATGTCCCTGAGATGAGAGATCACCACAGAAGAGGCTCTATCTCCTGACTAACCATTGAGACAGGGGCAACCAAGCTAGAGGTTCTGATGATGATTATGTGTTTCAGCTGTTAGAAAGAGGATCACATTAGATGTGATAGTGACAGACCTATTGCTTTAAACACAGGTCTGCCCCAATCACGCATAAAGGGAAATAATTGGGATCCAGTTTTTAGAGCCAAAAAGGGGGTTCATGGTGAGAGGAACTGAACTCCCCCCCCCAAAAAACCATCTACCTCTCTGTAGTTGATCTCACAGGGGCGAATTTCTTCAAGAATTTCTCCTTCGCATTATTAGAGCTTAGCAGAGGAGAACAATGCCTTGTGGTGGGCAGGTCAATCTGGCAGAAGAAAGATTTAACATATTGTTGGTTGTAAAAATTGGACTACCCCCCACCTTATGCTTGATTGGGTAAGGTCTGGGTTTAATCAAATGTGTCTGCAGCTGTCACATCTATTTTGGCCCTGAGGCAGCTCCTTATATGTGCAACTATGAGGTGAAATTCTTGTTCTGGGGAAGGGGCTGAAAATGTTTCCACTGAGTTCTACAGAGCAGATTCTTATCTGCAATGTAATAAAACTGCACCTTTATGGAGCAACATTTTTCTCACCCCACCCTGCCAAACAGATGGAAATAAACTATGTTAAACTCCCTTCAAGAAGTGATACCTCTCTTTTAGCACAGGTGGAATCACCAGTGGGCAATTTTCAAGGTAAAGTGAGTGAGAAGGTCTGTTCAGTCAGACATTGTACTTAGCCTCTGATTCAAAGAAAAGTTGGTGGTTTTGTAGGCTTCAGCAGCAGCTTGATGCCTGCTATGTGCCACAGAGAGAGTATCCACAAATTTCCTCAGGTAGCACACCCCAAAATAGTGTCAAATCCCTCACCTAGATAACAGCAAATGTGTTTTCCTGCCCTTAAACAAAAACAAAACAAAAATCTCAGCTTGGATAAAAGAGCATATGGTCCCTTCAAAACAAGCACAGAAATACTATGCCTCAGTGAACAGCTTGTTTTACGCACTTGGCAATAATAGATTTATTTTCCCATTACCTACCAGAAAACTGTAAATATGGTCCCAGATTATGCAGTCAGCAGAATCCAGTGATAAAGCTTTTCCTGGACTGTTATGATTTGAGACTGCAAGAAGGGGGCTGCTGGTTACCATGCATGTGTGAATGTTCCCTCACCATTAAGAGTATCTTCCTTACACTGGGAGAAACAGCATTTCTGGGAGAAGGTATATTTCACCAACATGCTCAGTTTGTGTGTGAAGGGAGATGGTGGTTCCCACATGGGAATATTCTAAGTATTACATTTAAGAAGGGCAAGGGGTATTCATCTCCCCCATGTTTCAGACCATGTAATGATTTCTCAGAACACCTGTATTTGCTCCTTGTTGACATAGTGTTAGAAACAATTCAGTCGGTTCAAATGAGGGCTATCAGACAGCTAGCTGGCTGTGGGGAAAATGGCCTGGCCTTCTCCAGGCCTTTGCTCCCAGCTATAATACGCACAAACAATAGGTCAAGATTTTTATGCTGTGGAGCTAAATGTTGTCACCTTCTAAATGTGGAATGCGCTCCCTGCTGAGATACGATCCTCCCCATCTCTGGCATTTTTCAAAAAACACCTGAAAACACATCTCTTCAACCAGGCTTTCTCAGCTTTTTAAAACTTGTTTTTAAATTCTTCTGATTATTTAATTGTTGTTTTACAATGTTTTTAATTGTTAATTATTTTTTATGCTTTATAATTGTTGTTTTAATTATTAATTGATTTTAATGGTGTTTTAATGTAAACCGCCCTGAGCCTTTTGGAAGGGCGGTATAAAAGTTTTAATAATAAATAAATAAAATAAAATGCTGCACAAACTGCCACGAAAGGGAAACTACAGAGACTGGTCCAAAAGACGGCCACACTCGTGTCAAACGAGAGGTTATTTTAAGCTTGTGACTGGCCCTGATGTGCTTGGGTTTTTTTTTCTTGCTTAAACAGGAGCCACGGGTTTTATAGCTGCTTCCCTCATACACACAAGGGGATATTATATATAGATTTAATGAACGGTTTATTTGGCAGCAACTCTATTTTAATTCTTCTCCTTTCCCTCCCTTTTCCTTTCTGACTCCCCCACCCCCTGACACACACTCTATAGGATCCCCTTGGGACAAATGTCCAGACAAACAAACTGCAAAAGATGACAGTACAGAATACAACCCCATGGCAGTGGGTGGGAGAGACTATCAGGATCAAGTCTGTATAATGGGGGGAGGGGCACCCCTGTGCCACCATTTCTATGAACATATCCCCTGCCATTGCTGCTTGGTCTCAGGCAGGAAGCTGCCACTGGTACCAAAAGGAGCTTCCCTCTCAGGGGAAAATAGTAGCTATGGGGGAAAGGCAATCCAGATTGGCACTGTGGTGAGGTTTACTCTGATGTAGCTGCTGTTCCACTTAGAAAAAACACGCATTCAAGATCCAAACTCTGCATTTGAGTAACATGTAGTTTGGCCCATAGATCTGCACTGACAACATTTTATAGTTTATTATGAGGCATATTTTTAAAAAGCCACAGCCAATGCTCTTAAAGCACACTCTTTTTAAAAACAATTTAATCTTAAATGCATCCAATGGATGGCCTTCAAATTTGTTATGAACCTGCTCACTTCTGCCTGAAATATTTTGGCAAATTACTTACATTTGAAAGGGGGGTTCTGAAACATAACTTGCCCCCCAACACCCCCCCCCCCACATAATCTGCAGCTTGAAGTGGTACCACTCAGGAAATGGTCTACTATGTGATTCTGCTTATAGTACGACCTGGTTGCAGAGAGACCAAAACAAACAAAAAGCTCAAAGAGAAGGTTCCCATCATATGCACAGGCCACTTCCTGATTCAAATTGAAGCAGCCATTTTTAAGTGTCTTTCAGAACAAAAGTAAGAGCTGCACAATCAATCAACAGAAAATGTTAAGCTGTTGACAAGCTATAATTGGGCACCACTGTGCCCCCACGCGGAAACAAAATGTGCAACAAAAACAGGAGTTCTTATCCAGCCAGAAGCAGCAGCATCCCATGGCAGCCAGAAAAACAGAAGATACTTTTCTGTCATTAAGCCCCTGCTTTTCTATTTCTGCCATGGCAAGTCAAGGGAGACCTGTCAGGAGCCCGAAGGACAACAAAACATCCTGTTTTATTCTTGATTCTCTTATTTAATTGTATTTTGATTCTAACTGTAAGCTGCCTTAGACGCTCTCTGAGTAGAAAAGCAGAATTAAAAGAAACTTCCAATAAATAAGTAAATCTCAAGTCTTATTTTATGTGAAAAAAATGAATTTTGGATTACATCTGTGGCACACATAGAGAATTGTGGCCAGTGGCAGCTTTCAGGTTTTTTTACCAGAAGCCTTTGTGCCACTCTAGTCCAACTCTATTGAACTGGCCCTAGGACTTATAAGAAGAAGGGAAGATCCATTTTGTTTCTTATGATCATGAAAGTATTTTCTTATTTTTATGACTGACTGACTTTTAGCTTCCCTAAGAGTCCTCCTATGTGGACTGAGAGGCTGTGCAAAAATATTTAATAAATAAAATAAATCCACTTTTATTTACATCTGCTCACTTTCACCTTCTAAGAGGGTGCAGCAATAGACAGGAGCCCTTCCTTTCCTTCTGATGCGCTTGCTCTCTTTCAAATATTAAGCAGCCCCATAATCCTTCAGATGACAAGACAGCCCAGTAATGTTGGCGGCTTTGATTTATTGTGGTGGCTAAGTCAGCTGATCCCCGCTCAACCCTTCTCTTCTTTTTGTGGGAAAAAACTTTCCAGAGTTGCTCTGATTTTGCTAGAACATGACCTACAGTTTATTTTGTATTTACAGAACAGTTAGAAAAACAAGCACACGGGGAGCCATAGCAACAGAGCTAAAGTGAGTATTTGGAATGATGTTCAGATCTTTCGTGGGAAAACCAAACGGAAAACACTCAAATGTATTGGTAAAAGAGAGATTAAAAGCCAAGCCAAACATTTATGGAATTGGTGTTTTGTTTTAAACGGCATGATCCAGCCAATTTGCTTTTAAAAAAGCAACAACCCTATTGATTACTTGTCCTACTTGTTAGATTCTGAGCTTTTTAAGGACAGGGAATAATCTTATTCCTTTTCTGTGCGAACCACTTTGAGAACTTTTTTTTAAATAAAAAGGCTATAAATTTTCTTTATTAATTATTATTTATTATTTATTATTATTATTATTATTATTATTATTATTATTATTATTATTATTATTTATTAAATACATCATAAATCACACTGAAAACAAATGGAGCACAAAAAATGCTCTTCCTTGGACGGCTATATATATGCCCACTATAACTTTTTTAATTTTTAAAAATGTATTCATAATTTATGTATTACCAAAAATGTATTGGTAAAAGAGAGATTAAAAGCCAAGCCAAACATTTATGGAATTGGTGTTTTGTTTTAAACGGCATGATCCAGCCAATTTGCTTTAAAAAAAGCAACAACCCTATTGATTACTTGTCCTACTTGTTAGATTCTGAGCTTTTTAAGGACAGGGAATAATCTTATTCCTTTTTCTGTGTGAACCACTTTGAGAACTTTTTTTAAATGAACAGGCTATAAATTTTCTTTATTATTTATTTTTTATTATTATTATTATTATTATTATTATTATTATTATTATTATTAAATACATCATAAATCACACTGAAAACAAATGGAGCACAAAAAATGCTTTTCCTTGGATGGCTACATATATGCCCACTATAACTTTTTTAATTTTAAAAAATGTATTCATAATTTATGTATTACCAAGAAATCAAGGTCATTCGAGCATTGTACACAATAAGAATCCCAATATATAAAAGTTGTCAATTTTCCTCCAAGTTTTTAGAAATTAGCATGCCATTCCTTCAGTGAACTTTGTCAGTCTTTTTATCCATGCAGCCATTTTCAGGATTTGAATGAACCACTCTGTAATTGTTGAGAGTAAAAGTTAATTTCCAGTGCTACTAACAAGTTTAGTAGCAACCAAAAGGTGTTGCGATAAAATGTTCAAAGTCCCTTGATTTTCTACTTCAAGGAAGGAACCTCAGAAGTAAGAGTAGGGGTTCAAATGCTTCCAATGCCTACTATAATACAAACACAAACCTAAAAGAAACTGACTTTTAAAGAATTGTTCTCTTTGTAAAACAGGAGTGAGTTCATAAGCCATAATTGCACTGAATGTAGTGTTCTCAATGCTGAGGATATATACTTATGCATTGCATGACAAGATACATATGCACAACCTCAGCGGCAGCTTCACAGCAGTGGATTTTTAATGTAGCTGTTTTCTTGTAAACAAACACCCTCCATTTTAATAAAAGCTCTTTGCATTTTTGCTTCCTCCATTAATTGTTTTTCAAAGGGCTTCACAACAAAATCAGTTGGTTCTTACCTTGCTTTGGAGTCACTGAACTCAAACTTCCAACAAAACCATATGTTTCCTTTGGAGCTGCCATATACGCTTTTAAATTCTAGCAAATATAGATAAGCCAAATAAGTGAAAATCCATCCAAAACAAAGGGAGAGGGTCTTGCTGTCAAATAATGGGCTTCTCTGGACTCATTTGAAGCTTGATTCCCAAGTTTTGCAAGTGTCTTTCTCAGCTAAATAAACTCCCACTCGTTTCCTTGAACTCCAGCCAGCCACTCTAATTTAAAGCAACTGTCAACCTTGCTATAAAATTTGGAGAGAAGGTCCATATGTACTGGAAAAGAAAGAGGAGGAGTAAGACATTTGCTTTGCCTCCAGATTGAAGTAATATGCCACTTAGTTTGACTAGGAGGCACAGCTTCCTTTGGGCAATAATCTGAGATAATATTTGGGAAACGCAATAGTCCAAATTGTCTCCTTCTGTGAAATGAAAAACATAAAAGCGGAGAAACTCCTCTTGTTTCTGGCCAATGCTTCATTTATGGTGGCATTTGAAATTGGAATTACCAGCCTCAAGGCTCTGAATCAAAATAGTGTAAATAGATCAACCATAAGAGGTGGCTCAACTCTGAACTAGATGTGATGCAGGAGAGCAATTCACAGGGGTCCAGGTTTCAAAGCAATGCTGCTCCCCACCACCGCGCCCACATGGTGAGGCAGGGGCAGGGTTGTGCCTCCAGCCTCAGAAGCAGGCATGGCAGTTGCCATCTTGGGCCCCCTCCATGTGGCCAGTGCTGGCCAATCGGGAGAGGGGACAGGGGAGGTCTTGCCCGGCAGCTGCCATTTCACCAGTCTCTCAGCAGCTGGGCACCCGCCCACCCAGTACTCACTGAGGGATAGCCAGTCACCTGTGGGGGCCAAGTAGGAATGTTTTGGGTTCCGTGGGGTAGGTAAACTCAGTATTGGTGTTTGGCTGGAAGGCCATTTGGGGTGAAGGGGTGTCAAGGAATAGCCCTTTTTTGGCAGCCCGGAGGGCTGAGAATGGTCCCCACTCGGGGGGTGGGTGGGTAGCATGACTCACCAGCTCAGAGCTTTGGCAGCTTGGGTTTGGGGTTGGTAGGGCCGCTCCCCACTCAGCAGGTTGAAGCCTCGTGGTGAGAGGAGGTCAGGAAATGGTGCCTGACCGAATCAGTACCTGGCCCTTCGCCCTGGTGTGGGATGACCCACTAGGAGGTGGCCACGACATGGGAGGAGTACCGACACTCTGATTAGTTAGGGACTTCGTTGCAAGCTTGTTATCTGCTGTACATTAGTAAAGTGGCCCTAATTCACTCCAACTAAGTGTGTCATGTCTTCATTGGGGCTTGGGGGTACAATGAACAAGGACCAGAGGGACGAGAGGACAGTGCAGTCAAAACGTGGTAGAGGTCAAAATCCAAGGCAGTAATCAGGAGCCAGCAACAGGCAGTTAGGCAGTGTCATTTACACAAGAGAAAAATTGTTCAGTGTGAGGAGTAAACTCTGAGGCTAGGACTTTATAGGGATTAATGAATAGGGATTGGCTCTTGAGGCCGAGTGCTCAGGCAGCCTGGTCTTGGAGCCTAGATAAGATGGCACCCACAAAGCATAGAGTCTGTCAGGCCTGCATTGTACTAGTGGTGTAGGAGGCAAGGTGGACCATGACTGTTGAGAGCTCGTTTAAGACCTCTCTCCCCAGTGCCTTACATTATAACACCTTACATCATAACATCTTCATCTCCAGTGCCTTACATTGTGACACCACACAAAAAGAATCTTGATGCAACCATATGCACAAAAGTTTCATTTTTCACTGTGTTATATCAATGTGCATGAGTGTATATGTACAAAGATAAAACACTAAAGAAAAGTAAAGTTGTGCCATCAAGTCGGTGTTGACTCCTGGCAACCACAGAGCCATGTGGGGTTTTTTTGGTAGAATACAGGAGGGATTTACAATTGCCATCTCCCGACAGTATGAGATTATGACTTTCAGCATCTCCCTATATTCACTGCTGCCCAATATAAGTGTTACCCATAGTCTGGGCAACATACCAGTGGGTATTCGAACCAGTCACCTCTTGCTCCCTAGGCAAGTTACTTCCCTACTGCACCATTAGGTGGCTGATAAAACACTACAGAAAAATAATCTTGATACAATCATGCATCTGCTCAGATCTGCATATGGTCACACCAAGTTTGCTTTTTTGCAGTGTTTTAGCAGTGAGCACATGTACATTAGCAGCAAAGCAGACAAAAAGAAACTGAAAGAGCTGAATGCTGTTTCAAACTACATTAGAGTTTTGGAGGAGCAATTCTGACATAGTGCCAGTTGGAACACTAGGAAGGGGATAAGAATATGTAGCCTCATGTGTGCACACATCCTTATCATGTGTGTTCAAGCTGGCAAAGTATCATCCAAACCAGTCTATGGAGGAAAGGGTTAAACACACACACACACACACACAGAAACACTTCCAGTGCCGCTGCACAGAATTGAAGAAAGCTGCCTGGTCCAAATATGTAGACTTCTAGAGAAGTCACATTAGCCTTATTCAGACATTATGTCGTATGAACATACAGTTACATCTGTATACTCATCCTTGTTTTTGTGTGAATGACTACACCTGTGTTAATTTAAAAAGTGAAGTTGGGTACAAGCCCTTCAGATTCAAAGTACAGATAGGAAGTATTGCGCTACCTGTGTTCAACATGACATGTGAATAATTGTACCTGTATATAGATCTGTGCCCATATACACTGTACACATAACAAGGAAGAGTGTTGAACACAATGTGAGAATAGGGGTTTTGAGAACCTTCACCAAACATTTATAGTCTGTACTTCACTGTTAAGCTCACAACAGATCTTAGGAAGGATGACAGGTTCTTCCCCCTCATAGCCTCGGTCTATTCCCGCTTGTCTCTTTATGCTGGAAATTTGGGCCTTCTGAACAGACACCCACATAGGTGTTCCCTTTTTTGAGTCAATCCCTTAAACAGGGCTGCTTCTCTTCTTCAATAAGCATCCTGATCTCTGCCTTCTTTTGTCTTGCTACCCCAGCCCAAAATGCCCTCTGCCCTTCTCCTCTCCTTTACTCTTCTCCACTAAAAACACCTGGTTGCTGAGCCTCAAGACTAGTTGGCACCACTTGCTACCCCCTTCTGTACATTAAATGAAGTATGAAGAAATAACCACAACTTGTGTTTGTAAAATATGCTGCTTTTTAAACAATAAAACCTGGCATGTGGGCAAGAATTAGCTTTACATTTTCTTTGAAAATGTTGCTCTCCCGCAGCTGGAATATTTTGTGTGTCCCCCCCCCCCCACCGCAAATGTGAAATGACAACCCATGCATGGATGAACTGGTGGCACATCAAGCACCTGTCAGCTCGCAAGACCTGACTGACGGGCTGCATTTAGCTTAGTGGGCTGCAAGTTGTGCAGGCCTGTGCTAATCAAAGGCAGGATTCTAGTGACCTGCTAACATAGTTTCCTTTCAGTCAAAGACCCGCTAGGAATAGCTAAGGTTGTGAGCTGCTGCAAGGAGGGAAGTCCATAGTTGGTTCAAACGTCTTCTCAGCCACTAACATCTTATTATTATTATTGTTATTATTATTATTATTATTATTAATCAAATGTATACACCGCCCCAAACTTTTGTCTCTGGGTGGTTTACAATAGTCCCTCTTAGAGGGGCTTATAGTGGGTTGTCAGGTCTCATGCAATGCGGTGATACAGAGGATGGACCCTGGTGGCTAAGGATCTGCCTGGCAGAGAAGAAGGTGGAGCTGGTGGGATAAGGGTGGAGCCAAGTGATGCCTGGTGAGGGGGGCAGAGCATGGCACCCAGCAGGTCTGGGGAAGAGACCTGTTGCTCCTGCTACCTCAGGGTGATTGAAACCTGTTGGGCATGGAGCAGACTCTTAAGCCAAGCAGAAAATAATTTACTCCTTTGATCTGTCCCTCACCTGGAAATTTCCTTCCACCTGTAGTTGAGGGAAGGAGGCTAAACCCCCGAAACTTTAGGCAAAACTCTGAGATAGGGCAACCCTAGTCCTGAGTGGGTCACACTTGTTTATGCCTCAGTGTCCCCTCCCTATCTGCAGTTTGTGGGTGCTACTGGAATAGTTTACAAGACATAGAGGCTGTTCACATGAGTCAGCCCTACACAGGCTTGGGCAACCCTACCTAGGTAGTGCTGCTCTTGTGAAGCGCTGGGATTGAGGCAGATCCTGGCACTGCCCTCCTGGATAGCCCAAGATTTTCACCCGGACGTTTACCTGGGTAAAAGGGCCTAAGCATGCGAGTACGTACTGGGTCATGTGGATGCTTGGGCTTCACATAGCCCAAGCAGACACAGAGCCAGGCAGCTAGAGTGCCCAACTCATGGAGGGATCCCTCAATGTATCGTGCTCATCATGCAGTGCACTGTGGGATATCTGGAGGCCAAGAAGCATTTTCTCGGCCTCCAGAATGCCATGCAGCTCACAAAAGTGCCGGTCATGTGGGCACACAAGCTGCATGGCCCACAACCACACTGGATCATCTGGGGGGAAGGTAGGTACTATCCTGCCTTCCCCCTCCTACCCTCCCAGGTGCTCTCAAAAGTCATGTTAAAGACCTCATCCTTTACATAGTTTAATAGTATCTTTAAGAATGTATGTGAAACACTTTGTACCTGAAATGTGCAAGAATAATGTCACATTTGATGCAAAATAAGATTTCAAAATGACACAGAAAGGGAAAACATATTATATAGAGAAGTTTTTCTTGTCTAAAATGCCAATAAATCCAAACAATCCATGGACAAATGCAGCTTGATATCCATAAATCAGAGGTTCCAAACCATTACTACACCCCTGATAGTCATCATCTTTTAATATGCTCATGTGGCAAGCAGCTGTGCCTTGTTGGGGATTCTCTTTGCTCTTCCTTCTCTCCAAGAAGTTGCGAGAATCAGCAGGTTTCAATCATGGCTAAAGAACTGGTTATTTCCAGAGCAAGCAACAGCACTGGGAAGCAAGCTTGCATCTTGCATGTACAGTGGATGTCTGGCAGACAGAAATGTGCTTTTGTAACTTAAAATATGGTTCACCCTTTGATGTCAGCATCTGTTGTTTTCCCCTTGCTATACAAACTGAATGCATTTGCATCTAGAAATTCAGAACACAATTGACAAGATCTCTGTATCTTTTAGTTCTGAGTGACTTTGTGGGATGCTTCAACCATCATATGACATAATTCTTACATTAAAATAAAGCACTTTAATGTTGAATATATTGTGCAGGTTGTGCTGTTTATGTATGATGACTGATGTATTGTATGCTATTTTTTCCACAGAACAATTCGGGTAAAGGAACTGTGGTCCCAAGAGGTTGAAGGCCCAAGTTCTCAAAAGGACTGTGCACATGAGCAGCAAAACCCAGGCTAGGGAAGTCTAGCCCAGTCCTGGTGCTGTCCTTGTGGATAGTCTGACTTTTAACCCTGGACTTTAAGCCACAGTTAAGGGCATGAATGTTCGCTTCACCCCGGCGCTGGGGTCATGTGTATGCTTGGGCTGTGCACAGCCTGAGCATACACAGAGACAGGTGCCTAGAGCACCTGTCTTGTTTGGGTATCCCCCAATGTACTGCACTTGTCACACAGTGCCCTGTGGGATATCACACATTGGCTCAGCCTCAAGAGATCTATGCTGCTTCCAGATCATCTGGAAGTGAGAGCCACACTCCCAGCATGTGCTTACTCATCTGGAGGGGAAGGTGAGTTGGCCCCCTGCCTTCTCCCCTGTCCACCCACCTACCCTCCCTCCTGCACAGTCATGTGAATAGCCTTATTGTGTGAGTTGCAATCCCCAGAGTGGGTACACATGCAGATGGATCATAATACACCTGCAGGGTTTAGGGGTGTGATGATGATCTTCTGGAAGCAAGCAGCAGTTGTGGTCATCTCTTTCCCAAAGCATAAGTTAGAAGGAATAGCCCTCCACTCTGCCTACTAGCCACAGGCATAGCCTCACCTGCCTGCCACTGCTCCATATCTGCTCTTTTTTCCTCTGGCACTCCATCCCCTTGTTGGCCCTACCTCCTGGTTCTTCTGCTGGCCCAGGCACTGTCCACCACACTCCCCCGCTCACTACCCTGTCTTAGTTGCATTGGGGCATGCTACCTTTGCTGGATGGTTTGCATTTCAAACCAATTTGTAATCTTTGTAGTAGCTAGGTTTTGTGTGGCAGTGGTGAAAATACAACCATGAAACAGTTGCTTTTGAATATCTCTCTTGGATGGTAAATAAAGTTGTGTGGTTGTTGGCTGGTTTGCACAGTGGAGGGAAGGGTGCCTCCAGCAGCACCAGCTAGCCTTTCCTCTGCACTGATGCTTTACCAACAGCATCTCTTCCTCTGTCTCACTCCTTCAAGCATCAAATTTGTCTGCTTTGTCTTCAAACATGTTTGGTGTTGGAGGAAAGAGAGGGTGGTGGTGGTGGTGGTGTGGAAGTGCAGCAGCATGGAGGAGAGGCCAGCTGTTGCTGCAGGTGGCTGCCCAGCTCACACCATGCAAATGTCCAGAGTAGCAGTGTGCCCTACCATCGCTGAGGGCAGAAGGTGCAGGGAAGAGCTGCAGGTGGTATCTGGGCTGGCAGAGGAGGTGGGCTTGGGGCCAGTGAGGGTGAAGGGGAAAGGCAACCTATTGCTGTTCAAGCGGCAAATGGCAAAGACCTGGTACTATGCAGCTACTCAATTAATAAGCAATTAGAAGTTTGAAGTATGTGGGGGAGGACTTTGGTTTTCCCAAGTCATGAACTGGACAGCTGGACAGAATAAAACTGAAAATCCATCCTTGTATCCTGCTGAAGTAGGATTTCCAGTTTAGTCCTGTGAATGTTTGTTTGGGAGTTCCACTGCATTCAGTGGGACTTATCCTTAGTAAGTGTGTTTAGGACTGCATTCCTCCTAGGCTGCTGTTTTGTGCACATCTACAAGGCAGGGCATCCCATTGATCTGAATGAGTTTCGTTACTTTCCATGAGACTAGGGAGGGGAGAGAATCAGGAGTACATGAGCAGTGTTGAGGGAGGCATAATCCACATCAAAGCAGTTTCCTGTTTGCATGACACCCTGCCCTAACTGCTTCCCCTTCCCAGCACTCTACTACCACAATGTGGTGTGAAGTTCTCCTGTCACCGTGGCACACATGTTGGAACGGAGAACAAGCCACAAAGTTCTTGCCAGTCCTCTCATTTTAGCATAGCCACCATGAGTGATGCATGAGTGGGACAACGCTCTCCTCACTCATCACCTCATCATACTGATGGGCATTTCACTTTTTGGGAATAAAAGTGCTAAAAACTCTGAAAAATCTGGGTCCAATTAGATCATGTATTTGTTAATATAATGACAAAATTGTAATTTTCTCCCATATGAATATGCTTAGTTTCATGGATTTTCCCCCCACATGCCAGAACTTACCCCATATTTCCTGGAAAGCTTTTCAGTGTCATGGTGACAAGTTTAATATAAGAAAAATTTTAAGTGTTCAAGTATTAGTATATTTATCTATGAAATTTTTAGCGAGTGTTATAATTGGGACTTTCAAGAAGCAGCCAGAGGAAACATACTGAAGTTCTATGCACACTGAAAAAATAATCATGGTTTGAGCTTTTAGCAATCCTTCAGTTGTGCTAGAGATTGTTCTCCATTCATTGACCTTGAGTTTTACCAGAGGTGAATTTTGCTTTCCTCACTGCTAACTGACTGATCTTAAAAGCAGATCAGCACCCCTGATAAAAAAATAAAGTAATCAGAGAGTCCACATCTTCTGAAGAATCAAATTTCTACACAAAAATGTTCCCCTGTGCCTGGGGAAAGAGAGACAGAAAGATAAAATTGAATTGAAATACAAGTGTTATGGCTCTCTGCAAATGAAAACCTAATGGTAAAACCAAAACAAGCCCAAGAATAAGAATAAAAAGTTCATTTTGATGACTATAGTGGTCTTCCATAGAATTCCTATTGCACTCCAAATACAAACTATTTTTCAAGCAGTGGCTATAAACCAGTGGTAATCTTGCCCCTGGATTCCAGGGCCAAAGTCCAGGGCCTCCATATCCCCTGGGGGCTCCCAAATCCTCTTCCTTCCTGCAAGTCCTGGGTGGTGTGGTCGCTGCTGGCCCACACTGCACTGTGCAGCTGAGTGTAATTGTGACCTGTGCTGAGTGCTTTAGAGGCAGAGTGGGGAGAGGAGAAAAAAATGTGTGGCAAAATCAGGAAAAATCAGGGATTTATTGAGCTTCAGGTGCACCACCATACATGGCTGGAGGATTGCAAAGCACATCACATGTGGCTTGGTGGCTCACAAAGAACATCCCTTTTTGAACATAGACAATGTGATCCAGAAAGGCCATGCTTAGCCAGTTGCACAAACAAGGGCCCGGTTCACACGTAACATGGAACCGCGGGTCCAATGGGTCCATGGTTCCATCCCCTGCCCCTGCATTCAAACATAGGGATACTGCAGAGAGGCAGGGGAGCTGGCTGTGCAGACTTCCTTCTTCACAGGACAGCCCACACCGCCAATCAGGGCAGAGTGAAGGAGAAGCTTCCTCCCTCAACTCTGGCTCCATGGGGCCCAAACTACAGTGCCAGCATTTGTACATAATGCTGGCATCGCAGAAATGGAGTTTGAGGTGGTGAAACGCCACTCTAACTGAAGGTTCAGAGTGGATTTTGGCAAGGGAAACCACAGGTCACTTTCCCCTGCAAACTCAATTTCCCCAGGTTCAGACGTTCAGGTTTGGAAACCAGTAGAGATGTGCATGAACCAGTTCGGAGGTCCAGACTTCTGACCAGTTTGGAGGTGGAGGAATTACCTTTAAGGATCAGGGATCACCCCCCACCACTCCCCACCACTGGCGCACTCTCAAAAAAATCACACGGTCTCCAAAAATGTCACGTACATGCACCGGCCACTTCCAGTATGATGCCGACCAGGGCTGCAAGGAGGTATGCAGCAGCCCCGTGCCAGCGTTTTTGGAGACAGTGCCAGTGGGGGGGGGGGAAGTGGTGGTGGTGGGGATTGGGCACCCTCCCTGCTTTTAAAAAAGTAACCCCCCACCTCCCGGGAGTACACAAACCCGTTTTTGCACATCCTGAGAAACCAGAGGTGAAGAGGCCTCCAGTTTCCTGTTACGTATGGACTGGGCCATACACTCCAGCACATCACCTTGAGCTGTGTGTCAGGTTCCTTCCTTCCTTCTTTCCTTCCCATAAATGACCTGTGTTTTATACAATCAAATTTGCCAGAAAGAAGAAATAGAATCAAACAGTTTTGCCAAATCCAGCTTAGGTCACTGCTGGTAGAGAACCAAATACAATGGGAAAACAAGTATTTGAGGGCGGATGAAAGCTGATGGAGCATAAACATATTTCTGTTCTGAGCTCCTTGACTGCAAAAAGGAGCCACTTTCCTTGAAAACAAACACAACCCCAATGAGTAGGCACACAGTATGAGTTATGCCAGATTTGAGATCTTATGTGAAAAGTGCTTGCCACCTGCAAGTATTTATGCCATATTCAGCTGAAGATTGATTTATTGGGATGCAGCTGCTGCAAAGACAAGGCAGCGGAGTGGAATCAGGAATATTAACAGTTTAATGGGATATTATGTACGGAAAGATGTGTGCAGTCTGCCTTTAGTCCTCTTGCTGCTGGATGTTTGTTAGCCCCACCTCTACTCCAGGACTGGAATACAAGTAACTAAGGCCTCTTCAAAAGCTTTGTTTTTTTAAACAAAAAACCCCATTCACACACACCAGGTGTTCCAAGCTTGCCGAACACTGCAGTCATGTGGCCATCCACAGTCAACCAAAAAGCTTAGTTTCTAGACTGAGTGACAGCAAAGGAAGTGACTGATGGCTCACTCTGCATGCTGCCTCCATGGAAGTGGCACACAGAGTGAGCAACTCCCTATGCTCAGGAAATCCAAATGGCAGGGACTGGGTGATTGCTGGGTTCTACTAGGAGGATTCTATGTACAGAGGAAGGCATTGTGGATGCACAGCCCAGAATATCCCAGGACAAAGCAGCAGTGGCAGTAAGGGAGGGACGGAGGAAGAAGGGATGGAAAACGTCTCCCTCTTATTTTCTTTCCCTACTTTTGCTCTTTTCAAGCCATTCTTCTCAAGAGACAGAGTCAATGAATATAAGAATATTCTCTTCCCTGCCACTTGAGAAGATTAGAAACATAGGAAACTGCCATCTACTGAGTCAGACCATTTGTCACTTAGCTCAGTGTTGTCTATTCTGTCTGGCAGCAGCTCTCCAGGGCTCCAGGCAGGAGTTACTCTCAGTCCTAGCTAGAGATGCCAGGAATCGAACCTGGGACCTTCTATAGACTAGGCAGATGCTCTACCACTGAGCTACAGCCCCACCCACTCATTCCAAAGGAAGGTAAAGCAATGAAGGTAAAGAGAATCTTATTTCTTTCCTCTGCCCCAACTATTTCCTTCACAAGGCTTCCTCATTTAAAAGCTGGTGTACATGCAAATATCGTTATACAAATATATCCAGAAGTTACTACAGTTTAGTGACTGGAAAGATGAGCTATTTGTAGAAAAAAATTCTAGACACTTTAAGGGCCATTGGAAATGTTATCTATTTTGTACATGGAAACAACTTCTGTCTATGCTGAAGCATGGAAATCATGTGCATATTATAAATGTGATGATCAGACATACACTCATTTCACACACATGACTGACTATTTTGCCAGAAGGCAAACTATTAGATGTAATATGAAAATCTCATTCTTCATCTTCAAATCGTTTTCTGAGTATGGCTGCTCTCTAGTGGTACTTTTCAAAGACACACCAGTTTCTACAACAATAGAGTGGAGAGGGAGGGAGAGGAAGTGCAGCTTCAGTTCATCAGCCCAGAGTGTAATCCAAAAGACTGTGGCTGATCTAGCATGATAGCGCATCTCCACAGAGACACAGCTGTTCAACATAAACCTGTTTGCATAGCTACTTCTGGTCAAAAACTCGCCATTTGTTTCCCCTACAGTGTTCAGCTTTCTGTATTTGAAGCCTGGCTGCTGAGGATCTGTTTATCTGAACATTGTGCTTAGCCTGTGTCCATCACTTACCTTACAAACTTTTACAGGAGATGTCAACGATCATGATGAAGGCGATGTTTCATCAAGTTTTTCAGCTATCCATCTGTTCTTGCTACTCAGTGGTTGTTGATTGCTCTGTTGGAAGTCTGCTTCTGGTGAAAATATCGGAGAGGTCAAGGGTCTCTAGGCCTTCGAAGGTCAGAAAAGGTAGCCAAAAGGTCATGGGTGTGGTGCCCATAAAACATATACTTTATGAAAAAGAACTTCCGCCCAAGTAGAAATCCAGACCTTTTCAGCCATCCTGTGACTTGTCTGGACTAAGCTTTGGTGTATTAGTCCTCATCTAATACATTACTGATCTCAGATATGGGTATAGTATCACAGGGAAGCTCAGAAAGACCACACTCAATATCTTCTAGGAAAGGAAAAGACATAAAAAGAATCTGAATCTTCCCATCCATAATCAAAATGTTCAAAAAATCTGTCAACTGCTTTCTAATGCTGACAACAGATGACTGAATGTGTTTTCCTACCTAACACCAAATGAGCTGGTGCAGGGATCCCCAACATATGGTACTGCACAGATGTTGCTGAACTACAACTCCCATCACCAACCAAAATAAATTGTCGCTGGTGATGATGGGGGCTGTAGTTTAGCAACATCTGGAGGACCACAGATTGGGGACTGTTGAGCTAGTGAGAAGAAACTCACACTACAAATTTAAAGCATTTGAAAGTTGCTTTAATTATCATGGCTTCCGTTAGAGATCCATGGGATCTCTGTAGTTTTCTGAAGGTGCTGATCATTTTCTGTTAAATACCTTGCTTTATTTAAAAAACAAACACATACCTTCAGTTCTAGTTGCCATGATAATACAAAATAATGCTATCGCAACAACTTGTCCATCTGCTGTCAGGAAACCTGTTGCTTTTGCAAATCTATCTGGTTTGCTATTCATAATCCCTTTTCACTTTGGCCTCCCAGTTGCGAGCTGTTTTAATGCAGGGTGGCTAGATATATACAGGAAGCTGCCTTTGAGTCTTTTGTTTTGTGGCATGTTGTAGCGGATTTAACCCAGCCTTTGTCTCAGAGCAAGCTCACATGAGGAGAAGAAAAATGCTGAATCACCCTCTCTCTTGCTTTCACCCACAAAGGTTGTTCCTTTAAACTTAAACTGTTCCTTTAGTAGCTCAATCGCTGCCACCACATCCACTTTTCAACAGTGTTTAACCCCCCACCTCCCAGTGTGGGCAAAATTCCAGGGAATTCTTCTTCTCTTTACAGATGGAAAAGTACAAAATAACCTTCCACGTGCAGCCTACACATGATGAGAAAACTTGGTAGAGTTGCTGAGCAATCAAATTGAGACATGTGTTGCACCAGAGACAAAAACCCCTTTCCAGCCCCACTTTCCTGAGTTAAAAATCCACTTAAAGAGGCTGGTTAAAATTGCAAAGGGCAAAAGGAAAAATAAACTTTATTTAAAATATTACAGACTGCTTCTGTCTGAGGCCTTCTCAGCTTTTAGTTACAGGTAAAAGGAACACTCAGTAGTTGCAAGAATACTTCAAAAAGCACCCCATTTGCAAGGAATAGGGATATAGGAATCTTTAAAAGGACCTTTAAAAGTTACAGAGACTTTTGCAGCACCCTGGATAGATAGCTGGGCCCAGGCTCAGAATTTCTTAGCTTGTTATGTTACAGATAAAACACAATAGACCAGTTGTAAGGATTTACAAAGCACACCAAATGTAAGTAAGAAGAAAACATGAGCTAACAAACTGTTCCCTGGTTAAACCCTTCCCCGAAGCCAAAGCCCTGGCTTCCTTCCTGAACTCACCAAATCCATGGTGGAGACTTCAGGCCACTGCAGTTCTAACTTCCCAGGATTGCAGTCCTCCTTGTTGCAGCCATTTGTCTGGCCAAAAACCTGTTGCAAGCACAGCCTGGCTCCAACCGAGAACAAAGAAACCCTTCTCTCCTGCCACAAGGCCCTCTAGGTCCCGCCTACCATGTGCTGAGTGGCTGATCCCTAGAGGTCACTGCCTGTCAGTCAAGACAGGGTTCACTTCCGGTTCACTCTTTAGAGGAGGGCTGTTCACTACACATGTATTTTGTTTCTCTACAGAGACTGTCTTCTGTCTTTCAGTATCATCAGTGTTATAAGGGCATGCTTGGGAATGTTTGATTATTTTTCCTGCATTTGTGAGGCCATTTTGCATTCTTTAAAATGGATGCTTGCAACAAGCCAATTGGGTTGACAAAATACAAACAATTTGTTACAGGAAAGCAAAGTTAACCCTTAGAGATGCATGGGGAATAATGCATTATAAGTGCTGATGCAATTAATTAGAAAAGGCAGATGGATTGACTAGATCATTCCAGGGCGGGGGTGGGGGGGTGGGAAAAAGTGATCTGGTCGTACTGAATGAAAGACGTACATATAGTAATAGCAATGACTGCATCTTTGATGGAAAGTAAACAAGAAGACTCCTATTGATACGCCCGAGGTCAGGTCAATGCTCAGCCCAAAGTGTTAATCTTTTGTGACATGCCCTTCCCAGGAGAAAACTGATCAGAGCCAGTTTGTACAATCAACAGAATCAGATAGTAAAGTGATGCCTCAGCTGTTATATTTCATCCTCTCTCTCTGGGTGCACATATGTAGGTTTGCATGTTTCAGTACTCCCCCAAGGACAAAACCGACATCTAGTATGTCAGGTTGAACAGTTCAGCTTACCCTTCCACCTCCCAGGTTAGCTTTTTATGTAAAGGGAAAGGATTTTACCCTGCCCTGGGCAAGCATTCAAATACACAGCACACACCTGCACTATGACATAGTGGCAGGCTTCAGCAGGGCACGTTCAGTCCAAGAACAAGGCTGAGAGCACAGCAGATCAGGATCCAAGCACCAGAGGCATAGTCAAGGCAAGGTCCAGCCTGTCCACTAGGCAGACCTAGGTGGTTGCCTATGGCACTAATTCTTGATGTGGGTGGGAGGCAGTGTATAAACAGGGACAGAATATAGCACTGCCAATTATTCTCTCTCTCTCTCTTTCTTGTATTGCACCCCTGAAGTACTGCACATATTACTGTGTAATATGTAGTTCTGCACCCTGCAACCCAAAGGGCTTGAATATTCCACACCCCAAATACACAGCCTTCTGTCCTCCCTGCACACCAGCCCCCAATAAACAGCTCATCTCATAAGCTGCACAGCACTCCCTCTCTTGAATATGAATTGCCTGCCTCAACATTCAGTTCCAAAAAAGAATGGTCTCAGATTGCATTTCCAAATTAACAGCAGCATTTTTTCATCTCCGAAAAGCTAGCATTTTGCCCCCATAATATACTAGGAAGGAACTCTCTTCCTACTGTATCTTCAAACTAACGTGGGCTGGGCATTCGCCCTGATCAAGGCTAGATTGAGGGTTCATTTCCAAAGACCACAGGGGCCAAGTCTGCCGTGGCTACTCCTAGTAATGAGTGGACCAGGTTGAGGAAGTAGCTCAGAACCTTATAGTTCTGGATTGGCCCAGGCAGTCAGCTGACGGTATTCAGGATGACAGAAGATTTTTCAAAAAATTAAAGCATCTCCCACTATTTTTCCTCCAATGTTCCAAGGTAAAAGTTTCAAATGTGCAATGCTGTCTGATAGGGTTTGTGTTTTTTTTTAAAGAAGAGCATTTTAATAATGCAGCTGATAAATGGCTTGTATGTGTGCGAAAGGCCTGCCATTTTCATGCTGAGGCTGAAGAGATACTTTCTGAAAGGGCCTGCTCTCCCTGGAGATGACACACTTTAAAATGCTGAGGTAGGATTGCTTGTGGCAGGCTGCCTAACATCAAAGCAAAGTGATATTCAGAATATAGCTCCAAAAATAAAAGGGACATCTGAGGGAAAAAACTCAAGAGGAGAGAGTTGCTATGAAGAGAGATGTGACAAAGTTTTGATGTTGTAAAGGAACCTACTTTGTCAAGTACTTAGCTGTGATTAGCTCATCATATATTTAAAATAACTTCTATGCAGAAGCCGAAGATTCCCAAACAGGGAACAGGAAAATCTCAAATCAAAGAACATAGCTGACATTTGAACTAAAATTAACATTTCCTGGGCCCAATCCAGATGTACCTGAACCTCAGAAAGGTGTCTTGTGTGCAAGAAATCACAGAGGCATGCACATCCCTCACAAAAAATGTGCAGCATGGATAGTGATACAGGATCTGCAACTGATCTGTGCATTTGGGGAGATCTCCCTCTCGGCAGACAGTGTTTGACTGAAGGAATTGCTCCATCTGCACTGGCTCTGTGTTCTTCTTCAGGCACAATTCAAAGGTGCTGATTATAACAGACAAAGCCCTAAATACTTAGGCCAATATACCAGAGAGATTGCCCCAGGCAATGTGATATCCAAGAGTCCCATTATGATATCCAAAAGTCACCAAACATGTTCTCTTAATGATACCGTTGTTGTGTCCAATTAAGACAGCAAGGGTGAGAAAAGAAACATGTACGAGGGTTGCTCCTTCATTGATGGAATCCCCTCCCACCGTAGACTTCAGTCACTTTTGGAAGTGTTGTAAGACCTACCTGTTTGGGCTGCCCTCTTGGGTACTCAGAATTGTGTTAAGAGAGGCATATTCAGTAAATTTGATAAATTTTATCCAGTTCTGCTTCACATAGGGCTTGTTTTTAATATCTGCCCTGAACCTTCATGACTTTGTGAGTTATTTATCCAAATAAATACAGTAGACTCTAGATAGGATCCAGACTTCATTAGTCATGACTAAGTTCAACTGAAGTAAATGAGACCAGTTAGTCATGAGTAATTTAATTTCAATGGGACTTTGACATGAGTAACTGTCTGTATTCTGCCCTTTATTTTTTCACTTGTAGGCAAGTTATGACTGTTGGTGGATTATTGCAAATAGAATGCTGGATTAGATATGCCTTTGGCTTGATCTACAGTAGTAAGGCAACTACTGTGTTCCTATTTTGCTGATTGGCAAAATCATGCTGCTCTTATCATCTTCATATTCCTTTAGTTCTACCCTGATCGATTTCCTCCATATTTTGGAGAGAATCCTTGTGCTCAAACAAAACTGACAAATTGCATGTTTACTATGTTCATGTTTCTGGTGCTGCTCTGCAGGGTAACCTGCCATGGCTGTTCAACCCTTCAGACAATCGATGTGGCCCTTTAATTATATTGTGCTTCATATGAAAGCAAATCCAAATGTGTTTGTTATGTTAATACCTGGAACGCCATTCTCTATTTGTTTCATTTTCCATAATGGGAAAAGCAAGCAATGTGGAACAGAGGGTGGGGTGGTGGTGGAATACAGAACAGAGGGGAAAGTAGCACTGAGTGTATCACTGCTATGATATACATCTGATAAATGACTATTTAAAAGTTTAGTTCTTTTAATTTCCACAAGATGGAGCCAGACCTGTTTTTCTCTATTCAATGAAATTCTTATAGAAATGTGACTCTCCCCTAGAGCCAGGTTCTTTAAGGACAGCACGGGATCTGATGCTCTTATTTTCAACTACACTTCCTTGATGCAGATTGTCTTAATGCCTCTCCTTCCTATGTGTCCTACAGAATTCCTTCAACCCTTCAAAAATAAGATAAAGCTCATTCTTGGATCAGAGAATACCCATAAAACACTCCAATTATTAGATGATCAAGTGTATAAATCCCAAAGAAAAGATGTTTATTTAACATTAGTCACTTAAGATGTTTGGGTCAATTACTCCATCCATTTTGGCTCTGGAAAACAAGTCTTTATTCTCACTTCAAGAAAAGCTGAAGAGATTTTGAAGCTAGGCAGATTAACTAGCCTGTCTGCACTGATTGACAGCCGCTCTCCAAGATGTTGAGCAGGGACCTTTCCCTAAGATGGCTACTCAAGAGCCTCTTAATTGGAGGCCTGGGAACTTCTGCATATAAAACATGGGCTAAGCCACATCCAGCCAAGTCAGTGGGGTACCAGCCAGCACTGTGCCTCATCCAATATGAGTAGTTCACTGGAATCTGCTCTGAGTACATTTGAAGTTCTGTATAATTATGGACCTGTAAAGTGTCCAGAGATTCAAACAATGGATTTGGATGGTAGGGCTTAGGCACCTTACTTCCTGATCCACCAGAGCATTTTGTGTTACTAGCCTAATCTTTCTTGTGTTACAGTGCCACCCTTACAGTGCTGGACAGAGATGGTATTGCTGTTCATCAGACCATCCAGACTAAGTAACCTGAAGAACGTCAGGTTGCTTACCTGTAATTTGAGTTCTTCTAGTGGTCATCTGTGCTCTTACATGATTGGGCTTTGCACCTGTGCAGAGACCTCATCGGAATCTTTCCAAGCTGGAGTTTTCTCTCTGAAATGGGTGGTAGCCCCACCCCCTCTGGAGCAGTACTCATGTGTCCCAGCAGTCCTCTCAGTCACTGACTCCGGCGACCTAAAAAACTCAGAGGGTAGGGTAGGTGGGCATGTAAGAGCACAGATAACCACTAGAAGAACCCAAGTTACAGGTAAGCAACCTGATGTTCTTCAATGTGGTCTATGTGCTCAACACAATTGGAAACAAAGCAAGCTGCACCCTGTGCAAATCTTACCTGGCGGTGGGACTCCATGCAAAGAGAGATTGTAAGGCTGCAGTACTGAAGGTAGTGTCCCTGTGGGAGCGGATGTCTAAGACATAGTGCTGCATAAAGGAGTGAGGTGATGCCCATGTGGTGGCCTGGCAGATGACATCCAGGGGAATGGCTCTACCGAAAGCAGTGGACGCTGCCATGGCCCTGGTGGAGTGGGCCTTCAGAGACGAAGGCAGCTATTTCTTTGTGATCTGATAGCACAATGTGATGGCACGGCTCACCCAGTGAGAGATAGTCTCAGCGTAAGCCTGCCTGCCACAGCTGGGGCCTAAGAGATAAAGGAACAGAGCAGGAGAGGAACACCAGTCTGATGGACATAGCAAGCTAGAGCTCTTCTAACATCTAGCGTGCATAGGCGGCGCTGGGCATTGTCTGATGGGTTTGGAAAAAATACAGGCAGAGAGAGAGAGAGGTTGTGATCGGTGAAAGGAGGAGATGACTTTGGAGAAGGCGACATCCATCCAGAGCACCACCTTGTCCTTGTGGAAAATCTGGTAAGGCGAATCTACATGGAGGGTCCTCTGTTTGCTAAAGCAGCGAGCAGAAGTGATGACCACTAAAAAGGCCACCTTGCAGGAGAGGAGGTCATCTGAGGTGGAGGCCATGGGTTCAAACGGGGCCCCCATCAAGTAGGTAAGTACAAGGGAAAGGTCCCAGGAGGGCCATAACAGGAGCGTCCAGGTATAGGTGGGAGAGGCCCTTCAAAAAATGCTTAACAGTAGAGTCTTGAAACCAGGATGTAGAGTTAGGAGGGGAATGGGCTACAATGGTGGCTAGATGAACTTTGGGGAATTAGATTTTCAAGCCCAATTCCTTTAGAGAGAGAAGATAAGAACAGACGTGCTGGGTGGAGTATGTTTCCAGTGAGGCCCCCTTGGATGTTAGGAAGTGTAGGGAACCTGTCCATTTATGCTGATAGGACTTTACTGTAGCAGGTTTGCGGGAAGCAGTGAGGATGAGTGGGAGGTTTGGTGGAAAAGTGGATTGATCCACCATGCCATGAGTCGGAGGTGGAGGACATCGGGATGCAGCAGCTGTCCGGACTGCTAAGACAGAAGGTAAAGTAGTGGGGGAAGGTGGTAATACTTGCCAGTCAAGAGTTGCAGGAGGTGGAGGAACCAGGGTCTCCTGGGCCACCATGGGGTACTGAGGATACATTCTGGTTGGTCCTACATAAGTTTCAGTAGGATCCTGGGGATCAGTGGAATGGGGGGAAATAGGTATACCAGAAGTCCTGTCCACAAGATCGCAAAGGCTTCGCCTAGGGATTGATGGCCGAGGCCCACTCTAGAGCAGTAAAGGTGGCACTAGGCATTCAGGTGGGAGGTGAAAAGGTCTACCTCCAGGTGGAACCAAGTTTTAAAGACAGTTTTGAGAGTTTGGCGGTCTAGCTGCCACTTGTGTGAGGTGTGCCCACTCTGCTGAGACTGTCTACCTAAGTGTTGGCTCTGCCCTATATATGAATGGCTCTGGGTGTGATGGAGTGCCGTACACACCAGTGCCAGAGGTCCATGGCCAGGTGAAGTAGGGTTGTGGAAGTCATTCTTCCCTGTCTGTTGAGGAAGGATTTTGCAGTAGTATTGTCAGTTTGAATAGTGACAGTAGTCCGAACCAGGAGTGGAAGAAAACTGGGGAGAGCACTGAAAATTGCCAAGAGTTCTAGGTAATTAATGTAGTGGGCAGCCTCTGACACTGTCCAAAGACCCTGAAGGTGGAGGTGCTCCATGTGCACTCCCCAGCCTGTCTCTGGAGTATCTGTAGTTAGAACGAAGCGAGGAGGTGGAAGATGGAATGGAGACCCAAAACATAGGGTTGCAGGGGGCTAGCCACCAGCGAACATGTAGTGGCACTTGCAGTCAGTGGCTTTGAGGGTTGCATTGGGGATGAATGTTGTTTAGAAACCAGTGTTGTAGCATTTGGGATCTGAGCCGAGCCTGAGGAAGTACATGAGTGGTGGAGGCCATAAAGCTGAGGAGCTGTTGGATGACGTGAGCCCTGTGGCAACGGTGGGTTGCTACTGTAGTTGCCAGGGAAAGGATAGACTGAATCCTGTATTTGGGTAAGTAGAGTCTCTCATGGGTGGAATTGGAGACCACGGAACTCTATGCGATGCGTTGGTGTGAGTTTGGATTTTTTTTTTTTTTGTAGTTGATTTGGAGGCTGAGACTGGTTAGGAGGCATATGATGGATCGGAGCTCCTGCTGAAGGTCGTGTGGGTTGTCTGCTACCAGGAGCCAGTTGTCTAAGCATAGGAAGAGTTGTATGCCCTGTTGCTGTAGAAACACCATGATGGGGGCCATACATTTTGTAAAGACACGTGGCACAGAGGCGAGGCTGGGCAGAACCCTGAACTGATACGTCTTGCCCTGTACTGTGAAGCAGAGGTAACAGCGGTGTTGTGGACAGATGATAAGATGGTAATATGCATCCTTGAGATCCAAAGGAGACAAACCATGCACCTTTGCATAGGAGGGCGAGGATGGTAGGTATGGTGACCACACGGAAGCACCTGTATATTATGCAACAGTTGAGCCTTCGAAGGTCTAAGATGGGGTGGAAGCCTCCGTCTGCTTTTGGGACTGTGAAGTAGGTGGAGTGGACACCCTGGGAGTTTGGGCTGAGAATAGGTTCTATTGCTTGTTTGTGTAGCAGTGATCCGATTTTGACAGCAGAGTATAGGTAGGAATTGTTGAAATAAGGAGGTTGAACAGGGGTATGGAAGGGAATTCCAGAGCCTAGCTGATTTGGATCATTGTGAGGACCCACAAATCTGATGTGATTGACTCCCAAGCCAGGAGAAAAGGAGAAAGTGGGGGTCCCGAGTTGGCACTGGAACAAGGAGTCATTGCTTTTGGGGGAAAGCAGGTGCTTGTCTGGACTTTGGAGCGGACTGGTGGTGTGTGGTGAAAGAAGGTAATCTCCCATAGGGTTGGTATCTTGGAGAGCAAAAGGAGCAATCTCCCTGTTGATACAGTGGGGGTGGACACTGTAGAGGTGTCCGGTTCCATTTGTTGAACCTGTAAGGTCCGGTAGCCTGAGGCTGGTGGCTTATAGAGCAAGCAGTGTTAGGGAGGTGTTGAACCTTTTGAAAGGTTTCATCGGTCTTTTCTCCAGAGGGCTTCCCCTTCAAAGAGTAGGTCTTCTATACCAGCACACACATCATGCGCCAGGCCAGAGGAGCGCAACCAGGTGTGCCTGTGAATGGTCACAGAGGTGGACATGACCTTAGCTGCACTCAGTTGAGTTTTTTTTACTGTGTGAAGCTCTTATTTAGCCAGTTGTGCCGCCTCTCTTAAAAACACCTTAGCGGGGTCCTTCTTATCTGGAGGTAGGTGATCGAAGAAGGGTGCCATGTGCTCCGAAATTAAGTGGTTATATCAGGCATTGTACGTATGCCTGATAATTGGCAATCTTGAGATGGAGAGTGGAGATGGAGTATAAGTATCTGCCAAACATGTCCAGCATTCTCTCCTCTGTATCTGGGGTGGGGGTGGGGGATAGAAGCTGGATGAGACCTGTTCTTAGATAGAGATGACTCAACAACCATCAAATTTGTGTGGGGTATCTCAACAAAAAGGCTGCTGCTTGTTCTTCCTGTGTGAACATGATGGAAGCTTTCAAGATGCTTGGTGGGATGAAGCAGCGAAGGGGGTTTCAGCCAGTATGACTTTGTGATGTCTAGTAAAGCTGCATTCAAAGGGAGTGAAACAAGAACTCTTATGTCCACTTCAGTGAGGCCAAACAGGGGGTCTGGATCTGCTTTGTTTTGTTGAGAGAGCTGGACCCCCAATGACGAAGCCATCTAGGAGATATAATCTGCCTATTGTCTATAGACCTCTAAGGGCAAACTGGGCCTCTGGTCTGAAAGAAGATCAGGCGGGGTAGAGCCCAGCAATGTTGGATCAGATCATGGAGAGTGAGGATAAGGATCATCATACTCCATTTCTGGGTAGGAGGAACTCGGCTCCACGTGCTGGGTCTGGTCTAAGGTCTCTGAAGTGTGGTGTTCATGATCCAGGGGCAGCTTTTGTTGTCTGGGAGGTGCCAGAGAGGCAGATCTCAGAGGTGGTGGAGGAGGTCTTTGGCCCTCAGATTTCTGCTTGAGAATCAGTTGTTTGGTAGAAGGTGGAGGCATATGTCTCTCCTGACGTCTGGGTGCTCTGGTGGATGACTGAAGCAGGGAGTGAGAGCGGTCTATAGACATAGCCTCATAATCCCACTGGTCCACTTGGGAGTGGCACTGGGCGTAGGCTGGGTGTGTGTGTGGCTGCCAGGTGGTGTCATAAAGGTCCCATTGCCTCTGTCAGGAGGATGGTTCTTGTTGGTAGGATCAATAGACTGGTCTTTTGTCACAATTGAAGTAATATTGGTCAATGCAGGATGGCTGGCTGCAGCCTGGTGAGTGTAAGGTAGAGGGACCCTCTAGGCTAGGATGCCTAACAGAGCGTGGGTAGCGGGCCTTGAATTCGACTTCAAAATCAGCCTCTTGGAACCCGGGTTCATATCTGTGCTCTTCTTGGCCCTCTTCAACATCTAATGGGTTCTCGGGATCGTAGGAGACATCCTCGGCTTTGGAATGAACATGGTTTCAATCCTCTGGTTCGAGACAGTCCTTGAGATTGAAGCAATCTTCTGTCTCCTTAGGATCGGGGTCAACGGTGAGATTTCTTCGGAATCAATGGTGAGATTCAATTGATGGAGCTCTGTCTCCAATTGTACTGCTATCTTGCATTTCTTTTTAGGTTTAGCCGAGGCTTCCTGGATAGGAGGTTTTTGCTTGAGAGGCTGAGCCTCTTCCACAAGTTGGCATGGCTTTTTCTTCTTTTTCTTTAACAGAGAAGAGGAGCTCACCAAATTTGAGGACTTAGGGACCGAAGATGCAGAGCCCATAGACAAAGTAGTGGAGGCTGTCAGGACTGAAATGGCCATTTTGGGAGCCGTGGGCTCTGAGATCTGCCGAGGAGCAAGAACAATTGTGTCCCCAAGGAGGGTGGTAGGCGTGGAGGGCTACAAGCCTGAATCGGGAGGAGAAGGATTCGTCGATGCTTGCATTTCAAGAGCTTTCGAAGGAAGAGCCACCTCTTGAGAAGATTTAAGAGCCTGTTCCCGAAGCCATGACCTAAGGAGGGAGGCATGGTTCTTTCTCACGTGCTTGAATTTAGCACAATGAATTTAACACAGTGAGAGCAAGTGTCGACCGTGTGTGCCTTGCCAAGGCAAAAAAGGCAGTGGCTGTGTCTGTCCGTGGAGGGTAGCTTAGCCCTGCACTGGATACAAAGTTTGAACGTGACCTTACTGATCACAAGGGCAAAGGAATGGGGGGAGGGGTGAAACTGCAAAGGAAATAAAAATGTGAACAAAGAGGCAGATAAAAGTAATCTAAAAGATGGAGAGAGAAGGAGCAAAATACGAAGGATAAAAGGGAAATTGGTCCCCCACCCCCGCCCCAGCTTGTCGGCAGAGGAAGAAAGACTGAGGACGACGGCTGGGACACATGAGTACTGCTCCAAAGGGGGCGGGGCTAACGTCCATTTCAAAGAGAAAACTTCAGCTTGGAAAGACTCCAACGAGGTCTCTGCACAGGCACAAAGCCCAATTATGTTGAGCAGAGAGACCACAGCAAAGAACCAACGGGGACCTGGCTGGTTCTTTCTTTCTTTCTTTCTTTCTTTCTTTCTTTCTTTCTTTCTTTCTTTCTTTCATTCATTCATTTATTAAATCATATTTATATACTGCCTGATATGTATATCTCTAGGCTGTGTACAAAATTTAAAATATTAAATTTTAAAATATTAAAATCACAAATTAAAACGCATGACAAAACAATAGAATAAAATTATTAAAACACATTTTTAAAATTATTAAAATTAATTTTAATTAAAAGCCTGAGAGAACAGGAGGGTCTTGAGGTTCTTCCTGAAAACAAAGAGAGAAGGAGATGCTCTTATTTCAGCAGGAAGCTTATTCCAAAGCCCTGGGGCAGCCACAGAAAAAGCCCGGTCCGGGGTTGCCACCAAATGAGCTGGTGGCAACCGTAACTGGACCTCTCTAGAAGATCGTAACAGGCAGCAGGGATTATGACAAAAGAGACGCTCTCTCAAATAGCCTGGACCCAAGCCATTAAGGGCTTTATAAGTAATAACCAGCACTTTGTATTTCACCCGGAAATATATTGGCAGCCAGTGCAGTTCTTTTAGAATGTGTGCCCTTTGTGTTGTCCCAGAGACCAATCTGGCTGCCGCATTCTGTACCAATTGTAGTTTCTAGACTACGTACAAAGGCAGCCCCACATAGAGTGCATTACAGTAGTCAAGCCTGTAGGTTACCAGCATATGCACCACTGTTTTAACATCATTTACCTCTAGAAATGGACATAGCTGACTTATCAACCGAAGCTGATAAAAAGCACTCCTTTTTTTTTGTTTAAATTTTTATTGATTTTAACAATATCTTAACGTTCACATTAAACAAATATTGACTTCCCGCTCACACCTCCTCGTGAATCACCAACTATAGAATTAACCCTTGCTATAATAATAATTCAAAACATACATCTAAACCTAACAAACTCGATTTTGATCTACCCAACCTGCTAATATTACTAAATTTCAAACCCTGTTGTAAAATCAATATTAGGAAAGTAGTTATTCAAGTATAATAAAAATGGTTTCCAATCTTCTTTAAAGCATTCCAAATTTTGGTCTCTTATCAGTACTGTTTTGCCTTCTCCGCATACTCCAAAATTTTTATCAGCCAATCTTCTTTTGAAGGCAGTTCATTACTCTTCCATTTCTGCGCATATATTATTCTGGCCGCCGTGGTAGCGTACATAAAGAATGTTAAGTTGGTTGTAGAAAACACTCCTTGTGTTATTCCCAGCAGGAAGGATTCTGGCTTCTTAGGAAATGTCATTTTGAAAGTTTTCTTTAACTCATTATATATCATGTCCCAAAAGGCCTTAGCCTTCCTACAGGTCCACCACATATGAAAAAAAGTTCCTTCAGAGTGTCCACATTTCCAACATTTGTTTGAAACATTTTTATACATTAATGCCAGTTTCTTAGGTGTCAAATACCACCTATAGATCATTTTGATAAAAAGCACTCCTGGCCACTGCTTCCATCTAAGAAACCAGGGAGAGCTTTGGGTCCAGCAGCACTCCCAAGCTAAGTACCTGACCTTTCAGCGGGAATGTAACTCCATCCAGAACAGGCAGATTTAAACTATGTATCGTTCCTGTCCCCCCACAGTCAGTACCTCCACCTGTTATTCCCGGTCTTATTCTTCAGAGCAACTCATCTAGGGTTGTAGCTAGGGGAGAGGGGGCCCAGGTTCACCACTCTCTCCAGTGGCCAATTGGAGTGAGAGAGGTAAGGCAGAAAATAGGGAGGGGTGGAGCTGGGGGCCCCAGGTTCTTTGAACCCATCCACTCAATTATAGCTACACCTTTGAACTCATCTATAAAGCAACATACCACCTCCTCTCACCAGTGCCTGACCACCAGCCCACCCTCAATCAGATTATCAGCCTCTCTTCCTTTGATTTTCATCTGTTTTATCCTGCATTTGACCACCAGGCTGTTCTTGACCACACCTTCTACTCCTGACCCTTTTGATCATCTGCCTGCCCCTAGATCCTTGACCACATCATCTGCCATTGATGTGGCTCCCTTTTTCTGTACCTGATTTTCATAGCAGATACATTTTAAAAGCTCTTTGTTGATTCCTTTTTCAGATATACATGATTAAAATCAAATTCAAACAAGTAATGAGGGGGGGGGAGAGAGAGAACACCGCTGCAAATAGTATTCTTTTAGTTAAGCAGGAAAAGATAGTGCAGGGAGGGAGAAGTATATCTTCATGGCAAATGAACTTATCACTCAGAGTCTGAGTTCAGAATCAGAAACCCTAGTGGACAAAGAGCCATTCCTTAACAGAGGGACATAAATGCAAATCTGAAGGCTTCTGGTTGAGATCTGATTTGTTTTCAATAAAGGATAGAGAAGAGAACTACTTCAAGCAGACCTTCAAGACTGGGTGGCTTGTGATAGGATTTGCCCAAATTCTCCAAATCGAAGTCTCGGCTCTTCTAGAAAGCATGACTTACAGGGTTAAAACTCCTTTGCCCTTTCATTTTCATAGATTGGATCTGCTGCTGGCTGACTGTCAGGAACATCGAGGTCATCATCTTTGACTCGGAGCTCTACAGTTACTGAGGCAGCCTGTGAATACTGCAAGCTCAGCCACTTTCTGATTCATAGTGAGCCACTTGCTTGCAATGAATAATGCATACATCCTTGCCAAGGGCTTTATTATGAAGAGAATTAGATTTCGCACCATGCTTCTTTATGCTCAGTCATCTGTGGCTATTGCCAGTCTCTGTCAGGAGGTTAACTCTACAGAAGATCAGATCAATTAGAGTGTATTACGTGTGGCTTCCCACACAACTATTTGTACTTGGGAAGAAATAACCAGAACACAAAATACACAATGCAGGTTTATATGCAACCTCATATACGCAAAATACACAATGCAGCTCTCACAATGGAGAGCCAGCGTGGTGTAGTGGCTAGAGTGCTGGACTAGGACTGGGAAGACCCGAGTTCAAATCCCCACTCAGCCATGATACTAGCTGGGTGACTCTGGGCCAGTCACGTCTCTCTCAGCCTAACCTACTTTACAGGGTAGTTGTGAGGAGAAACCTAAGTATGTAGTACACCGCTCTGGGCTCCTTGGAGGAAGAGTGGGATATAAAATGAATAATAATAATAATAATAATAATAATAATAATAATACAAACAAACAACCATCTGCCACACAATACACCAGATATAACTGTAGTCGAGAAGAAAGAAAAACAAGTCAAAATAATCGACATTGCAATACCAGGGGATAGCAGAATAGAAGAAAAAGAAACAGAAAAAAATCACAAAATACAAAGATCTACAAATTGAAATTGAAAGGCTGTGGTGGAAGAAGACCAAAATAATCCCAGTGGTAACTGGCGCCCTGGGTGCAGTTCCAAAAGACCTTGAAGAGCATCTCAACACCACAAGGGCCACAGAAATCACCATCAGCCAATTACAAAAAGCAGCTTTACTGGGAACAGCCTATATTTTGCGACGATATCTATAACAGCAGCAACAACATTGACAATAAAAGTCAGCCATCCCAGGTCCTTGGGAAGGACTTGATGTCTGGATAAAACAAACCAGTCAATAACACCTGTCTGACTGTGTAAACAAACAAACAAACAAATAAATAATAATAATAATAATAATATCAGTCATGAAACAATGATCACTACAAAATCCTCCCCATCCATATTTTTGTCCAGATTTGGGGGCTCTCAACTGTCTGATCCTGTTAGTAGACTAGTGCCCATGGCTTAGCCATTTTTAATTTTTTAGGGTCTTGTGTGCTGTTGGCTGTCATTTTTGTTTTGTGTCTTTTGCCCCTATGGGTTAGTGATGTGTGCATCAAGATTCCTTTTTGCATGGTATTTTAATCAATGTATGCATGTGCTCATGTGCATTTGTAATCTGTAAGGGACACACACACCTGCATCAAATTGTGAAAAGGTCAAATCTACAATTAGTTTTAGAACATCTCCAGCTTAAATCGTAAGGCAGGCTGAGTGGAAAGCAGGGCTGAGTAAACTTGTAGAACAATAACAAAACAGAATAGGGAACATTTACTCACCCTTTGTTGATTCCTTACATAATATTGCTCAGCCTTTGTTCCTGTCAAAGAGATGGAAGAGGGACCAGAAAGGTATTTGGCCCTTCTGGGTATTTTGTTGAAGGGATAACTAGTGAATAATACACATGATCACAGCTGATGTGACTAACGTATATTTTACATGCAGATAGATCAACAGATCTCCAACTTGTTTCAGACAAGCATTTTTCCCCAGAGTGTTTCTGATATGATAGAAACCTCATTGCCCATGTGTAACTTATCCCACACTCATATCGGGTAAAGTGATTTGGTATATTAAGTAAAAACTTATTAAAATTCTATGCCCAGACGCAGCAGAGGAACAACATAACAGTATGTGAACACCACAAGCAATATCTCTTCCCTGCTACCTCTACCTCTTTTTAAAAATGTAAAGTCCTGCCTGTGCTTGCTGAATGGAACGGAGAGGAGAGCTGGTCTTGTGGTAGCAAGCATGACTTGTCCCCTTAGCTAAGCAGGGTCCACCCTGGTTGCATATGAATGGGAGACTAGAAGTGTGAGCACTGCAAGATAGTCCCCTCAGGGGATGAAGCCGCTCTGGGAAGAGCAGAAGGTTTCAAGTTCCCTCCCTGGCTTCTCCAAGACAGGGCTGAGGGAGATTCCTGCCTGCAACCTGAAGCCATTGCCAGTCTGTGAAGACAATACTGAGCTAGATAGACCAATGGTCTGACTCAGTATATGGCAGCTTCTTATGTTCTTAATGGCTGTAATTGTGTCATAAATCACAGTGTTTGGGTTCTAGAGCCAAATGTTCATCTAGCAAACTCTGGAGGATCCCAGTTTTTATTTTGTTTTTCCTTGAAAAAGACAACTTCTAGTTCCCTCAGTTGCACAGAAAATGGGGGCAGGGAAGTATGGTGGCTAACCAATGTGTGGGACAGATATAAAACTCAACACAAAATTACAGTTTACATTAAGCATTCGTGTTCCTCCAGTAGCTGCTTGGGATGTACCAGATGAGGACTACAGCATGGAAGTAATCTCAGCTCTCATTTGCTGTCCTGTAAACAAATGCCCCAGAATGCAGCAATTGTGTGCAAAACCCACTTCCTCCATAATTAGGCTGTATGTCCATCTTTTCCTTATTTAAAAAGTGGTTGTATTACATTGGCCCCAAATTTTATTACATTACAGGAAACAAACCCAAGGAGGCTGGGCATGGAGTATGCTTGGAAAGAGGGGCACTGGGACCATGTGGCAACCAGTTCCTCTGACATCCTGTTGCAATGAAAACAATGATGAGAGATTATAGATTTCCTTGGTATCTCCCCTTTTTTGAAATGTGTGTCAAGCTGGCACAGAACCAACTGTGAGGTGATAATATGGGCAACCTAGTTCATGTGTGCGGATCCATCTAATGGCGCAGTGGGGAAATAACTTGCCTAGGGAGCAAGAGGTTGCCGGTTCGACTATGTGAAACACCTATATCGGACAGCAGCAATATAGGAAGATGCTGAAAGGCATCATAAGAACATAAGAACAGCCCTGCTGGATCAGGCCCAAGGCCCATCTAGTCCAGCATCCTGTTACGCACAGTGGCCCACCAGATGCTGCTGGAAGCCACAGGCAGGAGTTGAGGGCATGCCCTGTCTCCTGCTATTACTCCCCTGCAACTGGTTCTCAGAGCATCCTGCCTTTGAGACTGGAGGTGGCCCACAGCCCTCCGACTAGTAGCCATTGATGGACCTCTCCTACATGAAGTTGTCCAAACCCCTCTTAAAGCCATCCAGGTTGTTGGCTGTCACCACATCCTGTGGCAAAGAGTTCCACAAGTGGATCACGCGTTGTGTGAAAAAGTACTTCCGTTTGTTGGTCCTAGACCTCCTGGCAATCAATTTCATGGAGTGACCCCTGGTTCTAGTGTTGTGTGAGAGGGAAAAGAATTTCTCTCTCTCCACTTTCTCTACACCATGCATGATTTTATAGACCTCTATAATGTCTCCCCGCAGTCGTCTTTTTTCTAAACTAAAAAGCCCCAGGTGTTGAAGTCTTGCCTCATAAGAAAGGTGCTCTAGGCCCCTAGATCATCTCATACTGCATGGGAGATGGCACTGGTAAACCTCTCCTGTAGTCTACCAAAGAAAACCACAGGACTCTGTGGTCACCAGGAGTCGACACCAACACAAAAGCACAAATTTGGTTCATGTGTGTGCTACCCTGGCCTGTACATTGGTCCAGCAGTCAATTTAGTTGCTGACCAGAGAAGTTTACATTCAAGGATTATGATTCTGCTTCAGTAATTCATTAGTGAATTATTAGTGAAATATGGTTAATAAATAATAACTACTACTACTACTACTGCTAGTAGTAATAAATACTACTAGTAGTAATGGTAATAAATGCTACTACTACTACTACTACTACTACTACTACTACTACTACTAATAATAATAATAATAATAATAATAATTATTATTATTATTATTATTTATCTATGAATAAGAAAGAGTTCTATGGCTCCTTAAAGCCTAACTGAATTATTGTTGCATAAGCTTTTGTGTATGCTGGTGTCTCCTCTGGATTCTTTCTCCAAATTAAACAAATTGTTCTGTCAATAAGTCAAGGTCCTGTGTTCCTTTTTTTTTTTTTTAAAGCATTAACAACCAAATGAGTTATCTGTACTAGTGTGCCTCAGCATGGTTGGTCTAGCCGTTGTGCATAAGATACACGATTCCATCATGGTAAGATAAGCAACAAACTGGCAAACTGCCTCTCAAGGTTTGCGATCTCCCTCCCATCTGATCTACGAACGTTCTGCCAAGATACTTTATGCCAATGGTACTCTTCTATTGCTTAGCTTGTTTGCTTGCTTTCATCTCGGTCTTTTAGATGACATTCAAATTCCTGTACAGGGAACTGCAGGGCAGGAAAAATGCTCCATGAAATGCATCCTTCTGGAGTCACCATCTGGCCAATATTCATCTTGCTTAGCAAAATGCCATGATATTCCGCAGAGCCCAGGTGCTGATGCTGATCACGAGGCACTAGTGACCGCAGCAATAAACCAACATGCAGTGGAGTATAATTAATGCACCTGGTGCTGGCTTGGCTTTTAAAAAGCGGATTTTATTTTCTTTGCCAATATGAGTGGGAAATTTCACCCTTTGTTTCACTCAGCGTCACAATTTTCATGACATAAAAACAAATGGTCAGAAGTTTAGAAAATGGAGAAGGGGGTGTTATTTATTTATTTGGCAATATATCACTCACTTTTCAGTGATTCTCAAAAGCAGTTTACAATTAAAAGAGAAATACCTATAAAATCACAGGAATAACTGGTCTTGTGGTAGCAAGCATGACTTGTCCCCATAGCTAAGCAGGGTCTGCCCTGGTTGTATCTGAATGGGAGACTTGATGAGTGAGCACTGCAAGATATTCCCCTCAGGGGATGGAGCCACTCTGGGAAGAGCAGAAGGTTCTAAGTTCCCTCCCTGGCATCTCCAAGCAGGGCTGAGAGAGATTCCTGCCTGCAACCTCGGAGAAGCTGCTGCCAGTCTGTGAAGACGATACTGAGCTAGATAGACCAATGGTCTGACTCAGTATATGGCAGCTTCCTAAGTTCCTATGTATAGACAGAAATTCTAGGCATGCATTTTGTTCAGCAATTGTACAATGAGTATACAGTGGTACAGATATGTACACAGGCACAGTTATTCACACGCTATGTTGAACACATGTCCGGCAGTACATTTCCTATCTGGGTTGTGCATTTGAGGGGCCTCTACCTAGGTTCACTTTTTAAATGACTGCAGGTGTAGTCATTCACATGCAAGTATACAGTAATCTGTACACTTGTATAACATAATGTCTAAATTATGGAGCCACCTGTAAGAGAGGTGACTCTGAGTTTTTGGTGAGTGTATAAAGACCGAGGGAGCATTTGCAGCAGCAGGGAGAGGAAGGGAGGCAAAGCTATGAGGGCTTGGATTGTCTTAGCTTGTCTCCTGACCTTGGCCTGGAGATATTCCATAGCCTCTCCAGCCAGCCAGCCAGCCCCTCCAGCCCAGTGTGGACAGCTCGGAGGTAGTGATGTGCACGGACTGGTCCAGAGCCCATTCTACAGGCCTCCAGACCGGTCCGATCTTGGGGCGGTTTGGCGGTTCAAATGCCGGGTTGGGGGTTCCTTTAAGGGCGGGGGGAGGGTGTACTTACCCTTCCCGCCGTGTTTCTCCCATCGACGTGTGTGTTTTTTTGGTAAGCATTTGGGGCGGCAGGATACCTCCCTGTCGCCCCTTTCCTTGCCACCTCTTCAGAAAGCCTTTTGCGGTGCGCATGCCGCGCATGCGTCACGTCTCCACAACATGCATGCGACGTCTCCGCGTGATGTGTGCATGATGTGCGCACGTGCAAAAGGCTTTCTGAAGCCTTTTGCTGCCAAGAGGGGTAAGAGGCAGCAGGGAGGTATCCTGCCGCCCCAAATGCTTACAAAAAAACCATGCGCCGCCGGGGGGAAAGTGGCGGGAGGGGTAAGTACACCCTCCCCCCACCCTTAAAGGTACCCCACCCCAGTGCTGGACCACAGCTCCGCGGTTCTGTGCACATCCCTACTCGGAGGCCGGTCTGCATACCCTTTTGTCTTTCTGAGTGCTTGGCAACTATTTCCATCTGTAAACACTCATTTTCATCTGCCCCAGCTTGGAGCCACCTGTGAGAGAGGTGACTGAATTTTTGGTGAGCCTATAAAGAGGGAGGGACTGCCAGCAGCGTGGCCAGCGGTAGGCGGCCAACCTGTAGGTGGCCACTGAAGCAGGTGGCCAAAGGGGGCCGGCCTTTGTTGCTGAGCCTTCAATGTGGGACTGAGGGCTGGGGCATATTATATCCCTTTGGGCTATTTTAGGAACTGCAACAGCTGGTTTGCCAGCTTTGTTACTGAGACTTGGTTGAAGTTAATTAGTAATGTGTTTGGGTTTGTCAAGAGATGGGGAAACAGGGAGCACCTTGGTTGACTGTGGGCAGCTATTCCAGTGGTGGTGGTGAATAGAAGAAGCAACGTTGGAAGGTCAGCAGGCCATTCCAGGGGAAGGGCAGTCAGAAATTTAATATCTGTCTTCCTCTCTGGTTGTCCTGCCAGCTCTTTGACCTCAGGGAGCACTGCCAACAACACACATAGCCTCACCTTGCTCCTTTGCAATGGCAGGTCGGTCCAGAATAAACCTGAACTCATCCATGATTTGACCAGTCTGGTTCCAGCTTCTCCCTCCAGGGTATTCTGTAGAGGAGCAGGTGAGGGGACGTGGGTGGGGAGGTGGAATAGCTGTTGTTGATAAGGATAACATCTCCCTTACCAGGTTCCATGTTGGGGTATCTGACCATATTGAATGTGTATACTTATGTTTGGGCACTAGGGACAGATTGGGACTTCTGATAATGTACTGATCATCCTGCTGCCCAACAGAATCCCTTACTGAGCACATGGCCTTTGTTGCGGAATTTGCGTTGGAGTTTCCCAGACTTTTGGGGCTGGGGGACTTTAATGTTCATTTCAGGACCAATTTGTCCGGGGCAGCTCAGGAGTTCATAGCAGCCATGACAACTATGGACCTATCTCAAGTGGTCTTGGGACCGATGGACATTGCAGGTCACACACCTGATTTGGTCTTTTACTCTGATCAGGGTGGTGTTCCGTGGGTGATGACTCCCATGAGTTCCCCCATTATCATGGATGGACCACCATCTGGTTAAGGTTAGGCTTACAACCACTTCCCATCCCTGCAGGGGTGAAGGGCCTATTAGTATGGTCTGCCTGAAGAAATTTTTTGGACCCAAAAGGATTCCAAAAAGCCTTGGAGAGATTTAATGTTGGCTCTACCGGTGATCCTGTTGATGCCCTGGTGAACTGGAACAACTTGGTGTATGGAAGATCTACGGGGACAGAAGCGGCAAGGTAGGTGACTGGAGCACAAGTGGAGAAAGACTTGACTCAAATCCGACAGCTTTTGACATAGAGCACATTTGAAGATCTATGCTCAGGCAATACATGCAGCAAAGAAGCAGTTCTTTTCTGCCTGTATTGCATCTGCGAGTTCACGTCCAGCGAAACTGTCCATGGTTGTGAGGGGGCTTGTACATGCCCCCTTTCCTTGAATCAGAATTTAGAGCCATCAGTTACCCACTGTGATGTGTTTAATGAGTTTTTTTGCAGAGAAAATCTCTCATATATGGGCCAACTTAGAGACTCCAAAATTACTGCGATGTCTGAATTGAAGGTGTCCAGCAACTCCTCTTATATGGTTCAATTGGATCAGTTTCAGTTTGTGACTCCTGAGGATGTGGACAAGCTGCTTGGAGTGATGAGGCCTATCACTTGTTCTCTTGACCCTTGTCCAACATGGCTTGGACAATCTATCTCCCAGGGAGGCTGTTGTAGGAAGCCTGGTAGAAATCATAAATGCTTCTCTGAGGGAGGGCAGGAGGCATTTGTTAGACCTATTCTAAAGAAGTCTGCAGTAGATCCCTCAGAGTTGAGCAACTATAAGCCTGTCTCCAACCTCCCATGGTTGGGCAAGGTAATTGAGAGGGTGGTGGCCTCAGCTCCTTCCTTGAAGGAAACAGATTATTTAGACCCATTTCAAACTGGCTTTTGGGCAGGCTATGGAGTGAAGAGACTGCCTTGGTGGGCCTGATGGATGATCTCCAGTTGGGAATTGACAAAGGAAGTGTGCCTCTGTTGGTCCTTTTGGATATCTCGGCAGCTTTTGATACTATTGACCATAGTATCCTTCTGGAATGTCTGAGAGTGTTAGGGCTGGGAGGCACTGACTTACTGTAGTTCCACTCCTACTTCTCAGACAAATTCCAGATGATGTCAATTGGAGACTGTTGCTCTTCGAAATCTTAGCTTCTGTATGTCATCCCTCAGGGCTCTATACTTTCTCCAATGCTTTTTAACATCTACATGAAACCACTGGGAGAGGTCATCAGGGCATTTGGTGAAGGGTATTAGCAGTATGCTGATGACACCTAGATCTACTACTCCATGTCACCATCATCAGGAGATGGCATAACCTCCCTAAATGCCTGCCTGGGAGCAGTAATGGGCTGGATGAGGGAGAGTAAACTGAGACGGAGATAAATACCTCCAGATAAGACAGAGGTACTTATTGTGCAGGATCAGAACTCCAGAGACAATTTTGATCTACCTGTTCTAGATGGGGTCACACTTTCCCAAAAGGAACAGGTTTGCAGTCCAAACTTTTCTTTCTGGGCGGTTAACAATAACATAAAAACAAGTTAATTAATTAAAATGTCATACCCAAGTAGACAGAATAGGCCAGCAGAATTTTCTCTGTTTTCCTAGGATTCACTGCTGTCCAGATAGAAATAGCTTTGTTTTCAAAACACAATCAAGAAAATGGAAATTGAGTCTTGAATAATTTGATTTAGCGGCACATTCTGGCCAGCAGTCACAGAACAATCGTTTCTGTGAACCGTGTCCACACACCTACCTGTCATTTCTCTCTGTCAGCATACAAATACACACTACCACCCACTCCATAACTGCAACCTGTAGCTATTCCAATAACTTCATAATTCTGCTTCCTCATGCTGCGCAACATTCATAATGGTATTTTACGCTTCTCTGTGCCTGGGAGGATGGCTCTTGTTCCTCTGGCTCATGTACAGAAGCAGCCATTTTGGGGGCGGTGAGAGTTTTTGTTCATCATACCTGTCATAGCCTACACCTCCTCAGGGCACATACATAGGCCCGTTTTGTTCTCACAATAACCTTGGGAGGAAGGGAGGCTGAGAGACAGCAGCACTCAGAGACAACCAGGGAGCATCATTATTCAGAATAGATTTCAGCCCAGGATTCCTAGATCCAAATTCAATAACCTTTCTGCCACACAACTGCATTCACTCTCCTACGTACACTTTTAGCGTAAACATTTAAATCTGCGTTTATGCTAGAGTTGGATTTGTTTTATTGCAATTTTGCTGATGCTGCTCTTTAAATTCTCAATGACACTATTTATGCGTTTCTGCTTTTGAACGGTATGCTGCTCTGAATGTTTAGACTGAAAAGCCAAAGTCTGAATACAGCAACATTACTAATTATTATGTTTATCCCACTTCTCAGTAAAAACATGCAGAGCAGCTTACAGCATTATTATTATTTTTAAGCATACAATAAAATTACAAATGAAGTGACAGTGATAAAATTAAACAATTCACAAATAAAGCAGCAGATCACTATATTACAATGGTGGCATATATTAAACTATGCATTAAAAGCTTCCTGAAGCAGAGTTATTAAAAGATGTCTTAAAATGCCTAGAGATGGGGCCAAGTAAAACTCCTTAAAGATGGTATTCCATAATCTGGGTACGACTCCACAAGAAGGTCCTTTTCTTGTGTACTTACCAGTTGATGTCATATAAGCATAGGATGGATATCAGGGCCTGTGATGCTGATATTAGATGTCAGAGAGATCCATGTGTGAGCAGACAGTTCCTAAGATACCCCTGTCCTAACTCATTTGTTCTTGCTGAGAAAGGCTACAGCTGGTGAACCAACCAATGCTAGTAAAATCAGAGGTGTAGCTAAGGGAGAGGGGGCCCATGTTCACCTCTCTCCCTGGAGGCCCCTCAGAGTAAGGGCGATAATAAAGAAAAGAGGGAGGAGTGGTGCTGGGGTACCCTCTGGAGCTTGGGGCCCCCCGTTCTTTGAACCCATCTGTTCAATTATAGCTATGCCCAAGTAAAACCACTAGCATTCTTTGCTACTCTCGCCACCTGGATATCCAAGGAAAGCGTTGAATCAAAGAGCACTTCCTTCATACATGGTCTTTGAGGGGAAATGCATCCCCGTCTAGAACAGGATATACACAACCTTTCCCAGTTCATTAGAGTCCTTGCCCAACAGCACCCCATCTTCTCAGAATTAAGTTTTCTCTTAGTTTTAAGAGGCTTACTTGAAGAGAGGAGTCTTGATAGCTTGTTCAAAAGGGCTAATCTGGTTCTGTCACACAGAACTTAATAACTAATTTCAGAGCTAGGGGGCCATTTGGTGAAAAATACTATTTGGTGGTGGCCACCAGCCTGCTTGATGGTGGACTGCCTAGAGGTTTTTATCTCCAGATCTCAGATAAGGTGCTCTTTCAAATGTCTAGTGTAGGGCCCAAACCATTAAGGTTCTAAAAGGTATATGAACCTTCTGGACCTAACATGGAAGAGAAGAACGTTAGAGCTAAAATGGATATTCACAATTTGCAGAATTTCCCCATTTCATCACTCTAGTTTTGAATGTGAAATTTTACTTGAATGAGTGCTTTATGTTTGTTGGCATCTCTTGATGGTTTTGGCAGACATCCGATATGAAATCCCATCAGGTATGGTATCAAAAATAGCATTTAACAATATTGTCAAAACATGAAATCAAATTACTTAGAATGTCAAATATACAGCAAATATACAGCAAATATTAGAGGCTTATTAGGAGAATATGGAATTATCAACATTAATTCACAGAAAAACGCTTTTGGTTCAGCACTGCAGTGAGCAACTTTACAACAGGATCAAAAAAATCTCTATGTTAGTCATGTAATAATAAAAGCTGGTGGTAGAATACAAGACTGCCCTCCAGGTTCTCCTCCCCACCACTTTTAGAACTCATTTATTTTTATAACAATTTTGTCAACATCTTAAGATAAATTATAACAGCATACGATATAAGATCATATCAATGATCTTTGACAAATTAGCTGGTAAGACATGTTATCAAGTGTCAGGAACCAATATGGTTTCCTCAGCAATGTTTCTTCATAGATGCTGTCATGTTTTATGGAAAAGTATATAGTCCTCTTGAAATGAGGAGACTATATGGAAACCTAGCATCCATAAAGCCTTTGGAAGAACAGGAGCTACCATCTTTGCCAAACACCAAGCCTGATGAGTGTGGAGAGTTCATCTTTCCTGCCAATCCACCTCAAGCACGTCAAGGAAATCTTAACTCGGGGCTCATTCTCAAATGAGCCTTGCACCAAAGGCCTAGAGGCCTTTACAGGCCATGAGGCTGGCCACCAATTTAATTTTCAGCCCCGATTTAAAGCAGCATTTTAAGTGGAGCTCAAGGTTGAAAGTTTAATGTATTACCCTGTCTGTTTTAATTCATGTCTAAAACCTGAACAAAATAACTGAGTACTTGAAGGATTAAAGTCTCACTTGATTTGTGAGAACAGGGGTGATGACTGGCAGTGTAGGTGCTTTTTACAAAAGATCAGAAAAGAAAATGAGGAAAACAGCAACTATGCATATTTCTTCCCAGGACAGAAATAATGCTGTCAATAAGGTGCTCACCTCATGATGCCATCTCCCACATATATCAAGTGTATCCTTTCTGAAAAACACCATACTTGGCAACAAGGGCTGGGTTATATCGTCTAGAATGGTCTATTTAATTTCTTTTATTTTTATCTTGCCTTTTGGCCTCAGTAGGCCCCCTGCGATGGCTTACATTTCATGTACAATGACCGAAGCAGTGAGATAGACTATAAAATTACAATGATAAAAAGCCATGTGGAATAAAAGATGGCCTCATAACATTTCATCTCAGATGCCTAACAGAATAAGAAGGTTTTGATATATTTCCAAACAATCATTACCTCTCTTTCAGCATGTTAAGAGCCTTGCTGGATCAGCTCCACTTAGTTTTTAATGGTAGCCAGACATTGGGTCAGCCTTAATGTGAGGCTAGGTGAAGCAGGCCACCCAAGGTGACAAACCTGGGGGAGGGTGTAGCACAAAAGGCCACCTAGCAGCCCCCAACATTATACTTCAGCACTGCCTGCTGTGGACAGCCATGTGTTCACAGCATCCTGGTGTGCAAAGAATAGCCTGAGTATCTTGTGCATGTGTGGCTTCCAGTCCAACCACCACTGTGGGGAAGGGGAAGAAAATGAAATGGCACCATGCTGCTGTACTTCTTCCTTTTCCCACTCCTTCCCCCCACATTTCCAATTCAACTGGAAGGTAAGGTAAGGTAATAGGGATATGCACAGAAGTGGCTGGCCCGGTTTGGTTCGAGTCTGGACCAGACTCGAACCCGACCTGACCAGTTCGGTCCGGCACCCCCTCGACACCTCCCCCCAGTTTGGTTCAGTCTGGGGCCGGACCAAACAGGGGGTGGTTCGGTCTGGCCCCGAGCCATTGAACCGAACCAGTTCAACATCAAACCCATTCGACATCAAGCCAGTTTGCACACCCCTATAAGGTAAGGGTAGAGCAGCATGGTGGCAGCAAACAGACAGGGGCGCTTGGTATTGTTGCTGGAGCAGCCACAGGAGTATTAGTATTAGTAGGGCACTCACTTAGTCACCCAGCCTCAGACAGGTACTGTGGCACCTGAGGTGATTAAACAAATCCTGCAATGCCTCTGGTGGGGGCCAGCCCCTTTTCAAAACAGACCCTTGCAAACATTGGAAAGTGAGGAGGAGGGAAGGTTGCTAACAGCCTCCTCTCTTTGAGCAGCTCCAGTGATGATGGTGGAAAGCATCTTGCTGGCCTCCTAGTGCCCCAGTAATCTGCTGCCTGAGGCAACTGAGGCAACATTCACCTCAGAAAAGGGCTGCCCCTGAGTCGAATGTTGCTTCAGTAAGGACCTATGGCTTACTTAAGCCTTAGTAGGCCTGCCAGCTAGTTCCTGACTTTAGCTCCACCCCCCTTCCAGTAAGAGCCACCAGGCTTAAAGCATCAGGGCTACTGTTGCGATGGGCTGCTAATCCATAAGACCTCTGAGGATGAGAGCAGAGGTATTGCCTCTGGCCATGGGTGATGGGGAGGACAGGGTCTGATTTTCATGGGAATCCACCATTATGAGACTTCCTCACTGGACTTGGACCCTTCTGTCCACCTAAGCCTTTGGTCAGAGGAATCCCATCACCTGGGTCATGACAACTACACACACAATCCAAGGAAATGTAGCAAGTACACATTCTTTTCTTTATGAGTGAAACCAGGGCAAATTTTATAAGCCACATTTTACATTAAATTTGGTAGCATTATTTAAGGCCAGATAAATGGCTTTAAGGTCATACCCATCTTGCAAGCCAGCACTTGGCTATCCTGTACTGATATATATCTGTGGTGACTGGACTAGGTCACCTAGTGAGCTCAATGGCTGAATGAAGATTTGAATTTCAACCTCCCCATTTCTAGCATGATATTCTAATAACACTGGCTCTGTAGTAAGAAAGATATAATCAGTTTCGGTATATGATCTTCAGTTGCTGGATCATCTATGTATCTGTTCCAGGATTGTTCTCACCCTAAACTAGCTACACACATAGAGGTGCACCTAAGTAATTTTGGACCGTGAATCTGAAGGCCGTTGGAACTCACCCCTCCCACAAATTAAGCACCATCATGTTTCACTGGGTGACTACACCACCCAGGACAGATTAAGGAGGATCTGGGGGCCCCCAGGGGCTGTGGAGGCCCTGGTCTTTGGTCCTAAAGTCCAGGAGTAAGAGCACCTCTGCCTACACGTTGCCTCTGTGAAATGGTCATAACCCAATTGGCATCACCATGGTGTCATCCTGGTCTCTACATGATCTCTAATTGGATGCAACTGGTTATCTGCATAATTCAAGAAGCAGCAGCAGTAATAAGAAAAAATAGAGTAACAGCAGATAGTAAAACAACTAGTGGGCCCGGGCACAGAGCATCTGTGCCTCTAGTGCGGCCGGGCCCACCACCGCCTGCGCTGCGGCCGGGCCCGCCGCCTTACCTCCACGGCCAGGCCCGAGAGTGCCGCCGCCGGGCCCGAGGGTGCCCCCGCCGCCGCCACCGGGCCCGAGGGTGCCCCCGCCGCCGCCACCGGGCCCGAGGGTGCCCCCGCCGCCACCACCGGGCCCGAGGGTGCCCCCGCCGACGCCACCGGGCCCGAGGGTGCCCCCGCCGCTGCCACCGGGCCCGAGGGTGCCCCCACCGCCGCCGCCGGGCCCGCCGCCGCAGCCGGGCCCAAGAATGCCGCCGCGGCCAGGCCCGGCCAGGCCCGCCGCCTCGTCTCCGCGGCCGGGCCTGGCCAGGCCCACCGCGCCTCCGCGCCTCCGCGGCCGGGCCCTGCCAGGCCCGCTGCCTCGCCTCCGCGGCCGGGCCCTGCCAGGCCCGCCACCTCGACTCCGTGGCCGGGCCCGCCTGGCTCCCCGGCCATGGCCGCCGCCGCCATTGTCCTGGGTGCGCCAGGACCAATCAGGCGCCCCAGCAGCCCAGCCAATCAGCTGGGCTGCCGGGACGCATTTCTCCTGGGCACACCCAGGAGAAATATATATATAGATGGTTGCAAACAGAATTCTAAAAAGGTTAATATTCTCATAAGGAATTATGAGGAAATATAGATCTAAACAATCTTTTGGACTAAAAAATCAGTATAGGAGAATATTCAATGCAACCCTTGCAGAAGGTACACGTTGGTAATGCTGGATCACTGATACAGTATAAGGATACAATATTCAAATTGTTCTAATCTTCTGGGGAAAGTTTGGCTCACAGAGAGCATTTACCAAAAGCAATAACTAAATAATTAAGTATCTTGTCTCCTTAAATTGTTTGAGATAATTTCCCCTGCAAAATCCAACATAGCAAGTCATTTGAACTGGTAGCTCATTTATGGCAGGCAAAGCAGTTCCCTACCATCTGCTTCCCTACCATTCTTAATAGATGGAGTGTGGGCACACATGTTGCATGAAATTGTTTATGATTAGGTTAATAGAATGGTGGTACTTCACTTATAGCTCTCTGGTAATAAGATGATGAACTTATCTTCATTTATTAACCCTTGCCATGTTCGTCCTTTAGTCAAACATACACCTTTGGGTTGACAGCTAAAAATAAATCTCTTCTAACAGCAGACATAAGCAACGTAGCTACACAATAGATGTTGATTTGCATCTTATAAAGCAACTGCCAATCCCGTCATCAGATCGTACCTTTTCTAAAGGTCACTGGCTGACATGATGAGGAAATGTACCCAAAGTAGTCCCATTAAAGGATAAGTTAGGCAATGTTGTGCAATGTTACTCAACTGCTAGCAGATAAATAGCAGAACAATAACAGTAACCTTCTCCAAGATAGAAACTTAATACACAGGAGGCACTTGTTATTTGTGGGGGTTTTCTTCTTGCCTATAATCACAAATATGGTAACAGTGAATAATGAAATCTTAACTCTATGGGAATCTGGGGGTTAGGTTCCTGCATATTTTTGTGTATGTGTGTGGGGGGAATCACCAAGAACACATGAGGGAAGCAGATATAAAATGAGTACAACACTAGGGGTGTGCACGGAACCGTCTAGCCCGGTTCGGTTCGAGGCTACACTGGCCTCGAACGGAACCAGGCCAGTTCAGTCTGGCCCCCAGTGAACCCCCCCCCGGTCCGGTCCCTCTGTGAGGCCATAGGCCATGCCCAGCCTTGCAGAGGGCATTTGCGCATGTGTGGCGGTGGCCAAAGTGGCGGCCACTCACCTTTACGGAGGCCCAAAAGGGCCAAAAAGGCTACATTGACCCAGCCGTGGCGGTGATGAGGGAGGCCAGTGGGGGAAGAGGGAACCCTCACGGACACCACCACCCCCGCGGCTACAATAAGCCCCCCCAAGGGACTACAGATACTTACTTTTAATTTTAAAAAATTTAAATTAAAAAAAAGTTTGCGGACCGGTCTGGGACCAGACCGGCGGTTCAGTTCCAGTCCAGACAGAACCGGGGTGGGTGGGTGGGGTGGTGGTGTTTCGGTTCAATCACGAACCCATGAACCGAAAACGTCAGACCGTGGACCGGTTCTGCACATCCCTATACAGCACAGTACTTTCCTTTCCAGCTCTCCAGCAATGCCACCCCAAAGCGGCTGCATTTTTTGCTGATTTTGTGAACATGAGCCACAAAATGGTTCCACGCTGCCTCCGGACCAGAAATGCTACTGGAAGTGACTTCTGGTGGCCCAGGAACCAGATAGACAAAAATTGCCTATTGTTAGTACCATGGATAATAGAACTGGGTTTCTAAGAACCATCAGTGGATACACAAAACCACGGTTGCTGAAACCATGGATAAGGGCCACCTGTATGGGATGGGAATATATGGGATATATTCCCAACTTGCTGAGCCACAGGCTCTTTGTTAGTCCACTTCTGCTAGCAGTTGTGCAACATCTTTGACTAGCTCAAGAAGTAAGCTGGAATAGAGGCTTCTTTCTTTGTAAACTGCCCTTATGATATGTCTTTATGCTGGTGCAAGGGCATTATGTTTACAGCTCCATATAAAGGTCTTTTAGCAGGCATCAGATTTGGTGGCATAATACTTTTGCAGATGTATAGGTTTCAAAAACATTTTTTAAAAGTTTGTAGGTGAACATGTACCAGTCAATGCATGCATGTTTTACTCTCTTTTCATCTTCCAAGGGTGGTCACGTATTATCAGATGCTGAAACATGTGGTGCAAATTTACTACAGGGCACACAAAGTCTGGAGAAAAATACTGAATTTAACTATTCCAAAGGGCAGGAATTCAATGAATTAAAGCAGAATGTTTATGGAGGGAATTGCAAAATAAGCCACACCATAGTACAAATGAACCAGGAAGTGCAAGTTCTCACTGATGTATATATAGTTAAGTATTTCTTGAAACTGGCAGTGATTTTAAGTGTGTATCTAGCAAAAAACCAAAAACACTTAAGGACGTTTGCTTCAGAGACTGGTGAAGCTGGGCATTTGCCCGAACCTCAAGTCCAGCAACGGGACCATTGAAAAACAGCACTGCTATTCTCACTTGGCAGTAAGGGAGGCACACTGAGGGCGGATTGACTGAGGATCCCCCAAATGCTGGCGCTGGCACTGCTTAGGAACTATCAAAATGGGTTAATAGAAATCCATGAGGCCAGCATCAGCTTTGCTTTTGAAAATTAACACTGCTGCCCCAAATCTCTTCTCATTGTCCGCCTCATAAGCTATCATATATTTTGAAAGGTTTGTTTGTGGATTGTTTATGCAAAATAAAAATCATACTTCACAATTACCTACAGATACCAAATTTTGCAGAGACAACCCTGCCAATTAAATTAGCTGAACACACTACTTTTTACACTGGAATGTGCTGGGTAATAATTATATTTTGTTATTGTTCTCAACAGATTTTTTACACTCAATAATCAGATCAATAATTCAAAAACAACATCATGCCCAACAGGAGAAGATATTTCTCAGATTCAAATTTACTATGTATGGTGATTATTAAATAAAATAAACAATGTTTGAAGTTGAACTCCTACAAATTCCAAACTGTTATTTTTCTTCTTTTCAAGCACATTAGTAATTTGTTTTTTGTTGCATATATTTAATTTCTTGAACTTTCCTATAAGTATAATCTACGCAAAATGGCTTTGCCTGGTCAGCAATGGGTCTCACCACCTAATTTTATATATTTAGTAATCTGGTTTGGACTTGAGCTATTCTAGTATGTTCCTTCAATATTTGGTTTCATTACACATTTTCATTGTCTTAAGTTAAGACATCACCTGTACTGAATCAGAAACTGGAAAGTGGATGTGAGTTAACAAGCTTGTTGAAGCCAGGCAAGAAAGAAGTTATACTGGAGAACTTGGGAACATCACTTCTTACCTCCATTGCTCTGACATCCTGGTCTACATTATGCCCCCTTTGTCCTCAAAGGGGGAGTGAGGAAGGTAGGAGGTTCAGGTGCTACCCTTACCTTTCTCTACAGCTTCCCTTGGTCCTTTCCTCTCTCAGGAGTCAGATCTATGATCCCATTTTCTCACTCCTGCTCAGCTTTCCTTTCTGCCACCTTAAGTTGGTCCTGGCAGTGTTGACACCCACATGCTTATGCACATGAAGCTGTACCTCCTAGGTTGAGAACTCAGAACATCTCTGATCTGCATTATAATCTCAGATAGTTCCTCTGAACTATACAAGTCCTCTCACTATTTAAGGCCATAGTTGAAAGTCCTGGATTGATAGGCCCTTTCAGAACAGGACAGGGTCTTCTCAACGATGGTTCTGGTTATAGGAGACCGTCTGGGTTCCTCTCACCTGGTTTTGACGATGCCTTTGTAAGGCCCATCTCTTTTGGGAAACTTTTGGTTAGACTGAAGGAAGGATATTCTCTGGTTTCCAATGCTGCTGTTGTATTAGGTTTTCATGTTTATCATTTTAGTGTTTATTTAGTCTGTATTACTGTATGGAGTTGTTTATAAGAAGTTTCAATAGACATAGCACAGTTCCTTAGTACACATCTTCACAAGGATTTTGCACCTGTTGTCAGATTCTGCCAAATTCCACATGTTCAGAAGGGCCCATAGCTAAGTGGTGCAGTACATGCTTCACACATGTAGAAAGTTCTGGGTTCAGTTCCTGGCATCTCCAGTTTTTTAACTGATTAAGTTAAAAGTGGATCTGTGGAAGACTTGTTACCTGAGACCTTACAGATCTATTCCTAGTTGTAGTAGTACTGGGTTTGGTGAACTAATGGTCTACCTATGTAAAAGAAAACTTCCTATGCATGCATCAGTTCTTGCTACAGCTTACTTTAGAGACAAAGGGCTACAGTGTCTAAATGAGACTTTAGCTCCATTTTTCAATTAAAGTGAATGGCCAATTTCCATTGTTTTATTGACACGATTTCTTTTTTCCTTAGGACATACTGCCTCACACAGTGTTCTTATTCAAGCTAGGATTAATTCATTAATGGGCCTGATTCATATATACATGGGCCAGTAACGGGCCTCAGGTGATGAAATGGTGCTGGAACTTTCCCATCCCACCAGTAACTGCCACTTGTAAGCCTCAGGCTTAATTTCTGGAATTCTTCCTATTTAAAAAAAGTGGAAGAAAGACTGTGAATAGAGCTTCCACTCAATTGCACATTTACATAGAATGGCTGACAAGTGACATTATCTGCATGGTGGAGAGGTAAGCCCCTCCACCAGCTGCATATGAACAAGACCACTGTTTTTAACATGTATTTGGTTGTGTTTGGACTGAAACACTAGTTACTAATTCAGTTGAGCTTGGCCAGGAGGCTCTGGAGTATTAAATCCAATATATATATAGAAGTCCCCCCCCCTCGTCTTTTTAAACCCAACTGTCATATGCCAGATATGGTGAGAGACTGCTGGAACTACAGTATGTAACCCAGGTAAAACCCCGGATACAAAACCCAGGCTTGTGGGGGAAGCAGAGCTGAGATCTGCCTCAATCCTGGTGCTGCACACGAGCAGCCCTACCCAGGTAGGGCTTCGCTAACTTGGGTAGGGCTGCATATTGTCTGATATGGTGATCAAAATCTGCCCATAATTTATTTATTATTTATTTAATATATATACCAGCTGAATTCAAAGACTCTAGGTGGTTCACCAAAACAAACACAATAAAGACAAACAAATTGTT